>NC_133168.1:40175758-41564758 GCF_040802235.1 Manis javanica
CAGCTACATGTAAGAGAATGAAACTGGATCCTGTCTAGCCCCATACACAAAAGTAAATTCGAAATGGATCAAAGACTTGAATGTAAGTCATGAAACCATAAATCTCTTAGAAAAAAATCATAGGCAAAAACCTCTTAGACATAAACATGAGTGACCTCTTCTTGAACATATCTCCTCGGGCAAGGAAAACAACAGCAAAAATGAACAAATGGGACTATATCAAGCTGAAAAGCTTCTGTACAGCAAAGGACACCATCAATAGAACAAAAAGGTATCCTACAGTATGGGAGAATATATTCATAAATGACAGATCCGATAAAGGGTTGAAATCCAAAATATATAAAGAGCTCACACACCTCAACAAACAAAAAACAAATAATCCAATTAAAAAATGGGCAGAGGAGCTGAATAGACAATTCTCTAAAGAAGAAATTCAGATGGCCAACAGACACATGAAAAGATGCTCCACATCGCTTGTCATCAGAGAAATGCAAATTAAAACCACAATGAGATATCATCTCACACCAGTAAGGATGGCTACCATCCAAAAGACAAACAACAACAAATGTTGATGAGGTTGTGGAGAAAGGGGAACCCTCCTACACTGCTGGTGAGAATGTAAATTAGTTGAACCATTGTGGAAAGCAGTATGGAGGTTCCTCAAAATGCTCAAAATAGAAATACCATTTGATCCAGGAATTCCACTTCTAGAAATTTACCCTAAGAATGCAGCCCTCCAGTTTGAAAAAAGACAGATGCACCCCTATGTTTATCACTGCACTATTTACAATAGCCAAGATATGGAAGTAACCTAAGTGTCCATCAGTAGATGAATGGATAAAGAAGATGTGGTACGTAAACACAATGGAATATTACTCAGCCATAAGAAAAAAACAGATCCTACCATTTGCAACAACATGTATGGAGCTAGAGGATATTATGCTCAGTGAAATAAGCCAGGCGGAGAAAGACAAGTACCAAATGATTTCACTCATATGTGGAGTATAAGAACAAAAGAAAACTGAAGGAACAAAACAGCAGCAGAAGCACAGAACCCAAGAATGGACTAACAGTTACCAAAGGGAAAGGGACTGGGGAGGATGGGTGGGAAGGGAGGGATAAGGGTGGAAAAAAAGAGAGGGGGCATTACAATTAACATGTATAGTGTGGGGGGGCATGAGGAGGGCTGTGCAACACAGAGAAGACAAGTAGTGATTTTACAGCATCTTACTATGTTGATGGACAGTGATTGTGAATGGGGATGTGGGGGGGACTTGGTGAAGGGGGGAACCTAATAAACATAATGTCCTTCATGTAATTGTAGATTTATAATACCAAAATAAAATTTAAAAAAAAACTTCCTTGTCTCATATCTTTTCATGGAATGAAGAGGCCTTTATTTTTAACTTACTGATCCACGGACTAGAATTTGTTTTCATCCTTTTTTACATAAATCACACCACAAACACAACCTGCATCATTTCCAATTTTATTTTCTTTATAAGGGAGTGATTCCTTAAATTGAGTTCATAGTTCTAGCCTTCAGTTTCTCTTCTGTGATTTTACAGTTGAGCACTCATATCCATTTGGTAGCATTGGTATAGTCTTAAGAAAGATTAGACTAAAAGAAACTAAAAAACTACATGGAAAAACATGATGACATAACTATGAAAATGAGCTTCTATTTATTATAAAATTATTTACTTCCTGAAAGGTGTATGAAAAGATATCCTCTAAATATGAAGAGCATACATCCTAAAGAAGAAATAGCTCAGCAAAAAGGTGAAGTAGTGGTATAGAAATAAACTCAATAAAATGGTTAAAGAATTGAAAGAAGACAAGAACACACACAGTATTAGAGGCAGGCAATATAAAACCTAGGGCTGTCAAAAAATTTGAAGCTTGAATACGAAAGACATACTTGTGAAATGATCCTGAAAAATAATGTGGAAAGATTAGAATTCTGAGGAATAGAAAAAAGAGGTGCAATGTTGATAATAACTTTTTTCCTAAGGCAGAAGCCAACACAAATGAAACAAATGAGATAATCTAGTATGTAATGGATGAAAATGTTCTGTGTAAAGAATAAAGTATAATCTATGCAAATTGAAAACTTTAAAACTCTACACTTGTAAAAATTAATCTCAGGAGGTCCCAATATTGAATATATATTGACAATATTTTGTATTACAAAAGACCAAGTAAATATTACATGTCACCAGTGAAGGCAGGGAGAAAAGAAATCTGTCTTTAGATTTCTCTATTACTAGAAGTTTTTAAAAATGAGATTAATGAAAGGAGTTATAGCTGACAAGTTAAGAAAACTTATAATACTATAGTAGTTAAAATACTGTGATAGGAAATCAACCCCTAAATCTATGAATTCACTCAGGTAAATACAGGCATTTAGTATATAATAAAGATAACATCTGTGCGTAAAATTGCAATATTTCCAGAAGCTCTCACTTGGCTTTAGTACATCTTCATACCAACAGGTGTTTCCAAGGGGCGGAGAGAAGTAGTCTACCTCCATATCAGTGGGTAATTACATGGGGGAGCAAGGGCTTATTTGGACCATAGAGGTTGGGGGGAGTACTTGATAGCTTCTGCTGCAGCAGGAGAGAGATGTGGGATAATTCATTGTAATCAATAAACGGGTTTTAAAATTTATTTCTCCCTTTGACTGATGTCAGTTTCAAAGGCATTTTGCCCGGGGATTTTCCCCTCTGTGGAGAAACACATCTTAAATCACTGAGGAAAAGTTTTGGAATAACTGATTTACCAAAATGAACTCTAGAAGAAAATAGTGTTTATTGAAAGGAAAGGAGTGACACATAGCAGCAATTCACCGGAGAGTTCCGCTTTATTAGGGAAAGGTGCTGGGTTATATAGGAGGGGGCATGAATTGATTGAGGTGTCACTTCTACGGGGCTGGTGGCTGTTGGCTAGGTGCTGGGATTGGGAGGGGGGCGAGAGGTGATTGGGCTTCAGGTGGCGCTGGCGGGAACTGAGGACCCCCGAAGTGAAGCCGGAAGTTTGCCATCTTACTGGTGGGGACACTTCATTCCCCCCTTTCTCCTCTATGGGTTTGTGGACGTTGCTTTCTCTCTGGCTGCTTCCTGCTGAACAGGGGCGGAGAAGGGAGTGAGGGCTTGAGGATTGGGAGGAAAGGGTTGATAGGACTCCTCGCAGTAAGGACGAGTAGATGTGGACTTCTTCAGGTTTGGAAATCAATGAAGGTTCCCTGTAACCATAGGTTGGCCAAGAGGATATGGGTGTCAGGAGCCAGGCGTCTGCGGCCATTGTTTCCAGGAACAGTTTCCAGTGGAGAGAGGGGTCCATCTCAGCGTGTGGTGAGGAGGTCACGTGAGTGTGAGGGATCTTCTGTGGCCAGAAGCTGGTAGTTCCTGAGTTAAAGCTGGGTGAAAGTTTGATTAGAGATTTTTCCGACATGGGATTTGATGAACTTTATTATACAGGGTAAGAAGAGACAGGTGAGAAGAATGATTATTATGGGGCCTACAATGGGCCAGAGCCAGGTGAGGAGGGGGTTTGTTAGTATTGACGAGAATGGGTTGGAATTGGAAGCAGAGTGGAGACTGGAGGCAAGGTCAGTGAGTTTGGTAATGTCAGTTTCTACAATGCCAGATTCATTGATGTAATAGCAGAACTCTTCCCAGAGGAAGACGCAGGTGCCGCCCTTCTCGGCTGTAAGCAGATCTAGGGCCCGCCGGTTTTGAAGGGTGACTTTAGCTAGCGAAGTGACCTGTCTTTGGAGAGAGGCTAGAGAATCGGCAGTGGATGTCAGGGCTCCCTCAAGTTTGGCGTTGAGATCTCTAACTGCTTATAGAGAGTGACCCAAGGCTTCTCCCAAAAACCCTGCCCCAATGGCTGAGGTGATCAAAGAGCTACTGACCATGATGGGAAGGAAAGCAGCTCTTTTTGTGCGCGAGGGCAAGGGAGGTTGGAGCTCAAGGAATTCTGCCATGCTGTAAAGTGTAAGCTGTGGGATTAGGGTGACGAGAATGCAGGGTGTATCGGAGTTGAGAGGCAGTGAGTTGAAAAGACTGCTATTACACTAAAAGAAGTGTCCCGGTTGCATAAAAGTCTTAGAGCCAGAGGTAGGGGTGTAGATAGAGAGGCAGTGAAGTGCGCTGGAAGCGGGTGGAGTTGAACTTACACAGTGGTGGATGGTGAGATTATCTGCGTATTCTGGTTCCCATAGGGGTATGTCTGCCAGGGGGCAGAGGGGTTGTCTTTCTGCATGGAAGGAGTAGTTGGAAATATTAAGGGGCACGGCGGCCAGCAGTGGGCGCTGTAGTGATGCGCACAAGAAACAATTGGCTGTGTTAAGGGTGTGGTTGAGAAAGATGGTGGTGTCCTGAATGAGCTGTAATGAAGAGTAGGAGAAATGGGAAGAGGGGCGGGGATAAGAAGTTGAAGAGGCACTATCAAGAGTTTGGATAATGACTTTTTCGGAATGTCTGCTATCTGATGCAAATTGAGAGATCTGGGAATGAGAGGGAACATACTTTCGAGAGATATGAAGGGTATTGTGGGGGGTCGAGGACCCCCCGTAGTAAACTGAGGCTGTGACTCTGCCAGCCCATCGAGAGTCCCAGGGATCTGGGATTGATAAGGAGAATGAGCCGTTGGGATATTTCATGAAACAGTTGGAGGAGTAATACTGTGGGTACTGGAAGTTACCTATGTAGTGAATGGTGCAAGACTAGTAGGGACATCTCCTGTAGGTATCTGGCCATCGCCTGCAGTAGGCTTGTTTTTGGTCATAGAGGAAGCAGAGGTAGGGAGAATAAGGGTAGCTGCTAGTGAACACTTCAGTGGAGGGAGGAAAGTGGAGGTATAAAGGCTCAGAGCAGCTTTTCAGAGGGCAGTCTGGTGTGGCAATGAGGGCAGTAACTTTTGTTTGGTGCTGTGTGTAAGTCTGTATGACTTTGAATCGCCATACAAAGGAGGCTGGGGTGGTGGGGAAGACAATAGGAATGAGGAAAAAAAGCGAGAGAGCAGTAAAGGAGGAAAAAGTCATGATTCGGGTATGGATGGCAAAGGGGGTGAACGGGATTTTGGAGGAAAGAGGACAGTAAGGTCAGGAGTCTGGAGGGAGGGAGAGTCTGTAAACTTTTGTAGGTTAAGAGATCTTTTAGGTGATGTGGGGACCGAATGGTAAGGGGCGCTCTGAATGTCAGTTTATGAGCTTCTTTCTGCAAGAGCTGTCTAGCGGCTAATGCACGTAGGCAGGGGGCCCATCCCTGAACTGTGGGGTCTAATTGCTTGGAGAGATAAGCTACTGGGGCAAAGGATGGGCCATAATATTGGCCTAGGACTCCTAGAGCTTGACTGGACCTCTCATGAATGTATAATGAGAAGGGCTTTGACAAATCAGGAAGATGGAGACCTGGGGCTTCTACAAGGGCTTGACAGAGCTTAATGAAGGAGTGTCGGGGTGAGGAGGATAATGGTTTTTTAGGGGGGCTCTTGCTAACGTTGTATAGGGGTCTTGCCAACAGGGTGCAGGGAGAAGTTAGGGATCTACGTTCTAAAATATCTAGCTAGGCTTAGAAAGGGCCTAGAAAGGAAAGGATTTTTGTCTTGGTTTTGGGAATGGGCAGGTAAGAGAGGAGCCATTTTCTGTCTAAGGTAATGGACTTTCTTTGTTGAGATAGAAGGAATCTGAGGTAAGTGATAAGAGGGGAAGAGATTTGAGCTTTGATGGGGGATACTCGGTAACTTCTGGAAGCTAGAAGGTTAAGTAGGGAGGCAGCGTCAAGTTGAGACTGTTCCCACGAGAGACTGCAGAGTAGAAGATTGTCTATGTATTATAAGGTGGACTTGGAGTGATCATGATGAAATTGTTTGAGGTCCTGAGCTAGGACCTGTCTAAAAATATGGGGACTATCTCAGAAGCTTTGTGGCAAAACTGACCAAGTGAGTTGTTTAGAATATCTTGTATATGGGTCCTGTTTAGAATATCCCGTGTATGGGTCCGTCCAGGTGAAGATGAAAAAATCTTGGGAGCAGGGGTCTAGAGGGATAGAAAAATGGGTCTTTGAGATCTAGGACTGAGAAGTGGGATGCTGAGGTTGTACGGATTTGGAACTAAGGGATGGATAGGGACAATGGCTATGTTGATGAGGCGAAGGTCTTGGACAAGGCGGCAAGATCCGTTGGTTTTTTTAACAGCTAATATGGGGGTATTAAATGGGGAGTGAGTGGGTCTGCTTGAATGATGGGTTGGAGGCCTATGAGGGCTGAAGTGGTTAGGGGGTATTGGGCCTGACAGATATACTGAGAGGGGTCACATAATTTGATAGAGGCAGGGGGACATAGGGCCACGGAGGGGCTTGTAATGTCCCAGACTTTGGGATTTACAGGGTGTATGAGGGCAGAACCGGAGCTTTCATTGGGTAGAGGGGGTCGTCGGCTATGAGGGCCATCAGAAAGGGAGTACTGGGGACTGTGGGAGTGGATATAGTTATGGAAACGTGGAGGAGGGAAAGGATGTCTCATCCTAGTAAAGGGATGGGACACTGGGGCATAACCAGGAAGGAGTGGGAGAAAGGTATGGGATTGTCTTGGATTGTGCATAAAAGGGTGGGTGGGGGATTTAATGGGAATATCTGTTTACCTCCTGCTCTGACTATAGGAGTAATGGCTGGCGTGGTAGAGCCCCGGTATTCTCACAAGACTGAGAAGGTGACTCCTGTATCTAGGAGGAAGGAGATGGGGTGACCGTCTACTGTTAAAGTAACCCTGGGCTCCTGTTTTGTGATGGAAATGGTCGGGCGAGAAGCCCCCGGGCCCCATCAATCTTCTTCTGCCAGCCCCACTACGGCGGGCTTAGGATGGGGGTTGTTCGTCCAGCCTCCCCTTCGGGTGGTTGGGCAATCAGACCCCCAGTGGCCCTTTTTGTGACATCTGGGGCATGGGGTGGTAGAAGATCTGGGGGAGGGGCACGCCCTTGACCAATGTCCCTCTTTTCTGCACTTGAAACAAGCTCTTGGGGGGGCTTGTTTGTAGAGGGGCACCCAGGTTGTGGTTTTATCAGCTGGGCCAACATCTGGAAATTGGCCTGATCAGCCTTTTGTTTACGGCATTCTTTCTCCTCCTCCCGCTTATGGAAGACTTTAAGGGCCACTGTTAGGATCTCAGTCTGTGGGGTAGCGGGGCCCTGTTCTAACTTTTTGAGTTTAGCTTTAATGTCGGGGTAGCCTTGAGCTAGGAAGTATGTCATAAGGACATGTCTTCCTTCAGGTGTTTCTGGGTCCAGGCTGGTATACTGTAATAGGGCTTGAGTGAGTCTGTCTAAGAACTCGGAGGGGATTTCATCTCTCTTTTGAATTATGTCTTGGAGCTTTTGAAAATTGACTACTTTACAAGCTGCCCTTTTTCAGACCTGCTATTAAGCAGGAGGCAAAAATATCTCGAGAGCGGAGACTCATGGCGGTGTTATAATTTCAGTGTGGGTCTTGTTCGGGGACAGCAGTGGGGCCAGGGGGATAGGTGGGGTCTGTCCTGTGGGTTTCAGTAGCCTGCATTTGGGTGAAATCCTAAACTCGTCTACGCTCTTCAGGGAGGAGAGTATTGGCCAGGAGCATGAAAATGTCATGATGTGTGAGGCTGTAAGACTGGAGTGTCTATTGAAACTCCCTGATGTATGTCATGGGATCAGTGGAAAAGGAACTTAGGCATTTCTCTAGTTAGGCTAAATCTCTTAAGGTGAAAGGGACGTGAACGCGCACGATGCTTTCGGATCCTGCTACCTCCTGGAGGGGGACGATAATTTTGCGGGGCTCTCAGGACTGAGTCTGAGGGGGACTGAAGGGTTCTGGCTCAGTCTGTGGGGGACTGACGCGGTCTAGCCATGCCTAGTCGAGCAGGTCCTGAAGTGTGGAAGGGGGGCAAAGAAAATAAAGAAAGATAGAATCGGACCCACATGTCGCCAGCTAGCAGCCCAGCTCCTTGCCTCTGCTGCTTTAGTTGGGCTTGAACTCATGACTCTGAGGTTAAGAGTCCCATGCTCTACTGAGCTACAGCAGGGCTCCAGTTAATTGCTTATGGAATGCGTTGTTTTCTATTCCTGCCACATCGGCAAGTGGGGGAAGGGCATAGCTAGAAGCAGGGGCGGTGTTTCTACACATTTTCAAGGTCTCCCTATTTTCAGAGTGAGGAGTCTTGGCAAGATATGTTTTTGTGGACAGATAACTTCTAAGGACTGCACCGGTTGTTCTCTAGCTTGTGCTTTCCCATGCTGCGTTCAGACATGGGGGGAGGTGCTTTCCCATTCTCTCTACAAACATGTGAGAAGACAAAGGCGGTCCCTAACAGGGGAGAAACAGGTGATGAGGGCAAAGACGGAGGAGGCCCCTGGGACCTAGTTAAAGGGGGGCTGAAAGGCTCAGGCTTAATCTGCAGGGAATGAAGGTGGAGGAGGTGAGATGGGGGAGGAGATGGTTGGGGAGGAAGGGAGAAGGTCTGTTGTAGGAGAAGAAGGGGAAGGGAGTGAACGGGAGGGTTCTGTGGGGCGGCGGCTTGCAGGCTAGGAGAACTTGGGAGGGGGCGGGGAGAGGAGGAGGCGGAAAGCTTCGATATAGGGAATCTCCTTCCATTTTTTTCAGGCGCTGGCAGTAGTTAAAAAGATCGTGAGTGATGTTGGGATCAAGAGTTCCCCCTGCAGGCCATTGGTTTTTATTGTCTAGGGGGTATGTCGGCCAATCTTGGGAACAATATTTACAGAGAAGTTTTGATTTTATATCAGGCATCAGGGAGAGGGTAGCCAGATGTTTAAGCAGGCATTCAAGAGGTGAACTTTCAGGGAGGGATGAGGAGGCTCCCATGGCTAAAGGACAGAGAAGGAGACAAACAGGGGAAGACGAACGGAGATCCTCGGACTGGAAGCAGACCACAAGGAGACAAAGGGCGTCCCCGATGATCCTTGGTGGTCTGCAGAAACTCATATATGAGTCGGAATTTCTTGGGAAGTGTGGGTCGTCACCCAGACTTCCCTAAGAAGGCAGAGTGCCGGAGTCACGAGGTACCTAGTGCTAGGCGTTTTCGGCGGACGGAGCAGAAGGAGGAGGGGGGGAATGGGAGCGTTCTCATCCACAAAGGAGTCACCTCGTTTATGGCTGTTGGAGGGGGGTGCCTGAGAGTCAGCCACAGCCGTGAAGGCCTGAGGCGGGGATATATGACTGTCGAAGGAGGGGCCTGAGCGTCCGCCGCAGCCGTAAAGGCTTGACGCGGGGATTTATGGCTGTTTGGGGAGGGGCCTGAGGGTCCGCCGCAGCCGTGAAGGCCTGAGGCGGGGAGAGTTCCCTCCTCATCCCCGAGCGTCAGGGCCTTGCCAGACGATCACGGTCAATGGCACTGCGATAGCTCGGGGAAGAGTGGCCCACCCTGGGGAAATTTTGCTTAAAAACTTTCAGCACTGATGGAAGGGATGGTGAATGCGTTTGACTGTCGGAGGAGGGGCCTGAGCATCCGCCGCAGCCGTAAAGGGTAAGAGTGGCCCACTCCGGGGGGAAAACTTACCTAAAGGCCAGAGAGGAGTGGTGAGTGTGATGAGCCAGCGCCGGAAAAAGAGGACGAGGGCAAGCTGCTGCTGGTGTCGGGGGAAGACGGGGCCCAGTTGGGGTGTCCCGTCTCCCGGATTTCGGCACCAATGAAAGGAAAGGAGCGACACATAGCAGCAATTCACCGGAGAGTTCCGCTTTATTAGGGAAAGGTGCTGGGTTATATAGGAGGGGGCATGAATTGATTGAGGTGTCACTTCTACGGGGCTGGTGGCTGTTGGCTAGGTGCTGGGATTGGGAGGGGGGCGAGAGGTGATTGGGCTTCAGGTGGCGCCGGCGGGAAATGAGTACCCCGAAGAGAAGCCGGAAGTTTGCCATCTTACTGGTGGGGACCCTTCATTTATGATTTCATAAACTTGACTTGTGGAAATATTTGAAGCAAATGGATCCACAAGATTTGAAGTTACAAATGGGTCCATTAGAAGTCATAAAAAAAAAGGTGCATCACCTAATATATAAAATACAAGAGAACATGTTATAAGTACAATGAAAATATAAAAAACTAAGTGACAAAATATGCTACATATGACAAGCAGGGACACAATAATAAAATCAATATGTAAAGGACAAAATATAATAGAGAGCCAAAAAATTAGTCAATATACACACATATTTAGTTAAAATATGTTGAAATTTTTAATTACATTAATAAATAGGATCAAAACTAGCAGTTACCACTTTCTGCCAGTTAAAAAAAAAATTCAACTAAGTAAATTTTGAAGATCTTGCTGGCTTTGTTCAAAGATTCATGAACTGGCAACATTTAATCTGGCAGGTAAAAAGGTGCTCTGAGGAAATGCACAAAATGAAAGATTGTTATAGACAAAAGGGAGCAGGGCAAAGGAAGTTACACTGCCCAGAAAAGCATATAGGTTATAGTAAGGTTAACATTCTTTAGAGGATGGCAGGGCTCTATCAGGCAGATTACCTAACTAATGTTGATTGTGGGGGGTCCCTAGTTTAAGACTCCATTTCTGGAGCCCAATCTGTAAGTAAGTCTTGGTTTGATCATGTAGTGCTTAGTATAGGGATTCCATTGAAATTGCTCTGTTTTTAAATATGCCTTTCATGTCCCAGTGTTTCGGAGGCTTTGTGGCCATTAAGAATAGTTATAACCTTTTTGGATCTTTAAATGCTTTCAGAATTGCCAGATGATTGTTAATATGTGCTATTAGACTTATAAATATATTTTGGCCCAATGCATCCACTTCTAGGAATATAAGCAAACATTTTAAGAAGAGTACAAAGTTATATGTGTAAGAATATTTACTGTAGCATTGCTAGAAATAGAAAAATTAGATAAAAGGAAAAAAACAGCCCATAATATTGTCCTGTTTAGTATATTATGTGATGGCCTTAAAGTGGAATAATACCCAATTATTTAAACGTTGATTTGAATATATAGATTATTGATATAGGAAAATTGTCACAATGCAACTTTCAATTTAAGAAGTAAATTTTCAAATCTATAGTTTAACTTCATTTTTGCAAGCTCTACTATACTGATCTAATTATAAAAAAAATTTGAAAAGCAGAATATAAGCAATAGCATGTTCAAGATTTTACTTTTTTTTATTTTTACATTTTTTCACATTGCTTCCCATTCTATTTTCCTACAATAAACATATATTGTCTGTACCAAATTGTACAAAACAAAAATTGTTTCAAAAAACTGAACTGAAAGCATTTTCCAAATGGTAAGTTACAAGACAAATGTGAAAGAGATCATAATATTCACATGAGAAGGGTTTTTCCCAAATTTAGGATGTAAATCTAGAATTGAGCAGCAATAAGCGTGACATTTTCAAAAGCTCAGAAATATGAGCTGGCCCCCAATGAAGAACACCATCTGGCTATGCCTTTGTTAGATGTTTTCTTTTCGGTTACATTTTCTGTCATTTTTGCATAAAAATGCTTCACTCGGTGCATTTTAAGCACATGTTTGGAAGGTTTGATGTTGGGTTGCATTCAGCCCATTTAGCTGTATTGTGCAGGCATTTAGCACTAAGCCTTAGGCATTTAGGCAGGTGTGTTTTCAACTTAAATACTAACCGAGACGCGATAATATGGAGTAGAAGGTCAGGTATAGGGCAGGCAGCATGATTATCATAACCTAAGGCCTGGAACACATCCCTGGAAACAGGCTGAGTGCTGTTGGACATTAGGAAGTGTCTTTTTTAGCCTTTCTTTGGCTAGTTGATTGCTTGTGTGAATGTGCAATCAGGCATTGCAATTCCTTTTCTGAAAATCTAGTTTGGCTTTTCTAAGATGGATTTAAGTTATAATATTTTTGCCATTAGGGTCTATATTCTTGGCTGAGCTAACAATACACAAATGTGTTTCTTTTCCTTTTGACATTTGACATTTTGCACTACTCATTAAGAGAGCTTATATTGTAGGACCCCAACCTCCCTGAGAAATAAGTTAGCCTAAGAGTGGCCATCTTGAAACCCAAAAAGCCATTCTGATATATGACTCAGAGGGAACAACTGGAACCAGGTAACTCCTCTGGAAAAACAAGTTAATCAATCATGACTGCTGGCAGCACTAACCTTTCGGTTAGTTAATCATAAATACCGACCCTACCTTGCTAAATCACCCTAGCAGTAAGAGAATGATCTTATCTTGCTACACCCCCAGGACGTGGCACCAACCCAGAAATCATAGGTTTGAAAAATTACTGCCTTTGTAGAATTGTTTTCTAATCTGTAACCATGGTAATCCTCTAGGGCTAAATGCCTCAGAAAATCCTATATAACCTCTTAGTTGTAAGTGCTCAGGGTCCTCGTTGAGACCCTCTGCGTCGGGCTGACTTGGACCCCAGCTAGTTGGCTTCTGAATAAATTCCTCTTGCTTGTTGCATCAAGAAACGTCTTTGGTGAGTGATTTGGGGCGGCGCCCTCCTCTGGGGAATCCAACAATATAATGCAGAAATCCTTCATAAAAGATAGGAGCAAATAATTTCTAACAAAATTCTAGCAAGACTGTTACCCATTTTTATTCAGAAAACCATTTATTTTACAACTTTAAGTACATGATAAACATATACAGGACTTTTCCACACTAACATGCCTTATGTGGAAGCTGTTATTTTGAAATTCAGCTGCTATAAAACTTTCCTCCATTTTTTGGATTAAACAGGTATGACATGCTTTCATGGAATTCACTCTGGGAATGTTAGTGGTCTTTGTATATGACCATAATGTAGATTCTAATGCTTTTCTATAACAATGTAATAAAGAATTCTCCACTTCTCTAGTTCACATAGTCTAGTCATAAATGCAACAATCCATTGATCAAAGTTGCAGAAGTAACTTCCTACATTGGTATCCAGATTAAGTCTTAATAAAATTTTCCATAATTACAACACCTAAGGCCAAATATTTGCTGACAGGCATTATGGTAATTAATTAAAGTCAACTGGGTCAGCAGGGTACTTAATGCCAGCAATCTGTCAACATCATCTTTTTTTGAGAAATGAGAAAAAAATCTACTTGTAACAGAAAAGGGATGGATTAAGGGGAACCTGGCAGAAATCTAAAGAACTACACTTTGAAGAGGAATTTTACAGCAACACGTTTTGCTTAGATTCACCATTGTCTAAGAGGGCCTATTGACTACCTTCAAAGGAGCTGGGCATTTGTGTAGTGTGGTGTTATATCAGGTGGTCAGTGTTGTCAATCCACCACTAGCATCAAACGGCAGGAAACTGTCTATTTCATATTATTGAAGGGGAATTTATTAGAAATAACATTTTAGTATATGTTCAGGTGTAAGTATGGGCGAAGGAAATCCCGGGGCAAAATACCCCGAAAAACCAAAATTAGTTAAAGGGAGAAATTAAGTCCAAAAACCCGTTTATCACTCACAAACTGGAGTCGCAGTCCGTCTTTCTTCTCTATTCCAGCAGCAACCACACCGGCCCTCCCCCTCACCTCTCAGGTACAGATAAGTCCTCTGTTGCCCAGGTAATCACCCATTGATATGGAGATGAACTTCTCCACCCCTGAGGAAAGATGCAAAGGCACTAAAGTCATAGTTCTTTCCACCTCTGAATGCCTACTGATATGCAGATATACTAAAGCCAGGTGAGATATTCTGGAAATGTTACAATTTTACCCACATCAGGGTACATTTTAAAGAAGGAGGCAAATAATCTTACCTTTAGCTGTACTTTATTTAGGAGAAAGAGTGAAATCTAGCAGGGCAGTTTGCTGGGCTTGCAAGAAAAAAAAATTGCAAGGGTGGCAAAGGCAGTATATTTTGCTATCATTTCTTTTATTCTTTATATTTGCTGTCAACAACTATTTAGTAACAAAGAAAATAGAAAAATTTGAATCTTGACAGGTGACTAACTATAGAAGTCAGCTTATGGCCAATGGGCATCATGGAAGTTGGCAGGTCTGCTAGAATATTGTGGGCCTGCATCTAGGTATGGTGGAATGAAATAGTCAGGAAGGTTGACACTGGCTTTAAGTTTTCTTTGTTCATGCCTACACATATGGCATGATTGATTCTATGGGAAATTTATAGGTAGTGCTTTAGTAAGATGTTCAAGAATTGTCATTTTTTAATGTCTCTTTTTATTCTCCACTGCAAACAGTTCTTTTTTATTTAGTTGGCTACACTTAAGCAAGACAACTGACAAAAAATGAGAGCTGATGGTTTGGAGTTAAGAAATAGAATGTCAATAGGACCTCCTTTTTGGTTTTATTTATTTATTTATTGGTTTTAGTGAGAGGATGTATGTGATTACTGAGTGATTCAAACGTGAGAATGTGAAGGATCAAAATACTTTTAGACTTTTAGGTGTCATCTGAGCATATATATTGTTGTATAACAAATTCCCAGTAAGTGTGACAAATTTAGTGGCTTAAAATATGACAAATTTACTATCTCACAGTTCTGTAAGTTAGAGGTCTGGCATAGCATAGCTGGATCTTCTGCTCAGGTTTTCAAAAAGCTGAAAGAGAAGTGTTAGTCAAGCTGTGTTCTTTGAACTCAGTCCTCTTCCAAGATCACATGACTCTTGGCTGAATTTGGTTCTCTGAAAGTAGACAACTGAGGTTCTCAGTTTTCTTGCTAACTCTTGGCCAGGGGCTGCTCTCAGTTTCTAGAGGCCACACAGTTTTCTAATTTGTGACCCTTTCCACAATATGAAATTTTATGTCTTCAATACCAGCAGGAGAATTCCTCTCTTGATTTGTATCTTCATTTTTAAGGAAACCCATGTGATTTAAGTCAGGTCCATCCAGATAATGGTCTTTTGGTTGAGTAAAAATCAAATTATTTGCTGCCTTGATTATGTCTGCAAAATCTCTTTCCCATAATACTATACTCAATAGGAGGGGATATATATATACAGATTTAGTAGGTTATGTTAAGTGAAATAAACACAGAAAAGAGAGTCTGGGACTACAAGTGATTTGTTGATAGTTTGACAATGAGAAATGAGCAATAGGAGAAACAGAAGTTTTAGGATGGCATATAGTAAGCAAAAATGAATGGACAGACAAAAAATGTATTCTAAAGAAAGTTTCTATGTAGAGACTTGTAGAACAGGATATTTATTTCAACAACTTTATCTCTTTCATTACCTCTCTTACCATTTGCTTAAAATAATTCATTTCACACCCAATAGCTGTATTTAAAATTTCCAATTGTCTTTTTTATATTTTTCATTAAAAAATTAAACTTCTTTTTTTTTTTTTTTTTGAGAGGGCATCTCTCATATTTATTGATCAAATGGTTGTTAACAACAATAAAGCTCAGTGTAGGGAGGTCAATGCTCAATGTACAATCATTAATCCATCTCAGGCCTAACTCTCATCAGTCTCCAATCTTCTGAAGCATAACGAACAAGTTCTTACATGGTGAACGAATTCTTACATAGTGAATAAATTCTTACATGGTGAACAGTACAAGGGCATTCATCACAGAAACTTTTAGTTTTGATCACGCATTATGACCTATAAACAATCAGGTCAAATATGAATATTCATTTGATTTTTATACTTGATTTATATGTTGATCCCACATTTCTACCTTTATTATTATTATTTTTTTTTATTTTTAATAAAATGCTAAAGTGGTAGGTAAGTGCAAGATAAAGGTAGAAAACATAGTTTAGTGTTGTAGGAGAGCAATTGTAGATGATCAGGTGTGTGCCTGTAGACTATGTGTTAATCCAAGCTAGACAAGGGCAATAAACCATCCACGGATGCAGAAGATTTCTCTCAAAGCAGGGGTGATGAGGTTCTGAGCCTCACCTCTGTTGATCCCCAATTTCTCACCTGATGGCCCCCTTGCGACTGTGCCTGTCTTAGGTTGTTCCTCCCTTGAGGAATCTTACCTGTCTCTGACTAACCGGTCATCTTCCGGGGCCATACAGGGAAATGTAAAGTTGGTAAGTGAGAGAGAAGCCATATTGTTTGAAAAGGTTAGCTTTTTACTTCTTTGCAGATTTATGCCCTGTGGCTTCTATGCCCAGCACTTGTCTCGAGGTATCTTTACCACCTGGAGGAATTATGATACTCAGTAACTTCGATATGAGGCACGAATTCTATTTAAGGGTTGTAATTAGGAAGAAAGAAGAAAAGCTATAGAGGTAGCATATGGAAGAAAACATGGGAGGATTGATTATTTCTTTGACATATCTTCTTGTAGAGTACCTTAAGTACGTATAGGTTTTAAACTACTAACTAATTTGTATACACATATTAACATAATAGGAATACGGTGACATAAACAAAGCAAATCTATAATTACCATCCATCTCCAGTGAAGCCAAGAAAACCATTTAGGCACCCTAGGCATTTGTGAAAAGTTGTCTATGATATGATGGATATTGTCCAACTATACTTGAACAGTCTGAGAGAAATCAGACAAATTAAAGCAGCCCATTTCTGGGATCTGTTCACCTCCCATATGTCCTTTTAACTGTAGATAGTCTATAGTCATAAGATTTTGGAGTGCTACACCTTGCACCCCTCCCAACTCCTGGTTGAGTTCCAAAAGTACAGATCCGGTCAAATTCGTTGTCTCACTGTATGCACATGCCAGCCTAGACATCTCCCTCCTCATTCCTATGGCAAGTCCAGGAAACGGTGGGGTGGACGCAGCCACAACCGCAGCATCGCCCGGATCCCTGTGGAGGCTTTTTGATGATCATCCCCTGGCACGAGTCCTCCAGAGAGTGCTGATGCCGGAAGCACCTACTCATATTGTATCTTAGTTCATTTTCTGGGTATCCAAGCTAGGCCTTGATCTTCTGCATAGAAACAAACAGACACTTTGCCCACACTTTGACATGCCCTCTATACCACTGTGCAGAACTCATTGGAGGTCAGCACACAGGGACGGCTTTTTTTTTTTTTTTAATTAAGAGAAAGGAATATTATCAGAAAAGAGTACCTCCATAGCTGATCATCTGACACACTTTAAGTGATCAACATTAAGGATATTTAAAGCATGCGTTGATCTTTGATTTACCAATAGTTTTATCCTATCAATGAGTAATCCCCCTTTGCTTGCTTGCTTGCTTTCTTTCTTTCTTTCTTTCTTTCTTTCTTTCTTTCTTTCTTTCTTTCTTTCTTTCTTTCTTTCTTTCTTTTTTTTAATCTTTAATCTACACTTACATGAAGAGTACTATGTTTACTATGCTCTCCCTTATATCCGGTCCCCCCTAACAACCACATTAAGGTTACTGTCCATCAGCTTAGCAAAATGTTGTAGAATCCCTACTTGTCCTCTATGTGTTGTGCAGCCCACCCTCCCCTTTCTCCCTCCCCCCCATGCATGCTAATCTTAATACCCCCCTTCTTCTTCTCCCCCCTTATCCCTCCCTGCCCACACATCCTCCCCAGTTCCTTTCCCTTTGGTACCTGTTAGTCCATTTTTGGGTTCTGTAATTCCGCTGCTGTTTTGTTCCTTCAGTTTTTCCTTTGTTCTTATACTCCTCAGATGAGTGAAATCATTTGGTATTTCTCTTTCTCCGCTTGGCTTATTTCACTGAGCATAATACTCTCCAGCTCCATCCATGTGGCTGCAAATGGTTGGATTTTTCCACTTCTTATGGCTGAGTAGTATTCCATTGTGTATATGTACCACATCTTCTTTATCCATTCATCTACCGATGGACATTTAGGTTGCTTCCAATTCTTGGCTATTGTAAATAGTGCTGCGATAAACATATGGGTGCATCTGTCTTTCTCAAACTTGATTGCTGCGTTCTTAGGGTAAATTCCTAGGAGTGGAATTCCTGGGTCAAATGGTAGATCTGTTTTGAGCATTTTGATGAACCTCCAAACTGCTTTCCACAATGGTTGAACTAATTTACATTCCCACCAGCAGTGTAGGAGGGTTCCCCTTTCTCCACAGCCTCGCCAACATTTGTTGTTGTTTGTCTTTTGGATGGCAGCTATCCTTACTGGTGTGAGGTGATACCTCATTGTAGTTTTAATTTGCATTTCTCTGATAATTAGCGATGTGGAGCATCTTTTCATGTGTCTCTTGGCCATCTGTATTTCTTTTTTAGAGAACTGTCTGTTCAGTTCCTCTGCCCATTTTTTAATTGGGTTATTTGTTTTTTGTTTGTTAAGGCATGTGAGCCCTTTATATATTCTGGACGTCAAGCCTTTATCGGATCTGTCATTTTCAAATATATTCTCCCATACTGTAGGGTTCCTTTTTGTTCTATTGATGGTGTCTTTCGCTGTACAGAAGCTTTTCAGCTTAATGTAGTCCCACTTGCTCATTTTTGCTGTTGTTTTCCTTGCCCGGGGAGATATGTTCAAGAAGAGGTCACTCATGTTTATGTCTAAGAGGTTTTTGCCTATGTTTTTTTCCAAGAGTTTAATGGTTTCATGCCTTACATTCAGGTCTTTGATCCATTTTGAGTTTACCTTTGTATATGGGGTTAGACAATGGTCCAGTTTCATTCTCCTACATGTAGCTGTCCAGTTTTGCCAACACCATCTGTTGAAGAGACTGTCATTTTGCCATTGTATGTCCATGACTCCTTTATCAAATATTAATTGACCATATTTGTTTGGGTTAATGTCTGGAGTCTCTAATCTGTTCCACTGGTCTGTGGCTCTGTTCTTATGCCAGTACCAAATTGTCTTGATTACTATGGCTTTATACTAGAGGTTGAAGTTGGGGAATGAGATCCCCCCTACTTTATTCTTCTTTTTCAGGATTGCTTTGGCTATTCGGGGTCTTTGGTGTTTCCATATGATTTTTTCAATTATTAGTTCCAATTCATTGAAGAATGTTGCTGGTAATTTGAGAGGGACTGCATCAAATCTGTATATCGCTTTGGGCAGGATGGCCATTTTGACAATATTAATTCTTCCTAGCCATGAGCATGGGATGAGTTTCCATTTATTAGTGTCCCCTTTAATTTCTCTTAAGAGTGACTTGTAGTTTTCAGAGTATAAGTCTTTCACTTCTTTGGTTAGGTTTATTCCTAGGTATTTTATTCTTTTTGATGCAATGGTGAATGGAATTGCTTTCATGATTTCTCTTTCTATTGATTCATTGTTAGTGTATAGGAAAGCTACAGATTTCTGTGTGTTAATTTTGTATCCTGCAACTTTGCTGTATTCCGATATCAGTTCTACTAGTTTTGGAGTGGAGTCTTTAGGGTTTTTTATGTACAGTATCATATCATCTGCAAATAGTGACAGTTTAACTTCTTCTTTACCTATCTGGATTCCTTGTATTTCTTTGTTTTGTCTGATTGCCATGGCTAGGTCCTCCAGTACTATGTTAAATAATAGTGGGGAGAGTGGGCATCCCTGTCTGGTTCCCGATCTCAGAGGAAATGCTTTCAGCTTCTCGCTGTTCAGTATAATGCTGGCTGTGGGTTTATCATATATGGCCTTTATTATGTTGAGGTACTTGCCCTCTATTCCCATTTTGCTGAGAGTTTTTATCATGAATGGATGTTGAATTTTGTCAAATGCTTTTTCAGCATCTATGGAGATGATCATGTGGTTTTTGTCTTTTTGTTGATGTGGTGGATGATGTTGATGGATTTTCGAATGTTGTACCATCCTTGCATCCCTGGAATGAATCCCACTTGATCATGGTGTATGATCCTTTTGATACACTGTTGAATTCTGTTTGCTAATATTTTATTGAGTATTTTTGCATCTACATTCATCAGGGATATTGGTCTGTAATTTTCTTTTTTGGTGGGGTCTTTGCCTGGTTTTGGTATTAGGGTGATGTTGGCTTCATAGAATGAGTTTGGGAGTATTCCCTCTTCTTCTATTTTGTGGAACACTTTAAGGACAATGGGTATTATGTCTTCTCTGTGTGTCTGATAAAATTCCGAGGTAAATCCGTCCGGCCCCGGGGTTTTGTTCTTGGGTAGTTTTTTGATTACCGTTTCAATTTCTATGCTCGTAATTGGTTTGTTTAACTTTTGTGTTTCTTCCTTGGTCAGTCTTGGGAGGTTGTATTTTTCTAGGAAGTTGTCCATTTCTTCTAGGTTTTCCAGCTTGTTGGCATATAGGTTTTCATAGTAGTCTTTAATAATTCTTTGTATTTCTGTGGAGTCTGTCATGATTTTTCCATTCTCATTTCTGATTATGGTGATTTGTGTTGATTCTCTTTTTCTCTTAATAAGTTGGGCCAGAGGCTTATCTATTTTGTTTATTCTCTCAAAGAACCAGCTCTTGGTTTCGTTGATTTTTGCTATTGTTTTATTCTTCTCAATTTTCTTTATTTCTTCTCTGATCCTTATTATGTCCCTCCTTCTGCTGACTTTAGGCCTCATTTGTTCTTCTTTTTCCAGTTTCGATAATTTTGATGTTAGACTATTCATTTGGGATTGTTCTTCCTTCTTCAAGTGTGCCTGGATTGCTATATACTTTCCTCTTAAGACTGCTTTTGCTGCGTCCCACAGAAGTTGGGGCTTAGTGTTGTTGTTGTCATTTGTTTCTATATATTCCTTGATCTCTATTTTGATTTGTTCATTGATCCATTGATTATTTAGTAGCATGTTGTTAAGCCTCCATGTGTTTGTGAGCCTTTTTGTTTTCTTTGTAGAATTTATTTCTACTTTTATACCTTTGTGGTCTGAAAAATTGGTTGGTAGAATTTCAATATTTTGGAATTTACTGAGGCTCTTTTTGTGAGCTAGTATGTGGTCTATTCTGGAGAATGTTCCATGTGCACTTGAGAAGAATGTATATCCTGTTGCTTTTGGATGTAGAGTTCTATAGATGTCTTTTAGGTCCGTCTGTTGTAGTGTGTTGTTCAGTGTCTGTGTGTCCTTACTTATTTTCTGCCCAGTGGATCTATCCTTTGGGGTGAGTGGTGTGTTGAAGTCTCCTAGAGTGAATACATTGCAGTCTATTTCCCTCTTCACTTCTGTTAGTATTTGCTTCACATATGTTGGTGCTCCTGTATTGCGTGCATATATATTTAGAATGGTTATATCCTCTTGTTGGACTGAGCCCTTTATCATTATGTAGTGTCCTTCTTTATCTCTTGTTACTTTCTTTGTTTTGAAGTCTATTTTGTCTGATATTAGTACTGCAACCCCTGCTTTCTTCTCACTGTTGTTTGCCTGAAATATGTTTTTCCATCCCTTGACTTTTAGTCTATGCTTATCTTTGGGTTTAAGGTGAGTTTCTTGTAAGCAGCATATAGATGGGTCTTGCTTTTTTATCCATTCTATTACTCTGTGTCTTTTGATTGGTGCATTAAGTCCATTTACATTTAGGGTGACTATTGAGAGATATGTACTTATTGCCATTGCAGGCTTTGGATTCGTGGTTACCAAAGGTTCAAGGTTAGCTTCTTTAGTATCTTACAGCCTAACTTAGCTCGCTTATTGAGGTGTTATATACACTGTCTGGAGATTCTTTTCTTCTCTCCCTTCTTATTCCTCCTCCTCCATTCTTCATATGTTGTGTGTTTTGTTCTGTGCTCTTTTTAGAAGTGCTCCCATCTAGAGCAGTCCCTGTAGGATGCCCTGTAGAGGTGGTTTGTGGGAAGCAAAATCCCTCAGCTTTTGCTTGTCTGGGAATTGTTTAATCCCACCATCATATTTAAATGATAGTCGTGCTGGATACAGTATCCTTGGTTCAAGGCCCTTCTCTTTCATTGCATTAAGTATATCATGCCATTCTCTTCTGGCCTCTAGGGTTTCTGTCGAGATGTCTGATGTTAGCCTGATGGGTTTTCCTTCATAGGTGACCTTTTTCTCTCCAGCTGCCTTTAAAACTCTTTCCTTGTCCTTAATCCTTGCCATTTTAATTACTATGTGTCTTGGTGTTGTCCTCCTGGGATCCTTTCTGTTGGGGGTTCTGTGTAATTCCATGGTCTTTTCGATTATTTCCTCCCCCAGTTTGGGGAAGTTTTCAGCAATTATTTCTTCAAAGAGACTTTCTATCCCTTTTCCTCTTTCTTCTTCTTCTGGTACCCCTATAATACGAATATTATTCCTTTTGGTTTGGTCACATAGTTCTCTTAGTGTTGTTTCATTCCTGGAGATCCTTTTATCTCTCTCTATGCAGCTTCTATACGTTCCTGCTCTCTGGCTTCTATTCCTTCAATGGCCTCTTGCATCTTATCCATTCTGCTTATAAATCCTTCCAGGGATTGTTTCCCTTCTGTGATCTCCTTCCTGACATCTGTGATCTCCCTCCGGACTTCATCCCATTGCTCTTGCATTTTTCTCTGCATCTCTGTCAGCATGTTCATGATTTTTATTTTGAATTCTTTTTCAGGAGGACTGCTTAGGTCTGTCTCCTTCTCAGGTGTTGTCTCTGTGATCTTTGTCTGCCTGTAGTTTTGCCTTTTCATGGTGATAGAGAGTGTTTGCAGAGCTGGTACGAGTGACCGCTGGAAGAGCTTCCCTTCTTGTTGGTTTGTGGCCTTCCTCTCCTGGGATAATAGCGACCTCTAGTGGCTTATGCTTGTCAGCTGTTCCCCAACAGGGCTTCTGCTACTTGCCCATTTGCTATGGAGTTTATCTCCGCTGTTGCTGTGGGCGTGGCCTGGCTGGGGCTGCTCTTCCAAAGTGGTGGAGCCCCATTGGAGGGGGCGCGGCCGGGAGGCTATTTTTCTCCATAAGGGGCCTCTGTGCTCCCTGTTGCCCAGAGGGTTAGAGTGCCCAGAGATCCCTAGATTCCCTGCGTCTGGTCTAAGTGTCTTGTCCTGCCCCTTTAAGACTTTCAGAAAGCACTCTCCAAACCAAAACAACAACAGCAACAATGAGAGAGGGAACAGAAAAAAAAAAAAAAAGGAAAAAACACGCAATTTTTTTTTTTTTTCCTCAGGCGCCGGTCCCAGGCACCCGCTCACTGGTCCTGCTGCCCTGCCTCCCTAGCACCGGGGTCCCTGTCCCTTCAAATCTTCCAAAAAGCACCTGCCCACCGGTCCCGCAGGGAAAAATGCGCGATATTCTTTTCCTTCAGGCGCTGGTCCCAGGCACCCTCTCACCGGTCCTGCTGCTCTGCCTCCCTAGCACTGGGGTCCCTGTCCCTTTAAGGCTTCCAAAAAGCACTCGCCAAAAAAAAAAAAAAAACTGCTCCGGTTTCTTTCCTCCCGCCGGGAGCCGGGGGTAGGGGCGCTCGGTTCCCGCTGTGCTGGGGCTTGTATCTTAACCCCTTCACAAGGTGCTGGGTTCTTGCAGGTGTGAATGTGGTCTGGATGTTGTCCTGTGTCCTCTGGTCTCTATTTTAGGAAGAGTTTTGTTTGTTATATTTTCATAGCTCTATGTGTTTTTGGGAGGAGATTTCCACTGCTCTACTCATGCCGCCATCTTGGCTCCTAAACTTCTTTTGAAAAATAAGTACAATAGCCAGCTTTTTATTTTTAGATACATCATGAGAAATGTACTATGTACTGTCTTATATTCACCTGGAGGACAAACATTTCACTACAGCATTGGAAATATTAGATATGCATACTTTAAAATGATATTGTCCTATTTATAATTTAAATCCACACAGAAAAGATGGGAATAGAGATAGGTTAGGGGCAAGGATGGAAGATTCAATTGCCAAATTTAATACATTTCTAATTTTTTTCTTTGTGTATGCTGAACAAGTTGGTGTTCCCCTCATCATTATGCTCTCTATATTCATCAGTAAGTCACCTTATAGTTCATTATTCTGTAGTTTAAATAATTTCAATTCAATTATGTTTCCATTGTAAAGACTATTGTCTAACTACTTAACAGCTTTCCTTTTTTCTCTTTAAATTTATGTTTTTCTATATGACTTTAAAACTTTAGGGTATAGTTATTATGCGATTGAGCATATGGAGGTTTTATAATACATTGATAGTTATGGACTGTAGACTATATATGTAATTTTATAGTTAATCTAAAAATGACAAAGTAGGCCTTGAATAAGAACATGACTACTTAATCTCACCTTTTCATTTTTGAATTTCCAGTGGAAATACCTAGAGGCATAAAATTGAATGTGAGTCTCCTAGGAAGGTCATATCACATCCAGTGGAATACATAGTTGAGAAATTACCTTGGGATATTTCACTGCCTTAGTCAGATGCTCTCAGTATTTAAGTAGTTTTCTGAGATGTCTTTAAGGTAGTACTGCTCTATATTTCACTAGATTACTGTTGGATTACTTAAGAAATTTTATTACTTCTATGGACTAAATGATTTATGAAAGGTGTTAATGCATATCCCAAAACTGGGAGGTACATTCCAGAAGAGTAGTTTATATACTGGGAGAATCCGGTACCACTGAATTGAACCATTCACAAATTCATTTTTTTTTTTAAAGCTTACATTGCATGGTTTTGGCATGATAAATTTTAAGTATATTTGCACAATGGCTGATATTAGGCTCAATTAAGATATCTACATTCAGATAAAAAAGTGACAGGGACCAAAATTTCAGATCAAGAACAATGTGCTCAGAAATAAAATATCTATTAATTACACCACCACCAAAGAATGGCCACCAGCTGAATGTTCATCACAGTCTAAGGAATGCAGATCTAAAAATAACTGTTCATTGGCAAAATGTGCAATATTCCAATCTAAGTAAGAAAGGAAATTTAAAATGTGTCTAATTGAACATTGTGTAAGCAGAGATTGATGGATTAGCTTCACCTGGATTCTGAAATGTGATGAATAAAATACCTTCTTGAGAGGCTTAGTCAGAGACTAGCAGAGAAGCCTTGCTACAGAACTTGAGTTTTAGAGGACAAACCCCATGATAGGGAGTTGAATTCAAAGATTTTAATCTGGCTAGATCTGAATTTAGGAGACTCTCTTTTTCATTAAAAAGCCAATTACATTGAAAATGCCTCAATTAGCCATCTTTGTTGGTGAGGAATAAACCTTTGTATTACATCCTTCTAAAATGGTGTTGAAGGTGAGTATCAAGTTTAAAGATAAAAGTATTTGGGTGCAAGGTAAAGAGTGGTGGTAAGGGAAAAGGCTTCCAGGAGTAGACCCCAAGAGATTTACTTCTCTCAAGTGGAAGAAAAATACCTATGATATTTTTCTGCAAGTAGGTATAAGAGTTGCATTTTCCTATGTCATAAAACTAACTTGAAAAATATAGAACACCTCATTCATTTTTCTGTCCTATGGATGACTTCTATATCTATAAACATTAAACTCTTTCCTGAAGTCATACACATATTTTATTTAGACTCAATATTTTTTGATTGCCCACAAATAGTAGAAACTAAAACAAGCCATTTATTAATGATACATTTCAAGTACTTATCTTTAATTTGACATGTCTACTTAGACTCTGAATCTAACTCTCACTGAGTCTGTTGACAAAAGAGATCACAGAATGATATCTCATTCAGTAATGACAAAGATGCTGAACAGACTATGAAATAAAATCTGAAAGTCAAATATATTTGGACAATGTAATAATGGCTTGAAGGACTGTACTTATAGAATATTACTTGAACATTTCCCTAGAAATACTAATTTTAGACTGCACTGTGTTTTCATGTTTAATTTCAGTTTGTACATTTTGGTTTTCTGTTGGTGTAAGAACTTCGAATGGAATTTTAAATTCCTAAATATTATAAACAGTGGCTATTATGTCATGCCATGTTGTGTAAATGATTTAATAAACCTATGCATTCATTCAAAAGATAACTTCTTACATGTACAGAATGTTGGAAAGCTGTACAAATAGTATTTATAAAGGAACTGGTTATTTGCTAAAAAAATGAGATGGGTAGAACCATAAACTTGTAATGAATAAGGGTGTAGGATATATTGAATAACAGTTTAGGGGGTGCAAGAAAGAGTTAGATCTGAAGGTGTTTGGATCCTGAATTATCTGAATTTTCATAGGTGAGCCTCATTTTTAAAATATCTTAATTGGCTTTAGTTCATCAAGGCAATAGTGCATAAATATGAATTTTGAAATAAGAATTTTGGAAAGTTATATTAAAAGTACTTTTCAATTTATTGTGCTTGAAATTATATTATACAAAAAATGATACAGTAGAGTTTACATACCTTATTATTGTAGATCATTATTGAAAGGATCAGTGTCCAAATTCTATAAGCACATGAATACAACATTCAAAAACAAGTAGAAGACTCTTTGGAGTAATGGCTAATTCGAGGACTGGGGTAGGAATTGTACATGAGCCTAGAGGGCTTTAGAGTGTCAGAAGGTAAGAAAGTGATAAAAACAAAACTCTACAATTATATTATTATGTTAAAGAGTCATTTAAACTAACTGAAATCACATGGCCAAAGCTGGAACAATTTGGGCCACAAATAAAATAGGATAGGACTATAATACAAAATACAAAATAAATATCAATGAGTCCATACTGTTACAAATAAATGGTTGAATAAATATGTAAATAAATGAGGGAGGAAACATATCTCCTGTGCAGAAAAACTCAAAATAATTTATACAGATACTTCTTCCTCAAAGAGGTGTAACATACCTCCTCATTCCTCAAGTGTGGGCTGCACATAGTGACTTCCTCACAAAGAGTACAGTATGGATGTGGGGGTGAAGGGAGAGTAACTTTATAGTGGAGAAATCTGACAAGCCATGTTTCAGCCAAGTGATGAGGGTCAATAGTAACAGTGATAAGTCATGTTGATAGTATGTGTCTGATATTATGGAAGAAAAATGGTGCTTTACTTCTGTGATCTTTCTCACAAACCCATAACCCCAATCTAATCATGAGTGAAATATCAGACAAATAGCTACTGAGATATACTTTGCAAAATACCTGACCAATAATCCTCAGAATTGTCAAGATCATCAAAAACAAGTCTGAGAAACTGTCCCAGCCAAGAGAAGTCTAAGGGACATCTAATGATGACTATATGTAATGTAGTATTCTGGATGAGATCCTGGGAGAAAAGGACATGATATATATTTATCTGGTGCATTGTGAATATGAAGATATGATAGATATTGGCTCAAGATGCAGTACTACGTAAGTAACAAAGTAGCAAGAAGAAAAAAGTAACCAAAAGCAGATAAAAGTATTACTAGCAAAGAATACTATGATGTTTCCATCATAACAGAGATGCAACAGTTCTTGTTAAAATACTAGCACATCAAATCCAAAAGTATACAAAATGGATAATGCATTATTACCAAGTAAGTTTTATTCCAGGAATGCAGGGTTGGTTTAACATTCAAAATTAATGTAATTCACCTCATCAGCAGACTAAAATGGAATATGGCATAATCACTCAATTAAGGTAAAAAGGCATTGGATGTATTTAAATAAAATCTGGTAAAATATGAATAAAATATGAATGACTCCTTTGATAAAATATATCATATTTTCTCAACCTGATAAAATTCATCTAAGAAAAACGTATAGCCAATATCATACTAAATGATCAAAGATAGACATTTTATTCCTAAGACTAGGACCTAGGAAATCATATAAATCTTATCAGCTGTAGTCAACATTTTGCTGTTCAGCCAGTGCAGTAAGGTAAGGCGAGAAAATAAATAATTACATATACAGATTAGAGATGACATTATAATCTATGTAGAATATATCACAAAACCTATACAAACTATTAGAATTTATAAGCGAATTTAGTAATATTATACAATATATGGTCAATATATAAAAATCAATTGTAGCATTATATACTATGTATAAATAGTTGGAATTTGAAATCAAGTATTATTTACAATAGTATCAATAAGCAAGAAATATTTAGAGAGATAAGGGTAAAAAATGTGTAATGCCAGTGCCAGTGCAGTGAAAACTACAAAATATTACTGACAGAAATTAAACTTAATAAAGTGTAGAAATATTCCATGTTTATGGATTAGAACATTCAATATTGCTCTAAACTGACCTGTAGATTCAGTCTTAATAAAAATGCCAGCAGTCAATTTTGTAGAAATTGACAATCTGGATAAAAAACTCACAAAAAAACGTAAAAGCCCATAAAAATATACAAACAATTTTGAAAAGAAGAACACATTTGGAAGACTGCAAGGTGAACTACAAAATGTGTGAGTTTTGTGTAAGGATAGACAGTTACATAAATGAAACAGAATAAAGTTAAAAAAAAGCCAGCATACAAATGATAACTGATTTTGAATGAAAGAACATGGACATATAATAGAGAAATGATAGTCTTTTCAACAAATGATGATATAGTACTTGTAAATCTGTTTGGGGATAAAAATAATCTTCAACTTTTACTTCATACCATATATAAAAAGCCACTCTGAATGAATATGAGCTATCAGTGAAAGACTAAGCTACAAAATTTTTGACAAACATACAGGAAAAAATCCTTGTTATTTTGTTTTAGGAAAATATTTTTAAATAGTTCATAGAAATCAGGTAAATTTTAATAAAAAATTTAAAACCTGTTCTTCTAAAATCATGGTTAGAAAAATAAAAATGTAATACTCGGGTTGGAAGAAAATATTTACATCATATTGGCAAATAAGTAGATAAAAATACACTTCTCATCATTATTCACTAGAGATATAAATTAAATCACACTGAGGTACCATATATCTTGGACTATCCACAGTTTAAAAGCCTGACAAAAACAGGTGTAGGTGAGGTGGTGGAGCAAAGTGAAAACTCTCATATATATTGCTGGTGGAAATGTAGATTGGTGCAACCATTTTGTAAAGTAGGTTGGCAATTTCCTATAGGGTTAACCATGTACTTGCATTATCTTCCGCTCCTGCTTATTTATCCAAGGGAATGGGAAATATATCCATATAAAGGCTAGTGCATAAATTTTTATTACAGTTTCTACCATAATATCAAACACCTGAAAACAACCTGAATGTCTGTCAATTGGTAAATTGAAAAATACTTACCACGAAAATGGATTATTATACAGTAAGCAGAAGGAACAAGTTATTGATACATGTGGAATAAATGAATCTCAAAAACTTTATGCTAAGTAAGAGAAGCTTAGTCAGTCGGCATAGACTCTATGCTGTATGATTCCATTTGTGTGAAATTCTAGGAATAGCAAAGCAAAAAGCACTGCAAAATAGCACTGCAAAAAGCAGATCTGTTACAGCCAGGTACCTGGGTGAAGGGGAAGGGTTTGATGCAAATAGACACAAGGAAAAATTTGGGAGTGAGGACATTTAAATATCTGTTTATATTTGTCCAAAATCATAATAATGATACCTCAAATCATTTAATTTTATTGTATATAAATTATACCTCATAAAGTTGACTAAAAATAAAACAGACATTCACATGCTAAAAAAAGAATCTAGACACAGATCTTATACCGTTCACAAAAATTAACTCAGAATGGATCACAGTCATAAGTGTAAAATGTAAAACTATAAAACTAGAAAATAATGGGAGAATAGCTAAATTGGGTTTAGCAATGACTTTTCAGATATGGCAACAAAGGCAGGATCTATGAAAGAAGTGATTGATTATCTGGAATTCATTAAAATGAAAAGCTCCTGCTCAGTGAAAGACACTGCCAAAGTAATGAGAAGAGAAGCCACTGGAAGAACATATTTGCAAAACACAAAGCTGATGAAGGACTCTTACCCAAAATATATAAAGAACTATTAAAATGAATGATAGAAAAATGAACAACCTGATTAAAAACTGGACCAAAGACCTTAACAGACACCTGACCAAAGAAGATACACAGATGACAAATAAGCATATGAAAATATGCTCAACACAAATGTTATAACAACAAAGAGATGCCGCAACCCATCTATGGGAACGGCAAAAATCCCAGACACTGACCATATCAAATCTCAGAAAGGACGTTGAACAGCAGGCACAATTCCTGTCATTGCTGACAGGAATGCAAAATAGAACAGCCACTTTGGATGACAGTTTGACCATTTTAGATAAGACTAAACATTTCTTATCACAAGATCCAGCAATCACATTCCTTGATATTTAACCAAATTAGTAGAAATCTTGTCTAAACAAAAGCCTGGATATTAACAGCAGCTTTATTCACAATTGCCTTAAGTTTAGAACCACCAAGTTTCATAATTGCCAAAACTTGGAAACAACATTCCAGTAGGTGAATGGATTAATAAATTGTGGTAAATCTAGACAATAGAATACTATTCAGTGCTAAAAAAAAAATGAGTTACTAAGCCTTGAAAAGACATTGAGAAACATTAAAAGCATATTACTAAGGTGAGAGAAGCCAATTGAAAAAGCTGCATACTGTGATTCCAACTATGTGATGTTCTAGGTAAAGCAAAACTATGGAGACAGCAAAAAATTCAGTGTTTGCCAGGGGATTTGGGTTATAGAAGGAGGAATAGGTAAAGTACAGAAGCTTTGGGGGCAGTGAACTATTCTGTATGCTACAATGGGGGATACATGTCACTTTTGTTACACCCATAGATTGTAGAGCACCAAGAGTGAACCCTACTGTAAACTGTGGAGACTGAGTGTGACGATGTGTCAGTGTAGGTTTGTCGATTGTAACAAATGCACCACTCTGGTGCCGGATCTCAGTGGGGTGCAGATTGTGGGTGAGGGTACAGGGATCTGTGGGAATTCTGTGCACTTTCTGCTCAATTTTGCTGTGACCTAAAACTTCTGTAAAAAAATGAAGTCTATTATAACAAACATGGGGGAGGGGTTAGAGTGGGTGGGTGGGGTGGGTGAGGGGGAGAAAGGATACAAAAGTCTCATAATACACATTGGTTATAGGGATGCAAGTGCAGCATGGAGAATGTAGTCAATGTTTCTGTGACGTCTATGTTGACAGTAACTGCAATAGCTGGGGTGTGAATTTAATAATGTGTAAAAGTGTTGAATCACTGTGTTGTACACTTGAAACCAATATAATATTATATATCAACTGTACCTCAATAAAAAAAGTTAAAAAATAACAAAAACATAATTGGCTATTTAAAAAAGAATTGAGTAATTTCCATTTATAATATACATGGAAATAAAATATACATTAATAATATCAAAATTGATGCAAGGGGAGAAGTTAAAATTTATTCTTATGAAGGTCTAACAGTATGTGATGTTATTATTTTAAGGTAGACTGTGTTAAAATGCTAATTGCAAATGCTAGAGCCACTATTTAAATAAAAGATATATAGCTAAAAAGCCAGTAGAGAAAATAGTGGAAATATTAAGGTAGGTAGTCAACATACAAAAAAGTTGTAAAAGAGAAAGAACAAAATAAGAACATAAAGATAGGAAAAATATCAAGACAGTAGACAATACAAACCTGTTTATAACAATATTAAATATAAATAGGCAAAAATCTCCTAGACACAAAAACACAAACCTTTAAAGGAAAAAAAAATAAATTGGATTCCATCAAAATTAAAAGCTTCTGTTCTTCAAAAGTTGACTTAATTTCCAGTCTGAGAACATATTTGCAATTTATTTTTCTTCTTGATAAAGGCCTTGTATCTGGAATGTACAAAGAACTCTTAGAAATCAATCTTTGTTAATAAGTTTTGCTGTTATAACAAATGACACTCATATTCCAGTGGCTTAATACATTCATTTAAAATTAGTTTCTAGCTCATCTTAACTACCAAATTCAGGGTGTTTCAGAGTTCTTCAGTGAAGCAGGCCAATAGGAGATGAGGAGTCCTGACTAAAGAGTCTTGACATAAGCTACTCCATTTTATTAGTGACTTCATTTTGTAAGAGACAGGTCACATCAAGGGGAAGTTACAAGAGTTAGAAAAAATTTAACCAACACAATTACCAAAACTGACCAGATGCTCCCAGCCAATAGAAAGAAGACAACTCACCCACCCAGCAGTCAAGATTCAGTAAAGGTCAGGTCATACCTAAGCCCACTCTGCTCATGGCCTGCTCTGCACACGACCCCATTCCTGTGTGTAAAAGAAGAAAGAACTTGTACTTTGGGGTCTCCACCTGTGAGTGTGAGACCCCAGCATGCTGGTTTCCCAATAAATGCTCTTGCTTTTGCATCCATGCATCTCCCAGTTATTTGGAGGTCCATTGCATGGACCCAACATTTGGGGGCTCGTACGGGATAGCGCTCCCATAACTGGCGACTGTGTGGAGCGTGCGGGTAAGTGTGGGTGTGGCTGCAGTGTTTGATTGCCTCTTTATGTGCTGTGGGTCCTTGTATTTGTGCCATTTATCAGCGGAAACCTGATCTGGCAGTCCGGGGACTAGGTGGACGCACTATTTTTCCCCGCACGTTGATGAGCACAGAGACGTCCCTCGCTCACTTCTGTTTTTTGGACTTTATTTTTCAGTCTTGGGGGAGAAGGGAGGTGGCTCCCTGATGGAGCCCTCTTACGGGAGAGGCCGTCCCTCTTCGTCTGGTTTCTTTTTTGGAAAAAGGTGCCCGAACATTGCGTTCTCTGTTTGTATACTCATATTTGTATGTCTTGTCTTCTTGTTTCTCTTTGGCATGGGCCAGTCGCACTCTACTCCTCTACCTTCATATCTCGCTTCAGTGACTTTCAAACCCAGGCTAAAAATCTTGGTCTTACTGTCAAAAAGGATAAACTTTCTATCTTTTGCAGGAACGAATGGCCTAAGTTTGGAGTCAGGTGGCCTGAGGAGGGCATGTTTGACCTCCCCACCATTTTCAGGGTCAAGGACCTTGTATATAGTTGTCCTAGGCACCTCAACCAGGTTCCTTACATCACCACTTGGCAGACTCTAGTGGAAAGTTGACCTCAATGGCTGGCTCCCCTTCTTCCACCTTTAAAGGCAACCCTTGTGGCCACTGCCTCCTCTAAAGCTCCAAGCTCCTCTAAGGCACCCAGCAAGTCAAATCCCAATCCCTCAGTTCCTTAAGCCCCACCTCTTTATCCTGTCCTCCCCCCTTCAGACCCCTCTTCAGAAGATCCATTCTTTCCCCACCCACCACCACATGGATCCACTCCTCTCTCCAATCCTCCTGAACCTTTACCTATGGAAAAGGAATCTGACCTGAAGGAACCACCCATGTTGATTAGTCCTCCCCATACTTGCTCTCGAGACCTATGAGCTCCCAAGAACACCCCAGGCACTGTGGCCCTACCTTTGCAGGTGGCGGGCCCACTGGGCCCCGAGGGCCAACAGTTCTTAGTTCATTGGCTTTTCTCTACCAGTGACTTGTATAATTGGAAAATGCAGAACCCCTCCTTCTCTGAGAAACCCAGTAAACTTATGGACTTGTTGGATTCAGTCCTTTTCACCCACCAGCCCACCTGGGAAGACTGCCATCAGCTTTTACAGGTTCTTTTCACTACTGAAGAGAGAGAGAGAGTCCTGACTGAAGCCCAGAAACTAGTCCCAGGGGTTGATGGGAGACCTACCACGGATTTAGATATTATAAACATCAGATTCCCCTTGAGTTGGCCTGACTGGGACTTCAGTATGGATGAAGGTAAGGAGAGGCTCACTGTCTACAGCCAGATTCTGATGGGGGGTCTCCGGGTGGCAGCACGCCATCCCACCAATTTGTCTAAAGTAAGTCAGGTGAAACAGGAGCCCACAGAATCTCCTGGAGCTTTCCTTGGGAGACTGCTGGAGGCCTACAGGACCTACACTCCCCTGGCCCCAGAAGCTGCTGAAAACCAGTCCATGGTAAGTTTGGCCTTTGTCAATCAATTGGTACCAGACATCAGGTGGAAGTTACAAAAATTAGAAGGTTTTGAGGGAAAAAGACTAGCTGAACTTTTGGCAGTGGCTGAGAAAGTGCTCAATAACCAAGACACCCCAGAAGAGCAATAGACCTGCAGGTTGGCTAAGATTTTGTTGGCTAATTCATTACAAGGTCCTGCCCAGAACCGAGAATTTTGAGCTCTCTGCCACCTGACAGGGTTGTATACACCATCCTAGACCTAAAGGACGCTTTCTTCTGCTTACCGCTAGTCACCTCAAGTCAACCGCTGTTTGCTTTTGAATGGAGAGGTCTGGAGGATGGATTGAATGGTCAATTAACGTGGACCAGGTTGCCTCAGGAATTCAAGAACTCACCGACCATCTTCGACGAGGCCCTCCATGAAGATCTGAGTGAGTACCAGCATTTCCACCCAGAGGTGAGCCTGCTTCAATATGTAGATGATTTACTCATAGCTGCCCAGACAGAAACAGAATGTCAGGCAGCCTCTAAAGATTTACTTATGACACTGGGAAAACAAGGGTACTGAGCATCTGCTAAAAAAAGCTCAATTCTGTTTAGAAGAAGTCACCTACTTGGGATACAAACTCAAGGGGGAACGCTGATGGCTAACTCAGGCCAGAAAAGAGACTATTTTCCAGCTACCAAGGCGAGACTGTAGACAGGCTATCAGAGAGTTCTTGGGGACAGTGGGGTTCTGCCACCTCTGGATTCCTGGCTTCGCCAAACTAGGTAGATATCTTTTCTAGATGGATAGAAGGCTTTTCAACCAAAAGAGAAACTGCTGTAGTAGTTGCCAAGAAATTCCTGGAAGACATTATTCCAAGGCATGGCCTTCCCGCTTTTATTGGGTTAGACAACGGACCAGCTTTTGTCTCTCAGGTAACACAATGGCTGAACCATATACTGGGGACTAATTGGAAGCTACACTGTGCTAATCATCCCCAAAGCTCAGGTCAATTAGAAAGGATGAATCAGACCATTTAAGAGATTTTAATCAAATTAACCCTAGAAACTGGTGGTGACTGGGTGACTCTCCTCCCCTTTGTTCTGTTCAGGGTCAGGGACACTCCCTATAGATTGGGCATGACCCTGTTTGAAATCCTGTTTGGCAGGCCTCCCCCAATCCTTCCCAATTTGTGAGCTGATCTGTTAGCTGAGCAAAAAGATAAAAACTTTCTTTCTTTCCTACAAGCAATGTTTCAGGTCCAAGAAGCCTTACGTCAGAATTTACAGGCGGTACTACAAGCCTCCCCTGGAGCCCCACAATTTCCAACCTGGAGACTTGGTATTGATCAAAAAACATCAAAAAGAAACCTTAGAGCCACGTTGGAAAGGACCTCACATAGTCATCCTAGCAACTCCCACAGCGATCAAAGTTGACAGGATATCAGCGTAGATCCATCACACTCAGGTCAAGGCTGCTCCTAGAGATCAAGAGTCTACGTGGACAATTTGAGCCCATCCGACTGACCCTCTGAGAGTAAAAATTACCCGACATGTGGCCACTTCTGGTTTTCCAGGCTTTAGCCCTGGAACTAATGGTTACCAGAAGTCCCCACTTCCCAAGGAAACCTGAGTAGATCATTGTCAAGTCCGTGACTGGAGACATTATCAACTCTACAGAACAAGAAGGACACCCTAAGTCATGGTTCCCCAATCTGTACTTTGATGTTTGTAAGTTGTTTGGGACAAACTGGGGCTTAAGAGGGGACCCTAAGTACCCACGCCCAACCCAAGGGATAGGGTGTAGGACCCCGAGACCTGACACATCAACACAATATCTATGTCTGTCCCAGACATAGCCAAGTCAGTCTCAGCAGGCTAAATGTGGGGGCCCAGAACACTTCTTCTGTGCCATCTGGGGATGTGAGTCTACGGGTAAGAAAAATTGGAGACCCTCTGTACAAGGTGATTGTATACAAGTTAGCCAGTCTGAGGGGCCTTCCTGCTGGAGTAACCCAAACTGTAACCCGATCCACATTTGTTTCACCTCCATAGGAAAAACTAAGTGGAAAGAATGGAAGTTGGGGAGAATGTGGGACCTTCACTTTTATGCAAAGGGAACAGACCCCTGAGCTCTTTTTACGATTATGCTCTGGGAAGCCCCACTCTTGAATAAACTATGAGTCATTTGGGGACTGAACCCAGTGCCTTCTCCTCCCCCACTCCTGGAGAAACCTCAGCCTCCTCCTCCACTCCCCGAGAAACCTCAGAAACCTACCATGAGACCTACCTACCCTTCACCTAGGACAGATCCAGGGTCAGATTCAAAGCTAGGCCACTTAACCCCCTCCCATCCCTAACTGGACCCAGTACCTTCCCCCTAGTTGTGGCCACTTATCAGGTATTAAATATCTCAAAGCCAGAAGTAACCCAATCCTGCTGGTTTTGCCTAGACTCCAAACCCCCTTTCTATGGTGGCATTGCTCTAGTAGCCAATTTCTCTACTGAGACTGACTCCTCCAAATGCCAGTGGTCCCAAAGGAGTTTTGCGCATGCTCCTAGAGTTACCCTACAGGCCCTCACAGGGCAAGGACTTTGTGTTGCCACTAACCGACAGCTTCCTTACCCTCACTTATGTAGCTAGACCCTTAATGTTACTTCCAAGATCCAATCATACCTAGTAGCCCCTCCCAACACTTGGTGGGCCCGTAAAATGGGAATAACCACTTGTATCCATGCTGACACCCTTAGAACTCGTGATGATGTCTGCATTCTTGTGCAACTCATCCCCCAGATAGTAGTGCATGGTGAAGAAGAAATAATTGATAGCAATTCCCTAAGTCAAAAGAGTCTAAGCAGCAAAAACAAGAAATTATCTCCACCATAGTAGTCTCTGCCATTTTGGGAGCCGGGTTGGCTAGTGCTGGTACAGGCATAGCATCTCTAGTCCTCCAAGATAAAAATTATAAAGCCCTCAGTGATACTATCAACCATGATTTCCAAACAGTAGGACTTAACGCTAGCCCGTCTAGAAGAGTCTTTGTTCTCCCTAGCAGAGGTTGTACTACAAAATAGAAGGGGACTTGACTTACTGCTCTTGCAACAAGGAGGACTATGTGTAGCTTTAGGAGAACAGTGTTGCTTCTATACCAACCACTCAGGTGTAACTCAAAATTCTTTGACTGAACTAAAAACTAAGATTCAAAACCGACAGAGAAATAGAGTAGCCACCCAAAACTGGTATGAAAACCTTTCAGCTGGTACCCATGGCTAACAACTTTATTAGCAGCAGTAGCAGGTCCCCTCTTACTTCTGATACTGGCTCTTACATGTGGCCCCTGCCTTATCAATGCCCTTCTCAAATTTGTACAGAAATGGATCTCCACCGTCCAACTCATGGTCCTTAGATCTCAGTACAAGCCCTTGAGTAAGGAAGACCCTATTCCGTTACTTCAAAGATTTGAAATAGAACAAAACTCAAGGGAGGAATGAGGAGTCCTGACTAAAGAGTCTTGACATAAGTTACTCCATTTTATAAGTGACTTCATTTTGTAAGAGACAGGTCACATCAAGGGGAAGTTACAAGAGTTACAAAAAATTTAACCAACACAGTTACCAAAACTGGCCAGATGCTCCCAGCCAATAGAAAGAAGACAACTCGCCCACCCAGCAGTCAAGATTCAGTAAAGGTCAGGTCCTACCTAGGCCCACTCTGCTCATGGCCCACTCTGCTCACGACCCCATTCCTGTGTATAAAAGAAGAACAAACTTGTACTTTGGGGTCTCCACTGGCGACTGTGAGACCCCAGCATGCTGGCTATCCAATAAATGCTCTTGCTATTGCATCCACATGTCTCCTGGTTATTTGGAGGTTGATTGCATGGACCCAACAGGAGATACATGTTTATTGATATAAGGAATTGGCTTGTGTCACACAAGATCTGCAGTCAGCAGCGGGAGACCCAGGAGAGCTGACAGTGTAACTTCAGTGCAAAAGCCTGCAGTGTTAAGACCCAGTAAGGGCTGATGTTCCAGCTGAAGTTCAGTCAGAGAGGAGTAAATTCACTCTTATTTGAGGAGGTCAAGTCTTTTTATTCTAATCAGGTCTTCAACTGATTGGATGGGGACCATCCACATTAGAGAAGGCCATCTATTTAACTCAAGTCTACTGATTCAAATGTTAATTCAATTTCTCAGCACTCTCACAGACACACCCAGAATAATATTGGACAATGTCTGGGCACTCTCTGGCCTACTCAAGTTGACATATAAAATTAATTATCACATGAGGTAACATTAGCTGTGCTTTTGTACTCACCTATATCTTCACTCCAGGATCCAGACTGACTGAGCAGCAACTTTCTGAGACTTGGTGCTATTGAGGCAGAGTGAAAAGGAAAGAGAACTGGCAAAATCATATAATCTCTGAATCAGCAATTATTCTGAATTTGAATACTGGCAGCTCTTGCCATATCTTATTGACTAAAACAAAGTGCATGGTTAGCCTGATGTAAATCAGTGAAAGTATACTTATACCACAGGAATACATCACAAGTCACCTGACAATGAACACTGATAAATAGTGCTCCTTGAGGGGGAGGGAAATTGAGGGCTATTATTTATTCTATCATGTTATCTTCAAAGACTCAATAAGATCAAATTTTCCTATAATTTTCAAATCTAAAATAGAAAAATACTTCAGCATTAAGCTCTCTTTATCCATTTTATTAACTCTCTGAGTCTGACAAGGAGCTGAAATAATAAATACACCATTAGTTGATCAAAAATACGTTGTTGGCAAAAAATCATGGCATCATTTAGAACATAAAGTGGAATTATAAATGGTGCTAAAAACAGTTCTTGATTTATTATTCATTGTCATTTTTCTATGATTCACTATTACTTTAATAAATATTGTACTAGGTTTTCTTATTACATTTGGTACAGAGGAATTTGCTGTGAAACTGAGTCTATTGTTCTAATTTTGGTGAAAAGATAGAAGCCCCATTAATTGTAGTACCACAGCTATTTACTAATGTAAGCTAAGTATCATCACATCTAGTTTATCTGGTTTAAGTCTATCTCATTATCTTTACTCCTGGAATATATCTGGACTGGAATCTATTGGAAATGTTAGTTATATGAGGTCCACAAGGCATGTTGACTGAGTCAGCTTCAAAGTTTAATACTGCTTTCTCATTATCAAACAATATGTGACAGGTAGTATTCCTTATTTTCCTTCACTACTTTGTTTTTTCCTTTTGAGCAATAGCATTTTACACACACACCACACACACACACACACACACACAAACACACACACACACATGCAGTTTTAAGTTTGCATAATTTGACATTTAATTTTCCAGCTTTCTTTGCAGTGAGGTGTGGCCCGGTGACTCTGGAATGCAGGGAGAGGTGATATGAACTATTATCAGGTCAATGAATGCTGGTTTTCATTCACTTCCCTCTTTCTGCCTTCTCCTTGTGTAGAAAATGAAGATTGGAGCAGCCAGAAACATTGGACCTACAGAGAAAAAGCAGAAAGGCTCCTAATAAAGATGACAGGGGCTTTATACAAACTTGACTCCTTGGGTGTTCCTGTACAGCACACTTACCTCCCTGCCCTGGATGGCTTACTTCCTCTGATTATCTTGCAAAAGAGATTGAAAAAAAAAAAACTACCTTGTTTGAGCTGCCATATTTTGTGGTCTGTTTTCCAGTCCTTAGCCTATGTAAAACTAATACATAGACAGATATGTAATCTGGTTTTACATGTGAGACTTAAAATCAGTTACTTGGATAGAATCTCCCAAATGGTCAAGAGCTGGTAACAGTGGCTCTGGGCAAATGACTGCCTATCTGACCTCTCTTTCCAGTTTTGCTAGGTCTATATGCCTCTTGACAGCTTCTGAGAGATTTAATCCAGGTCAAAAGTAAGCATCACATACAGATTTAATCTGTTATTCTCAAAATAAAATAATTTCTAAAATCAAAGGTTATATTTCTTCAATTATAAAAGAGAAATTTGAATTAGTTTCCTCACCTTTTAGCCAAGATCTTTGCAGTTCAGATTGATCACTTCTGACTCTTAAAAAAAGGCTCTTAACCTCAGGTCTAATTTTCTTAGACTTTCTCATTATTGTATATTAGGTTCATTAACTGCTTATATTATAGGACACTGGTAAAAGTGACAAACAAATAGGAATTCTGTAACATAAGAAATGCACACTAGTTTGACAAGGCCAGAAAAACATCTGATTTTATCACTAGCTGGGAAAGGACAACCATGATTTCTAAACAAAGTCAGTGTCCCAGCATTCCATTTTTTACTTTCCATGAGGCCTACTACTGGAGATTTTACCCTTGAATTATTAGAAAATTTCTCATAATAATTCTTCTGTAATTTTCTATAAACCAGTTTATCAATATTTGATGTGCTCCTTTCCGTTTTCTAATAGAATTAGTTTTAAGAATCTTAGTGGATCATAGCATCAGTTTCAGAAGAAATCATATTTGCTTTTTTCTCCAAACCAGGGCTTGCTATTACAACTTTCTAGTTAGATCTCAGGTAAGACTTTTACAGAAAGAATTTAAAGTAGAAGGAAAAAGAAAAAGGAAAAGAAACTGGTGTTCCATCATTCCCAAAGTTTCTTTGACCTTGAAGGGAAATGAATGGCACTGAGAGAAGTCATCAGGAACACTGTCTCCAGGGTTGGGACATTTCTATTACCTCATGGCTTGGTAATTTCTCTCTACTATGCTCAAATGTTGTCTATAGCTTTCTTTTTCCATTTTTCACCTTGTGATTTATCCGGTGTTATTGAGGACTCAGTCTGCTTACTGTAACTGTTTTTATTCTCCTTGTCTAAGGATGACTTTATGATTATGAGTTCTCTCTGAGTCTGCTCTGAATTGTTGCTAGCATTCTATAATATTACTTTAACTCATAATGTCTTACAGTATACTGCAGAATCTATTGCTGCACAAACTGCGTGCAAATTTGCTTCTTTCCCTCCTCAGATTTTAGTTCAGCAATCAACTGTCTTGGGGAGGGGTTTACTCAGTATAGTGAATGAAGGAGATAGAGATACAATAACCAAATACGGCTGGTGAGAAAATTCCATAGAAACAGAAATATTAATTCATAGTTTTCCTGTACTAGTGAACTCCCAGGATTTTCATTTGTTTTGTAAATGTAAAGATAAACCAGAAGGCTATCTTAAAATATATAGCACTTTGGACACCTTAATGGGATGTGAATGTGGAGCTGTCAACTTATGCTTACGAATAATGTTATTTTCTGAACAATTTTATTTTAGGGATTTGTACACCATTTTTCCTGAGCCAATATGTGGGTTAAGCCAAGATATGTCAATAAAAGTGCTGGGGAAATGTCTTATGAATATGAACAAATTATTTGATAAAAATTCATATCCAGCTGCTGGCTGGTGGCTAAAGATAGAGAGAGGCCAATGACCACCAGAGGGAAAATGAATCCTCTTCGTTTGGATTCCTCGCTGCAGTCAGCACAGGACTAATATACCAAAGCAGCACACTCTCCATTTATTGTTTGATTCTGAAATTGTGTTTATGATCAGCAAGAGCTATGGTCTTATGAAAATACATTGACCTTCACAGAACTGTGGTGGGACCTGCTTGTCATTGTGATGCTGCCTGGAAAAGGTCCAGTCACCTCATCTTGCCATGAGTGTAGAACCATTAGTGCATGTTGAGTAGAAGTAGAAACAGACATCTTTGCCTTGTCTCTGATCTTAGAGGAAAGCATTCAATCCTTCATCATTAAGTATCTTAGTCCTGCATTTTGTAGATGCCCTTTAACATGTTGAGGAAGTCTTCATCTATTACCAACTTACTGAGTATTTTTATCATGGAGATTGGATTTTGTCAAATGTTTTCTCTGCATCTGTTGAGATAATCATGTGATTTTTGTCCTTTATTCTATTGATACAGAGCATTATCTAATCTTATTGGGTGCATAGATGCTGTAACTTTTATATACTCCTGTCGGATCAAACTTTTTTTCATTATACTATATCCCTGCTTAGCTCTATAGAAAATGAAATAAAAATCATCTAGACTGGAAGGGGGAAGTAAGACTATTTTTATTTTCAGATGACATGATCCTGTATATAGAAAACCCTGATAAATCCACTAAAAATATATTTAAACTAATAAACAAGTTAAGCAAGATTGAATAGTAGAAGAGCAATATACATTAAACAATTGTACTCACCAAAAATGAAATTTTTTGTTTTAAAGTCTATTTTGTCTGATATAATTCTAGGCATTCCAGTTCTCTTATTATGGTTTCTATTTGCACAATGTATAATTTTCTAACCTTTTTTTCCCAGTCTGTTTGTATCTTTCAATCTAAACTGTGTCTTCTGTGAACAACATGGCAGTGTCAGAGTTTTCTATTCTCATCACCCCATAAAATATTGATTTTAACAACCACCCACAGATGAGAATACCTTTGTAAGAATCTAGGAGTCTAGCAGAAAAGTTCCAGCACACTGTTTTTCTTAACATTTAAATTTTGTTGTCCTTAACTTCACATATTATAAGAAATCTAGCCTTTTCTTTCCTTTATCCCAGTATCTTTGACATATCCAAAAATCTCCAAACTTTTTAAAGAGATTCATTCCATATCTCATGGCCAAAACTACTTTCTATTTTTTGCTTCAGCTTAATCCTCTGTCTTACTTTCTTCTTATTTTCACTTGTTTCCTTCTGTCCATTATATTCACTGCCTTTCCTAAATTGGATATTTCCCAGTCTTTTCTTTCACCAAAATATCTGTATCACAAAAGCTCTTCCTGTGTGTGTAAGTTTATGTTTGTGTGCACAATAGGCTTGATAATGTTTCCCATCCCCCAAAGATATCTACATCTTAATCCCTGGCAGCTATGAATGTTATGTCACCTTATATGGTAAAAGAAATTTTACATATATGATTCAATTTAGGACATTGAGATGAAATTATCCTGTATTATCATAGTGAGTCCAATGTAATCATCTTTATAAGAGGCATGCAAGGTGATCAGGTATTAGTAGAAGAAGGCAATGTGACAAAAGCTGAGATAAAAGTGACATGACCACAAGCTAAAAGATGCCTGCCATCTCTAGAAGACAGAACGGCCAGGGATGGATTCTCCTCTACAACATCAGCTTCCCTGACACCTTGATTTTAGCTCCTCAAGACACATGCTGGTTTTCTGACCTCTGTAACTGTAAGAGAATAATGTGTTGCTTTAAGTCATTGAGTTGTGGTAATTTATTAGAGCAGGGACAAGAAAATATAGTCGGGTCATATAGTTTTCCTGAGGGTCTGAGGTTATGGAGGAACATTAGAGCATTTCACAGTTCAGAATGGCAACAACATAAACATTAATTTTCTTAGATGTATCTTTTCTAAAGTTCACTGGCTCTGCCCACCAAATCATTGGATATCCTTGCTCCAAGACCTGCTTGCTCCCTTCCAAGCCTTACTTTATTCTGAGACTTTTCCTCCCATGCTTTTTTCTTTTTCCTTTTCTTTTTCCTGAACTGCCAAGTAGAAATCTTTAATGTCCTGATAATTTTTTTATGCAGAGCCATTGAGCAGTGTTGTTTAAATATCACCCACCTACATTATGTTGACTTTCCAAACAAGCTGTAACCTTCCACTCTTAAGATAATATTTATCTTTTCAAAGGTAGAAGCACAGATATTTTCTTTTTTCCCCAAAAGACCAATATTTTATTTCCTATAAGATACAAATACATTACTATTTCATTTCTGTTTTTAGAATTAATTTGTCCCTTTTCTTTTTACTTTATCAGACCTTTCTGGGGCTATCACTAAGCATTAACCATTCATATTTTATTCTAGCCAAGTCTTTAAACCCTGGCCAAATAGCTTATGCATCATTCTAATACTTCTTTTATATTAATAGGCACATTTTTTCCATGACAATCATACTTTAATTATTTCATAAAAATTATTTATCAATTATTTTTTATCAATAATAATTACTTATCAATTTTGAGCTCCTACTATGTTCACACCCTTATATAAGTGGTTTATCCACATCATATCATTTAATGATCACAAAAATAATTTATTAGTTTTTCTCATTGTATTGCTGAGTAAAATAGCAATTTTTATAAAATAGCATTATATTCCTCCCCAATGCTTCTATAAAGCAATCAATAGATGATAGTTACTCTAATCCATTTATTATCTTTTGGTTCTAAGTAAGGCAATAAAAACAAATCCATGTTAATGATATGTCCTATTGCCTTTACTTTTTCTCATCTTTCAGCTCAAGATTTTTATATTTCATTGGCCATTTATAATGGCCTTAGACAGCTTGAACAATGTAAAGTAAACCATGTGAGCCTGTAAACAGTTATGAGCTTACTTCAGTTTCCAGGTGGAGTTAATCTTTCTCTCAAGAAAGATACCTGTTCTGTCTCTGAATTTGCTACATGGAGTTCTTTAATAGGTATTAGGAAAGCCTATGAGATTTTCCTACTGAATAAATACCAAAATCATCACGAAAGTGCTGCAGGGCAAGCAGTAGGTAAAATTCATGACATTAATTTGAGGTAAGACAATATGCAAATATACATGAATTCCCCAAGCCCTGTTATAGGTATTTGTTACTCAATGTTTCCAGAAAAATAATGATACAGAAACAAAATTTTATTTACGCTGAAGGCTGCTAATGTATACAATTAGATTTTGCAAGAGATGAGTGAAGGAAAGAGATGCTATTATTTTTTTGTCTATTTGTGCTAGCATTGTGAATTTTTAAGCAAGCAAATAAATACCCCTTATTCTCTAAAAAGAAAGAAATCCTCCCCCATAGATTAGATCTGTGAATATATTACCCACATTGATTAAACAAGGGCCAATTATTATCTAGAAAATAATATTTAGAAAATCAGAGCTCTGTTTAAAGGATTTCAGTCACAATAGAGATCAAAGTCAGGGTAAAATGTAACGACAACATTCAATTTCTTGGGAAAAATAGTTTATAAATCCAAAAATATTGTACTTTGATTTAAATCAAATAGTTTAAGATTAGAGCTAAACAATTAAGTTTTTAATGATCCTACCAAATTTTCTTATAAATTTGAAATTTATCCATAAGAAATTGCTGTATGTGAGAGATTTTGTCTCTATATATAACTGTTTTGGGGACCATGGTTAGCCTTAACTTTACATCCATTAATAATATGTTAACAATGACAAAACACTATTTTTTAAACATATGTGTTAACTTTGGTGGTAGTCTATGCATTCTTGAAGCTTCAATTTATTTAATGGGTTTCATTTTGGTGAGAAAAAAAAACAACTGTGATACTGAAGATAGTGTTCAGATTTTACTATCCTTCACGTCCTGGGAGAAAATGTGATATATGGCTATCATGAATGGAAGATTCAGGGCAGAGGACAGGAGCTGCAATAAAAGGTTATTAAAAGGTTATGAATTGTGGTAGCTGATGAAAGAGAGCATGCCATGCATTCTTGGGCAACAAAGGCATTACACTCATATTTTAGTTTCACTTCCTTGCTTTACTGTAAAATTTAGCTCAAGTTCCCCCTTCTTTGAAAAACTTTCATGAGTCTTCCTATTTGAGTTATTTGTTTTTCCTGTTCTCATATAGCACCTTGAGTTTATCACGATATTTGCACTTGATGTACCGTATCATAACCATCCATTTTCTTGTTTTGTCTATTTGACTAGGCTGAAAGCTTCCTAAGAGATGGATTGTGGTAGGTTCATCTTAAATTTCCTATGCCTAAAATGGTGCCTAACCTTTATAGGACATTTTGAAATACTTTTGAGTGAATAAATAAATGGAGGAACAGAAATTCTGAAACATTCTGTGCTATTTAGGCAGGTCAGGTAGAGGTTATTTTCAAAACCAATCAGGATTATTTTCTGAGAAGAGTCATTAAGTCAACTTGGGAGCCAAAATGTTTCTAGATAATAAAATACAATTTAGGGGAAAGAGGAACATAAAGAAGGGCCTACCCTTGATATCCTGATAAGTGTTTTGTATCCATGATGTGACTTAATGTATGCTTAAGATACCTAATTCATGGCAGAGGAACTTCTCCATGTATCCAGTCAGTATTGACTTTCCAGGGATATGTGGAAGTAAACTTCAGCAGAGATTTGTTTTCCAATGTTCAGCTCTGACTGTGAAGTGAGACATGCCTTAGGGAAACTGAAATTCAAGGAAAAGAAAAAGCCATTTCCTAGCTTTTATGCCACATTAGTTGTCACTCAGCTGTTGTTACCATTCACTTATGAATTAAATTTCTTTAGTTACATCTCCATTTCACTACATGAGCATAAAGGGTAAACCTTTTTTTGTACACACAATTTCCTAATTAGCCTCTAAAGGCTTAGTTGGTTGCTTTCTGAATATGTGAAAGCACATCTAGCTTCTCTAACTATGTGTTTCTGAGGCATTTTTCCTACATCTTCTGAATTGAAGTAAAAGATCAGGGAAAATAAAATAGTGAGAGCCCTTCTTTTGCTCTTAGAATAAAGGACTAGAATGGGCATTTGAAGAATGAGAGCAGAGAAAATGAAATTTTAGATGTTTAATTTCCATTTCATGGGGCTTAAGAATACAAATGTTGACTAGGTAGTTCTCCAAAGATATGTAAATGGGCAGTAAATACATGAAAAGATGGTCAAAATCATTAGTTATTAGAGAAAATCAAAACCACAATGAGGTACCATTTCATACCCATTAAGATTTAGGGTATTTTGAAACACACACACAAACACATAGACACATGCACACCACAAGAACAAAAACAACCAAGTAAAATGGAAAATAATAGATGTTGGTGAGATTATGGAAGAATTGGAACCTTTATATATTGCTGGTGGGAATGGTTCAACCTCTTTGTAAAACAGTTTGGTGGTTCCTCATAAAGTTGAACATAGAATTACCATATGACCCTGCAAGACTACACCTAGCTATATACCAAAAAGAATTTTGAAAACAGGCATTTAAACACATATGTTCATAGCAGAACTATTCCCAATAGTTAAAAGGTGGAAATAACCCAAATGCCCATCAATTGACGAATGGACAAATTGTGGTATATACCTACAATGAAATATTATTCCAACATAAAAGTGGATAAAGTACTGATACATGCTACAGTGTAGATTAATCTCCGAAATGAAAGAAGCTAAACCCAAAGTCCCATATTATGTAATTCTATTTATATGGAATGTTCAGAAGAGATAAATCTTTAGAGACAGAATACAGATTGGCGGTTGCCAGGGAACAGGGGAAGGAGGGAGTGGAAAGAAACTGCTTAGTGCGTGAGGGGTTTTACTCTGGAACAATGGAAATGCTCTGTATCTAGAGGTGGTGGTTTTACAACATTGTGAATGTACTAAATGCCACTGAGTAATTCACTCTAAAATAGTTAATTTTGTGTTACGTGAATTTTACTTCAATAAATTATTTAAAAAATACAAATGATAACAGTTTATATGTATATATATATATGCAAATAAGTTTAAGGAATGGGATAATGGCAGACAATGTTTGGATGAGATCTTAAACAAATTTGTTTCTTTTTCAACTGCTTAGTCTTAGGAACGGTGATTGCAGGATTTGAAAATAAGATTTAAAACATTCTAATTATGAAGGACAATGCCAAAGGCATTTCATTTAAACAATAATAACAATAATTATAATAAACAGCTAAAGAATGCATCTTCAATGGTCCAGTTCCATTAACAATAACCAAAACAATGTCCGTTTCCATACATTTGCTCAAGAGTGCTTAAGAAAGGGCTTCTAATTCTCATTTTTATCTTAATAAACCATCAAATTGCTAGACAAAGATCAAAGTATGTGTTCTGTGGTAGAAATCACTTTCTTCTGCTTTTTTCCTAAATTTACTTTTTATAAAAGGTCAGAAACAACATATCTTTATCCTAATCTTCCAGCCTCCTCTCCATTATATGGCTATCACCATAATAACCCTCAAGGAATGATTTAACTTCATAATTATAGGGACTGATGAGAACAATGTTTTCCTTCTTTCTCATTTCCTCTTGTTAATTCTCCAGCCTGCAATCTCCTTTTCTTTAATGTTCACTGTCGGGGCCCAGTAATGCCCCCTGGTAGAAGCAGGATGAGGAGCTTATTCACTGCGGAATGATGAATGTCTGCACAGCAGTGGGATGTACAAGCATACTGAATTGATTGCTGGCTTGCTTTCCCCATTTCCTTTCAGAATGTGCTGTTTACATACCTGCAGTGACAAGTATCAACTTTGACTTTTTGGAAAATATCAACAGTTATCTTCAGAGTTGGTCTGTAGAGCACTAGTGACTAAATATATTTTATACTACCATATATTGCTCGCATTTATTTAATTGGCATAAATACACATTCTGGTTTTGGGCCATGTAATCTTTTCATTTAATCCCACAGATTGAACTGAAAACAAGGAATTGTGTATCTCTGTCTGCCTGTCTTTTCTTCATTACAAATGATACTTAATCATGGAGGAACCTTTGATTCTTATAGATTGGGAAGTAAATCAAGGCATAAATAAGAATGCAATGAAAGAGGAAATATCCATACATTATTAAGATGGGCTCAAAGAAAATGGAGATTTTCTGAGAAGAGAAAACATAAACTGTTAAATAAATGCTTTTGGAAAAGTTAGCTAGCTATTTGTATCAAAAATAATATTAAACTCCCAGATAATACTATACCAAAAATTAAAGATGTACAAATAGCTTAAATGTGGAAAAAAATATAAAAGCGCTATATTGCAGTGTAAGAAAATTGTTTCATAATTAGGGATAAGTAAGGCTTTCTACTGAAGTTTTGGAACTGTGAAAGAAAAGACTGATGGATTTGGCAGTCCAGATATTTCAAGTCAGTACAGTGAAAAACAGAGTGTAATATAAAATACATGTTAAGAATAAATAACTGCAAAATAGTTACTAAATAAAATATCTTTTATAAATAAATAACTTTTAGGAGCCTGTATTAAATTCCCAAATAACTTAGAAGCAAAGTAGGCAGAACATAAATAGATACTTTATGGTATCTAACTGTATGATAGGTCACACAAGATATTCAATAGATAACTGAAAAAATGTTCAGACTCACTGAAAATCAGTGAAGGACAAATTGTTTCACATCAGTGAATAACAGTTCTTACATACTATACGAAAAAAAAGGAAAGAACTGATGCTATCTAGTATTAGACATGAGTGGAAGTGTACCTTTTCACACATTTCTGATAGGAATATAAACTGATAAATCCTTTTTAAGGTCTATCTATGAATAACTATCATAATTTTAAATAGACATAATTAGAAATTCTTTTCAAAGTATTTAAACTACAGAAATGCTTGTAGATGTGCCCAGTTACATTTGTGTAAGAACATTAAGGGTAACATATTTTAAGGGGAATTTTCAAAAGCAAATATGTGTCCATCTCTAGTAAATGCTTGGTTAAATAATAACACATCTGTACCATAGAATACTCTACACCCTCTTAAAAGAAGGAGTTATATTGTGATGATGTGGAAATACATTCATGATTTTTGTACTTGTAACTCCGGGAAGAGGAAATCCTGGGGCAAAATACCTCTAAAACCAAAATCAGTCAAAGGGAGAAATAAAGTTTAAAATTCATTTATTGCTTACAAACTGTGGTCCATGGGCCCTCTCTCTCCTGCTCCAGCAGAAGCAAGTGAAGTCCCTCTCCAACCCCCACAGCCTCTCAGGTTCTGATAAGCCCTCAGTCTCCCAGGTAATTACCCATTGATATGGAGATGAACTACTTTCTCCACCCCTTAGGAACATCTGTCAATATGCAGATGCACTAAAACCAGGTGAGAGATTCTGGAAATACTAAAAACTTAACCCACAGTACCATGAAGGAATTTATTTTAAATTTCAAAAATATCTGTAGTATGATCTCATTTTGATCAAAAAAATCCATCTGGCAGTGTATACAAGTGTGTGCAGCTGCATAGAAAAAAAGCCTGAATGGTTATACCAAACATCTCTTGTAAATGGAAAAGAATATGTTGGTGGAATAGTGAATTGGACATATAAGCTTTACTTAACAAACCCCTATATTGTTTAAAATTTTTTAAATGAATAATATTTTTAAAGAGTTGAAATGTAATATGAATAATTTAAAGGAGTGAAGAAAAGGAATAGAGATGCTTGAGTTTTACCTTTTGTATGATATTTAATTTGAAATTTTTCATAAGTTAAGTGTTCTAAGATAAACTCTCCAAAACATTTCATTGGCTTAATACCTAAAGCAATTAAAATGGAGTCACTTTTCAAATTAACCTTTTGGTGACACTGCAGATTGAAATAAGATGAATATATTCTAATAGGGCTTTAAGCATTTCCTTGTGTAGTTCTATGAAAGATTTCAAAATTGTAAGGTGTCTAAATCAGAATGTCCATGTGGAATATGGATGCACACATCCTTTGAAGTGCTGGAGAAATTATAAAAAGCAAACAAATTATTCACCTTGTGAAAAAGTAATCTTCAAGTGTTATGATTTCCTTGGATCTCAAAAATAACTTTATTGCCCTTCACCTTGCCCAGACTTGTAATTCACAGTGCACTCATTTTTTCTGACTGCACAAAGCTATTCACTCTAATGTTAAAGCAAATCTTTGATATTTGTACATGGTTTTCATATATGCATTTATTTTAATAAGTACACTGTTATAAGAGATTTGTCTCCTTAGCTGCCTTTTGTACATTCTCTAGTACAATAGCATATATTCAAAATAACTTTATGAAAATAATTGAATTATTAGTTATAGAATACATTTTCTTAACATAAGAGGATGGATTTTTTAAAATACTTTATAGTAGTTTATAAAACTGTTTGTAAATAGATGTTCTAAAAAAGTATGCTTGTGTAGGTAAAATTGCAGTGTTTCCAGAATCTCTTGCCTGGCCTCAGAACATCTCCATATCAATGGTTGTTTCCGAGGGGTGGAGAGAAGTAGCCATCTCCATATCAATAGGTGATTACAAGGGGAAGCAAGGGCATATCTGGACCAGAGAGGTTGGGTGGGGTCTCTTTTTTGCAGCCTAGTTATGAAAGACACAGGAAAGCAGAAGTGAACAATTGCTTTTAAACAATAAACAGGTTTCTCCCACTTTATTTCTCCCTTTGACTGATTTTGGTTTCAAAGGTAATTTTTCCTGGGCTGGGAAAATCTTTTCACCCAGGACTTACAGTTTGTTTTATAATGTATGCCTTTTCTAGATAACTGACTAGTTGATCACTTAAAAAAATTTAGTTACTGTGAATTTCACAAAAAAATATAAAACTCTTGGGAACCTATTATCTACATTCTGTGTGGTTCACTAGGATATAAATGTACTTGGACATTGTCTATTGAAGGGGCCACTTGGATGAGGCATTTTTGTTTGCTTTTTTTCTCCATAGAATTATCTCCATGAATTAGATAAATTAAGAAAGAAAAGATTAATGATTACAGGCAACGTTCCCAAAATGTTGCTTCTTTCTTACTAGTACAAAAGAGAACTAGGCATGATAATATTCCTCATTTGTTTGCACATGTTCATGATGTCATATTTTGTAGATGAAATGAAAGGAAAGGAGCGACACACAGCAGCAATTCACCGGAGAGTTCCACTTTATTAGGGAAAGGTGCTGGGTTATATAGGAAGGGGCATAGGGTGATTGTGGTGTTACTTCTACAGGGCTGGTGACTGTTGGCTAGGTTCTAGGATTGGGAGGGGGGCAAGAGGTGATTGGGCTTCAGGTGGTGCCGGTGGGAACCGAGGACCCCGAAGAGAAGCCGGATGAAGGGTCCCCACCAGTAAGATGGCAAACTTCCGGCTTCTCTTCGGGGGTCCTCAGTTCCCGCCGGCGCCACCTGAAGCCCAATCACCTCTCGCCCCCCTCCCAATCCCAGCACCTAGCCAACAGCCACCAGCCCCGTAGAAGTGACACCTCAATCAATTCATGCCCCCTCCTATATAACCCAGCACCTTTCCCTAATAAAGCGGAACTCTCCGGTGAATTGCTGCTATGTGTTGCTCCTTTCCTTTCATTGGTGCCAAAACCCGGGAGACGGGACACCCCAACTGGGCCCCGTCTTCCCCCGACACCAGCAGCAGCTTGCCCTCGTCCTCTTTTTCCGGCGCTGGCTCATCACACTCACCACTCCTCTCTGGCCTTTAGGTAAGTTTTCCCCCAGGAGTGGGCCACTCTTTCCCGAGCTATCGCAGTGCCATTGACCGTGATCGTCCGGCAAGGCCCTGACGCTCGGGGATGAGGAGGGAACGCTCCCCGCCTCAGGCCTTCACGGCTGCGGCGGACCCTCAGGCCCCTCCTCCAAAAGCCATAAATCCCCGCCTCAAGCCTTTACGGCTGCGGCAGACGCTCAGGCCCCTCCTCCGACAGTCAAACACATTCACCATCCCTTCCATCAGTGCTGAAAGTTTTTAAGCAAAATTTCCCCGGGGTGGGCCACTCTTCCCCGAGCTATCGCAGTGCCATTGACCGTGATCGTCCGGCAAGGCCCTGACGCTCGGGGATGAGGAGGGAACTCTCCCCGCCTCAGGCCTTCACGGCTGCGGCGGACCCTCAGGCCCCTCCCCAAACAGCCATAAATCCCCGCCTCAAGCCTTTACGGCTGCGGCGGACGCTCAGGCCCCTCCTCCGACAGTCATAAATCCCCGCCTCAGGCCTTCACGGCTGCGGCTGTCTCTCAGGCACCCCCCTCCAATAGCCATAAACGAGGTGACTCCTTTGTGGATGAGAACGCTCCCTTTTCCCCCCATCCTCCTTCTGCTCCGTCCGCCGAAAACGCCTAGCGCTAGGTACCTCGTGACTCCGGCACTCTGCCTTCTTAGGGAAGTCTGGGTGACGACCCACACTTCCCAAGAAATTCCGACTCGCATACGAGTTTCCGCAGACCACCAAGGATCATCGGGGACGCCCTTTGTCTCCTTGTGGTCTGCTTCCAGTCCGAGGATCTCCGTTCGTCTTCCCCTGTTTGTCTCCTTCTCTGTCCTTTAGCCATGGGAGCCTCCTCATCCCTCCCTGAAAGTTCACCTCTTGAATGCCTGCTTAAGAATCTGGCTACCCTCTCCCTGATGCCTGATATAAAACCAAAACTTCTCCGTAAATATTGCTCCCAAGATTGGCCGACATACCCACTAGACAATAAAAACCAATGGCCCGCAGGGGGAACTCTTGATCCTAACATCACTCGCGATCTTTTTAACTACTGCCAGCGCCTGAAAAAATGGAAGGAGATTCCCTATATGAAGCTTTCCGCCTCCTCCTCTCCCCGCCCCCTCCCAAGTTCTCCTAGCCTGCAAGCCACCGCCCCCGCAGAAGCCTCCTGTTCACTCCCTTCCCCTTCTTCTCCTACAACAGCCCTTCTCCCTTCCTCCCCAACCATCTCCTCCCCCATCTCACCTCCTCCACCTTCATTCCCTGCAGATTAAGCCTGAGCCTTTCAGCCCCCCCTTTAACTAGGTCCCAGGAGCCTCCTCCATCTTTGCCCTCATCACCTGTTTCTCCCCTGTTAGGGACCGCCTTTGTCTTCTCACATGTTTGTAGAGAGAATGGGAAAGCACCTCCCCCCATGTCTGAACGCAGCATGGGAAAGCACAAGCTAGAGAACAACGGGTGCAGTCCTTAGAAGTTATCTGTCCACAAAAACATATCTTGCCAAGACTCCTCACTCTGAAAATAGGGAGACCTTGAAAATGTGTAGAAACACCGCCCCTGCTTCTAGCTATGCCCTTCCCCCACTTGCCGATGTGGCAGGAATAGAAAACAACGCATTCCATAAGCAATTAACTGGAGCCCTGCTGTAGCTCAGTAGAGCATGGGACTCTTAACCTCAGAGTCACGAGTTCAAGCCCAACTAAAGCAGCAGAGGCAAGGAGCTGGGCTGCTAGCTGGCGACATGTGGGTCCGATTCTATCTTTCTTTATTTTCTTTGCCCCCCTTCTGCACTTCAGGACCTGCTCGACTAGGCACGGCTAGACCACGTCACTCCCCCACAGACTGAGCCAGAACCCTTCAGTCCCCCTCAGACTCAGTCCTGAGAGCCCCGCAAAATTATCGTCCCCCTCCAGGAGGTAGCAGGATCCGAAAGCATCGTGCGCGTTCACATCCCTTTCACCTTAAGAGATTTAGCCTAACTAGAGAAATGCCTAAGTTCCTTTTCCACTGATCCCATGACATACATCAGGGAGTTTCAATAGACACTCCAGTCTTACAGCCTCACACAACATGACATTTTCATGCTCCTGGCCAATACTCTCCTCCCTGAAGAGCGTAGACGAGTTTAGGATTTCACCCAAATGCAGGCTACTGAAACCCACAGGACAGACCCCACCTATCCCCCTGGCCCCACTGCTGTCCCCGAACAAGACCCACACTGAAATTATAACACCGCCATGAGTCTCCGCTCTCGAGATATTTTTGCCTCCTGCTTAATAGCAGGTCTGAAAAAGGGCACCTTGTAAAGTAGTCAATTTTCAAAAGCTCCAAGACATAATTCAAAAGAGAGATGAAATCCCCTCCGAGTTCTTAGACAGACTCACTCAAGCCCTATTACAGTATACCAGCCTGGACCCAGAAACACCTGAAGGAAGACATGTCCTTATGACATACTTCCTAGCTCAAGGCTACCCCGACATTAAAGCTAAACTCAAAAAGTTAGAACAGGGCCCTGCTACCCCACAGACTGAGATCCTAACAGTGGCCTTTAAAGTCTTCCATAAGCGGGAGGAGGAGAAAGAATGCCGTAAACAAAAGGCTGATGAGGCCAATTTCCAGATGTTGGCCCAGCTGATAAAACCACAACCTGGGCGCCCCTCTACAAACAAGCCCCCCCAAGAGCTTGTTTCAAGTGCAGAAAAGAGGGACATTGGTCAAGGGCGTGCCCCGCCCCCAGATCTCCTACCACCCCATGCCCCAGATGCCACAAAAAGGGCCACTGGGGTTCTGATTGCCCAACCACCCGAAGGGGAGGCTGGACGAACAACCCCCATCATAAGCCTGCCGTTGTGGGGCTGGCAGAAGAAGATTGATGGGGCCCGGGGGCTTCTCGCCCGACCATTTCCATCACCAAACAGGAGCCCAGGGTTACTTTAACAGTAGACGGTCGCCCCATCTCCTTCCTCCTAGATACAGGAGCCACCTTCTCAGTCTTGTGAGAATACCGGGGCCCTACCACGCCAGCCATTACTCCTATAGTCAGAGTAGGAGGTAAACAGATTTTCCCATTAAACCCCCCACCCACCCTTTTATGCACAATCCAAGACAATCCCATACCTTTCTCCCACTCCTTCCAGGTTATGCCCCAGTGTCCCATCCCTTTACTAGGACGAGACATCCTTTCCCTCCTCCACGTTTCCATAACTATATCCACTCCCACAGCCCCCAGTACTCCCTTTCTGATGGCCCTCATAGCCGACGACCCCCCTCTGCCCAATGACAGCTCCGGTTCTGCCCTCATACACCCTGTAAATCCCAAAGTCTGGGACATTACAAGCCCCTCCGTGGCCCTATGTCCCCCTGCCTCTATCAAATTATGTGACCCCTCTCAGTATATCTGTCAGGCCCAATACCCCCTAACCACTTCAGCCCTCATAGGCCTCCAACCCATCATTCAAGCAGACCCACTCACTCCCCATTTAATACCCCCATATTAGCTGTTAAAAAAACCAACGGATCTTTCCGCCTTGTCCAAGACCTTCGCCTCATCAACATAGCCATTGTCCCTATCCATCCCTTAGTTCCAAATCCATACAGCCTCAGCATCCCACTTCTCAGTCCTAGATCTCAAAGACCCATTTTTCTATCCCTCTAGACCCCTGCTCCCAAGATTTTTTCATCTTCACCTGGATGGACCCATACACAAGACATTCTAAACAACTCACTTGGTCAGTTTTGCCACAAAGCTTCCGAGATAGTCCCCATATTTTCAGACAGGTCCTAGCTCAGGACCTCAAACAGTTTCATCATGATCACTCCAAGTCCACCTTATAATACATAGACAATCTTCTACTCTTCAGTCTCTCGTGGGAACAGTCTCAACTTGACACTGGCTCCCTACTTAACCTTCTAGCTTCCAGAAGTTACCGAGTATCCCCCGTCAAAGCTCAAATCTCTTCCCCTCCTATCACTTACCTCAGATTCCTTCTATCTCAACAAAGAAAGTCCATTACCTTAGACAGAAAATGGCTCCTCTCTGACCTGCCCATTCCCAAAACCAAGACAAAAATCCTTTCCTTTCTAGGCCCTTTCTAAGCCTAGCTAGATATTTTAGAACGTAGATCCCTAACTTCTCCCTGCACCCTGTTGGCAAGACCCCTATACAACCTCAGCAAGAGCCCCCCTAAAAAACCATTATCCTCCTCACCCCGACACTCCTACATTAAGCTCCGTCAAGCCCTTGTAGAAGCCCCAGCTCTCCATCTTCCTGATTTGTCGAAGCCCTTCTCATTATACATTCATGAGAGGTCCAGTCAAGCTCTAGGAGTCCTAGGCCAATATGCTTTGCCCCAGTAGCTTATATCTCCAAGCAATTAGACCCCACAGTTCAGGGATGGGCCCCCTGCCTACGAGCATTAGCCGCTAGACAGCTCTTGCAGAAAGAAGCTCATAAACTGACATTCAGAGCGTCCCTTACCATTCTGTCCCCACATCACCTAAAAGATCTCTTAACCTACAAAAGTTTACAGACTCTCCCTCCCTGCAGACTCCTGACCTTACTGTCTGTCCTCTTTCCTCCAAAATCCCGTTCACCCCCTTTGCCATCCATACCCGAATCATGACTTTTTCCTCCTTTACTGCTCTCTCGCTTTTTTTCCTCATTCCTATTGTCTTCCCCACCACCCCAGCCTCCTTTGTATGGCGATTCAAAGTCAGACAGACTTACACACAGCATCAAACAAAAGTTACTGCCCTCATTGCCACACCAGACTGCCCTCTGAAAAGCTGCTCTGAGCCTTTATACCTCCACTTTCCTCCCTCCACTGAAGTGTTCACTAGCAGCTACGCTTATTCTCCCTACCTCTGCTTCCTCTATGACCAAAAACAAGCCTATTGCAGGCGATGGCCAGATACCTACAGGAGATGTCCCTACTAGTCTTGCACCATTCACTACATAGGTAACTTCCAGTACCCACAGTATTACTCCTCCAACCATTTCATGAAATATTCCAACGGCTCATTCTCCTTATCAATCCCAGATCCCTGGGACTCTCGATGGGCTGCCAGAGTCACAGCCTCAGTTTACTACGGGGGGTCCTCGACCCTCCACAGTACCCTTCATATCTCTCGAAAGTATGTTCCCTCTCATTCACAGATCTCTCAAGTTGCATCAGATAGCAGACATTCCGAAAAAGTCATTATCCAAATTCTTGATAGTGCCTCTTCATCTTCTTATCCCCACCCCCTTCCCATTTCTCCTACTCTTCATTACAGCTCATTCAGGACACCACCATCTTTCTCAACCACACCCTTAACACAGCCAATTGTTTCTTGTGCGCATCACTACAGCGCCCACTGCTGGCCGCCGTGCCCCTTAATATTTCCAATTACTCCTTCCATGCAGAAAGACAACCCCTCTGCCCCCTGGCAGACATACCCCTATGGGAACCAGAATACGCAGATAATCTCACCATCCACCACTGTGTAAGCCCAACTCCACCCCCGTCCAGCGCACTTCACTGCCTCTCTATCTACACCCCTACCTCCGGCTCTAAGACTTTTACGCAACCAGGACACTTCTTTTAGTGTAATAGCAGTCTTTTCAACTCACTGCCTCTCAACTCCGATATACCCTGCATTCTCGTCACCCTAATCCCACAGTTAACACTTTACAGCATGGCAGAATTCCTTGAGCTCCAACTTCCCTTGCCCTCGCGCACAAAAAGAGCTGCGTTCCTTCCCATCATAGTCAGTAGCTCTTTGATCACCTCAGCCATTGGGGCAGGGTTTTCGGGAGAAGCCTTGGGTCACTCTCTATAGGCAGTTAGAAATCTCAACGCCAAACTTGAGGGAGCCCTGACATCCACTGCCGATTCTCTAGCCTCTCTCCAAAGACAGGTCACTTCGCTAGCTAAAGTCACCCTTCAAAACCGGCGGGCCCTAGATCTGCTTACAGCTGAGAAGGGCGGCACCTGCGTCTTCCTCTGGGAAGAGTGCTGCTATTACATCAACGAATCCGGCATTGTAGAAACTGACATTACCAAACTCACTGACCTTGCCTCCAGTCTCCACTCTGCTTCCAATTCCAACCCATTCTCGTCAATACTAACAAACCCCCTCCTCACCTGGCTCTGGCCCATTGCAGGCCCCATAATAATCATTCTTCTCGCCTGTCTCTTCTTACCCTGTATAATAAAGTTCATCAAATCCCAAGTCGGAAAAATCTCTAATCTAGCTTTCAACCAGCTTTTACTCAGGAACTACCAGCTTCTGGCCACAGAAGATCCCTCACCCTCACGTGACCTCCTCACCACACGCTGAGATGGACCCCTCTCTCCACTGGAAACTGTTCCTGGAAAGAATAGCCGCAGATGCCTGGCTCCTGACACCCATATCCTCTTAGCCAACCTATGGTTACAGGGAACCTTCATTGATTTCCAAACCTGAAGAAGTCCACATCTACTCGTCCTTACTGCGTGGAGTCCTATCAACCCTTTCCTCCCAATCCTCAAGCCCTCACTCCCTTCTCTGCCCCTGTTCAGCAGGAAGCAGCCAGAGAGAAAGCAACGTCCACAAACCCATAGAGGAGAAAGGGGGGAATGAAGGGTCCCCACCAGTAAGATGGCAAACTTCCGGCTTCTCTTCGGGGGTCCTCAGTTCCCGCCGGCGCCACCTGAAGCCCAATCACCTCTCGCCCCCCTCCCAATCCCAGCACCTAGCCAACAGCCACCAGCCCCGTAGAAGTGACACCTCAATCAATTCATGCCCCCTCCTATATAACCCAGCACCTTTCCCTAATAAAGCGGAACTCTCCGGTGAATTGCTGCTATGTGTTGCTCCTTTCCTTTCACCGGAAGTTTGCCATCTTACTGGTGGGGACCCTTCATTCCCCTCTTTCTCCTCTATGGGTTTGTGGACGTTGCTTTCTCTCTGGCTGCTTCCTGCTGAACAGGGGCATAGAAGGGAGTGAGGGTTTGAGGATTGGGAGGAAAGGGTTGATAGGATTCCCCACAGTAAGGATGAGTAGATGTGGACTTCTTCAGGTTGCAAATCAATGAAGGTTCCCTGTAACCATAGGTCGAGGACCTGTTGATTCCAATGGTGCCAAGAGGATATGGGTGTCAGGAGCCAGGCATTTGTGGCCATTGTTTCCAGGAACAGTTTCCAGTGGAGAGAGAGGTCCATCTCAGCATGTGGTAAGGAGGTCACGTGAGGGTGAGGGATCTTCTGTGGCCAGAAGCTGATAGTTCCTGAGTAAAAGCTGGTTGAAAGCTTGATTAGAGATTTTTCCGACTTGGGATTTGATAAATTTTATTATACAGGGTAAGAAGAGACAGACGAGAAGAATGACTATTATGGGGCCTGCAATGGGCCAGAGCCAGGTAAAGAGGGGGTTTGTTAGTATTGAAGAGAATGGGTTGGAATTGGAAGCAGAGTGGAGACTGGACGCAAGGTCGGTGAGTTTGGTGATGTCAATTTCTACAATGCCGGATTCGTTGATGTAATAGCAGCACTCTTCCCGGAGGAAGACGCAGGTGCCGCCCTTCTCGGCTGTAAGCAGATCTAGGGCCTGCTGGTTTTGAAGGGTGACTTTAGCTAGCGAAGTGACCTGTCTTTGGAGAGAGGCTAGGGAATCGGCAGTGGATGTCAGGGCTCCCTCAGGTTTGGCGTCGAGATCTCTGACTGCCCATAGAGAGTGACTCAAGGCTCCTCCCGAAAACCCTGCCCCAATGGCTGAGGTGATCAAAGAGATACCGACCATGATGGAAAGGAAAGCAGCCCTTTTTGTGCGCGAGGGCAAGGGAGGTTGGAGCTCAAGGAATTCTGCCATGCTGTAAAGTGTAAACTGTGGGATTAGGGTGACGAGAATGCAGGGTGTATTGGAGTTGAGAGGCAGTGAGTTGAAAAGACTGCCATTACACCAAAAGAAGTGTCCTGGTTGTGTAAAAGTCTTAGAGCCAGAGGTAGGTGTGTAGATAGAGAGGCAGTGAAGTGTGCTGGAGGGGGGTGTAGTTGGGCCTACACAGTGGTGGATGGTGAGATTATCTGCATATTCTGGTTCCCATAGGGGTATGTCTTCCAGGGGGCGGAGGGGTTGTCTTTCTGCATGGAAGAAATAGTTGGGAATATTGAGGGGCACGGCGGCCAGCAGTGGGCGCTGTAGTGATGCGCACAAGAAACAATTGGCGGTGTTGAGGGTGTGGTTGAGAAAGAAGGTGGTGTCTTGAATGAGCTATAACCAAGAGTAGGAGGAATAAGAAGATGAAGAGGTGCCATCAAGAGTCTGGATAATGACTTTCTCGGAATGTCTGATATCTGATGCAACTTGAGAGATCTGGGAGTGAGAGGGAACATACTCTCAAGAGATATGAAGGGTACCGTGGGGGTCAAGGACCCCCCGTAGTAAACTGAGGCTGTTACTCCAGCAGCCCATCGAGAGTCCCAGGCATCTGGGATTGATAAGGAGAATGAGCCATTGGGGTATTTCATGAAACGGTTGGAGGAGTAATACTGTGGGTATTGGAAGTCACCCATGTAGTGAATGGCACAAGACCAGTAAGGACATCCCCTGTAGGTGTCTTGCCATCTCTTGCAATAGGTTTGTCTTTGGTCATAGAGGAAGCAGAGGTAGGGAGAATAAAGGTAGCTGTAAATGAATACTTCGGTGGAGGGAGGAAAGTGGAGGTACAAAGGCTCAGAGCAGCCTTTCAGAGGGCAGTCTGATGTGGCAATGAGGGCAGTAACTTTTGTTTGATGCTGTGTGTAAGTCTGCCTGACTTTGAATTGCCATACAAAGGAGGGTGGGGCAGCGGGGAAGACAATAAGAATGAGGGAAAAAAGCGAGAGAGCCGTAAAGGAGGAAAAAGTCATGATTCAGGTATGGATGGCAAAGGGGTTGCACATGAGATGTGGAGCTTCAAGGGATCAGAGGGATGAGGCGTGGTAGAGTAGACAGCATTTTAGGCTGTATCTGAAGGGCTCTGAATTGTGACTGATGGGTCTTGGGTGTCCAGAGAAGGTGGGTCTTGGGTATTTGGTTTCAACCTGGAGATATGAATCCACGGGGTGACAGAGTTATCAGGCAGTGAGAGCTTGGCGGCCGAGGGGGTGCAGAGAATAACTGGGTGTGGACCTTCCCATTTTGGGGTGAGAGAGGGCCGATCCTCTGGTGGCTTATAAAACACTAGTTGGCTGGGCTGTAAGACAGGAGGATTTTGGGAGGCGGATGGATCAGGAAGGAGCCAATCCTGATATTTCCACAATTCAGTGCGGAGGAGAGAGAGTAGTGGAAGGGCTATATTAGGAGGAATTGGTCCTTTGTGGGAAGGGAGCCCCAGGGGTAGAATCGGGCGGCTGTACATGATCTCAAAGGGTGACAAAAGGAAGGTTTCTTTGGGAGGGCTCGAATGCGGAGTAGAGCTAAGGGAAGTAAGCGAACCCAGTCAAGGTGTAGTTCTAGAGATAGTTTGGTCAGGATGTCTTTTAGAGTCCTATTGGCTCTTTCTACTTTTCCTGAAGCTTGTGGTCGATAAGGACAATTTAAATGCCAGGGGAGCGAGAGCGACTTGGAGAGGTTCTGGATAATTTGGGCAGTGAACTCAGGGCTGTTATCTGATTGGAGGGAAGTGGGCATCCCGAACCTAGGAAAGATCTGGGTGAGGAGGATAGAGGCAACCACGGATGCTCGTTTGTTAGTGGTGGGGAAAACTTCGACCCATCCTGAAAATGTATCTGCTAACACGAGTAGGTATCTGGTGCATCATACAGGGGGCATGTTAGTGAAGTCTATTTGCCAATCTGCAGCAGGGACATTACCCCTTGCTTGAAGAGCCGGGAAGGGTCGGGCTTTGAGGGGGGTTATTAGGGTAAGTGCGTTGGCAGATGGTGCACTTGCAGGTGATTTGGTTAAGTAGGGTTTTGTCTTCAGGAGAGAGAGGAAAAAAAGATTGTAAAAAATGGATCAAGGATTGGAGGCTGGGATGGAACAGATCATGTAAGAGGTGGAAGAGAGACTCTTTGTCCTGGGAGCAGAGGGTGTCTTGTGATAAGGCTAAAACCACAAGGGCAGACAGATTGTTGTCTGGTGTGTCTTCTGATAGGGCAACTGACCGGGCTACTCTGTCGGCTTTGCTGTTACCTCTTGCAATGGGGGAGTCATCCTTTTGATGTGATTTGCAGTGGATTATGCCTAGCCGGTGTGGGAGTTGTGAAGCCTCTAGAAGTTTAGTAATTAAGGCTGAATTAGTTATGGAATTCCCTTTTGTGGTGAGGAGGCCTCGTTCTTTCCATACTGCCGCGTGAGAAAAGAGAATGTGTAATACATACTTGGAGTCAGTGTACAATGTGAGAGACGTGTCCCGGGCCAGAGTGCAAGCTTTGGTGGCTGCAATGAGTTCAGCCTGCGGATTGGTTGTACCAGGGGGTAGGGCTCGTGCCTCAATGACATCTTTGAGGGACACTACTGCGTATCCTGAGTAGTGGGTGCCCTCATGTTTAAAGGAGGACCCATCAGTAAACCAGATGAGGTCGGAGTGTGAGAGGGCTCCTTCGGAGATCGTGTAGTGGCACGGAAGGAAGTTGTGAAGGGCTTCTAGGCAATCATGCGAGGGAGTATGAGGAGAGTAGGGTAGATGAAGAAGAGTGGCTGGATTCAGGGGCTGGCAGGGGAGGAAAGAAATGTTTGGATTTTGGAGGAAAGAGGATAGTAAGGTCAGGAGTCTGGAGGGAGGGAGAGTCTGTAAACTTTTGTAGGTTAAGAGATCTTTTAGGTGATGTGGGGACAGAATGGTAAGGGGCGCTCCGAATGTTAGTTTATGAGCTTCTTTCTGCAAGAGCTGTCCAGCGGCTAATGCCTGTAGGCAGGGGGCCCATCCCTGAACTGTGGGGTCTAATTGCTTGAAGAGATAAGCTACTGGAGCAAAGGATGGGCCATAATATTGGCCTAGGACTCCTAGAGCTTGACTGGACCTCTCATGAATGTATAATGAGAAGGGTTTTGACAAATCAGGGAGATGGAGAGCTGGAGCTTCCACAAGGGCTTGACGGAGCTTAATGAAGGAGTGTCGGGGTGAGGATGATAATGGTTCTTCAGGGGGGCCCTTGCTGAGGTTGTATAGGGGTCTTGCCAACAGGGAGAAGTTAGGGATCCATGCTCTAAAATACCCAGCCAGGCCTAGAAAGGAAAGGATTTCTGTCTTGGTTTTGGGAACGGGCAGGTCAGAGAGGAGTCATTTTTTGTCTAAGGTAATGGACTTTCTTTGTTGAGACAGAAGGAATCCAAGGTAAGTGACAGAAGGGGAAGAGATTTGAGCTTTGACGGGGGATACCCAGTAACCTCTGGAAGCTAGAAGGTTAAGTAGAGATGCAATGTCAAGTTGAGACTGTTCCCACGAGAGACTGCAGAGTAGAAGATCATCTACATATTGTAATAAAGTGGACTCAGGGTGATCATGATGAAACTGTTTGAGGTCTTGAGCTAGGACTTGTCCAAAAATATGGGGACTATCTCAGAAGCCTTGTGGCAAAACTGTCCAAGTAAGTTGTTCAGAATGTCTGGTGTATGCGTCTGTCCAGGTGAAGGTGAAAAAATCTTGGGAGGAGGGGTCTAGAGGCATAGAAAAAAATGCGTTCTTGAGATCTAGGACTGAGAATTGGGATGCTGAGGCAGGGATCTGCGATAAAAGGGTGTATGGATTTGGAACGAAGGGATGGATAGGGACAACGGCTAGGTTGATGAGGCGAAGGTCTTGGACAAGGCGGAAAGATCCGTTGGTTTTTTTAACAGCTAATATGGGGGTATTAAATGGGGAGTGAGTGGGTCTGAGGTAGTTTTTGTTTAAGAGATCTTGAATGATGGGTTGGAGGCCTATGTGGGCTGAAGTGGCTAGGGGGTATTGGGCCTGACAGATATACTGAGAGGGGTCACGTAATTCGATAGAGGCAGGGGAACATAGGGCTACGGAGGGGCTTGTAATGTCCCAAACTTTGGGATTTACAGGGTGTATGAGGGCAGAACCGGAGCTTTCATTGGGTAGAGGGGGGTTGTCGGCTATGAGGGCCATCAGAAAGGGAGTACTGGGGGCTGTGAGAGTGGATATAGTTATGGAAACGTGGAGGAGGGAAAGGATGTCTCGTCCTAGTAAAGCGATGGGACACTGGGGCATAACTAGGAAGGAGTGGGAGAAAGGTATAGGATTGTCTTGGATTGTGCATAAAAGGGGGGGGTTTAATGGGAAAATCTGTTTACTTCCTACTCCGACTATAGGAGTAATGGCTGGCATGGTAGGGCCCCGGTATTCTCGCAAGACTGAGAAGGTGGCTCCTGTATCTAGGAGGAAGGAGATGGGGCGACCGTCTACTGTAACCCTGGGCTCCTGTTTGGTGATGGAAATGGTGGGGCGAGAAGCCCCTGGGCCCCGTCAATCTTCTTCTGCCAGCCCCACTACGACGGGCTTAGGATGGGGGTTGTTCGTCCAGCCTCCCCTTTGGGTGGTTGGGCAATCAGACCCCCAGTGGCCCTTTTTGTGGCATCTGGGGTATGGGGTGGTAGGAGATCTGAGGGAGGGGCACGCCCTTGACCAATGTCTGTCCCTCTTTTCTGCACTTGAAACAAGCTCCTGGGGGGGGCTTGTTTGTAGAGGGGCGCCCAGGTTGTGGTTTTATCAACTGGGCCAACATCTGGAAATTGGCCTGATCAGGCTTTTGTTTACGGCATTTCTTTCTCCTCCTCCCGGTTATGGAAGATTTTAAAGGCCACTGTTAGGATCTCAGTCTGTGGGGTAGCGGGGCCCTGTTCTAACTTTTTGAGTTTAGCTTTAATGTCAGGGTAGCTTTGAGCTAGGAAGTATGTCATAAGGACATGTCTTCCTTCAGGTGTTTCTGGATCCAGGCTGGTATACTGTAATTGTGCTTGAGTGAGTCTGTCTACGAAACTCGGAGGGGGTTTCGTCTCTCTTTTGAATTATGTCTTGGAGCTTTTGAAAATTGACTACTTTATGAGCTGCCTTTTTCAGACCTGCTATTAAGCAGGAGGCAAAAATATCTTGAGAGTGGAGACCCACGGCAGTGTTATAATCCCAGTGTGGGTCTTGTTCGGGGATAGCAGTGGGGCCAGAGGGATAGGTGGGGTCAGTCCTGTGGATCTCGGTAGCATGCATTTGGGCGAAGTCGCAAACTCATCTACGCTCTTCAGGGAGGAGAGTATTGGCCAGGAGCATGAAAATGTCATGATGCGTGAGGCTGTAAGACTGGAGGGTCCATTGAAACTCCCTGATATATGTCGTGGGATCAGTGGAAAAGGAACCTAGGCATTTCTCTAGTTGGGCTAAATCTCCTAAGGAGAAAGGGAAGTGAACGCGCACGATGCCTTCAGATCCTGCTACCTTCCGGAGGGGGTTGATAATTTTGGGAGGTCCTTAGGACCGGGTCTGAGGGGGACTGAAGGGTTCTGGCTCAGTCTGTGCGGGGGAAACAGGTGATGGGGGCAAAGCCACGATAATTTTGGGAGGCCTTCGGGACCGAATCTGAGGGGGCTAAGATGGAGGAGGCTCCTGGAACTTAGTTAGAGGGGGGCTGAAAGGCTTAGGCTCTATCTGCGGGAGGGGGGGATGTGAGGGGGACGGAGGAGGAGGGGGTGTGGTGGGGGAGGAGATGGGGTTTGAGGGAGGGGAGGAGGGGTAAGGGAGAGGACGGGAGGCTTCTGTGCGGGTGGAGGCAGCGGCGGCAGTGGCGGTAGAGGAAGGGGGAGGGGCTATTGTAGGAGAAGAAGGGGAAGGGAGAGGACGGGAGGGTTCCACCGCGGGGAAAGAGGCAGCAGTGGCGGCCGTAGAGGAAGGGGGAGGGGCTATTGTAGGAGGAGAAGGGGAAGGGAGAGGACAGGAGGTTTCTGCCGTGGGGAAAGAGGCAGCAGCAGCAGCGGAGGGTGGAGGGGTTGTAGGAGGGGGATGGGCCGAAGGGGGAAGTCTGTATGGCGGAGGCTCATCAGCCAGGTCAAAGGTAATTGAAGAGGGACTGGGAGTGTGTGGAGGGCAGGGAGACGGCTTGCAGGCTAGGAGAACTTGGGGCGGGGAGCAGGTGGTGCAGAGGCTGGGATTTTGAGCTAGGAGGTGAAAAGCTTCAATATAGGGAATCTCCCTCCATTTTTTCAAGTGCTGGCAGTAGTTAAAGAGATCGCGAGTGATGTTAGGATCAAGAGTTCCCCCTGCAGGCCATTGGTTGCTATTGTCTAGGGGGTATGTCAACCAATCTTGGGAGCAATATTTATGGAGAAGTTTTGGTTTTATATCAGGTGTCAGGGAGAGGGTAGCCAGATGCTTAAGCAGGCATTCAAGAGGTGAACTTTCAGGGAGGGATGAGGAGGCTCCCATGGCTAAAGGACAGAGAAGGAGACAAACAGGGGAAGACGAACGGAGATCCTCGGACTGGAAGCAGACCACAAGGAGACAAAGGGCGTCCCCGATGATCCTTGGTGGTCTTCGGAAACTCGTACACGAGTCAGAATTTCTTAGGAAGTGTGGGTCATCACCCAGACTTCCCTAAGAAGGCAGTTTGCCGGAGTCACGAGGTACCTAGCGCTAGGAGTTTTCGGCAGACAGAACAGATTTCGGCGGACAGAACAGAAGGGGGTGGGGGCTGAAGGGAGCATTCTCATCTGCAAAGGAGTCACCTCGTTTATGGCTGTTGGAGGGGGGCCTGAGGGTCTGCCACAGCCATGAAGGCCTGAGGCGGGGATTTATGACTGTCAGAGGAGGAGCTTGAGGGTCCACTGCAGCTGTGAAGGCTTGAGGCGGGGATTTATGACTGTTGGAGGAGGGGCCTGAGGGTCTGCAACAGCCGTGAAGGCCTGAGGCAGGGAGAGTTCCCATCTCGTCCCCGAGCGTCAGGGCCTTGCCGGACGATCACAGTCAATGGCACTGTGATAGCTTGGAGAAGAGTGGCCCACTCCGGGGAAATTTTGCTTAAAAAGTTTAAGGCCTGAGGCGCGGGTTTATGGCTTTTGGAGGAGGGGCCTGAGGGTCCACTGCAACCATGAAGGCTTGAGGCAGGGGTTTATGGCTTTTGGAGGAGGGGCCTGAGGGTCCGCCGCAGCCGTGAAGGCCTGAGGCGGGGAGCGTTCCCTCCTCATCCCCGAGCGTCAGGGCCTTGCCGGACGATCACGGTCAATGGCACTGCGATAGCTTGGAGAAGAGTGGCCTACTCCAGGGGGAAAACTTACCTAAAGGCCAGAGAGGAGTGGTGAGTGTGATGAGCCAGCGCCAGAAAAAGAGGACGAGGGCAAGCTGCTGCTGGTGTCGGGGGGAAGACGGGGCCCAGTTGGGGTGTCCCGTCTCCCGGGTTTCGGCACCAATGAAAGGAAAGGAGCGACACACAGCAGCAATTCACCGGAGAGTTCCGTTTTATTAGGGAAAGGTGCTGGGTTATATAGGAAGGGGCATAGGGTGATTGTGGTGTTACTTCTACAGGGCTGGTGGCTGTTGGCTAGGTGCTGGGATTGGGAGGGGGGCAAGAGGTGATTGGGCTTCAGGTGGCACCGGCAGGAACTGAGGACCCCGAAGAGAAGCTGGAAGTTGCCATCTTACTGGTGGGGACCCTTCATGAAATAGTTTGTTAAAATACAGAAATTATATCAGAGATATCTTCATTACTCTTCTTAGTTTTCACTCTCTCCTCCATCATTCAATAAATGTAGGTATTTTTTCTAAATTAGTTGTGGTCACTACAAAATTCCCCTAGTTCTAAAGAAAATGTTTATTTTTGCACCTAAAAGTTAAATAATAATCTGGTTTTGGCAAAATTATAGGTATTCAATATCCCATTAATTTCTTTGTAACCTCCTGGAATGACATGAATGCAACAACATTGCTGATAATGTTCTATATGAATCAACTATAGAAGTTATTCTTTAGCAGATTGCATTTAATTTATCTATAGTGGTTTGTCTGTCTTTGATCTTTATCTGTCTTTTATAGTTTGCTCTCTGGGTTGTACCCTGCTTTGTGAGTTTGTTCCTGTGCCATTTCAGTGTCTTAATGAATTTCTGGAACATTAATGACAGGCATTTGGCATAAGGTAAATGGGAACCTATGTTCCTGTAATAATTTGAGATCGGACACTACTGTCCATTTGTGCAACATTTCAAACTATACATTGTGGTCTACATTTCTGAATTAAAAAGCAAGTTAAAGTGGTTATAGAGTCATTTTTTAAATAAGACAGGAGATTAGTATTGTGCATATTTTGGCTTAAATTCAATATCCTACAGTAAACTTGTAGCCACAGTGCAGGCATATTAATATGAAACTTGTCAAATTGGTTTCAAGCTCAGCTTAATGATTACTTGTATTTACTAATATCTTGGACAAATCTGTTAAGACAAAAACAAAAAAATTCATATTGTGTCACTTTTTAGATAAAATTTAATAGATTCAAAGTACCAAATAAAACGTATGTGACATTTAATGTAATTAGAAAGTCCTATAGGACTTTCAAAACCTTAAGGAAAAAAGACCTAACTTTTCAAAATCTGCTTTTTGTATCACTTTACACCAGTCTGTTGAAACATTTACATTTTATATATTATGGTCCCTAAAGGATTTACTAAAAGAGCTGCTTCTTTAGAAAAATATGTTCACTCACAAATGATTTAGGTAGTACATATTTCTTCTAGAGTTTGTTTTAGAAGAATATAAGGCTAATAAGACAAATTTTAAGAAATGTCAGGAAATTGTATGAGTCATATTGTTGTGTAATGATAGATTTATATTATCAAATAGGTCTAATCTAATGAAGCTCAAAATTATTATATAATAAATAAATTAACTAGAATTTATCCTACTGGAGATAATGAAATTATTGAGTTTTACATTAGGGGCAATTTTATGGATACATTACTTGCTTCATATGACTACTTACCTCTGGTTCCCTCCTCTAATTCAGCACAATGACTCATTCTATAACATAGCTTTTTTTATTTTGGGGAAACTTCTGTCTCCAAACTCCTGCTATGACTTAGGGAACATCTGAGATCCCCTCTTGTAGTCCAAGTTGTGTGCAGAGGTAACCCATCAAAACGATTGTGAAACGTCTTTGTAAGTCATTACAAAATTTGTGGCTAATGGTCACAGAAGGGGAAAGATATACTTGAAGTATTGCAGATCAGATCCTTTCGATGTTCAGACTGAATCCTAAGATTATGAAACAATAGCATTATATCAAACTTGAATAAGGGAATAAAAAATTTATTGAAGAATAAGGAAAACTCACTCTTTTTAACAGAACAGAGGTCTTTATGTCATTTTTTCCTCTTCATCTTTCCTACTTCTTCTCTCCAGGATTCCTGATGGCGTATTTTGGTTTGCTTTCAGAATAAATATGGGAGAACACTGAAGAAAGTATGATTGGCTTTATCTTTTCCAGTGCTGTCTTGACAAACCACAGCCAGAAAAGGTAGTCCTTGCTCAATTTTCAAAAGTCACTTATAACTTCATAGGTTTTAATAATAACATTTAAATGTTTATTATGTTATACAATTTTACAAGAAAATCATTCAATCCTCACCAAAATCTCATGAATTATCACATTTTACAGAGGAGAAAATGAGGGTTAGAGAAGATAGATGATTTTTCCATAACTAAAAGCTATCATTATAATTGTATTATGAATGTATTAGTTGCAGGCTTTTACACTTTTGGTTTCACAGAAGGAATTATACCAAATAAATACTGTTACTTCATCCCTGAGCACACAAACTCAGAAGTTTGGAGGGTTTTTTTTTATGTGATGCCTATTTTTCAAGGTATAATTAACATATCACATAATATGATTTTCAGATGTACAACAAAGTGATTTGTATATATATGTATATATTGTGAAATGATGACTGCAGTGAGTCTAGCTAACACTCATCACCACACATATTTATGTTCCTAAATAGTGCTAGACACTGTGTGCTGTGACATTCTCAAGCAGAGCAATACTCCAAATAGCTCTCAATTTCAGGCCAGAGAGACACACACTGATGATTCCAGAGCAAGGTGGAACAAACTGTACTAAAACATAGGGCTCAAGTCATGTATAGAAAGGCACTTAGGCAGGGCGATTGGCTCTGGGGAGATGCACCTCAGTTGACTTTTGGAGCCTATGAAGGCAGTGATATAGGTGAAGGTTGGAACGGGGAGGTGGAAGGTGACATCCAGTGGTGCTGTCATGTTGCTGCCGCCCCTAACCTCCTTGTGAGGAATGCAAGGCCAAGGCCATTTCCTGAGAATACACAGATCTTGCTGTTTTTCTTTTGCTTAACAGACCAGAATGGCAGGACAATCAACCATGGCACATAGTTAAGATTTTGCCTGATCCAACCTCTTGACTCTGTCTCAATTCAAAAAGTTAGCCTAAGATTTCTAATTGTTGTTAGAGAGAGAGGAACACTTGTCACTTAAAGTAATAGTTTTATTGGTGATAACTTTTTGCAAAATCACGTAGTCTCACTCTATGGAGCATAACGTAGAGTTTACAAGTTTACGCAACTCTGAAGTCAGATGCCTGGTTTGAAATCCGCTTCTGTTTCCTCATCTATAAAATGGAGATAATACTAATGCCTAGGTAATAAGGTTCTGTATTTATGGAATGAGATAAATATATGAAAGGTACAATGACTGGTACATTGCCAGCAGTCAATAAATAGTAACTTCTTTATTATTCAGTTGCAAACTAACTGGATGAAACTGCCACAGTAAGCAAATAGAACCTTTGTGTAAACTGCAGAATGGCAAGTCTAGGACAGGTAGATGCATTTGCCTGGCTTTGGGTATGGCTCCTTTGGGGATGACTATAAATCCAAATGAAAATGCCTAAGAGAGTGTGAGCAACTCACACTTTATCTATGTTGTCGATAGTTCAGCATTCTTGTAGTGAATGTGGTGGGATGGGAGAGTTGCTCCAATTACAGCTTACTGCTTTTGCAAGAACAGTGCATAATAGCTGAGGGGAGTGGTGGGGTGTAAAGTGGGGTGAGAGTGAATCCAATGGGAGTAATGAGAATATGGAGAAGCCTCCCCTTGGAGAGCAAATAGCCTAACTCTCAATAGAGAACATGAATCAAATCAGATACAAAAGTACCACATTGTACTGTGGAGTGAAGTCAATACAAGAATTAGAGGGGAAGCTTATTTTTTTTGGCAAAATGAGCAGTAGGATTCTTGTTGTACCTTGTGTCCAGTGGACCTAACAGAATAAATGAAGAAAGAACACCTGGGATTGGCTTGTTCGCTCCAGGCACATTCGTCGCCTTGAGAAACATACCTTCTGAGGTGCTTAGTTATCTCAACTATAGCACCAACTTAATAATGTATACTTCACAAGGCTGCTGTAAAAAAAAATGGACAAGCATAATGTATGAAAAATAAGGTACACTTTCAACATGTGTAATGGATGTTATGGTTATTGTATTATTTTTATTCCATTCTAACTCTTGCGAGTTTGTTCTTTTTCTATATGTCTTTTCAAAGGAAAACCTCAATAATGTTTTCTACATTCTAAAGAATTCTTCTTAGTTTAACTGGGAATCATCTTGCTTTTATACTCCCTCTACATACAATCCAGTAACTCCAGCAGAATGTTTTTGTCTCTTCAAAGACCCTATTTTACCAGGGGACTGACAGTGTTAGAGCAGCATTCTTCTGCTGGGGAAAATGTAAATGCTGGAGACTGGTTAGTTATTTTCAGCTCAAATTGCATAGTCAGAATCACTATGGTAAGCATTTATTTTGACTCAAAAGAGTTCACCTACTTATATTTACTAAACCAATTGAATTTTACCTAGACTGACTCAAAATACCTACACCTCTTTAAAGTTTGGCAAAAGATATTAATCTACTGTGGACCCTGTTCTCATCAAAGAAAAACATGCAAGGATTTATCTTTGAGTCATAAGAAACAGGAAATCACAGGGGACTATTCTTACAGGATGATCATTTCATGACCTCCAAACTGAAAGAGCTCATTTAAGCTCAAGCAGTGAAGGCACATTTTCATTTAGCTGTTTTCCTCTTCTAAAAATCTTACAATTAATATTCTATGGTGCCTGCCTTTATTAATGTGCAAAAATAGTTCAGACTTTTGATTAAGTCCCAGTGGCTTAAGAATAAAAACCCATGGCTTTTCCTTGAACCATGTTTGCCTATTTAATCAGCTGCACTTTTTTTTTAGCAACCTATGGAGTACTATTGATAAGCTGAACATCATGTTCAGAAAATGCAGCCTTTACTTTAGATTATTTTCTGAAATCCAGAAAGGCAGCTTTAGTTTGCACTAGTTCACACTCACATCAACAGCCTACTATAGCGCTGGCTTCCACAGATTCCCTTCAGCAGTGGGTGTTCTAAGGCTTTGAAATCTTTACAAATCTGAGTCATGAGCAATTAAATCTTAATTGTTGCTTTCATTTATTTTTAAGAAAATTATTATGAATGAGATTATGTATTACCCATTACATTTGCTTGATAATCATATTTTTATTGAGGTATAATTGACCTATAACATTATATTAGTTTCAGGTGTATATCCATAATAATTAGATATTTGTAAAGATGGTGAAATTTTCACAATCAGTGAAGTTAACATCTGTCAGCATACTTTGTTATAATTATTTTTCTTGTGTGATAATCACTTTTCTTCCACTGTCATGGGCCTACTTCTATTTCTTGTATATTAGTTTCAGGTGTATATCCATAATAATTAGATATTTGTAAAGATGGTGAAATTTTCACAATCAGTGAAGTTAACATCTGTCAGCATACTTTGTTATAATTATTTTTCTTGTGTGATAATCACTTTTCTTCCACTGTCATGGGCCTACTTCTATTTCTTGTATATTAGTTTCAGGTGTATATCCATAATAATTAGATATTTGTAAAGATGGTGAAATTTTCACAATCAGTGAAGTTAACATCTGTCAGCATACTTTGTTATAATTATTTTTCTTGTGTGATAATCACTTTTCTTCCACTGTCATGGGCCTACTTCTATTTCTTGTCATATTTCTTTTGAACTATTGGTCTTTAACCTATCTCTTTAACAGATGGTTTTCTCTGTATTAAGAGGTAATTGTGTTTGAGGGTTTACCATAGGTGGGACAGGTTTTGACTTTTAAAGTTAAGGATCTTCTGGTTAAATATGGGATCATTGGGTTCCTCCAGAGTTGCGTGCTGTTTGTAAAAATAGAATATGGAAAACCATCTCTTAGAATTCTGACTTGTGACTTTTTTTCTCCTCTAACAACATAGTAATGTGTGGTTATAGGGTGTGACTCTGGGGGGCAAAATACCTTTGAAACCAAAATCAGTCAAAGGGAGAAACAAAGTGGGAGAAACCTGTTTATTGCTTAAAAGCAGTCATCCACTTCTACTTGCCCATGTCTCTTGCCATCCAGCCTATTGTTACAGAGATGGACTACTTCTCTCCACCCCTTGGAAACACATATTGATAGGGAGATGCACTAAGGCCAGGTGAGCGATTCTGGAAATATTGCAATTTTACCGACAAGGGTCTGTCACTGATTAGGGGCTTTAATTACTGTGAGAGGATTTCAGTTTTATTCTTGTTATTTTTTTAAGTTCAGGTGTACATAATTGTATCATTTACATTCTTGGATGACATACTTTTATAATGCTCCATGCATAGTCTGCTTTTATTTAGGTAGAGCTTTGTTTATTTGCTTAATGCTAGTAATGTGCTGAATACTCATGAACTCACTCCCATACATGACAAATACATCTTGACAATAATCTTTGCCTGGTCATATATTTCCTCCCTCCAGCCCATTCATTTGCCTCCAGTGGCTGGGGCAGTTCAAAGGTCAGCATGAGGTTCTCTAGCAGGGCTAACATCCACCAGCCTCTATGCACTGTATAATAAGTGAGAGCACATGAAAGGCTTCTCAGTGCAGCAGTTAATGAAGATTTTGCAGCCTGTGACACTTTAGCAGTCATATAGATCAATTTAAAAGTTAGTCTGGAGTTGTTCTCTCTTCTGATTTGCTGTGATGAAGACCAGGGCTGGCCCCGCTTCTGGTCATTAGCAAGTTGAGGCCAACACCTTTTGGTGGCTCACAAAGTGGTTCTCTTCTCTTCTAGAGATCTTGAACCCATTCTCTTTCCTACTGGCTCAACTGAAAAATTCCCAGAATTCAGGTCATGCTGGTTGTCATTATTACAGCACTACATTTGTACATTTGATCCAAAACTATAATATGGCCCTGTTTCCCAATCAAAGGTGAAAATAGAGCTAAAAAACCCATACTTCAAATACTCTGCTTTCCATTTTTATACAGACCGTCTTATCTATACGCATTCCTTAAAAGTATATTATTTGATCTCAGTTTGTGATTTTATTAAAAGATAACCATACTCTATGTAATGCTTGAAAGAATGTGTTTTCCACTTACTCTTATAGTCCTAAGAGTCATTCAGATTCTTTTATGTCTCTCCAGGTCATTTTTTTCTAAATGAATCCTTTATGGTGACAAATTTAATTTGTATTTTCAAATGTTACTCATTTAATACTATGGTTAAAAAAACAGTCATTATAATTACAGAGACTATTGGCATAATATATCACAATAAGGGCTGCTTTTTAATTTGGTTGTAATCATTTTACATGACTGGTTTTTTTCAAACACACTGTAGTGATGTTTGTTTTGTTGTTGTTATTTCTCTTCAAATAATAAAAGTAGGTGGAATTGACAGATGTTGCTCTTCAGCAACAAGAAGGTGGCGGGACAAGCAGGACCAGCCTGTTATCCCCAGGGCTGAGTGAGAGGGCAAGTGTCGGAGGCTTGGACACCCTCCGCTGAGATCCGGGGGAAAAACAAAACCACACCAAGCCGGGAGATGTGTCAGCTTCAAGGGTGCAGCGAAACTCAGCTTTATTCCATCAGAGGCTTAGCTATATAGGGGAAGATAAGGAAGTAACAGAAACCAATGGGAATTGATTATCTCATCTGTCACTAGGGTCTTTAGGTGGGTATGGAGTTAGGTGGGGAGGCGGAGTTAGGGCCAAGAGCGTGCGCGCGGAAAGCTAGTTAGGCCACGAACGCGGAAGTAACAAGGGAGGAAGGAAACCTCCAGTCTGCGGCCGTCACAGGCCTAAAAGAGGTAAAAGGTACTAACAATTCCCCCTTTTTGTTTTATAAATGCTCTGGGATGTCCCAGCAGGCAAGGCCCCTGTCTTAGGTTACCTCCTCTGGGGATCTTACCCATCACTGGGTACCTTGCTGCTCTTCGGTTGTCCCAAGCTTACTCATCCTCCATGGCCTGTCTTAGCTTGTCTCCACCTTGGAGATCTTACCTGTCATGGGCGCGCGGGGAGATAGTCAGGGGGAATCAATGGACATGGCCTAATCATAAGGTTCACAGCGATCATAGGGGTCACTGGCATCCATGGCAACTCTCTGGTAATGTACCTGCATGCACATCAACTGAATTGATTCAATTCTTTCTTGGACAAACTGGATAATCTTGTTAATAATGCAGGGCCCAAAAGTGAAAAGTAGGAGCAAAAGAAGGATAGGACCAAGGAAGGGCAGAGTATAGGGCAACCACCCATGTAACTCAGTCCAAAGAAAATTGGCCTGTAATTCTTTTCGGCATCTCTCGAGGTCTTCTTGAAGTTGTGTGACCTTGTTTTGGACTCTGCTGGAGCGGTTCGCATAAAAGCAGCACTCTTCCTGTAAAAAGAGACATAAGCCTCCCATTTCAGCTGTGAGGAGATCAAGCCCCCTACGGTTCTGTAGGACAACTGTCGCGAGGGAATCCAATTGTGCTGGGAAGTCAAGAATTGTGCTGGCTACAGCTTGTATGTGATCGATCATCTGTTGAGAAAGGGCTGTATAATAATGCAGAGAGGTCCCCAATCCTGCTGCCCGAGTGGCAGGTCTGGTGGCCACCTCAAGGCCTATAAGCAGGGGAATAACTTGGATGGTCCTTTTTGATCTACCTCCAAAATGGTCTAAAGCAGGAATAGGGAGGCTCTGATTATTAGGGATCACTCCAATGTCAGGGAAAATTACTGCTGGAGCACAACGCCCCGTCCAGTCTGTCGGGAGAAAGCCAAACGCATCTTCCCACAAATGAAGACTGTTCATTAGGGGGACAGAGAAAGGTATTATTCACAGTAATATTTGTTGGCAAAAAGAATAGTGGATTCAACCTACATTTATCCTACTAGTACTATCAGTATGGGGGTCAGCTTTGAAGCATGGGACTTTAGGGGAAAGAGGGTCTAGATAGACTCTAGAACTTGGGGGTAACAGCTGGCACTGGGGCTCGGTCTGTGACAGGTTAACAAGAAGAGCATTGGCTTGTAATGGTCCTGGCCTCAAGTACAGCCAGCAATCCTTAGCTAAATCAGGATTGGTTCTATTGAGTAAGGTAAAAGCAGCCTGCATGATTGATTGTGTCTCAGGATCAAGAAGCAATTCTCCCCTGATATCTGGGAGGCTAAGATGGTGGTAAATTGGGGGATTTTGGTCTTCAATCAGTCTGTCTACCAGTTTTTTAATTTTGCTACTGCTGAGCCTGACCTTGGACTCCACCCCCATCAGAGGCACCTATTGGGGCAAATTTATTCCAGCAGACATTCTCTCCCCTACTCTTTCGACAGTCAGAATATTCATCCTTGCCTTTTATCAGAGTTACATACCAGTATGTTTTGTTCCGGTGAGTGCAGGGGCTAAACCCCTGATAGCATTGGGCATGAACGAAGATAAGAAAAGTGGTGCAAGGACACTTAGAGGGGGATTTCCCTTGGGCAGGTGAAGATATTTTGGGGCCTGGCCAACAATGGTGAGAGAGAACTCTCCCAGGCCATCCATTTTCTGTCCCTTGCATAAGTGTAACTGCCTGTTGCCCATTAGGGAAGGTTTTGGTAGAAGTATAACAGTGTGCGGGAGGAGGGACCATGGAGTGAGTGCAGGCTGTGCAGGGGTCTCCGATGGTTTTTTGTAGTATGGCTCTTGCTTGACTGGGATCTCCAAATCCTGTCCTAGCTAATGGGAGATTTATTGCCATTAACAGGAAGACGAGCATCATTGGGTTCATTGCAGACCCTGAAAGAGAGAAAGAAGAGAGTTATCCTCAGGAGGTGGGGGGCCTTCTGGGTCATCATTGACATCAGTGAACACCCCCTCCTTAGGGGGGGTAATACTTGAGATCCCTTGCGGAGATCCAGATCGGCCTTTTTTCATTGGTTGGAAAGACACATCAGAATCCCCTTCCAGCTGTAATGAGGGGTCTGGGTCCCTGCATTCTCCAGTAAGGGGGTCCTTCCATTGGGCTCTAATCTTCCAATAAGTAACGGTTGTTGTCCAGTGCTTTTGGAAGGGCGAGAAGTGTTCGCCTTTGGCAAAATTTAAAATATTTAGAGTAAATAATGCCATCTTTAGTTGACCATGGGGGGGTAGTGTTCCCCCTTTTTGTTTTATTATTTGACATTTGAGGGTATGATTGTGTTTTTCCATGATTGTTTGTCCTTTAGGGTTATGAGGAATTCCAGTGGTATAGGAAATTTGCCATTTACTCAAGAATTCAGTGAAAGATGTACTAATGAAGCAGGGACCATTATCGGTTTTGATTTGATCTGGCAGGCCAAGAACGGTGAAGCACTGGAGAAAATGGCTTACGGCATTTTGAGATTTTTCTCCCATATGGGCTGTAGCCCAACAAGCATAGGAGAAAGTATCAACTGTTAGAAATGTGTATTTAAGCTTCCCAAAAGGGGCAAAATGTGTGACATCAGTCTGCCAAAGTTTATTGGGCCTCAGGCCTCGAGGGTTCACTCTGCCCTTTTGAAGTGGAGGAACTTGCAGAAAAGGCTGGCATGATTTACATGTCCTAATGATCTTTTTTAAGTCTCTGACGGGGACCTGAGGGAACCAATGGTGTAGTCCCCTCCAATTAGCATGTGTAAGTCTATGAATAGAGGTGGCCTCCTGTACTGTGTAGGCTGAAGCTAGTCAGTCGGCAAGAGCATTGCCTCTTGACAAAAAGCTTGGCAAATCTTGATGTCCCCTTAGATGTTGTACAAAAAGGGGAACTAGTCTCTGTTTTAACAAATTGCGGGCTTGAATCATCAAAGGAGTGATGGGATTATCGTCAAGTCTGATGTGTGCGCCCACAAGGTTGGGCAGTAGATTGACAACGTAAAGGCTATCTGAAAACAGATTAAGAGGGCCTTGGATCTCAGATAGAGCTAAATCAACAGCATAAAGCTCTTTAAACTGGGCTGAGCCCTGTACCTCATGAAAGAGGGTTATAGCTGGAGGGCATTCACTTGTGCCTGGGGGAAACAACATTACCACAGAGGATCCCCGCTTAACCCCATCAGAAAAAACAGAGGGGAAAGAGGGGTCTGCCTCAGAGAGGAACATTTTAGGTGGCTGCCATGCCAACTGGCTAAAAGAACTCATCCCCTTATAGGGATCATAGTGACAGTCTACTATCCCTGGAAAGATTTCCATGGCCAATGCCAATCTGAAATTATTTCTCTGTAGCCACGAAAAATCATTGACCCGAAAAGGGATGATCAAAGAGTAGGGTTCACTTCCAAAAAGACGGACAGAAAGATCTCGTCCCTTGACAATGCAGTCGGCCATTTGATACACTATAGAGTACACTCGGGGTGCCCTTCCCACAGATAGATGTATCCAATATATGGGATCTTCCTCCTGAGCCAAAAGGGCAGTGAGGACAGTCTCTCCTGCCATAATATAGAGGACCAGTGGCAAGTTTGGATCATATCTTTTTAGGGCAGCATTATCAATGGCATGTTGAACTTTAGTTAATGTATCTCTCTCTATAGGGTTTAAAGTCACTGTTGAAGCTAGATCAAGGCTTTCATTAGGTCTAAAAGAATGATAAGATCAGCTGTGATTATAGGAATCCAGGGCCTCATCCAATTGATTCCTCCCAGCAATTTCTGGAGGTGTAGTAGTGTATATACGTCCTGAATACATAACTGGGGTTTAACAGGGGAGACAACATCTAATGTTAAAGTAGTCCCAAAAATTTTAAAAGGAGCTACCTGTTTAACTTTATCTGGGGCAATCTGAATGTTATAGTTTTTGAGCAGGGAAAGGCACCGTTTGAAGAGGTCGTCTAATTTGCGGGAACAAGTGGCCCCCAAGATAATATCATCCATATATATGTAAAAGAGTATGTCAGATTTCTCTCAGCTTGTTGCTGGCATTCCTCTTTATACAAAGCACACCACTTAATATAAAGGGGGCCAGGGAGAACCACCCGGGCAAGAGCCCTCCAATCTGCGGTAGTGCACGGATGGTGAGCAAGTCCCTGGAGGATGGTCTCAGTCCAAGGAGCATTGGGGCCATCCTCAAGAATGGCCTTCTTTAATTCCTTAAGGTCACCTGGCTCCCAAGGGTACCAGGGGGCAGGGTGGTTACCTCCGGGAGTAACATTGACTGGAAATATCTGTCATGTTCCTGGGTTAGGTTGTGGGTGGAACAATGGATTCTCTTGGGGTTGGCAGCCAATGGGAGAGCATGAGTCCTTATATGGGAAAGGAGCTAGAACCTCTGCCCGTTGGCAGCCAATAAGAGAGCATGAATCATTATATGAGAGAGGAGCCAAAACCCCTGCTCATTGGTATGGAGGAGGAGTGCCTGATGATGATCTGAAAGGGTTAGAAGAGGAACTAGTACCAGGAAGTGGTGGGTACAAAGGAGCCGTGGATTTGGGAGGCCAGAGGGCGGCATCAAAAGGGGGTCAAAGGTGCCATTGCCATGATTCTCATCCGGGTCTTTATGGCTATCTTGTCCTGCCAGCGTGGACTCAGCCTGAGGAAGGGGATCAGAATCTCCCCAGGAAGGGGCTCCCGACCCGGTGGTTTCCCTGTCTATTAAGTTCTTGGCAGCTGGCTTCGATGGCCGAGGAGGGAAGCAACTCTTAAGGGCTGCTAAAGTGGGGAAGGTTCCCAGAGGGGGGATATCACCCTGATTAACTTAGGCTTTGCGTACGAGTTGCTCCACCCTGTCCCAAGTTTCCCAGTCAAACAAATTACTTGCAGGCAGCCATGGGGCGACCTTAACTAAGGTCTCCCAGGTTTTGATAGCTTGGCTGTCAGAGAGGAGAGCTCTAGGCCTCTGCTTTGGAGGAGGACCCTAAGGGATTCAAGAGAGGGATCAGGCTTGGAAGAAGAATGTCCCATATTTTATGGGATTACACTTACCTGTAGTCCGATTAGCTCATCAGCGAAGTTTCTCATTCCTCACACGGGGCACCATTTGTTGCTCTTCAGCAACAAGAAGGTGGGGGGACAAGCAGGACCAGCCTGTTATCCCCGGGGCTGAGCGAGAGGGCAAGTGTCGGCAGCTTGGACACCCTCCCTTGAGATCCGGGAAAAAACCAAACCACACCAAGCCGGGAGATGTGTCATCCTCAAGTGTGCAGCAAAACTCAGCTTTATTCCATCAGAGGCTTAGTTATATAGGGGAAGATAAGGAAGTAACAGAAACCAATGGGAATTGATTATCTCATTTGTCACTGGGGTCTTTAGGCGGGTTTCAGGTTAGGTGGGGAGGCGGAGTTAGAGACAAAAGCATGCGGAAGCTAGTTAGGTCACGAACTGGGAAGTAACAAGGGAGGATGGAAACCTCCAGTCTGCAGCCATCACAGGCCTAGAAGAGGCAAAAGGTCCCAACAATAATCATTTGAGATTGTAATGAAAGACTATTCCCTATGGGGTTTTTTTCCTCTTGTTTTTTAATACACCTTGAACAATTTCATTCAAACTAAGTTATATTCATACATACATATTTTAATATTCATACACACTGATATGCATATAGCATATGTGTGTATATTTAGATAGATAGACAAATGAATTCACTTTTATTGGAGTAATCAATGCACATGGCTTAAAAGTAAAATAGTACCAAAAAGATTGTACTGAAAATCATCACTTCTCTGTCCCCACTTTTTCCACTCCTCCCTTCTTCTCCGAAACCACCAGATGCTTAATTTAGATTTTTGTTTAGCCTATTTTTTTCCATAGATATTTGCATTGCCGATTAAAAGAACAGATCTGTATTTTTATTTACTATATGCTATGATGGATGAGGATTAAGTAATCTTACAACAAACTTAACTCTCCTTTTCCATCCTCTCAAAGTATTATGTCACTATTTCCATTAAACGTTAAAAGAGCATTTATGGCAATACATCTTTGTAAGTGTAGTTCATGGTCAAGCCAAGCAGAGTGCTATCATTACATTTCTCTTCTGTGAATGGTAATGCTTTATTTTTCCCTGTGATTATAATCATCCTTTTTTGGGCAATGCATTGTACGTAAAAATTCCATTGTATCAGGCTTTTTTCTCATCATTCTTAGTAGTGGTGTGTTTCCATGACCTAAGATAAAAAACAAAGAAATACACAAATATAAAAATAACGGTGGGAAACAGTCCCTGTATTTCAGTCACCCATCTGCTCATGTTCTGTAGCAACCATTCCATGTACCTTCAGCAACAACCAGTGTTCACAAATTCTTGTGAAACCTTTCAGAGACAGCTACACACACACAAACAAAAGCAAATGTACAGTTTTACTTCTTCCGTATTTTATATAAATGCTGGCATACTCTATATATATTCTAAAGCTTACTTTTTTTCTTTTATTATTTTTATTTAGTACAGAAAAATTAACTTTTTTGGTATACAGTTCTTGAGTTTCAGCAAAAACATACAGTTGTGGTACTACTACTGCAATCAATGTACAGAAATTTTCCCTTCTGTGGATTCTTTTTTAATTCCACCCACCCTTAGAAACAACTAATCTCTTTTCTTTCTCTATAATGTTGCCTTTTCCAAGATATGAAATAAATGAAATTATATAATATATAACATTTTAAGTCTAATTTTAAAAATTTGGCATAATGTATTTGAGATTCATCTGTGTTATTCTACATATCACATTTCATTCTTTTTATCTGAGTAGTAATCCATCATAAGGGTGGGCCACAGAATTGTTATACATTCACCACACTAAGGACAGTCTGATTTTTTCAGTCCATGATGCTACTCTCCCCAAAAATATATTGTACATGAAGATCACAACTAAGCAAGAGAAAACAATTAATATTAAATATTGGAACAAATGGGATATAAAAATTGCTATTTGGAGATGTCAAGAAAATGAGGAAATCTGATCTGGGAAATGGATAGGCAATTTAAAATATTTAAACCTTGGCTAAGATAACTAATAAATGGTAAATATTTATTTCAAAGCTACAGTATAAAGCCTGCAATATCCAAGAAGATCTCACTCCAGTAGGAGACAACCTATGTGAAATAGTTTATAGATTTAAAAACTCAGTTGGATAGGTAAGACAATCAAGTACTGCCTTATCCAAAAATCCTGTTACTAAATGTTTTCAAATTTATCACTCAATAGTTGTTCATAATTTATGAAGAAAAATGTCATCATACTTTTTACATTTTGGAAAATTATAAATAGTATGGTAGATATTCAGAGGAAAGAGTCAGTTCTTTTGAAGGAGTGAAGTAGGACTTAAAAAAGCATTTGGTTATTTTTAATTCATAAGACAAGGAGGTAAAAGGAGAACACACACAAAAGCATAGAATGCGAATAGCCTGTTGTGATGAAGAAATGATAAGAATTTTAGTATGGTTAAAAAGTATTTTATATGAAAAAAGTGATATGAATGGGATTGTTAAGGTGAACTGAAATCACATTAGATGACATGATAAGAAGCAATAAAGAAATTTTAACTTTATCCTTAATTATATTTTAAGAGTGATCACATACTACTTATAAAATTGAGTGATTTACTTAAGTTTTCTAACGTTTGTAAATTGTAAAATTTCATGATTGGACTTTGTCACTTTTTATCAATTGTGACTGTACTTTAGAATCATCTGGGGAAATTTAAAAAAAAATACCAGTACCAAGCTTAATATCCCGAATGTTTGATTTAATTTGTCTCAGGCAGGGTTTCTCAACTCTGTTACAATTGATATTTTTTGCTAGTTTAGCACAATCCCTAGCCTTTATTCACTACCTGCCTAACCAACTCCCTTATACTTGTGTAAACAGAAATATACCCAAACATCCCATAGAAGTCAAAATTCTCCCCTTTCTCTTGAGCAAAAATATTGGCTCAAGGCATACTCTGAATTTGTCATTGTTATTTGACATATATTAATTTTAAGCTATATTTGCTATGTTAACTTTAAAAATCATATTCTGAAAAACAATTTACATATAATCAAATCATACACACTTAACATACATTCTTATGAGTTTAATAAATGCATATACCTGGATAACAGCATCAATCAAAATGTAAAACCCTTCAGATTCTGAAACAATGAAGCTCCATCAGGACCTGTGCTACTACAGATGACACTTATAAACTCTGGACAAAATAGAAAAACACAATGATCTGAAAAAAAATGGAAAAATAACGTAAATCAAGGAGATTGTGGAGTACAGCAGAAAGTTGAAGCGATGTACTGTAAACAAAGCACAAATTTCCCATTTGTATGGTACTTAGGCTGAAGGCAGGATGAAGTCAATTCCATGTGGGGCAACAAAACTCAGAAAACTCACAGTCTTTTTTTGCCTGATGATCCAAAGAACAGAATTCATGTAACAAGAGCAACTAGAAAGTGAGAAAGAAATACTGAAAAGGTGAATCAGAGAGAAGGATCCACTAGTTTGATGTAAAAACTCTACAACTATGGTGACCATTACGTAAGCAATCCTTGAACATCTATCTGCAGCCCAAGACCTAAACTTTAGAATTTGAATTCAATCAAGTAAATTGAACACTAAAAAAGACATCAACATGCTGTCGAAAAATAAAATGGAATCCAATATCTCCAAAATATAATATTCAAAATATCCAAGATTCAATCTCAAATTATTCAATATACAAATTACCATGTAAACATATCTAACTCTCAGGTGAAGACAGTCAAATGAGCCCAAATATAGGATAGAGATATTGGACTTAGCAGACATATTTCAAAGCATCCATTATTACTATAAACTGAAGGAAAATATATTTTCAATAAACGAGAAGATAGGAACTATCAGCAAAGAAATAAAAACTGAAAAAAAAGGAATTATAAAACTGATAATTATCTGAAATTTGAAGCCAACTGATTTAGTGTAACAGAAGAATAGGGGAAAAAAGGAAAGCATCAGGGGACTTCAAAGTAGAAATTATCCAGTGTGAAGATGAAAAAGAAAAAAAGATTTTAGGGAACTATAAATAGCTTCAGAGATCTTTCTGGTATAATAACAAAAGGTCAACGACATGCATGTAATTAGAGTTCCAGAAAAAAAAAAGAAAGAAAATAGGACAGGGAAAAGAAAACAAGGTATACAGCCTGAGAAATGTCCCAAATTGGGTGAAATATGTATATTTACATACTTAAGTAATCATGGATCAGAGTAAGATTTTTTAAATGCCTGGGTATATCACTGTCACACTGCTAACAACTAAAGGTAATGAGAATTTTGAAAGTAATCAGAAAAAGAAAAACATGAGATATTACATACAGGGAAACAATAAAAAAATTACTGACTTTCAATTAACAATGAAAAAATTACTGACAATTTAAGAGACTATGGGGATCAAAGACATTTAAGCAACAACTTTAATGTACTGAGAGCTCAAGAAATAAGTAACAAATGAAAGTACAAACAACAAATCCAGAACTCTGTGCCTAACAATGAAAGCAAAAGAAAGGCATTTTCATATAAAAGAAAATCAAGAATATTTGTCATTCAAATACCTGCTGCATGAGAAATTCTAAAGGAACACCAGGTGAAAATATGCATATTCAAGAGGAAATGAAGAGAGATACATTATATTAGTAATTGTCTTACAGGGTTATTTTATATATATATATATATAATATAGATCATGATATATATATATTAAATAACCATATATATGTTTTATAGGGTTCATAATGTATTTAAATGCAAAACTCATGGAAACTATAACACAAATGACCTGTATGATTGCAAGTTTTCTACATATGATGGGATGTAGTATATTTAATTATAAGTAGACTTAAAACATAAGAATATATATTGTAATTGCCAAAGCAACCAATGTAAAGAAGATAGAGAAAAAGAGCCAAAGGCAAATTGAAATGAATGAGTTTATGCCAATAAATTTAACAGCATAGATGAAATAGACAAATCCCTTGAAACTTAACAAAATGCTAAGCTAGAAGTGACATAATATGAAATGTTACATATATAATAAGCATGTTCTATGTCTTCATGGGAGTTTGGATTACATTTAGTTATATTTGTCAAAATTTGGTGGTTGTAATGTTAATATTTATGCATTTTCTGTATATAAGTGGAAAAATGTTATAAATGGATATTTAATTCTAGTTAATGATATACAGGGTAAAGTATTTAATGGGAGGTATACTGCTGTCTTCAATTTGATTTGAAAAGCTCCAAAGTAATTGATCAGTGAATGACCAAATGGATGGGTAAGGATTTGTAACAAATGGAGAATAATGAAATGTTAGTGGGATAATCTTGGTCATGGATATGTAATGGGAGAGTTCATAGAAAAAAACTATTTCAGTTTTATTGTATATTTTAAAGACTTCATAATGAAGAGTTGAATAATATGTGGAACATTGCCATCTTCTTTATAAATTCCCTTTTGCCATTTTATAGTCAACCCTTCCCTTCTACCTGAAGAAACCAACGGTCCGATTTCTACAATAGCTTAGTTTGGCCCATTCTAGACCTCTGTATAAATAGAATCATACAGTGTGTATTTTCTTGTCTAGCTTCCGTTACTCAACATGTTGATTTTCATTACTGAGTAATATTCTACTTTATAAATATATCACAGTAGGATTGGCCACTACCTTAGTGATGGTTATTTGTATTGTTCCAGTTTCAGATTATTATAAATAAAATTCTGTCAGGGTAACAACTCTCCAGGGTTTTTAATAAGCAGGCAAAATTGAGAATCACTGGACTATGTAGTTACTAAGATTCTTTTCCATTAGAAAACTTGGTGTTCTGGCTATCTAGGGAAAGATTCAAAGGAAAATAATCAGCACTACAGTTTTAAACCTACTTCTGTGATACAGATGTCTCACAATCAATTAATATATATCTAAATGGTTTACACTAATATGAACCAATTAACTTAAGCAAATAAGCAGGCTCAAAGGCCCATATGTGTCATATTTTAATAGATTCTTAAAACATAGCTGCTTAAAGCAAATGTGAAAAAAAAGTATGCTTTGTGTAAGGCTAATCAGATGGGCTTAACATAAATGTGTCTCAAATAAACATAACCTTGTTTCTATGTAATAGTTATGAATCTACACAAAACAGAGACTTCTGGGCAATATGATTGGAAGAGTTGGGTGAGAAAACTAATCTTTATTTTAGTCTGTCTGTTGGGACCTTTTGCCACTTTTAGGCCTGTGATGGCTGCATACTGGAGGTTTCCATCCTCCCTTGTTACTTCTGCGTTCATGGCCTAACTAGCTTCCCGCAAGTGTGCTCTTGGCCCTAACTCTGCCTCCCCACCTAACCTGAAACCTGCCTAAAGACCCAAGTGACAGATGAGATAATCAATTCCCATTGGTTTCTGTTACTTCCTTATCTTCCCCTATATAACTAAGCCTCTGATGGAATAAAGCTGAGTTTTGCTGCACACTTGAGGATGACACATCTCCCGGCATGGTGTGGTTTGGTTTTTCCCTGGATCTCAGGGGAGGGTGTCCAAGCTGCCGACACTTGCCCTCTCGCTCAGCTCCGCAGATAACAGGCTGGTCCTGCTTGTCCCCCTGCCTTCTTGTTGCTGAAGAGCAACAAATGGTGCCCTGTGTGAGGAACGAGGAACTTCGCTGATGAGCTAATCAGACTACAGGTAAGTGTAATCCCATAAAATATGGGACATTCTTCTTCCAAGCCTGATCCCTCTCTTGAATCCCTTAAGGTCCTCCTCCGAAGTAGAGGCCTAGAGCTCTCTGACAGCCAAGCTATCAAAACCTGGGAGACCTTAGTTAAGGTCGCCCCATGGCTGCCTGCAAGTAATTTGTTTGACTGGGAAACGTGGGACAGGGTGGAACAACTCATACACAAAGCCCAAATTAATTGGGGTGATAGCCCCCCTCTGGGGAACTTCCCCACTTTAGCAGCCCTTAAGAGTCGCTTCCCTCCTCGGCCATTGCAGCCAACTGCTAAGAACTTAATAGACAGGGAAACCACCGGGTCGGGAGCCCCTTCCTGGGGAGATTCTGATCCCCTTCCTCAGGCTGAGTCCACGCTGGCAGGACAAGAAAGCCATAAAGACCCGGATGAGAATTGTGGCAATGGCGCCCTCGACCCTTTTGAGGCCCCACACCTCCGGCCTCCCAAATCCATGGCTCCTTTGTACCCTCCACTTCCAGGTACTAGTTCCTCTTCTAACCCTTTCAAATCATCATCAGGCACCCCTCCTCCATACCAATGAGCAGGGGTTTCGGCTCCTCTCCCATCTAAGGACTCATGCTCTCCTATTGCCTGTCAATGGGCAGAGGTTCCAGCTCCTTTCCCATATAAGGACTCATGCTCTCCCATTGGCTGCAAACCCCAAGAGAATCCATTGTTCCATCCACAACCTAACCCAGGGACATGTCAGCTATTTCCAGTCAATGTTAATCCCAGAGGTAACTGCTCTGCCCCCTGGTACCCTTGGGAGCCAGGTGACTTAAGGAATTAAAGAAGGCCATTCTTGAGGATGGCCCCAATGCTCCTTGGACTGAGACCATCCTCCAGGGACTTGCTCGCCATCCGTGCACTACCGCAGATTGGAGGGCTCTTGCCCGGGTGGTTCTCCCTGGCCCCCTTTATATTAAGTGGTGTGCTTTGTATAAAGAGGAATGCCAGCAACAAGCTGAGAGGAATCTGACATACTCTTTTACATATATATGGATGATATTATATTGGGGGACACTTGTTCCCGCGAATTAGATGACCTCTTTAAAAGGTGCCATTCTCTGCTCAAAAACTACAACTTTCTAATTGCCCCAGATAAAGTTCAACAGGTAGCTCCTTTTAAAATTTTTGGGACTACTTTAACATTAGATGTTGTCTCCCCTGTTAAACCCCAGTTATGTATTCAGGACGTATATACGCTACCACAGCTCCAGAAATTGCTGGGAGGAGTTAATTGGATGAGGCCCTGGATTCCTATAACCACAGCTGATCTTATCCCTCTTTTCGACCTATTGAAAGGCCTTGATCTAGCTTCAACAGTGACTTTAAACCCTATACAGAGAGACACATTAACAAAAGTTCAACATGCCATTGATAATGCTGCCTTAAAAAGATATGATCCAAACTTGCCGCTGGTCCTCTCTATTATGGCGGGAGAGACCCTCCTCACTGCCCTTTTGGCTCAGAAGGGAGATCCATTACATTGGATACATCTACCTGTGGGAGGAGCACCCCAAGTATACTCTATAGTGGATCAAATGGCCGACTGCATTACCAAGGGACAAGATCTTTCTGTCCGTCTTTTTGGAAGTGAACCCCACTCTTTGATCATCCCTTTTTGGGTCAATGATTTCTCATGGCTACAGAGAAATAATTCCAGATCGGCAATGGCCATGGAGGGCTTTCCGGGGATAGTGGACTGTCACTATGATCCCTATAAGTGGATGAGTTCTTTTAGCCAGTTGGCATGGCAGCCACCTAAAATGTTCCTCTCTGAGGCAGACCCCTCTTTCCCCTCTGTTTTTTCTGATGGGGTTAAGCGGGGATCCTCTGTGGTAATGTTGTTTCCCCCAGGCGCAAGTGAATGCCGTCCGGCTATAACCCTCTTTCATGAGGTACAGGGCTCTGCCCAGTTTAAAGAGCTTTATGCTGTTGATTTAGCTCTATCTGAGATCCAAGGCCCTCTTAATCTGTTTTCAGATAGCCTTTACGCTGTCGATCTACTGCCCAACCTTGTGGGCGCACACATCAGACTTGACGATAATCCCATCACTCCTTTGATGATTCAAGCCCGCAATTTGTTAAAACAGAGACTAGTTCCCCTTTTTGTACAACATCTAAGGGGACATCAAGATTTGCCAAGCTTTTTGTCAAGAGGCAATGCTCTTGCCGACCGACTAGCTTCAGCCTACACAGTACAGGAGGTCACCTCTTTTCATCGACTTACACATGCTAATTGGAGGGGACTACACCATCGGTTCCCTCAGGTCCCCATCAGAGACTTAAAAAAGACCATTAGGACATGTAAGTCATGCCAGCCTTTTCTACAAGTTCCTCCACTTCAAAAGGGTGGAGTGAACCCTCAAGGCCTGAGGCCCAATAAACTTTGGCAGACTGATGTCACACATTTTGCCCCTTTTGGGAAGCTTAAATACATATTTCTAACAGTTGATACCTTCTCCCATGCTTGTTAGGCTACAGCCCATATGGGAGAAAAATCTAAACATGCCATAAGCCATTTTCTCCAGTGCTTCACCATTCTTGGCCTGCCAGATCAAATAAAAACCGATAATGGCCCCTGCTTTATTAGTAAATCTTTCACTGAATTCTTGAGTAAATGGCAAATTTCCCATATCACTGGAATTCCTCATAACCCTAAAGGACAAGCAATCGTAGAAAAACACAATTATACGCTCAAATGTCAAATAATAAAACAAAAAGGGGGAACACTACCCCCCCCATGGTCAACTAAAGATGGCATTATTTACTCTAAATATTTTAAATTTTGCCAAAGGTGAACACTTCTCGCCCTTCCGAAAGCACTGGACAACAACCGTTACTTATTGGAAGATTAGAGCCCGATGGAAGGACCCCCTTACTGGAGAATGCAGGGGCCCAGACCCCTCATTACAGCTGGAAGGGGATTCTGATGTGTCTTTCCAACCAATGAAAAAAGGCCGATCTGGGTCCCCGCAAGGGATCTCAAGTATTACCACCCTAAGGAGGGGGAGTTCACTGATGTCAATGATGACCCAGAAGGCCCCCCGCCTCCTGAGGATATCTCTCTTCTTTCTCTCTTTCAGGGTCTGCAATGAACCCAATGATGCTCGTCTTCCTGTTAATGGCAATAAATCTCCCATTAGCTAGGACAGGATTTGGAGATCCCGGTCAAGCAAGAGCCATCCTAGAAAAAAACCATTGGAGACCCCTGCACATACAGCCTGCGCTCACTCCAAGGCCCCTCCCCCCACGCACTGTTATACTTCTACTAAAACCTTCCCTAATGGGCAATGGGCAGTTACACTTATGCAAGGGACAGAAAATGGATGGCCTGGGAGAGTTCTCTCTCACCATTGTTGGCCAGGCCCCAAAATATCTTCACCTGCCCAAGGGAAATCCCCCTCTAAGTGTCCTTGCACCACTTTTCTTGCCTCCGTTCATGCTCAATGCTATCAGGAGTTTAGCCCCTGCACTCACCGGAACAAAACATACTGGTATGCAACTCTGATAAAGGGCAAGGATGAATATTCTGACTGTCGAAAGAGTAGGGGAGAGAATGTCTGCTGGAATAAATTTGCCTGTACAAGTGCCTCTGATGGGGGTGGAGTACAAGATCAGGCTCGACACTAGCAAAATTAAAAAACTGGTAGACAGGCTGATTGAAGACCAAAATCCCCTGATTTACCACCCTCTAAGCCTCCTGGAGATCAGGGGAGAATTGCTTCTTGATCCTGGACACAATCATTCATAAAGGTTGCTTTTACCTTACTCAATAGAACCAATCCTGATTTAGCTAAGGATTGCTGGCTGTGCTTGAGGCCAGGACCATTACAAGCCAATGCTCTTCTTGTTAACCTGTCACAGGCCGAGCTCCACTGCCAGCTGTTACCCCCAAGTTCTAGAGTCTATCCAGACCCTCTTTCCCCTAAAGGCCCATGCTTCAAAGCTGACCCCAGTTCTGATAATACCAGTGAGACAGATGTGGGCCGAATCTGCTATTCCTTTTGTCAACAAAATATTACTGTGAACAATACCTTTCTCTGTCCCCCTAATGGAACAGTCTTCATTTGTGGGAAGACGCGTTTAGCTTTCTCCCAACAGACTGGATGGGGCTTTGTGCTCCAGCAGTAATTTTCCCTGACATTGGAGTGGTCCCTAATAATCATAGCCTCCCTATTCCTGCTTTAGACCGCATTGAAGTTAGATCAGAAAGGGCCATCCAAGTTTTCCCCCTACTTGTAGACCTTGAGGTGGCCACCAGAGCTTCCACTGGGGCAGCAGGATTGGGGACCTCTCTGCATTATTATAAAGCCCTTTCTCAACAGATGATCAATGACATACAAGCTGTAGCCAGCACATTTCTTGACCTCCCAGCACAATTGGATTCCCTCGCGACAGTTGTCCTACAGAACCGTAGGGGGCTTGATCTCCTCACAGCTGAAATGGGAGGCTTATGTCTCTTTTTACAGGAAGAGTGCTGCTTTTATGTGAACCGCTCCAGCAGAGTCCAAAACAAGGTCACGCAACTTCAAGAAGACCTCGAGAGACGCCGAAAAGAATTACAGGCCAATTTTCTTTGGACTGAGTTACATGGGTGGTTGCCCTATACTCTGCCCTTCCTTGGTCCTCTCCTTCTTTTGCTCCTACTTTTCACTTTTGGGCCCTGCATTATTAACAAGATTATCCAGTTTGTCCAAAAAAGAATTGAATCAATTCAGTTGATGTGCTGCAGGTACATTACCAGAGAGTTGCCACGGAAACCAGTGACCCCTACGATCACTGTGAACCTTATGATGAAGGCTTGTCCATTGATTCCCCCTGACTATCTCCCCGCGCACCCATGACGGGTAAGATCTCCAAGGTGGGGACAACCTAAGACAGGCCACGGAGGATGAGTAAGCTTGGGACAACCAAAGAGCTGCAAGGTACCCAGTGACGGGTAAGATCCCCAGAGGGGGACAACCTATGTCAGGTGCCTTGCCTGCTGGGACATCCCAGAGCATTTATAAAACAAAAAGGGGGAATTGTTGGGACCTTTTGCCTCTTTTAGTCCTGTGACAGCCACAGACTGGAGGTTTCCTTCCTCCCTCGTTACTTCTGCATTCGTGGCCTTACTAGCTTCCTGCACATGCGCTCTTGGCCCTAACTCCGCCTCCCCACTGCCAAAACCTGCCTAAAGACCCTAGTGACAGATGTGATAATCAATTCCCATTGGTTTCTGTTAGTTCCTTATCTTGCCCTATACTAAGCCTCTGATGGAATAAGGCTGAGTTTTGCTGCACCCTTGAGGCTGACACATCTCCCGGCTTGGTGTGGTTTTGTTTGTCCCCAGATCTCAGGGGAGGGTGTCCAAGCCACCGACACTTGCCCTCTCGCTCAGCCCCGGGGATAACAGGCTGGTCCTGCTTGTCCCCCCGCCTTCTTGTTGCTGAAGAGCAACAATTATTTTACCTAAAATTTACGAATTACTGATCTATGGAAATAGACCGTAATTAATATCCTTCAGCCAAAATCATTCTGCAGATATGTTTTATGTGGTAACAGAGTGTTCTGGAAATTTGTATTTACATAACTTTAGACTAGATATCCATTCTCCAATTTAACATAGCACTTGATCTTCAACATTCAGCCTTTAACATTCTGCAAGCATTAGGCATTAAAGTTACCCACTTAATGCCAGATATTTGATTTCCAACTCCTGGAAAATTGGATGCTATGAAGATGAAGAGACAAAGAAATATTGCCCAGAGGAATAAGGACTCATGCTAAGGGAGATACAAATTTCAAGACAAAGAGGATGAATCAATTGGTTAAATGAGGCAACTAAGAAATTATAATTGTAATTATTACTATTCAAAGTTGGTTTAGCCACACTTAACGTTTAGTGCTAACCTTTGCTAATCTTTTGGGTCTTAGCTGATGCTATATATCAAATCCAGTTGGGCTCATTAAATGTAATTACCCACACACTCAGCCTTTACTGAAGTAATCTTGTTACTGCAGTAGACACATACCTATGTTCTATAAAGAAAGTTTTGTTTTATGTATGATAACTATAATGAAATTACTTTGCATTTTATTTAAGAAAATTTTTTTGCAATACCTCTATCTCAAATTTTGAGCTTGAATATTTCTTTAGCTATATCAAACTTTCAATGTGATGCTGTCAATGAGACTGTATTTCAATATTTGCAATCTGGAAGAGTAAAAATGGGTACAAATTATTATTTTAAATTCGCTATAGATGTTTTCTAATTTATCTTTGGAGATGGGTAATGTTTATTTTGAGGAAAAATATTATAATGGTCTTTGGATTATTTAGAAGTAGAGCCAAAATTCTTTTGAGAAAAGGAAATGTTTTAATCAGTGAGGAGGTAAACCACTCTACATAACAATGTAAATGTCTTCTTGTCAGGGTTTCATTTCAAGGGTGTTATGTCTTCTTTAAGTAAATTTTGTGCCTGAGCCTGAAGGTCAGTGAGAGTGGGGAGAGAGGCCTATTCTGTATGTAGGCAGGAATGACTGGTAAAGGTCTGGTGGGGAAAGGAAGTCAACAGAAATGCCAGACAGAGACATCTTGTGAAAGGCCAAGGCCCATGCATATGCAGCATCCAATTTTTTCTTGTTTCTTTTTGTTAGTGTGACTCATTGCAACAGCAGTGTCTAAGTCTTCAGGACACACATACACACACACACCAATGTACATATATGTAAAATGCATACACATTTTAATATTATACATATATGTATATAATATGTACATGGATATGCATACATGTATGCTCTAGAAGTGGCAGACTAATTAATTTAGACCAACTTGTAAAATAGGCTTGTTCTGAAAGAAAAACATGATTTCTGTCTTTTCTTGCAAGGTAGAAGGTTTAGGGTAGAAATACCCCACCATCTCCCATAAAGAAGGGTCTCTATAGGTTTTGGGAGCTTGGGATTATGGAAGCTCAGAGGCTACACACATTTCATAAATATTTATGGTGAACAAATAATAGGGTCCTTTGAGATTGTGTCCTAGCAGGACACAGTCTCTGTGGCTAATAGTTAGTCAGATGTGAGATTTGATGATAGCATAAGTTCCAGGACCTCAGGGTAGCAGAAGAATCTCTCTTGCTTGCAATTTCTCTCTTCGGGAAGGGCACAGCCCCTTTTAATGGCACATCTAATTGGATTGTGCCCACCCAGGATAATTTCTCATCTGACTAACTCAAGTCAACTAAATTGGGGCCTTATGCTTTCCAATAGATTAAATCAGCTTGATCCAGTAAATAAAAAGAAAGAAAAAAGAAAGGTTAATAGCACTTCAAACAGAATGTAACTTAAAAAAAATTTTTTTTATTTGGACTCTTTAAAAGTACAACTATGTTATAGCAATCACTCTAGTTTTACAAAAGGGAAACTTTCCACTTGAAACTTGAATCCAACGACATCATACCTGTACATTGTACTTGCGCAATACAAAAATTACAATAATCAGTTAATAGTTATTCACAGATGGTCACTAGAGCATAGTGTTCAGAGCAAGGAAATGAAATTTGCCACGGAAATGTACAACCATTAGTGATTAAAGCAAATTTTCACTGTACATGAAATGTTTATTATGAACCTCATATTCAATTCAGATAATGGCAATTCCTGAGTACTTGTTTGGTGACTTGTTTCTTCTGAGTATTTTATATGTATTATTTTACTTAATCCATACATTATCTCTTCGAGATAGATAGTGTTACTATTTCCAGTTTACACATGAGAATGTATGTCTCCAAAGTCTCAAACTAGGTAGTGATGGTGCCAGAGTTTAAAGCTTGGTAGGCAGCTCAAGGGGCTACTCCGTATGTCTCCCAAACTAAAGGAGAGTAGATATTCCTAAAGATCTTTAGTCATAGGTTTGTTTTAACAATGAATATCCAGTGGTCCCCAAATTATTCAGGAGCGGCAGTCTTAGCATAGTTTAGACTGTGAGTTTTTGTTTTTGTTTTTTCCCACTAATAACTGAGTTCTGGCAAACCTCCAGAGGAAAAGAAATGATTTCTTCCTTTTTTATGGGCAATTATATTCTCAAATATGGCAAGTGTGAAGATGGTTTCTTGATATAACACGTTCAATAAAGATTTAAACAAATATGGATTTCCTCATCAGTTGCATTTATTTGTAACATTTTTATGTTCTTTAGAGAAACAAAAACATAAATAAAAACAATGAAATCTCTTCCTTTATCCTCTTCACAATTCCTCACTTTGGTCAAACACTGATATATTGTATGCTCATCCCCTTTGGCAAGGTGATATTTTTGTAAATTATATTTTTTTCCTAAAAAATACACTGGTTGGGTTGTGATCTATTTAAGCATTATGTTCTCAGGGCAGGTGTATCCTGACAAGAGTCAACATTCTACATGTTGACATTAAAACTTCTTTAGACTAAACACTGGAAATGTGACAATGATATTAGCAATAAATGATAAATGTTATAAATAACCAAGACAACATAAGCTGGAACTCAGCAGCTTGTTAAGAAAACCTACATATTAAAAGCTTATATATATAAGTCACCCATCATTAAATTGAACTAAGGTGCTAGCACAAAGAGAGAGATCACTCAACACTTTTTTGAAATCTTTTTTAGAAGCTCTTTCTGAAACAACATGAGTTGTAATATTTTTGTAATGAAGTATGGTTGCTTCCAAAACATTTATCTTTCATCTATTTGCAAAATACCTCTTTCATTGAAACTCATGCTAATTGGTTTTATGTATTTTTGTTCTCGGCTTTTGTCATTTTTTAATTTCTAGGTCAATTCCTTCAATTCATTTCAATCCTGCAAACTGGCTCACAGTTTTCTCTTTGCTTTCACCCCTACCGTAATTTTAGGATTTTTAAAGATCACAGCTGAGGAATACATCTCCCTCCCTTCATTAATTGGGCTGGTAGCCAGTGATTTTCAGCAAGGGATCTAAGCATTTGGAGGTTGACCATCCCAGTACATTTCTTCATAATCCTCTGGCACCTAAAATGGTTGATTGTTTGATCTGTATGTTTGCTTGCCATTTCTTTTCTATCTATCATATATGCTCTCTGCCCTTTTCCATGGTTTTATTCTTTGGCTCTTCATTCTGAAAATGTTATGTTCTCTACACCATTGACATCCCCCGTTCTGTAGACAAGGTTTGTGTTCTCAGGATTGTCAGTTCTCTATTCTACAGAGTAGAACTACATCTTATCTCATCTCTGGTTTCTTTCCTGGTATACACAGAGGGATGCTCTCCACCTCTATGGAGATTGTCCTTCAGATTTAGGGAAGTGCTGGTCCAAGCCAGGGTAAGGCTCAGCAATGCCAGGGAGAAGTCAGTCAAGAAAGAGGTGCACTGCCCATCAGTTCTCCGAGTCCTGTTGCTGCACGTGTTTGTGGAACAACCCCCAAAGGCTCGTTCTTGGTCCACTGAGGCAATAGTTGCTACAAATGGAAATATTCTGCATCTATTATTTACAGTCTTTGTCCTACCAAATTAAGGAGGTTACCCTTCAGTTCAGGAGAGTACACACTTTTGCTCGGTACGACCTTGCCACATTTTGAAAATCCAAATAAGAGAAAATCTCATGCCCTACAGTCTTTCCATAGGTGTAGATCCATGCCTGCTATCTCTTTTGGTCAGTTTCTCATCTGCCCTCAATTTCCATTAATTTCTTTACAATATTTCTTTATAATTTGTCACAATATAGAATGGTCCCCCCATTCTGGGGCTTGTGCTCTTTGCTGACATCTTTGCTTTGTATCTAAGAAAAAACTATTTTCTTGTAGTATGTAGATAATACTTTTCTCTGTCCAGGCTCACACCCGTTTCCTTACTGTGAAAGTTTCTCTTCTAACTTTACTTTTGTTTTGTTTTGTTTTACGGTGACAAGCTTTGAACCCCTTGCATCACCTGAGTCTCATTTTAGAATTCCAAGGGAGATGCAGTTAGAAGACAATGTAACATAACAAAAATGACATTTTAAAATATATTAGAGACTGTAAAACACTAGTCAAAGCCTATTCAAGCATCTAGGCTTATACTGATAAGAGACTAATGTGGAAATGAAAGACACTGTTAATAATTAGAGAAATATTATACTGCCCTCGGTTTGTTTGAAGGCCGCATAAAGTAGAGGGAGGTATCTCAGCGACTGAAGGTTTGTGAGCCCAGTCATACCAGTTAAAATAGTTACTCTAGGGTATGAAACACTGTTTGAAACGTATGTAGTGAGAAGTTTATTAATGAAACTCACTGAAAGCTCTTTGGTATGAGAAAAAGCTAATTCTAGAAACAGAAAGCTGTTTTGCAGATGTTGTATTAGAATTCTACCATCCCTGCTTAAGCAGCTGCTAATTTGCCTTTGACATAATAAATGTAGTCCTTCAAATCTTACATTCAAGATATAGATGCTGCTGACAAGTACAACTATACACAAGTTGTGAAGATTCTTATTTCCCATACATGGGCATTTCCAGTGTTGCACATAAGTCTGCAGTAGTCTAGACCCAGAGATTTTCTGGTTGGTGTGCAAAATTCATATTGAATGCTTTGAAAATGAATTTGCTAAGCATTAGTTCCATTCTGTGGAACTTACTAGGTTTCCCTGCAACATAGAAGTGTAAATAAATTATTAATGAATGGTTTAGCCAATAATAAGAAACTCTCTTCTTATTATCAGACATTTCTACCTATAGTATTAACATATATGATTGCTGGTGAGAAACATCTTTGTAGCCAGGTTTGAGTTTAAGTTGTCATTCCTGCTCTTGTCCACCTTTCCCATTCCATTTTTTTAAATAATGTTTGTCCTTTCCAACAACTTCTCATTGAAATGAAATAAGAAATAGCAACTCCTATCTGTAGAAGCTATACAAATTTCTTATAAACAAGTACTTGTAAAAACTAAACAAAACATGAAAGAGAATGGGATAATCAAATAATTATCTTGTGGATACCTGATGTTTATACAACCTACTTCAACCAAAAGGGACTTATAATGGTTTTTCCATGATTACAAGATTTTCAGTGACCATTGAGGGAAAAAACCCTGCCAAATGCATGTTTTCTTTTATCACAAATATATTACATTTAAAAATGCACAGTATTAAAAAACTTCCAGCCATTCCAGGGCTTTGTAGTTGTTATTCAAGGATGATACAAAGTTCAACATCTGACCTGCAAAATGTGCCAAGTAAACTATACACATTACCACTGCTGGTCCAGAGAGAGATTACTTAGCTATTTGCTGTGTGCAGGTCTTAACATGGTGCTTTTCACTATAGCACCAGTGAGGATAATAGAATTATTTCACTATTCTTTGAGAGATAGTGCCTACAATGTGGTAACAGGAAAAGTATAATCCAGAAATGTGCATCTTATTTTCTTTTGCAATTGCTTATGGAAGCACTTTTTTTGAAAAAAATTATAAAACTCACATGGAACTCATGAATTTAAGCTTTTAATGTCTAATATTGAGGGCTCTTTAATACTATTGATGCTTACCTGGTATCGATGTGCATTGGCTTACCTAAACTGATTTAAACGTTTTTTAGGTCCACGTCTGAAAAAGAAAAGAGGAGCTTAGGATGTAGCTATCACTGAGATTAACATAGTCTTTCAAAATGCTGTCAGAAGGAGACATTACAGATAATAAATACATCTCGTTTGATGCTCTTTACACCTGCACAATTTTAGGCAAATGTCTGACATGTAAAGCTTCATGAGTGCAGTTACTTTGTATTCCATTGAAACCAATGCTCAGAACTTAACCAAACTTGCCGAATTCTGTTTTTCTAATATAGAGTTGTTATTCCTTAAATATTTAAGAAATTTATTCACCATCTCAGTCTCCTTTGTCATGTCTTTTGGGAGTCTCTGTCTACCATCATTACAAAATATGTTTTCATTGAAGTAATTGTCTTATTTTGTCATCTTAACTGGCTCTGCTATAAAAGAGGCCTTTTCTTTGAAGACACCCCCTTAAGTGAATGGTATTCCTTGTCCCACTTCATGCATCACTATCATTCTGATCACGTATATTCCCAACTTCTATTACTATTATAACCCATCACATACTCATTCACATATAAAACTTCTTTGAGCCACACCATCTTTCTGTAACTGTATCTTCTTGCAATGTTTTCTAGTAATTATTGACTATGCATCAAATGGTTCACTCTAACAACTGTCATGATTTAAGGGGTTTCAACATCCATGAAGATGATTTTTTTTAGCATTTATGCTACATACCTCTGACTTTTTTCACCTTAATTAATTTTTATTTCCACAGAATTCTGCCTCCCTCACCCATGCTTACATCTTAGTCTTCTAATCAGCTAGGATTTGGTCAACTTTTAAGCCATGAAATATCATACATACAGGATGTCTTTAAAGTGTGTAAATTGCAATTTTCTATTTACTCAATTAAATAATTATAAAAGTTCAGGTAAAACTTTAGTGAATAATACTAAAATCCAAGACTTGTGAAGATAGTCATTAATGAGAGGAGGCAGAACTTTTTGGAAAGTGAGACCTGGATTAAGAATATGCCACCCACATTTTCTTCTTGGCAAACCTGGCATTTTTCTCATAAAGAAAATGCCAACTGAAAAAAAGGCAAAAATATGCATTTTCAAATGCAAACAGATATAAAAGGAAACGGGTAGGCATATTTCTATGTTTTTTTCCCTGAATTTCATTAAAAGTATAAAACAAATGTTTTGTGTAATTTTTTCCTGTTTACTGAAGCATTTTACTTCAAAAGTGTGTCTTTCTACAGCCTCTTGAATCCTGTGTTCTTCATCTTTTATGATAATATTTTAGCTTCACACTTATTCTGTTCTTCATCCTTGAGCATAAGGAAATCTAACTAAGCCTAAGTTTTTGTCTATAGAAAAGAAGATGCATTGTCTTTTTCCACGTGGGTGCTGGAATTTCCTTCCTACTCTTAACCACCTGGAGTACTAATAGGTATATAGAGTCTCAGGCCCCATTTCTGGAATATTTGTTCTTTTATATACTGGATAAGACTCTTTATATAGTGTGACATCTCATTAACTGCTCCCTGGAATAAATTGATTTTTTTCTGTAATAGTCTGAAGCAGCTGCATTTGCTATTTATTTTGTTTAATTTTAAAAATAATGTACTTATTGGAAAAACAGTAAAAACGACCACTGCAAACTACATCGTACAACTCTTAAGACTCTTACCAGTAGACAAGTATCTTCATGCATGTGAAATAGCTGACAATGACAGTGTTAAAAAAAAAAAGCATTAAGGAAGAGTAGGAGTACAGATTTGCTCTAGCTATGCTAGAAATCGGTTTCATATAGTCTTTGCTCTCATCTCAGGTAGGCAAGGGGCCAAGTGTGTGAAATAGTAACAGTGTAACTTCATGGTTGAAAGTATAGGCTTTTGAGTCTGATTATCAGACTTTGTTGAAATCGTAATAGTAGCAATGACCCAATTACTTGATTTATGAACTTGTATAAGTTTCTAAACTTCATTAGGCATCTTAATTACCTAATTCTTAACATTTGCATAATAATAGTTTTAATCCTGAGGGTGAAATAAGACAGTGTATGCCCTACATTTTGTCCACTAGACCAGTGGTGGACCCTTGATCCATGAGGAGAGAATTATCAGAATCTTCCAGAATATCAGTGACATGCTGGTTTTCTTCTGCTTGTGGCAAGAACTGTAACTGGAAACTTAGAAACTATGGTATGATCATATTAGGTGCTCCATAATGCTGGGGAAGAAGAAAGTGAAACAGAATAATCAGATAGGCAAAGAGAAGACAAGGTAAGAGGTGTATAAAGCATCTTGATGGCTTTCATGTTCTGGCACTTCTGCACCATTGTGTTCTTTGGAGGTAGCTCTGATTTTTTAGGACAAATTTATCTTAGTCCCATTCTAATTTTATTTTGTAAACTAGCTCCAATTTGTTTCCATCACTTGAAAACCACCAGTGCTAACTAGTACATCTGTCTTTAGTACAGGTGGGTTCTAGCCACAAAATTCTCATACTGCCTTATGTTCTTGCATGTCTCTTAGTATTTGGTTACAGGCAGAATAAACAAAAAACATCTAATGCCCTTTATTACTTTATATTCTCATTACAGTTTTATTTCCTTTGTGGTTTAGATTAAATGGTTTCTTCATAAAGCCTCCCCCATTTCCTCACTTGCATTAATTGCCCATCCCATGGTGCATCCATGGACATATATACTGCTTTGTGGAAGTCATTTCCCTTTGTCTCACATTATAGTTACTTATAGATCTATACCAGTTTTGGTTTCTAACTCTTTTAAGGGCAATGCTATTCCTTTTTACTCATTTGTGTATTCCCCATGGACCTAAAATATGTCTTTGCACATAGAGTGTATTTAATAAAAGGTTACATATATGAATGACTGTATAAGGAAATCCACTTTCACATAGCCCTTTAATCAACCTTATCATCACATATAGTCAATGTTTGTTGAAGGTTTAGTATTCTCTGTGTATGAGTATATATGTATAATAATATATCACAGAAAAGGGAGTAAATATCTGACTAAATATCTGGTTGGGTGATCAGAAAAGAGCAAATAAAAAAGTAGCAAGCTTCATTTAAGCCACTATAAGCATAGAGTTTGATGAGAATGATCGTGACAGATTAAGAGGCGGAGATAGCTCAGAGTCCGGTAAAAAGGGACCTTTTATAATGTAGTAAAGAGAGAACAAATTGCTAAATTTATGGAATGTAAATTAAGTCATTTGAAGCATATTTACTTTTCAAGTCACCAAGAGAACACCAAGTGGATGTGGCTGTAATTTTAAAGATAATGCCTGAATGGCCAGAAAGACTAATTTGGTGTTCTATGGCATCTTGATAAGGTGATCTGCTTTTAGTAACACAACCTGATTTAAAATTAAGAAGCTGTTAAATACTCTGAATTAATTGCTTTGTACTTTTATGTTTTAATATAGATTTGAATTTCATCATTGAAATTCAGTCCCTGCTCATTATCCCCTGGACAGGAAACCTAAGGTCAAAAGTACTAAACTATTGTCCATATAATGCATAATTAAGGATACTTTACATAAATGGATATGCTCTTAAAATTTTAGGAAGCTCCAAAATAAGACAGAATTGTGCATTGGGAAGTTTTTGTTTACTTGGTTTATTACTTTATTAATATTTTTTCATTTAAAGGGAAAAATACAGAGCAAATTGCTGCTGCTTCTTTCTCCCTGAAGTTATATTGAAAGTATACTTTTAATAATCAGGAATGTTTATGTGAGCTGCTTTATCTTTTGGATAATGAATACAGAGCTTAAAGGGTTACTGCATATTGTAAAATAAGTTACTTGGCATAATGGAAAGTTTTGTCATTTATGACTTCTAGGCCTACATGTGATAAGAAGTTAGATCTGAAAGAATGACTCTGCATTAGAGCTAAGGTATCTGGGCTTATAGATGAAGACATCAGAATAGACTATTATATATGATTTTTTTTTTTAGCTCCCAGAAAATTTTGCAACCTGCAATTTTTTAATGGTTTGTCAAATATGTGTATTTTATTGTCAGCACATTTAAAATACTTATGATAATATATCAATTGATTGAATCCTATAGTTGATCTCTGAAGTTATAAATACATCTCAGGGTCAACTAATAGCATAATACCTAATAGAATTTATAAAGATGCACATATCTATATAATATGTTTGATAAATATATATGTCATATTTAGAACATTTTTACGTTTACATATCCTTGGCAGAAACTATAAAAATTTTGAGGTTTCTATACTATAGAATCTTCAACATCATTTATGTCTTATGGAGTTTTTCTACCTTCTATGTCATGAGATTATTTTTTAATCATGTTTTTTCACTTTGATAGTTTATAAAGCAAAGGGTACTAATCAGCTGCTTTATAAAACTCAATACAAATTAATTTGTTTTCAACTTTGTTCCTATGCATGTTGAAATATACTGCTTACCTACATGTCAGAAGTCTTCTTGTCCATGCGTTTATTATGTGTGTTTGTGTTTATTGGTGCTTTTGTTTGCAGGTGATAACAACCTAGTTCAGAATAACTTGGAGAAATATGATAATTCATAGACTCATATAACCAAACTGCTGCAAGGGGATGGGTGCAACCATGAGTCAGGGATGTCTGAAACCAGAGATTTTAGTGCCTTCAGGAATTTCAGTGGCTAATAGTGTTGAAATCATTTTTCATTGCTACCAAGGATTTCTTTTATTTAGACAAGAAGTTTGGTGCCAAAAATACCAGATACTCAAACATCAGAATGTTCACTATCTGATAGGAAAAATTGTCTCTGGTCCAAAGAGAAAAATGGATCTTGGAAGGGGAAATCATCAGAATTAGGTAAGGAAAGCAGATGGCACCCTAGACAGTTCCAATGGGAACAAGTTTATTAGAGGAAGTAGAAGTTTATAAAATCTTTACATCCAGAACAAAGATTAGAAAAGTACATTTCAGAAACTCTAGAAGGGTAGAAGGGTGAGAATCATAAAATCCAATATCTATCACTTCTGCTTACTACTGCACCTAAGTGGAGTGGGTTCTTAGGAAGATGTCCAGAAACTGCTGGCAAAACCTATTTTGGCACTCTCCCAACACCCATGCATGTCTAATCCATGAGAAGTCTTTCTTCCACATCATACCAAACAAGTGCTGGTATCTCAGTTTATTTTCCTTTGTTGCTAGCATTTCATCAAGCAACCAAGCAAACTCTAAGTACTATTTTCAACCGCTGAAACTTATACATTAAATTCAGAATCTCTAGAAAGTGTACTTATGACTAATAAATTTGGACAAATCCAAAATTATATTCTTCTTCCTTGATGTAATATCCTTAGAATCCATCCCTTCATGTACTCCAACATTTTCTGACAATATAAGTTGGGAAAACTTGCAATTTATTTAATATACATGTACCTCTTCTTGGGACAAACTTTAATTTTTCTTCCTGAGTTGCTACGATACAACACTACATATAGATCTAAAGGTATCATAAGTCTGTGGCATGGTCCTGAGAGGAATTACAGTATTACTGCCATCTTATATCCACAGTCCTCATACTTATTGCTCAAATGAGATCATTATAGGGTCTTCAGAAATGTAGGCAGTGGCAGAAAGTATGCTTATTATGCAAGATAGATTCAGTGGGACCTTGGACTGTAAGATATTGATGTTATTGAAAATCCAAACAAATGTCTCTATTTCAATTCTCAGAGAATGATTCTTTCCCAGTCAACAGATTAATATTAAGAAAACACATTTGATAAGACTGTGAATCTAGTCTGCATTGTAAGTGAGCAACCCACACGATCAAAATTTGTTTCTGATTTTCAGTGGTCTGTAACTACATGAGGAAAGAAATCATTTCAGGGCAATTTTCAGAGCTCTGTCATTGTTGGCTATGCCTTCACTAAAGAATTTAAACCATGTACTTTACAATTTCTTTGGAGCTCCTCATTACAGTATGACTTCCATCTTATATCCACAGTCCTCATACTCATTATTTCTAGCTAAGGTTTTACTGCAAAAATAACATGATCATTCACATCTCTTTAAACTACCACACCACTTCAAACAATAACCAATGTAAATTTGTAAATTTAAGCATTTTTTTTGTCACTCTTTACCAGTATCTTACGTATACTGGTAATATCATCACTGCTTTAAAATCTAACAGATCAGAAAATAAATCCCACTTTTGGGAAGGTTTTCATTTTTGTAGTTGTTTCTTTTGAATCACTGTTCACAATGAATGTTGATTTGCTTCGGATCAGTCTGGAAGCTGAAGTCACAGTAGGTATTAAAAATAAAGATATTTAATATAGAGTATTAGAAACTTGGACAACACTTTGAAGACTAATGGGACAAATGTCAGCAAGACAATTTACCAAAATTCTGGATGTGTCCAGATGACAAAAAACTTATCAACAATAGCCCTAGATTCCATCAAAAAGGAAGTGATTAGTTCTCAGAATATCCAAAACCTTCCTTTATAAAGCCAAAACCCATAACTATCAATTTTCCTTTTTCTTCCATTCTCCACAAATCATCCCAGTTCATCTCATGGTAAAATTTATTTGGAATTTCAGTCACAGGCGTGTCTAGGAAATGTAGCTTCCTGGTCTATGTCCTTGGGAGTCAGAGATGATCTAAGAAGGAAAAGAATAATCCATAGTATTAAGAAATGATATCTGGAGTATGAAAGTATACCCATAAAAATAACAGCAGAAATTATTATTGATGGTAAACCATTGAAAGTCTTTGCTTCAAGTTAAATAACTATATGAGGAAGCAAGCTATCACCACTCCAACTCAACAAGTTACTAAAATTTCAGCTAGAAAATAAAGGAAAATAAAATACATCAAAATAAGGGAAGAAACAAAAGTATACTATTAATAGACTATTTAATTGTTTATGTAAATAACCCAAAAGAACCTATAGTTAAATTCTTAAAATTACTTTGAGTCCTTAGCAAGGTAGAAGATAAAGTATAAATACACAAAATTGATTGCATTTCCTTATGCTCATAAAAAGTAGTTTTTACATGTGATTTAATTAAAGTTGCTATTATTAAGACCATCAAAATATAACGTAGATGGAAAAAAATCTATGAAAAATATATAAGATATTTGTTAAAACTTTAAAACTTTATTAAGGGACATCTAAATAAGTTGAAAATGACTTAAATGCAATATATTTATGGATTACTAAAGGTGTTAATTCTTTCCAAATCCTAATAGAAATATTTTTGAAACTTGGTCAGTTAATTCTAAGATTTAAATAGAAAAATTCCAAGTATACAGCTAAGACCCCTCTGAAGATGTATAAGACTAAATGATTCATGGACCTGCCATCAAGAGTTATTAAAAAGCTGTAGTAATCAGAAGTTGTGGTAAAGAGAAATAGCACTGTGAAACTGACTAAAGATTCCAGAAAAACACCCAGACAATAGGGGAACTTGATTTATGAGAGGACTGGCAGTGTGAAGTAGTGAGAAATAAAATGAACAAAATGAAACCAGGCCAGCTGGCTCTCCAAAAGGATTAAAGCAAAATTAGACCCTGTGGTAGGCAGAACTCTACCTATCACAGATGCTCCCGAGATTCTCACCGTTTGGTGCAATGCTGTATAATCTTCTCTTGTTCAGTGTAGGCTTAATCTGTGAATGTGGAAGGATATAATTTCCAGATAGTGTTACATTGCCAAGCAAAAGCAATTGTGCATAAGTAACAAATGTCCCTAACCAACTGACTTTGAGTTCATCAAAAAACAGATTGTCTTGGGTGAGCTCAACCTAATCAGATGATCCCTTGAAGGGACGAGAAGCAGTGCAAGATGTTAGCCTGCGCTGAAAAAGTTGGTGATATGCTGAGGCCCTAGACAAAAGCAAGCAAGAAAACTGGAACTTCAGTTTTACCGCTTCAAGGAAACAAATGTTGCCAACAATCAGTGAATTTGGAAAAGATACTGGCTCCAAATGAGAACACAGCCCAGCAAACACCTTGAAATCATCTTGTGAGACCCTCAGCAGCAAACCCACTATGCCAAGCCTGCATATAGAACCATGAAATAATTAGTAAGCATTATTTTAAACCACTAAGTATATGGCAATTTGTTACAAAGCCATAGAAATTAATACTTATCCTTACTTCCATCATACACAAAATCAATTCTGGTTGGGTTAACAATTTATATGTGAAAGGAAAAGGTATAAGACTTTCTTAAAAATACACAGTAAGAAAAAATCTTTGTGATACCAAGGCAAAGAATATTTTGTTAAAATAACAAAAAATACAAACAGAATTAATTAATTTATGTTGAGTATATTAAAACCAAAAAGACTTTTTTTCACCTAAAGACACAATAAAGGGAATTTAAAAAAACCATAAAAATGGGGTTTTACAAATCATACCTCAAATTGATAGCTAGTATCCAGCAGTTATTAAAAAAATTCATAATCAGTAAGAAAAACACAAATAGCACAATAGGCAAATAGGCAAAAGAGATAAATAGATGCTTTAACAAAAGAAAATACCCCAAATGTCTAGTAAGCATAAGAATAGATGTTTCAAGTTCATTAACAGCAAGGGATGTACAAACAAAACAAAAATGGACTACCATTACACAAACTTCAGATCTGGGGAGAAAGAAAAAACCCTAGCAGTAGTAAGCATTGGCAAAGGCCTAAAGCAAATTGAAAACAAATACATTGCTGGGTGGAGGATAAATTAGCAGAGCTTCTTTAAGGAAAAAAGAAAAACATGTGGTTTTATTGCTTCGAGTTGAAAAAACACATGCCCTATGATCCAATGATTCCACTTTAATTGTAACACCATAAAGAGCCTCTCCCACCTGTGCATGGCAAGATATCAGTAAGATGTTGAGAGCTGTATAACGCTTTATATTTCTTACATGCACATTTTAAAGTATTATTTTGTATCAACTCAGTATTTTGTAAAAATAGTCTCTAAAAATTCTTAGAGGTAGTCTTTCATTGTGGTTTCTTGTTTCATTTGAAGTAAGATGAAGAGTATTTTCAAAACTAGTGGTGTTTGTTCTTAAAATCCAGGACAAAGGCAGAAAAACAAATAGAAACCACCCTTGCTTTACAATAAAATGCTAAAGGTTAAAAGCAAAAGTGAAAGAAGAAAGGAAACAATTCTTGGAATATAAAATCCTCCAGAAATCAGGAAAATCAATATGCATATGATAATGATCCACATTACATATCCCAAACTGGTCTAGTTAATCAGTATGCCTGAGCTGAAACTCTTGGCTGTTGAGGATGCTGTGTATTTTCTCAGCAGGAAAGATGCTGCCCTCAGTTCTTAGTATAACTATGGCTATAATAGGTTAGAATGGTAGCAAAAGTGCTTCATGTATTTGTCAGTATATTATTTCTGTACTTGTTTAAGTAATCCAAAAATTTGACTGAAAGCATTCTACCAACTACTGTTCACGTGAAAGCCTACAAAACTGTATAATTCAGTGTTTGTGAAAATAATCCAGTCACTCAGAAGAAATAAAGCACTTCTTAGACAATCATTCTCCTGAAATCCTCATAGGTTGTGCAGTCTGATATATCATATTGTTGTTTTTTAAATAATAGATGCAAGAGGGAGTTTCACAGGGCTCTGCCTTACATTGATACTCAATATAGGCCAAAGGCATCAGACTAAAAGCAAATCAATAAAAGTGATTTTTCCCTGCAAACAATTCCAGAGCTTCAGGTACCATCTCTCTGCTGCTTTATACTTTGACTTGGAAATAAAATTACATTATATGGAAGAAAAAGTTATACTTTAAATAGTTTTCTCCAAATATTGCTTTTTTCATTTTATAATGTTTTGAATTTGAAATGTACTTAATGAGTACTGACAATTTTTTCTCAAAGATTTTTGAAAGAGAATAGGGATTATGTTAATACTCTTCTGTAAGGATCTAGGAGTCCTTGGTGTGTATATCCTATCAAGGAAATGAAATAATGATCTAGATGTAAGTTAGGATAAAATTATTCTTCAGCGTTGTTTTGATTGTGCTCTAGTGCACTAATGTATGAGTAATGGAGATACAGAATTCTACTTCATTTATGATTAGACACTATGATTTTTACTCTTGAAAAATTCACATTTCATGTCTATAAGCAGGGCCAATTCACCCTATAACTATCGCTACTCTTCAAGAAAGTCACTGAAAACCCAGAGTTCTTCTTGCATCCTCAGACATTTTTGTCACTGTCCTGAGAAGATTGCTTCATTGTAAGAAGTATCTCTCTACTGCAGGAAGTAGGAAAGAAAGGATTCAAGGCAAAAGGCAGGTGGTGCCTGTGAGTTCTTTTCCTATTTATTAAAACACACTAGCTTTCTTAGAAGCCCCATTTAGAGTATTTTTTAAAATTATGATGAATAGATTTTATTTTTCAGAACAGTAAGATATACAGATAATATGAGAAAATAGTAGAGTTCATGTATACTCCCCCTCACATAGTTTCTCCCTATTATTTACAGCTTACATTGCTATGGCATATTTGCTACAGTTAAAGACTCAATACTAACTCATTATTATTAACTAAAGTCCAAAATTTATTTAACTTTCTGTAGTTCTAATGCAATGCTCTTTTTCTGTTTTGGAATCCCATCTATGATATCACAATGCAGTTATGTATCCTTAGGTTTCTCTTGTTTGTGACAGTTTCTTTGTTTTTGGTGACCTTAACAATTTTGAGGTTTACTGGTCAAATATAGCAGGATTGGAATTTGATGTTTTTTCTCACCATTAGGCTGGGGCTATGGCCTTTTGGGGTCACAGAATTAAGGAACCATTTCCATCACATGCTTTATCACTGCTAATGTTGCCTTTGAGCACCTGGTTGAAGTAGTGTATCAGATTTCTCCCTCGTCAAGTTACTTTCATTTTCCCTCTTTCTGTACTGTAGTCCGGACGGAAGACTCTATATGCAGTCGATACTTACAGAGTAGTGATTTAATATTTTTTCTCATTTAGTGTGGAGTATCTAAGTAATTTATCTGGAATTCTTCTACAGGAGAGATTTGTCTCTTTGGAAGTATTAATTATTCAACCACTTATTCATATTAGCATGAATTCACAGACATTTGTTTTATACTTGTAATCCAATGCTACTTTATATTTTGTTGTTAAATTGTTCCAGCTTTGGCCATTGGAAGTTCTTTCAGTTGGCTTCTTTTCCTTTTGACAACACCCGGCCAATTTTTGACACTTTCTATTTTCTGGCATTACACAATGCTCCAGGCTTATATTGTGTATTTCTTGCTCCAGTCTTGGAATCAGCCATTTTTCCAAGATGACTTGGTCCTTTTAAGGGATAATGGTAGTAGAAGAAAATTCTGGATCTCAGATGCGCTTGCTGCTACTAGAGTATTATTGGGGTATCATTTTAGCCCATTCATCTGCCAGAGCAAAAAACTATGTGTGTATATTGACACTTGTTTGTACAGATATCTACCTATCTATCTATATTATATGTAGTCATCTGTATCTATATTAAGTAAAACATGAGCTCTTACTGATGTCAGCAATTTTAATCCATTATCAGTGAATCATTCTAGGTTACTCCATTTGCTTGCCTACTTATTCCCATTCCAACAGTGAGAATCCTGGCTCTTATAATCTGCCATCTATTTACACAATTGTTCAGTTACACCATACATGTATAGCAATACCAGAATTATTAAACCATGCCCCCAAGGTAAACACTTTATCAACTAGAACACAATGTGCATATGTACTTTCTTTTATGTTTAGTAATATAGATTACATTCATTTAGAAAATACTTAGATTATTACCTTATTCCCTATCCCCTTCAGTGAGTTTTTTCCATACATTTGTAATGTAGATAAAGTCTCTTATCATAGTCTTCATTTTCTCCTTGGAGTCCCCAACCTCCTAAATGATCTTTCAAAATCTGCATTCTTGAAAGTTCACTTTTTGTGTTGTTTCTACAGGTTTTGACAAATGCAAAATGTCAGGTATGTACCATTTCAGTATCATACAGAATAGTTTCACTGCTCTAAAAATATCCTCTGTGTATCACTCCTTTTGTCACTCTGAAACCTTAGCAAATAATGATATTTTTATGGTTTCTAGAGATATGCCTTTTTCAGGATATCATATAATTGCAATCATTCACTATGTAGCCTTTTCATATTGACTTCTTTCACTTAGAAATACACATTTAAGATTCCTTTTTGTAACTTAATAGCTCATTCTTTTCTTACTGAAAAATATTTCATTGTATGAGTGTACCACATCTTGCTTTTCAATTATCTATTGAAGAACATCATGGTTACTTTCAGCTTTTGATGGTTATGAATAAAACTATAAATAAGTTTGTGGATATTTTGTGTGGACATAATATTTCAACTCAATTGGGTAAATATCTAGCAGTAACATTATTGGATCATATGGTAGGACTATGTTTACCTTAGGCCAAACTATCTTCCAAAGTGTATGCACCATTTTGTATTCCTACCATCAATGAATGAAAGTTCCTGTTGCCCTACATTTCATTATATATGAATTCAGTTCTTATACTTTGTCTCTTTAATTGGTTTTGTCATTCTTTTTAGCATGGTTTGTAATTTTTTTGTTGAAAGATGTGCACGTTGTGTCATAGAATGGGAAGTGAGGTAAATAGACATATAATATGAGGTTTATGTTAATCTGGCTATGGGTTAAGCTGTATTTAATGTTTACTGCAGCTATAGATGCTGAAGGCTACAGTTTCTTCAAATGTCCTTTTTTGTAAATTGTTGTCTGTTTTTCTTTTTTTTACTTTGTTGTCCTTGGTTTTACCTAAGTACTCCTTCTTAAGTAGAGTCTGTGCCTTGCCATCTCCTTTGGTTTTAATCCACTGTTAAACTGGAGCCATGTTGATAAGGTTGCAAATTGTGGAGAGAGGAAACTTCTGTAATTTTATGATTAAATCTCAGTCTTTTACTGGGCCTGAGTCCCTGGGCTCTGACATCAGAAGTCTTTCTCAGTGCCCTGCCTTTGACTTAGATGAAATAGGGTGAATACAGGGGCCTAAATGGGCTAATTGTACCTTTACCCGAAGTTGAAAAGAGCTGTGGTGAAAGATCTTTGGAGAGCAGAATTTTGCTATGGGGAATACAATAGGAAAATTTTCAAAGTGGTTACTTTACTCCTCTTCCTACTGGAAACGTGAGGGAATTTTTCTCAAATCTTTACCATGAGAGTGTGTTTCCTGTAGGTAAAATGCATGAATGTGTAGGGCCACTCATAAAACTGTGTCCCCAGGAGTTTCTCACTCTCCAGTTGTACATACTCAGCCTCTAGCAGTTCACCAACATTACAGTTTAAGTGTTTCTACCAGTTTATGGCCATGGTTTCTGCTTCAGATAAGCTGATCTTGGCCGCAGTTTTCTATATTTGCCTACTCTTCAGGTTTTTGGGTCACAATTTTCCATGTGATCTCAATTTTCTGATGGATTTAAGAAATGTCACTGATTTTCAGTTTGTTCATATTTTTATTGTTGTTGTAAAGGTGGAAGTAATGACTTCCAAGCTGTTTATATATTGAAATTAATCCCAGAAATTTTCTGCTTGCTTTTCTTTGTGTCCCTATTGCTACTTTGTCCCACATTGCTACTCCAGGCTGTGCATATTGTCAAAATTAGAGATCTGTTAGTAAGTGATAAAGGAATAGTGAACATGGGGTAAGAAATTAGTAGCAAGAATTACATTTACTAAAAGTAAAGCTTCAGAGAGAAAGTTTTCATTCTGTTATTTATGCTGTCTTCTAAAGAGAATGATATTTTAACTTGATTCATATGAAATATTTGAGTTTAATTCAATTTCATAAAATTATAAAATAATATATTCCCTATTAAATTATATTTATGATATTTACAATCCATATAAATATTATTTTAATTGATGTTTCTGATAAATTTGCTGAAAACTATCTGATAATATTTATCATTGGTCAACAATTTGAAAACAAGGGATGATATTAATTGTATATGTATTATATATATAATATAGATTATGTATAAATATGTATATATGAAGCATAAGGGATAGTTGGAAAAAGATGAATCAATTACACTTCCAACTTCATTTATTCCTACACATTTTCACATCCGTACTGTCAGTGAATCATCCTCACCTGGTAAGCATCACACCCATTGCCTTCTGATCTGATGAGGCTTCACTGTACTGTTGTTCTTTTTTCTTTTTTTAATTTTTTATTAAGGTATGATAGATATACTCTCTTATGAAGGTTTTGCATGAAAAAACAATGTGGTTACTACATTTACCCATATTATCAAGTCCCCACCCATACCCCAATGCAGTCACTGTCCATCAGTGCAGAAAGATATCACAGATCGACTATGTGCCTTCTCTGTGCTACACGGTTCTCCGTGTGATCCCCCACACCATGTGTACTAAACATAATATCCCTCAATCCCCTTCTCCCTCCCTACCCAGTCACCCTCCCACACCCCTCCCCTTCAGTAAACACTAGTTCATTCTTGGAGTCTCTGAGTCTGCTGCTATTTTGTTCCTTCAGTTTTGCTTCATTGTTATATTCCACAAATGAGGGAAATCATTTGGTATTTGTCTTTCTCTGCCTAGCTTATTTCACTGAGCATAAAGTCCTCTAGCTCCATCCATGTTGTTGCAAATTGTAGGATTTGTTTCTTTCTTATGGCCGAATAGTATTCCATTGTGTATATGTACCACCTCTTCTTTATCCATTCAGCTACTGATGGACACTTAGGTTGTTTCCATATATATTGGCTATTGTAAAAAGTGCTGTGATAAACGTAGGGGTGCTTAGGTCTTTTTGAATTTGAGAAGTTGTATTCTTTGGGTAAATTCCAAGGAGTGGGATTCCAGGGTCAAACGGTATTTCTATTTTTAGTTTTTGGAGGAACCTCCATATTGCTCTCCACAATGGTTGAACTAGCTTACATTCCCACCAGCAGTATAGGAGGGTTCCCCTTTCTACGCATCCTTGCCAGCATTTGCTGTTCTTACTCTTTTCAATGGTGGCCATCCTTACTGGTATGAGGTGATATATCATTGTGGCTTTAATTTGCATTTCCCGGATGATTAGTGATGTGGAGCATCTTTTCATGTGTCTGTTGGCCATCTGAATTTCTTCTTTGGAGAACTGTCTCTTCATATCCTCTTCCCATTTGTTAATCGGGTTATTTGCTTTTTTAGGTTTTGAGGCATGTAAGTTCTTTATATATTTTGGATGTTAACCCCTTGTCAGATACATCATTTACAAATATATTCTCCCATACTATAAGATGCCTTTTTGTTCTGTTGATGATGTCCTTTGCTGGACAGAAACTTTTTAGTTTGATGTAGTCCCATGAGTTCATTTTTGCTTTTGTTTCCCTTGCTCAAGGAGATGCGTTCAGGAAGAAGTTGCTCATGCTCAAATTCAGGATATGCTTGCCTATGTTTTTTTCTAAGAGTTTTATGGTTTCATGACTTACATTCAAGTCTTTGATCTACTTCGAGTTTACTTTTTTGTATGGGGTTAAACAAAGATCCAGTTTCATTCTCTTGCATGTAGCTGTCCAGTTTTACCAACACCAGCTGTTGAAGAGGCTGTCATTTCCCCATTGTATATCCATTGCTCCTTTCTCATATATTAATTGACCATATATGGTTGGGCTTATATCAGGGCTCTCTAGTCTGTTTCATTGGTTTATGGGTCTGTTCTTGTGCCATTGCCAAATTGTCTTGATTACTGTGGCTTTGTAGTAGAGCTTGAAGTTTGGGAGCGTAATGCCCCCATCTTTATGCTTCTTTGTCAAAATTGCTTTGAATATTCGAGGTATTTTGTGGTCCAATATGAATTTTAGAATGATTTTCTTTAGTTCATTGAAGAATGCTGTTGGTATTTTGATAGGAATTGCATTGAATCTATAGATTGCTTTAGGCAGGATGGCCATTTTGACAATATTAATTCTTCCTATCCATGAGCATGGGATGTGTTTCCATTTATTGGTATCTTCCTTAATTTCTCTCACGAGTGTCTTGAAGTTTTCAGGGTATAGGTCTTACACTTCCTCGGTTAGGTTTATTCCTAGGTATTTTATTCTTTTTGATGCAATTGTGAATGGAATTGTTTTCCTGATTTCTCTCTCTGCTAGTTCTTTGTTAGTGTATAGGAATGCCACAGATTTCTGTGTATTAATTTTGTATCCTGCAACTTTGCTGAATTCAGATATTAGATCTAATAATTTTGGAGTGGATTCTTTAGAGTTTTTTATGTACAATATCATGTCATCTGCAAGCTGGGACAGTTTAACTTCTTCCTTGCCAATATGTCTGCACTTTATTTCTTCATGTTGTCTGATTGCTGTAGCTAGGACCTCTAGTACTATGTTGCATGAAAGTGGGAAGAATGTCTAGTTCACAATCTTAAAGAAAAACCTTTCAGCTTCTCACTGTTAAGTTTGATGTTGGCTGTGGGTTTGTCATATATTGCCTTCATTATATTGAGGTACTTGCCCTCTATACCCATTTTGTTGAGAGTTTTTATCATGAATGGATGTTGAATTTTGTCCAATGCTTTTTCAGCATCAATGAGATGATCATGTGGTTTTCGTCCTTGTCTTTGTTGATGTGGTAGACGATGTTAATGGATTTTCAAATGTTGTGCCATCCTTGCATCCTTGGAATAAATCCTACTTGATCATGATGGATGGTCTTTTTGATGTATTTTTGAATTTGGTTTGCTAATATTTTGTTGATTATTTTTGCGTCTATGTTCATCAGGGATATTAGTCTGTAATTTTCTTTTTTTGTGGTGTCTTTGCATGGTTTTGGTATTAGAGTGATACTGGCTGCATAGAATGAGTTTGGAAGTATTCCCTCTTCTTCTACTCTTTGGAAAACTTTGAGGGGAATGGGTATTAGGCCTTCACTAAATGTTTGATGCAATTCAGAAGTGAAGCCATCTGGCCTAGGAGTTTTGTTCTTAGGTTGTTTTTGATTAAGAGTTCAATTTTGTTGCTGGTAATTGGTCTGTTCAGATTTTCTGTTCTTCCTTGGTCAGCCTTGGAAGGTTATATTTTTCTAGAACATTATCCATTTCTTCTAGGTTATCCAATTTTTTAGTATATAATTTTTCATAGTATTCTCTAGTGATTCTTTGTATTTCTGTGGTGTCTGTAGTGATTTTTCCTTTCTAGTTTCTGATTTTGTTTATGTGTGTAGACTCTCTTTTTTCTTGATAAATCCAGTTAGAGGTTTATCTATTCTGTTTATTTTCTCGAAGAACCAGCTCTTGCTTTCATTGATTCTTTCTATTGTTTTATTCTACTTGATTTTGTTTATTTCTGCTCTAATCTTTCTTATGTCCCTCCTTCTACTGACTTTGGGATTCATTTGTTCTTCTTTTTCTAGTTTCATTAATTGTGAGTTTAGACTGCTTATATGGGATTTTTCTTCTTTCCTGTGGTAGGCCTGTACTGCAATATACTTTTGTCTTAGCACAGCCTTGGCTGTGTCCAACAGATTTTGCGGTGTTGAATTATTGTTGTCATTTGTTTCCATATATTGCTTGATCTCTGTTTTTATTTGGTCATTGATCCATTGGTTATTTAGGAGCATGTTGTTAAGCCTCCATGTATTTGTGGTATTTTTCATTTTCTTTGCATAATTTATTTCTAGTTTCATGCCTTATGATCTGAGAAACTGGTTGGTACAATTTCAATCTTTTTGAATTTACTGAGGCTGTTTTTGTGGCCTAGTTTATGATCTACCCTTGAAAATATTCCATGTGCACTTGAGAAAAACGTGTATTCTGCTGTTTTTGGGTGTAGAGTTCTGTAGATGTCTGTTAGGTCCATCTGTTCTAATATGTTGTTCAGTGCCTCTGTGTTCTTACTTATTTTCTGTCTGGTTGATCTTTCCTTCAGAGTGAGTGGAGTGTTGAAGTCTCCTAGAATGAAAGCATTGAATTCTATTTCCCCTTTTAATTCAGTTAGCATTTGTTTTACATTTATAGGTTCTCCTGTGTTGGGAGCATAGGTATTTATAATAGTTACATCTTCTTGTTGGATTGACTCCTTTATCATTATGTCATGTCTTTCTTTGTTTCTTGTGACTTTCTTTGTTTTGAAGTCTATTTTGTCTGATACAAGTACTGCTACTCCTGATTTTTTCTCTCTATTAGTTGCATGAAACATATTTTTCTATCCCTTCACTTTTAGTCTTTGTATGTCTTTGGGTTTAAAGTGAATCTCTGTAGGCAGCATATAGATGGGTCTTGTTTTTTTATCCATTCAGTGACTCTATGTCTTTGATTGTTGCATTCAGTCCATTTACATTTAGGGTGATTATTGATAGGTATGTACTTATTGCCATTGCAGACTTCAGGTTCATGGTTACCAAAGGTTCAAGGTTAGGTTCCTTATTATCTAAGAGTCTAACTTAACTCACTTAATATGCTATTACAAATACAATCTAAATGTTCTTTTCTTTTTCTCCTCCTTTTTCTTCCTCCTCCATTCTTTATATATTAGGTATCATATTCTGTACTGTTTGTCTATCTTTTGATTGACTTTGGGGGTAGTTGATTTAATTTTGCATTTGCTTAATAATTAGCTGTTCCACTTTCTTTACTGTGGTTTTATTACCTCTGGTGACAGCTATTCAACCTTCAGAACAGTTCCATCTACAGCAGTCCCTCCAAAATGGACTGTAGAGATGGTTTGTGGAGTAAATTCTCTCAGCTTTTGCTTATCTGGAAATTGTTTAATCCCTCCTTCAAATTTAAATGATAATCTTGTTCGATAAAGTAACCTTGGTTCCAGGCCCTTCTGTTTCATTGCATTAAATACATCATGCCACTCCCTTCTGGCCTGTTTGGTTTCTGCTGAGAAGTCTGGTGTTAGCCTGATGGGCTTTCCTTTGTATGTGATCTTATTTCTGTCTCTGGCTGCTTTTAATAGCCTGTCCTTATCCTTGATCTTTCCCATTTTAATTACTATGTGTCTTGGTGTTGTCTTCCTTGGGTCCCTTGTGTTGGGATATCTGTTCACCTCCATGGCCTGAGATACTACCTCCTTACCCAAATTGGGGAAGTTTTCAGCAGTTACCTCCTCAAAGACACTTTCTATCCCTTTCTCTCTCTCTTCTTCTTCTGGTATCCCTATAATGCAAATATTGTTCTGTTTGGATTAGTCAAACATTTCTCTTAATATTCTTTCATTCTTGGAGATCCTGTTTTCTCTCTGTGCCTCAGCTTCTTTGTATTCCTCTTCTTTAGTTTCTATTTCATTTATTGGCTCCTCCACTGTATCCAATCTGCTTTTAATACCCTCATTGTGCTCTTCAACGATTGTATCTCTGACCAGAATTCATTCCTGACTTCTTGAATATCTTTCTGTACCTCCATTAGCATGTTAATGATTTTTATTTTGAACTCCCTTTCAGGGAGAGTCATGAGGTCCATGTCATCTTTCTCAGGGGTTGTATTAATTTTACTCTGAACCAGGTTCCTTTGGCATTTCATAATTGTATATGGCGCCCTCTAGTGTCCAGAAGCTCTACTCTTGAGCTGCTCAGCCCCTGAAGCCATGTCAGGGGTTGCAGCGGAGTGGTATTGGTGCCTGGGGGGAGGAAAGAGCTGTTTCCTGCCTCATGGCTGCTATGCCTGTCTCCACTGCCTGAACCAGTGGGCCGAGCACACAGGTATAAACTTTTCTCCCAGATCAGCCGGATATGGATCCCTGCTTTCCACAAGCGGCTGGAATCTCAGTCTCTCCAGGAATTCTGCCTGTACTAGCTTTCCAACCCTGCAATCACGTGAGTATCATGAAAGCACCATGAAATGTAGGTTTGTGCTCCCAGAGCAGATCTCTGGAGTTAGGTATTCAGCAGTCCCAGGCCTCCACTCCCTCTCCACTCAGTTCCTCTTCCTTGTATTCTGTTTTATATCACTAGTTAATTGACTTTACCACATGTAAGTTGAAGTCATGGGAGACTGTTTTAAGGAACTAAATTTAGAACTGAAACCTAATGCTTTAATAGAACTTCTCTAGATGACTAATGGGTGGAAGGCAACTCTATCCAGAGGAAAGATATGTGAAGATCTTATGCAGATAAATCAACATAACTAAGGACCATACAGCAGGCTACATGGATGCTAGAGTGTAACAAGGAGGAACATTTATGTTGTGATTCCTTTCAATATATACAGTTGTGAAATCTTTGCAATTACTTATTCAACAGTGTACTGCAAATATTAGCTAATGTAATTAAAAGAAATAAATTTTAAGAATATAAAACATAAGAATTGGAAAAGAAGTAAAAGATCATCTGCATAAAATATTAGTATACCTAAAATGCTTTAGTGAATCAGTGACAATATTAAATATTTAGTGCTATTCCACAAAACTTATCTACAAGCTTAAATAGAGAACTAGTTGATACATCCTTTCACATGGTAAAATATGTATTCAAAATTAGTCAGGTAAACACTGAAAAAGAAAAACTGTAAGGAGGAAATTGCACAAATTTAGAATAAAACTGCTTGGTACAGGTACTTGAATAGACAGGCAGGCAGTAGAAATAAGCTCTAGCACATATTTAGTATATTACAAAAGAGGCATCTCAAACCAGATTAAGTTTTTAATAAATATTATTTCTGTCTGACTGAATGAATAACCATTGGTAAAAGTAAAGTATGACCCTTATCTCATAAGAATTAATTCCAGATGAATCAAAAGTATGAATGTAATAAGTGAAACTATTCAAATATCAAAAGAAAGTATAGTGAATTATCCTGTAACATAGGTGTTAGACAAAGCTTTTTAGCTATGGCTGAAAATAGAGTTGGAATCAAAGAGAAAATTTGACAAATTCAACTAACACACACACACACACACAGAGATCCCAGATGGTGTCAACAACAGCAAAACGCTATAAGCAAAATGAAAGTCAAGTGATAAACTGAGAGAAAATGTTTGCAACACATGTCACAGATAAATGGCTAAGATCCCATAAGACATTGCAAACAATAGACCACACTTACTTGGGAAATGGGTAAAAGACACAAACAGGCAATTCATTTAACAAGTTATAAAAATTGCTTTTATGCATACAAAGTGTCCTCCACTCATAAGAAATAGATACAGTTATAAGATTTAGCAACTTTTAACCTCTTGACAATGTACTCCATTGACTAGACTAGCTGACTTCTATACCATTGCTCCGGGGAATGAAAATTGAGGCAATCTTTATGTAGGAGTATTTGGCCACCTCAAAAACAAAAATATTACTGTGTGTTTATTTTTTGGGCCAGCAACTTCACTTCTTGGAATTTACCTGAATATTCCAACAATTCTACACACACACACACACACACACACACACACACACATACACACACACACACACACACAGAGTCATTGCAGCATTATTTGTATTTGCAAAAGAAAAATAAAGATGTAAAAACAATAGAAAAAAATGATTAAAGAAGGTAACAAGTATACCTAAGCTATCAACAGAATCATGTTATTTCATAGTAATGAAGTACTGCAGAAAATATTGAGAGACTTAATATATAAACAGACAGTGGGCAGACCATATAGAACTGACTCATAACTGGCAGGAAACCAACCCCTCATCTATGATAAACAACCTAGCCAGCCAACGTGCTATAAATCAGACTTATAGGAAGCTAGATTACTATCTCTAGTAACAATGCAGGAAGCTAAAGAATAACTTCTGTAACAATCAGTTCAAAATGTCCAGGATTTGATTAATAACTGGAAGCTTTCCTAATTTTTGCCCCAGGTTTCAATTTAGGACCAACCAGGGAAGGCCACTCATATACAGCTAACCAATCACATAAGATGCCCCACTTCGAGTTAGCCCTCAGACAGATTCCTGATGCCAACAGCCTCAGGGTATACCTAAAGTCTTCATTTTTTTCCACTATAATGTTTCCCACTCTGTGTCAGAACATGAATGATGGTGGCTCACTTCCTTGCTATATATAGTAAGCCCAGAATAAAGAGCCTTTGATTTTCCCATGTGGTTAGTTTTCCTTCATTTTTACAATACTAAAACCTATACACGAAGTATTCATTATTACGGAAAATGAATGGAAAGTATCTGTTGCCTAAGAAAATGAAGGAATGTGGTATAGGATGAAAAATGAAAGTGTAGTTGAGAGACATCATGACAAGCATTTCAGTCCGCTGATTCCTTCCCTGACCTGTTCATATAGAAAACAGGCTTATCAATACATAACCAACACTCTTCTCTAGCTCTGCTTCTAGAATGCCAGCAACAAGGTCTATACTCCTCAGGCAGAAATATTTCACTAAACTGGATTGGGAAACCAACTGCCTCAAATAATAATAATATTATGGATAATTGTGATACCCAATTGCTAAGTCCCTATATAATCAACCTACTGTAGAGATTAGCAGTGGGCAAGTACTGTGTCCACAACCAGAACATCTAAGCAGATTTTTAGTCCCTCCATCTCGAAAATGAATGGGCAGGTAAATTTTAGAATGTTTTTTAATGTAAAAGATATAAAGCCATACAGAAAACTAAAAGGAATTCAGATGCAACAGAAGAATCGATAAAAAAATAAAGCCAGCAGAAAGCCTAGTTAATATCTTAGAGAAATAAAACATATACATGCAAAACAAGATATTTTAAAATAATGCATTCTTAGACATAAAAATATGTTAATAGAAATAAACATTACAATGAAATACTTAGGGCCTAGACTCAGGAATTTTCCAGATAATGCAGCAACAATAACAACTACAAAACTCAAAAGAGGGCAAAATTAGAAATAAACTTTAATTGATGCAGTGTCTGAATAACATGAGTTACAGATTGATCAAAATAAAGCAAGAAAATTTCTCCAAACTAAAGGACATGTGTTTTCAGATTTAAAATACACATGGATTTTAATGCCCTACACAGTTTTCACAAAAAATACACTGACATGATATTATAATATTTTAATTTTGAAAAGCAATTATAAGATATCTAATATTCCCAGGAAAGGGTGGGAGGAGGAAGACAAGGAGGAAAACAAATTGCATACAAATACTTGCGGACTAGAATGATGACAGTAACAGTAGAATCTATAAAGCAGGGAGTAATACCTATCATGCTCTAAGAGTGAAATATTGTCCATCTAGAATACTTTTCAAGGCAAACTATTCTTATTTTCTTGACTGATGCTCCTTTTAAAGAAATTTAATTGAAATATAGTTGATATATAATATATTGATTTCAGTGTATAACATAGTGATTAGACAATTATGTACACTACTAAATGCTCACATTGGTAAGTGTGGCTGCTATCTGTCAACATATATCCAAAGTAAATTATTAGTTGGGTATTAGTGTAGAATAAAATACTTTTTCAGATAAGCGAAGAGTCAGAATTTTAAACTTCCGTTTACTTTTTCTCTGAAAGTCACTGTAGTGTGGGCCTGACCATGTATAGAAAGATTGAGGATTGTGAAAAATATCATTTAACACCTTCCAAACTGCAATAAATATTTACTCCCAAATCCCTATCACACGTTTCCTGGAATTTCACAAGCTTATCTTAAGTAAATCTGAAGGTGTAAATGAATAAAAAATAGATAAGAGAATTCTAAAATGTTTAGAGGATATGCTATCACAAATATAAAGATTAATCATAATAGCATGGAATTTAACATTGTAGCATTTATACAGATACAAAGTAAACTAATAGAATAATCCTGAGATCCCAGGCATAGAGTCTGTATGTGTATGTATATATATATATATATATATAAACTTTGTATATGATAAACACTTCATTAGCTCTTAGTAGGCATAAAAACAGTCTACATGACACAGAGAACATCAAAATTCATTGCTTGTATATCCCTTCAAATATATTCTTAAAATCTAATATTCTTGACACATATATTTTTTATTTTAATTTGCAAAATTTGTGGCTTCTGTATATTTAAATATTGACATTTTAGTGAAAATTATTGTAAAACTGTAACATATTGCAACAGTTTGTAAAATTTATCCAATGGAATAAAAATACCATAATGAATGATATCCACCAGCATCCACTTTAAAAATTCATGAGCATACTCTTTGTAACATTCTGAAAACTTAATTGTCTCTTTACCCTCTGTGAACTCATATTTCCATTCCACTTTCTTTGCAGGATTTTCTTCCAATTTGCTACATTTTATGCTTGAAAATTATTTATTGATTGCCCTATTTTTCTTCAATAAAATATGTATAATATTGACATTTAACTTGTTTTATTTCCTATGACATTAAAGATCTAAGTGTTCAAATACTCACTGGATTTCTTCCTTTTATTAAGTAACTTTTCACTGCAACATTAAGTAGGTGTATAAATATTCACAAATAAAAAATATATATTGGAAGCCTATCCACGTGTAAAATTCACAGATGGAGAAATGGAGCAAAACCATTAATCAAGAAATGTCTCTCACCCTCTTACTGTTTCCCCTATGACTATTATCTTGATTCCTAATATTAAAAATTAGCTTTGCCTACTTTTGAACTTTATAAAAAAGGAATCATGTTAAGTGCTATTTCTGTGGTTTCTTTAACTGTGTAGGTACTTGTGAGAAACACCCACTGCCTTGTGTGTTGCACTGGGTCATTCTTTCTTATTGCTATTTAGTATTCAATTATGTGACTGTAACATGGTTTATTTTTATCTCTACTGCCACTTTGCTTCCTCAGCAGGCCTCCAGGCTTTCCAAATGCGATGAAGTATTTACTAGGGTCCTTCTTGGTGAGTCTTGAATTCCAAAATTTGTCTTCTCAGCCCTGTAAACCGCAGGAAATACTTGCTTGGTCACCAGGAGCTTTCTGACCAGATTCTTATCTTCTGCTCTACACAGTTCAAGGATTCGGTGATTGCCTTAAGATAAAAAACACTATAACGTTAGGCTTACTTTCCTGTGCTACATTTTCTCAGGGATATAGCTTCTTGATCATCTCCTTCTCTCCCACACTCTGTTTTTGTACCTATAATCTTCACTTTCTGATCCTCCAGCCCATGAAATTGACACATATTTCCTGATTTCTCTGCCTTTAGTGGGAGTAGTTCTACCAGGACTCTCTGTCAAGATATATGCCAAGCATCATCAAATGTCCGGAGGGATGAGAAGCTTACAGAATTTACTCATTACTCTGTAGTTCCCATTTTCTTCAAGATACTGGCTTCCTGAATATGGCTCCCTTTGGGAATTCTTAATTACATTCTGACAATTGTGTTGGGGTGGTTGCTATATGTTTTTTGTATTTTATCTGGCTATTTCCATGTTTCTCAGCGGTAGATTTGACTGCTGCAGTGATTTTTTCTCAGCCTTTTCTTGTACCCTTGTGCCTACTCACAGCCACTTCCCCCAACCACTTAAGAATAACTACTATTCTAACATCATAGATGAGTTTTCCTTGTTGTTGACCTTCGTACATAAGAAATCATGGTGGACTTTTTTGGGAGATCTTTACTTTGCTTAACATTTTATTTTTCAGGCAATCATGGTGTCTTTGATCATGTTTCAGTCCCCTTAGTTTTCTTAATGGGTGAACTGATCGATTTTCAAATGTCACATCACCTCTGAGTTTGTAAGATAACATTTGGTCATGACACTTGGCCATAAATAAATCATCTTGATTTCATATTCGGAAACTGTTTTAAGAATTTTTGCAACTATGTTCATGAGTTATTTATTGCCTTCATGTTGAATGTAATTTTTTATAATTTTTGGTTTAAGTCTACATTTTACTGTGTGCTTTCTATTTGAACCACCTGTATTATATTCTTTTTACCAATCCTTTCTTGACTGTTTCTGATTAGTATAGTTATCATTGCATTTTCCCCCTTATTAACATTTTAGTTTTACATGATTTTCCCATTTTTAATAGTTACCATAAGATTTAAATATATCTTTGGCTCATTACAGTTTAATAAAGTGAACACTTTTATTGCTTGCTCAATAATGTTAGGATTCTAAAACAATTTGTCCCCATCCATGTACCTCAATCTTGCCTTTTGTTTTATCATTTTCATGCATTTTAATTGATATGTATTTCAAACCCCAGAGATGGTATCATTACAAGACCTCTCTCTCTCTCTCTCTCTCTCTCTCTCTCTCTCTCTCTCTCTCTCTCTCTCTCTTTCTCTCTCTCCCACTCTTTCTCTCTCTCTCACTTTCACACACACACACACACACACACACACACACACACACACACACACACACAGAGATTCATACACTCTCCTACATGGTTTCTTATTCTTCTGTTCCTTATAACTTCCCTCTTTTCCTTATTTCCTTCTAAAATAATCATTTTTCATGAAGAATATTATTTGATTTATTTTAGAACAGATCTAAGTTGGCAATAATTTTTCAGCACATTAAAAATGTCCTGTTTTTGTTGAGAGGTCACTTGTTTATTCTGTTGTGCCCTGTTGACAGTAATGTGTCTATCCTATAACTGCTTTTAAGTTTCTTCTGTCATTAGTGTTCAGCCGTTCTACAAAATAAACTAGGTTTAGTTTTCTTTGTATATTTTTTCTTTAGTGTTTTCAGAACATCTGGAATATATGCTGATCTTTTATCAACTCTGTTAAATTGTCTCTCATCTTTTTCTGAAATTCCATGAGAATCTAAAATCTTTTCACCGGATCCTCTGTGACTATTACTCTTTTTCCTATTATTTTCACTTTTCTCTCTATGCTTTAGTTTGTATATTTTGTCTTGGCTTGGCTTAACAGTTCACCAATCCTGTCTTCTTCTGTTGTCTAATTTCTTATTCCAACTGATTGGTTGTTTCTGTTACTGAATTTTTCAGTCTTCAATTTCCTGTTTGGTCCTTTTTCAGTTTCAATTTTTGGTAAAATGTTTCATATTTAAAGGTATTTTCTCCATCTTCTGTTATTTCTTTATAATTCTTAAACATTTTATTTATTTATTTATTTATTTATTTAGGTATTATTAATATACAATCACATGAGCAACATTGTGATCACTAGATTCCTCCCACTGTCAAGTCCCCACCACATACCCCATTATAGTCACTGTCCATCAGTGTAGTAAGATACTATAGAGTCACTACTTGTCTTCTCTGTGCTATACTGCCTTCCCCATGCACCCCTCTATGTATGTGTGCTAATTGTAATGCCCCTTATTCCCCTTCTCCCTCCCTTCCCACCCACCCTCCTTAAACATTTATTTTTAAGCCTTTGTGAGCATACTGCAACATCTGAATCACACTTGTCTTCCAGTTTATTGATCTTCAGTTATATTTCCCTGTACCTTGGCCAGTCTAATACCTGTTGATTGAATTACAGACACTGTGGGTGAAAACTGCAGTTTTTCCCGATGATCCATCCCTTCTTCACATATAGTTCACATTTTTCTCTATTAGGGAGATAGAATGGGGATCATTACCTTAATTCAACCATAAAAAGCTGCTTCAAACTGTTTTACGTATTTGGTATAATTCAATCTACTTATATTTTCCCCCATTCTTACAGAAACCTAAATATTTAGAGATAAATCAACATAAAGACTAGTGGAGAACATTATATATATATATGACTAAGTGTTAATTGTAAAGAAAAACATATCATATTTAATCATAGTATTGAGGATCCAAATAATTGGAAGAGTTCTTATGACATTTACTAAGATAATTAATTTGGGATTAAACTGGCAGCACTTAGGTTAGTGTATTCCTCTTCTCACCCAATACACTTGACTTTAATAGTAATATCTACTAATAAGTTAAATACATAAGCATAGATGTGGGAGAAATAAGATGACTGGTTGTTTTTATTAGATAGCTTATGATTTTGTTTTCAAAAAAGGTAAGCAAATAGGCTCTCTCAAATTAAATGTGACCAGAAAATGAAAAGTATCAAAAGAGTGAGGCAAAAAATTCAACAAGAAAAATTAATAACCTACCAGCAGAACAATATAGTTATCCTGACAGAAAGTTCAGAATAAGTGCATGAAAAAAGTACTCAAATACAGATTTGTAGAAAGAAAACATTTGATCAATGAAATATATATATCAGTGATGATTTTATAATAAACATTAATATATTTAAGTATATATCAATGACATGTAAGTAAAATCAGGGTATAAGTTAAATTGCTAAGTGAGTATTGCTGGAAAGTTAAGTACAGAACCAGAAATACAAGAGAGTCAGTTCTATTACTAATGAAAAGGATGGGCAAAAGTTAAAATATATGGAATATAGTCAGCATTTCCAATATTAATCTTAGAGAAGTTTCACAGAAAGCTTGGTGGGGAAATTAAGCAAAGAAATAAAACAAAGAACATTCTCCAGAACTGTAGACCCTAAACCCTAAATGAATGGTGGTGCCTGAAGCCTGAACTCTAGTAGATCCTTCAAAAGAGACCCATAAGAACAATATTTTCTGAATTCTTTTGTATTGATAATGTTTTCTGTAGACTTTATTTTGAAAATCTGTTGGTAGATATAATATCTTAGTTCATATTTTCTTCCTTTGCGTGTCTTAAATATTTTAATACACATTGTTCTGGCCTGAAGAACTGAGATTGAAAAGTGATAAAGATTTGCTTTTTGGTCCCCTATTCTGTCATTTGACTTGATATTTTTCCTTGTCTGCTCCAAGGCTTTATTCATTTGTTTTTTTTAGCTCCTATTGATTTTTTGAGACTATGCTTCAGTATTGGTAATTCTGGATTGATTTTCTCAGCAACATGATACATCCTTCCAAAATGTCATTTCAATTGCTTTTACTACACAAGAATATTTCCTTGAATTATAATTTTAGAAGTTTTCCCTCTTTCTTGCTTTAGTTTTCCTCCTTAAAGGCTCTTATTATGAATATGATGGATATTTTTTGCTTGCCACTTTAAATTTTTCAGTTTCCTTTTAATTAAAAAAAACACTAATTTGTTCCTTTATTTTTCAAAAGTTGTAATTAAAGAATACTACATATATAAAAGAGCTAACATAAGATAAAGCTAGCTAAATTGTTTAAAATAAACATACCTGTATAACAACATATAAGTCAAACAATGAAACATGGGTAACACAACAGAAAACTTTTCCTGTATCTTTCTAATCTCTGTTGACCACATGGCTAACCACTATTATGACTTTCAACAGGTTATTTTCAGTGTGTTCTTTTTGTATTTTACATAAACAGAATTTCATTGTGGACACTGAGGCCATTTCCCTTTTAAGTGTCTGAAAATGTAGAATTTAAAATTATTATATGTTGGCATGTCCACATATTCATTGTTATCTTTACTATTTATATTTTTGATAGTAGTTTTACTTGAAATTTAATTTTTATTGAAGTAAACTATAGAAATGACTGTTTTTAAAGAGATTGCCAAATAAAATAATGAAATGTGTATGTTTTGAAATCCTCTTGTCATTTCAAAATGTACTGACAACAAAGAAGTATTTTCTAATATGGACTAAAGTTAATGGTTATCCTTCTAGCAGTGTTTATTGTAATACAGAGCTTATTGTATGTGTGAGCTTGAAATGCTTCCCAATCTATGTCAAATTGAATTTGAATTAAATTGGATGTTGTAGTTGACTATGAAAATTGTTATTGGAAGATAATATTAATGTAGGTCTATTATCAAATTAATCTATTACATAGATTGTGAATTTATAATACCAATTAGGAAATTTGTATATTATAGAATCAGCAATTCTATAATATGTGTGGCAAGAAATGTCTTTTTTCTTCTTTCCAATAATGTGTAATATAACACTTTTATCTTATAAGTTGCTATATATGAAAACATTTTGTAAAATGTAAATATGTATACAAATGTTTAATGTTATTATAGCTGTATTTTAAATATTGTGAATTATGGGTTCATCAAATGCATATAAGCTAAATCAATGTAGCTGGAGTGCATCTCTATGTAACAATTTCCTTAATTGAAAAAATTAAGATTTCCAAGTATAATTTCCCTATATGTAAAACATTCTATACTGAATTAGCATATGCTTAAACAGTTGTCTAATCAAAATTCTATTGCTTCTTCAGGGTAGCTAGTGAGAACGGAAAGCCTAGACTGTGAGCTGACAGTGCACATTCATATAACAAGTATTTTTAGACAGTTTCCCATGCCAGAGTTTATATTAGAAATTTAAATATAAATAAGACATGATAATTTGTGTTTTACTTATGGAAGGATAATTGAGGATATGGCAGGAACAGTAATTATTATTATAAGCTGACATAGGCTAGAATTCTTACATATAGTATTTGATTTAATTTTTATAATCACCTATGATGAAAAGCTTACCTCAAGGATTTTATAGGTGAGGCAACATACTCAGATAGTTTTCTGGCCAACCAAAAGCAAAATATACAGACTAAGGGGGCTAAAATTTGAATCTGTGCTTTTCTTACTTTGACATCCAAGATCTTTCCATTATATACCATATGGTTTGTCAGGTAAATGTTAATGCACTCATGTGACAGATCTAGGTAAGTATGTAATGACTATCTAACTGGAGTTAGTTTTTTTTTTTTTAATTTAAGGTTAATTTATTATAAATACCCACACATTGGGACTCATAGAAAATGTTAATCAATGTTAATCTATCTTTGCAAATTTAATATGATGATATTAAGTTCTAGCAAATGCTTAACTTAGGGTTTATGTTGCATCATAGTATTCAATAGCTTAATGATTTTGTTTTTAGATACCTGTTTTCATAGGTATCTTAAAATGTGCTCATGCGTTTTTTGAAGAACAATATTTTTTCTTATTTCTGTTTATACATGAGCAACTTATGGTCAAATCAAATAATTTCCAACTATTTCTAATGGCAATGTTAGGACTTGAATAATGAGAGTCATTTGTTAGGCTAAAGTGAATTTACTTCAGATTCCATTTATTTCTAGTGGCCAGTAATCTTTCAATTTCCCTTAAGGGCTCAAGAAACTCATTCAAAGTTTGTCTAAAGAAAAATTATACCCCTAGTGGGAAATGTTATTCTAGATGAGATCTTGCAGCAACCATGATGTGCTATGGTTACAGAGATTGATTCTTCTGGAGAGATATGATTCCTAAAGTATCTTCGGTGTACATTTATGTTTCATGTTGTAACAGAAATTCACTCATTCACTCATAAGTCTTCCTAAATTATGATAAATACATGGTTATCCAAAATATAAGATTAAGTCTGAAGAAGTTAAAAATAGAAAATAACTGACACATTAAAATGTGTTCTATGTTTAAAATAGTAGATTAGAATGACTGAATATCTGGACCAATCTTGGTTCACTATTAGAGTCAAAGCTATGAGGTAAAATAAGACCTAGAGATATTATTAATTTTGCCTATTTGCAGGATAAGCATTTTATTACTTAGATACCCTCATTTGTTAGAAAGGAAATGAAAATATAAAAGGGAAGGAAAAATATAAGACTGTATTATTTATCGAGTAATATATGGATATCATTTTAAAAAAGCACCTGTTCACATATCCTGAGTGTTACTTAAATTATTTTTACTACAGTATTTCTTTAATATGTACAAATGTAAACTGTAACTACTTACAACCATAAACTACAAAACTAAAAGCAAATTTCTAAGTTCAATAAAGCAAAACTAGACTATCAATAACATTCTAATCAAAATAATTAATTCTATGTCCAAGTTGACATTTTGTTGAACCTGAATTGTTATTCACAGTGTGACTTGTGTACTGATGCTATTGCTCAGGTCCTTGAGAGTTTGACATATATGTTTGCCATGTAAAATCTGATAAGTGACTGTTTCAATAATTATTGGAAGACATTTATATGTAATGTTCTGATATTGTTTATTTCTCACATAGCAATGATGAATACTATGTATATATACACATTTTTATCTTTTGCTCTTATTAGTTCACTACAAAGTCATAAAAGCATCACAATAAATAGAAATGAAATCAATAAGCATTGAAATTGAATAGCAAATAATAGTTATCACTCAAACCATCTTTAAATCAAATTTAGATATAATAGTTTATTATTGTTATTATGATAGAAATAGAAATAGAAAGACACTGACCTATGTTAGTGGGCACAGAGGGTAGAGATGACATACTGTTATGCTCATCAACCCAAAGGGACTTGCATATTCTGAATGAAGTTCAAAGACATCTTCTTTAATCGTATTTGCAATATATCATTAATCCTCAGTGATTAGTTCCATATTTCTGGATTAATTGACATGCTAACTACAGAATATTTCTATAATCTTAAAGCTGCAAATTTTCAAGTATATCAACCATGTATACACTATTCTTGAAATTTCTATTCTTGTACTAAAAGAAATTCCAGGTATCAGTGCAATGGGGAAATTTTATCATACTCCCTAGGTAGCTTATTCTAATTTCCATTAAATGTATTCTTTATCTCAGCCTTTTAGAGGTTATAAGTATTGCAAATATCTTCTCCCAGTTTGCAGCTTGTTTTTTCATTTCATTAGGGTATCTTTTGAAAGAAAGAATTTAATAAAATTTAATGTAGTAATTGATCAATCTGTGTGTGTGTGTGAGTGTATTTAATCTATCCTTCCTTCCTCCATTGTGGCAATATTTTTACATTTTTAACAGAGTAAAATTTTGATTTTTCACACTTTAGTTGCTAATCAATTTGTAATAAATTTTTGTGTAAGTTACCTGTTATGGGCTGAATCATATCTCTTCAAATTCATATGTTGAAGTTATATTCCCTAATACCTGAGAAAATGAATGTGTTTAGAGATAGGGTCTTAAAAGAGGTAAAGTTCAAATGAGTTCATTAGGGTGGATCCTCATCTATTATGACCAGTGTCCTTATCAGAAGAGGATATTTGAGCAAAAAGACATCAGGGATGTGCACCCAACAAAGGAAAGACCATGCGAAGACATCAGGAGAATGCAGACATCTACAAGCTGCGGAGAGAAACTTCAGAAGAAACTGATTTTGTTGATACCTTGATTTTGGACTGCTATCCTCCAAAGCCAAAATAAATTAATTCCTGTCTTTCAAGCCACTGTGCCTCTGGCATTGTGTTGCGATAGGCCTAGCAAACTAACTGTCACGTTTCTCTTCTCGACAAATACAAGGAACTGTTCCAGGATCATTGTTTAGTTTCTTCCTTTCCCTCTGCTCTGTAGAACCACCTTTGTCCATGTATCAAGTTTCCATTTCTGTAGGGGTCATTTTCAAGCACCTCTATTCTCTTCAGTCTATTTGTTTAGTGCTGCCTAGTCCCATACTGTTATAACTACTACAGTTTGGAAATATAACTTGATAGAACAAATATCTTTGCTTTGTTATCACTTTAATCAGTGTTACCATCAATCTTTGCAATATAATATTTATTTTTGGGGTTCACAGCCAAAGTTCTAAATCAGAAAAGAAGGCAAGGCAAGCAATAGATAAGCCTTCCAAAAACTATAAATAAAGGAAATTCCAGGAATGTACAACTAAATTTGAAGAAGAAAAACAAAGCAAATGAGGTCCTATAAGTTAAAATATAACTGATGGAATAAAAAATTCATTGAGTGGCTTAAACACTGAATGGAGATGTGATAAACTGGTAAACATATCTAAACAAATCCATCAATGCACTGCACATAAAGACATACATGAAAGAGAAGGTAAGAGCTAAATGAAAAAATGCAAAGGTTTAACATATGCTGACATAGAATCACAGAAAGTGAGAGAGAAAATGGAGAAATATTTGAAAGAAAATGGCAACAATTGTTCAAAACTAAAGAAAAAAAACAAAATCAATCTGCATCCAAACACATCCTGGTAAAACTGTACAACACAAAGGATAGAAGAAATCTTTTATGTACCCAAAAGAAAAAATGACAATCAGACAATAATGGAATCCCAGTTGCAGCAAGAGAGCTGGGATATTGGAGTATCTTCAGATTTTTGAGAGAAGTGATTGCCAACCTACCTTTAAGTTCCCAGAAATATTACCTTTCAGGAAAAATGATCAATTATAATACCATCACAAAAAGCCTGCACTAAAGAAATTCTTTTTGTATTACAAAAAGAAAAAAGTAATCTCAGAATGAAGGTTTGTGTTGCCAGAAAGAATGATAAAACAAATCAAATGATATACTAACACATGAGCAGTTTGTTACTTGATCTTCATCTTAGGAGACCTGCAGGCCAAAATTTGGTAAGCTTTTCAGCAGACAGTATTACTTCTGTATTGGCCTGTCACCAGGGGGAGTGACTGACCAGGAACCAGCTGAGTCCACCTTAAGGTTTCTGCCCCAGTGCCTGAATCAGGACTCACACTGGCCCAGGCTCAGGTGCCAGATAGAATCTTCCCTGTAAGTTCCCACCCTTAGGTACAATACTCCTCCCATTAACTGTTTCTCCCGGCTTTCAGTTCTGATCCCAGATCGTACTTCTGGATGTCTGTCTGTTCTGTTTTCTTTCTGAGTGTCTGTGTCTTGGGTGTAGAGGGGGGTGGTGGTTTTGTGTGTATGTGTATGTGTGGTGGGAGTGGGGATGTGATGTGATGGTGAGATCACCTAAGGGTCTTCCTCTACCATCTTCTAGAGTTTGAATAAGATGCTCTCCCCGTATCTATGTTGGAAGGGAATTCACAGCATCCAGTTGACCAACATGCTGGTCACAGCTTAACAATGTCTTGTAACGTATGGGTAACACATGCAGCTTCTGTAGTTAAGAAGAAAAACATTCGATAATTTTGAAGCAAAGCAGGGTTGAATGGTTCTGTTTCATAGAAGCAGGCACATTTTATTCTCTGTATTATTTTATTGAAGTATAGTTGATATAAAATATTATATTGGTTTGAAGTATACAACAAAGTAGTTCAATAGTTACACACATTGTTAAGTCCTCACCCCAACTAGTGCAGTTACTATCTGTCAACTAGAAAGATGTTGCAGAGCCAGTGGCAGTATTATCCATGTTATACTACCATCCATGTGTCCAATTTATATTCAACTGAAATTTTTATACCCCTTTATCATCATCACCCTCCCCACTCACCACCCCCAGCTCCTCCACCATGGTAATCACCAGTCACTTCTCAGTGTCTATGAGTCTACTCCAATTTTTCCTTTTTGTTTTGGTTTGTTTTTAGATTTCACAAGAAAGTGAAATCATATGGTATTTGTATTTGTCCACCTGGCTTAAATTTAGCATAATAATCTCTAGGTTCATCCATGTTGTCACAAATGGCAAGATTTTTTTTATGGCTGAATAATGTTCCATTGTGTATATGCCACACGTCTTCTTTATCCATTCATCTACCGATGGACACTTAGGTTGCTTCCATATCTTGGCTATTGTAAATAATGCAGTAAAAATATAAGGGTGCAAATATCTTTTTGAATCAGGGATTTTGGTTTTTTGGGAGTAAAGTTCTAGAAATGGAATTATTCGGTTGTATCTATTGTTAGTATTCCAAGGAACTTCCACACTGTTTTGCACAGTAGCTACACCAATTTACATTCTCACCAACAAAGTAGGAGGACACACTGCTCCACATCCTCACCAACACATGTTTTTTCTTTTTACTTAGGTTATTTATTTATTTGGTATCATTAATGTACAATTAAATGAGCAACATTATGGTTCCTAGACTCCCCATACTGCCTTTGCTGTGCCCCACCCCCTACATTATGTGGGTTAATCATAATGCCCCCTTTTCCCCCTTATCCTTCCCTTTCTACCCATCCTCCCCAGTCCCTTTCCCTTTCGTAACTATTAGTCCATTTTTGGGTTCTGTGGATCTGCTGCTGTTCTGTTCTTTCAGTTTTTTCTTTGTTGCTAAACTCCACAGATGAGTGATACTTGTCTTTTTCTGCCTGGCTTATTTCACTGAGCATAATACCCTCTAGCTCCATCCATGTTGTTGCAAATGGTAGGTGTTCTCTTCTTATGGCTGAATAATATTCCATTGTGTATATGTACCACATCTTCTTTATCCATTCATCTACTGATGGACATTTAGGTTGCTTCCATTTCTTGGCTATTGTAAATAGTGCTGCAAGAAAAATAGGGGTGCATGTGTCTTTTTCAAACTGGGCTCCTGCATCCTTAGGGTAAATTCCTAGGAGTGGAATTCCTGGGTCAAATGGTATTTCTATTTTGAGTGTTTTGAGGAATGTCCATACTGCTTTCTGCAATAGTTGAACTAGTTTACACCCCCACCAGCAGCATAGGAGAGTTCCCCTTTCTCCACATCCTCACCAACATTTGTTGTTGTTTGTCTTTTGGATGTTGACCATCCTAACTAGTGTGAGGTGCTATCTCAGTGTGGCTTTAATTTGCATTTCTCTGATGATTAGCAATGTGGAGCATCTTCTCATGTGCCTGTTGGCCATCTGAATTTCCTCTTTGGAGAAGTGTCTTTTCAGATCTTCTGCCCGTTTTTTAATTGGCTTATTTGTTTCTTGTTTGTTGAGGTGCATGAGCTCTTTATATACTTTGAATGTTAATCCTTTATCGGATCTGTCACTTATGAATATATTCTCCCATACTGTAGGATGCGTTTTTGTTCTACTGATGGTGTCCTTTGCTGTACAGAAGCTTTTCAGCTTGATATAGTCCCACTTGTTTATTTTTGCTTTTGTGTCCCTTGCCCAGGGAGATATGTTCATGAAGAAGTCACTCATGTTTATATCCAAGACATTTTTGCCTATATTTTTTTCTAAAAGTTTTATGATTTCATGACTTACATTCAGGTCTTTGATCCATTTTGAATTTACTTTTGTGTTTGGGGTTAGAAATGATCCAGTTTCATTCTCTTACATGTGGATGTATAGTTTTGCCAACACCAGCTGTTGAAGAGGCTGTCATTTCTCCATTATATATTCACGGCTCCTTTATCATATATTAATTGACCATATATGTTTAGGTTAATATCTGGACTCTCTATTCTGTTCCACTGGTCTGTGGGTCTGTTTCTGTGCCAGTACCAAATTGTCTTGATTACTGTGACTTTGGATTAGAACTTGAAGTTGGGAAACAAGATACTCCCTGCTTTATTCTTTGTTCTCAGGATTGCTTTGGCTATTCAGGGTCTTTGGTGGTTCCATATGAATTTTAAAACTATTTGTTCCAGTTCGTTGAAGAGTGCTGTTGGTATTTTGATAGGGATTGAATTAAATCTGTAGATTGCTTTAGGCAGGATGGCCATTTTGACAATATTAATTCTTCCTAGCCAAGAGCATGGGATGAGTTTCCATTTGTTAGTGTCCTCTTAAATTTCTCTTAAGAGTGTCTTATAGTTTTCAGGGTATATGTCTTTCACTTCCTTGGTTAGGTTTATTCCTAGGTCTTTTATTCTTTTTGATGCAATTGTGAATGGAATTGTTTCCCTGATTTCTCTTTCTGATAATTAATCATTACTGTTTAGGAAAGCAACAGATTTCTGCATATTAATTTTGTATCCTGCAACTTTGCTGAATTCAAATATTAGTTCCAGTAGATTTGGAGTGGAGTCTTTAGGTTTTTTTATGTACAATATCATGTCATCTGCAAATAGTGACAGTTTGACTTCTTTCTTACCAATCTGGATGCCTTTTATTTCTTTGTTTGGTCTGATTGCCATGGGTAGCACCTCCAGTACTATGTTGAATAAAAGTAGGGAGAGTGGGCATCCATGTCTTGTTCCCAATCTTAGGTGAAAAGCTTTCAGCTTCTTGCTGTTAAGTATGATGTTGGCTGTGGGTTTGTCATATATGGCCTTTATTATGTTGAGGTACTTGCCCTCTATCCCCATTTTGTTGAGAGATTTTATCATGAATGGATGTTGAATTTTGTTGAATGCTTTTTCAGCATCTATGGAGATGATCATGTAGTTTCTGTCCTACTTTTTGTTGATGTGGTGGATGATGTTGATGGATTTTCAAATGTTGTACCTTCCTTACATCCCTGAGATGAATCCCACTTGATCATGGTATATGATCCTCTTGATGTAATTTTGAATTTGGTTTGCTAATATTTTGTTGAGTATTTTTGCATCTTTGTTCATCAGGGATATTGGTCTGTAATTTATTTTTTTTGTGGTGTCTTTGCCTGGTTTTGGTATTAGAGTGATGCTGGCTTCATAAAATGAGTTTGGAAGTATTCTCTCTACTTGTATTTTTTGGAAAACTTTAGGGAGAATGAGTACTATGTCTACTCTAAATGTCTGATAAAACTCAGCAGTGAATCCATCTGGTCTGGGTGTTTTGTTCTTGGTTTGTTTTTTATTACTGATTCAATTTCATTGCTGGTAATTGGTGTGTTTAGATTTTCTGTTTCTTCCTTGATCAGTCTTGGAAGGTTGTATTTTTCTAGAAAGTTGTCCATTTCTTCTAGGTTATCCAGTTTGTTAGCATATAGATTTTCATAGTATTCTCTAATATTTCTTTGTATTTTTGTTGCATCCATTTTGATTTTTCATTTCTCATTTCTGATTCTGTTTATGTGTGTAGATTCTCTTTTCTTTTTAATAAGTCTGGCTAGGGATTTATCTATTTTCTTTATTTTCTTAAACATCCAGCTCTTGGTTTCATTGAGTTTTTTGTATTCTTTTATTCTTCTCAATTTTATTTCTTTCTTCTCTAATCCTTTTTATGCCCTTCCTTCTGCCAACTTTGAGCCTCATTTGTTCTTCTTTTTCCCGTTTCAATAATTGTTACTTTAGACTATTCATTTGGGATTGTTCTTCCTTCTTTCAGTAGGCCTGGATTGCTATATACTTTCCTCTTAAAACTGCCTTCACTGCATCCCACAGAAGTTGGGGCTTTGTGCTGTTGTTTTCATTTGTCTCCATATATTGCCCAATCTCTGTTTTAATTTGGCCATTTATCCATTGATTATTTAGGAACATGTTGTTAAGCCTCCATGTGTTTGTGAGGCTTTTTGTTTTCTTTGTACAATTTATTTCTAGTTTTATAACTTTTTGATGTGAGAAGTTGGTTGGTAGAATTTCAATCCTTTTGAATTTACTGGGGCTCTTTTTTGTGGCCCAGTATGTAGTCTATTCTGGAAAATGTTCCATGTACACTTGAGAAGAATATGTATCCTGCTGCTTTTGGGTGTAGAGTTCTGTACATGTCTGTTAGGTCCATCTGTTCTAGTGTGTTATTCAATGCCTCTGTGTCCTTACTTATTTTCTGCCTGGTTGATCTGTTCTTTGGACTGAGTGTTGTGTTAAAATCTCCTAGAATGAATGCATTGCATTCTATCTCCTCCTTTAATTGTTAGTATTTGTTGCACATATGCTGGTGCTCCTGTGTTGGGTGCATAGATATTTGTAATGGTTATATTCTCTTGTTGGACTGACCACTTTATCATTATGTAATGTCCTTCTTTACGTCTTTTCACTTTCTTTGTTTTGAAGTCTATTTTGTCTGATACAAGTACTGCAACACCTGCTTTTTTCTCCCTATTGTTGGTATGAAACATCTTTTTCCATCCCTTCACTTTTAGTCTGTGTATGTCTTTGTGTTGAGGTGAGTCTCTTTTAGGCAGCATGTAGATGGGTGCTGCTTTTTTAAGATTCCAAGCCTTCTGGGCTGAGTTTGCCAGGACGATTTTGTTCACCTGTTAAACCCTTGTCTTTTTAAGACTTTTAAAGCACCTGCTTTCTTTTGTCCCAGGGTAGCAGGCTGTGGTGACCCACTCACAGTGTCCATCTTGGATTTTACTTTTCCATTTCTCTAATACCCAGTACACCATGCAATGTGTGTCTGTTCTCTCTGTGGAGATTACTAGGGCTGGTGTTTTAGCATTTCTGTGCTTCCACTCCTTCCCCACTCTCATTCTTTTCCTCCCACCAGTGAGCTTGGATCACGGCTTTGTATTTTACCCTTTTCGTGAGATGCTGAGTTCTTGCAGATGTAGATGTAGCCTGGCTGTTGTACTGTATTTTCTGGTCTCTCTTTTATGAATAGTTGTATTTACTGTATTTTCAAAATACATGTTTTTGGGAGGAGATTTCTGCCACCATCTTGAGCACCCCCTCACCAACACTTCTTATTTCTTGTCTTTTGGATAGTATCCATTCTGTGAAGTGACGTATCATAGTGGTTTTGAGTTTCATTTTCCTGATGATTAGTGATATGGAGCATCTTTTCATGTGCTTGTTGGCCATCTTTGTATCTTCTTAGTGTGTATGTCTGTTCATGTATCTGCCCATTTTTTAAATTGGGTTATTTGATATTTGTATTGAGCATATGAGTTCTTTATGTATTTTGGCTGTTAAACCCTTATCAGACAAATCACTTGTGAATATATTCTCCTATATTGTAGGTTGTCTTTTTGTTCTTCTGATAGTGTCCTTTGCTTTACAGAAACTTTTTGGTTTGATGTAGTCTAGCTTACCCATTTTTTATTTTGTTGCCCAAGAGATGTATGCAGGAAAACCGCTCATGATTATATTCAAGAGATTTTTGCCTATGTTTTCTTCTAAGAAATTAATGGTTTTATGGTTTCATAGCTTACACTGAGGTCTTTAGTTTATTTCAACTTTACATTTGTGTATAGGGTTAGATAGATAGTAATCCAGTTTCATTCCCTTGCATGTAGCTGATGAGTTTTCCCAACATCAATTATTGAAGGCTTTTCCCCATTGTATATTCATGGATCCTTAACTGTATATTAATTGACCATATATGCATGGGTTTATTTCTGAGCTCTCTATTCTGTTCCATTATCTATGGATCTGTTTTTGTGCAAGTATCATTCTTTATTGTTTACTGTAGCTATGTAGTATAGCTTGAACTCAAGAAGCATAATACTCCCAGCTTTGTTCTGTTTCAAGATTGCTTTGGCTATTGATTGTCTTTTTGGTAACATGAATTTTAGGATTATCTGCTCTTGTTCATTGAAAAATTCCATTGGTATTTTGATAGGGATTGTATTGAATTTATAAATTGCACTGGGCAGGATGGCCATTTGACACTATTAATTCTTCATATCCATGAACATGGGCTAGACTTTAATTTATTTGTATCTTCTTTAATTTCTCTCATCAGTGTCTTATAGTTTTCAAAGTATAGTTCTTTCACCTCCTTGATTAGGTTTATTCCTAGGTATTTTTTTGTTCTTTTTGATGCAATTGTTAAATGGAATTATTTTCCTGATTTCTCTTTCTACTCATTTGTTATTATATAGGAATGCAACAGATTTCTGTGTATTAATTTTGTATCCTTCAGGTTTGCTGAATCCAGTTATTCTAATAGTGTTTTTGGTGGAGTCTTTAGGGTTTTCTATATATAATATATCATTTGCAAAAAGTGAGTTTTACTTCTTCCTTACCAATTTGGATGTCTTTTACCTCTTTATCTTATCTAATTGCCATGGCTAGCATGTATATTACTATGTTGAATAAAAGTTGTAAGAGTGGATATCTTTGTTTTGTTCCTGATTTTAGAGGAAAAGCTTGAGAAAAATGTGTATCATTCTGCTTTTGGGTGTAATGTTCTACAGATAGCAGTTATGTCCATCTGATCTAATGTGTTGTTCATTGCCTCTGTTTCTTTATTTACCTTCTGTCTGGTTGATCTATTCATTGATGTAAGTGGTATGTTAAAGTCTCTTAATATGAATGAGTTTCATTCTGTTTCCCTCTTCTAAATTCTGTTCGAATTTGTTTTAAATGTTTTGCACTCCTATGTTGGGTGCATAGATATTTATAATTAACATATCCTTTTGTTGATCTGATCCCTTTATCATTATTTAACGTTCTTCTTTGTCTTTTGTACTTGCTTTGTCTTGAAGTCTATTTGTCTGATATAAGTACTGAAACTCCTGGTTTTTTCTCCCAATTATTTACATGAAATATCTTTGGCCATCTCTTCACTTTCATTTTTGTGTATATCCTTAGATCTGAAATGCATCTCTAGTAGGCAGCATGTACATGGATTTTATCTTTTGATTGGTGCATTCAATCCATTTACATTTTAAGGTAATTATTGCTAAGTATGTACTTTTTGGCATTTTATTGTTTTCTGGTTGTTTCTATAGTTTCTCTCTGTCCCTTCTTCCTCTCTTATACTCTTCTCTTGATATTTGATGACTATCTTTAGTGTTCTGATTAGATTTCTCTTTTTTAATTTTTTGTATATCTAATATAGGCTTTAGGTTTGTAGTTACCACACAGTTCATGGATAGTTTCCTAACTATGTAATAGCTTATATTAAGTTTATGATTACTGTATTTCAAACACAATCTAAAAGTACTTCTTTTCTATTCTTTTTCCTCTTCCACAGTTCAGATGTCATAATCTGCATTTTTTTGTGTATCCCTTGACTGATTTTGTGTATAGTTGATTTCACTACTTTTTTGCTGTTGCTGTTGTTGTTTTCATTAATCTACAATTACATGAAGAACATTATGTTTACTAGGCTCCCCCTTCACAAAGTGCCCCCCACAATACTTATAGTCACTGTCCATCAGCATAGTAAGATGCTGTAGAATCACTACTTGTCTTCTCTGTGTTGCACAGCCCTCCCCATGCCCCACCCCCACATTATACATGCTAATCATAATGCCCTCTTTCTTTTTCCCTGCCCTTATCCCACCCTTCCCATCCATCCTCTCCGGTCCCTTTCCCTTTGGTAACTGTTAGTACATTCTTGGGTTCTGTGATTCTGCTGCTGTTTTGTTCCTTCAGTTTTTCTTTGTTCTTATATTCCTGGCAAAACTGGACAGCTACATGTAAGAGAATGAAACTGGATCATTGTCTAACCCCATACACAAAAATAAATTCAAAGTGGATCAAAGACCTGAATGTAAGTCATGAAACCATAAAACTCTTAGAAAAAACATAGACAAAAATCTCTTGGACATAAACATGAGTGACTTCTTCATGAATATATCTCCCTGGGCAAGGGACATAAAAGCAAAAATGAACAAGTGGGACTATATCAGGCTGAAAAGCTTCTGTACAGCAAAGGACACCATTAATAGAACAAAAAGGTATCCTACAGTATGGGAGAATATATTCATAAATGACAGATCTGATAAAGGGTTGACATCCAAAATATATAAAGAGCTCACACACCCAACAAACAAAAAGCAAATAATCCAATTAAAAAATGGGCAAAGGAGCTGAACAGACAGTTCTCCAAAGAAGAAATTCAGATGGAAAACAGAAACATGAAAAAGTGCTGCACATGGCTAGTCATCAGAGAAATGCAAATTTAAACCACAATGAGATTATCACCTCACACCAGTAAGGATCGCCACCATCCAAAAGACAAACAACAACAAATGTTGGCGAGGTTGTGGAGAAAGGGGAACCCTCCTACACTGCTGGTGGGAATGTAACTTAGTTCAACCATTGTGTTTTGTTTGTTTTTTAATTTAATTCTTGCTTGGTAAGTAACTGCTCTATTACCTTTACTATTCATTTATTCACTGGTGAATAGTATTTAGGCTTAATAACATTTCTGACTACAGAAGTTTCTTTAACATATCCTGTAATGCTGCTGGATTGCTGGTTTTAAATTCCTTCAGCCTTCATCTGGAAATGTTTAATCTGTCCTCAAATTTGAATGATAATCATTCTGGGCAGAGGGTTCTTGATTGAAGATCCTTTTGTTTCAATACATTAAATATTTAATGGCATTCTCTCCTGGCCTGTACATTTTCTGCTGATAAATCTGCTGATAGACTTATGGGTTTTTCTTTGTAATTTTTTTCTCTCTGGCTGCTTTCCATACCCTCTCCTTATCCTTAATCTTTGCCATTTTAATTATTATATGTCTTGGTGTTGTCTTCCTTCGGTTCTTTTTGGTAGGGGCTCTCTGTACTTCTAGGACCTGGGTGTCTATTCCCTTCCCAAGACTGGGTAGGTTTTCAGCAATTATTTCTACAAAAAGACTTTCTACCCCTTTGTCTCTCTCTTTTTTCTGGCACCCCGATTATGTGAATATTGTTCCATTTGGAGTTATCACATACTCTCTTAACATCTGCTCATTTCTAGAGATTCTTTTTTCTCTTTATTCCTCAACTTTGTTGGTTTCTTGTTCTCTAATTTCCATCTCATTAATTCCCTCCTAGCAATCTATTATTCATTCCCTCCATTGTATATTTCACTTCAGTTATTGTATTCCTCAGTTCTGAGTGGCTCATTTTTAGCTCCTCAATCTCTTTGTTGAAGTCCTCCCTGAGATAGTCAATACTTTTCCACAGATCAGTGGGCATATTTTGACTGTTATTTTGAAATATTTATCAAGAAGATTGGTGACTCATTTAGCCTTCTTTCTGGTGTCTTATCCTGTACTTTTGTTTTTAACATATTTATCTGCCTCCTCATTTTGTCAGGGTTCTGTGTTTCTTCCTATGTGTTAGGTAGATCTGCTATGCTTTTCAGTTTAGAGAGCAATGGCTTTATGAAGTAGGCATCCTGTGCTGCCCAGAATGTTAAGACTCTTTACTCTCCAGTATCTGGTTCTTTTTTCTGTAGATCCCTAATTTCTGATTGTGGGCTATAGGCAGATTTGCCTTTTTTCTGTCTGCTAGCAGTGGTCTATCTATGTCTGCTGGAATTGAAGCTCACATCAGTGGGCCATTTATGAGCTGAGCAGCTGGGATTTTTGTGGGCAGGGCCACCTTCTGTCTGTCCTTCAGCAATTGTGGGAATGCTAGGCTAATGGAGTGAGGGTGGGTGGTTCCCAAGCTCTGAAGGGTGGGGTGAAAGTTGCTGGGGCATGCAATCATGTAGTGGCCAGGCATGGCATGTAGCAGCTCATGGCAGTGTGCAAGCAGATACATAGGCTCATGTCATTGGGCATGTGTGTTCTCCATACCAGGCTGGGTCACCTGCAATGAGGTAGGAATGCTCAGAACTGGCTCCCATAGGCTCCTCCCCCATTGGGCTGACATAGGGCCAAGACAGCGGGGAAAGCCTCCCTCTGCCTGCCAGGTAGCACAATCTTTCTCCACTTTTCTGGCAACAAAGTCTGATGATAATGGGTCTAGTAGCATGGTGGGTGGGCAGTTGCTCAGGGAAACTCCTCAGGGCTAAGCCACCAGCAAGGAGGTTTGAATATTTGGGGTCCCATGAGTGCAGACGAGTTAGGCTGAAGGAGGGCTTGGGAGTGTTGTCCACCTGCCCTTTCTCCTCCAGAGACAGCTTCCTCCAACTCTTGCACCTCTGGCATCCTTCCTGCTACTGATAAATCTTTAAAACTACTGCCTCTGTTTTGGGTCTCATCAGGACCGATGGAGCATGCCTATCCTTCTCAAGTGGCAGGAGGCTCAGCCACCCAGAGTGTTCCAACTCTCTCTGGTGTATAGCCCCATTAATCACCAAAGCCTAGTGCAATGTGGACTTGTGTTCCCAGACCAGGTCTCCAGAGTTCCTGAGCAGTTATCCCCTCCCCACTCCATTCCTCTTCCTCCTACCTGTGGGCTCGGAGAGGGAAGGGCTGGGGTCTAGACTGATGATGGCTCTGCCACTTTACCTTTCTCTGTGTGGTCTTCTCTTCATGAGGTGTAGGTGTTCTGTTCTGCAGTCTTTGATCATTTTCAGGGTTAGTTGTATTTGCTATTGATGCTTTCTTGGTGTGTGTGTGCGGGAGGAGGTTTCTTCCTCGCCTCCTACTCTGCCATCTTTTGTCTGCTCTCCTCTCATCCCATCTTTCATTTATTTCTCTTGTCTTAATGCTTTAACTGGAACTTCCAGTATATTGTTGACAAGGAGTAGTGAGAGAGGACATCCTTTCTTTGTAGCTAGTATTAATCGGAAAGCTTCTAGGTTCTTACCATTAAATATGATGTTACTTTGAAGTTTTGTATATATTTTTTCAGTTGAGGAAGTTCTCCTCTATTCTTAGTTTATTGGGAATTTTAATCATGAATAGGTCTTGGATTTTGTTAAATGCTTTTTCTGAATCTATGGATATGATATGTAATTTTTTTCCTTTATGACCTTTTGATTTGAGGGATTACATTAATTGATTTTTGAATGTTGAACTAGCCTTGTGTACCTGAGATAAATTCACTTAATCACAGTGTATAATTCTGTTTATACATTTTTGGATTAGATTGGCTAATATTTGTTAAGGATTTTTGCTTCTATGATCATGAGAGATATTGGTCACTAGTCTTCTTTTCTTGTAATATGTTTTTCTCATTTTGGTTTAGTGTAATTCCTCATAAAATGAATTAGCAAGTATATCTTCTGCTTCTGTTCACTGTAAAAGATTGTAGAGAATTCATATAATTTTTTCTTTACGTGTTTGGTAGACATTGAATCAAATGGATCCAGCTGGGTCTGGTGCTTTTTGTTTAGAAGGTTATTATTTATTAATTCAATTAATTAAAGAAATAGATATAGGCTTATTCAGATTGTTTATTTATTTCTTATTGTATAAGTTTTGGCAGATTTTGTCTTTCAAGGAATTGGCCCATTTCATTCATGTTATCAAATTTGGAGGCATAGAGTTGTTCCTAGTAGCCTTTTACTATTCTTTTGATAGACATGGGATCTTAAGTAATATTCTCTTTTATTTCTGATATTAGTAATTTATGTCTCTATTTTTTTTTAGTTATCCTGGTTATAGTCTTATTGATTTTATTAATATCTTCAAAAATCTGTTTTTGATTTTGTTAACTTTCTCCACGAATTTTGTTTTCAATTTTATTGGTTTCTGCTTTAGCTTTTATTATTACTTTTCTTCTGCTTACTTTTGATTTTATTTCCTTTTTTTCCTCCTAGTATCTCAAAGTTGAAAATTTAATTGATTTTAGAGTTTTCTTTTTTCCTAATGTGTGTATTAAATGCTATAATTTTCCACATAAACACTGCTTCACTAAAGCCATGACTTTACTTTTGAGGACTATTCTGGGGAAATATTACCTTGTTTCTGGAAAGCTCATTTGCAAACCTGCACTAAACTTATTTTTAGCAACAGCAAACTTTTATGTCTATATTTGCATGATAATTACAGCAACAAACAGTAGTAGCCAATCATGTTGAATTACGAATGTAGAAAATGTCTTACAATTTGCCTAACTGTGACCTTACAGGTTTTTATTAAGACTTACAAGTTAAACAAAATCATTGTCAGCCACTGTCAGCACCTCTTCATTATTAGTATTTCCACAGAAGTTAGTCTTTTCTTGGTGACTACAGAGCTGGCTCAAGGTGGGCTTTTGCTATTCCTAGATTTACACAGTCAAACATACAAGGATGAGAGTGTTTCTGTGTCAGTGGGCTTCTCTGATCTTTATGAATTTCAAAAGCTTTTCTCCAGAACATTCTGGCTTCAGCTGCTGAAGTGATATCATCCTTTTGCAGAGTGAATGTCCATATCAAATTGTAAAATTTTTAATTTTCTTAAAAATAGAGCAAAGAAGGAGTAGACATAACCAGGTAGGAAGCAGAAATTGCTGCTTTTCCCATTGGGCACATATTCTAGGAGTATGATTGGGTCAATATATTTTTTAAAGGCAAATGTTTGCATAACAGTTTTTAGAATCACTTGGAGAGCTTATAAAAATACTGTGTCTTGGGTCTGCCTTCAGGTTATTAAGTGAAGGTCTCTGTGGGTGAAGACTTAGGAGTCAGTGTTAGAACATACTAAATTTAGTAAGTCTGAAGTGCAGTCAGTTGAAGAACACTGTAATTTAGGAAACGGTACAAAGGTGGTAGTCTATTTAACATTCAGTTGAATTCCCTGCTCAGTTTTTGAGATATTTATAAAGTTTGTCAAAGGTTTGCACATATTACATGTTGTTTTACCTACCAATCAATGATGCAGATCTTTTTCCTCAGCCCCTGTCCTACCCCAGAATTACTCCACCCCATGTGAGAACTTGATATTGTTGCTGCAGTGAAATGGTATATAATCCAAGGCATAATCTGGCTCACAGAGAATTACGGATCTTTTCAGTTCCTGTGGCTTGTAACCTTAGGTGATTTAATGTGGAATTAACTCATTAGCTTTTCCAGACTTAAAGGAAATAAAATGGAAGTTCTAGTTGTGCTCATTTGTTTCAGTGTTATTGCTAATGAATACAGTTAATCTGTCAGAGGCAGACAAATGTATATTTATTTACTAAATTATTGAACAGCCTACATTATCTTGGAATCTTTTTTAGTAGCTGAATTTTCTACCCTTAGTGCCATACATGCTGTGTATGCCAATATTATTTCCTATCACAGCAAGTGATGAATGATATCTATTTAAGATAATAATACAAAAATGAAAGGAAAGTGTCTCACAAGCATAGCAGACACTTCCTGGTACACAAATCATAACTTATCTTCATGGATATTATGGGACTTCCTGGTACACAAATCATAACTTATCTTCATGGATATTATGGGACTAACTAAACAGTTAAAGACAGTGTCAATTTCAGCATGAAACTTTCAAAACTGAAGTCTAAAAAAGGTAAAAAGAACATGATACATTGATGAGAGTTTTTGTTTCATTAAGAAATATCTACTTTTTTGTTAGTGAAAAAAGTGATCCCCTACAGGTCTATTTTGAATTCTTATTTTTATTACTGTTTTTTCCCTTTGTTTATCTTTCACCCTCAAAAAAGATTTTAAGCCTCTGAAACTCTTCAGAGCTTGTTTCTATTATTTCAGAACATTTTTTCTCAGGTGTATTTTCTTTACTTTGAGACATTCCTTTCTTCTATGACTGATCGAAGGCAAAGTAAATGGATACACAAGTGAAGATATGAATACTGGACTAATTAGGTACCTGTGTATTCTGTGAAGCTGACACTATTCAATAATCTAAAACCTAATAACCTTTTCTCTTGAATGAAACTTTCAATTACTGCTATATTAGTACTTAAACATTTCTGTTATTGCCACAGCTCATTGGAATATAAATGAAGACCAAGGATTAAATTAACATATTCAGGGACTGATTAAATCAGGTTTAGTTTAGACAGATTTTCTTGCAGATGTTATTTCTTCCTCACTAACAATATAGATCAAAGTAGAGCAATTCTTCTATTCACAAAATCTACATGTGAGAACTAGATGTACATATACATAGATTCGTAACAGGGACAGTTCTGCCTATTTCTCTGATTCCCAAGAAATCCAAAATGAGCATGAATAATGTTCTTGGAATCAAAGTTTGTTAATATTTGATTGCAGTTTGACTGCTTCGAACACCTCTCATTAGCATTGTCACATTCGCTTCTCAGAAAGAAAGCAGCCACTGCAGTTCACCAAAGAGGGGTTATATGATAACCCTAGAGTAAATTTAAGGAACTGGTCAAATTCTTACAGAAGACTAACCTAGGGATAACTAACTTTTCCAAATAAACACTTAAAATAGTATTGTAAATGATTATCCTTTAGGTTTTAGCCAAGTGGTCAAAGTTTTAACATATTTTACAGTTATTGAATATGCTACTGATTCTCATGTGATTTTATATATTTATACTTTCATATTTTATCTGAAACCCTTGAAATTATTAGCTTTCCTCCACATTCTTGTAGCTCCACAGAAACAACATGGCTCTTTGTCCTGTTTCTTTTAAGATCATCCTTTCTACTTCTTTTAATTGAGGCTATGAGAGCATTTCTGTCTGTCCACATAAAGTGCAAAACAGAGTCCATTCTCTTGCTATTAAAAAGATATCTTAGGGAAAAATTGGTAATGGCAGGAGGGGGTAGCAAATATAAATAATTTAACTATCTACACTATTGGGAAAAAAGAATGATGTATCTAAAGAAAAACCATGAATAATCTAAATGTGTTGTTTCTATAAGTTGTGTTGATCTATTGCAATGGTACTTTTTATTATAAAAGATATGAAAATAAACATTTACAGGTTTTATCCATTTTCTATTCTCTCTTCTCCAGTATTCCTTAAGTAGAAATTAAATGTCTGAAAATTAGGTAAATGCTGAGATGTCCCCAAACAAGCAGCTAAAGCAGAAGAGGTAAAAAGAATTAAGAAACTTCCATAGCCCACTTGGTCACGCATACTTCTTCAATAAGAAGTTGACACTTCACTAAATTGCTAGTCAAGCCCATTGCCACCACTGATTTTTCAGTCAGGGTAAAGTGAGCAAGTTCTTTCTGGGACTATCTCAAGCATGTAACAACAGCTAGTCAGCCACAGCTCAGAACAAGTGATGATATACTCCAGACAGAAATTATAGATTTGTCAAACCACAAATGATGTGTGCTACAAAAGAGGTGAAGGTAGGCTGTTCCATATATTGGGCTTGGCCTGACTTCACTAAGAAATAAGGTGGTTCTGAGTTTTCCAAAGGATTTCATGGAAGGAATCAGATGAAGAGGTTCCTGGTTTGACTTTTCCCCATTTTTTTAATCACCTTGTCTGGTATGTTTCTCTTGATCTACCTTCTTCATGACAATTTTTATGCTATGAAGTTCTCTCTACTTCAGTCTCTGAATGAATATTTCCGTTAATTACTTTAATTGGTTATTGGTAATTAATTTGCAATTGCCCTTGTCAGAGACATCTGATCCAGGGAGGAACTCAATCAAATATTGGTTTTTAATGATTTCATGGATCATGAAGGATAAGAACATGGAGGTCTATTCCTGGTCTTTTTTTATTGAATCTACTAAAAGCCCTGTCAATGTTCTTCATGGCGTTGATTGAAAACTCAGCCTTGTTTAGACTGTCTGGGACTCTGGAGAGGCTTTTCCTCTGGGTTGGAGGAAAGAGAAGTCTCTTAGAATGAGCTATTTCAAGGCTCCTTTGAGCTGAAAAGGGTGAATTTCTAGGGAAACTACAGCTTCTGGTTAGAGACCCAAGCTTCATAAATTAGGATAAGTATTGAAAATATAATTTGGTTTATAGATTACCTACTTGTCTTAATTGGAGAGCTCATTGTTTTTAGTGGATTGAAAACCACTAGCTTGCAAAAAGTTTCCTATCTTCACAATTTTAAGTCTTAGCCTTAAAAGGACATGAAAATATGAGAAGCAAACATCTAAAAAGTAATGAAGATAAGACTTGAGCATGATGAAAAAATGTGAACGCTGCCTTCATTCTGTGCTGCTGCAAGCGTGTAATGGTCATGATCTGCCTCAATATTTACATTTTTCAAAAAGGGGCATGTGTTGATTTTTCATACTTTTTTATAATTAAATTCAATAATATGGCATTTCTTGGTAAAATATCAAAAACAGAGGGAGAAAAAATAGTTTTTATTCTCTATTTCTACATTTTATGTGCAGAAAATCATATAATGAGTGATTTTCAAACAAATGATTTCACTAAGTATATCAAAAACACTTCCATGTCCATGAAAATCTACATAAAATATTTTTTATTATGATGTTTTGTTTTCCTAAAACAGTATCAATATGCTTATAAAAAAATAAAGCGTATGTAATAATAACAATACTTTTACTTTATTTAGGTTGTGCCAGATACAATAAGTGCTTAATATGTGCTATCTTATTCCAAAAAACCTAAGATTTCAATTACTATGCTGTAATATTTCTAGATAGCATAAATACATGAGTATATAAAAAGTTATAAGCATCCACTTCTCAGAAATAAATTATCTTGTATCATTCATTAAAGTATACATATTTTAATTAATGAATTTAATTAATCTTCATTTGTTGATATATAGGTAATACTTATTTTATAATGAATGCTGTGATAAACAAACTTACAACTTAAGCTTTCAACATGTTCTTAGTTATGTATTTCTGTCTGGGACCCTAAATTGGTGGTAGGCATGAGGGAAAACAGTGATATGCCAAGATGACCTCAAAGACATAGGATACATAGATAGATTGAGTAAAATTAAACTTCACAAAAACAAAGATTTAGAGAAAAATTTCACAGTTCTAAAAATTTGTTTATTAAATTCAGAAAATATATGTTGAATGTCTACTACATCCCAGTAGTTGTTCCAGGAGCCCTAGTATATTAGACACACCTGTGTGCATCCCTCACAGTCTCTTGGCTTCATGTGACTCTTGGGTTTCTTTCTTACTTTTTTTCTATTAATTACCATCTCCTCTGTGTAATTATAATCTTTGAAATGTTTTAACTTCTCTTTTCAAATGCACACAAGGCAAATAAATAAATCCAGTATCTCCATATCATTGTTTGCAATCTTGTGTGGTGAAAGTCTGGAGAAGAAAGTACAATGAGCTATGAAGAAATAGTAAATCTGTCTAGCTGGAAAAAATAGTTGTGTTAAACCTAGAGCACAATCAGAGAGAAGAGGGCTGATTACTCCTTTTATGTCATATGCTTAGTGAGAGGTGCTGGTCTCCTGGATTAAACAAGCTATAATGTTAGATTTATCAGTAAATCTAAAAAGGTCAAAGCTGCTAGCTTCATAAATTGTTGAACTTGTGACTATGCAAACAGAAAATTAAACAGTGACACTCATGAATGCATTCAAATCATGTCACAATTATACTCAATCAAATGTTATTTACAAACACCATTAAATTATGCCTTGTTCCATTTCTCAACTCAGCGAGTTCCCAAATATCATAAAGTTACAGAATTTTCTAGTTTGTGTATTTTGATGCTATTCTTCATTTACTTTAAAAAATATTTAATTGAAGTATAAAGTACATACAAAAAAATGCAAATACATAAGTGTAGAGCTCAATGAATTTTCAAAAATGGAAAGCAAGCATGTAATAAGGAACCCAGATCAGGAAACAGAACATTTTGCAAACTGAACTCAAGGAAAAGTGCCCCCCTTACCTACAAAACCCTTTCTTGTCATGAATCAACAAAAGAAACCATTCTCAGGACCCAGAATGGGGCATGGCCACCCATGCTCCAAATGCTTGTCTGTATTCTGGTATTTTAGATTGTCCAGTCTATTTTCCAATTCTCTGATACTTATGAAAATCTATTCAACATAGTTTTTCTAGTTGCTGCCATTGGAATTGTTGACCTGCCATGAGCTATTACATTCTACCTGGTATGATATACCCTTTCTTCATTTTCTTTAAAAATCTCAAATTACAACTTATTATTTTGTAATACAAAGTAAGATCAATCTAAAAGTTGTCAGAGAGTCAAATATTTCTTTTATAACTAATTAATTGGAAATGAGACTAAACATTGATATGGAAAGAAATTTGATTACAGAAAAGTATAGCAATAATTGCATGGGGGTACAAACAATATAGAGTTATAAGTATTTTGAAGAAAAGTAATTTTAATTGATAAATAAATTGTTTGACTTGAGCATAACAATCACAATAAAATAATGAAATAAAAGATTCCAACTGTATGAATAGTTTTTCCCCTGGATTACTATGGATAGACAGGCTTCTATGATAGATAAATATGCTAGGGAATTTACATAGTATTTGTGCCCAAAACTAGTTTGGGTCAGAAAGTGACGATTAAGCTGCAAAGTGAAATATATGCTCTGAAAGAACATTTTATTGATCCCCAAATGCATCTTTGACCATCTAGTTGAAAGAATGATATTAACCTGATTCTTAATAATGTAAGTGGACCGAGGAGAAAATGGTAAATTTTGGCAAACTAATTGGTTTTGTTTTTTAAATTTATACTCATCGCATGCTTGTAAACATATTGTGATAAAGTAATTATCTAAGGATTATATTAGCAAATGTTTTTTTGTAAGCAAAATTTTTATTTAAAAACATATAAAGTACAAAACTACAGACAAACATTTTTATAGGCAGTTTTAGCAATGAATTTGGGAACAAAAGTTTTCTCTACAATATTAAATATATTGAACAGAGGAAGTGTTGCTCAGAGTTTAAAAGTCAGGATGTGTGTGTGTGTGTGTGTGTGTGTGTGTGTGTGTGTGTTTGTTTCTGTAATCCTACAGATTATTTCAGTATTATTTAGAGCCTCTTGTACTTCCCAACAAGCTAAAGTAGCATTTGCTTTTGCTAGATAGGTCTCTTTTTTCCTTTTCTTAAGCAGATCACAATAATGAGTAAAACTAAGAAATTAAGGCTAGAAATGTGAGGTTGAGTTATAGTGGAAATCTATAGATAGGAGAGTAAAATATATCCAGAAGAAATGGTGGAGTGGTGTCATTTGGATGTGATGTAGAGCTGAGAAGCTTAAAAGAAGCACATGTTTGGGGAAGAGTCGTGCTGCATGAGAAAGGAATAACAAAAAATATAATACAAATACAATCATAGTAATTTTTCCCAAGCATACTGGTAGGAATTTGGCTCTTTGCAGAAGTGAATCTTTTAAAATGGATTTTCATTTAATTTTTTTATGCCAGAGTACTGTGGAAGTGCTGGTGGCACCTATTGTTAAAATTCTTATCCTAAAATAGCAAATTCCACACTTTTTTCCATGACAACCAGACTTTTTTTATCACAAGGAAAACAACTCAAGCAATGACCTAATGAACCCATGATGGACTTTGGAGTATACTTGCAAAGTCAGAGCATCCAGTCGAGACCGTGATTAGAATCATAAAGTCTGCAAGATGAGACTGTTAGGAACTTACTAGAAAAACAAAGCCAGGCAAGATTATGTGCTTTCTTTATAGTGAGAAAAAAGCAATTAAAAACATTTCTCATGGAATTAATTGCAAACTAGAGATATTTTATTTCAACATGTATAAACACTTTAGTTATTAAGAAATTAGAGAACTTTCTGGATAGAGATATTAGGCAATTGTCAAAGAAGTTTTTATAAATTAAAGTCATTGCCTTTGCTACCCTGGCTGAGATCAGTCACTGAAGGCTTGGCTTTCAGAGACTAAACACTACTAAAAAGTCTTTGAAACTACTGATATGTAAAGCCTCTTTGCCACTAGAAACTGAAGAAAACCAACTGGAATAGTGTACCTGTGCCAGGAAAGAAAAGTAGATTTAGGTTCTGGTTCTAGAAGGCAATAAAACACTACAGGGCTGCATTTAGATAACCGTATACAAGGCTGAGGAACCAGTATTAGGTATTATTCCTGGATTCCCAAAAACAAAACTTTTTTTTCCCTTTGTGGATTGTATCACTGTGCTAGAAAGTATATAAAGTTGATTGGAATGTCTCTCAGAAGATTACATTGAGTTCTGAGTTACAGAATTTTATGTTCTGAAAGAAAGATATGGCACCTAATTCAGGGTGATGTATAATCTAGACAAGAAGGATTTCTTCAGAAGCCCACCAATGGGAACAATAGAATGAGACTTGGCAAACCCAAGTACTTAAAGGTCAGTAAGAAGGGGCAGGCCAATTAAGACATGCCTACACTGATGGTCTCTGTTAATCTAGATGTTGGAATGTTAAAATTTACACAAGACATTGAGCCCAAGTAAGATGAGTATTAAGAACTGAGAACCTCATATGAAGCCAGCATAGAATTACAGATATAAAGAATTTGCAGAACTAATTATTTTTTCTATCAAAGGAAAAGAAGGGTGGCTCTCTGTTTTTAAAAATATATAGCACCAGTTGACTCTTAATGTATATATAAGTATCTATATCTAACTAAATAGATAGGTAGAGATGTAAGGATGTAAGTAGACATATAGATCATATATATATATCACTACTAATTGATGAATTCAAGACCATTGGATTACTTACCAAAATTAACCATATACTGGTCACATAAGCAAGCTTAAACAAAGCTCAAAGAATTGAAATAATTTACAGGATGATCTCTGAACACACTTAAATAAAACTAGAAATCCATAACAGTAGGACAACTAGGGAATCCAAAATATTCACAAATTACACAATATAATTATAGTGGCATATGGGTCAAAGAAGAACACATTAGGAAATTAGGAACAAATTAGTGGAAATTAGGAAATGAATTGTGTTGAGTGATACAAATATGACACACTATTTGATGGATTCATCCAGATCTGCTTATAATAAAATTTAAAGCATTAAATACTGGAAGAAGAATGGCTATAAAATATTAGTTGTCTACATGTCCATTTCAAGAAGTTACAAATGATGTCAATCTTAGGAAACCTGACAAAACTAGAAGAAAAGAGAACAAGTACAGTATTATAGTAAGAAAGTACGCCACATTTCCTATGCAAGAAGCAGCAGGAAAAAACAAAAACAAAACAAAAACTTGGAAATATTATAGAAGGTCTAAAATTCAATTAATAAACTTGACCAAGTGAACATATGTAGACTCCTACAAGAGTGAGAGTATGCATATTGATAATATCCTGGATTGTAATCAACAAGTTTCAAAGCACTGAAATCATTAAGAATCTGCAATCTTTCCAGAGAGGAAAGAAATTAGAAATCAATGACCAGAAGAAAATAGAAAGTCTTCAAATACTTGGAAATTAAGTGAATACAATTCTAAATAATATGTGGTTCAAATAAAAATAACAATAGAAATTAGAAAATATTATTTATCCCAGGATAAGAAAATTAAATTAAAATTTGTAGGATGTTGCCAAATACTGCTTAGCTTTAGTTAGTCTTTAATTCCTAGACTAAAATATAAGGAAAACTGAAAATTAGTGATACAGGTTTTCATCTCAAGATGTTAGAAAAAAAAAATCAAACCCGTAGAATATGGGTGGAAGTGAACAGCAAAAGATAAAAACAAAAAACCAGGGAAATAGGAAAAAATGGGCAGTAGGGAAATCATCAAAGCCAAAATTCAATTCTTTCAATTCAATTAAACTTAAAAAGTTTAATAAAGTCAATAAATCACTGAAAGACTAATGAAAAGAATGAAAGTACAAAATGCCAATATCAGGAATAAAAATGTGATATTACTAGAGATTTTACAGAGATTAGGACAGGAATAAGATATTATAAATACTTTATACTGATAAATTTGATAATTTAGATTAAATGGAGATATATCTTGAAAACATAGTTTGTGGAAATTTACATAAAAAGACCAACTAACCATTCCAATGGCAATCACATAAATTAATTTATGATTAAAATCCATCACACATAGATAACCCCATGTCAATATAGCTTTGCTTTTGAAATACACAAATATATAAGGAGACTTAACACAAATACTATACAGACTTTTTCAGAGAATATAACAATAAGGTACACTTCTCAAATTCCAATAGTATCTTATTCTCAAAACCCAACAAGGGTCTTACAAGCCAGGAAAGTTACACCCCTAGATCTATTTGGAATGCAGACAGAAATCCCAAACAATGTGTCTAGAATTTAAACAGCAAGTTTTTTTGTTCAAGGGAACCAGACCACAAGGAAGAGGTTATGGATTTGTGAGTGTTCTGTGTAAGATTTAATATCTGACAAGATTTCTGAGAGATGGTGCATACTTGCTATGAGGATATTTCCTAGATGCATGGAATAAGCAATGACCCATGATAAGTGAGGTCAGAATACCACAACTGCCACAGTAAAGGATCAAGGAGGGATTTAAAAGACTCGGGAAAGTGGGTGGGCTGGGGTGGAGATAGTATGAAAGGCCAGAAGAGAATTGTGCTCATAAGGAAGGCCCAAAGGAAATGTCAGTTAACAAAGCTATAAGGAATACACCAGTGAGAGAAGCACCAGAGTCTGATTCTGCTCTGTAGATCAGAGGGAACAGTGGGAGAGGTTTTATAGAACGAGGCTCACTGGAAAGATGATAGAACCCAAAAACAACAGAGGTCAGGTGGCACTGACTAAGTGTTTAAAACCAGATGGATGTAATTTTAATGAGCAGTAAAGTCAGAGTGGCAATCAAGGGGCCTAATTCAGATACTTCTGTAGATTACTAATCAAATAGTGTTTATAGGGACAAAACAGATAGGCAGCTAACGGTAAATTATAGTCTGAGAATTCAAATCAGTTCAATTCAATTCTGACACTCTCTGGAGATAGCATTAATGCCGGGGTTCTTGCTTGTGGAGCCGAAGAATGAGCTTCACAAACAGTCTAGGTAGGAGAGCAATGTACAGGCTTTTATTTAGAGATACAGTGAAAGGACAGAGCCCGCAGCTCACACCAGGAGGGGACAAGAGAGTCTGTAGTGGTGCGTTGTCTAGGGGGTTTTATAGGCAGCTGAGGATTCTTCGAGAACATGAAAAAACTTAGGGGTGTGGACTTGTTAAGTGGTCCCTGAATATTTAGAATTAACACAAGTAACTTCCTCTGATAATTTCTCTCTGAGATACTATCATCTTGGTCTGGGGGCATATGAAACAAGGCCACCTGCTCAGCCCCTCAAGGTGAGCTGAGGTATTGTTTGCTAAAGAGTAAGTTAAGAATTTCTAACGTCTTAACTTCTTGGGTATTAAAATGCAATATTATCTTTAAGGTGGAATCCTTCCTGCCTTTTACTGTGTTGTTTATGCCTGGGCTTACTTGCTAAATTAGTTGCCCAGTTTGCAAAATCACTTCATCAGATCTGAAGGAGAAAGACAGCACATAGGCCTGGGCCTTTTAGTATGCTAAAGAGAACCTTACACATGATTATAAATGGTTAGCATAATAAAACATGTGCTACTCTTCTTTATCTGGGGAACATTAACTGATTTCACTCAAGAATGATTCTAGAGCTCAATGTTTAACATAGTTTTAGCAGGGGGGTTTCCTTGCATGTAGTACATTGCTCTGGCTGCAAATATCCTGCACTGCCCCCTCTGGAGGCCCTCACCCTACTCTGACTACATTTATGGTCCCTGTCTCAGCATCAGATTCTGCAAGTGAGTGGGGTGCTCAGTCGTACAAGATTGCCCCACACCCCCTACTTCAGACACCAGTCACAAGTCCCAGGGCTTTTACCTGTGCCTTAACTGATAGGCTATAAGTTGGAGATTCCAACAACCTTCTCCTTAGGTTTGATTAATTGTCTACAGCAGCTACAGAGCTCAGGGAGACACTTTCTTGCATTTAACAGTTTGTTAAAGGATATAAATCAATAGCCAGATGAAAGCATATATAAGGCAAGGTAAAGAGAGAGGGCAAAGAGTTTCCATGCTCTCTGAGTGTGCCACTCTCCCAGGTCACCTTGTGTTCATCAACACAGAAGTTCTACAAAACCCTCCTGTTGGATTTTTGTGGAGGTTTCATTACATAGACTGATTGATTAGATCATTGGCCATTGGTGATTGGTTTGACCTCCAGCCCATTCTCCTTCCCTGGAGATCAGAGGGTGGAACTGAAATTCCCAGGGTGTTGAGAACTATGAGACAGAAGTGGAGATAAAGAATAATTGTATTTCTTATAATTAATCACAATATCCACAAAGGTATTACTGAACTTTTATAATCATAAGAAATTGAAGATGGTTTTTCAGAAGGCTGAAGGCATCACCATAATAAAATATCATGAACCTTGCCCAGTTTTCAGATCCTGACCCATTGTCTTGACAGGAAGTCAGGTACCCAGTAGAAGATACTCTACAGCATTATCTTTCCTCAAAGGGATCTACAGCTGATTACCTGGGTAACTGCACACTTGGGAAAGGGAAAAACACCCAAATATTTTGAATGCTATGTGACAAAGGGAGAAAGTTGACACTGAAACTTGTGGACTCAAAGCATCCTCAATAACTCCTTGGAAGAGTAGGGGCACATTAGGTCCAGGTAATAAATAGAAAGCTGGTCATACTGGTTCACTGTCTCTGTGGTATGAAATATAAATTAGAATGGTTAATCTGAAGAATGTTTTCATTTTCACACAATCAATATCCTTCTGATCATCTCCATGCACTCATGTGCCATTGGAATTGGTCCATTGGCTAACTGAATCAAGTGAATTTTGAAAAAGAAAGATGATCACAGAAAAAAGAATATTTTCATACATCATTTTAACAGAGCAGGTTGTTACAGACTCTCGTTGCAAAATATTGGATGATTATTCCTATTGATAGCATAACTGGATGGGAATATCATATTTCCTTTTTGTTCATAGGAGTGTATTTTCTACTCATCAGTCTGCAAGTTTGCAAAAAACAGAAAATACATTCTAAAATTTATAAGACTAAAAAGAGTCAATAATATTAAAATTTTTATCTCAGAAGAATATCAAGCTGGAGTATATATATATGTATCTCAAGACAACATCACTATCATACTATATTTGGTTATATGCCATGCAGTTTTCTACTTTTTAAAAATATATATTAACTAAATTAATCCTTGCCAAATCTTCATATTACACTTTATGGAGACTAAATAGCACATTTACAGTCACATAGATGACAGTAATCATCACAGCATCATTGCTTATAATACAAGATTGAATATAATCTAAATAAAACAAAAATACAAAAGTCAATCTGATATAATCAGAAACATAACTACAAAAAACATGAAAGGAATGAATCATTATATTATTGTAGGGAAATAGGAAGTTTTGGAGGGGTACATCCAGTATGATATCAGTTATGTACAGTAGAAAAATGCAAAATTACAGCATGTGGTAAAAATGCTGAAGAATATAACAAATGTATAAAGGAGTTACTGCAGTTGGGATGAGACCCACCAGGGTATTTAAGGACATGAACAGTGGTGATTTCTTAAGGTCAGTTCTGGTAAATGGGTACAGTATGATGCTGTATACTTTTTTGTATCTCTGAAATATTTTATAGTATATTCTAAAATAAGTTTAAAACAAGTTGGTTAAGTAACTTTCGTAAGGTTTTACAGCCAATAAACAATTGTGCCAGAATTTAATCACAGGCAGCTCTCCTTTTTACAGCTAAGTTTTTAACAACTACACTATTTCTTAGACCCTTAGATACCAACTGAACACTTACTATTCACGAATCCAATCAGGACAATGTGGGGAAAAAGAGCCATTACACTACTCCACAAGCAATATAAAATAATTATTTGGATAAAAACCAATAGAACTGATAAATAAAACCAACTATTAATTCTTTGAAAAGAACTCTGCCTCCCCACATGCTTCCCCAGAAAGACAGAGGGAGGAAAGGAGGGTGAGGAGGGTAGAAGAGAATTATCCTTGAAACTCTGATCAAAGAAATAGACAAAATAATTGGCACAAAATATTGATATGACAGAAATGTAAATAATTAAAAGAAAATATTATATGATACTCTATACCAAAAACTTAAAAAATTTGATAGTTAGCCTTTATTAAAATATGTAGATCAAATTGATTCTAGAGATCAGAAACATAAATTAATAATGAAAAAATAGTTGAAAAAGAAATTTATTTTCTTTACTCTGTCTCCACATAAAGGCCTAGATTGTTTTAAAACAAGATCCCGCAAACCTTCAGAGTATATACACTTTCTTTGACAATTAATTGTCCAGTGCACAATAAAGGACAAAATCTTCTCAGTGTTTTTTATAGGTTTAATATATCCACTTACACAAAATTAGGCCAAGAGAATATATATATATATACAGGAAAACTACTAGAATATTAGCCAGATAATTATATATTAATGATATATGCCATGATAATTTATATGTTTTTAAATGCAAGAATAATCTAATCTTAAGAAGTCTTAATATTTAGGTACTCACAATCTGTTCTCTCACATTCTATTAGTGAGAATTGGTAATGACTCGACCTAGTTTCACAGGTTGTGGGGGTTACTCAGAAAAGTAGTGCATGGCTGGGAAATCATTACCAAGCAATACTTCTACTCCAGGGAAGAACCCCATAAATGTTTTTTTGGAACTGTAGCCATCTCTACTGCATAAAGATCAGAAATGGGCTCTGAGCACTCCTGACCATGTGGTTTCAGAGATGGGCAAGTGACTTAAGCTACTCTAATCAGTTCAGTTTTACAATATAAGTTGGCAATGCTGGGATGCAAATTCTCTCTTAACTGCTAAGTATCATTGTCTTGCCAATGGGTTTCAGCCCTGGGCAAGGTCACTCTTGATTCAGTGAAACTGAAAGAATGACACTGGAATGTTCTTGGGGTGAAAGGGTTTATACCCACCTTTATTCCCATGGTGGCAGGTCAATCACTAGAATCCCATTCACTCAGAGCGAGTCTGCATGCAGCAAGCTGGTCTCTCTGCCTCTGAGCCTCTCTGCCCCAGCAGCTGTCTCAGTCTCTGTCCTCGGAGCTGCCACCACTCCAGCCTCTGCTCTCCTGCCTCCTCGCAGCTTAAAGCACTGGGTGGAGCTCTTTATATATAGTCAATAATTCTGTACTGGCCACACATGTAATGAGTTAGCCAACCACAGTCAGGTGAGAATCCTGGCCATAGGGACTTTCATTTTCTCTACAGTCATCTTGGGAGAACATAGCCCTAGGAGGTACTAATAGCTTCATGTGACCAGAGAATAAAGCCTGTCTGAAAATGGAGCCAACCTGATTGGAGGAAGAAAATAAAGAGATGGATCCTGATCTTAAAAGCTATTTAAGCACTGAATCAAACCTCATCTGTAAAACACTAGTTTAGGCCTGGTGTTTTTAATTATGTGAGCTAATTAACTTCATATTTTGTTTTAACATAATTTGGTTGACTGTTCACTTATTTGCAGCTAAACATGTTCTTATAACAAGAATTAATAAAAGAGTTCATTAATGCAACCAGTTAACATACAGCTTTGGAGAAAACAATAGCCGATTTATAAGAACAGTGGGAAAACAAATTGTATTAACACCCATAAAAAAATCTATTAATGAGGAATAAGCAAGACCTATATAAATATATAAAAGTGTATATTTAAAGGCCTTAATTCAGCTTTTAATAAAGTTATATTTTAGTGAGAGTTTGGAGATTCTGAGTCATAAATTAATATGGATGAGAGTCTTTGTTTTTCCTAATTTTCTACATTATTGGATTTTCTTCCTTATGGGGATTTTATTCTCTATGTTTTCCTGGCAAATGATCCACTTTATGGAGGTTTTCAAATTCATGAGCACAGAGTCTCACTTAGTATTCTCTCATAATTATTGTGCTGTGATGTCTTCCATAACCACAGCAGTAGTTCCTGTTTATTCCTAATGTTTTGCACTTTTGTTTCTCCATCTTTCCTGATTAGCCATATTAGATGTTTATAGAGTGATTTGTTCTTCTATGACCCCTGTTTAACCTAGAGGAAGCAAAGACTGATGGGCTTGCAGAATATTAGTTGTTTTGTGATATTCTAATGCTCAACTGTTTTCAGCATGGAAGTCTAGCATTAGCTTTGGCCAAGTCTAAATCATAGAGGAAAACCTTTATAAAGCCACTCTTTTTAATACAAACCCACTCTATAATTATATTACTTAGGAAACCAACATCTGGGCTTTGCCTTCCAAAGATTGACCTTTTCTGACAGCACATGATATACAGCAATAGCCCATACATTTATTCTTCCCAGGAATTTTGACATTTGATAATACTTAAAGTTCATTCACAATATCTCAATGTCCAGCATATATGAAACAAAGACTTAAAAAGTAAAAATTTTATATTCCGAACAGGGAAGAAACAAGTGCCTATTATGAGATCCATAGAAATAAAAGAAGGAAAGCAAGAAGGGGGAAAAAAGGGAAGGCAGAAGGGAGAACCACAGGCGGGCAAGCAGGAAGTCTTTGAAGATGATCACTTCAACTGAAAAATGAACTCTTGGCCCTTTAGCCTCCTGAAGATAAGTAGGTTGTGGTCAGGTGAAGGAAACCAGTTTAAATACTTCCTATTCAACTGAGTTTGCTTCAATTATATTTAATAATTATGTCCCCTTTATGTTCATAATAAGTGTCTCATATTAAGCCTCATTAGAATTTGGGAATTCACATCAGTGATACTCATAATATTTAAATAACCACCACAGCAGAGATAGCAGTTAGAGCAGATGCTGGCTATTAAACACTTAGTAGCCTGTGCTGGTGCACAGCGGCGAAAAATCAGCCTGGATGTTCATTGCACCATGAGGTAGACAAGCACAAACCCATCAAACTCTTCAATAAACTTATAAATTCTGTTGTTTTATATTTTCTAATCAATATTTTTCTTTATATTTGCTTATATTAATTTTTTTCTTTGCTTATCTTTAAACCTTTACAAGCTTGATTAGACTTGATGTCTTATTTTACAGCCTGTTTTATTGTAGTTTTTGATGTACAACTGTCTTGTCAATGCATTCCAGCATATGTTCACTGTGGATTCAATGTGACCAAAGAAATAACAGTAGAACATTCTTGGGGTGGAAGGGTTTATTACACAGCTTGTTCTCCTGGTGGTAGGTTGAAACTAGCATCTCAGCCTCTGCCCAGAGTTCTGGGTGAACTCTCTATATAGTGCAATAATAGCTTATTGCCTATGGGTGTGAAAGCGGTAGCCTAACAACAGGCCAGTTACATCCTCAAGTGTTTAAGTTCAGTGAGGATCCTGGCCATAGGAACCCCAACTTCCCCACACTTCCCCCCTCCAGGATTCTTGCCTTACAATCCACATGCTCTCAATCTTCCAGGATGGTCCCTGTGTGAGAAAGCTGGAGCACAGATTCCACAACAACAACAGATAACAATAATTTAGAGATAATAACAAAAATTAAGATACAAGACATTGATACAGGTAACAAAAATTATAATAATCCTCAAGCCAGAAGAGGTTCCCAATCCACAAAGACCTCAGGGGTGATAATGAACAAAAGCTTAGAGATAATAACAAAAATTAAGATGCAGCAGGATTTTGAACAAAAATTATAATAATCCTCAAACCAGAGGAGGTTTCTGATCCACAAAGGCCTTAGGGGTGAAAAGACACATGTTTTAATGACACCAACATAGGCAAATCTTGTCCATTAGGTAGTATGCATGCAAGAGAGGCTCCCTTCCAGGTCTAGTATACTATACTTTTACTCCTTTCCCCATGGGGGTTACTGAAGGGTCTATATATAGTGCTACTGGAGGTGCATGCACTAGCCATAATGATAAAACAAAACTCCCCAGTAAGAAGCTCCTCCCTTCTGGTTGTTCAGTATATACTACTGTGATCTTTGGGGGCCACTCAGCTGTTACTCCAGGAATACACAGGAGGCCAGCTTCCAGGCCTTGCCCCAACATGCCAGGAAAGCCAGCCATTGTTAGTCCATGTGTCAAAAGGTCTAAGACCACGTCTACTCAATGGAGTCTCTGGGGTTTAGCACAGTTGCTGCTGGCAGCAAGATATTATTCTGATGGCTGAACCTCAGCTTCAACAATTCTTCCTTGGTTTGTATTTGCAGTTGTATAGGGAGGCAGCAATGTGTTTTAACATGTCAATGGGGCTCAGGGCTCCCTTTCAGCATTTCTCATTCAAATGCCACAGCACAGTCCGTAAGCTGACTGACTATCCCCACAGAAGATTGGTACATGACTTTAGTGTGGATTTTAACAAGCCTGCTGTGGTAGGATTGTACGGCACACAAAAATTCCATCTGATTTCCAACTCTTGCACCCATTCTTGCATGCATGTCCAGCAAAATGGGTGCCCTGATCACCCTCAATTACCTGTGGTCCACCATAGGTGGCAAATAGATACTCCAGGCCTCTTTTGGTCATCTGCTGGTCTGCACAACATGTAAGAAAAGCAACCAGAAGTCCTGTAGCTGTGTCTGTATAAGTTATCCTCTGACACAGGTAGAGACCCAATATAGTCTATCTACACATGATGAGAAGCATCAGCCCCTTAGCTATTGTCCCATGTTACTGTGGAACTCACTATATATGACACTCTCCTGTTGGGCTCTACTAACTTCTTCAAAGGTCAAAGGCAAGCCCCACCAATGGACTACAGCCCACATTATCTTTTGTTCTGCATGCAACAAATGCTGATGTAACCACTGGGCTATATCAAAGGCAGGCTTTCCTTCTAACCAATGTATCTGGGCCAATTTAACTGCTTCATCATTTTCTGGGGATACCAGTGTCAAATGACCTGTCACATGATATAGTATAATTTTTTTAGTCTGATTACAGGCCCACTAAGTCTTGCCATAATGCTTGTCTCCAAAGGGGTCTGTGACCAACCAGCCAGTTGGCATGGTACCAGGTTGGTAGCCACAGGATCAAGCCCCAATAGACAGCCCAGCTGTCAGTGCAGTCAACTATAGGGGAGGGCTCCTGGCTGATTACAAGGCACATGGCCCACAACTCTGCCAATTGAATGCTCTTCCTCTCACCATCTTCCATCCATATTGTCTCAGTCTTAGGTTGGAAAGCCAAAACCCTCCATTTTGGGGGCTACCCATAGCTGGAGCTGTCTGTGTACCATGCTCTTCAGGTATAGGGGGTGTTCCCTCCTGATAAGGCCTCTTTGCTACTAATGGTTCTACTGCTTTTCACTAGTATGTCACTGGCCCCAGTAAGCATTGGAGTTCTTCACTCAAGTGGCTACTCGAGAGGGCACTATGCTGCTGTAGGTAGGACCACACTTGGCCAAAGTGGACGTTTGTGCCACATCACTCCTTGGCTTCTGGATCTAGCCTTGTACCTACCCCAAGGTGGTATAGTGGTTATTACATTTATCAGGGCCATTCCAATGATGGGTTCTGTAGCCAGCAAGACATGATACACAGCAGCCAATTGTTTTTCTCTCAAGGTTTACTATACCTCTGCCCCTTTCCATGGTTGTTACCAGAATCCAATAGGTTGGTGAGTTCATTCAAGCTGCTGCAAGAGACCCCAGCCATAACCATCTTCAGTCATATGAATATCCAGCTCACAGGGCCTTTATAGGTCTATCACACTCAAGGCCTGCACAGCCTTGACTGCCCATTTTGCTGTAGTAAAGGCAGATGCACATGTCTTGTCCCAGTCCCACCTGATGCCCTTTCATACCAACTGGTATAAGGGCTTCAGAATTTGTGCCAAGTGCGGGCTAAACACTCTCCAGCCACCTAAAATACCCAAAAACTCCTGTACCAATGCTACAGATGTAGGAGCAGGAATAGCTTGAACTTTATTTATGACCGCTTCTTATATAACTTTGGTCTTCCCCAATCAGACCCCCACAAGAATTTGACTGACAAACTAGGTCCCTGAAACTTGGTGCTGTTCACAGACACTCCTTTCTCCTGCAGATGTTGCAGCAGTCTAGGTGCTTTACCTTCCAGATCTGGAGGAGGATCAGACATGAGCATGACATCATCAATATAATGGTATAGCTGCACCATTGGTGGTTTCTCCCATGTAGCCATGTCCTGGGCTACAAGTCTATGACAGATGATGGGGCTGCAGAGGTATCCCTGTGGAAGGATGGTGAAAGTCCATTGCCATCCTTCCCACATGAAGGCAAACTGTTAGTGACTTTCCTGTTCAATGTCAATGGAAAAGAAGGCATTAGCAAGATCTACCACATAATGGTATGTTCCTAGTTCATGGCTGAGGGTATCCATCAGGTCTGCAATAGAGGGGACAGCAGCATGCATAGGGAGCATGACTTTATTCAGTTCTCTGTAATTCACCATCATATGTCAGGAGCCATCCAACTTTTTTACTGGCTACACTTGAGAATTGAAAGGACTATGGATAGGCTTTATAATACCCACCTTTTCCAGTTCCAGGTGGTTTTCTCCACTTTCTTTATGGCCTCCAGGCAGTTTGTATTATTTAGTATTAGTCACCTGCCAAGGCACAGGCAAAGCTAAGGGCAGGTGCCTAGCATGTCTCCTCAGAACTGCCTTCATGACATGTACTCTCAGTCTGAACTCACCTGCAGTGGTCTGCAACCGTAGATGCTTCAGGATAACAATCCCCAAAATATACTCAGGGATGGGAGATATATACACAGTTACACAGTATACTCTTTTGTGGGTAGACACCCTATTCCCAAAGGGGCTTGGGCTTGTTTCACTCCGATAGCCTTACTCCTGTATCCGTCTATGATAGTGGGGGTCCTGGAACACACTCAGGGTTACTTTGAATCAGTGAAAATTCAGCCCGTGTCCACCAGAGCCAGGACACATTGTTTGTTCACTGGGAACCAATGTATAGCTATTTCAACATGTGGCCTCTGGTCTCCCCCTGGTCCCTCAGGGCAGGTACCTCAGCCTTCCCCTCAGTCAAGCCATGTTCCCCAATCATCTTCCTGTGCGGGCTCAGGTGAGGTTGGCTCCCTCCCCAGCAGGAAGTCTTGCAAACACACAGGTCAGACTCGTGGCTCTGTCTCTGACCTCTGCCCCTTTGGTCTTAATGGATGGGACTGCTTCTCTGGTTTCAGTTGCTGCCATAGCCCAGTAAGATCCTATTTGGCTTCCCGTCTAATTTCTTTCCATCTGCTCCTGCCCATATTAAATCAATCCACATCTGAGTCCTCATAACCTTCATGGGGCCCTTTAAATTCTTCTTGTAAGTAGAAGACCTCATTTCTTTCTGTGTTCTCATTGCTCCAGCCTCTCCCAAGTTGGCTACTGTATGTACAACCTTGCTTATGGGCTGCCCTAAGTGAGGGGCAAGAATGGCCACTAGAGACCCAAAGTAGGATGTGGGAGCCATTTGATGCACAGTATTTCTCATTCCTGTAGTGAAAGGCTCCTCATCTGGGCCATGATTCTCCGGACTATAGATGGCATTTATTATGCTTAGCTCCCATAACACTTGTTGAAGCTCAGCATATGTCTGCCATCTATCAGGGGAGGATGGTAAATCACCCTGAATGGGCCACACAGCACGAGGTGCAGCCATAAGCCAATGGAGTAGGGAGTGACTCCCTGGGGTCTGATGTGCATTTTGTAATTGCTGCCTCAAGGCAGGCTGCACTGTCAGGGAAGACAGCTTTCCCATCTCTGATCCCGACAGAACAATCCCATCCACCCCTAAGTCCCACAGACACAGGAGCCAAGCTGATATTGACTCCTAGGGCTTCTGCCTAAACCAGGAGCCCAAATCTACCAGCTCAGCCTGAGTAGAGGGGCAGACCATAGAGTGCCCACAACCTGGGGAAGGGCTGCTCCTCTCCTTGGGGAACTTTCAGCTGCTGGGTCTTTATTTTCTTTACAACCACTGGGTGTGCTTTCAATACAGGAAGCACCAGTGCCTCTGGCACCACCCCTTAATGCTTCCCCAGCTCCTCCATTTCTGGGGCTGATGGCACCTTTCTCTCCCCTCCCCCAAGTGCCTCCTCTGCTACAACCTTTACCTTTTCTACCATCCCTTGCAGCAATGCTGGCTCAATCTTCAGCAGCTCTCTTACCTTCACCTCAGTGCGTTGCAGCTGGCGTTCTTGTGCCACCTCCTCCTGTGCTTCCCTCAGGAGTGCATCTTTTTCTTCTATGGCCTTTTCCTCTTTCAGAACACTTGGCAGTGCTGCTTTCTCATTCTGTAAGGAATGTTTTACCTTGCAGCTCACGTTCTCGCACGGCCTCTTGTGGTTTCTTCAGGGGTCTGTCCTCTTCCTTCATGGCCTTTACCTCTTTAATGGCACTTCGCTGATGGCACTTTTGTGCTGCCTCCTCTTGTATCAATGCCATTTCATTCTTCAATGAATCCACAGCAGTTCGCAGCTTGTGTTCTTATGCCATTTCTTGTTTCTTTTTCAGGAGCTTGTCCCTCTCATCTGCAGATTTTTTTAATACTATGAGAATCAGCCAATGCACAGTCCCTGCTGCATCATGAGCACTCTGCTTCTCAAAAGACCTACTTACTATACCAGAGGCCACTCTTACAGCCTCAGGTGTCACGTACACCTGCCTCCAGTCCTGGGGTGGGTCCCTGCCCTCTAGGAGGCAAGCCACCTCAGACCACATACCCATTGGGGGCAATCCACTGTCTCCCCATTCACAGGGGCAGCCCGCTGAAGCACCTCTCACATAAGGGCATCCTGTCTTTTTCCTTGGTCAACAATGAACTCTGCCAGCTTTCACCAATTGTCTTGCTAATGGGTTCCAGCCCCAAGCAAGTTTGCTATGGATTCAATGTGACCAAAGAAATTGACAGCAAAATGTTCTTTGAAGTGAAAGGGTTTATTACCCGGCTTGTTCTCCTGGCAGTAGGTCGAGCACTAGCACCTCTACGTCCACCCAGAGCCCTGGGTGAGCTCTCTATATAGTGCAATAATAGCTTATTGCTTAAAGGTGTGGAAGCAGTAGTCTAGCAACAGGCCAGTTATGTTATCAATGGTTTAAGTTCAGTGAGGATCCCAGCCATAGGAACCCCAACTTCCCCACAACAATAATAAGGCATCTACACCTTTTCATTTGAATGTAATTTGAATGCCATGTTTGAACTGTGTTGTTATAATTTTCTCTTCTCATAATTGGCTCTGAAGTCAATTTTGTCACCTCTTTTACTCAGGCTTAATTAAGAGATTAGTTTTTTTATTGTTTACAAAACTTTGTTATTTTAGTTGGACCAGAGTTATTAATTTCTTCTTTTATGGTATTGGCATCAGAGAAAATATTTTGTATATTTTTATTATTGAAATTTTTATTTTTATCCCATAATACAGTAAATTCTAACAATACTCTATGATCCATGGCAACTGAGGAGTGCGACACAGTGTGAAAATATAACTGTAGTTCCAGGCCAAAAGGGGTTTCAGTTCTGGGCAAGTTCACTCTGAATTTGGTGAGACCAAAAAACGGTAATGGAATGCTAAGTGGTTAAAGAGTTTATATCAACCTTTATTCTTGTCATGGCAGTTCAAACACTAGAATCATGTCCTCTTCTGGCAAGTCCATCTCCATCACTGTCTCTGCTTCCCCTCAGGTTCTGCCTCAGCCTCTACCTCCACTTGAGGCTCTGCTCTGCTCCAGATTCTCTGTCAAGCACTGGGTATAGCCCTTTATAGAGCAACACAGGCAGTAATAGCTTATTGCCAACAGGTGTGTAAGCAGTAGCCCATGCAGTAAGCCAATTACATCATCAAGGAGATCACGGTCAGATGAGGATCCTGGCCACAGGAGCTTCCATATTCACAATGCTTTACAAGCTGACTGCAAATATCCTTTCTCTTTTTTCTTATTCATATAAAAAATGTTTGCTGTGGTAAGTGCCAACTCAGAATATGCTACTTCATAGACTCCTTTAAAATTTGATGCAGTGATATGAACCAATTCTGGAAAATAAACGGAAATGGGGCTGAATTTGAATCCTAAAGATGAGATAGGCTAGAACAGGGAGCAGAGGGATTCAGGCTTCAAATCAAAAGGTACAAAAAACAGGGTCCTTGCAAGTGGAACATACCAAAAATAGTCTTGTGATCTGTCTACCAAGTCAATTTCCTCTTCAGGGAAAACATTATCTTTTTCCCTCACCAGACATATGAAATAGGAACAAAGTTGACCTTAAGTTATCCCACAAAAGAAATGGGGGATGGAGGCACTAGAGTGCACCCAGGATACTTGTTGTATTCTTAGAGTATATGCTAAAATTTTCTAACTGCCTGTCTTGCCAATGAGTTACAGCCCTGGAAAAGGTCACTCTTGATTCAGTGAGACTGAGAAAATAACAGCGGAACATTCTTGGGGTGAAAGGGTATATACCCCACTTTATTTCCACGGTGGCAGGTCAATCACTAGAATCCCATCCACTCTGAGTGAGTCTGCATGCAGCAAGCCTGTCTCTGCCTCTGGGCATCTCTGCCCCAGCAGCCCTCTCAGTCTCTGTGCTCAGTGCTGCCACCACTCCAGTCTCTGTCCATCTGTAGCTGTGCTGGCCCTGCAGCTGTCAAAAGCCCAGAGCACTGTGCAGAGCTCTTTATATAAAGTCAATAACAATGTACTGCCCAACATGTGTGTAGTGAGAATCCTGGACATAGGTATCATCACTCTCTCCACACTGCCTATATGCCAAAGGGGTATTACTGGTTATGCACAACCCAGCCCTTTAAGCAAATTACCCACCCTCATACCCATGAATATTTCAAGAATATAGTTAATCAGACCTTTTTTTAAGAACCCAAACCTATACACCCAAGGGTCATCTATTGAGCATGGAGCACTAGTTCCTTGAGTGTGTACTTTGTTTTAATAAGCTACTGTTTGCTTATACCTGCTCGATCTTCTTGTGAATTCCTTCCCCATCAAAGTCAAGAACCCTCTCCAGGGTTGAGGTCACACCTAGCATACAGGGAGCCTCCCCAGATTAGACTTTCAGATAACAATGTTAATCATAACTGCTACTTCATGAAATTTAAATAGACAACAGTATGACCTCCTGAATGTGAGACAAATGGATTCTTTATTTTGTAAGCCACTGTTTGTATAGAAAAATAGTTTGGTTATATTAGGGCATGGCAAACCTTTTCTGTAAAGAGCTGGAGAGTAAATATTTTCAGTTTTGTGGGCCATATGTTCTCTGTTACAACTACTCAACTCTGTAAACAAATGACCTTGGGTATATTTTACTAAAACTTTACAAAAACAGTGGATCATATTTAATCTTTGTAATTATTCTTTCTCTTTTATTTTCAATTTCAACTTAAATGCTGAGATAGATGAGGTAGATCTTTCTAATTTTAAATATTATCATTATAAAATGATCCAATGAGCAATCCAAGAAAGAAATTAAGAAAGCAATTACATTCTCTATAGTCTCAAAAGAATAAAATACTTAGGAGTTAAATTATGCAAGTAGATGAAAGAATTGTACACTGAAAACTATTAAATATTGCTGAAGGAAATTAAAGATATAAATAAATGGAAATCATCCTATTATTCTATTCATGGATTGGAAAACTTATACTATTAAGATGTCAATATTACCCAAAATAATCTACTTATTCAATTTAATCTCTTTTGAAATCCCAATAAGAGTTTTTACAGAATTTGAGAAATATATCCTAAAATTCAAATAGAGTCTCAAGGGACCCCAAATAGACAAGACAATCTTGAAAAAAAAATAAATTTGCAAATTTCATATTTCCTAATCCTAAAATGTATTACAACTGTTCAAAACAGTGTTGGACTGGCATAAAGATAGACATATAGATCAGTGAAATAAAATAGAGCCAGATATAAGCTCTCATATCTATAGTCAAATGGTTTTTGATGATGGTGCCAATCAGTAGAATATTTTCATTGTATCTGAAATTTTCCTCATGGCGTTTGAAGTCAATCAACCCTTCCTACACTACAGGTAATTACTAATCTGATTTCCATAACCATCTTATCTTTTTGCCTGTTCAAGAGTTTGACATAAATGTAATAATATAATATATATTCTTTTGTTCACTTAGTTAATAAGAATAACAGAAGTTTGCCAATTTTTAATAATAAGAAGTACTCCATTGTATGAATATACCATATTATGTGAGTCTTTTCACCTGTTGGCTATTTTAGCTTTTAAAAATAATATTATTTTAAAATAATATTTTAGCTTTTGCTATTAAAAATAATTTTAAAGATAATATTATTTTAAAATAATATTTTAGCTTTTCCTATTAAAAATAATTTTTCTATTTACATTTGTGTACTAATCCTTTGGACATATATTTCCATTTCACTGTGTAAATACCTAGGAGGAAAATTGCTTGACTAATATGATAGGCATATGTTTACCTCTATAAGAAATTTCTAAATGGTTGTAAAATTTACAATCCTACCAACAATGTATGGGAATTCCAATTGTTTCATGTGCTCAGCAGATATTTAATATTTTAATATTTATTAGTAATTATGTAATATTTTTAATAGTAAATTTGTAATATTTACTCTTCTGGGTATGTAAAATAGTATCTCAGTGCAGTTTTCATTTGCGCTCTGTAGTACATGAGAAGCATTGCCTAATGATGTCACACATCTTTGTGTGCCTATTGATCATTTGTGTACATTAATTTGTGAAATTAATGTTTTTTTCTACTTTGTGTTAGATTTTTGCTTTATTATTATTGATTTATAAGTTATTTTCATATTTTAAATACCCATCATTTGTTAGAAATATGTATTATAAATATTTTTTAACAGTCTGTGGTTTGAATTTTCATCTTTTTATCTTTGAAACATAGGTTTTTAATTATGATTAAGTCCAACCATTCAAGTTTCAGTGATTAATATGTTTTGTGTCCTCTGATGAAATCTTTACTGAGGTCCATTATGAGTTATTTCTGTGAATGCTGTAATTAAGTGTTTAGGTTCCTTTTTGTTGTGTTATACAGTTTGCTTTGCCCCATATTTTGAAAAAAATACTGTTTCCCCTTTGAACTGTCTGAAGGATCGTACACATATGAGTCTTTTTTCTGGGCTCTATTTGAACCAAAAATCCTTATCATTAGGCAGTAGGGTCCTGACTACTGTAGTTTTATGGTGATTCTTAAATTAGGTAGTATAAACCCTCAGAGCCATTCCTTTATTTTTATTGTAAAAATTATTTTATTTTTCTGTCTTTTGCATTACTTATAAATTTTAGATCATTTTGTCAATTCCTATGAAATAGGCAGCTGAAATTTTGACTTACATTATGTTGAATATATTGATAAATTTGGAAATATCAAAATATTGAGTTCTAGTCCATGAACATGTTTTTCCATTTGTTTAGATCTTTAAAAATTTTTCTCAGTAATGTAGTATACTTTCTAGTAGAGAGGCACTGCACATATTTTTGTTAAATTTATTACTATTTTCTGATTTGATGAAATTATAAAGGATATTCCTTCTAAATTTTTCATTTTTAATATTTTAGCACTAGAAATAAAATTGGTTTTACACTAGCCTGATATTCTACAACTTTGCTAAATTAATTATCTTTAGTAGTGGTTTTAGAGATTATTTAATGTTTTCCACGAAAGACATTTCATGTGTGAGTAGAAATTTTTTCGTCTGCATATCAGTCATTTTTCTTTATTAATTGGCTAAGAATTATGGTAGAATATTTAATAGAAGTTGTCAGAAGTTGATAAACCTGTGTTCAATAGATCAAAGTGTTCAAAATTTTGCTAAAAATATGTTAGCTGTAGGTGTTTTGTAAATGCCCATATCCAAATCAGTAATGTTCCCCAGCTGACAGCTTTTACTATGAATGGTTGTTTAATTTTGTCAAATGTTTCTGTGAACCTTCTGTGAACCACAGAACACATTTTATTATTTCTGGACAGTATTAGCACTCTCTCAATTTTAAGCAGCTTTATTTAGGATATAATTGACCTACAATAAACTATACATACACAAATTATGTATTTTGATCAATTTAGACATATGTAAATTCAGAAAATTTCTTGTATCTTTGAGTTCATTTTTATAAATTCTGTTGGTCTGTCTTTTCCTTGATAGATCCAGAATTCCTTCTGGTTTCTCCTTCTTCCTGAGGCTTTTCCTTTAATGTTTTTTAATACTGCATGTCTGTTGGTAATGAATTCTTTCACGTTACAGGAGAAAGTCTTTTAGTAACACTTTTTAAAAAATAATATTGGGGGAACAGAATTCTGAGTCAATGCTTTTTGTAACTATAAAGATAACTCTGTTGTCTTCTGGTTTTTGCTGTTCCTGATAACTAATCTGGTATAAGTATTTCATTTGTTCCTCGGAATGTTTTGCATTTTTCTTTGCCTCCCCTTTCCCCAGCTACCTTCAAGTTTAACTTTTTACTTTGGCTTTCAGCAGTTTGGCTGTGTGCTGATATGTGAGTTGGTTGCTTTTTATATTTTTTCTATTTGGGTTTTTCTGACTTTCTTGGATCTGTGTTTTGTTGTCTTTCATTTATTTTGGAAAATTCTAGGCCATTTTTTTCTTAAATATTTTTCCTGTCTTATTTTTCTTCTTTTTTTCTCTCTGGAAATTAAATTTCACATATGTACTGACTCATATTGTTATACAGCTCTGAGAATTCTGCTCTGTTCCCTCCAAATACACACATTTTTTTCTTCTTTGTATTTCAGTTTATTTTCATTTACTTCCTTCAATTTCACAGATTTTTTTCTTTGCCTATATCCAAATTGCTGATGAGCCTATCAAAGGAATTTCTCATCTCTGATACTGTAATTTTTATTTCCAACATTTCCACTTAACTTCTTTATATTTATAATCTTTTTGCTCAGATTTTCTATTTCTGCATACATGTTGTCTACCAATAACACAGTTATTTTCAAGGTCCTGTCTAATAGTTCAGGCCTCTGCATCATCTCTGTTCTCTGAGTCTGTTCATCACTTTATCTCTCAAAAATGTGTTGGGATTTTTCTTGTTTGTGTCTCAGAAATATTTTTATTGAACGTAAGAACTTTGTGAAAAACAGTAGAGACTAAGATAAATATTACAGTTAGAAATGGGCATGAAACTTCTTTCAAGCCTTTTTTATGTGGCACCGAGTTAATCAAGTCAGGACTTAGGCTGGGTTTAGGTTTTGTTGTTATGACAATCCTAGCTGACAAAAGGGAATTTTCCTAGTAGTGGCCTGCTGTTATCCTGCGTTTAGAATGGGGCATGGGATGCTGAAGGTTTTTATTTTTATTTTTTCTTTGTTAGTCTCATCTTTCAGCAGTCCATGCACACCTGTGGTATAGAGAAGGTTTCTTTTTATGCAGTGCAGAAAGAAGTTTGTAGTTTTTTTTTTTTAGTTCAGCTTCAGTCTTCTGCAGGTCCTGTATCCTTGGCCTTGGACATGCCCTTTATAAGAATTCTTGTCCCTCTGACTTGTGGAAACTAAACTCTGACTTGTATTCTTTGTGGCTCCTGGGAGGAAATTTTTTTTAGTTTTAGTAAAAATTATTTACCCTCATCCCCAGTCATGCCTAGTGAAATATTTTATCAATGCAAAAGTGTGGGTCATAACAAGTTTCCTGCCCATATATCTATGTGCAGAGGAGTTTTGCTTTCTCCAGGAACAGTAGATGTTTGCTTGTGTCCTGGTGGTGGGAGGTTTTCCTATACCTTCTCTAGAGGAAGATGGATTTGCTTCTGCCTCTTCTCAGACTGTGCTAAGATGGTACACTTTCCTGTGTCTCCATCTGCCCCATATAAGAGAATTTATTATAGAAACTGGGACTTAGATGTTAACAAGAAAAAGTATCTACCTTCCTGAATCTTGCATTCTAGTTAGAAAAATAAATTAATAATGATATATTGTTATTCTTTACCATATTACAGTTAAGGCAGTAACATTTTCAAGAAGAAACACTAGAGGATTAGAGAATGATGATGTGGAAGGCTTTTGATCTTTTAGATGGTGTGGTTCGGGCAAACTTTGTCAAAAAGGTAACTTTTAAACAACTGCTTAGATTAAAACCAATGTAAAAGTTTCACTTAAATCAGGATTGCCAAGGAAAGTTTTGCTTCTCCAGAAAAAATGGCACATTAATATATAGTTTAGAATCTTGATAAAAATATCAGGATGCTCAAGAAAAAAAGACCACTTCAGGTCAATTTAAGTGATCTCTGTGACCTCATCACCTGCATCTCTGAGCATTACTCTCTCTTTTTTTATCTTATATATATAGCATGAAGAAAAATATTTCTAAACCATCTAAAATCAATTTCAGATCATTAAGATATAAAGATGACAAAAATGCAACTCAGTTTAAATTTGCCGAATTACTGTATGATCTTTTGGAAGAACAACTTTGACTCTCACGGTGGTGTTGATATGCAAAATTTGTTCTTAAATATTGACAGAAGTCCAATACTGAGATCATGCAGAACAAGCTATAACATGGTTCTTGCTCAGCGTGGCAGCCAGAGAAAAGTCAATAGTAGTTGCAGTCATGGTATATGCATGAGATGAATGCACAGATAAAAATCAGGACAGAAAATAATATTTATTGATATGTCATCAGAAAATGACGTTGAAAATTGAGTAATAATAAATGTATATAATTTTAAAAGCTATAAATTGCTCAGCATCGTTAGGTTTGAGCAGCATAATGACCCATCCTCACAAAGCTCTATATTGTATTCTTGCTTGTTTTATTGTAACACTTTACTATAGTACTCAACAATTATAAAAGTAAAAATGTTAAAAAATATAAATAAAACACTTTGTTCTCTGATTCTGAATCTATAAATATAATTTTTATTATTTAATGTGTTATTTTTAAGCAATATCTAGTTCTTTGTATAACACATTTGTGTTACCAATTAATTAAGATCATAGGTACATACTTTCTAAATAGTTCATGTCTCTGTCCCTCTTTCTATATTGGTTAATTTTAAAACTTTACACAGATAAAACCATACATAAACACACACCTATCTATATATGATATTAACATATACAGCAATAACAATTCCGAAATCAACTAAAATGACATTTCTCTAACTTCATTCTTTGCAACATTTGTGGTATTTAAATAAGTTAGTCTGCAAAAAATAAATTTTTTAATTAAATAAGTGTGAGATATTACATAGATTAAATAGCATTGAAAATATTTTTTTATACTCATTGTGGAACTCAATGAAGATGTCAAAGAATTTAGCATTTCCCACATTTCCTTCTTAATTTATATTAATTTGTAATATAATTATTTTAAAGAGCTTCATGAACATCTTAGAAATATGTTCTGCAAAACTTAATTTAGGAAACAGATAATTACTGGTGAAAATTTATTTACTAATAACACAAAGTACTGTATAATAATACATATTTTATAATATTGTAACATTTAATATGCTTACTGAATGTATTTCTACCATTTTCTAATGCTACTCTATCTTCCTCACTTTCACAATGACTTAGAAAATTGATGCTATCGATATTACTCTAAGTTTTTGCTAAGTTTTACTGTTACTATAATATCACTACAATATCTTTGTTAAAATACAAATGCTAAAAGAAGATTATTTTAGAACTGGATCTAATTATTTGGTGTCAATCAGATGCTAAATATAGGATGTAGGGTATAGGACAACATGTTTACAGGCCATTATGTAAGTTGGCCACACCAGATCTGTGAAATGATATCTTTACCAAATAGAAAGCATCTTGTTTTGGAACCAAGATATTAAAGCTACAGAGAGCAGACTAAATAAGGAATATTCCTCTCAGGAAGAAAATCCATTTAGTCTTATTACTCTAGGTTCTTACTTACTCTGAGGAAATAAATTCTGAAGAAGATGGACTAAATTATCCCAAATCACTTAAATGTGAAGGAGTCCACTCTGGAAAGGACCTGTAACAAGCTCTGAGCTCTTTATTCCACTGTGAAACCTTGACAGAAATACTATCTCGTCCCTTTTCAAGAACTTTTCATTTAACCTAGAAATTCTCAAAAAGACATGGAGTAATGCTCCCATGGAGTAGGGTTTCTCAACCCATTTTGATCAGTCTTCACCCTTGGTGAGGGAGGAATTCCCACACTAGGTTTATGGGATGGCAGAACACCTGACACCCAACACTGGATAGATCAGATTAACAGCAGTTTATTAGTCACATACACTCACAGCACAGAGGATGAGGGCCACATGGGCGTTACCCTTGGGAACAGAGTGCACGACCAGAGGCTGTGGGAGACAGGCTTTGTAGTAACAAGGGACCTGGGTGTTCCCTGGTTCACAGGAGGATGTGATTGGCTTGTTTGAAACATTCTGCAGTCTGGCAGGAAATTGAAATGTGCTATTCAGTGATAACCAGCAATTACAACTGGTCCATTTGATAAGTAGAGTTGTTTGGCTTGGGAATCTTGTCCATAGGAGCAGAGCAGGAGAGTAACTTGTAGTTAGGCCATTTGAGGTCCTCCTGATTTCATTAGATGTCAAGGCAGCACATAATATTAATATCAGGTCTCATTTCATACAGCCTCAGCACTACTGACATTTGGGTTTAATAAATCTTTGTTATGGTATTTTCTCTGTGCATTTCACAGTGTTTTGCTACACACTGGGATTCTATGCCCTGATGTCAGTAGTCACCTTCCCCCACTTTACTCCCCAAGTTATGACAATCAAAACTGTCATTGCCAGACATTGCCAAATATCTATCTGCTAAGTAGCAAAAGCATGCATAGTTGAGAACCACTGTTATAGAAGAACAGAATTGCTAGCCCTGACCCACAAATTCAAATAGACCCTCTACAGGGGACTTATCACTCCACTTGAAAATCACTATCTAATAAGCCATAGCTACCCAAGGGAACATGAGGCATTCATTAGAGATTTTGAGAAAATATAATCTATTTGTATGATTTGTTCCCTCCCTCTCCTTTCAGGCTTATTTTTGTATTTGCTTCATCTATTTGTTATTTTATGAATGTATCTGTTGACTTAATAAATTCCTTTAGAGCATTTATATGGAGCCAGATAAAGGTTCCTTGGATAGAATGGCAAATAGAAATAGTCTTGATGCTCATGCACCTTAGAGTCGTGTAAAAGATACAGATAAGAAAAAGGAAATCACAGCAAGTTGGTCTAAGCACTGTGAAATACAGAAGAAGGTCTTCTGCCAACTAGAAGGTTTAGAAGGTTTCCAGTGGAAGATAACAACCCTGAAACCTGAAGGATCATTAGAGTTTATAAGCAGAGACAAAAGTAAGAGTGTTATTGTTAGGCAGGAAAGTAGATATGAGAGGGGTGGAAAGAGAATAAGGCCAGGGAAAAGCCCACTAAAAAAGACCCAAAGTTATCAATTAAAGCTCAAAAAGCCAGGAGCAACTTGTCCTGGAATATTTGAATATTCCCCAGATAAAGGAGGGTAACTTAGCAAAGCCCATGTCTTTTTTTTTCAACATTTCTTTATTTTTTATTTTATTTATATTTATATTTTTATTTATTTATATTTTGATTTTTTAATTAAGGTATGATTGATATACACTCTTATGAAGGTTTCACATGAAAAAACAATGGGGTTACTACATTTACCCAAATTATCAAGTCCCCACCCATACCCCAATGCAATCACTGTCCATCAGTGCAGCAAATTGCCAGAGATCCACTATGTCCCTTCTCTGTGATACACTGTTCTCCCCGTGATCCCCCACACCTTGTGTACTAAACATAATACACCTCAGTCCCCTTCTCCCTACCTCCCCACCTGCCCTCCCCTTTGATAACCACTAGTTCATTCTTGGAGTCTGTGAGTCTGCTGCCATTTTGTTCCTTCAGTTTTGCTTCATTGTTATACTCCACAAATGAGGGAAACCATTTAGCATTTGTCTTTCTCCACCTGGCTTATTTCACTGAGCATAATGTCTAACAGCTACATCCATGTTGTTGCAAATGGTAGGATTCATTTTTTTCTTATGGCTGAATAGTATTCCATTGAATATATGTACCACCTCTTCTTTATCCATTCATCTACAGATGGACACTTAGGTTGCTTCCATATCTTGGCCATTGTAAAAAGTGCTGCGATAAACACAGGGGTGCATAGGTCTTTTTGAATCTGAGAAGTATTTTTTGGGTATACTCCAACGAGTGGGATTCTGGGGTCAAATGATATTATTATTTTTAGTTTTTTGAGGAACCTCCATATTGCTTTCCACAATGGTTGAACTAGTTTGCATTCCCACCAGCAGTGCAGGAGGGTTCCCCTTTCTCGGCATCCTTGCAAGCATTTGTTGTTCTAAGTCTTTTCGATGCTGGCCTTCCTTACTGGTGTGAAGTGATATCTCATTGTGGTTTTAATTTGCATTTCCCTGATGATTAGTGATGTGGAGCATTTCATGTGTCTGTTGGCCATCTAAATTTCTTCTTTGGAGAACTGTCTCTTCATATCCTCTGCCCATTTGTTAATTGGGTTATTTGCTTTTGAGTGTTGAGGTGTGTAAGTTCTTTATATATTTTGGATGTTAACCCCTTGTTGGATATATCATCTACAAATATATTCCCCCATACTGTAGGATGCCTTTTTGTTTTGTTGATGATGTCCTTTGCCTTACAAAAACTTTTTAGTCTGATGTAGTTCCATGAGTTCATTTTTGCTTTTGTTTCCCTTTCTGGAGGAGATGGGTTTAGGAAGAAGTTGCTCATACTTATGTTCAGGAGTTGTTTGCCTATGTTGTCTTCTAAGAGTTTTATGGTTTCATGACTTACATTCAAGTATTTGATCCATGTTGAGTTTACTTTTGTGTATGTGGTTAAACAATAATCCAGTTTCATTCTCTTGCATGTAGCTGTCCAATTTTGCCAGCACCAGCTGTTGAAGAGGCTGTCATTTCTCTATTGTATGTCTATGGCTCTTTTATCATATATTAATTGACCATATAAGGTTGGGTTTATATCAGGGCTCTCTAGTCTGTTCCATTGGTCTATGGATCTGTTCTTGTGCCAGTACCAAATTGTCTTGATTACTGTGGCTTTGTAGTAGAGCTTGAAGTTGGGGAATATAATTCCCCAATAAAGTTGGAAGAGCTTTATTCTTCCTTCTCAGGATTGCTTTGGCTATTTGAGGTCTTTTGTGGTTCCATATGAATTTTAGGATGATTTTCTCTAGTTCATTAAAGAATGCTGTTGGTATTTTGATAGGAATTGCATTGAATCTATAGATTGCTTTAGGCAGGATGGCCATTTTGACAATATTAGATCTCCCTATCCATGAGCACGGGATGTGTTTCCATTTATTGGTATCTTCTTTAATTTCTCTCATGAGTGTCTTGTAGTTTTCAGAGTATAGGTCTTTTACTTCCTTGGTTAGGTTTATTCCTAGGTATTTTATTCTTTTTGATGCAATTGTGAATGGAATTGTTTTCCTGATTTCTCTCTCTGCTAGTTCTTTGTTAGTGTATAGGAATGCCACAGATTTCTGTGTATTAATTTTGTATCCCGCAACTTTGCTGAATTCAGATATTAGATCTAGTAGTTTTGGAGTGGATTCTTTGGGGTTTTTTTTATGTACAATATCATGTCATCTGCAAACAGGGACAGTTTAACTTCTTCCTTGCCAATCTGGATGCCTTTTATTTCTTTGTGTTGTCTGATTGCTGTGGCTAGGACCTCCAGTACTATGTTGAATTAAAGTGGGGAGAGTGGGCATCCTTGTCTTGTTCCTGATCTTAAAGGAAAATCTTTCAGCTTCTCGCTGTTAAGTATAATGTTGGCTGTGGGTTTGTCATATATGGCTTTTATTATGTTGAGGTACTTGCCCTCTATACCCATTTTGTTGAGAGTTTTTATCATGAATGGATGTTGAATTTTGTTGAATGCTTTTTCAGCATCTATGGAGATGATCATGTAATTTTTGTCCTTTTTGTTGATGTGGTGGATGGTGTTGATGGATTTTCAAATGTTGTACCATCCTCGCATTCCTGAAATAAATACTACTTGATCATGATGGACGATCTTTTTGATGTATTTTTGAATTTGGTTTGCTAATATTTTGTTGATTATTTTTGCATCTATGTTCATTAGGGATATTAGTCTGTAATTTTTTTTTTGTGGTGTATTTACTTAGTTTTCATATTAGAGTGATGCTAGCTTCATAGAATGAGTTTGGAAGTGTTCCCTCCTCTTCTATTTTTTGGAAAACTTTAAGGAGAATGGGTATTAGGTCTTCACTAAATGTTTGATAAAATTCAGCAGTGAAGCCATCTGTTCCAGGCGTTTTGTTCTTAGGTATGTTTTTGATTACCAGTTCAATTTCACTATGGTGTCCATAGTGACTTTTCCTTTCTCATTCCTGTGTTGGGAGCATACATATTTATAATGGTTATATCTTCTTGTTGGATTGACCCCTTTATCATTATGTAAAGTCCTTCTTTGTCTCTTGTCACTTTCTATGTTTTGAAGTCTATTTTGTCTGACACAAGTAGTGCTACTCCTGCTTTTTTCTCTCTGTTAGTTGCATGAAATATCTTTTTCCATCCCTTGACTTTTAGTCTGTGTATGTCTTTGGGTTTAAAGTGAGTCTCCTGTGGGCGACACTAGTAATTGGTCTGTTCAGATTTTCTGTTTCTTCCTCAGTCAGCCTTGTAAGGTTGTATTTTTCTAGAAAGAGGTCCATTTCTTATAGATTATCCAGTTTCTTGGCATATAACTTTTCATAGTATTCTCTAGTAATTATTTGTATTTCTATGGTGTCCCTAGGGATTTTTCCTTTCTTATTTCTGATTCTGCTTATATGTGTAGACTCTCTTTTATTCTTTATAAGTCTGTCTCAGGGTTTATCTATTTTGTTCATTTTCTTGAAGAACCAGCTCTTGCTTTCATTGATTCTTTCTACTGTTTTATTCTTCTCAATTTTATTTATTTCTTCTCTAATCTATATTATGTCCCTCCTTCTACTGACTTTGGGCCTCATTTATTGTTCTTTTTCTAGTTTCATTAACTGTGAGTTTAGACTGCTTATATGGGATTGTTCTTCTCTCTTGATGTAGGCCTATATTGCAATATACTTTCCTCTTGGTACAGCCTTGGCTGCATCCCACAGATTTTGCAGTGTTGAATTAGTGTTGTCATTTGTCTCCATATATTGCTTGATTTCTGTTTTTATTTGGTCATTGATCTGTTCATTATTTAGGAGCATGCTGTGAAGCCTCCATGTGTTTGTGGGATTTTCATTTTCTTTGCATAATTTATTTCTAGTTTCATAGCTTTGTGATCTGGTTGGTGAAATTTCAATATTTTTGAATTTACTGAGGCTCTTTTTGTGGCCTAGTATATGATCTATTCTTGAAAGTGTTCCATGTGCACTTGAGAAGAATGTGTATTCTGTTGCTTTTGGGTGTAGAGTTCTGTAGATGTCTGTTAGGTCCATCTATTCTATTGTGTTGCTCAGTGCCTCTGTCTCCTTACTTATCTTCTTTCTGGTTGATCTGTCCTTCAGAGTGAGTGGAGTGTTGAAGTCTTCTAGAATGAATTCATTGCATTCTATTTCCCCTTTTAATTCTGTTAGTGTTTATTTCACATATGTTGGTGCTCCTCTGTTGGGAGCATACATATTTATAATGGTTATACCTTCTTGTTGGATTAACCCCTCTATCATTATGTAATGTCCTTTTTTGTCTCGTTACTGTCTGTGTTTTGAAGTCGATTTTGTCTGACGCAAGTACTGCAACTCCTGCTTTTTTCTCTCTGTTAGTTGCATGAAATATCTTTTTCCATCCCTTGACTTTTCGTCTGTGCATGTCTTTGGGTTTGAGGTGAGTCACTTGTAGGCAGCATATAGATGAGTCTTGTTTTTTTATCCATTCAGTGACTCTATGTCTTTTGGTTAGTGCATTAAGTCCATTTACATTTAGGGTGATTATCAATATGTATGTACTTATTGCCATCTCAGGCTTTAGATTTGTGGTTACCAAAAGTTTAAGGTTAATTTTCTCACTATCTAAGAGTCTAACTTAACTCACTTAATATGCTGTCACAAACATAGTGTGCAGGTTCTTTTCTTTTACTCCTCCTTTTTCTTCCTCCTCCATTCTTTATTTATTAGTATTGCATTCTGCACTTTTTGTCTATACCTTGATTGACTTTGGGGATAGTTAATTTAATTTTGCATTTGCTTAGTAATTAGCTGTTCTATTTTCTTTACTGTGGTTTTATTACCTCTGGTGACAGCTATTAAACCTTAGGAACACTTCCATCTATAGCAGTCCCTCCAAAATGGACTGTAGAGATGGTTTGTGGGAGGTAAATTCTCTCAGCTTTTGCTTATCTGGAAGTTGTTTAATCCATCCTTCAAATTTAAATGATAATCTTGCCAGATAAAGTAATCTTGGTTCCAGGCCCTTCTGCTTCACTGCATTAAATACATCATGCCACTCCCTTCTGACCTGTAAGGTTTCTACTGAGAAGTCTGATGTTAGCCTGATGGGCTTTCCTTTGTATCTGATCTTATTTCTCTCTCTGGCTGCTTTTAATAGTCTGTCCTTATCCTTGGTCTTTTCCATTTTATTACTATATGCCTTGGTGTTGTCGTCCTAGGGTCCCTTGTGTTGGGACATCTGTGCACCTCCACGGCCTGAGAGACCATCTTCTTCCCAAGATTGGGGAAATTTTCAGCAACTACCTCCTCAAAGACACTTTCTATCCCTTTCTCTCTCTCTCTTCTTCTTCTGGTATCCCTATTATGTGGATACTGTTCCTTTTGGATTGGTCACAGAGTTCTCTCAATATTCTTTCATTCTTAGAGATCCTTTATTCTCTCTGTACCTCAGCTTCTTTGTATTCCTCTTCTCTAGTTTCTATTTCATTTATTGTCTCCTCTACCATATCCAACCTGCTTTTAATACCCTCCATCGTGCTCTTCAACAATTGAATCTCTCACCTGAATTCATTCCTGAGTTCTTGGATATCTTTCCGTACCTCCATTAGCATGTTGATGATTTTTATTTTGAACTCCCTTTCAGGAAGAGTCATAAGGTCCATGTCATTTAAATCTTTCTCTGGAGTTATATTAATTTTACTCTGGACCAGATTCCTTTGACATTTCATATTTGTATATGGCGCCCTCTAGTGTCCAGAAGCTCTTCTTTCTGGAGCTGCTCAGCCCCTGAAGCAATGTCGCAGGTTGCAAGGTAACAGTATTGGTGTCTGGGGGGAGGAAAGAGCTGTTTCCTTCTTCCCTGCTGCTATGCCTGTCTCCACTGCCTGAACCAGTGGGCTGAACAGGCTCAAGCTTTTGTCCCAGAGCAGCCAGATATGGATCCCTGCTTTCCACAAGCAGCTGGAATCTCAGTCTCTCCAGGAATTCTGCCTATATTCAGTTTCCAACCCCGTAATCATGTGAATATCATGAAAGCACCATGAAATGTAGGTTTGTGCTTCCAGAGCAGATCTTTGGAGATAGCTATTCAGCAGTTCTAGGCCTTCCACTCCCTCCATGTTCCATTTCTCTTCCTCCCGCCAGTGAGCTGGAGTGGGGGATTTGCTTGGGTTCCACTGGAGCACAGCTTTGTTACATTAATCTGTTCCATGAGGTCTGCTCTTTTCTCTAGGTGTATGCAGTCTGGCACCATCCTCTTTCCTGTTGCTCTTTCAGGATTAGTTGCACCAACTATATTTTCTAATTGTATACAGTTTTAGGAGGAAGCCTCTGTCCCTCCTCTCATGCCACCATCTTTCCAAAGCCCATGTCTTTATTGTGTTAATCATGCAGGCCCAGCTTATTTTTTAACCTTACCTATACATTGTTTATTTCTCCTTCGGCCCTAATCAAGTAGTTTGCAACTGAGGCAACTAATTTGACATGCAGGCCCAGCTATAAACAACATAGTAAAACGCAGGAAAGATTCCATCTTGAAGACTGCATTTTAACACCCAGGAAGTTGAGAAGTAAGATTCTTAACTTCCTGTTTAGCAAACAGACAATAACTCGGCCCACCTTGGGGGCTGGGTGGGTCGTCTTGTTTGATATGCTCCCAGACCTCTTGCAAGGGAGAAATCAGAGCAGGAAGTTCCTTGTGTTAAGTTAATTCTAAGTATTCAAATACAACTTAACAAGTCTGCTCCCCTAGCCTTTAGTCACATTTCTGAAGAATCCTTAAAAAGGGGAACCCCCAACCTTTCCAGGCGCTCCTTTCTCTGAGGTTACCCACACTTTCTAAGTGTGTAACCTTTTAACTTTAAACTTTCCTCTCCAAACTTTCAGGGCTCTTCTCTTTGCTGAGGTGGCCTGTACTTTTTCACTAAGTAATGTTAAATAAAACTTTTCCTCTGCTTCACTACTGTGTCTCTGCCCTTCAATTGTTTGTTGCAGTGGGGCAAGGACTGAGGAAAATATACAACACTCCCCCAAGATTATGAGTGAGGTAAATTCAGTGGTTAGAAATTACATTGCACGTTCAAATGAATGAAAGCTGAGCATACTGAGCATACTTCACTTTAGATCATAAGCCCTGACAGATGATTCTTGGTAAATAATCACGGGCCAAATCGCAAAGTGATTTGTAGACCACATGAGGCTATTGTACTTAATCCTAAAAGACAGCAAGGTGATTCTGAAACATAGGAGTGAATATATAATTTAGAACAATTTCTTGACCTTAGTAAAGGGAACAGATTAAGAGGGGAAAAACTTCGGCAACTAAACTTGTAAAAAAAGATATCTTTTCATTGTTTTATTTTGTATTTCATCAATGTAGGTGAGATATATCTAGATATATCTAGTTGCTGCAAAACAGGGTTAAGTACAATGGATGGGTTTCTGGGTGTAACACTAGGAATTGACATGATTTGGTGATGTATGGAATGAAGGAAGTGGCAGATGAAGGTATTTTTAAAATGATATAAAAGTTTTTGTATGAGTAACTGTAGAAAGTTCGGCAACTTTCATTGAGATTGGCAACTCAGAATGAAAAGCAGGTTTTAGGGGCAAAATATAACACTCAGTATTGAAAATAATGAATTCGGAGTGTTGATGTGACAACTCAAAGGAAATATCAACTTAGCAATTCAAGTCTGGTTCTAAGGAGAGAGAACTGGGTGGGAGCCTTGAATTTGTTTATAGGTATTTATTAAAGCCCAGTTGGAAAAGTGGAAAAATCACCCAGGAGAAATAAAAGAAAAAGGGATCTTAGACAGACCCTAAGGAGTAAATATCATTTATGACATAGAAGCATACAATGCAGTTTGTAAGAAAAACAGTGGCTATATGAGGAGAAAATCCTGAAGAGTTTATTATCACAGAAGGTAGTATTTAATATGAAAACCATAGAGAAAAATGTGAAAAGTTGCTGGAAAATAAAGTATAATAAAAGGCTGACATGTCTTCTTGATTTAGAATTCCAATTAAGTCAATAAATCTGTGAAAAAGGGTTTCAATGCTTTTGTGAGGAAAAAGCATCAAACATTGTGTGAAGAGAAATTAAGCCAAGAAAAAAATTCAAAAGATATTCAAAAGTTTGGCTAGCAAGAGGATCTGAGTGATAAAGCAGTAAGTAGAGTGAGACAGGCATTCAAGAGACCATGTCGAAGAAACTTAGATGGATTCAATCGGTTGCAAAAAAGAGAAAATGGGACCTAGAAAGGTACCTTGATTTTCTTCAGCATTGTGACAATCATCACATTTGAAGCAGAGTGGCTGTCCAGGTCACCAGAGTGTTGTCACACTAAGATGGCTGGTGAATTATTCTCCTTCATATTTTCACTGACAGAATTAGCATTTATACTGACCCTACTTCTTCTGAAGAATCTAAACTTAGAACTGCCATTTAATTTGCTTCAAAACTTTACAAAATGGGGTACACTCATCACCTCTCTTCAGAACACACTTCATCTGATAGGTCATTAATGACAATTTATCTCCAATTTCTCTCTTCTTCATTGATGTATCCACCATAATTGAAGGCATTGATTTCATCCAGTTAGATATTATCTTCTCAAACTTACTCTACAGCAATATACACTCTCCATTCTCCTCCGTTTCCGAGGACTGTTTTATATGTCTTCTCATTACCAGCTTTTTATTAAGATATATTTTTCTAAACACAAAAGGATTTCTGATCTTTGCATTTCATCAGCTCACAAAGTTACCACAAACACCATTTTCATGAAAATTACTGTCAAATATAGTTTTTGAATGTTAATAATAATTAAAAATAGTTTTGAAGAATCTAATCTCATAGGGAGATTTGTTCATGACAAAATAAAAACAAATAGCTCATGTTCTTTTTTTCAGGCACAAATTTATTAATTTCCAGACATACTCAAGTAAATGGTCTCCGGGGTCCTCAAATATATGTCTAAAACTGAGTTTATTTACTTTTAAATCAAACTCCCATCTTCAGTATTTAGTAAATACTTTCATAATTCAGTGAGTCATTTCAAACCTTAATATCTGCCCATAGGTCTTAAACTGAACCTCCAGGCTACTTTTCATGCAGATGGAATTTGGGGCCCATTAGCCTTCAGTACCTTCTATAACTCCCTCATTTATATGTTCTCAGATCCTTTCACTCTTGTTATTTTGTCATACTGGAATAATTTATTCATTCTTCTCTACCTGTTGAAATTCTATCCATTCCTTTAGAGACTGGTTCAGATAAAATCTCTATGGTTTTCCCTAATCAAATAGGGACTAACCTTGAAGCACATATATTCTGTTGTCTGGATTTTGTTTGAAAATTCAAGTTTAGAGACATTCTTCACATCCTAGACATGTTTTATAGAAGGACTATATTTGCCAGTTAAATATTGAATTAATATTTGTTACTTTTATGATCATTTAATAAATCCCTTTTGCTTTACTTGTATTTTTTTCTAGAAACCCATAAGTATGTTCTGTTTTTAACATCTTTAAACTTATATTTTAATGCTTCCTTGGTGGCGTATTTATATATTATTAAGCATACTTTTTGATAATGAAAGCGGCATATTATTGAGAGTTCTGCTTAAGAACTAGTAAAATCAGTAGCTTTTTACTTTGAGGTAGGTTGTATTGTTCTCTAGCTCAAATTGCCTTTCAAAATGAAGAGTTGACATTCAGGCTTGCCAAATTACCCATGTGTACACATAAACCCACACAGGGCATGTTTATGCATAAATATTGGGAATCTACTCAGCAATGTAATATTTGCAAGCATCTTCAAAAATATGATTTATATGTCTGTCTTGATGTGTTAAATGCATTAATTCCTCACTCTTCATTTCAATTCAGCTTGTCTTAGTAACCAAAAATTACAAATAGGAAGAATGTGGAAGTGTTCCTTCCTAAATGAGAAGTGTTCAAAATTCAATATGAGAAAAAAATGATACTATCACCTAGTATCTAGGGGTTTTTGTTTGTTTTATTTTTACTGTTTTACAAGTTCTAGAAATAAGGAATAGGGGTATTTCTATTACTATCTGTGCTTATGTACAGTCTCCTTCAAAGAAAATGAGAAATTCAGTGGAAAATAGAGCAGCAAGAGTTTAGAAGTAGTTTAATTTCACATTTATTGAACTAATTAATTACATTGAACTATGCCATCATTGAAGGAATGAGATTTCTTCTTGATCTTTCTTCTTCAGTCCAGGGCCTTTGCTATATTTTAGGTTCAGTCAAGCTACAAAACATTTAACTATATTATATTTTATGCCATTTATATTAAGAGCTATAATGAAGAGTGTCATCATTTATACACATTTCATTATTCATAAGCTCACTTTTCCTGTTCTATTCCCTGAAGTAGCAATAATATATTTTTTTCCTGAATATACAGACTGCTGAGGCCTAAATTAAAAACCTATATTTAGTTTGTTTGCACTTAATTTCCTGTATGTCTAAGGAAATGAATGCTTAAATAAATGACTTCTGAACATGGTTGCTTAAGTGTTTGTTCTTTTTTCCTGCTGTGGTGACAAGGGTCTTGTTAGATTTTATTTTAAAGTGGTTACTTTAAGTGGCTTTTCTTCCTACAAACTGAAAAATTGGCAATTTTGGGAATACTTTAAGTTAGGCATAGTTAGAAGAAAACATTTCTTTGCATTGCTCTTAGAGATAAGGATGAAAATGATTAAATTGGAAAGGAACCATTTTTCCTTTAAAAAAATGTATTGTGAGAGAGCTGTAGAAAATTTCAACTACACCATTTCAAATTTCACTATCTAGTTACAATAATATAGAATTAAATACAAAAATAAATGTTTCTAATTTCTTTAATGTCCTTATATTATTTTTGATAATTTTAAATTCTATTGGAAATAATATATTTTCTCTTTAATTTTCAAGTGAACCCTAACAATATTAATTAAAGATAGTATGAATTTTCATATGGAAAATATGCTTGCTTTTAGTGATTAAAAATTTTAAGGGAACAGGTTTTGGGGAAAATGACAGCATCTTTGAATTTGATATCATTGTCTAGCAGTTGAATGAGAAATAAGTAGTAATACCATAACTTCTAAAGTCAGTCATAAAATGTAAAATGGACATGCACTGCTTTATCTGTAGCAAGAAAGTAGAAAAACTTGTCAAACTCCTGAATATAGCTCTAAGAACTGAAAGTAGAAAAAAAAATTAGATATCTGTTACAGATTTCTACCTAGAGATCCAAGGCAAATATTAAAAGGAGCAGACATCTAATAGAGAGTCACTGAGTCATCAAAATCACTGAAGGGCAATTTGACAAAGATGGCAGCATGAAGGTGAGTATATTCCTCTCTATACTATACTTGAAACTTTCTAAAATCAATGAAATACTGAAAATAAAGGAAAGAACTATATGTTAATAAAGCAGAGAAAGTCAGAATTCCAAACCACAAACTATGTTAGAAACATTCCAGTACTATGGATTTGAAGGTATATGAAGCAGATATTGACAACATCTACATAAGTCAATTGAATTCAAATGGGTACACATTTTTCTACAAATAGTTCAGTAGTTGTACATCTTGAGGGCTTTATCTAACAATTTTGATTACAGTGAATATAGGTAATGGGTAAGTTATGACATAAAAGTGTGTATGTGGTTGCTGGGGAGGCATGTCTGATGGAGATACAGCCATGCATTAATGCGTGAGATGGGGGTAGACCTGATAATAAAATCATACCAACATTGAACTTTTATTTTCCAAGTTTGTCCTTATATGACAGAGATTGTATTTTGCAGTACAAAAGGAGAAACAGCCATGATTGCAAGATCATCACAATTGAAGCCCTTCAATAATCACACTAACTTGTTAATTACTGGAGACCATGAACAGAACTCTTTCCAGAGCAATACTCATTGGGGGATGGAGGGAGATGTTTGAGAAATTAATATTAAAAATAAAAAATAAAAATTAAGGTTTTCTTCAGATCTCTCTATTCATTTCCCCTAGTGGGTTGATATTTTTCAAAGAAGAATACTAATTATAAGTAAACCATTAGAGAACTAGAGCAAAGGCACTTAAAAAATGGAAAGAAATGTATGCAAAAGGTAGATAAGCAATATCATGAGAGGAATTGCCTAAAGAATCTGCTGAGATTAGACAAATTGTGCTCCACAGCTTCAAAAGAAGGCCAGCAAAACGGTACCATAAAATGAGTTAGAGGAGGGATCTTAAGGAGAGATATAAAGGAGGAATGTGAATTTAAAAAAGAGATTAATAAAATAAAAAGTCAAAAAGGAAATAGAAAACACTTAAGAGATGATAGACATAATGAAAATAATTAAAAGGAGACTCAAGAGGAACCAATAGTCAGGCAAGGATGCCATGACTAAGTTTGATTAAGTCACAAAAAAGAAAATGAAAAAATACATTAAAATGATAGATATTAAAGGGAGACCAAGGAGATCCAATATAAGCACTGGGAACATTAGGAAGAGAAAAATTCAACTGCAAACAAAATAAAAACATGTAATAGAATAAAACATTCTAAGCATAGAGATTTCAATATAAGTATTTAAAAATTTTTAAATGTAAATATTTAAAGATGTCAATGTAAATATTTCAAGAAAATTAAGTTGACAGAGAACTATCATCCCTAAGGATAACTTTTAAAATCATTGAAATTCAGTGGGAAAAATTATCCTATGGGCCCTTAGAGAAGGAAATAAATCATCAATATGGGTGGGGAAAATGTTATGTTGTCTTAAATTTCTCCATATCAGTATTTAAACTGAGAAGGTGACAGGCAACTGTATGGTATATTTTTTTGTGAATCTACATATGATCCAATAATTTTTTTATATTTTATTTCTTCAAATAAAACATTTTCAAGAGTTCAAAAATATAGCACCCCATCAGCTCATTCTGGAAATAAAATTTTGTTGATAAGTTATAGAAATCTAAGAAAATAATCAAAATCATATATTCAATAAGAGAAAGCTATTGTAAAAGGGCAAATAGAAAACAAAATCATTTTTTTATGTCGAAATAAGGCTCAGCTGTGGGAATTTAATTAAAAGAATAGATTGTGTATTACAAACTTGACAACAAAATAATAAAAGAAAAAAGCTAACACAAAACAAAGCAAACACTAAAAAACCTAGGGATAAGAGAGGAGGTGGGGAATGGAGACATATTTTTCCTATTTTTCATCTTATCTGTGAAGAGTAAATAGCTAGCTTCTTACATTAAACAATGTACTTAAAAATAAAATATACTGAAAATATTAAATTATGCAGCAGAGTCCAATAATGAATCCCTCCTACATTTTTTTCAAACAGCCCATAAAAAACAAAAAGGACAGATAAAACCACACAGCCACAGGACCCATACCTTATTTTGATTAGGAAACATAGAAGATTATATCCTTGAAATTATCTGTAAGTAGAGAAATAAAACACGTTTCAATAGAGCTCTCACTGCGAGAAACAAAGAGTAGAAGTTTAAGAGATTCTGTGACTAAGACAGATAGAGGGAAGGACTTAGAGGAAGCACAGATTTAATCATTTCCAGAAAATAGAAAGTGAAATAAATGCCAAATCACTGAATGGATCAGCACCTGGTAGTGCACAGCTCCGACTGCAGGGGAGAGACTGGAAGCTGTGTGTAACAAGATTGGCAGCCTTCAAATGTCATGGTTTGTTAGGGAGAATCAGGTATGGAGAGAAGCATCGGTAGTCCTCAGACAGAAGACAGTGAAAAGAAAGAAGAAATAAGAGGGAAAACAAAGGATCCTCAGAAACTGAAGAAAAAACAGATTTGCCAACCTTTATTTCCAAGTAGAAAAAAAGCAAGGTTATATTATACCTAAATAGCATACCAGCTCTTCACCCTAAGAGAACAAGTCATTTTTCAAGAACTTATAGAATTTTGACAAGAACTGATCATATGAGTTCTTATCAGAAAGTCACAACTGCATATTCAAGTTCTGAAATTATAAAAGTAACATTATCTAATTGTAGCTTAGTAGCACTAGAAATTAAAACAAAATAAGAAAACAGTATAGTTTTCTAGGGAGAAATTAGAAAAGAAAGACATCCCCCAAACAAAGCTTGGCAAAAAGATGAAATTATTAGAATGATCTGCCCTCCTTTTGGTTGGTTTTGCTTCCTCCATGTGAAAAAACAAGGAAAGATTTTACAGCTCAATCTAATCACTTTCTCAAATTCTGCCTTTATTAATTTAAAATGTAGTGTTTGTAGTACTTATAAACACCCATTGTTTAAAAACAGCATTGATATGAGTCTACTCAAAAGAATGAGGTAGAATTTTAAATGCTGATATGTAAAGCTCTCCAAGAGATAATATCAGTGTATCTACTGTATGATCCTTCTGTATATTTTAAATGATATATATCCAGAGACTATCCAGAGACATATGGTAGGATGTGCATATTTTTTGTAAGGAATAATAAAAAATAACTTTATCTTTTGAGAATGGGTGGGGAAGAGGAAAACATTTACTTTGCATTTTATTTACTATATTTTGTACCATTTAAGTTCACAAATGTTGAATATATACATATGTTAGAGTATTTCTAATGAATTTTTAAAATAAAAATATTTCAAATACATTTCATGTATTTTTTCAAATAAATATATGTATTTATAACTTTCATTTAAAAATAAAAGAGCAGGTACAAATGGAAAGTGGGGTCATAGTAATAATTAACACTTAAGTTAAAAAATAAATAGCTAAGTGATTTAAAATATTACAGTAGATACAGGTAAAGCAATACTATGAAATTCATAGAACCAAATATTTATATTAAGTGAAAGACTTAGTGTAAAAGAAATATTTCCAAAGCTAAAAATGGAGGAATAAAAGCAACAAAATAAAGTAGAAGGGAAAACATTATGTAGCATAGGAACAAAAGTTACTTAGAAAATACAGAGGCATATGAAAAAAATAAATGCTTCAATAGTTGATTCCTTAAAAATATAAATCTTAATGAATTGTATCAAGACAAATGAGAGAAAATATCAATAGTTAAAATAAGAAATTATAAGAATGAAATAGTAGTAGCAACAGGGAAAACTGAAGCAATCACAAGTGATGTGGTCAATCTGTGCAAACACATTGGAAAACACAAATGAAATTCATAATTTTCTACGGAAATATAGCTTCCTAGAACTCATACCAAATACATTAGAAAATCCAGACAAATGAAATAATATAGAGTAGGTCATTGTTTTCAAGACGTTGCAAAGCAAACCTCCTTAGATTTCTAAATGTTCCTGCATATTCTTGGCTTCGAGCAGTAGAATTTAATAATAATCCCCTTTGCCAAAGCAAATTTACTGCTATTCTAAGGTAAAATCTTAGACACTTCACAACTTCAAAGTTTGCATAAAGGGATCCTATATACTCCAACACACAAGAATTAAATCCAGTCAGTTTCACAGAATAACTCCAAGAAAAAGTAAAATGAGTAGATTATTTTCATGCTATTTAAGGTATTAGAATACAACAAAGAGGGAAAATGACTAATTAATTTTTATGAAATGGGCATTATATTAGTATTTACAACTAAAACAACTACACACATGCAAAAGACTTTGCATCAAAATTCCTTATATCAATATAAGATCCTTAAAAAGTTATTATTGAGCAGAATATTCCATAAACCATAAGGAAGTAAGGTTAATTATGGGACTGTAAAGGTGGTTTGTTATTTAGGAATCAATAATGCAACATATCCCAGAAGAAAAAAAGGATTAGTATAAGTGATGGCAGTATTTTTGATAAAATTCTACACCTAATGTTTTTGACAGTAAACTAAACTATATAATAGGAATACTTAGATCTTCCATGTCATTCTAAATCATCTATCTGAACCCCAGTCCCATCATGCAAAGGGGATAATTTATAGGAACACTACTAAAATTTTTAAAAATGATAGCTATGTCTGTTCAATAAACATTGTTGTGAACTCTCAGTAGGAAAAATAATAATATGAATTAGAGTTATAAAAATTGGGACAGATACTGAAAATTACACTTTAGTCAGATGATATGACCATATACCTGGAACACCACATACAATCTAGTGGAAAATAGCACAAGCATTAAAGATAATCACGACAGTTTCTAGATAAAGAACCGTAAATAATCCATCATTTTTATATGTATAAACAAAAATCACTGAAAATATATAATGAAAGAAATCCACTTATATTAACAACAATAAATGAAATGTCTATGATTAAGACTAATGGTGAATTATTTATATAAAAACTTTATAAGAGACATTAAATATCTTGAGCAGATGTAATATTATATATTCCTTTGGAAAAATTTACACTATAAAGATGCCATTTCTTCCTAAAATAACTTATAAATTTAAGGTAATCTCAAGAAAAATTGCCTACAGGATAGAGGATATTGTCTAATAGTTGCCTTGACATCTTTGCATCTCACAGGGACACAAAGGCTTCACCGTGAGTTTCCTGCCCTCACCAATTATGCCTTCCACCCAGTGGGAGAGGCTATCTACTTAGCTAGTTCCCCTATCAGTTAGACCAGTGCACTCACCCAGTATTCAAGCTAATAAATTTCATCTCTGGCCAGCCTGCAAAGCTATTCAAATATGCCAAGTTTTTTAAAGCACTAATTTTTGTACAGGTTTGTTAAAGTAATATGCAACTGATTAACGGTCTACAATGTATTTAAAGAAAATAAAATATTATAAGTTTCTTGCATTTCCTATGTCACAGACTTAACATTCCAAGGTCAGGAGGTGTGTTGTGGAAAGAATACAGGATTTGGAGGTAGGAGAACTAGATTTTAGATCAGAAATTGTTACTTATTGGCTGTGTAGAACTTGTTAAATGTCCAATCTTTAAGAGCTTCAAATAAACATTAAAACGTATGAAATAATTAAATGATAATAAAATGCTTGATATTGATTTTAGGGAGACCGTGCAAGGTTTATTGCTCAATTTCTTTCAACTATAAGCAGTACAATAAGAGCTTTTTTTTAAACATTAATTTACTGTCATTTTCACTGGACTGTAGATTGTGGAAAATATCGCTCCTGTTTCACAAAGAGGAAGGTCCTTTTCCCATATCCAGTCTTTGTGCTGCCTTCATGATTTTTCAGAGTTGCTAACATGATGTAGTTATTAAATTTGCAGGTTTTCCTAGACTCTGGGAAAATTATTTCTCTTGACTAAGATGTATAGATTCTTTTATTACATTTTTCTTTCCAGTGTTGGGCTCCAGTTTTCTAAAACCTAATTTTGTTCTAATATCTTTCCATCATATGATCACTTCTGACAAAGAATACAGAAGCAGATTACCAGGGAGTCTAACTATTATACCTTAGAGCCACCAGCAGTTCGCTTTAAACTTACAGGGCTGGAAGAGCCTCAGTTTTCTACTTTCTCCCACCTCTTAAAACTCTGTCTCTACAGGTATGAAGTTTTGAATTTCCTTTTCCTCTACTTGATTGTGTCTTCACCTGCTTTTTTTTCTTTTTTGAAGAATTTTCCTCTATTGTTTTTTCACTGCTTCGCTTATTTTCTGCAGATAGCTTTCCTATGGGCCAAGCCATGCTCTGTGATTATATTTGCATGGCCTAGATTTATTTTTCCTTCTTTTATGTTACTCTATTTTATGTGAAGTCTTACTAACTCAGATTCTCTTAATGCTAGTAGCACATCATATTTATTAGTTTTTGTCTTTCAATATCTAGGCTCTCTTCATCTCTGATAATATGAAAGCAAAAATGCTGTAATGTGAATATTTTAGGGATCTCTAAAAGTTTATTAGGAACCTCCTTTAATGAATAAGGCAATAGAGATGCAGAAAGCTAAAGTAATTTATAAACTTTATATGGTTGGTAGATTCAAAATAGCAATCTATCAGTTCTAGGTTATCTTAGAGGAGGGGTTATTACCACTAATTTCTAATTACACAAGCTCGTCTATCACCTGCCTATTTGGATAGACTGCGTGTAAATAAATGTACTTGAAGACTTTTGAGATAGCTTTTGATATTCAGATAAATCTGCCTTCATTATATTTGAATGTGAAGATTATCTCTGATAAGGACAGCAAATCAATATAAAATTTTTGTATTCCTTTGGAATGATTGCTTTGGCAAATGATTTGTTTGTTAGGCTTTTTAAACAAACTCAATTTTGAAATTTGCAATTAATACTATTCATTCCTCATGTGATCTCATTCAGTTCTACAATTGCTAAATTGCTAAATACAATCACCACTAATTAATGCCAGATTGCAATAACCTTGAGAATATGAAAAATGCAGAAAATAGAAATAAATTGTTAGGAGTACGTATATAATAACATTTCCCTCCTTTCAGTCATTATGTATTTTTTCTTACCTATGAAAATATTATTAGCCTTACTGGTAAAGGCCATTGATGTTTAATCATTGAGATAAAATAGTTTTAAGTAAAGCAGTGGTGATAAAATCAAGGTTAAAAGGCAAGCTAAATAAAGTGAAATAGGAGATTTATACCAACAATGTATGTAGTACCCTTTGGATAATGATCCCAAAATGTAAATGTTTTTCACTAGTGAGAGAAATACATAGATTGTAAGATCCTTTCTGATGGTCCCTCTCCCCATACATGCCACAAAACAAAGTAAATTAGTCATTTGGTGCCCTAAACTATAAAATTAGATCTGTAAATCTTGAGTTAACACCTTAGTCTCTTTTCAACACTTAGAATATTATAAAATGTAGACATTCATATTTTTGCTGAATGTTTATATAGTCACAAGATTTTAAATCTATAAAGTATCCAAAGGATATAATCTGGCCCAAACCTCTCATATTATCAATAAAAAAAGGTGTCCAAAATTCATTAAATAATTTTGCAAAGTTCATACGTAGTTATGGGTAGAATCCAAATCCCTTAAACTTGAGTCTGTGTTTTTTTAACTTAATTAAAGTTAAATCACAAAGTACTGGATGTCCCTTTTTTCTTTAGTAGTCAAGCTACTGTTTTTCACGTTCATGCATTTGAACTTTTATGATTTAATATTGTTGCAAACAAATGAAGAAAATATTTTACATTTTATTAAATTGAACTCCTTATTGGATAAAAACTCTGAAAGTGTATTTCAGATTTTTTTACAGGTTCAGATTATGTGGGTTGCTGATTTCATTAAAAATCTCTAATACTGATGTTTGATACATGATAGAGTGCACTCATGATAGGAAGAACCCACATCCATTCAAATGATCTGTTCAGATGTTCATAGAACTCTCGTTTGTTCTTACATGTAAGGCAAATCCTGGGAAGGATAAAGAAAATCATAAGCTTTCCACTTCAATCCTCTTTCCTGAAGGAGGTTGAAGATAAAAATAATGATGCATATAGTCATTTATGCCAACTGAATAATTCTACTACATATTTCATGTGATATTATGATATCCAAAAATATTTAGCTATAATTTTCACCCACAAGCAGCTCCACAATTATACATGATGATATTGACTGTGTTAATTAAGATTGGCATAAGAAATATTGCCTTAGACTTGGCGTTTGGGGTCTGATGACTTCAGGAGGCAATGGAAAGTAGCTCCGAAGAAGACAATTAAAAAAATCATATGATGATTTAAAAAAGGAAAAAACGATAAGTACCAAGTATATATTGTAGGAGGAGAGGTGAAGCCTTGTATTTAAGAAAATAATTAAGAAGTATTTATGCGTGGAAAATTGAGAGAGCTGGACTGCATTTTTTAAATCAAGTGCAGCTTCAGTAATTAGCATAGGAAATTAGAGGCAATTGCTTTTTTGCTGAATTGTTCATTTTGCCTTCTTAAATTTCTACCAGTGCAAAATTGTCTTACTATAATTTAAATTACTTTAATATGATATATTGAATTATAATCAGTATAATTGGAATATAAAATTTTGCAGATCTGTTTATTTAATACAGTTGTTGCAGCAGGAACAGGGAAAAATAGTTAATGCATATTTTGCTTGTGAATGAGTAATATATACAGCATTCATTTAATATTTTACATGCATTTCATTAATACATCAGAAAAACATTAATAGAAAACTAAGAACAGATATTTCCTTTTGTTCTTTCCTAGGATTTGACATTGTGCGTTTTAAGTGAAAAAAAATCAAATTCTTCCGTACCAGCAAGAACCATAGACGTGTTGTTCCGGTGCTGATCTTCAGCAATTAAAGCTTTCAAGCAGTAAGCAGATTCATATCAAATATTTGTATAGTGGGCAAACAGATAAAAAAGGTAGGAGTTTTTTCACATAACCAACAAAACCCAGCAGTTTTCACCTTGGGCCTTTAGGCATGTGTTTTCTATACCTTAAGATTTATTTGAAGCTTTAAATAAGGGTACCTTTAATTTATTTGAAGCTTTAAATAAGGTTTCCTTTTCTTCCTCTGCAAAATAGCAGTAACTTACATCATTAAGAGAGTTACATGAGCTAAGATACGTGAATATCCTTTATAAGTATATATATACATATATCTGATAAAGGCTTTAAATGCTGCACAATTTTGCTTTCATTATATACCATACCTAGTCAGTGCTGATTATAAGTTAATGACTTTTGTAAATCTTATTTAAAAACTTCAAATTATGGGAGATAATCACGCTATAAAGCAGAACAAAACACTGAATAAGAGGGAAAAATACTAATACAAAGAAAAATGGAATACAGCAAAGTGTTACCATATACAGACCCATGCTTGGACTGTTAAATTTAGTGTTAAATATTCAAGCATAAGGTCATTGCTCACATGTTTATAGCAGGTAATTCCTCATTCTTCTGAAAAATCTTTACTATTTTTGTTCTTCTCTTCCTTTTATTGTTAAACATGTGAAATAAGAAATCTATCAATTTGCTTTACCTATCTTAAAACAATGTAGTATAATGTTATTTTCCATGTACGTATCATATATATAAATCTTTCAAAGAAAGGCCGGGGCCATCATGAAGACTAAATCACTAATGGAATGTTGCTCATACATCTCTTCTTCAGAAATGAAAAAAAAGCATTGTTTCCTTTATTTTTATTGTCCTTGCTTCTAATCTTCCTTCCTATGAATAAATGCATTAGGATCTTGGTGTATATTAAAACCATCTTTGGTCCTTTTAATAATAATTGGTACTACTAATATGCACAACTAAAAATGATCTATTAAAATTTCACAAATATATTTGAATTCTTTCAATTCTTGGGAATTCCCTCCAGTAAAGTGTACTAATGTTCTTATCTTCCTGGGCTTTAAATGATCTTGGTCACAAAAGAGGTTCTGGGCAATGCCATTTGAACTAACTTGGATAAGTGCTCTTGGAAGCATTTTCTATCTTTCAGTTATTAGAATTGGCAGTTATTAGCACTATTTAGTTGAGGAGCTCATCCTCCAGCAGGTAACTGCATATATATATGCCAACAATATTTCAAATTATTCTAATTTCATCTTTTTACTTCTATTTCATTTGTTGGCCTGTTACCTCTGATTTCCTAACTATATTGGGGACTCTTACCTAGAAACCAAGTTACTGACCCTAATAAATAATAGACTATAAAAAACCTTTTATGCTTCTCTGTGAAGCAATGGAGTGGGCTTTTAGCCAAATTAATTTGTGTGTATATATCTCTCTAGGGGGCTTAGTAATGCATTTAATGAGTCCAAATACTTAAAAAAATGAAATCCAAATGTGACCTACTAGGTTATCTTTTCTGCCTCTTGAGAGTTCAGTACAAATGTGCTTCCTCTGGCTGCTTTTACAATAGTATCAAAAATGGTTGCTTTGACTTTTTTTGTGATTCCTACCAAACTGTAGCACTTGTTTGCATGATATGCATTTTATTTTAACAATATTCTATATAATATTTCAATGAAATATTTGACATGAATGGAGAATCAGTACTCAGTTTTTAGGCAACCAGCTTCTGAATACATCTCCACTTCTCTAGTGGAGGCATGTCCAGGGAAAAATGACTAAATAAACAGATAAACTGGAAGATGCTCAAGACAAATTAAAATATGGTCAGAAATAGTATCATGGAATGGAAATATGGAAAAGGAAGGTATTTGGATTCACAACTAGAGTCTCCTGTTTTTCTTGTGCTATGGCTGTATGGTGGTCACAGTGAAGGTCATTGTGGTTGTGTTTTGAAAATTTTAGGAGAGAATTAATATTATATCTCTTCCAAAATTCAGAACTAATTGAGAGGTCAATATATAATTTGATTGTGCCTTTATTACTAAAAAAAATGATTAAAAAGTGTGACTAGGTCTGTGACCAAAATAGCTTACTGATAATTCATCCCAGAACAGATTTACCTACTCAGTTACAGGCTACTGTGAACAAGTCTTGTCTTCTTGCACCTTTTCTCAGGGAGCAGAATATATAGATCCCATAATTTTAACCCATATGTGAAAGCTGAGTAGAAAATACCCTCTCTGAAGGCAGGTTAAGATAATAGCAATGATGGCAATAATAGCACTGATGATGATGACAGTGATGATGAGAGAGAGAGAGAGAGAGAGAGATTAAAAGAGAAAAAACTGATTTTCCTCTCCCCATACCTTCCATTCACGTATCTATTCAGATGTCATTCTCTCTCTGTTAGCGAAGCGTCAGAAACGGAATGGAAAGAAGCCAGAAAGGTTTTTCTAGTCTTTTATCTGTAAATGTGAGAGCCAGAAAAAAATCTCCATTCCACCTTCTGCATCAATTTATAACCACAGCATATGACAATTGAATGCAAGATGTGAAACTATATTAAGCAACTCATGAAAATTTTTCACAGATATTCTCAGGAGATTTAATATTAAAATAGAATGTATAGATTTGTCTTCTAAATATTAAGATCAGACAAGTTACAAGATTTGAATTTAAGATTTTATAATCACTCCATAAAAACGGTAGACAGGAAATTGCTCTCAAATTTATAACGTGACAAAATGGAGCTATCATCTGGGGTTGATAAAATTTCATAAAAGACAGTACCTTGTAAAGTCACTTACCAGTTTTGAAAGTTTAATCTGCAATTTGCAAGTACATGAAGTAATTAAACATCTGTTCTTCTAAAATATATTACTTTCTTACAGAACTGCATCATTTTAAACAAATTCACAGACAACTAATATGTAAAGAATCTCAGGTGTGAGACATTGTATATCTACAAAACATTTTGGAATATTAGCCACTGATAATCAGTGGAATCTTCTTTAGGGTCAATTTCCTCATCTAAATAAATGATCTTACTCATAAATGAGTTGTAAAGTAAAGAAATCATGCATATTAAAGTCTGCTTTATTACCGAGTCCATAGTGAAAAAAATATATGTTAATTACTACTTAGTGTTACCTCATACTTATTAACCACTTTTCATATGTCAGACCGTCTTCTAAGAATTTTGCTTTTATTAACTCATTCAATATTGCAGTAATCCTGGGACACTGATAGTATTGCTAGTCTCATTTATGTATGAGGGAATCAAATTACAAGTCAAGTGTTTCCTAGATCTATATATTTGGCATGTGGTAGATCTAGATCCAATCAAACTAGGCATCTAATTTCACCACCCCATGTAGACATAAAGATTAGAATTACATTGTAAAAATATGATTAGAAAAATAATTAGATAATATTACAGAATCTGGATTTTCAAGTTATGCCAGTTTATATACATAACTTCAGTATAAGCCAACCAAGATTGGATATTTGTATGCATTGGTATGCCATGCTCTCCCTAGGCCTACATCAAGATATGATAATAAACTTTTAACTAATTTCTTAGGTTGTTTGGGGTTATTCCTCTTTTATTAACTTAATATTTCTTCAGGCAATATACAACACAACTGATTAGATTTTGTCTTTCTTTCCAGGATATATAATTTAGCCAATGGAATAGAAATTTGGGAAGAAAAACAATTCCTTCATTATATACACATGACCAATTAATTTTTATTACTGTAAATATGAATTTTATGCAGTGAGAATTTAATCTAAATCTGGGCTGAAATACTAATTTATTTCCAATTATGTATTGATGTATTTATTTTCATCCTTGATTATAATTTTATGTCACCCAGCTAAAATTTAATAAATACCAGATGCTGAATGTACAGAAATCATCATAATGCAATAGAAACATTATATGACTCACAGTTCAGATCACCTGACATGAAATTTTAGTTCTGACTCTTGACTAACTAGTTTGGTCAAATTCACCAGGTTTCCTTTTCTTCCTCTGCAAAATAGCAGTAACTTACAACATCATTAAGAGAGTTACATGAGCTAATATAAGTGAATATCCTTTATAAGTATATATATACATATATCTGATAAAGGCTTTAAATGCTGCACAATTTTGCTTTCCTTAAAAACCATAATTTAAATACAATTTTTGATCAAGTTAAGCAGACACTGCTCTTTCACTTAAGATTTTTTCAAAGTATTAATTAAATTTCAAACAATACATAACAAGGCAAAAATGCAAGGTAGTTAAAGCCTTATGATTATTTTAAACTAATATTTTATTTAAGTAATCCTAATTTTATTCAATATCAGTCTGATGCAGAAAGACCACCTTAATAAACTACATGAAACGCTTCCTTTAAAAAGCCAGTTTTAATACTTATTTCACAAATTTTAGGCTCGTCAAAGAGCAAAGACATATTTACTGACGATGATGATGATGAGGAAAAACATACAGCTTTGTTTTCTTCTTCCCTAAATGAAAAATAATATATATATGTGTTATATATATACATATATGTATACATATGTGCACACACACATGAACATATATGCTTGCCAAAATAAATAAACAAAAGCCAAACAAACTTTTGGGAAAATAGAATTTCATCCCTAATTTTTTTCCAATACCTTTAACAGAAAATAAATGTGCATTTATTTCTGTATGCATTGCAAAGAAAGCTCAATTGTCTCTAGCATTTTAATAATTTTCAGTTATAATTTTATTTATGCAGATTTATTTATTATGGAAGATTTTAGAACCCAAATTTTGGTTATATGTCATTCCTCCTATATCAGTCCTGGTTCAGCACAAGAAGTGAAAAACACAATCGATATGTAAACTGAAATGGATTAAATACCAGGAATGTGCTTAGGAAATTGTTAGAAGGAATGACAGAGCGGGAGTAAAGGGACCACAGAGGCTAAAGGACCTGCTGGGGCACAAACATTATACTCTTGCCCTGGACTCCTGCTGCTTCCAGAGCTGCCCATGGAGCTGGTGATGACTTTGGAAACATCTGAAAAGAAACTTTACTGACTTTCATTCAAAATGTTGCATAGGATTCTGAATTTCATTGTAGAATGAAATTTACTTCCAGAACCCTGGCATCAAGTCACCTGGGAAATAGGGTGTTTTGCTTCCACACTTTACAGTACAGGAAGGTTTGTGGAAGGAAGTGGCAATAAAGCAAGTAATTCACAGGATATGCTATGAATACTTTCAATAGTCTACATGTTACAGTGCTACAAAGGAGATGAGGAGATTGTTCCATGGAGTAATGCATGTAATTACATCTGCTAAGGATGTCTTAAGGTACTAGGTCCAGGATTTCAATTCTTTGCTGTGACAACTCTCATGGCAGATAAGTTTTATTTGCATGCTATAGTCTAATAATAGAATTCAATATTATATCTGATTCAATACATACCATCTTTACTTTCATTTGTTTTCTTCCACCAAAGACAATATGTCAAGATCCAAGGAAGAGGGATATAATTATGTTTCATCTTTAATCTGACCATACGTGTAAAACAAAACACTCATAGTGGTGGTTTACTATTAAAATATTTACATGTTTTTGTTAATAAGAAAATATACCTCACATAACACAGGACTGTCTAATTATTTAGAACCTCAGGAACAGATGATCCCTTGGTTCTAAGCAATAAATTACTGTGATTGTTTTCAAGCCAAATGTTTTAAAGTTGATCTCCTGAACTTATTCTTAAATATAGAACAAAGACCACAGATATGCTTCAAATATATTAAAAACTGCAAGTTCCTTCTAAGGTTCTATGGCCAAATAGCAAGCAGTTTAATTAGTTTTTGTTTTATATACACATAAGACCTATTTAATAGTGACTTACTGGATTTTTGAATTACAATTTCTCACTGTTTGGTAATCTGCTCCCTTTTAGGCCCTCCTATACATGCTATCTTTTATTTTATTTTTTTTTAAAGAAAGATAAGGATTTTTTTAATTGACCATTTGTATATTTTATTTTGACATGTATCTGTTGAAGTCTGTTCCCATTTTGTAATAGGAATGTTTATAAATGGTTTTTTAATTCATGTTGTTATCATTAATCTACAAATACATGAAGAACATAATGTTTACTAGACTCCCACCTCACCAAGTCCCCTGCACAAATCCCATTACAGTCACTGTCCATCAGCGAAGTAAGATGCTGTAGAATCACTACCTGTCTTCTCTGTGTTGCACATCCCTCCCTATGCACCACCCCCACATTATACATACAAATCGTAAGGCCCTCTTTCTTTTTCCCCGCCCTTATCCCTCCCTTCCCAGCCATCTTCCCCAGTCCCTTTGCCTTTGGTAACTGTTAGTCCATTCTTGGGTTCTGTGAGTCTGCTGCTGTTTTGTTCCTCTAGTTTTTCTTTGTTCTTATACTCCACATATGAGTGAAATCATTTGATACTTATCGTTCTCCACGTGGCTCGTTTCACTGAGCATAATACCCTCTAGCTCCATCCATGTTGTTGCAAATGATAGGATTTGTTTTCTTCTTATGGCTGAATAATATCCCATTGTGTATATGTACCACATCTTCTTTATACATTCATCTACTGATGGACATTTAAGTTGCTTCCATTTCTTAGTTATTGTAAATAGTGCTGTGATAAACATAGGGGTGCATCTGTCTTTTTCAAACTGGGCTGCTGCATTCTTAGGGTAAATTCCTAGAAATGGAATTCCTGGATCAAATGGTATTTCTATTTTGGCTTTTTGAGGCACCTCCATACTGCTTTCCACAATGGTTGATCTAATTTACATTCCCACCAGTAGTGTAGGAGGGTTCCCCTTTCTCCACAACCTCATCAACAGATGTTGTTGTTTGTCTTGTGGATGGTGGCAATCCTTACTGGTGTGAGGTGATATCTCACTGTGGTTTTTATTTGCATATCTCTGATGACTAGCGATGTGGACCATCTTTTCATGTGTCTGTTGGCCATCTGAATTTCTTCTTTGGAGAACTGACTGTTCAGCTCTTCTGCCCATGTTTTTAATTGGATTATTTGCTTTTTGTTTGTTGAGTGTGTGAACTCTTTATATATTTTGGATGTCAACCCTTTATTAGACCTGTCATTTATGAATATATTCTTCCATACTGTAGGGTACCCTTTTGTTCTATTGATGGTGTCCTTTGCTGTACAGAAGCTTTTCAGCTTGATATAGTCCCACTTGTTCATTTTTGCTTTTGTTTCCCTTGCCTGAGGAGATATGTTCAAGAAGAAGTCACTCATGTTTATGTCCAAGAGATTTTTGCCAATGTTTTTTTCTAAGAGTTTTATGGTTTCATGACTTACATTCAGGTCTTTGATCCATTTCAAATTAACTTTTGTGTATGAGGTTAGACAGTGATGCAGTTTCATTCTCTTACATTTAGCTGTCCAGTTTTGACAGCACCATCTGTTGAAGAGACTGTCATTTCCCCATTGTATGTCCATGGCTCCTTTATCATATATTAATTGACCACATATGTTTGAGTTAATGTCTAGAGACTCTATTCTGTTCCACTGGTCTGGGGGTTTGTTCTTGTGCCAGTACCAAACTGTCTTGATTACTGAGGCGTTGTAGTAGAGCTTGAAGTTGGGGAGCGAGATCCACCCCCCCCCCCTAACTTTATTCTTCCTTCTCAGGACTGCTTTGGCTATTTGGGATCTTTGGTGTTTCCATATGAATTTTTGAACTATTTGTTCCAGGTCATTGAAGAATGCTGTTGGTAATTGATAGGGATTGCATCAAATCTGTATATTGCTTAGGGCAGGATGGCCATTTTGACAATATTAATTATTTCTTGCCAAGAGCATGTGTAAGTTTCCATTTGTTAGTGCCCTCTTTAATTTCTCTTGAGTATCTTATAGTTTTCAGGGTATAGGTCTTTCACTTCCTTGGTTAGGTTTATTCCTAGTATTTTATTCTTTCTGATGCAATTGTGAATGGAATTGTTTTCCTGATTTCTCTTTCTATTGGTTCATTGTTAGTATATAGGAAAGTCACAAATTTCTGTGTGTTAGTTTTGTATTCTGCAACTTTGCTGTATTCTGATATCAATTTGAGTAGTTTTGGAGTGGAGTCTTTAGGGTTTTTTATGTACAATATCATGTCATCTGCAAATAGTGACAGTTTAACTTCTTCTTTGCCAATCTGGATTCTTGTATTTCTTTGTTTTGTCTAATTGCCATGACTAGGACCTCCAGTACTATGTTGAATAACAGCAGGGAGAGTGGGCATCCCTGTCTTGTTCCCGATCTCAGAGGAAAAGGTTTCAGCTTCTCACTGTTCAGTATGATGTTGACTGTGGGTTTATCATATATGGCTTTTATTATGTTGAGGTACTTGCCCTCAATGCCCATTTTGTTGAGAGTTTTTATCATGAATGGATGTTGAATTTTTTCGAATGCTTTTTCAGCATTTATGGAGATGATCATGCGGTTTTTGTCCTTTTGGTTTATGTGGTGGATGATGTTGATGGATTTAATAATGTTGTACCATCCTTGCATTCCTGGGATGAATCCCACTTGGTCATGGTGTATGATTCTTTTGATGTATTTTTGAATTCAGTTTGCTTATATTTTGTTGAGTATTTCTGCATCTATGTTTATCAGGGATATTGGTCTGTAATTTTCTTTTTTGGTCAGGTCTTTGCCTGGTTTTGGTATTAGGGTGATTTTGGCTTCATAGAATGAGTTTGGGAGTATTCCCTCCTCTTCTATTTTTTAGAAAATTTTAAGGAGAATGGGTATTATATCTTCTCTGCATGTCTGATAAAATTCCGAGGTAAATCCATCTAGCCCAGGACTTTTTTTCTGGGGTAGTTTTTTGATTACTGCTTTGATTTCTTTGCTGATAATTGGTTTGTTTAGATCTTGTGTTTCTTCCTTGGTCAGTCTTGGAAGGCTGTATTTTTATAGGAAGTTGTCCATTTCTTCTAGGTATTCCAGCTTCTTAGCATATTGGTTTTCATAGTATTCTCTAATAATTCTTTGTATTTCTGTTGGGTCCTTTGTGATGTTTCCTTTCTCGTTTCTGATTCTGTTGATGTGTGTTGATTCTCTTTTTCTCTTAACAAGTCTGGCTAGACGCTTATCTATTTTGTTTATTTTCTCAATGAACCAGCTCTTGGTTTCATAGCTTTTATTCTATTGTTTTATACTTCTCAATTTTATTTATTTCTTCTTTGATCTTTATTATGTCCCTCCTTTTGCTGACTTTAGGCCTCATTTGTTCTTCTTTTTCCAATTTCGGCAATTGTGACTTTAGAGTATTTATTTGGGTTTGTTCTTCCTTCTTTAAAAATGCCTGGATAGCTGTATACTTTCCTCTTAAGACTGCTTTTGCTGAATCCCACAGAAGTTGGAGCTTTGTGTTGTTGATGTCATTTGTTTCCATATATTGCTTGATCTTTATTTTAATTTGGTCTTCGATCCATTGATTATTTAGGAGCATGTTGTTAAGCCTCCATGTGTTTGTGGGCCTTTTTGCTTTCTTTGTACAATTTATTTCTAGTTTTATACCTTTGTGGTCTGAAAAGTTGGTTGGTAGAATTTCAATCTTTTCGAATTTACTTTTCGAATCTTTTTGTGGCCTACTATGTGGTCTTTTTGGGAGAATGTTCCATGTGCACTTGAGAAGAATGTGTTTCCTGTTGCTTTTGGAAGTACAGTTCTATAGATGTCTATTAGGTCCATCTGTTCTAGTGTGTTCTTCAGTGCCTCTGTGTCCTTACTTATTTTCTGTCTGGTGGATCTGTCCTTTAGAGTGAATGGTGTGTTGATGTCTCCTAAAATGAATATATTTCATTCCAGTTCCTCCTTTAGTTCTGTTAGTATTTGTTTCACATATGCTGGTGCTCCTGTGTTGGGTGCATATTTATTTATAGTGTTTATATCCTCTTGTTGGACTGACCCCTTTATCATTATGTAATGTCCTTCTTTATTTCTTGTTACTTTCTTTGTTTTGAAGTCTATTTGGTCTGATACTAGTACTGCAACAGCTGCTATATTCTCCCTGTTGTTTGCATGAAATAACTTTTTCCATCCCTTGACTTTTAGTCTGTGCATATCTTTGGGTTTAAGGTGTGTCTTTTGTAAGCAGCATATAGTTGGGTCTTGTTTTTTTATCCATTCAGTGACTCTATGTCTTTTGATTGCTGCATTCAGTCCATTTACATTTAGGGTGATTACCAATAGGTATATACTTATTGCCATTGCAGGCTTTAGGTTTGTTGTTACCATATCTTCAAGGTTAATTTCCTTATTATCTAAGAGTCTAACTTAACTCACTTAGTATGCTGTTACAAATACAATTTAAAGGTTCTTTTCTGTTTCTCCTCCTTTTCTTCCTCCTCCATTCATTGTATATTAGATATCATATTCTGTACTTTTTCCCTATCCCTTGATTGACTTTGGGGATAGTTAATTTAATTTTTCATTTGCTTAGTAATTAGCTGTTCTACTTTCTTTCTTTACTGTGGTTTTATTACCTCTGGTAACAGCTATTCAACCTTAGGAACACTTCCATCTACAGCAGTCCCTCCCAAATGGATTGTAGAGATGGTTTGTCGGAGGTAAGGTCAATCGTCTCAGCTTTTGCTTATCTGGAAATTGTTTAATCCCTCCTTCAAATTTAAATGATAATCTTGCCGGATAAACTAATCTTGGTTCCAGGCCCTTCTGCTTCATGGCATTCAATACATCATGCCACTCCCTTCCGGCCTGTAAGGTTTCTGCTGAGAAATCTGATATTAGCCTGATGGGCTTTCCTTTGTATGTGATCTTACTTCTCTTTCTGGCTGCTTTTGACAGTCTGTCCTTATCCTTGATCTTTTCCATTTTAATTACTATGTATCTTGGTCTTGTCTTCCTTGGGTCCCTTGTGTTTGGAGATCTGTGGATCTCCGTGGCCTGAGAGACTATCTCCTTCCCCAGACTGGGAAAGCTTTCAGCAACTACCTCCTTAAAGTCCCTTTCTATACCTTCCTCTCTCTTTTCTTCTACTGGTATCCCTATAATATGAATGTTGATCCATTTGGATTGGTTCACACAGTTCTTTCAATATTCTTTCATTCTTAGAGATCCTTTTTTTCTCTCTGTGCCTCAGCTTCCTCGTATTCCTCTTCTCTAGTTTCTATTTCATTTATCATCTCCTCCACCATATTCTACCTGCTTTTAATACCCTCCATTGTGCTCTTCAATGATTGGATCTTCAACCTGAATTCATTCCTGAGTTCTTGGATGTCTTTCCATACCTCCATTAGCACATCGATGATTTTTATTTTGAACTCCCTTTCAGGAAAAGTCACTACGTCCATATCATTTAAATCTTTCTTGAGAGTTGTATTAATAATTTTACTCTGGACCAGATTTCTTTGGCGTTTCATATTTGTATATGGCGCCCTCTAGTGTCCAGAAACTTTACTCTGGAGCTGCTCAGCCCCTGAAGCAAAGTCAGGGACTGCTGTGCCTGTCTCCACTGCCTGAACCAGTGGGCTGAACACACAGATATAAGCTTTTGTTCCAGAGCAGCCAGATATGGATCCCTGCTTTCCACAAGTGGCCGGAATCCCAGTCTCCCCAAGAACTCCACCTGTCCCAGCTTTCCAATCCCATAATCAGAAGAGTATGATGAAAGCACCATAAATGTAGGTTTGTGCTCTCGGCGCAGATCTCCAGAGCTAGGTATTCAGCAGTCCCAAGCCTTCCACTCCCTCCCTGCTCAGTTTCTCTCTTCCTCCCACTGGTGAGCTGGGGTGGGGGAAGGGCTCAGGTCCTGCTGAGCCACTGCTCTGGTATGTTATGTTACCCCATTCGTTGTGGTCTGCTTCTTTCTCCAGATGTATGCAGTCTGGTATCGTCCTCTTTCCTGTTCCTCTCTCATAATTAGTTGTGCCAACTATATTGCATGATTGTATCCAGTTTTAGGAGGAAGCCACTGTCTCTCCTCTCATGCTGCCATCTTTTTCTTTTTATGTAATTTTCTGTTAAGTATTATTGATATACATTCTTATGAAATTTTGACATGAAAAAACAATGTGGTTACTACATTTACCCATATTATCAAGTCCCCACCCGTACCCCAATGCAGTCACTGTCCATCAGTGCAGCAAGATGTCACAGTCCAGTATGTGCCTTCTTTGTGCTATATTGTTCTCCCCATGATCCCCCACACCATGTGTAGTAAACATAATACCCCTCAATCCCCTTTTACCTCTCTCCCTACCCACACTCCCACACACCTTCCCTTTGGTAAACACTAGTTCCTTCTTGAGTCTCTGAGTCTGCTGCTATTTTGTTCCTTGAGTTTTGCTTCATTATTATACTCCTCAAATGAGGATAATCATTTGGCATTTGTCTTTCTCCACCTGGCTTATTTCACTGAGCATAATGTCCTCCAGTTCCATCCATATTGTTGCAAATGGTAGGGTTTATTTCTTTCTTATGGCTGAATAGTTTTCCATTGTATATATGTACCACCTCTTCTTTATTCATTCATCTACTGATGCACACTTAGATTGCTTCCCATATCTTGTCTATTGTAAAAAGTGCTGCGATAAACATAGGGGTGCATAGGTCTTTTTGAATCTGAGAAGTTGTATTCTTTGGGTAAATTCCAAGGAGTGGAATTCACGGGTCAAATGGTATTTCTATTTTTAGTTTTTTAAGGAAACTCCATATTGTTTTCCACAATGGTTGAACTAGTTTACATTCCCACCAGCAGTGTAGGAGGGTTCCTCTTTCTCTGCATCCTTGCCAGCATTTGTTGTTCTAAGTCTTTTTAATGGTGGCCATCCTTTTTGGTGTGAGGTTATATCTCATTGTGGTTTTACTTTGCATTTCCCTGATGATTACTGATGTGGAGCATCTTCTCATGTGTCTGTTGGCCATCTGAAATTCTTCTTTGGAAAACTGTCTCTTCATAACCTCTGCCCATTTGTTAATTGGGTTTTTTGCTTTTTGGGTATTGAGGTGCATAAGTTCTTTATATATTTTGGATGTTAACCCCTTGTTGGATATATCATTTACAAATATATTCCCCCATATTGTAGGATGCCTATTTGTTCTGTTGATGGTATCCTTTGCCATACAGAAACTCTGTAGTTTGATGTAGTCCCATGAGTTCATTTTTGCTTTTGTTTTCCTTGCTTGAGGAGATACGTTCATGAAGAAAATGTTCATGCTTATATTCAGATGTTTGCCTATGTTGTCTTCTAAGAGTTTCATGGTTTCATGACTTACATTCAGGTCTTTGATCCAGTTTGAGTTTACTTTCGTGTATGGGGCTAGACAATAATCCAGTTTCATTCTCTTGAATGTAGCTGTCCAGTTTTGCCAACACCAGCTGTTGAAGAAGCTGTCATTTCCCCATTGTATGTCCATGACTCCTTTATCATATATTAATTGACCATATATGGTTGGATTATGTCAGGGCTCTCTAGTCTGTTCCACTGATGTATGGGTCTCTTCTTGTGCAAGTACCAAATTGTCTTGATTACTGTGGCTTGAAGTTGGGAAGCATAATCCCCCCAGCTTTATTCTTCCTTCTCAGGATTACTTGGGCTATTAGGGGTCTTTTGTTGTTCCATATGAATTTTAGAACGATTTTCTCTAGTTTGTTGAAGAATGCTGTTGCTCTTTTGATAGAAATTACATTGAATCTGTAGATTGCTTTAGGCAGGATGGCCATTTTGACAATATTAATTCTATCTGCCCATGAGCATGGGATGTGTTTCCATTTATTGGTATCTTCTTTAATTTCTCTCATGAGTGTCTTGTGGTTTTCAGAGTATAGGTCTTTCACTTCCTTGGTTAGCTTTATTCCTAGGTATTTTATTCTTTTTGATCCAACTGTGAATGGAATTGTTTTCCTGATTTCTTTTTCTCTAAGTTCATTGTTAGTGTATAGGAATGCCACAGATTGCTGAGTATTAATTTTGTATCTGGCAACTTTGGTGAATTCAGTTATTAGATCTAGTAGTTTTAGAGTGGATTCTTTATAGTTTTTTTTATGTACAATATCATGTCATCTGCAAACAGGGACAGTTTAACTTTTTCTGGCCAATCTGGATGCCTTTTATTTCTTTGTGTTATCTAATTGTCGTGGCTAGGACCTCTAGTACTATGTTGAATAAAAGTGGGGAGAGTGGGCATCCTTGTCTTATTCCCAATCTGGAAGGAAAAGCTTTCAGCTTCTTGCTTTTAAGTATAATATTGGCTGTGGGTTTGTCATATATGGCCTTTATTATGTTGAGGTACTTGCCCTCTATACCCATTTTGTTGAGAGTTTTTATCATGAATGGATGTTGAAATTTGTTGAATGCTTTTTCAGCATCTATGGAGATAATCAAGTGGTTTTGTCCTTTTTGTTGATGTGGTGGATGATGTTGATAGATTTTCAAATGTTGTAGTATCCTTGCATCCCTGGAATAAGTTCTACTTGATCAAGTACTTGTTATCTTGAAGAGCACAAATGGCAGGTAACATCTGAAAACATTACAGGAAAACTATTATAGGCAAGTCTACCATGTACCATTTCAGTATCTTCTAAGTTTTAAAATTTTCTGAATATGTATACTGTTAAGTGTTTACCTCCTCTAAATGATAAATTGTTTCTTACAGAAAAGCAACGTGATTCAACTTGATTCATATTACCAAAATATAATAATTTAGTCTCAAATATTAACCTAGAATAGTATTTCCCAAGTACTGTTTTGTGATAGTTAATGCCATATGTTTCTGTGGTTAAATGAGTATGGTACATTCAGATTGGAATAATTTAAACTTTCTCTATTGCAGATTAAACTAAGTCATTAATATGCTAACAGGAATTGTGAACCTTTCAGAGGTCTTTATTGTATCTAACATGTAGGCAGCATTTGCCTAATGTATTTCATCTTGTAATCATTAAAAAAAAATTCTACAAATATATCATGAGACTGGTACCAATGAGAAACAAGTTTTGGTATGATTAATCAAGAATATCAGTCCTGCAAACATCTTTCTTTCCCACCTTCCTCTTTCTTGTATTTCTATTATCAGGATAAGGGAGTAAAAATTATGGAGTAAGTAGTTTTTTAGTTTTTGCTTAATTGGTTGTTTTGTTTTGTTTTGGTCTTAGTCTCCTTGCCTTTGGGTACATTTGAAATGATCTTGTATTTGCCACATACCAGTTAACTTCATTAATCACTATGTGTAAACATTCCTTTCACCTTTTAAACTACTATATTCTGAGTTACTTCCAGAAATTATTAGGAAGTATTTGGTAATGTGCTGTTATACATAAAACTAATTTTGATAGTGTTGAAGTTCCAATTATGAATGCAGAGTGAAGAAAAAAACTAAAGTAAGTAGAAATACACATACACACTTATGTGTATACACATATTATGACAGGAAATTTATTGGTGCAATTAAATTAGAAGGCTATTTTTCTATTGTATTGTTTTTAGACCTTTCTTTTCTGCAATCACCACCCTCCCTTGTCTCTCCTCATAATCTTGCTAGATTTTTTGTAAGTACTTAGAATTGTGGAAATGTAGATCTTTTTATTTTTATTTCTACATATCTTGATATGCATCTAAATATTCCACATTTTTAGTTTAACTTTTAAAATAACACAACCTTCATAAAGTGAGAAGTCCCGATTAAGTAATTCTTATTTCTTCTAGTGGTTATATTAGGTATGCTAGTTACAGTTTTAGCATCTACCTGTTTTCCTTCCTGATAGAGTGACAGTTTTGATATAAATAAATCAATAGAGCTCTGTGCAAGTTACAAAAAATTATATATTTACATTTCTCTTACCCATTCCTATAGTGAGCTAAGAAACTTCATACTTAAATCCATTACTAAAAAGAGTGTTTGTTTGTTTTTTGTTTTTTGCTCTCTGGTTTTGATCATGTAATTTAATTGTGTATTTATTGGTTGCTAAGGTAGTTACAAATTTGAGATAACATTTACATTTAGCAGATTCAGATTCTTCTTATTCCTGCTAATGGGGTACCTCAATTGAGGAGTCCAGGATGCTCCATCTGCAATTAAAAATGATTTCAGCAAAGAATGGAACCATGCTACATAAACAAAATTACTGATAAACCTTTAAAGAACTCTATTTCTATGTCCTCACACGTGACCGTCCATGACATTTCTCTTATATGGTTTTAGGAGAGGAAGGCTCAAATATTAAGAATAAACTAATTCTAAAACTTCAATGAATTTCATGATGCACACTATATATATTTGCAAATAGTTTTCCTTTTCTTGCATTGCAAATAAATTTAAGAAGAATCACACCTACTCAAGATTTTAAATAGATGTTTCTGAGAATGATTCATAATTAGGCAGGTTGTTTAATCATGCATTGGATTATTAAAAGATTTATTATATAATTTAGAGTATATTTCATTTTCAGGATGGCTTTGACCTTCAAAATGATTTCACTTGGTGGATGTAAGTCGACATATCAGTGGGTGGGCTGACATTGCCGGCTGAGATACAAAATTTGTACAAACACTCGGAAAGCAATTTTCCATTTTATAATAAAATGAAACAAACTTACCATATGATCTAGCCATTTTGCATATGGGATTTAGTGTTAAATAAATTATTTTCTTAATAGACAAATTCATCCAAAGATGCCATTATGCCTCAAAATTTTAACATTTATGTAGGTTTTACATTCTTGTGGCTACTGAGATCCATATTTCCAGAAATTTGAACAAAGTTTTAGTGTTCAGCTTAAGTACAATTTATAGAATGAGTATGGCTTCCTGACAGTTGAGACTCATTCTTTCTCTTTCTCTGTAAAGATATTTCTTTGGGAGTATCTAAAAAAAGAAAAAAGAATATACAAAAGAAAAGCTAGAATCATTTTGCAAATAAACATTTCAGTTTCTGTACCATAGAGTACCATAATATATATACATGGGGTGAATATATAAAATTATAAGGTGAAATCATTAATATTGTTCTTAAATAATATATCACTTCATTTATGTGACAGATATAAAGAACCTGAGTCTTTTTGGTAACTCTTCATGAAATGTTATATATTTATTTACTTTTGTGGAACGTATTCCTTCTTCCTTACACTTTTGTTAAACTTAGATATTATAGTCACATGGTACTTTAAAATCAGTAAATAGGAGTAGTTTACATCATAAGTACAAATTTGTTCCGCTAATTGTATGAATACTAAAGACATTCTAGTAGTCAAGTTTAAAAGGTAAGTTACATTTCAACTGAATATTATAATGAATAGAAGTGAAACATTTAGTGCCTGTACTTTATACATGGTGGTGTTTTTGCTTTATGAAATGGATTTTGTATAATTGAGAACTATTATAGATATGGTTTGAGATCCTCAGGAGCCCTCAGTCTGTTAAAGAGCTAGTTGGCAACAGGATAAGCTCCATCATGGGGAATTCTGGCAAAATAAGTCAAGGCTTAGAAAAATAAATTTTACTCTTTTCAGTGGTTTGTTCTTGAATATATATCTAACAGAAAATTAGTTTTACTAAGTAAAACTGTTTAATTTGGATAACAGCTCTAATTTAATTTATTTCTAAAATATTCTATATTATACTTTATAATGATAATAATTGTCTATTTTTTACCATTTAAAGTAACAGCAGTCTAAATATTAAATATAAGATTGCATATGATGACTCTGTTTAGGTAGTATCTATAAGAGTTACTAACCTGAATGCTATTTTCAATTCAAAATTAATGAATATGAAGGTAAGATATTTGGAGGAAGAAAAAAAATATTTAATCCAGAGAGAGAATTATTTAAAAAGTTTTCCTGTCGCTCATAACCTGGGTTTTGGTGTTCTAGATTTCTGTGTTCTCCAAGATAAGTCAAAGAATAAGCTCAATGCTCAAATGTGTGGCTCATGCTTTCATTCTCATCTATAGGTCTAGGTCATTTTGCCAACTAATGCAATATACTTGACTTTGTCAGTGTGAATTTTAGAATTTATCATTATTTTGATTACCACAGTGTTAGAGGATGTACTGTCTATAAAATTTCTCATCTGATAAGTAGAACTGTATTGACTGATTTGAAAGTTATTAAGAGAAATAGTAAGCACAATAAAAGATTCCACTGTTCTTCACCATTAAGAGCAGGTGTTCTATGTTACTTGTCAATACTTGGAGGGAACTTTTCCACTTAAATAACTGAGGTGGTAATTAGGGAAAGAGATTATCTCTACTGTTCTTTGTGGAAATGTAACTGATGTTATAGTACAACGCTTTAAATGAATATATTTGGCTGATGGATATAGAGTGGTGCATATTTAATCCTATTAGTATTTATTTCTATTTAATTATTGTAGATGCAGTTTATAATAGAGAAAATAAAATATAAAATGGCCTCAGCTAGGTAGTACATGGTAAAACTCCTTTGTTAAAAGTCCTACTTTATTAACTATCACATTTTTAGAATGTTTTCCATGTTGTATCTTTAGTGATTAAATCCTGCTGCTTTTAAATCCTGAAGAATACAGAGGGAAATGAAAGTATCAACCCCACTTATAATTTATGATTGAATTAATCATGGTAGGTAAATGGGAATAACACAAAAAATATCGTGTGATATTTAACATATGTCATTAATTAATAATATGCAGCAATATCAACAAATTGTTGCAAAAATAATTTAAAAGCATGGTAGTCCATTATATGTTTTTATTATTCTATATAATTCTTTTTAATCTCACACTGTTTTTCAAATCTACATTAATTAGCCAACTTTATCTTAATACCGTGGGGGCATAATGTTTGAGTTTGTCCTAACCAAACCAGTTTTTCTGATGTAAATCATAAATTAAGAGGTCATACAACACTTGTTTCATACGGAACAATTTTAGAAAGTTCTTTCCAATAAGTGAACACTTTCTTTATCTCTGATTTATAAGTTAGAGTTATCAGTTAACTCTAATTTATAAGTTAGAGTATCAGTTAGAGTTGAGTCAAGGTAACAAAAACATACTAGTCCTCTCAACAGAGGAATATAATAAAGAAAATTATTTATGCATGTGTTGGAACATTTAATGAGCGAGAAGGGAAAACTGAGGTCACTCCAAGATAACCTCAGGAAAGAGGTAACTCCCTTAGGGTTGGAGTAGATATAAGGGGATGAGATTAGCCCCATCTACAGTCTCAAAGAGGGCTCTACAAAGCTAGAACTCAGGTATTGGGAGGAGCTACCAGGCTTCTGCTCTTGCCTCTGAAGGAAACTCATGATGTTGGCTTTGAGCATGTGAAGATAATATGGAATCTTGAACCAACTGTTGTATCTGGAAGAAAGTGCAATTGCTAAAATGATGCTGAAAAGCAGTATCATCCTTGGGCCTTGGCAAGGAAGACCCTCTAAGTCACACTTCCAGGACTTGGGACCTAGGACTGGCAGAGACACCTGGCAATCATACCTTGAACCTGGTCCAGGATCTTCTGAGAACTGTTTTCCAGTTCCTGGTTTTCTCTCTCTGACTATACACCAATGCATCAATTCAACTAGTTGTCCAAGTACAGTACTTGGCAAACAGCCTATGAGTTGTCCAAGCCTACGATGGAGTGGGGTTCCAGAAGGGCACCCTGAGGGACAAGTTCCTTTCACCAGTTGCTGTGGTGTTTCTGTTGAATGATCACACAAGATTCTGCTTCCAGAATGTTGTTGATTTGAGAAGATTCTCCCTCATCTATTAATGGCATTTTGATAGTTGGACACAGGATGAACTGAGGGCTCTGGGCCTTGGATGGTTCACTGCCAGCCTTTGGATTTAAGACACATGTGTGTGGGTCCATGTATCAGATGTCTGTCTGTGTTCTGACTAGCATGTCTCCTCCAGGTTACAGCAACTGGAGAGAGTGGGATGGTGGCAGGTATCCTTCACTGTGTGTTCCTTGCCGCAAGCATGCAGGGTGGCCCCCCTAACCCTTCTGCAGTGTTCATGTTATATGCCAGGTATTCTTATGAGGGTGGCCTCAACTGTCCCATCTAAGGGTTTTCAAGTCTGTTGTGTGGCAGTGACAAAGTCCCTGCAGATTATTATCTTCTCTTGCCCCTCACTGATGTGGTAAGGCTCTGAGCTCCTGAGCCAGTCTTAAGTCATGCTGGACAAGAATAGGTTCTCCTTGAGCAAACTGGACTGCTCTTTTGCTTGACTCATATCTCCTGCCTTTATTTCTCCTACTGATGGCAATGTGTGCGAGATGTGTTTAGTCAATTTTGAAAAGGATCTCTGTGTAGGAATGCATAGATTATGACCTTGAAGGTTCAAGAGAATACATGGTTGGAAAATGTGCTTTTCTATCTTAATACTTTAAAAACCTGAGCAATTAATTTAACATAACTAGAAAATGAAGTGTCGTTTATCTGTTTTGCATAATATGAGCAAAACTTACTTTTATGCTCTTTGCCAATGAAGTACAGTAATAACTTTTGAGAGATCATTGTAAGCCAATATTCTCAAGTGGCTCAATGGATAATGCAGAATCATGAACAATGATGTAACTATACTAATTAAATGATATTAGGAAACTGCTTATGCAGAAGGAACTATATTGTTTCAATCTAAGCAAGCTTGGAACAACTATGGCATTGTAAGTAATAAGAGAGTAATACCTTTTTTTTTTAAGATAGGATATAAGAAATTAGCCAGGAATGGCATTTTGATAGTTGAATAAGATGTTTATGCACTTCAATATACATTTATCTCCCCAAATAAACCTATGTAATAAAAATAATAATAGTAATAATAATAATTGAGTGAGGCAATGTGGAATGGGAAAAAGTACAGATGACAATATGACAAGATGTTAATATTTATGGAAGGTGGGTAATATGTGAATGGGTTTACCTTTTTCATGTTTGGATTTTTAATAAGAAAAATGTTTTTTAAAATTACTGAGAATCTTAAAATACAGACAAATATAAACCAATAGCACAGTAAAAATATAAATAATCACCATGGCTAAGTGGTGTTAACACTAGGCATGTTAGGATGGCTCAATATTTTGCAATCGATTTGTGTAATTCATCACCTAATCAGAGCTTATTAGAAAAATAAATTGTATGAACATGCCCATAGGTGTACAAAAGCATGGGGCTAGATTTAAGAACACTACCATTAATAAGGTCAGTACAGGACCATTTCCTTGGGTACATATTAGGGTCAAGAAGGACAAGAGAATTTCTGAAGAGATAAAGGAAAAGTACTCTGTGAATACATTTTCTAAAGACTTTGCTCTCCCTAACCATTAACTTTTGAATTGGGCCAAACCACAGATACTCTAAAAACTATGCACAAACATCTGCACTTGCTGTAGAAACAGATTTTGCTTAGTGATAACCTTAGCAACTAATCATATTTAGCCAAGATTAGTTTTCTGCCACCAACACCAATCAAAATTCTTTGTAAATAATGCATACAATCTTTCCTTTTTTCCAAACTTCAACTTTAGTTATTTGTGGTTTCCCAAGATACTGAGTATCTCATCTATTTTTTTTTTTTCATTAGGGGTCATCAAAGTAGCCTCCTAGGATTAAAAAAAAAATTAATCAGTGTTAATAGTTATTTGATTCTTTTTTTTCTTATTTTGTGTATTTGTATCTTCTTTTCTCCATTGATAAAAAGGAGCCATGGATATACAGTGGGGAAATGACAGCCTCTTCAACAGATGGCACTGGCAAAACTGGACAGCTGCATGTAAGAGAATGAAACTGGATCACTGTCTAACCCCATACACAAAAGTAAATTTGAAATGGAACAAAGACCTGAATGTAAGTCATTAAACCATAAAACTCTTAGAAAAAAACATAGGCAAAAGTCTCTTGGACATAAATATGAGCAACTTCTTCATGAACATATCTTCCCAGGCAAGGGAAACAAAAGCAAAAATGAACAAGTGGGACTATATCAAGCTGAAAAGCTTCTGTACAGCAAAGGACACCATCAATAGAACAAAAAGGTACCCCACAGTATGGGAGAATATATTCATAAATGGCAGATCCGATAAAGGGTTGACATCCAAAATGTATAAAGAGCTCATGCACCTCAACAAACAAAAAGCAAATAATCCAATTAAAAAATGAGCAGAGGGGCTGAACAGACAGTTCTCCAAAGAAGAAATTCAGATGGCCAACAGGTACATGAAAAGATGCTACACATCGCTAGTCATCATAATTTTAGAGCTAGGGATTTAACTCAGTTATTTCAATTCTTTCATTTTTAGTGATAAAAATATTTGGTGCAATTAATTTACCTCTTCTCTCTCCTGTTACTTCATAAATTTTGAGAAGTGCTGTTTTTGCTGTCATTATCTTTATTCCCTAGTTTCTATTTCTCTTTTTATCTAAGAGATGTTTAATAGAAGGTCTATCAATTTCCAAGTGGAAGGATGTTTCTGTTTTTGCTTTTGAGACTAAATTCTAGTTTTATTTCAGTGTGATCAAAGAATGATGTTTATAATATTTCTCCAGTAAAGTGCCGAGTAAAAGTGTTCAGGCCCATGTGATTTCTACTCAAATCTCCAATGAAAATGTTTTTTTATAATATGAAAGAGTTCTTACGAAAAGATTGTTATTATCCAGGTTTAGTGGTTAATCAAAACTGCATTTATATGAAAATTTATATTGAAAATGAATTCATTTCTAATTCAAACCTGACAATAATCAGAAATAATAGTGAAATCTTTATAGTTTTATATATATTATGGTTTGTTTCAGATCGACATATTCAAAATATCTGTGGTGAAGTCTAGACAATAGTACAGTATTTTCAAAACTCAGCATGCTATTTCTGTTGAAGGAAAACAGAAACTTAGGATTTTTTGAGTAATTTTCCCATTTTATACTGTTTTCTAGATAACTCAATTCATAATGGTGAGCTACAGGGGTGAAGCCTTTTGAATTAATTAACATATTATTTTATTATTTTTTGATATAATAGATTGTGTAAAAGATGAGTAGCAATTTACATCAAGTTAAGGGGCCACTTCCTTTCTAATTAAAGAGAGGAAAGATTTCAGTCATCTAATCGGGATATGGAAACTCATTGAAGGGAATTTGCGAAATGTGGCAGGAGTTATCTTTTCAGGCAGGGCTTATCTTTTTAACAGTGGTAATCAGTTGATTTTTCTTTTCACAGGTAAGAGAGGAGTAAAATACTTTTGGCAAAACATTTAGTGTCTTTTTTGGATGGTGTAATCATTTGCAACCAATTAGCAAAAAAATATTTTTATAAACACCATATGAAAATTGGCAACCATTGTGAAGTATTATATGCTGATGCCCTTAGTTTTCTGAGAATATTAAAATGTGTTCTATCATGCATAATTTCAATTTAAAATAAGCATATAAGTTAAAGATTTAATTGCCTTTAATTTAATGGAAAGACAGTAACATAGTATCTAAATAATAATTGAAAATCACAAGTAGAAGTCTTAATTTGTTATCTTAAACTTTACAGAATAGTATTTTCTCAGTTAAGACCTTTATTTAAAAATTCTACTTTCAATGCCAGTTTTTTTTTTTTATTAAGAAAATACTAGCCTCATAGTTCATCTTTTCAACAGTATCACCATCCAAAAGCATTCCGCATCCCAATGAAGAAAAATCTGTAAGGTAAAAGGGACATATATAACGATTCATGTATGAACAAATTGACCAAAAGGTCCAATTTAGGTAAAATGTGAAGAAAACATAGAAATATTCTATTTATACTTTCCACACTATTAAGATAAATGATGAAGCATAACATACTAGTGGTGTGATCATGAGCACTTTTTATTCTTTGCGGAAATTTTTTATTTTTTTTTCATTGAGCATTCATTTTTTAATGAATGAAAAAAATTACTACCATAGAAAATTGACACTGATGATAATGGATAATTTGGAAGGAGAAAAATGAAATAAAAATTAATAAACTCTAATTTTGAGAGAATTACATTTATAACAAGACATTTTGGAAGCAATATTCTGAAAAAAGAACAAAGCCAAATTTCAAGACTACTAATATGACTGGTTTATGTGTACAAAACCTGGAATTTCAGCTAGATGTAGTTTTTATTCCAGGAAGGCCATCACCAAAAACAAAAAAGCACTTCTGCATGTGTGTGTGTGTGTGTACATGTGCACACACACTCACACACACCAACCAGAGGTATACAGTGCCTTCTTATAACACTCCTCATATTCTTCCAATTTAGAATTAAAAATCTTCTGTGTAAATATATGCCATCCTGGGTTGATATGTTAGATACATAAAGTTAGGAACCATGTGCATAATGTTTCCATTGTACATGGTAGGTACACATTTATTCTTTTAATGAATAAGTTAAGGTCCATTACTAGAAAACCAGGAGTTCATTTACCACTTTGTTTCCACAGCAATATTTAGATAAACCTGATAAAAAAGATACTGCACAGAAAAATACTTGAGAGGAAGGGAAATAAAGTGAGACACCTATGGGCAGGTACCTTTGCAGGTAATATAGGTCTAGAATGGGAAAGTGGTAATCCTGAGCAGTCATGGAGCGGCACTGTGCATAGAATCGCAACATTCCAGAATCTCTCATCTAGACTTAGTGCATCTCCATATTAGTAGGTGTTTCCAAGGGGTGGAGAGAAGTAGTCCATCTCCATATCAATAGGTCATCACAAGAGTGGGGGTAGCTAGGGTATATCTGGACCACAGAGGTTTGGTGGGGTCCTTTTTAGACAGCCAGGTCATGAGAGACATGGGCGAGCAGGAGTGAATGACTGCTTATAAAGAATAAACAGGTTTCTCCCACTTTATTTCTCCTTTTGACTGATTTCAGCTTCAAAGGTAATTTGCCCTGGGCTGAGAACTTACTTTCCCCCTGGAGTTGCAAGCATAAAACCTGGACCCTGGAAAAGAAATTGCATAACAAAAGGGAAGCATATTTGTTGATGGAGTCCAAATATTTTGAATATTTTAAAAATAACTTCAACTGGTGTTATCTTTGGCTATACGTGTTGGTCTGTAAGTTATTTTACTAAGGTTAGATAAAGGAGATCATGTGAGCCAGAACTTGCATGACCAAAAATTCTACCCATTCTGAAAATATGGGCTATTTCAAGAAGAAATCTGAACAATACTTATTTAGGGAAACCTGAAGGTTTCAAAGTCAATCAAACTTCAGGGTAGATTTATCTTGTAGGGAAAACTAAGATTTGGAATTTAGATGTTACTTTTGTAAGTCCAGAGCTAGATTAAGTCAGGTGTATCCAGAAAATATTATGTTTATTGATCTGCCTTATTCTCACCAATTTGTAAGAGAATTTTGCTGTCAAGTAATGGTTATTTATTCATCAGTTTTATAAAAATAATTTGTAAAGAGACTTGATATTGATACTAGTATGTGCATTTTTTCTTATGGCTTGGAAAAAGTCAATTTATAACCAGACTTTTTGGTATAAAGAGATGCTACACCTTAATTAATATTTTATACAGTAGTCTAATACTGAAATAGAGTAAACCAACTGGGAGATTTATCATGGCTCCTGAGAAACTTCTAGTCTCCTTAGTATGGAAAGGTATGAAATATAAATGTAAGGAATGTGTACTTTCACTTTTCCTAGAAATATTTTTCTCTTCACATACCATGAAATTTAGAGCTGGTATAATTTATGTAGCTAATTCTTCCAATTCAAAAAGATAATAAAACACGTTATCTACTTGACATTGGCACTGGTTACAGCCTGGACTAAGCTCCTAAATTAAACTCCCATGGTGGGACGAAAACAGAAACAGTATTCCCCTAGATATTTGCATGTCAACAGGATGAAACTCAATTCTTGGAGATAAATCTTTGCTTTGACACTGGGGTTTATCTGGTTCTTAGAAATATGTATTTACATTTGAGAGATTCAAATGAGAGCCTAAGATTATTTACATAATATCTGCATAGAACCAAGGTTTATTCCACCTTCTCAGGAATGATGGGGAAAGCACCTCCTCTTTCCTATATAAAAACAAAAAAATCCATTATTCTCCATCTCATATAAACCAACCCACCACTTACAGAAAGTTTTCAGTGGAGCTCCTTACCTTGCCTGCCTGTCTATGGTATAGTCCATGTGGGGTATGGATTATAACCATGTTACTCTGCCTGTTGATCTTGTATCAAGAAATTCTTTTCCTTGGCTCAGGTGTCTCATGTTTCATATATACATATGCCATATACACATACACATATACACATATATACTCACAAATGAGGTAACATCTCTGACCATTCACAGTTCTTGACAAAACTCCTACCTAGAATCTGCTATATATTCATAAGGCAAAAACCTTTCTCTGAGTACTGCTAGATTTCCTTGCATCCCACCCAGTTCCATCTGCCTCTTTGTTCATACATCTAAAGTTAACAATAATTGTTAAACTTTCATTTTATATCAAGATTTGGAAGCAGTTTTCATGCTTCAGACTTTTGGGCCTGAGTATTAACCAGACTTTAAGGAACTTTGATGGATGAATATTCTGTGTTAGATATAAAATCACTGAAAATTTTTGAATAAGCCAATTACATATTCATATAGTGCATATGCCGCATTTAAGATGGAAGGGCCTGGAGGTGAAAGGGATCTGTTCAGAGGCTGTTAGTATAGTCCTATTGAAAAATAATGAAGCCCTCAATTAGGGCCAGTAGTAGTTCATAAACAACACTAAAAATAAGTGATTTCTTGTGAGAAATTATAATCTAAACTTATAAAAATGTTTAAATTTTAGAAAGGGAAGACTGTTATCTTGTATCTGGCTGTTTCTTTTGAGTTTTATTCTATTAACTACATAAATTGCTATTACAATAGCTGGGTCTCTCTTAAAACTGTCCTAAATACTTCTTAAACGTGAGATATACAAATTGATTGAATTAAGGAATTAAAGAGTTAATCAAATAATTCTTATATACTCACAATTTCAGATGTATATGAAACATTAGGAGAAAGAGTTTGGATAATTAAAAGTGTCACAAGGTAGATCTGCTTAAATTAGAATCATCTTAATTTTAAAACAAACTTTTGATATCAGCAATTATTAACATTAGATAATATTTAATAGAAGTTGTGTTTAAAAATTTAGTGACTTTTGAAGAATTCCTGTTAGAAGGTTCTTAATAAGTATGAATGAGCTCTTGAATGAGTTAGGGTTCTCCAGGATAAATAAGAATAGCCTATATAAGAATAGAAAATCCTTGAGAGCAGAAATTCATCTATCTTATTCACTTTGGCTGTTGGAGCAATGTCTACACTTAGTTCTATTTTAATGAAGAATTCTTGAATAAATGAATAAGGACAAGCTCTTTAGAAATGTCATCTAATGAGCTGAAATCTCTTAGTTTTGAATATTAATAAACATTTAAATGTAAGTGACTGTAATATTATGAATGGAATAAAAGAAACAATTTTAGTTTTAGAAGGTTCTCTTTTTTATTTTATTTTTTATTTATTTATTATTTTGGGATTATTAATCTACAATTACATGAAGAACATTATGTTTACTAAGCTCCCCCCTTCACCAAGTCCCACGCACATACCCCTTCATGGTCACTGTCCATCTGCGTAGTAAGATGCTGTAAAATCACTACTTGTCTTCTCCGTGTTACACAGCAATCCCTATACCCCCCACACACTATATATGCTATCGTAATGCCCTCTTTCTTATTCCCTGCCTTATCCCTCCCTTCCCACACATTCTCCCCAGTCCCTTCCCCTTTGGGAACTGTTAGTCCATTCTTGGGTTCTGTGATTCTGCTGCTGTTTTTTTCTTATGGCTTAGTAACATTCCATTTTGTATATGTACCACATCTTCTTTATCCATTCATCTAATGATGGACATTTAGGTTGCTTTCATTTCTTGGATATTATAAATAGTGCAGTGATAAAAATAGGGGTGCATCTGTCTTTTTCAAACTTGAGTGCTGCATTCTTATGGTAAATTCCTAGGAGTGGAATTCCTGGGTCAAATGGTAAGTCTATTTTGAGCATTTTGAGGAACCTCCATAGTGCTTTCCACAATGGTTGAACTAATTTACATTCCCACCAGCAGTGTAGGAGGGTTCCCCTTTCTCCACAACATTGCCAACATTTGTTGTTGTTTGTCTTTTGGATGATAGCCATCCTTACTGGTGTGAGGTGATACCTCATTGTGGTTTTAATTTGCATTTCTCCCATAATTAGCAATGTGGAGAATCTTTTCATGTGTCTGTGGGCCATCTGTATTTCTTTTTTGGAGAGCTGTCCAGTTCCTCTGCCCATTTTTTAAATGGATTATTCATTTTTTGTGTGTTGAGGTGGGTGAGCTCTTTATATATTTTGGACGTCAAGCCTCTTTCAGATCTGTCATTTACAAATATATTCTCCCATTCTGTAGGGTACCTTTTTGTTCTATTGATGGTGTCTTTTGCTGTACAAAAGCATTTCAGCTTCATATAGTCCCACTTGTTCATTTTTGCTATTGTTTTCCTTGCCCAGGGAAATATGTTCAAGAAGAGGTCACACATGTTTATGTCTAAGAGATTTTTGCCTATGTTTTTTTCTAACTTTTTGGTTTCATGACTTCCATTCAAGTCTTTGATCCATTTTGAATTTACTTTTGTGTATGGGATTAGACAGTGATCCAGTTTCATTCTCTTACATGTAGCTGTCCAGTTTTGACAGCACCATCTGTTAAAGAGACAGTTATTTCCCCATTATATGTCCGTGGCTCCTTTATCAAATATTAGTTGACCATATATGTTTGGGTTAATGTTTGGAGTCTCTATTCTGTTCCACTGGTCTGTGGTTCTGTTCTTGTGCCAGTACCAAATTGTCTTGATTACTGTGGCTTTGTAGTAGAGCTTGAAGTTGGGGAGTGAGATGCCCCCTACTTTATTCTTCTTTCTCAGAATTGCTTTGGCTATTCGGGGTCTTTGGTGTTTCCATATGAATTTTTGAATTATTTGTTCCAGTTCATTGAAGAATGTTGCTGGTAATTTGATAGGGATTGCATCAAATCTGTATATTGCTTTGGGCAGGATGGCCCTTTTGACGATATTAATTCTTCCTAGCCAGGAGCATGGGATGTGTTTCCATTTGTTAGTGACCTCTTTAATTTCTCTTGAGTGTCTTGTAGTTTTCAGGGTATAGGTCTTTCACTTCCTTGGTTAGGTTTATTCCTAGGTATTTTATTCTTTTTGATGCAATTGTGAATGGAGTTGTTTTCCTGATTTCTCTTTCTATTGGTTCATTGTTAGTGTATAGGAAAGCCACAGATTTCTGTATGTTAATTTTGTATCCTGCAATATTGCTGTATTCCGATATCAGTTCTAGTAGTTTTGGGGTCGAGTCTTTAGGGTTTTTTATGTACAATATCATGTCATCTGCAAATAGTGACAGTTTAACTTCTTCTTTACCAATCTGGATTCCTTGTATTTCTTTGTTTTGTCTGGGGTGGAGTCTTTATGGTTTTTTATGTACAATATCATGTCATCTACAAATACTGACAGTTTAACTTCTTCTTTACCAATCTGGATTTCTTGTATTTCTTTGTTTTGTCTGATTGCCATGGCTAGAACCTCCAGTACTATGTTAAATAGCAGTGGGGAGAGTGGGCATCCCTTTCTTATTCCCGATCTCAGAGGAAAAGCTTTCAGCTTCTCGCTGTTCAGTATAATGTGGGCTGTGGGTTTATCATATATGGCCTTTATTATGTTGAGGTACTTGCCCTCTATACCCATTTGCTGAGTTTTTATCATGAATGGATGTTGAATTTTGTCAAATGCTTTTTCAGCATCTATGGAGATGATCATGTGGTTTTTGTCTTTCTTTTTGTTGATGTGGTGAATGATGTTGATGGAGTTTCGAATGTTGTACCATCCTTGCATCCCTGGGATGAATCCCACTTGGTCATGGTGTATGATCCTCTTTATGTATTTTTGAATACGGTTTGCTAATATTTTGTTGAGTATTTTTGCATCTACGTTCATCAGGGATATTGGTCTGTAGTTTTCTTTTTAGGTCGTTTCTTCACTTGGTTTTGGTATTAGGGTGATGTTGGCTTCATAGAATGAGTTTGGGAGTATTCCCTCCTCTTCTATTTTTTGGAAAACTTTAAGGAGAATGAGTATTATGTCTTCTCTGTGTGTCTGATAAAATTCCGAGGTAAATCCATCTAACCGGGGGTTTTGTTCTTGGGTAGTTTTTTGATTACTGATTCAATTTCGTTGCTCATAATTGGTCTGCTTAGATTTTCTGTTTCTTTCTGGTTCAGTTTTGGAAGGTTGTATTTTTCTGGGAAGTTGTCCATTTCTCCTAGATTTTCTAGCTTGTTAGCATATAGGTTTTCATAGTATTCTCTAATAAATCTTTGTATTTCTGTGGGGGTCTGTCATGATTTTTCCTTTCTCATTTCTGATTCTGTTGATGTGTGTTGACTCTCTTATTCTCTTAATAAGTCTGGCTAGAGGCTTATCTATTTTGTTTATTTTCTTGAAGAACCAGCTCTTAGTTTCATTGATTTTTTTCTATTGTTTTATTCTTCTCAATTTTATTTATTTCTTCTCTGATCTTTATAATGTCCCTCTGTCTGCTGACCTAGGCCTCATTTGTTCTTTTTTTCCAAATTTGATAATTGTGACATTAGACTACTCATTTGGGATTGTTCTTCCTTCTTTAAATATGCCTGGATTGCTATATACTTTCCTCTTAAGATTGCTTTTGCTGCATCCCACAGAAGCTGGGGTTTTGTGTTGAGTTGTCATTTGCTTCCATATATTGCTGGATCTCCATTTTAATTTGGTCATTGATCCATTGATTATTTAGGAGCATGTTGTTAAGCCTCCATGTGTTTGTGAGCCTTTTTGCTTTCTTTGTACAATTTATTTCTAGTTTTATAACTTTGTGGTCTGAAAAGTTGGCTGGTAGGATTTCAATCTTTTTTGAATTTACTAAGCCTCTTTTTGTGGCCTAGTATTTGGTCTGTGCTGGAGAATGTTCCATGTGCACTTGAGAAGAATGTGTATCCTGTTGCTTTTGGATGTAGAGTTCTATAGATGTCTATTAGGTCCATCTGTTCTAGTGTGTTGTTCAGTGCTTCTGTGTCCTTACTTATTTTCTGTCTGGTGGATCTGTCCTTTGGATGAGCGGTGTGTTAAAACCTCCCAAAATGAATGCATTGCATTCTATTTCCTCCTTTAATTCTGTTAGTATTTGTTTCGCATATATTGGTGCTCCTGTATTGGGTACATATATGTTTATAATGCTTATATCCTCTTGTTGGACTACCCCTTTATCATTGTGTAATGTCCTTCTTTATCTCTTGTTACTTTCTTTATTTTGAAATCTACTTTGTCTCATACTAGTATTGCAACACCTGCTTTTTTCTCTCTGTTGATTGCTGAAATATCTTTTTCCATCCCTTGACTTTTAATCTGTGCATGTCTTTGGGTTTGAGGTGAGTGTCTTGTAAGCAGCATATAGATGGGTCTTGCTTTTTTATCCATTCTGTTACTCTGTGTCTTTTGATTGGTGCATTCATTCCATTTACATTTTGTGTGATTATTGAAAGATATGCACTTATTGCCATTGTAGCCTTTAGATTCATGATTACCAAAGGTTCAACATTGGCTTGTTTACTACCTTATATCTCAAACCAAGAAATCCAAAAATAAGGAGTATACCTCTTTTTTGGTATGTACGAAAATATTTACAAAATATTCCCCTACATATTAAAACACAAGGAAAACCTCAATATATTAAAAATGAATACAAAAACATAATCAGAAAAAATAGTTAGGAATAACAAATTTTAAATGTCCTTCCTGTAGAACTATATAAAAATCTCCATTAAACTCTCTGGGAGGACAAAGGAAAACAAAAGACAGAATATCTAGAAAATAGTAATAAAATAGCCATGTTAAAACCTATGAAATATTGCTAAAGTTCTTCTTTTTTTTTTTTTGAGAGGGCATCTCTCATTTTTATTGATCAAATGGTTGTTAACAACAATAAAATTCTGTATAGGGGACTCAATGCACAAAAATTAATCAACCCCAAGCCTAATTCTCAACAGTCTACAATCTTCTGAAGCATAATGAACAAGTTCTTACATGGTGAACAAGTTCTTACATAGTGAATAAGTTCTTACATGGTGAACAGTACAAGGGGAGTCATCACAGAAACTTTTGGTTTTGATCATGCATCATGAACTATAAACAATCAGGTCAAATCTGATTATTCGTTTGATTTTTATACTTGATTTATATGTGAATCCCACATTTCTCCCTTATTATTATTATTATTATTGTTATTATTATTATTATTTTTAATAAAATGCTGAAGTGGTAGGTAGATGCAAGATGAAGGTAGAAAACATAGTTTAGTGCTGTGAGAGGGCAAATATAGATGATCAGGTGTGTGCCTATGGACTAAGTATTAATCCAAGCTAGACAAGGGCTACAAAACCTCCACGGATGCAGAAGATTTCTCTCAAAACAGGGGGGTTGGGGTTCTAAGCCTCACCTCTGCTGATCCCCAATTTCTCACCTGATGGCCCCCCTGTGACTGTGCCTATCTTAGGTTGCTCCTCCCTTGAGGAATCTTACCCATCTCTAGTTAACCAGTTGTCTTCTGGGGTCATGCAGGGAAATGTAAAGTTGGTAAATGAGAGAGAAGCAATGTTGTTTGAAAAGGTTAGATTTTTATTTCTTTGCAGAGTTATGCCCTGTGGCTTCTATGCCCAGCATTTGTCTTGAGGTATCTTTACCACTTGGAAGAATTATGATACTCAGTAATTTCGATATGAGGCACGAATTCTACTTAAGGGTTGTAATTAGGAAGGAAGAAGAAAAGCTATAGAAGTAGCAGATGGAAGAAAACATGGGAAGATTGATTATTTCTTTGACATATCTTCTTGTAGAGTAACATAATCATGTATAGGTTTTAAACTACTAATTAAATTGGGTGTTCACATTAAGATACTATCAATACAGCTACATAACCAAAGCAGAACTACAATTACCAGCCCTACCCAGTGAAACCAAGAAAACCAGTTAGGCACCCTAGGCATTTGTGAAAACTTATCAATGATATGATGGATATTGTCTAACTGAATTTGAATAGTTTGAGAAAAATCAGGCAAATATAAACAACACATTCCTGGGAACTGTTCACATCCCATATATTCTTTTAACAGTAGATAGTCTATAGTCACAAGATTTTGGAGCACTGCAACTTGCACTTCTCCTAATTCTTGGTTGAGTTCCGACAGTATAGATCCAGTCAAATTTGTTGTTTTACTGTATGCACAGACCAGCTTAGATATCTCCTTCTTCATTCCAATGGCAAGTCCAGGAACCGGTGGGATGAATGCAGCTACAACTGCAACAGCGCCAGGATCTTTGTTGAAGTTTTTTGATGATCATCTTCTGAAATCGCTCTTCCAGAGAATGTTGATGTTGGAAGTTCTTCTTCATATCATATCTTAATACGTTTTCTGGGTAGCCAAATTAGGCTTTGAACCTCTGCATAAACACAAAAAAACCCTTTGCCCACACTTTGATATGCCTTTTATACCATTGTGAAGAACTTATTGGAGATCACCACACAGGAACTGCTTTATTTTTTTTTAAGAGAAAAGAATATAATCGGAAAAATGTACTTCCATAGCTCATCATCTGACACCCTTTAAATGATCAAAGTTAGGGATATTTAAAGCATGCATTAATCTGTGATTTGCAGTTAGTTATATCCTATCAGGGAGTAATCCCCCTTTTCTTTTTCTTTCATTTTTTTTGTTATCATTAATCTATAATTACATGAAGAATATTATGTTTACTAGGCTCTCCCCTATACAAGGTCCCCCCCCCACAAACCCCTTTACAGTCACTGTCCATCAGTATAGCAAAATGTTGTAGAATAGCTACGTGTCTTCTCTGTGTTGTACAGCCCTCCCCTTTCTTCCACCCCCCCATTATGCATGCTAATCATAATATCCTCTTTTTTCTTGCCTCGCCTTATCCCTCCCTACCCACCCATCCTCCCCAGTCCCTTTCCCTTTGGTACCTATTAGACCAATCTTGGGTTCTGTGATTCTGCTGCTGTTTTGTTCCTTCAGTTTTTCCTTTGTTCTTATACTCCACAGATGAGTGAAATCATTTGGTATTTCTCTTTCTCCGCGTGGCTTATTTCACTGAGCATAATACCCTCTAGCTCCATCCATGTTGCTACGAATGGTAGGATCTGTTTTTTTCTTATGGCTCAGTAACATTCCATTGTGTATATGTACCACATCTTCTTTATCTATTCATCTACTGCTAGACAATTAGGTTGCTTCCAATTCTTGACTATTGTAAATAGTGCTATGATGAACATAGGGGTGCATCTGTCTTCTTCAAACTTGAGTGCTGCATTCTTATGGTAAATTCCTAGGAGTGGAATTCCTGGGTCAAATGGTAAGTATATTTTGAGCATTTTGAGGAACCTCCATAGTGCTTTCCACAATGGTTGAACTAATTTATATTCCTACCAGCAGTGTAGGAGGGTTCCCCTTTCTCCACAACCTTGCCAACATTTGTTGTTGTTTGTCTTTTGAATGGTAGCCCTCCTTACTGGTGTGAGGTGATACCTCATTGTGGTTTTAATTTGCATTTCTCTGATAATTAGCAATGTGGAGAATCTTTTCATGTGTCTGTGGGCCATCTGTATTTCTTTTTTGGAGAGCTGTCCAGTTCCTCTGCCCATTTTTTAAATGGATTATTCATTTTTTGTGTGTTGAGGTGGGTGAGCTCTTTATATATTTTGGACGTCAAGCCTCTTTCAGATCTGTCATTTACAAATATATTCTCCCATTCTGTAGGGTACCTTTTTGTTCTATTGATGGTGTCTTTTGCTGTACAAAAGCATTTCAGCTTCATATAGTCCCACTTGTTCATTTTTGCTATTGTTTTCCTTGCCCAGGGAAATATGTTCAAGAAGAGGTCACACATGTTTATGTCTAAGAGATTTTTGCCTGTTTTTTTCTAAGAGTTTTATGGTTTCATGACTTACATTCAAGTCTTTGATCCATTTTGAATTTACTTTTGTGTATGGGGTTAGACAGTGATCCAGTTTCATTCTCCTACATGTAGCTGTCCAGTTTTGCCAGCTCCATCTGTTGAAGAGATTGCTATTTCCCCATTGTATGTCCGTGGCTCCTTTATCAAATATTAGTTGACCATATATGTTTGGGTTAATGTCTGGAGTCTCTGATCTGTTCCACTGGTCTGTGGCTCTGTTCTTGTGCCAATACCAAATTGTCTTGATTACTACGGCTTTGTAGTAGAGCTTGAAGTTGGGGAGTGAGATCCCCACCCACTTTATTCTTCTTTCTCAGGATTGCTTTGGCTATTCGGGGTCTTCGGTGTTTCCATATGAATTTTTGAACTATTAGTTCCAGTTCATTGAAGAATGTTGCTGGTAATTTGATAAGGATTGCATCAAATCTGCATATTGCTTTGGGCAGGGTGGCCATTTTGACGATATTAATTCTTCCTAGCCACGAGCATGGGATGAGTTTCCATTTGTTAATGTCCCCTTTAATTTCTCTTAAGAGTGACTTGTAGTTTTCAGGGTAGAGGTTTTTCATTTCTTCGGTTAGGTTTATTCCTAGGTGTTTTATTCTTTTTGATGCAATTGTGAATGGAATTGTTTTCCTGATTTCTCTTTCTATTGGTTCATTGTTAGTGTATAGGAAAGCCACAGATTTCTGTGTGTTAATTTTGTATCTTGCAACTTTGCTGTATTCTGAAATCAGTTCTAGTAGTGTTGGAGTGGAGTCTTTAGGGTTTTTATGTGAAATATCATGTCATCTGCAAATAGTGACTGTTTAACTTCTTCTTTACCAATCTGGATTCCTTGTATTTCTTTGTTTTGTCTGATTGCCATGGCTAGAACCCCCAGTACTATGTTAAATAGAAGTGGGGAGAGTGTGCATCCCTGTCTTGTTCCTGATCTCAGAGGAAAAGCTTTCAGCTTCTCGCTGTTCAGTATGAAGTTGCCTGTGGGGTTATCATGTATGGCCTTTATTATGTTGAGATGCTTGCCCTCTATAGCCATTTTGCTGAGAGTTTTTATCATGAATTGATGTTGAATTTTGTCAAATGCTTTTTCAGCATCTGTGGAGATGATCATGTGGTTTTTGTCTTTCTTTTTGTTGATGTGGTGGATGATGTTGATGGATTTTCGAATGTTGTAACATCCTTGCATCCCTGGGATGAATCCCACTTGGCCATGATGTATATGATCCTTTTGATATATTTTTTAATTTGGTTTGCTAATATTTTATTGAGTATTTTTGCACCTACGTTCATCAGGGATATTGGTCTGTAATTTTCTTTTTTGTTCGGGTCTTTGCCTGGTTTTGGAATGTGGGAGTATTCCTTTCTCTTCTACTTTCTGGAAAACTTTAAGGAGAATTTGCATTATGTCTTCTCTGTGTGTCTGATAAAATTCCGAGGTAAATATGTCTGGCCCAGGGGTTTTGTTCTTGGGTAGTCTTTGATTACTGTTTCAATTTCTTTGCTCGTCATTGGTTTGTTAGGCTTTTGTGTTTTTCCTTGGTCAGTCTTGAAAGGTTGTATTTTTCTAGGAAGTTGTCCATTTCTTCTAGGTTTTCCAGCTTGTTGGCATATAGGTTTTCATTGTAGTCTTTAATAATTCTTTCTATTTCTGTGGAGTCTGTCGTGATTTTTCCATTCTCATTTCTGATTTTGTTGATGTGTGTTGATTCTCTTTTTCTCTTAGTATGTTTGGCTGAGGCTCATCTATTTCTTTTATATTCTCAAAGAACCACCTCTTGGTTTCATAGATTTTTGCTATTGTTTTATTCTTCTCAAATTTTTTTATTTCTTCTCCGATCTTTATTTTATCCCTCCTTCTGCTGACTTTAGGCCTCATTTGTTCTTTTTCCAGTTTCAATAATTGTGATGTTAGACAATTTGTTTGGGATTGTTCTTCCTTCTTCAAGTGTGCCTGGATCGCTATATACTTTCTTCTTAAGACTGCTTTTGCTGCGTCCCACAAAAGTCGGGGCTTTGTATTGTTGTTGTCATTTGTTTCCATATATTCCTTGATCTCTATTTTAATATGTTCATTGATCCATTAATTATTTAGGAGCATGTTGTTAAGCCTCCATGTGTTTGTGAGCCTTTTTGCTTTCTTTGTAGAATTTATTTCTCGTTTTATACCTTTGTGGTCTGAAAATGTGGTTCGTAGAATTTCAATCTTTTGGAATTTACTGAGGCTCTTTTTGTGAGCTAGTATGTGGTCTATTCTGGAGAACGTTCCATGTGCACTTGAGAAGAATGTATATCCTGTTGCTTTTGGATGTAGTGTTCTACAGTTGTCTATTAGGTCCATATGTTATAGTGTGTTGTTCAGTGCCTCCGTGTCCTTATTTATTTTCTGTCCAGTGTATCTATCCTTTGGGGTGAGTGGCGTGTTGAAGTCTCCTAAAATGAATGCATTGCAGTCTATTTCCCCCTTTCATTCTGTTAGTATTTGTTTCACATATGTTGCTGCTCCTGTGTTGGGTGCATATATATTTAGAGTGGTTATATCCTCTTGTTGGACTGAGCCCTTGATCATTATGTAATGTCGTTCTTTATCTCTTCTTACTTCCTTTGTTTTGAAGTCTATTTTGTCTGATATTAGCACTGCAACCCCTGCTTTCTTCTCTCTGTTGTTTGCCTGAAATATGTTTTTCCATCACTTAACTTTTAGTCTGTGCATGTCTTTGGGTTTGAGGTGAGTTTCTTGTAAGCAGCATATAGATGGGTCTTGCTTTTTTATCCATTATTTTACTCTGTGTCTTTTGATTGGTGCATTCGGTCCATTTATATTTAGGGTGACTATTGAAATATATGTATTTATTGCCATTGCAGGCTTTAGATTTGTGGTTACCAAAGGTTCAAGGTTGGCTTCTTTAGTATCTTACTCCCTAACTTAGCTCGCTTATTGAGCTGTTATATACACTATCTGGAGATTCTTTTCTTCTCTCCCTTCTTATTGCTCCTCCTCCATTCTTTATATGTTGGTTGTTTTATTCTGTGCTCTTTCTTGTTTCCTTTAGCTGCTTTTAGTGGGTAGTTGATTTTATTTTTTTGCCTTTAGTTATTATTTGGTTGGTCTGCTTTCTTTGCTGTGATCTTATTTTCTCTAGTGACATCTGTTTAGTTTTAGAAGTGCTCCCATCTAGAACAGTCCCTCTAAAATATCCTGTAGAGGTGGTTTGTGGGAGGCAAATTCCCTCAACTTTTGCTTGTCTGGGAATTGTTTAATCTCTCCATATTTAAATGATAATCGTGCTGAATACAGTATCCTTTTTTCAAGGCCCTTCTGTTTCATTGCATTAAATATATCATGCCATTCCCTTCTGGCCTGTAAGGTTTCTGTTGAGAAGTCTGATGATAGCCTGATGGGTTTTCCTTTGTAGGTCACCTTTTTCTCTCTAGCTGCCTTTAAAACTCTTTCTTTGTCCTTGATCTTTGCCATTTTAATTATTATGTGTCTTGGTGTTGTCCTCCTTGAGTTCTTTCTGTTGGGAGTTCTCTGTATTTCCGTGGTCTGTTTGATTATTTTCTCCCCCAGTTTGGGGAAGTTTTCAGCAATTATTTCTTCAAAGACACTTTCTATCCCTTTTTCTCTCTCTTCTTCTTCTGGTACCCCTATAATACAGATATTGTTCCTTTTGGATTGGTCGCACAGTTCTCTTAATTTAGTTTCTTTCCTGGAGATTCTTTTATTTCTCTCTGCGTCAGCTTCTATGTATTCCTGTTCTCTAGTTTCTATTCCATCAATGGCCTCTTGCATCTTATCCATTCTGCTTATAAATCCTTCCAGAGTTTGTTTCACTTCTGTAATCTCCCTCCAGACGTCTGTAACCTCCCTCTGGATGTCTTCCCTTAGCTCTTGCATATTTCTCTGCAGCTCTGTCAGCATGTTTATGATTTTTATTTTGAATTCTTTTTCAGGGACACTGTTTAGGTCTGTCTGTGCAGATGCTCTCTCAGGTGTTGTCTGAACTGTCTTGGACTGGACTAAATTTTTTTGCCTTTTCATGGTAATAGTGGTGGCTGTAAGTGGGTTGCGGGTGTGTCAGCTGGGAGAATAAAGTCCTTTCCTGCTTGCTGGATGCCTTGCCCTTCTCCCCTGCCTTTGTCGGTTATCTGCACTCCTGGAGCAGCCACCGGGTTAATTCCTTAAGCTGCTGTGGCGGGGTCTCTGTCAGAGCAGCATGAAGCTCTGCCGGGAGTGGCAGGCATGCCAGGTGCGCTCCTCTGTGATAGTGGCACCATTGCCAGGCAGCTGTGTGCCAGCAACGGCCTTTGGGTCTGGCCCAGGTGGCTGTGCATTAGGCTGGGATTCTGGTTTGCTGCTGGAAGCATGCCTGCTCCCTCTCGCTCCACTGTTGGTGTGCATGGGGCTCTCCCACATAGGCCTCTGTCAGATTCCTCTGGCTCCACTGCCGCCGGTGCACACTAGCTGCGCCCGGGCTGTTCGGTCACCACTTCTGCGGGCTCCCACAAGCTACTCCTGGTCCCCTCTGGCACCATTGGTGCATGCGATCTGCTCCCAGTCCCTTCTGGTGCCGCAGCCCCTGGCATGTGCTGCCACTCTCCCGCTGCTGGGCCTGAGTCATGTGTGTCATGGTCTGTGCCAGTTGGAGGAATGAATGGCAGGCTGCTTAGTGCTGTGAGGGGCTTCAGAGCTGTGCTTCCTCCCTGGGGTTTAGGGTGCCTAAGCTTCCCTGGGATTCCCAGCTGCTGGCTAAGTGTTCCGGGATGACTTCGTCCAGCTATGGTGTCCTTGTCTCTTTAAGACTTGCAGAAAGCACTTGCTTTTCTTTTGTCTCAGGGGTGCTGGTTGTGGGGACCAGCCCACAGGTTTTGCTTTTCCATTTCTCTAATATTCAGCCCCCCATGCACCTTGTGTCTGCGCTCCGGGTGCAGATTTCTAGAGCTGGTTGTTTAGCACTCCTGGGCTTTCACTCCCTCCCTGTTCTGACTCCTTTCTTCCTGCCAGGTTCTGGGGTGGGCAAGCATTCAGGTCCCGCCTGGCTGTGGCTTGTATTTTACCCCCTTCGTGTGATGCTGAGTTCTCGCAGATGTAGTTGTATCCTGGCTGTTGTACCACATCCACTGCTGTCTCTTTTAGGAATAGTTGTACTTATTGTATTTTCATAAATATATATGTTTTGGGGAGGGGTTTTCCTCTGAACTACTCATGCTGCCATCTTCTCATGACCCAAAGTTCTTAATAAATATGAATGAGCTCTTGAATGAGTAAGGGTTCTCCAGGATGAATAAAAATATATGTGTCTGTGGTGTGTGTGTATGTGTAGAGTGAGTTATTTTAAGGAATTGGCTCATGCAATTTTGGGGACTAATAAGCCCAAAATGTGCAGCTCACATCAGCAGGCTAGAGACTCAGGAGAGAGTTGATGCTCCAATCTTAAATCTGAAAACAGTCTGGTGACAAAATTCTTGTTGGAGGAACTCAGTCTTTTCTTTAAAGGTTTCAACTGAATGGATGAGGCCCACCCATATCAGAAGAGTAATCAGCTTTACTCAATAGATTTAAAATATCAATTACATTTAAGAAATATCATCTCAGCAACATCTAGACTGAAATTTGACTAAACAACTCATCACAATAGCCTAGCCAAGTTAAATTAACCACAGTTCTCCACAGCGAAGGATGGAAGTTTCTTTTCTTTCTCTTTTTTATTTAGTAGTGTCGTGTACAATGCTGTAAATGTGGGGCTGGTATAAGTGCATTAATGCAATAACAGATACTTGGAATACTCTGAGTAATTCAAGTTATTTTTTGCTTTCATACCAAAAATAGTTGATTGTATATCTCATTACACACAGGAGAAACTACAGCATTATTAAAAATCTGCAATTAAATTACTGGTGGAGGAGAATCTAAACTTTTCTGAGTAGAGCATAGTTGAAATCCCTTCATTTTAGTCAATTGTAATTCAAACCTGTTCTTAGTATATTTTTCATAAAATCATTTCTTGTTTCTTGAAATTCTTTCTGGACATGATTGCTTTACTCCTCAAATCCTAGGTCAGTTTTACACGTGATGGCTCCTCAGTGTGCTTTCCAATAATTGTTAGCATAAAAAACTAAAATGACTATTTGGATGGAGGTAAAACATTGAAGGCCATCATTGACATTTCAGACACAAAACTTTAAGGTGGCACTTTTAAACTGGAATTTTATCCCCCAGGTTAGAAATAATAATGAGATCATTATAGTAATTATTTGAGAATACTTTTTTCTGATTAGGCGATGGATCTTTCATGCTGCTCCAAATTTCTGTAAGCCCATCTGTGATTAAACAGAAGAACCAAGAATACAGGTGGTATTTGATGGCTGGAGGCCATGGTCATACCCCTCCTCCCACCCCTGGACACACAGCTGCATTGAACTATGAGAGCTCTCATTTTAGTAGCCAGAACTTTTCATTCTCAAATTTGTCTCTTACAATTAAAGTTACTGGATTCTGGGGATGTCAAAAACAAACAATGTTTTTTTTTTGCCTTCAGAATGGCAAAAATCTCCTTGTAAAAGTCTCCAAAATGTATTCATAGCATTAACTTGCTTGGAGTTCTAGCACTTTGTATTCTTAAAAAGTTTACTCATGCTAAATTCCAAAATAGTCAGCCAATGCATTTGCTGCCTCATCCTACAAATGTGCATCAGTGCAGTCCCAAATGAATTTTCTTGGTACAAAGGGGCTATTGATTGTGAATGAGTTTTACTTTTCTAACAAATCCTTCTTTGAATATGGTTACATGTGCCTAGGGACAAAAAATTTTGAAAGAAATTGATATTCATTCTCTGCTCTATTCTGATAAAATGGAGATATAGTAAGAAATCTACCCCAAAAGGATTCATAAATATATAATAAGGCTGCCAGTGAAGATTGCTTATAGCCATAAATGGTTTATAGAGACCAGATTTGAAATTCATTGAATCTCTGTCAAAAATAATATTGTTAGTGTGTTGGATAAATCAAAGGCTTGAGCTTACATTAGGCAGGGTTTTCCACCTCTAGGTCAGTGAGGTGATTCTCTGTTTTGCAGACTGAGGAGTGAGTTTCCCTCTGTGTATTTCTCAGTAGAAGAACAATATTACTAAAGGCAAAATATTAGTAATAGTAATTTGGCTCCAAATCACACACACACACACATACAAACACACACACATTGCTTTGCCAATTAGATTTTTGGTTGTAATCTTAGAAAAAAATTTAAGGAATGAAATTTAAATAGAGAAATTACATTCTGTTGGCATAAGCACACTAATAAAAGAACCAAAGTGTTTCACCAGGATATTGTGTTTTTGTTGGATCAGGTATATAACTAGACATGGGTAGGGAGAGGGAGGGGAATTTCAGTCAGATGCTTGCTTACATTGTACACATTCTGTACAAGCCCTTCCATCAGTGTGGGGAGTGAGGGTATAGATAATAGACCAGCCCAAACTGGCTGATTCCAACACAGAGGAGAAGTTGACCCTGACTTCACATCCAAATGCATTATATACTCATTAACAGTGTAAAAATCATGTCTCCCTACACTGACAGTTATGAGAACCAGATTTAGTAAAAAAACTACCCCCCACCTGATGTGAGGGTGAAGAAGCCTCAACTCTAGGAGGAAACCACCTTTTCCCTTTGAAACCTAATCTCACTTAGTGAATATTCTTCTGCCTTCATATAGAAAAGGCTCCCTATCCCACAATGGGTCTGCCTACGTCCCAACTCTAGATGTGTACTCTTGTGTTCTTTGAGCTTTATTCACTAAACAGACTCTCAATGCTCAACTGCCTTTCTCCACCCATTCTTGAATTTTTTCTTGCAATGAAACCAAGGACCTATCCCCAGTAACATTTTATTTTGTTAGGTTTGCAAGTGTTTATCCCCAACATCTGTATAGAAATTTTCATGGATTCTGTATATAGCTAAAAAATAAAAACAGAAAGAAAATGTTTCCCTTTAATAATGCCCTCTATCTGTTCCAGTTCTTCTTACTTTCTTGGTTTACCTCAACACTGTTATTTATGAGTTCATTGTAATCCTACTGGCTCTTAGCTATATACCAGTACAAATTTCTCAAGAATCTTCTTATTTCAACCTATAAGGGAACAAATTTTGCCACTTTAAGATGTACTTCTTTGGCACATCTTTTATTTCAAGCTGGATATTTTTAAGAAACTACAGACAAAAGAGCTCTAAAAACTAAGTAGAAATCATCCTTTTATAAGAGACTGTGGGATAATCACAGAATTTCCAGAATCTCCGGCCTGGCCTTAGTCTATTTACATATCTGTAGGTGTTTACCGTTGCAGCCTCTGGGGGAAGGCATAGAGAGAGATTCTCTCCTCCCCTCCATTCCCGGTACATAATTGGTCTGGTTCCTGTCAGTCACTGGGACCTACCCACAGTGTTCCTCCAAGAAGGGGCCGGCAGGGAAGTGAGCACATGCCATGGTTGCAGGGACAGAGAGCATCAGTCGGGCTTTGCTAACGCGGACTGGGGAGAAGGAGAGAGAGTGAGAGCAGCGGCCAGAGGAGGTAGTCGAGCAGGGCCTAGCCAGCGAATTCGAGCAAGCTGTGCACAATACAAAAATGGTTTCTCCCAACCTGTCCTTTCCCTTGCCTTACTTTGGTTTAGCCTGTTTATTTGCCCCAGTCCCGGAGCACCCTTTCCCCAGAGCTACAGAGTCATTTACATGTATAAGGGAAAATCTCCATTCCTAAGGGTGTCTCCCTGGCTGTGCAGGAAGAGGGGGATGATTCTAAATCTGGAAACTCTTATCAATGGAGAAGACAAAGACTTAAATTGTCATAACAACCTTAATCTGGTTTACTTGCTTTTCCTGGTAACCTCCCATAACTGACTCTCTACCTGCAACATCTTTACTCTTTAGCTGAAGATGGTATTTAAGGTGATGGCTTCAGCCATTTTGGAGAGTTACTTGGTTTTCCTGGGTCTCTCCCATGCATGTGGCAGGTACACATGTTATTAAACTTTTGTTTGATTTTCTCCTATTAATCTGTCTCATGTAAATTTGATTCTTAGACAAGCTAGAAGAACCATGAAGATTAGAGAGAAAATTTCCGCTTAACTAACCTCTTTCCATGTACTTATGCTAGATCAATCATATAAATTGATGCCAATCTTGTTATTAAAAACCTCAAAAGAATAAGACTTCTCAGTTTTTTATATTTCTTTATTAAATCTTGCCAACACTTAATGTCAGAGAGGAGGAAATTTAAATTATTTTGAGAATGAATCCTTACTTTCTGATTTAAGCTAAGTTTATAATTCTGTTTTTTATAATAAGATGTTATATGTATGACAATTATAATGGTCAGGCTCTTTGCTGTCCAAGTTGAAGAGAGCCTTAATTCAGTAAAATACTTTTCTTTTTGATAATACTAACAATAGTACTATCTGCAGTTTAAAATTACCTTAATTTCAGACCCAAAAACAAGTAATGCTTCCTATAACATTATTTCTGAGTGATTCCAAATGTCCTGACTTAACTAATGAAATAATCTTTTGAAAAATATTCACTGCTAAAGCCGTGCTAGTGTTGGTCAAGATAAAAAGCTATTATGTCCCATAACCTCCACGTGTAACTGTGAATACAAAAGAACATCTCATTTAAAAGAAATACAGATTTTGAGAAAACAAACCAGCCTTTGGGGTACATTTTGATTTCTCTTTGAAGTTCAAGGAAACAGTACTGAGTAATAAAACTAAGAAATGGGGTTCTCTCATAGTTATAAATGGAAGTTCCATAGGCAGGATTCTCACCTGATACCCATTGCATACATGTGATGAGGTAATGCTTAGTCTACTGCAAAGGGAATGCTTGCATACTTGTTGGCAATAAGCCATTACTGCCAGTACTGCTATGAAGAATTACCCCAGTGCTTGGAGCAGAGACAGAAAAAGACATCCTAGAGAAGGGATCTTAGAGAAGAGAGCAAGAGAGCAGGACGGAAGGGTCAGGGGCTGGAGGTGAGGGCAGAGCCTGGAGCAGAGACACAGCCTGGGCAGCCACTGAACGTAGGCAGAGACAGAGGTGAATGGGGTTTTAGTGCTTGACCTTCCATGGTGGGAATAAGGCTTGGCATGAGCCCCATTTTTCCCCCAGTGTTCTGTTGTCATTTTTCGCTCTTACTGAATTCATAGTGAACTTGCCCAGGGCTGAAACTCTCAGGCAAGACAGTGATAAATATAATGAAATCCTATAAAAACAAAAAGTTATTGAGGCAGATGAAATACTTGACTCATCCACAAAGATATCATTGATAATAAAGTATAGTGTAAGTTACATAAGTTTGCATAGAAGAAAGAAAGAAGCATGTGGAAATAAAGTTGAATGTTGGAATCACCTCAGATTCTACAAACATGTTTCTGAAATTAAGTGAGGCCATGAATAAAGTTAAGCAACATGATTTTTTGTCTTGACTCCCATTAACAAAATTTTAAAAATGTATCCAAAAATATTTTAGAGGTTGAATTTAGAGGGAGGCAAAATGAACAATGTTGTGCTGAAAGTTGCAAATCCCAGAAGACCATCAAGGAGTCAACACTGATGCAAAAGCAAAGAGACTTCATTTGAGCTAGCTCGAGCTCAATCTCTCATCTGCACCAATGCAGTGGCAAGATGCCAGAGAAAGAGAGTGAGTTTCAAAAGTACAAAGGTTTTATTGGGGATCTAGGGGCTGTTGGTGGGGTGAAGGGTGTGGCCTTGGCCAATTGGCTGGGACTAGAGGTAGTTGGTGGGGTGAGAGGTCATGGCTCTTGTCGATTGGCAGGGTCTAAGGGTGGTTGGTGGGCTTCTTGCTGACTGGTGAGGAGAGAGCCCAAGCTCCGATTGGCTGAGGTAGGATGTGGGTCCCGATTGGTTGGAGTAGGATCCGGATCCTGTTTGGCTGAGGTAGGATCTGGGTCCTGATTGGCTGAGGTAGGATCTTTGAAATGGCAGAACTTATTCTAAGGTGGGGGGGGGGTTCTAAAATTAAAATTAACTCCTGGGGGAAAAAACTAAGTCCCCTTCAAACAAGAGTATTGAATTAGCAAGATAAGGTAAAGGGGTTCATAAAGAATGTAGCTTTACTAAAACAAATCAACAAATTTTTTTTTTTTGATTTTGTGACTAAAGAGCTTGGAAATGAAGGATTGACAGTTTCCCTAATGGTGAAGGAGAAATGATAGGTTTCAAAGAGAATACGTGGGCTTTCTTGGAGTTTGGGCATGCCCCATCCTCATATCAGGCAGGGGAGTTTTTGGCTGTATTTGGTTCTCATCAGAACTGTCATGGCAGTTGTTCTCCACAAGGAAGGTCAGACTGCAATGCCAATGTCATGGCAATGAAAGTATCATGAGCTTTAGAGGGAAGTTTGGGTCAACCTCTCCATGTTGGAACCAGTTGGTTTTCGGCTGATCTTTTATCTGCATTCCCACTCTCCTCATTCCCAGAGAACAGCTTACATGGAATATGTAGGGTATAAACGAGCTGAATGTAAACACCAGCCAAATTCCCCAATACCCCTTCCCTGCCCTAAACAAACTGAACGAGGTTCTACCACTTATTTCATTTTTTCCCTAATGGTGAAGGAGAAATGAATGGGAAATGAAATAAGTGATTATAATATGAGAAGAATTATAGTATTTCAAAATTTTAAGATGGTATGTTTTCAACCATGCTGGGGGTAAGGTTTAGGGAGTGGTAGTGCAGTGGGAACAGAGGTCACTAGGATTTTCTTCTTTCTTGGCCAGTGAGGTTTCTCTCCTGAGAGCTATTATTATCTCCTTCTGTGCTTTGTCAACAATTCAAGCAAACTGTTGTATCAATCATACCTCCTTCTCCTAAGACTTTTCCTCTTCTCCTATCATTTCATCAACACATAAGCATATAAACCAGTTCAAAACACATTTATCAAAAAAAAAAGGTAAAAGAAAGAGAAACAGAAAAAGAGAGAGAAAAAGGAAGGGAGAGAAAGGAAGGGACAGAGGAGGAGAGGAAGAAAGGAAAAAGAAAAAGGAAGTGTGATAGTTAATTCCCCATGTTAGCTTGTAGTTTTGTTTTTGCATGAAATTAATATTTAAATTGGTGAATTTTGAGTAAACAGATTGTCCTCGGTAATGTGGTAGAACCTCATTCAGTTTGTTTAGAGTAGGTAGATAGCCGACTAGGGCAGGGAAGGGGTATTGGGGAATTTGGCTGGTGTTTACATTCAGCTCGTTTATACCCTACATATTCCATGTAAGCTGTTCTCTGGGAATGAGGAGAGTGGGAATGCAGATAAAAGATCAGCCGAAAACCAACTGGTTCCAACATGGAGAGGTTGACCCAAACTTCCCTCTAAAGCTCATGATACTTTCATTGCCATGACATTGGCATTGCAGTCTGACCTTCCTTGTGGAGAACAACTGCCATGACAGTTCTGATGAGAACCAAATACAGCCAAAAACTCCCCTGCCTGATATGAGGATGGGGCATGCCCAAACTCCAAGAAAGCCCACGTATTCTCTTTGAAACCTATCCCCACTTAGTGAATATTCATCTCCCTTTATGTAAAAAAGCTTCATATTGTTTCCTTGGGGCAACCCCCTCTGAGTATGACCATGCTCAGCTCAACTCCATGTACTTTCCCTTTAATCTGATCTCTTCTTTCCCAGTAAACTCCTGAAATACAGCCACTTCCATGTGTCCATTCTAGAATTCTTTCTTATGATGAGACCAAGAACCCCTCTCCAGTAACAAGTTGAACATCTAGATAGAACAAAAAGATCAGCCTCCCTGAATGAGAGAGAATTCTCTAGTAAATTGCTTCCAGATTAAAACTGTATCATTGTCTTTCTTGCCCACCTATACTGTGGACTTTGGGCTTTGCAGCCTCCACAATCACATAAATCAATTTCTTGTTTATACATCTATGTAGATATATAGATATATATCTCCCTTCTGGAGAACACTGGTAAAAGAAGGAAAGAAAAAGAAAATGGCCTTGACCCTTGATGATTCTCGTGCTGTCCTATGGTTCTCCTATTTTTCAATGCTTAGGTCCCTGAAAGAATGGTTTAGAACATTCACAAACCTCAACAGTAGTCTTACCTCTCAACTATAGAACAACAGCTGTCACCATGCCACCATCCAGAAGCCAGTGGTGGAACTCTAGATCCGATTTGTGTATTAGGCCAAAAAATACTAGCTCTTATGTGAAAAAAAAAAATTGAAGAACTCTGTGTCTTGATTTCTCAATTAAAATCTAATGTAATTATTCTTGTTTGATCCCTTGGGAAGTTTTTCTTCATCAAATACTGAAGGATACAAAGTGCTCCAACTTAGGATGTACCTCAAAGAGCCCTATCATATCCTTCTTATCCATCCAAATGTGAGGGAAAAACAAGGAGACAGAAGAGAGTTTAAGATAATTTAGGACCAGACCTGGAAGCAAGGTACATCATTTGTGTTTATAGTCCATCAGTCAGAAGTAATCACTTGGCCACATGTAGAATCAAAAAGACTGTGCTAATTCCTCTTCAGGAGGAAGTAAATTGTTTGTTGAATATCACATTCCTTATGCCACAGTATTTATATTACAATTATTGGATCTGAATATGCATGAAGTATATTATTATTTTCTATGTAAACACCACTTAAGTAAATAATATTTATACTGTTATACAACTTTTTGTTTTCTTTGGAATTAGCCATTTTACTTTTGATTTGTTTGCTTTTTAAATTCCTATAATAATTTCATTTCCAATCTCTCTGAATAAAATATAAAATTTTTTCTTAAGATGGTCAAACATATCAACATTCTATTAATTTCAACTTCCTGAAGGTATCTCTTCTAAACAAATTTTCTCACTCTAATGTAGTTGTTTACTTTCTTCATCTAACCTAGAACTGTCAGTTTGTGATTTTCCTTAACTACTATCACTATCTTTTTTCCTGTCCTTCTGTTTTTCCTTTTCTCCTCCTATTAGTTGTGGCTATTTTGTATTTTTTACTGTGTTTACTTGAGTTAGGAGCAGAGCTAAAAACACTTGTTCAATCAACAACCTTAAAATACATACTAGATTTCTCTTCTGAATTTTTTCACCTATCACTTAGCCGTATTGAATTCCTTATAGTTACAAGAATTGTCATATCAAGTCATTCTTTCAAACATTTGAAATGGTGGTCCTCCAGGCAAAATCAACCTCTGAGCATTTTAAACCTGAAGCATAATTATTTGTTAATTTCCTCTCTTTTATTTGACAAAAGAATTTCCAGTAATAATCATGAAATCAATTTTATTGACCAGAAAAGAAAAAAACTGAAATTTTCTTGAAATTTGTATATATAACCATGTCAGAAAAAAAAGGAGAGATAATATGCACTAAAATAACATTCAGTACAATAATAGAAAAAATAAATGATTAATGTTTTTAATTACATTAATATGTACTTTTAAAAAGGATAAACTTTATCCTTACATATTGGCCTACTAATAAATTAATAACATTGTGGTCCCTGTTTTGAAGTCTAATTTCTACAAATTTGTCATTGGCTTTATCAAAATTTATCTTCTTGTTTAAGACCAGGATGAACTAAGCAGTCTTTTACCTTTATCTGTAAGGAAACTGTAAAATGTGAATAGAATATATGAGGCATTATTTGAAGACTAAAAAGTAAACTGTGGTGGGTAGATTGAAGAAAACAAAAAATTGAAATATCACCAAATCAGACATGAATTTACACTTTTTCCCCCATTCTTTCCTGGCTTGGAAACAATGTAGCCCAAAACCAAGAACTAAGACCAGGTTGAAGAGGGCACTCCAAAGAAGCTCTCTAGGTCTAATGCAAGGAAATAGAAGGGAAATAATGCTCAGAGAAATTAAGGGAATTCTCTCTTTAAAATTTTCCATTTTCTCGTGTGCCAGCTCCCAGGTAATTCCATTGTTGCCACAGTGGTGACATTGTCCACAGCGCAGCCCTGGGGGACACAAAGAGCTTAAAAGTCGGAGGCAGGGTCACATTATTCTCTTATCAGATGACCTAGATTCCCTAGTGGCAGAGCGCTCCTCATTTCTCTCTCCATCTTCTTGCCACTTGGCCCCTGCCAAAAACTATTCAAAGAGATAAAATAAAAAATATAATAGAATTATATTTAAATAGAAAAAATTAAAATGGAATACTGAAATATTTTCAGTAGAGTTGTAATAAATAGAAGGAACAAACAGAAAACAAATAATAAAAAATGATAGTCCTAAATCAAAATATATTGAAAACTAAGCAAAGGTAAGTGGTCTAAACATTCCAGTTAGAGATTGGAAGAATGGATAAAACTAAAGATTCAACTGTATATTGTCTATAGGCAACACTTCAATGATGCAGTAAAGGTGGGTTAAAAGTAAGAAAATGGAAAAGAAAAACATTAAAAGCAACACATATTCAATTATTATCAAAATAGTCCTCAGAAAAAAAATAACAACGGACAAAGAACAATACTGCTCTACTAATGATTAAAAGGCCAATTCATCACAAAAGTGTAATTATTGTACATTTCTATTATACATTCTATGTACCTGTAGTAAGCAGAATGCTTCTTCCCAAAGTTGTTCACACTCAAATCCCTCAATTCCATGAATATATTATATTACATGGTGAAAGGGATTTTGCAGATGTACTTAAGGTTATGGGCAAAGAAGTCAGAGATAGTCCAAGCACAGGAAGGATTTTAGATGATGTTGTTAACCCTAAGATAGGGGACCATGTGCAAGAACTGAAAAGAGGCCTCTCCACCCTCAAGCTGACAGCCAGTGAAGGAATGGAAACCTCTTTTCTACAACTGGAAGGGTTTAATTCTGTCTACATCTGTGACAGAGTTTGGAAGTCAATTCTTCCCAGAGCCTCGACTAAGACCTCAGCTGGCTGACACCTTGATTTTGGTATTGTAAAGCTTGGATCATAGAAACCAGTCAAGCCCACCTGACCTACAGAACTGTGGAGGAAAATAAATTATGTTGTTTTAATTCACTAAGTTTTTGATAAAATATTATGGCAACAATGGAAAACTAATACAGCACCTAAATATAGGACCTCAAAGTATCTGAAACAAAAACTGACAAATTCAAAGGAGATAAAAGAAAACCCACAGTTATACTTGAAGATATCAAGATTTTGTCTCTGCAATAATAAATAGAATAATAGAAAATCAACAAGGTTACAGAAAACCTGAAAACACCATCAACCAAGGGTTATAGGTGACATTTACAGAGTACTCCATTCATTAACAGAGTATGCATTCTTTCAAGTGCATATGGAACATTCTCAAAGATGGGCCATATTCTGAGTAATAACACATGCCTTGACAAATTAAAAAATTTCTAGTTATACAAAATATTTTATGATGTAATGGCATTAAACTAGATTATTTGTAAGAGACATAACAGAAAAATCAAACATTTGGAAATACATTTATAAATAACTCGTGTCAATGAAGAAATTGCTTGGGAACTTAGGCTATATTTTGAATTGATAGAATATGAAAATACTGCATATCAAAACTTGCAGGACATTGTTAAATTAGATCAAAAGGGGAATTTATTGCATTAAATGCTTACAGCAGGCAAGTTCTCAAAACATAATCTAAGATGCTACTGAAGAAACTAGAAAAAACATGAGTAAAATATAAGAGGATGAAGGAAATAATAAAGAATATTAATACATGAAATTGAAAACAGAAAACAATAGAGAAAAACATTGAAACCAAAATCTGTGTTTTTGAAGAGTTCAGTAAAATGTATATACTTCTATGGAAACTGATAAATGAAGAAGGGGAAAAGATTCAAATTACCAGTATCAGGAATGAAATAGGTAATATTGCTACAGACCCTTATTTCTCCAAATGTCAGGCATATAGTGAAGGAATTTTATAAACTCTGTACACAAAAATTCTGAAATACAATGAAATTGTCCAATTCCTTAAAAACTACCAGCGACAAAATTCATCGATGAACTAGATAACTATAAGTAATATATAACTTAGTGAAATTGAATTTATATTAAAAAACATTATGAATAAGAAATTTCCAAATACAGATGTTTTTCACTGGGAAATGCTACAGAGGATTTACAAAGATGTAGTACCAGTTCTATACAAGGTATTCAAGGAAAGAAAAAATGAGTGAAAACTTCCCAATTCATGTTACACAGCCAAACCCATGTGGCAAACAGAATTCTACAGTTTCTATGATTCTTGACCTCTGGTGCACATGCCCTGCATGATCCACTCCCCTGGAGCATGAGCATGGTCTGGAATGTGATAGATGAGCATTCTCATCATGAGGTCACTAATCTCTTAACTTTGAGTTAATCAGAAGGGAGTTTATCCAGTGTGGTCCTGACTTAATCAGACTGGCTTTTAAAAGAAGGTATGCTGCCGAAGAAACCTTCTTGGTTTTTGTCTTGAAGATGCAGTTTCATGAGTTCTTCAGCTGAAAGAAATTGATTTTGCCAACAATCATTTGAGCTTAAAAAATGAGCCCAAGTTCCAAATGAGACTGTAGCCCACCTGACACCTTGATTTCAGTTTCGTGAGACACTGAACAGAGAGAACAATTATTTTGTGCCCAGTCTTAACCTCCCTGCAAAAATCTCTGAGATATTAAATGGGTGTTGTTTCAAACTACTTAGTATTTTGTAATTTGTTATACAGCAATAGACAATTAACACCCTCCAATAACTAAACCAAGCAAAGACACTACAGGAAATAAGAATACAGACTCCAAACCTCCTGGATATAGACAAAAAAAATCCACAAAATATCAGTAAATGAAACCTAGAAATATATAAAAATAACAATACATTATGACCAAGTTGGTTTATTCTGGGAATGACAAGATGGTTCAATATTTGAAAATCAATCAATTCAGTCTACCATATTAAAAGGGAACAAAAAAGTGTATGATAATGACAGTTGATGCATAAAATCATGTAACAGAGCTCAACCCTATTAGTGATAAAAACTGCAACCTTCTAGAACTAGAAGATATTTACTAAGCATGATAAAGGTCAACTATAATAAACTTACAAATAACATCAAAGTTAATGGTGAAATAGTGAATGTTTTCCCTGTAAGATCTTTAAGAAAGGAAGAATGTCTATTCTCTTTACTCTTATCCTAACCCTGAAAGTCCTAGTCAGTACAATAAGAAGAGAAACTGAAATAAAAGACATACACATTGGAAAGGAAGAAATAAAACTTTTCCTATTTTCAGGTGAGATTAATCTCTTTGTAGAAAACTCCAAGGAATCTACAAAGAAAATAAATGTTTCCTAGAGCATTATCTACAATATAATTTCAGGACACATATTTCAATTGAATTACTATACATTAGCAATAAAAAAATGAAATTTGAAATAGAAAATATCATTTGCTAGATCTCCAAATATTAAATGTCTAGGTATAAATCTAATACAACATGTACAAGATTTGTATGCTATAACCATAAAATAGTGATGAAAGAAATCAACAAAGACCTAAATAAACAGAGAACCATACTGTAGACATGAATTGGAAGAACTGACATAGTAAAGATGTCAGATTATACCAAACTGATCTATGGATGTAAAGCAATTCCAATTAAAATCAAACCTGGATTTTTAAGAAAACAGAAAGCTGATTCTAAAATTTATATAGAAAGCAATGGGAATTATAATAGACAATAATTTTGAAAAAGAATATGGTTGATACAGTAATCAAGACAACACTGTATCAGGAAAATTATAGGCACGTATATCAGTGGAACAGAATAGAGATCCAGAAATATACACACAAAAATACAGCTATTTGATTTTTGATGAAGGTGTGTTGGATTCTCCCAGAGGAGGACGCCGCCCCAAATCACTCACGAAAGGCGTCTCTGATGCAACAAGCAAGAGGAATTTATTCAGGAACCAGCTAGCTGGGGTCCAAGTGTCAGCCCGATGCAGTGGGTCTCAACAAGGACCCTGAGCACTCAAAGCCAAGGGTTTATATAGCATTTTCAAAAAGGCAGTATTTTTCCATAAGCACATAACTTTTCAGGCTGGTGCCACATCCTGGGAATTTAGCAAGATAAGATCATGTTAGGGTGGTTTCTTGGTATGTATGAGTAACCCACATGAGGCTAACTGACTAAAGGTCACTATTGTCGGTGCTTATGATTGATTAACTTGTTTTTCACCTTGTTTTTCAAGGCCTTTCTGAGTCACATATTCAGAAAATGGCCTCTAGGCTTCTTAAGATGGCTGTGCTTAGGCTAACCTGCTGTCTTCACTAAATGCTTAGATTCTACAGGTGCAAAGGCAAATCAATGGAAAAGGGCTAATCTTCATCAAAGATCATTGAAACAATTAAATATAAACAACAACAAAAGCATTTTAAACCTCATATCCTACAAAAATCAACTCAAAACAAATCATAAATCTAAATGTAAAATACTATAAAACTGTAGAAGATAACATAGCAAAGAATCTTTCCATCTGAGATTAGACAAGAGTTTTTAGATCTGACATAAAAAGGACTATCCATTAAAAAATTGATGAACTGGACTCCATCAATATGTTCTGCTTTGTAAAAGACACTCTTTTGAGAATGAAGATACAAACTACGGACTGAAATAACATATTTGCAAATTGCATATCAACAACACACTTATCCAGAATATATAAAGACATCTAAAAGTCAACACTAAAAAATAGCCCTATTAAAGAAAAATGATAAATATATTAGGCAATTCACTAAAGAAAATATAAATATGCAAAATAAGGACATGGAAGAATACCTAATATAAAAATAGAGATAATGCCAAGTATTAGAAAATATATTCCTAAGCCTTTCATACATTGGTATTGGGAATGCAAGGTGATACATCCACTAGGAAAAACTGGACAGCTTCTTATAATATTAACATATACTTACTTTATGGCCCAGAAATATAACTATCAGTTATTTACCCTAGAGATATGAAAAATTAAAAACAACTATTCTGGATGTTTATAGAATATTTTTTTTCCATCATCACCAACACCTGGGAAAAACATAAAGACAATGACTTCAAATTGTGCCTAAACAACTGTAAATCTATACACTGGAATACTGAATTGTATGGATTTCAGCAATTAAAAAGAACAAACTTAATATCTGCAACAACTTAGATGGATTTTTAAGACATTATGTTGAGTAAATAAGTTACATACTATATGATTCCATTTATATTAGTTCTCTGAAAGACAGTACTTTCTTTCCATTATAAATATTTACTCATGTTTAGAGGTGGGTAGAGGTTATGACTACAAATGAATAGCATTAGAAAATATGGGGGGTGGGTGATTGTATTTTTAAATATCCCATTTGTGGTCATGGTTATATGAATTTATACATGATTAAAATTTATAGGACTGTACACCAAAATTTCAATTTCAATTTATGCTAAATAAAAATATACATATATTTTTACATATAATATAAATTCGATAGAGTACAGCCACATTATCATATCAACCTTTCTTTTTAATTGATCCATTAACACTTTTATATATTTTAATATCAAAAGGTTCCTTTTAATATTGGAAACTCAAAAAAGTTTGTGTGTTTGTGTGTGTGTGTGTGTGTGTGTGAAATAGGAAGATTCACCTTAAACATAATTTTGGAAGACATTCATAAACATCCCATTTTGGTCCAAAATGTGTAATATTCTCCATATCCACGTTTCTTAGGAATACATTCTAATGTCTTCAAGGATCTCAGCAGTCACATTTCCACTAAATTTTTTCATCAGGAAAATTTCCCAGAAATTCTAATATATTTGTTAAAAAATTCCAAAGATTTTCTTTTCTGCTAACCCACCCCTCCAAAATACCAAAAAGGCTAAGACATGGAAAACACTGATATTATTTGCTGTAGTCTCCAGTTATTGTAAAAATAATCAGGTCATTCAAGCAGCCATTTTATGTTTCCTGTCAAAGAGGAACAGCACATTTTATCATTTCTCTTGGCACTCACAAAGAACAAAATAGAAGCAACTCAGTTTCTGTTTTCTCATTTTACAATCTCTGGGCTATCATTCCTTATTTCAAATCTATTTAATGAGGACCATAAAGCACTAAATGGGATGAAAACACAAATTGAAAAAAAGAAAATGCAAATCATTCCAATCTATTATAAACTCTTGAAACCAACAAGTATTGGAGCATTAGATAACTATCGGTTCTTTAAATTCTGTGTAAAGCATAATGTTTCTTAATAAATACATAATAAAAATGTGCATTCACATCACTTACATATGTGTTGTGTTACTGTAGAAAGTTAAGAACACATATAAATATCTTATTATTAATTTTTATAAATATATACATATAATAACCATATTTATTATAATCATAATAAAAGCAAATGTAATTATTGCAATAGTTAATAATTATTGATTTATTATTAATAAATATTTATTAAACTGATATATTTAAGATTTAAAAATGCATATGATAATAAAAATTGGACAAATGACTAATTGGCACTATCATTTTAAATCTGTACAGTCAAACCCATAACCTTATTGTTTACATCTTGGCCAGGCAACTCCCATGATCCCATACTTGTCCTTCTCCTACCACTTGATGAAATGTTCTTGGTACCTGCCTCCTTCTCCCTGTCTTTGTTTACTTAAATCTCTATTGGTCTAAAACTATCTTAATCTTTATCTTCTACAAGAGACATTTGCTGATTCTCCCCTGCTTTTCCCCCAAAGCATGTTGTTTTTACATTTATTTTAGTATTTATCAGTTATGACAAGTTCAAGGTGTCTTCATAAATAAATATGATTATCTTAGTGTGAGATCCTCCAAGTGTAACCCTTGAGATAAAAATTCTAGTGCAAATAATTTGTTGGAAATGATCCCAGGAAATATTGGTGGCAAATGGGGAAGGGCAGTAAACAATGTCAATATCCTGCCCAATATCAAACCTCAAATCATCTAAATTCAACATGCTTATTATGATTTCCAAGGCCCAGTAAGTGCATCTCTGTGCATAAGAGCTTCTTCCCTTAATATGTATACCACTCTGCTGTTGCAACTGGCAGGGCAGAGGTACTAGTGAACTAAATGAACACTAGAACCCTCAATCAATAATTTATGGGAGTGGGTGTGTATCCCAGCTCTCTCTTCCCATGGTTGACACAACTCTGAGGCATGAATTTTCCTTTGAGGGAACTCTGTGGTTGTTAGCTTAGTAATACACACTTGAATGGATTGCTTCCTTTTTTGTATCACTTCTGCATTTGAGACAAAGACCGTGGGTGTAGACAGAATAGGGTGAGGGCCTCGGGGAAAAAGCAAGGCAGCATATTTGCAGTCAGAGCAATGTAACAATGGGCAAAGAAACTCTATATTAAACATTAAGCTGTAGAATCATTCTTCAGTGAGATCAGTTAATGTTCCCCAGATAAAGAAGAGTAGCACATGTTTTATTATGCTAATCATTTGTAACCATGTGTAAGATTCACTTTAACATACTAAAAGGCCCAGGCCTACTTGCTGTCTTTCCTCCTTCAGATCTGATAAGGTGATTTTGCAAACTGAGCAACTAACTTAGCATGCAGACCCAGCTGTAGACAGCATGGTAAAAGGCAGGAAGGATTCCATCTAAAAGATAAGACTGCATTTTAACACCCAGGAAATTCAAGAGGCAGGATTCTTTAGCAAATAGACAATACCTCAGCCCACCTTGGGGGCTGGGCAGGGGAGCCTTTTGATGTGCTCCCGGACCAAGGCACTGGTGTCCAGGAGAGAAATCAAGGCAGGAAATTCCTTACATTAAGTTAATTTTTAATATTCAGGGACCACTTAACAAGTACACACCCCTAAGTTTTTCATGTTCTCGAAAAATCCTCAACTGCCTATAAAACCCCCTAGACAACGCACCCCTACGGACTCTCTTGTCCCCTCCTGGCATGAGCCGGGAGCTCTGTACTTTAACTTTACCTCTAAATAAAAGCCTGTAACTTGCTCTCCTACCTTGACTGTTTGTGAAGCTCATTCTTCAGCTTCGTGAACAAGAACCCCGGTGAAAGGAAAGGAGCGACACACAGCAGCAATTCACGGGAGAGTTACGCTTTATTAGGGAAAGGTGCTGGGTTATATAGGAAAGGGAATAGGGTGATTGTGGTGTTACTTCTATGGGGCTGGTGGCTGTCGGCTAGTGAAAGGAAAGGAGCGACACATAGCAGCAATTCACCGGAGAGTTCCGCTTTATTAGGGAAAGGTGCTGGGTTATATAGGAAGGGGCATGAATTGATTGAGGTGTGACTTCTACGGGGCTGGTGGCTGTTGGCTAGGTGCTGGGATTGGGAGGGGGGCGAGAGGTGATTGGGCTTCAGGTGGTGCCGGCGGGAACTGAGGACCCCGAAGAGAAGCCGGAAGTTTGCCATCTTACTGCTGGGGACCCTTCATTCCCCCCTTTCTCCTCTATGGATTTGTGGACGTTGCTTTCTCTCTGGCTGCTTCCTGCTGAACAGGGGCGGAGAAGGGAGTGAGGGCTTGAGGATTGGGAGGAAAGGGTTGACAGGACTCTCTGCAGTAAGGACGAGTAGATGTGGACTTCTTCAGGCTGGAAATCAATGAAGGTTCCCTGTAACTATAGGTTGAGGACCTGTTGATTCCAATGCTGCCAAGAGGATATGGGTGTCAGGGGCCAGGCGTCTGCGGCCATTGTTTCCAGGAACAGTTTTTAGTGAAGAGAGGGGTACATCTCAGCACGTGGTGAGGAGGTCACGTGAGGGTGAGGGATCTTCTGTGGCCAGAAGCTGATAGTTCCTGAGTAAAAGCTGGTTGAAAGCTTGTTTAGAGATTTTTCTGACTTGGGATTTGATGAACATTATTATACAGGGTAAGAAGAGACAGGCGAGAAGAATTACTATTATGGGGCCTGCAATGGGCTAGAGCCAGGTGAGGAGGGGGTTTGTTAGTATTGAAGAGAATGGGTTGGAATTGGAAGCAGAGTGGAGACTGGAGGCAAGGTCGGTGAGTTTGGTAATGTCAGCTTCTACAATGCCAGATTCGTTGATGTAATAGCAACACTCTTCCCAGAGGAAGACGCAGGTGCCGCCCTTCTAGGCTGTAAGCAGATATAGGGCCCGCCGGTTTTGAAGGGTGACTTTAGCTAGCGAAGTGACCTGTCTTTGGAGAGAGGCTAGGGAATCGGCAGTGAATGTCAGGGCTCCCTCAAGTTTGGCATTGAGATCTCTAACTGCCTATAGAGAGTGACCCAAGGCTTCTCCCGAAAACCCTGCCCCAATGGCTGAGGTGATCAAAGAGCTACTGACCATGATGGGAAGGAAAGCAGCTCTTTTTGTGCGCGAGGGCAAGGGAGGTTGGAGCTCAAGGAATTCTGCCATGCTGTAAAGTGTTAACTGTGGGATTAGGGTGATGAGAATGCAGGGTGTATAAGAGTTGAGAGGCAGTGAGTTGAAAAGACTGCTATTACACTAAAAGAAGTGTCCCGGTTGCGTAAAAGTCTTAGAGCCGGAGGTAGGGGTGTAGATAGAGAGGCAGTGAAGTGCGCTGGAAGGGGGTGGAGTTGGGCCTACACAGTGGTGGATGGTGAGATTATCTGCGTATTCTGGTTCCCATAGGGGTATGACTGCCAGGGGGCAGAGGGGTTGTCTTTCTGCATGGAAGGAGTAGTTGGAAATATTAAGGGGCACGGCGGCCAGCAGTGGGCGCTGTAGTGATGCATACAAGAAACAATTGGCTGTGTTAAGGGTGTGGTTGAGAAAGATGGTGGTGTCCTGAATGAGCTGTAACGAAGAGTAGGAGAAATGGGAAGAGGGGTGGGGATAAGAAGATGAAGAGGCACTATCAAGAGTTTGGATAATGACTTTTTCGGAATGTCTGCTATCTGATGCAAATTGAGAGATCTGGGAATGAGAGGGAACATACTTTCAAGAGATATGAAGGGTACTGTGGGGGGTCGAGGACCCCCCGTAGTAAACTGAGGCTGTGACTCTGGCAGCCCATCGAGAGTCCCAGGGATCTGGGATTGATAAGGAGAATGAGCCGTTGGGATATTTCATGAAACAGTTGGAGGAGTAATACTGTGGGTACTGGAAGTTACCTATGTAGTGAATGGTGCAAGACTAGTAGGGACATCTCTTGTAGGTATCTGCCCATCGTCTGCAATAGGCTTGTTTTTGATCATAGAGGAAGCAGAGGTAGGGAGAATAAGGGTAGCTGCTAGTGAACACTTCAGTGGAGGGAGGAAAGTGTAGGTATAAAGGCTCAGAGCAGCTTTTCAGAGGGCAGTCTGGTGTGGCAATGAGGGCAGTAACTTTTGTTTGATGCTGTGTGTAAGTCTGTCTGACTTTGAATCGCCATACAAAGGAGGCTGGGGTGGCGGGGAAGACAATAGGAATGAGGAAAAAAAGCAAGAGAGCAGTAAAGGAGGAAAAAGTCATGATTCGGGTATGGATGGTAACGGGGGTGAATGGGATTTTGGAGGAAAGAGGACAGTAAGGTCAGGAGTCTGGAGGGAGGGAGGGAGAGTCTGTAAACTTTTGTAGGTTAAGAGATCTTTTAGGTGATGTGGGGACAGAATGGTAAGGGGCGCCCTGAATGTCAGTTTATGAGCTGCCTTCTGCAAGAGCTGTCTAGTGGCTAATGCTCGTAGGCAGGGGGCCCATCTCCGAACTGTGGGGTCTAATTGCTTAGAGAGATAAGCTACTGGGGCAAAGGATGGGCCATAATATTGGCTTAGGACTCCCAGAACTTGACTGGACCTCTCATGAATGTATAATGAGAAGGGCTTTGACAAATCAGGAAGATGGAGAGCTGGGGCTTCCACAAGGGCTTGACAGAGCTTAATGAAGGAGTGTCGGTGTGAGGAAGATAATGGTTTTTTAGGGGGGCTCTTGCTGAGGTTGTATAGGGGTCTTGCCAACAGGGTGCAGGGAGAAGTTAGGGATCTACGTTCTAAAATATCTAGGTAGGCTTAGAAAGGGCCTAGAAAAGAAAGGATTTTTGTCTTGGTTTTGGGAATGGGCAGGTCAGAGAGGAGCCATTTTCTGTCTAAGGTAATGGACTTTCTTTGTTGAGATAGAAGGAATCTGAGGTAAGTGATAGGAGGGGAAGAGATTTGAGCTTTGACGGGGGATACTCGGTAACTTCTGGAAGCTAGAAGGTTAAGTAGGGAGGCAGTGTCAAGTTGAGACTGTTCCCACGAGAGACTGCAGAGTAGAAGATTGTCTATGTATTATAAGGTGGACTTGGAGTGATCATGATGAAACTGTTTGAGGTCCTGAGCTAGGACCTGTCTAAAAATATGGGGACTATCTCGGAAGCTTTGTGGCAAAACTGACCAAGTGAGTTGTTTAGAATGTCTTGTGTATGGGTCCGTCCAGGTGAAGATGAAAAAATCTTGGGAGCAGGGGTCTAGAGGGATAGAAAAATGGGTCTTTGAGATCTAGGACTGAGAAGTGGGATGCTGAGGCTGTATGGATTTGGAACTAAGGGATGGATAGAGACTGGCTATGTTGATGAGGCGAAGGTCTTGGACAAGGCGGCAAGATCCGTTGGTTTTTTTAACAGCTAATATGGGGGTATGTCTTTGAGATCTAGGACTGAGAAGTGGGATGCTGAGGCTGTATGGATTTGGAAGTAAGGGATGGATAGGGACAATGGCTATGTTGATGAGGCGAAGGTCTTGGACAAGGCGGAAAGATCCGTTGGTTTTTTTAACAGCTAATATGGGGGTATTAAATGGGGAGTGAGTGGGTCTGCTTGAATGATGGGTTGGAGGCTTATGAGGGCTGAAGTGGTTAGGGGGTATTGGGCCTGACAGATATACTGAGAGGGGTCACATAATTTGATAGAAGCAGGGGGACATAGGGCCACGGAGGGGCTCTTAATGTCCCAAACTTTGGGATTTACAGGGTGTATGAGGGCGGAACTGGAGCTTTCATTGGGTAGAGGGCGGTTGTCGGCTATGAGGGCCATCAGAAAGGGAGTACTGGGGGCTGTGGGAGTGGATATAGTTATGGACACGTGGAGGAGAGAAAGGATGTCTCATCCTAGTAAAGGGATGGGACACTGGGGCATAACCAGGAAGGAGTGGGAGAAAGGTATGGGATTGTCTTGGATTGTGCATAAAAGGGTGGGTGGGGGGTTTAATGGGAAAATCTGTTTACCTCCTACTGTGACTATAGGAGTAATGGCTGGCGTGGTAGGGCCCCGGTATTCTCACAAGACTGAGAAGGTGGCTCCTGTATCTAGGAGGAAGGAGATGGGGTGACCGTCTACTGTTAAAGTAACCCTGGGCTCCTGTTTGGTGATGGAAATGGTCGGGTGAGAAGCTCCAGGGCCCCATCAATCTTCTTCTGCCAGCCCCACTACGGCGGGCTTAGGATGGGGGTTGTTTGTCCAGCCTCCCCTTCAGGTGGTTGGGCAATCAGACCCCCAGTGGCCCTTTTTGTGGCATCTGGGGCATGGGGTGGTAGGAGATCTGGGGGAGGGGCACGCCCTTGACCAATGTCCCTCTTTTCTGCACTTGAAACAAGCTTTTGGGGGGGCTTGTTTGTAGACGGCTGCCCAGGTTGTGGTTTTATCAGCTGGGCCAACATCTGGAAATTGGCCTGATCAGCCTTTTGTTTACAGCATTCTTTCTCATCCTCCTGCTTATGGAAGACTTTAAAGGCCACTGTTAGGATCTCAGTCTGTGGGGTAGTGGGGCCCTGTTCTAACTTTTTGAATTTAGCTTTAATGTTGAGGTAGCCTTGAGCTAGGAAGTATGTCATAAGGACATGTCTTCCTATAGGTGTTTCTGGGTCCAGGCTGGTATACTGTAATATGGCTTGAGTGAGTCTGTCTAAGAACTCGGAGGGGATTTCATCTCTCTTTTGAATTATGTCTTGGAGCTTTTGAAAATTGACTACTTTACAAGCTGCCTTTTTTAGATCTGCTATTAAGCAGGAGGCAAAAATATCTCGAGAGCGGAGACTCATGGCAGTGTTATAATTTCAGTGTGGGTCTTGTTCGGGGACAGCAGTGGGGCCAGGGGGATAGGTGGGGTCAGTCCTGTGGGTTTCAGTAGCCTGCATTTGGGCGAAGTCCTAAACTCGTCTACGCTCTTCAGGGAGAAGAGTATTGGCCAGGAGCATGAAAATGTCATGATGTGTGAGGCTGTAAGACTGGAGGGTCTATTGAAACTCCCTGATGTATGTCATGGGATCAGTGGAAAAGGAACTTAGGCGTTTCTCTAGTTGGGCTAAATCTCTTAAGGAGAAAGGGATGTGAACGCGCACGATGCCTTCGGATCTTGCTACCTCCCGGAGGGGGGCGATAATTTTGGGAGGCTCTCGGGACTGAGTCTGAGGGGGACTGAAGGGTTCTGGCTCAGTCTGTGGGGGAGTGACGTGGTCTAGCCGTGCCTAGTCGAGCAGGTCCTGAAGTGCAGAAGGAGGGCAAAGAAAATAAAGAAAGATAGAATCGGACACACATGTCGCCAGCTAGCAGCCCAGCTGCTTGCCTCTGCTGCTTTAGTTGGGCTTGAACTCATGACTCTGAGGTTAAGAGTCCCATGCTCTACTGAGCTACAGCAGGGCTCCAGTTTATTGCTTATGGAATGCGTTGTTTTCTATTCCTGCCACATCGGCAAGTGGGGGAAGGGCATAGCTAGAAGCAGGGGCGGTGTTTCTACACATCTTCAAGGTCTCCCTATTTTCAGAGTGAGGAGTCTTGGCAAGATATGTTTTTGTGGACAGATAACTTCTAAGGACTGCACCAGTTTTCTCTAGCTTGTGCTTTCCCATGCTGCATTCAGACATGGGGGGAGGTGCTTTCCCATTCTCTCTACAAACATGTGAGAAGACAAAGGTGGTCTCTAACAGGGGAGAAACAGGTGATGAGGGCAAAGATGGAGGAGGCCCCTGGGACCTAGTTAAAGGGGGGCTGAAAGGCTCAGGCTTAATCTGCAGGGAATGAAGGTGGAGGAGGTGAGATGGGGGAGGACATGGTTGGGGAGGAAGGGAGAAGGGCTGTTTTAGGAGAAGAAGGGGAAGGGAGTGAATTGGAGGCTTCTGTGGGGGCGGCGGCTTGCAGGCTAGGAGAACTTGGGAGGGGGCGGGGAGAGGAGAAGGCAGAAAGCTTCAATATAGGGAATCTCCTTCCATTTTTTCAGGCGCTGGCAGTAGTTAAAAAGATCGCGAGTGATGTTAGGATCAAGAGTTCCCCCTGCAGGCCATTGGTTTTCATTGTCTGGGGGGGTATGTCGGCCAATCTTGGGAGCAATATTTATGGAGAAGTTTTGGTTTTATATCAGGCGTCAGGGAGAGGGTAGCCAGATGCTTAAGGAGGCATTGAAGAGGTGAACTTTCAGGGAGGGATGAGGAGGCTCCCATGGCTAAAGGACAGAGAAGGAGACAAACAGGGGAAGACGAACGGAAATCCTCGGACTGGAAGCAGACCACAAGGAGACAAAGGGCGTCTGCGATGATACTTGGTGGTCTGCGGAAACTCATATTCGAGTCGGAATTTCTTGGGATGTGTGGGTCGTCACCCAGACTTCCCTAAGAAGGCAGAGTGCCGGAGTCACGAGGTACCTAGCGCTAGGCGTTTTCGGCGGATGGAGCAGAAGGAGGAGGGGAGGAAAGGGAGCGTTCTCATCCACAAAGGAGTCACCTCATTTATGGCTGTTGGAGGGGGGTGCCTGAGAGTCAGCCGCAGCCGTGAAGGCCTGAGGTGGGGATTTATGACTGTTGGAGGAGGGGCCTGAGCGTCCGCCGCAGCCATAAAGGCTTGAGGCGGGGATTTATGACTTTTGGAGGAGGGGCCTGAGGGTCCTCCGCAGCCGTGAAGGCCTGAGGCGGGGAGCGTTCCCTCCTCGTCCCCGAGCGTCAGGGCCTTGCCGGACGATCACGGTCAATGGCACTGCGATAGCTCGGGGAAGAGTGGCCCACTCCGGGGGGAAAACTTACCTAAAGGCCAGAGAGGAGTGGTGAGTGTGATGAGCCAACGCCGGAAAAAGAGGACGAGGGCAAGCTGCTGCTGGTGTCGGGGGAAGACAGGGCCCAGTTGGGGTGTCCCGTCTTCCGGGTTTCAGCACCAATGAAAGGAAAGGAGCGACACATAGCAGCAATTCACCGGAGAGTTCCGCTTTATTAGGGAAAGGTGCTGGGTTATATAGGAAGGGGCATGAATTGATTGAGGTGTCACTTCTATGGGGCTGGTGGCTGTTGGCTAGGTGCTGGGATTGGGAGGGGTCGAGAGGTGATTGGGCTTGAGGTGGCACCGGCGGGAACTGAGGACCCCGAAGAGAAGCCGGAAGTTTGCCATCTTACTGCTAGGGACCCTTCAGCTAGGTGCTGGGATTGGGAGGGGAGCGAGAGGTGATTGGGCTTCAGGTGGTGCTGGCGGGAACCGAGGACCCTGAAAAGAAGCCGTAAGTTTGCCATCTTACTGGTTGGGACCCTTCATTCCCCCCTTTCTCTTCTATGGGTTTGTGGACGTTGCTTTCTCTCTGACTGCTTCCTGCTGAACAGTGGCGGAGAATGGAGTGAGGGTTTGAGGTTTGGGAGGAAAGGGTTGATAGGACTCCCCACAATAAGGATGAGTAGATGTGGACTTCTTCAGGTTGGAAATCAATGAAGGTTCCCTGTAACTATAGGTCGAGGACCTGTTGATTCCAATGGTGCCAAGAGGATATGAGTGTCAGGAGCCAGGCGTCTGCAGCCATTGTTTCCAGGAACAGTTTCCAGCGGAGAGAGGGGTCCATCTCAGCCTGTGGTGAGGAGGTCACGTGACGGTGGGGGATCTTCTGTGGCCAGAAGCTGGTAGTTCCTGAGTAAAAGCTGGTTGAAAGCTTGATTAGAGATTTTTCTGACTTGGGATTTGATGAACTTTATTATACAGGGTAAGAAGAGACAGACGAGAAGAATGACTATTATGGGGCCTGCAATGGGCCAGAGCCAGGTGAGGAGGGGGTTTGTTAGTATTGAAGAGAATGGGTTGGAATTGGAAGCAGAGTGGAGGCTGGAGGCAAGGTCGGTGAGTTTGGTGATGTCAGTTTCTACAATGCCGGATTCGTTGATGTAATAGCAGCACTCTTCCCAGAGGAAGACGCAGGTGTCGCCCTTCTCAGCTGTAAGCAGATATAGGGCCCGCCGGTTTTGAAGGGTGACTTTAGCTAGCGAAGTGACCTGTCTTTGGAGAGAGGCTAGGGAATCGGCAGTGGATGTCAGGGCTCCCTCAAGTATGCGTTGAGATCTCTAACGGCCCATAGAGAGTGACCCAAGGCTCCTACCGAAAACCCCACCCCAATGGCTGAGGTGATTAAAGAGATACTGACCATGATGGGAAGGAAAGCAGCTCTTTTTGTGCGCGAGTGCAAGGGAGGTTGGAGCTCAAGGAATTCTGCCATGCTGTAAAGTGTAAGCTGTGGGATTAGGGTGACAAGAATGCAGGGTGTATTGGAGTTGAGAGGTAGTGAGTTGAAAAGGCTGCCATTACACCAAAAGAAGTGTCCCGGTTGCGTAAAAGTCTTAGAGCCGGAGGTAGGGGTGTAGATAGAGAGGCAGTGAAGTGCACTGGAGGGGGGTGGAGTTGGGCCTACACAGTGGTGGATGGTGAGATTATCTGCGTATTCTGGTTCCCATAGGGGTATGTCTGCCAGGGGACGGAGGGGTTGTCCTTCTGCATCGAAGGAGTAGTTGGAAATATTGAGGGGCACGGCGGCCAGCAGTGGGCGCTGTAGTGATGCGCACAAGAAACAATTGGCAGTGTTGAGGGTGTGGTTGAGAAAGATGGTGGTGTCTTGAATGAGCTGTAACCAAGAGTAGGAGGAATAGGAAGATGAAGAGGTGCCATCAAGAGTTTGGATATTGACTTTCTCGGAATGTCTGATATCTGATGCAACTTGAGAAATCTGGGAGCGAGAGGGAACATACTCTCGAGAGATATGAAGGGTACCATGGGGGGTCGAGGACCCCTTGTAGTAAACTGAGGCTGTTACTCCAGCAGCCCATCGAGAGTCCCAGGGATCTGGGATTGATAAGGAGAATGAGCCGTTGGGATATTTCATGAAACGGTTGGAGGAGTAATACTGTGGGTACTGGAAGTCACCCATGTAGTGAATGGTGCAAGACCAGTAGGGGCATCCCCCGTAGGTGTCTTGCCATCGCCTGCAATAGGCTTGTCTTTGGTCATAGAGGAAGCAGAGGTAGGGAGAATAAAGGTAGCTGTAAATGAATACTTCGGTGGAGGGAGGAAAGTGGAGGTACAAAGGCTCAGAGCAGCCTTTCAGAGGGCAGTCTGATGTGGCAATGAGGGCAGTAACTTTTGTTTGATGCTGTGTGTAAGTCTGTCTGACTTTGAATCACCATACAAAGGAGGCTGGGGCGGCTTGGAAGACAATAGGAATGAGGGAAAAAAGCGAGAGAGCAGTAAAGGAGGAAAAAGTCATGATTCGGGTATGGATGGCAAAGGGGGTGCACGGGAGATGCGGAGCTTCAATGGATCAGAGGGATGAGGCGTGGTAGAGTAGACAGCGTCTTGGTCTGTATCCGAAGGACTCTGGATTGTGACTGATGGGTCTTGGGTGTCCAGAGAAGGTGGGTCTTGGGTATTTGGTTTCAACCTGGAGATATGAATCCAAGGGGTGACAGAGTTATCAGGCAGTGAGAGCTTGGCGGCCGAGGGGGTGCAGAGAATAACTGGGTGTGGACCTTCCCATTTCAGGGTGAGAGAGGGCTGATCCTCTGGTGGCTTATAAAACACTAGTTGGCCGGGCTGTAAGACAGGAGGATTTTGGGAGGCGGATGGATCAGGAAGGAGCCAATCCTGATATTTCCACAATTCAGTGCAGAGGAGAGAGAGTAGTGGAAGGGCTATATTGGGGGGAATTGGTCCTTTGTGGGAAGGGAGCCCCGGGGGTAGAATCGGGCGGCCATACATGATCTCAAAGGGTGACAAGAAGGAAGGTTTCTTTGGGAGGGCTCGGATGCAGAGTAGAGCTAAGGGAAGTAAGCGAACCCAGTCAAGGTGTAGTTCTAGAGGTAGTTTGGTCAGGATGTCTTTTAGAGTCCTATTGGCTCTTTCTACTTTTCCTGAAGCTTATGGTCGATAAGGACAATGTAAATGCCAGGGGAGCGAGAGCGACTTGGAGAGGTTCTGGATAATTTGGGCAGTGAACTCAGGGCCGTTATCTGATTGGAGGGAAGTGGGCATCCCGAACCTAGGAAAGATCTGGGTGAGGAGGATAGAGGCAACCACGGATGCTCGTTTGTTAGTGGTGGGGAAAACTTCGACCCATGCTGAAAATGTATCTACTAACACGAGTAGGTATCTGGTGCGTCATACAGGGGGCATGTTAGTGAAGTCTATTTGCCAATCTGCAGCGGGGACATTACCCCTTGCTTAAAGAGCCGGGAGGGGTCGGGCTTTGAGGGGGGGTATTAGGGTAAGTGCGTTGGCAGATGGTGCACTTGCAGGTGATTTGGTTAAGTAGGGTTTTGTCTTCAGGAGAGAGAGGAAAAAAAGATTGTAAAAAATGGTTCAAGGATTGGAGGCTGGAATGGAACAGATCATGTAAGAGGCGGAAGAGAGACTCTTTGTCCTGGGAGCAGAGGGTGTCTTGTGATAAGGCTAAAACCGCGAGGGCAGACGGATTATTGTCTGGTGCGTTTTCTGATAGGGCAACTGACCGGGCTACTCTGTTGGCTTTGTTGTTACCTCTTGCAATGGGGAAGTCATCTTTTTGATGTGATTTGCAGTGGACTATGCCTAGTCGGTGTGGGAGTTGTGAAGCCTCTAGAAGTTTAGTAATTAAGGCTGAATTAGTTATGGAATTCTCTTTTGTGGTGAGGAGGCCTCGTTCTTTCCATACTGCTGCGTGGGACAAGAGAATGTGGAATACGTAATTGGAGTCAGTGTACAATGTGAGAGACGTGTCCCAGGCCAGAGTGCAAGCTCTGGTGGCTGCAATGAGTTCAGCCTGCTGATTGGTTGTACCAGGGGGTAGGGCTTGTGCTTCAATGACATCTTCCAGGGAGACTACTGCATATCCTGAGTAGTGGATGCCCTCATGTTTAAAGGAGGACCCATCAGTAAACCAGATGAGGTCGGAGTGTGAGAGGGCTCCTTTGGAGATCGTGTAGTGGCACGGAAGGAAGTTGTGAAGGGCTTTCAGGCAATCATGCGAGGGAAGTATGAGAAGAGTAGGGCAGAGGAAGAAGAGTGGCCGGATTCAGGGGCGGCCAGGGGAGGAAAGAAATGTTTGGATTTTGGAGGAATGAGGACAGTAAGGTCAGGAGTCTGGAGGGAGGGAGAGTCTATAAACTTTTGTAGGTTAAGAGATCTTTTAGGTGATGTGGGGACAGAATGGTAAGGGGCGCTCCGAATGTTAGTTTATGAGCTTCTTTCTGCAAGAGCTGTCCAGCGGCTAATGCCCGTAGGCAGGGGGGCCATCCCTGAACTGTGGGGTCTGATTGCTTGGAGAGATAAGCTACTGGGGCGAAGGATGGGCCATAATATTGGCCTAGGACTCCTAGAGCTTGACTGGACCTCTCATGAATGTATAATGAAAAGGGTTTTGACAAATCAGGGAGATGGAGAGCTGGAGCTTCTACAAGGGCTTGGCGGAGCTTAATGAAGGAGTGTCGGGGTGAGGATGATAATGGTTCTTCAGGGGGGCCCTTGCTGAGGTTGTATAGGGGTCTTGCCAACAGGGAGAAGTTAGGGATCCACGCTCTAAAATACCCAGCCAGGCCTAGAAAGGATAGGATTTCTGTCTTGGTTTTGGGAACGGGCAGGTCAGAGAGGAGTCATTTTCTGTCTAAGGTAATGGACTTTCTTTGTTGAGACAGAAGGAATCCAAGGTAAGTGACAGAAGGGGAAGAGATTTGAGCTTTGACGGGGGATACTCGGTAACCTCTGGAAGCTAGAAGGTTAAGAAGAGATGCAATGTCAAGTTGAGACTGTTCCCACGAGGGACTGCAGAGCAGAAGATCATCTACATATTGTAATAAAGTGGACTCGGGGTGATCATGGTGAAACTGTTTGAGGTCTTGAGCTAGGACTTGTCCAAAAATATGGGGACTATCTCGGAAGCCTTGTGGTAAAACTGTCCAAGTAAGTTGTACAAAATGTCTGCTGTATGGGTCCGTCCAGGTGAAGGCAAAAAAATCTTGGGAGGAGGGGTCTAGAGGGATAGAAAAAAATGCGTCCTTGAGATCTAGGACTGAGAAGTGGGACGCGGAAGCAGGGATCTGCCATAAAAGGGTGTGTGGATTTGGAACGAAGGGATGGATAGGGACAACGGCTATGTTGATGAGGCGAAGGTCTTGGACAAGGCGGAAAGATTCGTTGTTTTTTTTAACAGCTAATATGGGGGTATTAAATGGGGAGTGAGTGCGTCTGAGGTAGTTTTTGTTTAAGAGATCTTGAATGATGGGTTGGAGGCCTATGAGGCCTGAAGTGGTTAGGGGGTATTGGTCCTGACAGATATACTGAGAGGGTTCACGTAATTTGATAGAGGCAGGGGGACATAGGGCCATGGAGGGGCTTGTAATGTCCCAAACTTTGGGATTTACAGGGTGTATAAGGGTGGAACCAGAGCTTTTATTGAGTAGAGGGGGTTTGTCGGCTATGAGGGCCATCAGAAAGGGAGTACTGGAGGCTGTGGGATTGGATATAGTTATGGAAATGTGGAGGAGGGAAAGGATGTCCCATCCTAGTAAAGGGATGGGACACTGGGGCATAACTAGGAAGGAGTGGGAAAAAGGTATGGGACTGTCTAGGATTGTGCATAAAAGGGGGGGGTTTAATGGGAATACCTGTTTACCTCCTACCCCGACTATAGGAGTAATGGCTGGCGTGGTAGGGCCCCGGTATTCTCGCAAGACTGAGAAGGTGGCTCCTGTATCTAGGAGGAAGGAGATGGGGTGACCGTCTACTGTTAAAGTAACCCTGGGCTCCTGTTTGGTGATGGAAATGGTCGGGCAAGAAGCCCCCGGGCCCCATCAATCTTCTTCTGCCAGCCCCACTACAGCGGGCTTAGGATGGGGGTTGTTCGTCCAGCCTCCCCTTCAGGTGGTTGGGCAATCTGACCCCCAGTGGCCCTTTTTGTGGCATCTGGGGCATGGGGTGGTAGGAGATCTGGGGGAGGGGCACGCCCTTGACCAATGTCCCTCTTTTCTGCACTTGAAACAAGCTTTTGGGGGGGCTTGTTTGTAGACGGCTGCCCAGGTTGTGGTTTTATCAGCTGGGCCAACATCTGGAAATTGGCCTGATCAGCTTTTTGTTTACGGCATTCTTTCTCCTCCTGCCGGTTATGGAAGACTTTAAACGCCACTGTTAGGATCTCAGTCTGTGGGGTAGCGGGGCCCTGTTCTAACTTTTTGAGTTTAGCTTTAATGTCGGGGTAGTTTTGAGCTAGGAAGTATGTCATAAAGACCTGTCTTCCTTCAGGTGTTTCTGGGTCCAGGCTGGTATACTGTAATAGGGCTTGAGTGAGTCTATCTAAGAACTCGGAGGGGATTTCATCTCTCTTTTGAATTACGTCTTGGAGCTTTTGAAAATTGACTACTTTACGAGCTGCCTTTTTTAGATCTGCTATTAAGCAGGAGGCAAAAATATCTCGAGAGTGGAGACCCACGGCGGTGTTATAATCCCAGTGTGGGTCTTGTTCGGGGACAGCAGTGGGACCAGGGGGACAGGTGGTGTCAGTCCTGGGGGTTTCGGTAGCATGCGTTTGGGTGAAGTCCCAAGCTCGTCTACGCTCCTCAGGGAGGAGAGTATTGGCCAGGAGCATGAAAATGTCATGATGCATGAGGCTGTAAGACTGGAGGGTCCATTGAAACTCCCTGATGTATGTCGCGGGATCAGTGGAAAAAGAACCTAGGCGTTTCTCTAGTTGGGCTAAATCTCCTAAGGAGAAAGGGACGTGAACGCGCACGATGCCTTCGGATCCTGCTACTTCCCGGAGCAGGGCGATAATTTTGGGAGGCCCTCGGAACCGAGTCTGAGGGGGACTGAAGGGTTCTGGCTCAGTCTGTGCGGGGGAAACAGGTGATGGGGGCAAAGCCGCGATAATTTTGGGAGGCCCTCTGTACCGAATCTGATGGGGCAAAGACGGACGAGGCTCTTGGAACTTAGAGGGGGGCTGAAAGGCTCAGGCTCGATTTGCGGGAGGGGGGAAGGTGAGGGGGACGGAGGAGGAGGTGGTGAGGTGCAGGAGGAGATGGTGGAGGAGGGGGAAGGGAGAGGATGGGAGGCTTCTGCTGGGGTGGAGGCGGCGGCGGCGATAGAGGAAGGGGGAGGGGCTGTTGTAGGAGAAGAAGGGGAAGGGAGAGGATGGGAAGCTTCTGCCACCAGGAAAGCGGCAGCAGTGGCGGCAGTAGAGGAAGGGGGAGGGGCTGTTGTAGGAGAAGAAGGGGAAGGGAGAGGACAGGAGGCTTCTGCCATCGGGAAAGAGGCGGCAGCGGTGGCGGAGGGTGGAGGGGTTGTAGGAGGGGGAGGGGCCGAAGGGGGAAGTCTGTATGGTGGAGGCTCGTCGGCCCAGTCAAAGGTAATTGAAGAGGGACTGGGAGTGCGTGGAGGGGAGGGAGACGGCTTGCATGCTAGGAGAACTTGGGGTGGGGAGCAGGTGGTGCAGAGGCTGGGATTTTGAGCTAGGAGGCGAAAAGCTTCGATATAGGGAATCTCCTTCCATTTTTTCAGGCACTGGCAGTAGTTAAAGAGATTGCGAGTGATGTTAGGATCAAGAGTTCCCCCTGCAGGCCATTGGTTGTTATTGTCTAGGGGTATGTCGGCCAATCTTGGGAGCAATATTTACGGAGATGTTTTGGTTTTATATCAGGCGTCAGGGAGAGGGTAGCCAGATGCTTAAGCAGGCATTCAAGAGGTGAACTTTCAGGGAGGGATGAGGAGGCTCCCATGGCTAATGGACAGAGGAGACAAACAGGGGAAGACAAACGGAGATCCTCGGACTGGAGGCAGACCACAAGGAGACAAAGGGCGTCCCCGATGATCCTTGGTGGTCTGCTGAAACTCGTATACGAGTCGGAATTTCTTGGGAAGTGTGGGTCGTCACCCAGACTTCCCTAAGAAGGCAGAGTGTCAGAGTCACGAGGTACCTAGCGCTAGGCATTTTCGGCAGACCGAACAGGTTTCGGCGGACAGAACAGAAGGAGGAGGGGGTGGGAAAGGGAGCGTTCTCATCCGCAAAGGAGTCACCTCGTTTATGGCTGTTAGAGGGGGGCGGCTGAGAGTCTGCTGCAGCTGTGAAGGCCTGAGGCGGGGAGCGTTCCCTCCTCGTCCCCGAGCGTCAGGGCCTTGCCGGACGATCACGGTCAATGGCACTGCGATAGCTCGGGGAAGAGTGGCCCACCCCGGGGGGGAAACTTACCTAAAGGCCAGAGAGGAGTGGTGAGTGTGATGAGCCAGCGCCGGAAAAAGAGGACGAGGGCAAGCTGCTGCTGGTGTTGGGGGAAGACGGGGCCCAGTTGGGGTGTCCCGTCTTCCGGGTTTCGGCACCAATGAAAGGAAAGGAGCGACACACAGCAGCAATTCACCGGAGAGTTCTGCTTTATTAGGGAAAGGTGCTGGGTTATATAGGAAGGGGTATAGGGTAATTGTGGTGTTACTTCTATGGGGCTGGTGGCTGTTGGCTAAGTGCTGGGATTGGGAGGGTGGTGAGAGGTGATTGGGCTTCAGGTGGCACCGGCGGGAACCGAGGACCCCGAAAAGAAGCCAGAAGTTTGCCATCTTACTGGTGGGGACCCTTCACCCGGCAGCACATTTGTGCTCCAATGTTCCTTTTACCCTCTAAATAAATGACTTCTGCTTGATACTTGTATCAGATTCTACTTCTGGAGGATCCTAAACTAAGACAGGAACTGAGAAAAAGTGAAGGGAAAATTGCCAGTGAAGTGGATGCTATACAGCAAGTTATCACTTTAAGTAATAAAATCTTATTCCAGTCTCAGAAGTCTCCTGCCCAAAGGAAAAGGGGACCAGCACATTAATGCACTACCCACTACCAACCTAGGTTGCTTCTAAAAGACATCTCTGGCATGTCCATGTTGCTTTGGGCAAGGCAGAGGGGTATCTAGCTTTGAGAGAAAGCACTTAGATAAAGAAATGCAGGTGCTGACCTCTGCAAGGTAGGCCATTCTGCTTTGGAATGGGAAGGACAGCTGAGTTATAGGAGGTATAAATCCCATACCTTCCACACTGGGATAGTCTTGAGAAAGATTCTATGTTTTACTTGCCTTTCCTCCAAAGGGCTTATTATCACAATGCTTGACACATAGATGATGTTAAAGTTAATCCAGATAAAATGATTGAGAGGATTAAATAACTGTAAGGCTGAGAAATCATATTGATCTTCAATACAAGTCCTTTTAGATGATGGTATGGAATGGGATTATGAAGAAATCTGAGCCAAGTGTTGAGCTGAGTAGAGCATTTGCTGGATCTTCAATATCAAAAGGAATAAAAATAAGGTAAGCCAATGATAAAAAGTAGTTTAGAGCTTTAGTATTAATTCCCCTAGTTGAAGAAGACCAAAGAGGTAAAGTGAAGAAGAATACACTGTATCTAGGAGAAATCTTATTTTTTGAAAATTATGCAAGGTGAATGGGTATGAGTAAAATTGAAACATTTCCAGAATTTCTTGCCTGGCTTTGGTACATCTGCATATCAACAGGTGTTCAGAGGTGGAAAGAAATGTGGCTTTAGTGCATTTGCATCTTTCCTCAGGGGTGGAGAAGTTCCTCTCCATATCAGTGGGTGATACCTGGGCAACAGAGGGCTTATCTGTACCTGAGAGGTGAAGGGGAGGGCCAGTGTGGTGGCTGCTTGGGCAGAGAAGAAAGATGGCCTGGGACTGCAGTTTGTGAGCAATAAACGGGTTTTAAACTTTATTTCTCCCTTTGACTGATTTTGGTTTTGTAGAGGAATGCAGAGAACAGGGCTGAGCCACCCAGTTTTCGTAGAAACTACGTGAGGCTAACATTCCGGGACCTTGCCCTAAGTTAGATAACTAGAAGCCAGAAACTACCTGAGGCTAACATTCCTGGATCCTACCCTAAGTTAGATAACTAGAAGTAAACAACCCCCCTGGGGTTGAAACTCGTGATAAGTCACATAGGAATGCTTGTGCAAAGGTCAGGCACTTGGTGTATCCCTGTTCCAATTTTATTGGCCAAAGTATAGAATGTGCTTCAAATTCATTGGTTGGGGTAATGTGCAGGCTCCGGTGCAATGACTGTAGAAATTCCATATAAACCATACCTAAAGTTGCTTGGGGGTGGGCAGCTTGGACTCGGCCTGTGTGTTGGGGGAGGTGCTGTCGACCCCAGCTTGCTGGCTGAATAAAGACTTTGCTTGGATTTTCATCTCCGTGTCCTTGTGTCTTGTTCTCTGGGAAACCCCGGAGTCCTGGACCCTAACATTTGGGGGCTCATCCGGGATCCTTGCAGCTTCCCTGAGAACAAAGGACGGCCGGAGGCAAGGTCTAATTGCCTGGACGGGGCAGTGTAATTCGAGGGTCGTCCCCTCATCTCTGCATAAATCCATTATAAAGCAGGAGTTGCCATCCCGTGTATGGTATCGGGTTAATGACCCCGAATGAGAAAGTCTGGGTTGGTAGTCCCGGCCCCCAGGTTAGTGACCCTGGGTGAAGTCCAGGTGACTAATCCTGGCCCTGGGGTCCAAGTGACTCGGCATTAGGAAAGCACGTCCAATCGGCAGAAACCTGGCGCCCGAGGAGGAAGGGATTGAGCTCCTCACCCTGTGGCAGTCCGAGTGGATGCCTTTCGGGAGAATCATGAGAGTTTTTGAGGATCCTGAAAGTGGTGAGTGTGGTGCGCACCAGAGTGAAAGAAGGACCGGTCCGAACAAGTGCGATCAGATGTGGTGTGTGTGCTTAGTGTTATCATTGATTGTTTTATTGTGTTTTGGTTTCGGTTTATATTTCTTTCTGCGCTTTTTATTTTAAGTTTCCCTGTTCTAAGGTTCCCTGTTCTTTCCGTTCCTCCTCTCTGCCACTAAATCATTCCCCGCGGGCACGGGTCGGGCAATTAAGAGCCATTAGGGTGCCCGCTGCTAGAAGACTCCCGTGATAGGATAAGGGGGTCACAGCCGTGAATCCCAGATAAATTCGTGTCCCCCACAGAAGAAAAACTGTGCAACAACAGGCACCCGTTCACAAGCACATACACCAGTCATCTTGTTAGAGTGGCATGTCTATCTTTTACCCTTGTCTTCCTCGTATTTTTCACTATGGGCCAGACTCAGACTACTCCTAAAGGTCTGATCCTTTCCCACTTTCTGAAGGTTAGGAAACAGGCCCTGAATATGGGTTTTAGCATCAAGAAAGGTAGGCTCGATGCTTTTTTGCTCGGCCAAGTGGCCTTCTTTTGGAGTAGGCTGGTCAACCCAGGGGTCTCTTTCCATGGACCTTATTAACAAGGTCAAAGCCGTTATCTCCTGGCCAAACCCTAAGGGTCACCCTGACCAACTTCCTTATATCCTTGTTTGGGAAATTTTTGCTAAGAATCCCCCTTCCTGGCTGAGGCCTTTTTTGGTGGAGAAACCTCACACCGACCCACCAAGAGCCTCCGTCCTAGTTACCCAGGAAGATTTAAAGTCCCCTAATTGCAGGGCCAAAAACCCGAGTGCGCCGCCTGTCCTCCCTGACAGTTCTCCTCTTTAACCCCTTCTGCCGATTGAGTAGCCACCCCCATATGTGGAGGAGAGGGGTGAAGCTGCCAGGAGGATAGAAAATGAGGCTGGGGAACCCAGCGGGAACCAGGCGGCTGCAGATTCCCCAGACTCTTCAGCAGAGGAAGGCAGGAGGCCGGAAAGAGCTTCCCCACACTCCCCCACCCTCGCCCCATGCTGGGCGCCAGGTAGAGCAGGAGGAATGCAGTTAAGGCCTCAGGGGGACAGGGAACAAGAAGGGGAGGCTCCCTCCTCCACCTCAGAAGTAGTGCCGGTTCTGCCTGTGCGTGGCAACGGTACAGGCATCACTCACCAATATCAATACTGGCCCTTTTCATCTAGTGTCCTCTATAATTGGAGGACTCAGAACCCTCCCTTCTCAGAGGACCCCAAGTGTCTTATAGGTCTAGTGGAGTCCATTATGTTTACCCATCGTCCCACATGGGACGACTGCCAGCAATTGCTCCGCACTCTCTTCACAACGGAAGAGTGAGAGCGTATCCTCAATGAGGCCAGGAGAAATGTCCTCAGAGAGAATGGAAGACCCACTACCCTCCAGCCCATCATTGACAAGGCGTTCCCACTTACGCACCCAGATTGGGACTTCGGGACTACAGAAGGTAGGGAGTATCTCCAGGTCTACCGCCAGACTCTGATGACCGGTCTCCGGGCGGCTGCCAGATGGCCCACTAACCTGGCTAAGGTAAAAACTATTGTTCAGGGGGAAATGGAAAGCCCAGCCGCGTATCTGGAAAGGCTGTTTGATGCTTACAGGCAGTACACCCCCCATAAACCCAGAAGCAGAGGAACATAGATCAGCTGTAGTCCTCTCATTCATCAACCAGGCAGCCCCCGATATCTGGAGAAAACTCCACAAGCGGGAGGACCTGGGGGAGATCTCTATTAGGGAACTGCTGCAGCAGGCGGAGAAGGTCTTCAATGCTAGGGAAACTCCGGAGGATAGAGAGGAAAGGCTGAGGAAAGAGAAATGGGTAATGCAGGAGAAAAATAGGAAGGAAGACAGAGAATTTCAGAAGAGGGAGAACAAGAAGCAGAGGGAGGAGATGGCCAGGATATTCCTGGCCGGGGTGAAGGAGGGCCCTAGGCCACCTCAAGGAACAGGACCCTGACTAGGACGAGATCAATGCACCCTGTGTAAGAGATATGGACATTGGAAGAGGGAGTGCCCCCAAAGGGGGGAACAAGGAGGAGGAACCCCATTAAAACCCTGCATCTAGGAGAGGAGGATTGAAGGGGACGGGGCTCGGCACCCCTCCCCAAGTCCTGGGTAACCCTGTGCATGGAGGGGACTCCCATTGGGTTCATGGTAGATACTGGGGCACAATATTCAGTTCTCAACCAGGTCCACGGTCCCCTGAACCCAGGACACACAAGTATAGTCCAGGGAGCGACAGGGTCCAAGAAATGTGCCTGGACCACTAGCAGAAAAGTGGACCTAGGAAGGCATCAGGTCCTTCACTCATTTCTGGTCTTACCTGAGATCCCCGCACCATTGTTAGGTAGAGACTTACTAACGAAGGTTGGGGAACGCATTCATTTTGAACCTGAAGGGATAAAAATCATGGACAAAGAAGGGCAGCCCCTACAACCGGTGCATGTGTTAACTCTGTCCCTGGCTGACGAACATCGTCTGTTTCAGGCGGATCAAGAAAAGGGGGGCCAGGGAGAAATGGACTCTTGGTTGCAGAGGTTCCCTTCTGCATGGGCCGAGACTGGAGGAATTGGTCTCGCTAAACATCTATCCCCGGTCATTGTTCAACTCAAAGCTGCGGCTCTACCCATCCGGTTCCGGCAATATCCAGTGCTGGAAGAGGCTAGGAAAGGGATAGCACCCCATATCCATAGACTGTTGGAGACAGGAATCCTTAAAACCTGCCAATCTGCATGGAATATGCCCCTGCTTTCAGTGAGGAAGCCTGGCAGTAGAGATTACAGACCAGTGCAGGACTTGCGAAAGGTCAGTGAGAAGGTAGAAAATATCCATCCTACAGTGCCCAACCCTTACACCCTACTCAGCCACCTGCCACCTACGCATGTGTGGTATACTACTCTGGACCCGAAAGACGCCTTCTTTAGTATCCCACTCTCTGAAGTTAGTCAGCCTTTGTTTGCCTTTGAGTGGCAAGAGCGAGGGGGTGGGAAGAAAAGGGCAGCTTCCCTGGACTAGACTACCACAGGGCTTCAAGAACTCTCCCACCTTATTCAATGAAGCCCTAAGCCAGGACCTGGACACCTTTCGCAGGAGCCACCCCCGTGTGACACTGCTGCAGTATGTGGGTGACCTGTTGCTGGCCACGGAAACCCATGAGGAGTGCAAAGAAGCCACGGGGAACTTGCTGGCTGAACTGGGTGAACTGGGATATATCGAGCCAGCGCCAAGAAAGCCCACATCTGTCAGAGGTCAGTGGTCTACTTGGGGTACAAAATATCTAATGGGGCCAGGTGGCTAACGCAGGCCATGAAACAAACTATCCTGACTATCCCCGTCCCTTCCTCATCCCTGGGAGTGAGGGAGTTTCTTGGCTCAGCCAGGTTTGGCAGGCTCTGGATTCCAGGGTATGCAGCAATAGCCCATCCGCTACATGAAGTGACCAAAGAAGGGCTGGGCTGGCAATGGACTCAGGAACAACAAGAGGCTTTTGACAGACTAAAAGAAGCTCTCCTCCGGGCCCCTGCCCTATCTCTGCCAGACCCAGAAAAACTCTTTATCCTGTTTATACATGTAAAGAAGGGAGTGGCTAAAGGAGTCCTGGCTCATCAGCTGGGCCCATGGAAAAGACCTGTGGCCTATTTGTCCAAGCAGCTAGACCCAGTGGCCTCCAGGTGGCCACCTTGTCTGCATATCCGAGCAGCTATCGCTCTACTGGTAAAGGAGGCAGACAAGCTGACTTTTGGCCAGAACCTGAGAGTAACAGCCCCACGTACCGTAGAGGGGATCCTCAGGCATCCTCCAGGAAAATGGATGACGAATGCAAGACTCACCCACTACCAAGGGCTCCTACTAGATTCTCCACGAATCGCCTTCTCTGACCTGGTAACCCTAAATCCTGCCACCCTTTTGCCGGACCCAGATCTGTTGACCCCCACCCACAACTGTAGAGACATCCTTTCCGAAATTATCCAGGTGCGAGCAGACCTGAAAGACACACCGTTACCAAACTGTGAGCTAAATTGGTATACAGATGGGAGCAGCTTTGTGCAGGAGGGGGTCAGGAGAGCAGGGGCAGCAGTAGTAACCCACGAAGGGGAAGTTGTCTGGAGCGCAGCTCTGCCCCCTGGCACCTCAGCACAGAAGGTGGAACTTATTGCTCTCGCTGAGGTCCTGGAAAGAGCAGAAGGCAAGCGGGCCAACATTTACACAGATAGCAGATATGCCTTTGGCACTGTCCATGTCCACTGTGCCATCTACTGAGAAAGAGGATTCCGTTCCGCAGAAGGGAAGGGACTGAGGAATCTGCAAGAAGTCCAAAGACTACTAGCTGCTGTCGAAAAACCCAAAGTGGTAGCAGTTATACATGTACAGGGCCACCAATCAAGGAAGACACCTGAGGCCATCGGCAACAGCCATGCTGATGCGGAAGCTAATAGGGCAGCCCTCTCGGACTCCCTTGTACTTGCAGCCCTCGAAATACCCATACCTGAACTGCCCGCCTTGCCACCCAAACCTGAGTATTCCCCCCAGGATCTTGAGTGGATTAGGAAACAAGTATCAGGAGAAGTATCTGGGGAGGGAAACTGGAGTAGAGACCAAGAAGGTAGGTTGATCCTGCCAGAAGCATTAGGACAGTACATGCTTGCTAATCTGCATAAGTCCACCCATCTAGGCTGGAAAAGGCTGCTCAGCCTTTATCAGTCTGCACAGTTGGTGTTTCCCAATCGGTGGAGCTGATTCCAGGGCCTGCAAGAAAACCGGCTTTGGGTCTCTCCGGGTTAGGTAACCCCTTATGGGAAATGGTGCAGGCATTTGCAGAGACTCTGAACCGCACCACTCCCTCCCTCACCGATCCCTGTTGGTTATGCTATCCAGGTTCACCCCCTTCTATGAGGCAATTGGGATAAATGGCTCCTACACCATTAACGACTCCTATCCCACTTATTGGGACGGGGGCCAAGGGGACTTACAATCGCTCAGGTCTCAGTCGCGGGAACGTGTGTAAGCTCAGTCCCGATAGTCTGGAGCCAGTTATGCTCGTCCTACACGTACAATACATGGAAGCAGGACAAGTGGATTATACCCTCCTCGGGTTGGTGGCTCTGTTTAAAGACAGGCCTCACCCCGGCCATATCCACCTCTGTGTTTAATGCTAACAGTGAGTTTTGTGTACTTGTGGCCATTCTACCATGCCTAGTATATCGTTCTCATGAGACCCTCCTTTCTTATTGGGAAGAATGGCCAAACCCCCACAGGGAAAAAAGGGAAGTTATTACCGCCTTGACCATTGGGGCCCTTTTGCCCTAGGGATGGCAGGGGCTGGCACAGGGGTCGCAGCCCTTGTAACTCGAGAACAGGGGCTCACAGCTCTGAGGCGGGCTGTCGACAGGGACCTAGAACAACTTCGATAAACAATATCAGACTTGGAACAATCTCTTACCTCCTTAGCTGAGGTGGTCCTACAAAACAGAAGGGGCCTGGACCTCCTGTTCTTAAAAGAAGGTGGACTGTAGGCAGCCTTAAAGGAAGACTGTTGCTTCTATGTAGACAAAACAGGTGCAGTCAGAGATTCCCTGGCCAAACTAAAGAAAGATCTAGAGAAGAGGCATAAAAAATATGACAGTAGCGAAAGCTGGTTTGACTCTTGGTTCAAATACAAACCTTGGTTCGCTACCCTACTCTCGGCTGTTACAGGGCCACTGGTCATCCTGCTGTTATTGCTTACGATTGGTCCGTGCATAGTAAGTAGGCTGCTTAGGTTTGTGCGGGAAAGGGTTAATGCCATCCAACTTCTGGTCCTTTGACAGAGATATCAGGCCCTGGATGCCACTGTGGAAGATTCCTCCGTTTAATCAAGAAAAAGGGGGAATGTAGAGGAATGCAGGGAACAGGGCTGAGCCACCCAGTTTTCATAGAAACTACATGAGGCTAACATTCCTGGACCCTACCCTAAGTTAGATAACTAGAAGTAAACGACCCCCCTGGGGTGGAAACTGGTGATAAGTCACATAGGAATGCTTGTGCAAAGGTCAGGCACCTGGTGTATCCCTGTTCCAATTTTATTGGCCAAAATATAGAATGTGCTTCAAATTCATTGGTTGGGGTAATGTGCAGGCTCCGGTGCAATGACTGTAGAAATCCCATATAAACCATACCTAAAGTTGCTTGGGGGTGGGCAGCTTGGACTCTGCCTGTGTGTCGGGGAAGGTGCTGTCGATCCCAGCTTGCTGGCTGAATAAAGACTTTGCTTGGATTTTCATCTCCGTGTCCGTGTGTCTTGTTCTCTGGGAAACCCCGGAGTCCTGGACCCTAACAGTTTTTAGGGGTATTTTGCACCAGCATTTCCTTTCCCTGGACTTACAGCAGGTTATTTAAAAAATCAGACAGGTAAAAGACATTTTTTAAAAATAGAATATGTGTTTCCAAAAGATTCATATTTCTGAAAGAAATGTGGACTATAAATAGTCAGAAAATAATAGTTTTACTTCTAGAGGAATAATTGTTCATAATAAGTAGCACTCAATATATTTCAGAGGAATATTCTGAAAAATAACTGATATATTGCAAATATCTTGAACTGATATATAATATGTGAAATTATGAATATTCTGAAAAATATTTTGAATAATAACCCATTTTAGGAATGGTGCAGTGAGGGCACATGTCTCTATTTATTCTTCTAAGAAATTCAGGTCACTTCTCTGGCTAACATTTCTTGAGGAAAAGAAAAACCTCTCCACCTCTCAGTAACTATTTTGCCTAAGTCTGGAAAGAAGAGAGTACAGGGAAAATCAGCTTTAGTGTGAGGAGAAGCCTGCTCTGTCTGGAAAGGGAGAGATATAGGTGACAGTCAGTGTCACGCTTCCCGTAGCTCCTAATGATAATGTCAGAAGTGCCTTGTTAATTTTCAACATATCATGGAGTGTGCTAGATGCAACATAAATTATCTAGCCAACTTCATCTTGTTTGGTGTTCTTTGACACTAAACTTCAGTGACAAAGTACATCTCACTATGAACTATATTTTGTTTACCCTTGTTTTTTTTTATTCTTGCTCTGGATGTTGCCAGGCTTGTCTTGGCCATCTCTGTGATTTGAAAGGCATTGGCTGCTCTGTAAGGTAATCATCTTCTCACAGATATGCCTGGACTGACGTGTACTGTGCATGAACTGAAGCCTTGTCTTCTTCAGGGATCCAGGTAGAGGGTCAGATTTATTGTCTGTTCCCCAGAGGAGTATGCTTGAAAGTGGAAACACACTTCGGAGCCCAAGAGGTCCAACACACCATGAAAACTTGCTTAACATTGACAATGGCAGTAAAGCAGTTTCTCTTCAAACAAAACTATCCGGAAAATGTAGCATTTGCATTATAATAACAGATTCCCTGAAATATCTCTTCATCAGACAGACTTGTTTTCTCTCATTTGCCCATCTATGTAATTGCTGTGTCTGGACTGTTATTCTGATTTTTTTTTGACTTAGCAGATACACCAAATAAAAGCAGAGTTTAGTTGACATTTACTCCCACAATACTTTTTTAGAGACTAATGACTAATGGTGCGGAAGGAAGTACTTTGCCATGAATGTTTCAAGAATGAATTCCAGTATAATTTTTCATTAGTTTACAACTCTCATTAAGGGTTGCTCCTGGCACTGCTTCTTTTGACAGGATTTTCCTAACGTACATTCTGGAGTTCTCTGTATTTGTAGAAGAGGAAGAGGCATGAATGGTGACCTTTTTACTCTGTCAGGTAGTCTCCTGGTTCTCACCAAGTTTTCATGTTTTTTAGCTTTGAGTTTCCAGAGCAAAATATCACTGAGATTTTTTTTACCCCCGCCAAAGTTCACTAACTTTCAGAAGAACAAATATTGTGAAAGAAAATAAAATCAGTGTCTTACCTCATTGTGCTGCTTTAAGGAGACAGCAAGACTAAACATTTTTATTTCACTGAGAATTTTTTGTCTTCTCGTTTGTACAAATTAAAGTGACTCACAATCTCCCCATAGATAGATACAATAAAATGATTGATGGGGTGGGGTGTCCTCTTTGATTTATGAGGTAAAATGTGTGTGTATGTGTGCACATGCTTTTATTAAAAATTGGCAGATATAGGAGCATCTCCAGCAAAGAAATTAGGAAGTCATGACCTTAAAACTAAACAGAGCCATTGGTCCTCCCAATAGATCATGTAAACAAAATCAGTTTTGAGTCTCAGCTGATTCCTGAGGTTCTGTAGCAATGGAAACAAATGTTAGCCCTAATTACACAATGTGGACTGCCGTGACTGTAGAGATTGCCTAGCGCACTACCTAGCCTCCTTGTTAATGCCCCTAAGTGTGGTAGGATTCTTGCCCATAGTGACTAATAAAGGAACACCAGCAACAAGAGATACTAATTTTCTTTGTTTCAAGGCACCATTTTCTGTGATTTCTCAGAAACAATTTAAGACAAAAGCCTGCAACAGAAGCCCCATTTACAAAGAGGATGAAACTCAATGGGTTGCCTAAATTATTCTTAATTGTTTTGATTATGATTGTTAAACCTTGGTTGACTGTGTGCAATCTTAAATGTATTTAATATCCTATGATACAGATAACACCACAATAAAGAAGACCTAATAATATGAGGAAAATGGCACAACTAGATCCATAAACTTAAAAGAAACTGAAATTTACAAATGATTATCAAGTCAGATTTTGAGTTGTGTTTAACCGGAAACTATCAAGATATATTGCTCTGAATTTTGGGTCATATTAGTTCCCCAGAGTTGCCACACAAAGTAACACAAACCAGGTGGTTTAAAACAACACAAACTTATTGTCTCATAGTTCTGGAGATTAGAAGTCTGATATCAAGGACACCTTTTTGAAGGTTCTGGGGTTGGAGGAAGTTTCTTGCCCCTACCTATTGATTGCTAGTTGCCTAAAATCCTTAGTATTTTTTGGTTTGTAGAGGAATCACTCCAATCTCAGCCTCTGTCTTTGCATGGCATTCTCCTTTATGTCTTCACCTGTGTTGCCTCTGTTTATGTGTCTATGCTCAAACTTCTCCCTTTTACAAGGGCACAAGTCCTATATGGAGTTTACCCTAATTAAGTATGACCTCATGTTAACTTGATTATATCTACAAAGACGCTATTTCTGAATAAGGTCACATACTGAGGTTTGAAGTAGATGTGATTTTTTAGGGCACACTTTTCAACCCAGTAAACAGGATATGTAAGAAGAAGAGTAAAGCTACTAGGAATTTATTTTGGTTCAGGTGACTCATTGGGAATTCTGGCTGCATTAAGGAATCAAGGGCATAAAGTGGTCATAATGAGACATTAGTGTGAGATGGAGGGTTTTCATATTCTACTAAAATGATTTGATTTTCTTGGAGGTAATGCAAAGCTATAAGATGTTTTCAAATCAATACAATGGTTGATACTTGTTTTAGTAAATTTATTCTCTGTGATCAGTAGGTAGGAAGTAAGAAAGCATGAAATAGCAATTTTAGAAACTGTTGGATGTCTTTATGGTAAAAGAAAAGAGAGAGTTTAGGACTGCAACAAAAAGAAACTCAAGGAGAGACATTTTTAAGAGGCAGGAGAATTGGAGCAGTTTATACTCAGAAGCATAGAATCCACTAAAAAAGAAAAAAGATTGAAAATATTTGAGAGAATGTGAATAGCCAAAGTCCAGTCAGAAGAGTCTGAGACAAAGAATGCACATGGCCAACCTCGACCACAAAGCAACAAGGTCAATCTTTTCGTTTTGTTTTTTTTTTATGAATGAAGAAAATGACAGAAGGTTAGTGTGGATGTGAAATTTTTTTTTTTGAGAGGGCATCTCTCATATTTATTGATCAAATGGTTGTTAACAACAATAAAATTCAGTATAGGGGGGTCAACGCTCAATGTACAGTCATTAATCCATCTCAAGCCTAATTCTCGTCAGTCTCCAATCTTCTGAAGCATAACGAACAAGTTCTTACATGGTGAACGAATTCTTACATAGTGAATAAATTCTTACATGGTGAACAGTACAAGGGCATTCATGACAGAAACTTTCGGTTTTGATCACGCATTATGAACTATAAACAATCAGGTCAAATATGAATATTTGTTTGATTTTTATACTTGATTTATATGTTGATCCCACATTTCTCCCTTTATTATTATTATTATTTATATTTTTAATAAAATACTGAAGTGGTAGGTAGATGCAAGATAAAGGTAGAAAACATAGTTTAGTGCTGTAAGAGGGCAAATGTAGATGATCAGGTGTGTGTCTATGGACTAAGTATTAATCCAAGCTAGACAAGGGCACCAAAACATCCACGGATACAGAAGATTTCTCTCAAAGCAGGGGGGGTGAGGTTCTGAGCCTCACCTCTGTTGATCCCCAATTTCTCACCTGATGGCCCCCCTGCGACTGTGCCTGTCTTAGGTTGTTCCTCCCTTGAGGAATCTTACATGTCTCTGGCTAACCAGTCATCTTCCAGGGCCATACAGGGAAATGTAAAGTTGGTAAGTGAGAGAGAAGCCATATTGTTTGAAAAGGTTAGCTTTTTACTTCTTTGCAGATTTATGCCCTGTGGCTTCTATGTCCAGAACTTGTCTCGAGGTATCTTTACCACCTGGAGGAATTATGATACTTGGTAAATTCCATATGAGGCATGAATTTTATTTAAGGGTTGTAATTAGGAAGGAAGAAGAAAAGCTATAGAGGTAACATATGGAAGAAAACATGGGAGGATTGATTATTTCTTTGACATATCTTCTTGTAGAGTACCTTAAGCATGTATAGGTTTTAAACTACTAACTAACTTGTGCTCACATATTAACATAATAGGAATACAGTGACATAAACAAAGCAAATCTATAATTACCATCCATCTCCAGTGAAGCTAAGAAAACCATTTAGGCACCCTAGGCATTTGTGAAAATTTGTCTATGATATGATGGATATTGTCCAACTGTACTTGAACAGTCTGAGAGAAATCAGACAAATTAAAGCAGCCCATTTCTGGGATCTGTTCACATCCCATATGTTCTTTTAACCGTAGATAGTCTATAGTCATAAGATTTTGGAGTGCTACAACTTGCACCCCTCCCAACTCCTGGTTGAGTTCCAACAGTATAGATCTGGTCAAATTCGTTGTCTCACTGTATGCACATGCCAGCCTAGACATCTCCCTCCTCATTCCAATGGCAAGTCCAGGAAACGGTGGGGTGGATGCAGCCACAACCACAGCATCGCCCAGATCCCTGTGGAGGCTTTTTGATGATCATCCCCCTGGCAGAAGACCTCCAGAGAGTGCTGGTGCTGGAAGCTCCTCCTCATATCGTATCTTAGTTCATTTTCTGAGTATCCAAGCGAGGCCTTGATCTTCTTCATAGAAACAAACAGACACTTTGCCCACACTTTGAAATGCCCTCTATAACACTGTGTAGAACTCATTGGAGGTCAACACACAGGAACTGCTTTTTTTTTTTATTATTAAGAGAAAGGAATATTATCAGAAAAGAGTACCTCCATAGCTGATCATCGGACACCCTTTAAGTGATCAACATTAAGGATATTTAAAGCAAGCGTTGATCTTTGATTTACCAATAGTTTTATCCTATCAAGGAGTAATCCCCCTTTTCTTTCTTCCTTTTTTTTAAATCTTTAATCTACACTTACATGAAGAATACTATGTTTACTATGCTCTCCCCTATATCAGGTCCCCCCTAAAAACCACATTACGGTTACTGTCCATCAGCTTAGCAAAATGTTGTAGAATCACTACTTGTCCTCTCTGTGTTGTGCAGCCCACCCTCCCCTTTCTCCATCCCCCCACATGCATGCTAATCTTAATACCCCCCTTCTTCTTCCCCCCCCTTATCCCTCCCTGCCCACCCATCCTCCCCAGTTCCTTTCCCTTTGGTACCTGTTAGTCCATTTTTTGGGTTCTGTAATTCCGCTGCTGTTTTGTTCCTTCAGTTTTTCCTTTGTTCCTATACTCCTCAGATGAGTGAAATCATTTGGTATTTCTCTTTCTTTGCTTGGCTTATTTCACTGAGCATAATACTCTCCAGCTCCATCCATGTTGCTGCAAATGGTTGGATTTTTCCACTTCTTATGGCTGAGTAGTATTCCATTGTGTATATGTACCACATCTTCTTTATCCATTCATCTACCAATGGACATTTAGGTTGCTTCCAATTCTTGGCTATTGTAAATAGTGCTGTGATAAACATAGGGGTGCATCTGTCTTTCTCAAACTTGATTGCTGTGTTCTTAGGGTAAATTCCTAGGAGTGGAATTCCTGGGTCAAATGGTAGGTCTGTTTTGAGCATTTTGATGCACCTCCATTATGCTTTCCACAATGGTTGAACTAATTTACATTCCCACCAGCAGTGTAGGAGGGTTCCCCGTTCTCCACAGCCTCGCCAACATTTGTTGTTGTTTGTCTTTTGGATGGCAGCTATCCTTACTGGTGTGAGGTGATACCTCATTGTAGTTTTAATTTGCATTTCTCTGATAATTAACGATGTGGAGCATCTTTGCATGTGTCTCTTGGCCATCTGTATTTCTTTTTTAGAGAACTGTCTGTTCAGTTCCTCTGCCCATTTTTTAATTGGGTTATTTGTTTTTTGTTTGTTGAGGCGTGTGAGCTCTTTATATATTCTGTACATCAAGCCTTTATCAGATCTGTCATTTTCAAATATATTCTCCCATACTGTAGGGTTCCTTTTTGTTCCATTGATGGTGTCTTTTGCTGTATGGAAGCTTTTCAGCTTAATGTAGTCCCACTTGCTCATTTTTGCTGTTGTTTTCCTTGCCCAGGGAGATATGTTCAAGAAGAGGTCACTCATGTTTATGTCTAAGAGGTTTTTGCCTATGTTTTTTTCCAAGAGTTTAATGGTTTCATGCCTTACATTCAGGTCTTTGATCCATTTTGAGTTTACCTTTGTATACGGGGTTAGACAATGGTCCAGTTTCATTCACCTACAATGAGCTGTCCATTTTTGCCAGCACCATCTGTGGAAGAGACTGTCATTTTGCCATTGTATGTCCATGGCTCCTTTATAAAATATTAATTGACATTATATGTTTGGGTTAATTTCTGGAGTCTCTAATCTGTTCCACTGGTCTGTGGCTCTGTTCTTGTGTCAGTACCAAATTGTCTTGATTACTATGGCTTTGTAGTAGAGCTTGAAGTTGGGGAGTGAGATCCCCCCTACTTTATTCTTCTTTCTCAGGATTGCTTAGGCTATTTGGGGTCTTTGGTGTTTCCAAATGAATTTTTGAATTATTTGTTCCAATTCATTGAAGAATGTTGCTGGCAATTTGAGAGGGATTGCATCAAATCTGTATATTGCTTTGGGCAGGATGGCCATTTTGACGATATTAATTCTTCCTAGCCATGAGCATGGGATGAGTTTCCATTTATTAGTGTCCCCTTTAATTTTTCTTAAGAGTGACTTGTAGTTTTCAGAGTATAAGTCTTTCACTTCTTTGGTTAGGTTTATTCCTAGGTATTTTATTCTTTTTGATGCAATGGTGAATGGAATTGTTTTCCTGATTTCTCTTTCTATTGGTTCATTGTTAGTGTATAGGAAAGCTACAGATTTCTGTGTGTTAATTTTGTATACTGCAACTTTGCTGTATTCCAATATCAGTTCTAGTAGTTTTGGAGTGGAGTCTTTAGGGTTTTTTATGTACAGTATCATATCATCTGTAAATAGTGACAGTTTAACTTCTTCTTTACCAATCTGGATTCCCTGTATTTCTTTGTTTTGTCTGATTGCCGTGGCTAGGACCTCCAGTACTATGTTAAATAACTGTGGGGAGAGTGGGAATCCCTGTCTTGTTCCTGATCTCAGAGGAAATGCTTTCAGCTTCTCGCTGTTCAGTATAATGGTGGCTGTGGGTTTATCATATATGGCCTTTATTATGTTGAGGTACTTGCCCTCTATTCCCATTTTGCTGAGAGTTTTTATCATGAATGTATGTTGAATTTTGTCAAATGCTTTTTCAGCATCTATGGAGATGATCATGTGGTTTTTGTCTTTCTTTTTGTTGATGTGGTGAATGATGTTGGATTTTCGAATGCTGTACCATCCTTGCATCCCTGGGATGAATCCCACTTGATAATGGTTTATGATCCTTTTGATATACTGTTGAATTCTGTTTGCTAATATTTTATTGAGTATTTTTGCATCTACATTCATCAGAGATTATTGGTCTGTAATTTTCTTTTTTGGTGGGGTCTTTGCCTGGTTTTGGTATTAGGGTGATGTTGGCTTCATAGAATGAGTTTGGGAGTGTTCCCTCTTCTTCTATTTTTTGGAACACTTTAAGTAGAATGGATATTATGTCTTCTCTGTGTGTATGATAAAATTCCGAGGTAAATCCATCCGGCCCTGGGATTTTGTTCTTGGGTAGTTTTTTGATTACCATTTCAATTTCTTTGCACATAATTGGTTTGTTTAACTTCTGTCTTTCTTCCTTGGTCAGTCTTGGGAGGTTGTATTTTTCTAGGAAGTTGTCCATTTCTTCTAGGTTTTCCAGCTTGTTGGCATATAGGTTTTCATTGTAGTCTTTAATAATTCTTTGTATTTCTGTGGAGTCCGTTGTGATTTTTCCATTCTCATTTCTGATTATGTTGATTTGTGTTGATTCTCTTTTTCTCTTAATAAGTCTGGCTAGAGGCTTATCTATTTTGTTTATTTTCTCAAAGAACCAGCTCTTGGTTTCGTTGATCTTTGCTATTGTTTTATTCTGCTCAATTTTGTTTATTTCTTCTCTGATCTTTATTATGTCCCTCCTTCTGCTGACTTTAGACCTCATATGTTCTTCTTTTTCCAGTTTCAATAATTGTGATGTTAGACTATTCATTTGGGATTGTTCTTCCTTCTTCAAGTGTGCCTGGATTGCTATATACTTTCCTCTTAAGACTGCTTTCGCTGTGTCCCAGAGAAGTTGGGATTATTTCCTCCCCCAGTTTGGGGAAGTTTTCAGCAATTATTTCTTCAAAGAGACTTTCTATCCCTTTTCCTCTTTCTTCTCCTGGTACCCCTATAATACGAATATTATTCCTTTTGGATTGGTCACATAGTTCTCTTAGTGTTGTTTCATTCCTGGAGATCCTTTTATCTCTCTCTGTGTCAGCTTCTATACGTTCCTGTTCTCTGGCTTCTATTCCTTCAATGGCCTCTTGCATCTTATCCATTCTGCTTATATATCCTTCCAGGGATTGTTTCACTTCTTTGATCTTCTTCCTGACATCTGTGATCTCCCTCCGGACTTCATCCCATTGCTCTTGCATTTTTCTCTGCATCTCATCTCATTGCTCTTGCATTTTTCTCTGCATCTCTGTCAGCATGTTCATGATTTTTATTTTGAATTCTTTTTCAGGAGGACTGGTTAGGTCTGTCTCCTTCTCAGGTGTCTCTGTGATCTTTGTCTGCCTGTAGTTTTGCCTTTTCATGGTTATAGAGATAGTTTACAGAGCTGGTATGAGTGACTGCTGGAAGAGCTTCCCTTCTTGTTGGTTTGTGGCCTTCCTCTCCCCCTCGCAAGGCTCTGGGTTCTTGCAGGTGTGGATGTGGTCTGTATGTTGTCCTGTGTCCTCTGGTCTCTATTTTAGGAAGAGTTTTCTTTGTTATATTTTCATAGCTCTATGTGTTTTTGGGAGGAGATTTTCACTGCTCTACTCACGCCGCCATCCTGGCTCCACCCCCTATGTGAATTTTTATAGGTAAAGCCTGAAGCAATCAAGAAATGATATCTTTATCAAGTAGGAAGCAAAATTGAGTGCTTAATGAACGCCAAGTTTGGTGTGGCCCTGGTGGACAAAAACTAACAAAATGGACATAGCTCTTGCCATGTAAGAGTTTACAACCTAGTGGGAGGTGCAATGATAGTAAGGGTGATACAGAAAGTGAAGTATGCTGCAGAAATCCATAGGAAGAAAATCAGATGCTGTTTTACAAAGTCCAAGAAGTGATTTAAACTGAGACATAAAGAGTTAATAGGAATAACTGTCAAAACAATATATATATGTCAGAGAGTTCAGTGTTTCTAAACATAGGAAACAGCATGCCCAAACCCAGGAGAAAATTACATAGCAGTTTCAAGAGATTGAAAGAAGCTCAATGTGGCTCAGTTGCTAACTATATTGGGTATGTTGAGAAATAATTAATGCTAAAGTAAAATAACAGTAACCAGACAGTCTTAGCAGCTATGTTATATTTAGAATTTATTTTAAGGAGAGATGATGAATCATGGAAATGTTTTAAGTATGAGAGTAACATAGTAAGAGTAACATAGTAAATAGTTGCTCTTGTTGCTTATGGAAAAGAATTAAAGGGATTTAAAGAGAGGATAAGAACACTTGGGAATTCAGGGCAAGAATCCATGTGAAACATAGTGATAGATAAAACAGAATTGTAGAAGTAAAAATAAGAATTGATAAATTCCATGTACATTCAGGAAGAACAGTCCATGGGATTGTGTGCTAGATTAGATGGGAAGGGAAAAGAGAAGGATGAATCAAGCATCACACTCAGAGTCCTGACTTGCCTAGGTGGATTGATGCTGGAGTCACACACTGATACAAAAAGTTGGGGAAATTATAAATTCCATGTGGGAATTGTGACATTTGGACTATGTGAAGGATATGCAAGCTGAGTTGTCTCAAACTTTAGGAGAGTAGTGTAGTCTGGCTTTAGTATTTTGGAAGTCATCTATATGAAGGTGGAGACTTATGTTTATAGAAGGGCATGAGATAATTTCGTAGAATGATAAGAAAAAGGAGCCAAGAACTGCACCCTGAGAAGTTTAATATTTCAGAGTAGATGAAGAAGAAAAAGCAAACCTGCGGAAAAAGGCAGAGAAGTAGGAAAAAATTTTGGAAGATATAATATAAAAGCAATAAAAAATAAAGAGATTTTCAAAAAAGAGATGTGGTTAACTGAGAGATTAAGTGGAATAACCCATGAGAAATGTGCATTTATATTTTGAAAGCAAAGAAGAATGTGATTCTGGTATAACAGATGTAAAATTTCGGAAAGCTCATATAGGCAATGTTTCAAAAAGTTTGATATGTAATATTGTTTTTCTTACAGATTTGTACTCTTATTTGTATCATATGCTATCTTTTTTTGTTATGTATTTAACTACATGTGACTAATATGAAGGAATACTATTGAATTTGGCATATTTGTACTGGTTTTGTGTTGCTCTTTGAAACAATGGAGCGAAGGAGATGAACAGGACCAGCCTGTTGCTCCTTGGGGCTGAGTGAGAGGGCAAATGTCGAAGACTTGATCCTCTCCCTCCTTCTGAGGCAGAGGGAACACAAACCACACCAAGCTGGGAGATGTGTCAGCCTTGGAGGCGCAGCAAAACTCAGCTTTATTGCATCAGAAGCCCAGTTATATAGGGGAAGATAAGGAAGTAGCAAAAGCCAATGGGAATTGATTATCTCATCTATCACTAGGGTCTTAGGCAGGTTTCAGGTTAGGTGGGGAGGCAGAGTCAGGGCCAAGAGGGCACGTGCGCAGGAAGCTAGTTAGGCCACTAACGCGGAAGTAATGAGGGAGGATGGAAACCTCCAGTCTGTGGCCATCACAGGCCTGTAAGAGGCAAAAGGTCCCAATAGTTTTGATTATTTTATTAAACTAATTTATCAATTCTACTTCCTTTCACTTTTTTAGGTATTTATTATGCCACCTGAAAATAATGATTTTATGGTCTGTTCCATTTTAATATTTGTTGTTCTCAGTCTCATTTGCTAAGATACTGCATTGATTATGACTTCAAAGAAAATATGAAATGATAGTGACAGATGGTTTCTCCAAGATGGCTGGCTCACTGGTTGATTGATTATCTGCCCGGTGAGGAAGGGGAATTATTGAACTTCCTGATTTCAGTCATAAGTCTTGTAGCCTTTGACATAATAGAGTTCCCTTTCAGGGCACTGTCAGGTTACCTGCTCGCTACATTGAGAAGTCAGTGGCAACCTGTTCCTTCAGGGGAATTGAAACAATAATCTCGATGTTCTCTTGAGAGAATATTCTCTCTTTACTTATTGAAACATTATTTAATTATTTTTCTCTTTTAGTTCACTTTACAAATCAATTTAATTAATTTTCTTGACAAAAATTAAATAATACTGAAGAATTAATAATAGGAATCAGTTGTTCCTGGCTCAACACATCTCCAGCCATAGCCTTTCTGTCTAGAAGTAGTTCCTACTATGCATTTCTGCCTTTGTTTAATTTTTGCCTATATTTATGGCCGCACATTATCTTATTTCACCATTATTTTTAACTTCTGAGGTTTAGACTTTAGATCCCTGCTATTAAAAAGTATAAGCATAAACTTATATAGACATTATCACCCTAAGCCCCTTCATTCATTCTACCTACTTTGTAGCTATATTTTACTTTTTTGTTTTTCTACTATTTATGCTTTACATTAATATGCTCAATTTCCTTTTTCTTTAAACTCCATACAGTTTTTTTGCCTTCATGCTATGATAAAAGTATGTCAATTTATTTACACTTCCCTAATCTCTCCCTCCCCATTGATGCTGCCTACAGATCAGACTATATTATTATGTCATGTTTCTGGAATTTCTTCACTACAGAATTTATCTTAATTGAACTGTATGTTATTGTCTGTATCTTGAGCTCCAGAAGGCAAGGAATATGTTTGCTAAAGTTGCTAGAATAATAATCTTCGTTAAGATATATTTTTATCATACTTTTTAATTTGGAGTTAAAATGACATGTATTTAAGAATATATTTTCTATAACTATTGAGGATATATTTTTGTTTTGATATGATTTGTAATATAAATAGTTTTTGAGCTATCTTGCTTTAAGAGTAAATTCTGTTTGATATGATGCATTATAATTTTAAGGTGTTTTCTATTAGATCCCTGAGTACTTGATTTGATATGTTTCCTGTTATGAACAGCAACTCTAATTATTCTCTTCTTTTTATTGTATAAATATATTCTTTGTTCCTATAAATAGATGTATATATATATATACACATATATACATATATATATATATAACATATTCTTCCTTCAAATTGATTGCAAAGATAAAAATTGTATATTTTTTCCCAGTGCTTCCTACTATTTAGTTTAATAGACTTCTAAAGTTCTATTTTACATTATTGATAGGATATGTACTTCATTGATAAAGCACACAAGTCTGAGTTCAAGCAAATGCATTTTAAATCCCAGCTCCATCACTAATAATCAGTGTGACCATGAGCAATTAAATTTACTTAACTGCTCTAAACTTCTGTTTCCTATCTGTAAGTAATACTTATCCTGCTCTGTTGTTTTCTGTAAATTCCCTGGATGATACATGTAATTTGCTTAGCATCTGATAAATGGAGGGATTGTTATTTAGTGGTGTTCCTTAATTGGTAATATTTTAGTTATGATTTTTTCTGAAACTCTTCTAAAGTACTGTCTCTCAAAGAGCAGAATTCACACTTTATTATTTCCAGTAGACCATGAAGATCTGTGGCGAGAAAGATAAAATTTCAAGACTTGATTACTATTTTCCACAGTTCCAGAGTAAAATTAAAGCTCAAATATGAGAATGTCTCAGCATTGTCCTTAATATGGAAATGAAAAATAAATAACAAACTATACTTTGTAAAACCATACCTACTTTTTCATTACTTATGGCAATGAGAATGTGAAGGACCACACTGAAGATGACATATGGGAGACTTCTCTTTTATCTAGTAGTCACTTCCTATCCCCACTTCAATTTCATTCAACACAAAAGGATAATAATTATTTGATTAGAAAATTTCATTTTCTAGTTTTCATTAAATGAGATAGAAGAATCAAATGGCAAAGTTGTATGTGCATGATAAAAATATAGTGTGTGTTTAATCTGTTTGAAATAATTTAAAATGGTGCTTCTTAATGCATTTAGTGTGTATCGTATAGTTCAAGGGTGACATCTTTGTTCTTTTTCCCCTTCCTATTTGAATTACTGCAAGGAACTTGTGAGTGAAAGGGATCAGAACTACACATTTCTAGATTTTCTGATCAATAGGCTAAATTATCTTGTCATGTGGGAAGACATGTCAATGCTTCTCTGTTTTTCAGTCTCTCTTCTCCAACTTGCCCCTAGTGTTGGAGTTTATATGCTTTCCATTTTTGTTTTGTAGTTTTCTTCTGGAAGTTTGTACAATCTAGAAATAAAGAGCCAAAACACAGGGTGTGAAAGTAATATTTAATCTGGGAGTTTTCTCTTGGGGAAGAAGGGTTTAACTTTTTGACTAATGAAAAGTATCTGATAAAAACAGATAATTTAAATAAGATTATGTAAATAAAAATATAAATAAATATAAATGCCCAGGTAATCGATCATTTTCTGACTGCCATTGTCCTGTCCAACTGTGGATGATAATTTACTCCGGGTCAAGTATTTATTGCCAGATAAACAAGAGCTTAACCTAACTATGTAGTAGAAAATGCTATACCAGGGAGTAGGTCCTAGAAATACTCTTCTGTTCTCTCACTAACACTTTGGTGTTCTGAAGGTTAAGAAGGATGTATTCCTAGAGTCTACTCCAGCACTCTTCTCTCATGTGTTTCCTTAGTCAGAACTGGATCAAATAACAATTTTAAACCCAAAAGCTAGGAAAAGGACTGGTATTCTATTAGACCAATAAGGACTGTGAGATTGCTCTGATCTTTAGAGGATGTTGTTCATCATATTCCTTTAAATGTTGTAAGTAAATAGCTTCTTGTTGCTAATGAGTGCCAGGTTTTCTTCTATCCTAGTTAGTTTTCTTTCTAAATAGGGTAGATGCCTCTCTCCATGTTCTATCAGGAAAAATCTTTAGCCCCGTGCCATCATGACAGGCTCCAGTGTTCTTTTAAAGAAAGTAAACAATGTGAGGAAGGGGAAAAAAATGTCATGAGGGGAAACAACTGAAACTACCAAGTAACTTACTAGTGGTTTTTCAGAGTATTGTGTAATTCTTTGGGGCAATGAGGATAATTTTGACTTACGTTGGTTCATTTTGTTTGCTGCTACTTTATGGTAAGATGAACAAATGAATGTATTATCAAAGGATCAGGATTCTTATTATGAAATACCATTGGAGTGGGTTGTTATAATTTCATAATCAAGCATCTAATTATATAGTAATTTGTTAAATAGAATGGTGACTCCATTAAAAAAATATCATTGGAATACATGATAATTCTGTGTAAGCATATCTAGCTCATATTTAAAAAATATGTTTTATAGCAATTGAAAAATACTATAATTGGGACTTCTTTAAATTTTGCACATTTAATAATATCTATGATTGGCTTTCATAAAATCCTATCAAAATCCCTTGTTTACTATACTTAATAAAGTGTTTAGATAAGTATCTACAGGAATATGCATTTTTTTCCCTGTTTAAAGAGTGGAACCAAATTCCCCAATATTCCAGCAATACCAGTAGGATGTTTATAGTTTCATCATTATCCAAAGTCTGCTTTAAGGGGTAAGTTACTGTGAGAATGCTGCAGAAGTGGAAAATTTTAAGATCATGATGGATTTTTGCTTCAAGATCTTTAAAGACTAATATTAAAACATGTACTCATTGTATATGAGCAGTAGATATATGTGTCTTATAATTTTGGAAACCTTGAAATAAAGTAGATCAAAATAATATGCTAAGAAAAATATAATCATTGCTGATGTAGAAGAAGAATTCTAAAGTGAACTTTCATATAATGTTTTTCAATGACTTACATATTAGACCAAGAGACTCACTAGGGTCTAATTATTAAGGAAAGGACAAAAACTAGAAAAGCAATTTATATTTCAGAGGAAACTGTTCTTACTTTTTGTAAAGGAAAATGGGAAGCTCACATATTGTTTGAAAGGGTATTAAAATTAATGAAAATTTAACAAGATCTCAGAATAAAAGGGCAGTATATAAAAATCACATGTATTCTATATATCAGTAACAAACAACTGGAAATTAAATTTTAAATCTTTTTATAATATAATGAAAACAAGGAATACTTAATTATTAATTTAAAAAATACATGTAAAAGACCTGTACAGAAAATTATAGAACATTGCTGAGAAAATTTAAAGACCTAAACAAATTGAGAGATACACTATGTTCATGGATTAGATGACTTAGTACTATCAAAATGAAATTCCCTCCAATTGATCTAGACATTAAGTACAATTTCAATCAAAATGTCAGCAGACTTTTGCAGAAATTGTCATACAGATTCTAAACTTATAAAGAAGTATGAAATATTTCTAGAATAATCAATTTTGAAAAAATAAAAAGACTAAATTGCAGACTTATGCTACCTAATTTCAAGATATAAAACAACAAGCCTCTGACATAGCTTGTGACTTTCAAGTCAGAAGACCTTAGTATCTATGAAATGGTTGTGCTACCTTAGAGCACATAAAAAGAACCAAATAAAATAAACTCTGAGAGCATTTGGGAGAAAAAGACCTGAAGTCATTGTGGTTGGTATTGGCATAAACATGAACATACAGATTAATGAAACAGAATATAGAGGTCAGAAATTGGCATACAGAGACAATGGAGCTTTGAAAAACCATAAACATAACCTAATGGAGGAGGTATAACCATTTCAACAAAGATTATAGTAACAACTGGATATCTACATGAAAATTACATAGATAAAATTGATAACTACATCATACCATACTTAAAAATTTACCCTCAAAGGAGCTCGTATATAAACTGCAAGCTTAATAAAGAATATGTTTAAACAAAAACTTCTTGAAAAATATACAGGATAAATTCCTTGTTCGCTTGGAACAAGAAGGATTTCTTAGCCAGGATATAAAAGCACAACTTAAAAAAAAAAGGTAAATTGATAAAGTGGACCTTAGCTAAATTAAAACATTTTACTCTGTAAAAGAAAGTGTTAAGTGAATGAAAAGACAAACCATAGACTGGCAGAAATATTTGCGAATCATATATGTGTTAAAGGCCTCATAATCAGAATACATAAAGAATACTTAAAACTTAACAAATGAGAAAAAGAAGGCAAAGATTTGATTTAAAAAAAAAGATATACAGATGACAAATGTAAAAATGATCTTTATTTATTAGGAAAACACAAAAACACAATGAAATGTTTCACTGAAATATTATACACAGTCATAGAATGGCTAAAGTTTAGAAGACTGATAATATCAAATGTGAATGTAAAATGGAACTGATTTAGAAAACCATTTGACTGTTTCTTATAAAGTTAGATGCATACTTACCACATGTCCCAGAAACTCCATTTCTAAGTATTGTCCAGGAAAAAAATAGGTACCCCAAAGACCTGTACTAAATATTGGTAACAGTAAAAAAAGATAAAAAGGAAAGCAATACGAATTGCCATCATCATGTGAGTAAAAGAGAGGACAATAATCGACAATGAAAAGGAATGATACAGAAAACATTATGCTCTGTGAAAGAAGCACAAAACCAGGCATGCATTTATATAAACTCTAAAGGGTGAATTAATTTATTGTGAGAGGAGAAGATTGGTGATTGCCTAGGACAAAGAATGCAGAGGACTGAGTGGGCAGGAAACAGCAAGAGATTCTGCCTTTGATACGATTCTGGTCTTACTGGACCAACATTTCTTGCCAGATTCCCTTATCCTTTGGATGAGAAGTCTCATTCTCAGGAGGCTCCTCAGACTTTAATTAATATACTCTATGAGCTTTCTAGGTATATTTAAATTCCAGCAGTGATAAGGATTAAGGTAAATTTAAATTCCAGCAGTGAATACACATTAAGTTCAAATTGGAATACCACTGACATAGTTACATAACAGTGTTTTACTTAAGAGAAATATCCTGGGACAGCTTGAACATTACTCTGAAAGAACATTAAGGTACAAAGAAGTCAATCACATAGTAGGGAGAATTCCAATGAAGAGATTATGACCAAAATAATATGTACAAAGGGGGGCCTTAGTGCCCAGACGTGGTACACTCTTTTAAAGGAAGGAGAGGGGAATTTTATTACAATAACCTTAATATTCTAATACTCTAATTCTATATGAACATCCTAAAATTTATAGAACAAAAATTAAAGTTTGGGGAATATTGCAGGTTATATGTGAAGAGCAACTTCTCTTTATTTCTATGTCTAATGTTTATTGACCTATAATTTATATTAGTGACTAGAAATTACAGTAGATTCCTAAATGAATAGAGCACTAAAATAATTTTACCTAGAATAACCTGAAATAAAAATTGCAATGACATTCAAATAAGTACATTTTTTCTAAATTAATAAAAACAGATTGTGTTAGCAATATTAATATGCCACAGAAATTTTGTCCTAATAACTCCCAAATAAAACATTTTTCTTTGCTGGTGTATGTTTCTAAACCTTTCCTCTACCTAAAAATCAATAGGTAAAAATGCATGTGTCACTTGATTTTTCTTCCTGAAACATCTTCATTGCCTAATTTTACCCTTATCATCAGCATTTTTATCAGCTTGACATTTTTCTAACTTCAATTTAAACCACCTGCTATTTTCCAAATCTTATTGTTTTAATTTCACCTACTTAACTTTCCCCCTTTCCATTCTTATCATCAGTAAAGCACACATTAAAATATCCTTACCTTCACATAGTTAGCTTTCAAAATTTCCCTTGTCTGTTCATTTCTGTCTAATGTTTACCCTTAAATTTCTTCACAATTATTTTGTATGTTCCCTGTTTGGGCCTAATTAGTTTTCTTCCTGAAATTCTATCAAAAACAAAGTGTTATCATTTAGATTAAATGCAGTCATCTGTCAGTAAATGTCAAGGACCTCTGCACTCATATTTTTGTTCTATTCCATATTTGACTTTTAAAAATCCTACTTTAAACACAACTCAGCATGAAGCTTCCTTTCCAGGTGAGTCCTCAGAAGCTGTCTGCATCCGTCTGGGTTGCCTCCTTCATGGAGTCACTCCCCATTAAGGCTGATGCCGCATAATGTGGCCACAGCGATCTGACAAGCGCTGTCCGCTCTGTCCAGGCTTTGGCTTTCCTTGGCAGCTCTGACAGGAGTTCGCATTTTGAGCAGCCTGGGAAAAGAAGTAGAAGCCACAATTTGCAGTTCAGTCTGGAAAAAAGTGCAGTTGTTAGAAAAAAAAACCCCCCCCAAAAAATAATCCCTTCATTAAGACTTGTTCATGTAAGACAGAACAAGTCAGTCACATATAAACTCTCAGGTATGATTTTATTTTGCTTTTCAGGGTATATTTAATTTGAAAGGCAATATCCTAATTAACTGGGTGTGATTTTTCTTTTTCACATTTGTCCCTTTTCTTTCCCTTTAGATCCTTCTTACATTTATTCAACAGAATAAGGACTGAAAGCATGTTCTCATATACTACTTACATCTATTTCTGCTTCATCTCTAGGAGTAGTAGGTTTTAAAAGGCTCCTTTCTCCTTCAGTCACAAAGGAAAGAGTGCCTAGAATGGACTGGATGTTTGTTTTTCCCCAAAATTAATATGTTGAAGTCTTAACCACTATTACAGCTTATTTGGAGGTGGGTTATCTATGAAAGTAATTAAGGTTAAATGATGCCGTAAGGGTAGGACCCTGATCTGATTGGATTAGTGCCTTGAGACACCAGAGAGCTTTCACTCGCTCTCTTGCTCCCCACATTGAGGAAAGGTCGCATGAGCTCACAGCTAGGAGGTGCCAGTCCATCTGCAAGCCAGGAAAAGATGTCTCACTGGAAACCCATCATGCTGGCACCCTGATCTCAGATCTCCAATGTTCACAACCGTGAGAGAACATATTCTGTTGTTTAAGCTACCCAGTTGCTATAGCAGCCCAAGCTGACTAACAGTGCCTAAGTTCCTATAGGCTGTGTTTGAAAGAATGGTGTTCAGTTAGGACCTGGCATCTCTGACCTTGTTCACTTATTCCCTCATTCCACAGCCTGTCTTTATAATTTGTAAACTCTCTCTCTCATATCTATCTGTCTATATGTAGATAGATAGGTATAGTAAACAACTAGGAAAACTAAGGATTTGATGTTTCAAAAGCTGTTGAAATTTCTTGGTTTCCCGTGCTTGACCATAGAGAGGATCCGTTCAGCCTTGTCCCTGGCTGATCTAGGCAATCTGTAACATTAAATGCTACATAGTCCCAAACCCATACACAGTCTTGAGTGAACCACACAGGTGACAAGGCAAGGAAAAGATTAAAGCAAAGGGTCATGAGCAGAGAGAGTATTTTAACTGCTCTTTGGTGAGGGTCACACTTGAATAACATCATGCTGACTGAAATTGCACTCTGCCCCTGAGCTACTCAACAACTTCATTTAAACCACTTTGAAAGATCGCCTGCCAGACAGTCCTGGGTATTTACAAATTCTTGTTACACATGCAATTTTCTGGTTCCCTAAAGTTTTCTGGAAACACTTTTTAAACAGGTAGGAAAATGAATTGGCCAATAACTATGCATCCTTGTTTTTTGATAATCAGTATAGTATGTTTTTTTGATATATTCTCAGTGTGTATTTCCTGATAACAGAATTCACATTGTTTACACACAAGGAGGTATAAGTAAATCATTTTAGTGTGGCAAAGTTTAGAGATATTTAATTCAGTGCATGTAAGCTTGCTGAGAATTTCTGGTAGAATACAATAATGTGAAACTGCCTATACAATAAGGTTGAAGAAAAACTTAGAAGGTACTTGAATACTTTCTCCCTGCTCATCAGGTTTTTTGTGTGTTTTCTATTTGTGAGAGTTGAGAATTTTTTCATTTATGTCAATTAATTCTCATCAGTGTCCCTGTAGATTTGAGTTTAGTTTCTGAATTTTTTCCTTTTATTAAGTATTAGTGTCTGTTTTCCTGTATGGCACAGCCTACAAAAGAAGCTGTACAGATCTCCTGGGGAAAAAGAAAACTTTGAAAACACATAAAGATTTGGTGGAATTATTGAAAAATTGATGTCTATCTTACAAAAAGAATTAAATCTAATTTACTATGAAGTAGCAGATTAACTGGATACATTTTTTATGCCTTTCCTCTTCTAACAAGCAAAATTTGATTGGCAGCTCATGTGGTTTAAATTTCAAAAAATAGTAAAAATTGCTTTTTTTGTTTAAGATATCATTGCTTATTGGGGTTCACAATGTACAAATAAACAGTACAATATTGTACCTTGACAATAAGGAATCTTAAGGGAATGAAAAATAAGTATGCTACAAAATTAAGGAATAAAAAATCCTTGACTGTAGAAATGTTCATAATAATGTATCAGTGTTGCTGGTATTTAGAAGTACAAGTAATGAAATGACTCAATTTTAGTGTTATCTCAAGCTTCTTGTTCTCATTGGTAAATAGTGAGATGAAAAATAAATTTTATCTGGGAATGCAAGGAAAATTAGAATACATATTGGCACGATTTTCCAGAGGGAAAAAAGAAAGCAAGATAACAATCATAATTCAAATTCAAAGAAAGTTACAACTGATGTAATATTTAGAGGTGTTTCACTTCTGTGTGGGGAGTATAGAAGAGAACAAGGTAAAGAATATTAAAATGCTTGATTATAGTTCACTGGATTAAGTGCTCATTTATTCAAGGAAATGTGAGACCCATCATTTATGCTACATTTTCTCTTTTGTATTCCTGGGATGCAGATAAACTTAACCTGGGAACAATATCAGTGAAGCCAGCTGAATGTTCACTTTCTGTTTAATATGGTCACACAGAAATTAGAACCATTTTCATGTGTCATTTCTTTAGTAGATGAGATGGAAAATTAATTTAGAAACAAAATTGCATAAAAAGTTGGATTCATCACTATTTTATTCTGTAAGTTAATACTTAAAAATTAATGTAATTTCTATGAATAAACATTTTTATATGAATTGTATCCAGTGTTATTAGAAGACATTTCATCTACTTTTCTATTAAGATTCTTTGTCAACTTATAATTATATAATCATACTAAATTTGTTAAATGTTTTCTGTCATAGAAAAGCAAAGACAAGATATATTTCATCTTTGTAATAGCCTTATGCAATGTCTGGATGAATTTCCTCCTGTTGATAAAATTTTACAAGGACAATTAGTTTGAAAGAAGACAGACAAGTGGCAAATAAGACATATAAGAATGAATAGTCTTAATTGTACTTGTCACTTGAAACTAGTAGCCAAATAAATTCACTTTTTCTGTAATGCATCATAATTTATGTGCAATCATATTGACAAAAGATATTTTCTGTAACTAGAAGAAAGCTGGTAAGGCCCAGTCTACCATGAGATGGATGAGATAAATGCTAATTTGTTACAAGAAATATCATAATTGTAGTAAAGCTGTTCTACAAAGGATATATTGCTTACCTTGACATTGTTTCTAATAATTTAAATGCTGATAAATGTGTTAATAATAACCAAGTGAAATTAAGGAGAAATTATGAGATATACATGACCAGGCTTGCAATATTTTAGTTAAGGGACAGACATCTTATTGGCTATAATGCATCTGAAACAAATGGTAAAATGTCAAAGATCTATGCAAAACAAATATCTCCTTGACTAAAAATTTTTCTTTCGGTCTACTGCATCCTTGATTTTTTTTCTGTTGCTTTTAATTTATTAACAATTTACATCCCCCTTTCAATAGTGACTACTCACAATGAACATCAAACCAGGGATCTAAGACAATTTCCTTTATTTCACCTACAATCTTATCCCCTCATCCATAACACGTGCAACTCCAAGTCCATGAGGCAAATGGTCAAGGGAATATACTTGTCAAACATTTCATGTGCCCCTGAATATTTAGGAAAGTTTCTCATAAGCCAAAGAGTTCAAAATATTTCTGCATATAGTGAATGCAAGTTCAAAGATTTTAGGGCTAGAAACAACTGTGAGTCATGAGGGTGATGGTGAGCCTTAAACTTGGAATTTGTTTCCCACTGAGGGTTAGGAAATATGCCAACAGTTTCATCAGGGGATCTTGGATTTATGCAGCGACTACAGTAACAGATGACTTGCAACAGTGGGACTGGTCTCCTGCGATAGGCACACCTCCATTGCAGCATATATATAAAACACAGACAAGATAAAAGTAAAGAAATTCCTGGCTCTATTTACCTCCAGATTACATTGGAGCTTATATAAAACTCAACCTAAGAGGTAAATTCATATCAAACACCTATTTAGATTAATTTTAGAGAAAAAGATGTTAAACTCAGAGAGTTGGACAGTGAAGATAAGCAATGAATGTTGGTTTATAGAAAAACATGAAGTGTGAATTGGCTCACTCCACCCTTCCACTTAAATAGTAGTAGTATTGTGCAGCAGTTAAAGTGTAACTCTGCAGATAAAATGTGTTCAAAATCTAGATCTTCCACGTCTTAGCTTTGTAATTGTGGGAAATATATTTCACATTTTTGTTTGCTTCTTTCCTTATATATTAGAGTCATCATGTATTTCTTATCTGCCAAAAAAACAAAACAAAACAAAAACTCTAAAAGCCAGTATTGTCCTTTATCTGTGACCATTTTATACAGCTCACACATCCCTTATTTTGTCCATTTCCTACCTACCACCAGCTTCTAAAACCATGGCACTATGTTCTATTGATGTTCCATCAAAAGGGACATCCCTATTTCACCAACCTCTTCTCTGAAAATCATCTTCATTGTATGGCTCCAACAGAAGCCAAAACTTGAAATATGTACAAGTGAACAGTGAACATACTTTCCCTGACAGTTATTTCCATTTTTGTTGTTGCTGATCCTTTATGCAATAAAATATCTTGAAAACTGTTATCTGCGTCAACTATGTCTAATTCCTCTTCTTTTATTTTCTCAGGAGTCCATTTTAGTCAGGTTTTCACCATAACAATCCACTGAAATTGCTTTTGTAAAAATAAACAATGACTCCTCATTACCAAATAAGATATTTATCAGCCCACATTTTATTTGATCAATAAGCAACGATAAACAATTTTTCACCCCTTCCTTCTTGACATTTTTTCTTAGTTGGCTTTTAAGGCAACAACTCTTATTTTGTAATACTTGTTTTGTCCCTTCTCCATCTCCTTTCAAGCTTCTGCTCCTCTTCCTTAGTCCTCTTATAGACTGTCCTGGTGATTACATATCTTATCACGGTTTTAAAGACTATCTATCTGACCAAACTACCAGACCACACCTCATTCCTGAAATCCAAATTAATATGTGTATCTTTCAATTTAACAGTGACCTTTAGATGGCTGAGATACCTCAAACTCAAAAGGACCAAATCTAAAATTCTCATTCCCTCCAAATCTTCTTGACTTGCACCTTTCCACAGCAACTTATTATTCCAATTCCTTAGGAAAAAAATGCTGTAGTTTTCTTTGACTTTTTGTTTATCTCACTACATGGATCTAATCTATCAACAAATGCTATTGATTCTACTACCAAGAAATGTCCAAAATCTTACCACTTCTCACTATGTCCAGTACTACAACCTTGGTGCAGGTCATTATTTTGATTATTGAATTAGCCAATCAGTATATCTTCTACAAGTAGGAATCAAATATTATCAATGTAACATGCATTCTCAATGCAGTGAGCAATGTGCTATTTCAGGAAATAATTGAGATCATGTTGTCATTCTTCCATAAAAGCCCTGTATTTGGTTCTCAGTTTCACTTAGAATAAATGCCATTGTTCCATAATAACCTAAATGTTCTTATATTTTTATTATTTTGTTACATATTGAAACTTATCTCTTGTTACTCATCTCTTATTACTATTAGTAGGAAATGAGAATTTATACACTTTGCTTTTATATAATCTCTGTGGGGAGAGGGTATAGAAATTTGGCAAAAGATAACGAAAAAGCCTCATGTGGTTGTTCCATAGCCAAGTAATCTACTTGCAAATAGCTTTCTGACAAATGAATACCATGGGTATCAGGAAATTTAAGCTGATTCTTATATATCTGGGTACCCTATTTATCTCTAGTTATTCTGCATTATGCTCATAAATGTTCTTGGATGAGGCTGAGTGTGACTGTAAGTAGAGCAGATGGATGAAATCATGTTTATAACAGGAGTGTACTCTGAACTATACACTGGCATGCATATTATGTATTGTATAAGTGAAATTTATGCATTACAACTGCCTGAGTAATTTGGTACCTAGTATAAATTCAAACAGCTTATATAGAGAGAATTCAGCCAAGTTTATGTCTGAAAGGAGGCTTGGCCTGGAGGAATAGAGGGATTCTAAAAGTTCAAGTGTGGCCCTCAGTGTCACAGCTGTTATCCCCTACTGGGGACACTGTATAGCTACTGGCTAGACATAAACTCTATGAAACTTGGACCTCTCTTTGAGAACATTGCTGATGATGGTGCAGTTAATCTTAAATGTGCTTTCTTTGGTGTCCTAAATAAACATACTTGATTTTCATGGACAGTTTCCAGGTCTCAGTTTTCCTTTAGCTCTTTTCTACTGTGTAATTTCCCACAATCATTTTCATTAAGAAAAAGCATTTATGCAAAACACCAAAATCATATTAGCAATTTTCCTTGGGGACTGAACTAGAATAATGCAAAGCGATGATGTTGTGGTGACTGTTTGAGATGCTTATGTTGAGATACACTAGTTTTATAGACAAGTGAGAAGAGAAAAAAATCTATCAGGAATGTAAACATATGATGTTTTTAGTAACTACTAATTCTGGGGAAAATGTTAAAAATAAAAAAAGGTGAAAGTTTTATGGTGGCTTTGTATGACACACTGTATTATTTACCATATTTTCCATTAAAATATATAAAAATATATTTATGCTAACATCATTGGTAATATTTATAATATATGGAAATTATTTATAATAAAAGGAAAATATTTCATTCTCCTCTAGGCAGGAAGCAGACTGAGAAGGTGGCTCAGTTCACATGGATGTTCTACCCTCCAGTGGCCCCTACAGACATATCCAATTAATATAGTAAGATGTAGAGTTCCTCCCAGAAGACAGAACCAAAGCCATGGAGAGGAATAGCCTGGATAGTTACTCCCAAGCAACATAAAAGTTGTTACATAGACAAAATACTGGAGAGTCAGTTCTCTCTTGACACCAACCTTTGAGTGATTGGGGGCCAAATAAGTTATTCCTTTATACAATAAATTGGTAAGAGTTGTTTGATTTACACAAGATTCTCAATTGAATGTGTTGTTCAATGCATGCTTTCTTAAATCAGGCTATTTAGTGAGGGAGGTGCAGATCTCTTCTCTTTCCATTACCGAAATTGTTTGAGTTGGGAACTCATCATGTGTAACATTAAGGAGAAAATTTGCTCAAGGACCCCACTACTGAAAAATAGAAAACGCTTTTTGAAATAATGTGAGTATTACAACTGAGGGTAATTTTTGAATCACTAAATAATAATGTTCAAAGATTGCAAGGGCCCAAACTATACCTTTTATTCAATCTTTGAAATAATCTTTGCAAAATCCCTTACTCATGTACTCCAGTGGCAAAGTTCTGAACTAGCCAAGAACGATGGTTTATTCTGTTTTGCTGTGTATTTTCTGGTTTGTCCTGCATGGGTCCAGGTAACAGAGAAAATATTTTTCTGACCTTAAAGTCAAAGAAAAATGGATACAAATGAAGATAATTTTAATAGTGGGGCAAAGGACTGACTTGTCTTAAACATAGAAGATAACCCAAAATCTAGGAGGGCTATAATAATGAGTATTATTTTTTTGGAGCTGTGAAATTTGGTATTCAAATAGTGGTATAAAAGAGGTGATGATATAGGTATGAGGTTTGAACCTCTGAATGATATTTGGGATAAATCGTCATAGAAATCATAATTCAGGTCTTGTAGTAAATAACATCTTCCAGGAACATTGTTAAAAATGGAAAGAAGAGAGTCATAAACATCCTCATTTGAGTGTTATAAGGGAACTCTGCAAAATAGTTTGAAAAGTGGAAGTCAGAGTGTGCTGTCATAGAAACTAAGGAAATAGAATTTAAAGAAAGAGGATGAATCAACACTATAAAAATGTACTGACAGTTAAAGTAAGATGAAAGTAAGAGCAAACCATTATATTTAAAGACAAGGAGGTCCTTGGTTACCCCGATAAGGGCAATTCCCTTGATGTGGTGAGGGTCAAAGGCAGACTATAGAGTATTGAGGAATCATCAGTAGTTGAAGAGATGGAGAAAGTGACTGTAGATAATTTTTAATAATATTTGTCTTGGGAAAGGGAGAAGAAGAAAATAATAGAAGAATACATAGGTTCAAATAGAGCTACTCTTTTCATTTATTCATTCACACAGGACAAATTTAAGTTTATTTAAGTACTGATGGAAAGGATATACAGTTGGCTCTTAAATAGTATGGATTTCAACTACTTATATGTGTATTTTTATTCAGTAACTATGGGTTTTTTGTGGATTTTTATTCAGTAACTATGGTTTTTTTGAGATTTGAGAAAATTAGAAAAAGCATTTTTACTCTAGTTTATTTATTATAAGAATACAGTATAGGTGGGCGAAGCCAGGATGGCGGCGTGAGTAGAGCAGTGGAAATCTCCTCCCAGAAACACATAGAGCTATGAAAATATAACAAAGAAAAATCTTCCTAAAATAGAGACCACAGGACACAGGACAACATCCAGACCACATCCACACCTGCAAGAACCCAGCGCCTTGTGAAGGGGGTAAGATACAAGCCCCAGCCTGGCGGGACCCGAGCGCCCCTCCCCCCGGCTCCCGGTGGGTGGAGAGAAACCGGAGCGGTTTTTTTTTTTTTTTTGGCGAGCGCTTTTTGGAAGCCTTAGAGGGACGGGCCCCCATTGCTGGGGAGGCAGGGTGGCAGGACTGGTGAGGAGGTGCCTGGGACCGGCGCCTGAGGACAAAGAATATCCCCCGTTTTTCCCTGCGGGACCGGTGGGCGGGTGCCTGAGACCGGCACTTGAGGACAGAGGAAATCGCACGTTTTTCCCCTTTTTTTTCTCTTTTCTGCGAGTGCTTTTTGGAAGCCTAAAAGGGACAGGGACCCCAGTGCTAGGGAGGCAGGGCGGCGGGACTGGTGAGCGGGTGCCTGGGACCGGCACCTGAGGACAAAGAATATCCCACATTTTTCCCTGTGGGACCGGTGGGTGGGTGCCTAATACCAGCACCTGAGGACGGAAAAATCGCGCGTTTTTCCCCTTTTTTTCTCTCTTTTTGGGGAGTGCTTTTTGGAAGACTTGAAGGGACAGGGACCCCGGTGCTAGGGAGGCAGGGCGGCGGGACTGGTGAGCAGGTGCCTGGGACCAGTGCCTGAGGACAAAGAATATCGAGCGTTCCTTCCCTGCGGGACCGGTGGGTGGGTGCTTTTAGGAAGCCTTGAAAGGACAGGGACCCTGGTGCTAGGGAAACAGGGCAGCAGGACCAGTGAGCGGGTGCCTGGGACCGGCACCTGAGGACAAAAAAAAAAAAAAAAAATCGCTTGTTTTTTCCTTTTTTTTCCTTTTTTTTTTTTCTCTTTCTTTCTGTTCCCTCTCTTATTGTTGCTGTTGTTGTTTTGGTTTGGAGAGTGCTTTTTGGAAATCTTAAAGGGGCAGGACAGGTCACTTAGACCAGAGGCAGGGAATCTGGGGATCTCTGTGCACTCTAACCCCCTGGGCAGCAGGGAGCACAGAGGCCCCTTACGGAGATAAATAGCCTCCTGGCCGCTCCCCCTCCAATGGGGCTCCACCATTTTGGAGGAACAACCCCAGCCAGGCCAAGCCCACAGCAACAGTGGAGATAAACCCCAAAGCAACTGGGCAGGAAGCAGAAGCCCTGTCTGCGCACAGCTGCCCAGCACAAGCAACTAGAGGTCGCTATTCTCCCAGGAAAAGGCTACAAACATACAAGAAGGGAAGCTCCTCCAGCGGTCACTTGTACCAGCTCTGCAAACTATCTCTATCACCATGAAAAGGCAAAACTACAGGCAGACAAAGATCACAGAGACAACACCTTAGAAGGAGACGGACCTAACTAGTCCTCCTGAAAAAGAATTCAAAATAAAAATCATGAACATGCTGACAGAGCTGCAGAGAAAAATGCAAGAGCAATGGGATGAGATGCAGAAAAAAATGCAAGAGCAGTGGGATGAGATGCAGAGAAAAATGCAAGAGCAGTGGGATGAAGTCCGGAAGGAGATCACAGATGTCAGGAAAGAGATCACAGAAGTGAAACAATCCCTGGAAGGATTTATAAGCAGAATGGATAAGATGCAAGAGGCCATTGAAGGAATAGAAGCCAGAGAACAGGAACGTATAGAAGATGACATAGAGAGAGATAAAAGGATCTCCAGGAATGAAACAACACTAAGAGAAATATGTGACCAATACAAAAGGAATAACATTCGTATTATAGGGATACCAGAAGAGGAAGAAAGAGGAAAAGGGATAGAAAGTGTCTTTGAAGATATAATTGCTGAAAACTTCCCCAAACTGGGGGAGGAAATAATCGAACAGACCATGGAATTACACAGAACCACCAACAGAAAGGATCCAAGGAGGACAACACCAAGACACATAGTAATTAAAATGGCAAGGCTCAAGGACAAGGAAAGAGTTTTAAAGGCAGCTAGAGAGAGAAAGGTCATCTATAAAGGAAAACCAATCAGGCTAACATCAGACTTCTCAACAGAAACCCTACAGGCCAGAAGAGAATGGCATGATATACTTAATGCAATGAAACAGAAGGGCCTTGAAACAAGGATACTATATCCAGCACGACTATCATTTAAATATGATGGTGGGATCAAACAATTCCCAGACAAGCAAAAGCTGAGGGAATTTGCTTCCCACAAACCACCTCTACAGGGCATCCTACAGGGACTGCTCTAGATGGGAGCACCCCTAAAAAGAGCACAGAACAAAACACACAACATATGAAGAAGGGAGGAGGAGGAATAAGAAGGGAGAGAAGAAAAGAATCTCCAGACAGTGTATATAACAGCTCAATAAGCGAGCTAAGTTAGGCAGTAAGATACTAAAGAAGCTAACCTTGAACCTTTGGTAACCATGAATCTAAAGCCTGAAATGGCAATAAGTACATATCTATCAATAGTCACCCTAAATGTAAATGGACTTAATGCACCAATCAAAAGACATAGAGCAATAGAATGGATAAAAAAGCAAGACCCATCTATATGCTGCTTACAAGAAACTCACCTTAAACCCAAAGATAAGCATAGACTAAAAGTCAAGGGATGGAAAAACATATTTCAGGCAAACAACAGTGAGAAGAAAGCAGGGGTTGCAGTACTAATATCAGACAAAATAGACTTCAAAACAAAGAAAGTAACAAGAGATAAAGAAGGACACTACATAATGATAAAGGGCTCAGTCCAACAAGCGGATATAACCATTCTAAATATATATGCACCCAACACAGGAGCACCAGCATATGTGAAGCAAATACTAACAGAACTAAAGAGGGAAATAGACTGCAATGTATTCATTGTAGGAGACTTCAACACACCACTCACCCCAAAGGATAGATCCACCGGGCAGAAAATAAGTAAAGACACACAGGCACTGAACAACACACTAGAACAGATGGACCTAATAGACATCTATAGAACTCTACATCCAAAAGCAACAGGATATACATTCTTCTCAAGGGCACATGGAACATTCTCCAGAATAGACCACATACTAGCTCACAAAAAGAGCCTCAGTAAATTCCAAAATACTGAAATTCTACCAACCAATTTTTCAGACCACAAAGGTATGAAAGTAGAAATAAATTCTACAAAGAAAACAAAAAGGCTCACAAACACATGGAGGCTTAACAACATGCTACTAAATAATCAATGGATCAATGAACAAATCAAAATAGAGATCAAGGAATATATAGAAACAAATGACAACAACAACACTAAGCCCCAACTTCTGTGGGATGCAGCGAAAGCAGTCTTAAGAGGAAAGTATATAGCAATCCAGGCACACTTGAAGAAGGAAGAACAATCCCAAATGAATAGTCTAACATCACAATTATTAAAACTGGAAAAAGAAGAACAAATGAGGCCTAAAGTCAGCAGAAGGAGGGACATAATAAAGATCAGAGAAGAAATAAACAAAATTGAGAAGAATAAAACAATAGCAAAAATCAACGAAACCAAGAGCTGGTTCTTTGAGAAAATAAACAAAATAGATAAGCCTCTAGCCCAACTTATTAAGAGAAAAAGAGAGTCAACAGAAATCAACATAATCAGAAATGAGAATGGAAAAATCACGACAGACTCCACAGAAATTCAAAGAACTATTAAAGACTACTATGAAAACCTATATGCCAACACGCTGGAAAACCTAGAAGAAATGGACAACTTCCTAGAAAAATACAACCTCCCAAGACTGACCAAGGAAGAAACACAAAAGTTAAACAAACCAATTACAAGCAAAGAAATTGAAACAGTAATCAAAAAACTACCCAAGAACAAAACCCCGGGGCCGGAGGGATTTACCTCGGAATTTTATCAGACACACAGAGAAGACATAATACCCATTCTCCTTAAAGTGTTCCACAAAATAGAAGAAGAGGGAATACTCCCAAACTCATTCTATGAAGCCAACATCACCCTAATACCAAAACCAGGAAAAGACCCTACCAAAAAAGAAAATTACAGACCAATATCCCTGATGAATGTAGATGCAAAAATACTCAATAAAATATTAGCAAACAGAATTCAACAGTATATCAAAAGGATCATACACCATGACCAAGTGGGGTTCATCCCAGGGATGCAAGGATGGTACAACATTCGAAAATCCATCAACATCATCCACCACATCAACAAAAAGAAAGACAAAAACCACATGATCATCTCCATAGATGCTGAAAAAGCATTTGACAAAATTCAACATCCATTCATGATAAAAACTCTCAGCAAAATGGGAATAGAGGGCAAGTACCTCAACATAATAAGGCCATATATGATAAACCCACAGCCAGCATTATACTGAACAGCGAGAAGCTGAAAGCATTTCCTCTGAGATCGGGAACCAGACAGGGATGCCCACGCTCCCCACTGTTATTTAACATAGTACTGGAGGTCCTAGCCACGGCAATCAGACAAAACAAAGAAATACAAGGAATCCAGATTGGTAAAGAAGAAGTTAAACTGTCACTATTTGCAGATGATATGATACTGTACATAAAAAACCCTAAAGACTCCACTCCAAAACTACTAGAACTGATATCGGAATACAGCAAAGTTGCAGGATACAAAATTAACACACAGAAATCTGTAGTTTTCCTATACACTAACAATGAATCAATAGAAAGAGAAATCAGGAAAACAATTCCATTCACCATTGCATCAAAAAGAATAAAATACCTAGGAATAAACCTAACCAAAGAAGTAAAAGACTTATACTCTGAAAACTACAAGTCACTCTTAAGAGAAATTAAAGGGGACACTAATAAATGGAAACTCATCCCATGCTCATGGCTAGGAAGAATTAATATCGTCAAAATGGCCATCCTGCCGAAAGCAATATACAAATTTGATGCAATCCCTCTCAAATTACCAGCAACATTCTTCAATGAATTGGAACAAATAATTCAAAAATTCATATGGAAACACCAAAGACCCCGAATAGCCAAAGCAATCCTGAAAAAGAAGAATAAAGTAGGGGGGATCTCACTCCCCAACTTCAAGCTCTACTACAAAGCCATAGTAATCAAGACAATTTGGTACTGCCACAAGAACAGAGCCACAGACCAGTGGAACAGATTAGAGACCCCAGAAATTAACCCAAACATATATGGTCAATTAATATTTGATAAAGGAGCCATGGACATACAATGGCAAAATGACAGTCTCTTCAACAGATGGTGCTGGCAAAACTGGACAGCTACATGTAGGAGAATGAAACTGGACCATTGTCTAACCCCATATAAAAAGGTAAACTCAAAATGGATCAAAGGCCTGAATGTAAGTCACGAAACCATTAAACTCTTGGAAAAAAACATAGGCAAAAACCTCTTAGACATAACCATGAGTGATCTCTTCTTGAACATATCTCCCCGGGCAAGGAAAACAACAGCAAAAATGAGCAAGTGGGACTACATTAAGCTGAAAAGCTTCTGTACAGCGAAAGACACCATCAATAGAACAAAAAGGAACCCTACAGTATGGGAGAATATATTTGAAAATGACAGATCCGATAAAGGCTTGACGTCCAGAATATATAAAGAGCTCACACGCCTCAACAAACAAAAAACAAATAACCCAATTAAAAAATGGGCAGAGGAACTGAACAGACAGTTCTCCAAAAAAGAAATACAGATGGCCAAGAGACACATGAAAAGATGCTCCACATCGCTAATTATCAGAGAAATGCAAATTAAAACTACAATGAGGTATCACCTCACACCAGTAAGGATAGCTGCCATCCAAAAGACAAACAACAACAAATGTTGGTGAGGCTGTGGAGAACGGGGAACCCTCCTACACTGCTGGTGGGAATGTAAATTAGTTCAACCATTGTGGAAAGCAGTATGGAGGTGCATCAAAATGCTCAAAACAGACCTACCATTTGACCCAGGAATTCCACTCCTAGGAATTTACCCTAAGAACGCAGCAATCAAGTTTGAGAAAGACAGATGCACTCCTATGTTTATCGCAGCACTATTTACAATAGCCAAGAATTGGAAGCAACCTAAATGTCCATCTGTAGATGAATGGATAAAGAAGATGTGGTACATAAACACAATTGAATACTACTCAGCCATAAGAAGTGGAAAAATCCAACCATTTGCAGCAACATGGATGGAGCTGGAGAGTATTATGCTCAGTGAAATAAGCCAAGCGGAGAAAGAGAAATACCAAATGATTTCACTCATCTGAGGAGTATAGGAACAAAGGAAAAACTGAAGGAACAAAACAGAAGCAGAATTACAGAACCCAAAAATGGACTAACAGGTACCAAAGGGAAAGGAACTGGGGAGGATGGGTGGGCAGGGAGGGATAAGGGGGGGGAAGAAGAAGAGGGGTATTAAGATTAGTATGCATGGGGGGAAGGGAGAAAGGGGAGGGTGGGCTGCACAACACAGAGAGGACAAGTAGTGACTCTACCACATTTTGCTAAGCTGATGGACAGTAACCGTAATGTGGTTGGGACCTGATATAGGGGAGAGCATAGTAAACATAGTATTCTTCAGGTAAGTGTAGATTAAAAATTTAAAAAAAAAAAGAAAGAAAGAAAGAAAAGGGGGATTACTCCTTAACAGGATAAAACTATTGGTAAATCAAAGATCAACGCATGCTTTAAATATCCTTAATGTTGATCACTTAAAGGGTGTCAGATGATCAGCTATGGAGGTACTCTTTTCTGATAATATTCCTTTCTCTTAATTAAAAAAAAAAAAAAAAGCAGTTACTGTGTGCTGACCTCCAATGAGTTCTGCACAGTGGTATAGAGGGCATGTCAAAGTGTGGGCAAAGGGTCTGTTTGTTTCTACACAGAAGATCAAGGCCTAGCTTGGATACCCAGAAAATGAACTAAGATACGATATGAGGAGGAGCTTCCGGCATCAGCACTCTCTGGAGGACTTGTGCCGGGGGATGATCATCAAAAAGCCTCCACAGGGATCCGGACGATGCTGCGGTTGTGGCTGCATCCAGCCCACCGTCTCCTGGACTTACCATAAGAAGGAGGGAGATGTCTAGGCTGGCATGTGCATACAGTGAGACAACGAATTTGACCGGATCTGTACTGTTGGAACTCAACCAGGAGTTGGGAGGGGTGCAAGTTGTAGCACCCCAAAATCTCATGACTATAGACTATCTATGGTTAAAAGAACATATGGGATGTGAACAGATCCCAGAAATGGGCTGCTTTAATTTGTCTGATGGTTCAAGTACAGTTGGACAATATCCATCATATCATAGACAAATTCTCACAAATGCCTAGGGTGCCTAAATGGTTTTCTTGGCTTCACTGGAGATGGCTGGTAATTATAGATTTGCTTTGTTTATGTCACCGTATTCCTATTATGTTAATATGTGTGTGCAAATTAGTTAGTAGTTTAAAACCTATACATACTTAAGGTACTATACAAGAAGATATGTCAAAGAAATAATCAATCTTCCCAAGTTTCTTTCATATGCTACATCTATAGCTTTTCTTCTTCCTTCCTAATTACAAACCTTAAATAGAATTCGTGCCTCATATCGAATTTACCGAGTATCATAATTCCTCCAGGTGGTAAAGATACCTCGAGACAAGTGCTGGGCATAGAAGCCACAGGGCATAAATCTGCAAAGAAGTAAAAAGCTAACCTTTGCAAACAATATGGCTTCTCTCTCACTTACCAACTTTACATTTCCCTGTATTGCCCCGGAAGATGACTGGTTAGCCAGAGACGGGTAAGATTCCTCAAGGGAGGAACAACCTAAGACAGGCACAGTCGCAGGGAGGCCATCAGGTGAGAATTTGGGGATCAACAGAGGTGAGGCTCAGAACCTCACCCCCCCTGCTTTGAGAGAAATCTTCTGCATCCGTGGATGTCTTGCTGCCCTTGTCTAGCCTGGATTAATACTTAGTCCATAGGCACACACCTGATCATCTGATCATCTACATTTGCCTTCTTACAGCACTAAACTATGTTTTCTACCTTTATCTTGCATCTACCTACCACTTCATCATTTTATTAAAAATAAAAATAATAATAATAATAGGAGAAATGTGGGATCAACATATAAATCAAGTACAAAAATCAAACGAATATTCATATTTGACCTGATGGTTTATAGGTCATATTGCATGATCAAAACCGAAAGTTTCTGTGATGACTGCCCTTGTACTGCTCACCATGTAAGAATTTATTCACTATGTAAGAATTCGTTCACCATGTAAGAACTTGTTCGTTATGCTTCAGAAGATTGGAGACTGACGAGAATTAGGCTTGAGATGGATTAATGACTGTACATTGAGCGTTGACCCCCCTATACTGAATTTTATTGTTGTTAACAACCATTTGATCAATAAATATGAGAGATGCCCTCTCAAAAAAAAAAAAAAAAAAAAAGAATACAGTATATAATACTCATACAAACTATGTGTTAATCAGATGTTTATATCATTGGTTAGGCTGCCAGTCAACAATAGGCTATTAGTAGTTAATGGGGAGAGTCAACAGTTATCTGCAGATTTTTGACAGTGCAAGGAGTCGGCACTCCTAGCCCCAATGTTGTTAAGGGTCAACCATATAAAGCATGAGAAGTTGATGAAACAGAATACTTATTTTAAAACAGCATCTGTTGGGGTGGACAGGATCAATACATTGTGCAAGATAAGGGATAATAGTTCAAACATTAAAATAATAACTAGAATGCATATAAAAGCAGGATTGCTGGCAAGATATTGAGGGGGCACTCTTCTCTGTGCCTTTTTTCTCTATAAAGTACAGATATAGGCAACAAAGTACACATATGGAATTTATGAAGAACAGAAACAGTTGGATTGATGCTTGGGGAGAGTGGATCTCATTTGGAACAGGCATTTTGGAAGATAAAAGAAAGATTGAAAAGGAAATCAGAGAAGGATTTCTGGCAGAATGGAGGACTCACTTTATAGAACAAGACTCTTAGTAAAAACAATGTAATGGTAAAGCTATGCCCAACAGTGTTTAGAAGCTTGAAGGTGGACTCTGAGAAGATGAACATTTGGGTAGATCCAAGGTTGTGACTTTATCAGAAAAGTGAGACAGGAAACCAATGGGAAACAATTAGATGACATTTGCCAGGAGGTTATTTAAAGGATGGCCCCATTTAACTTTCTGGAAGAAAGTGAACACAAAGTATGGAGGAATCGTAGGGATGAAGATCCCACTACCAATAGCCCCTCAGAGCTATAGTGAGAGACTCAAAAAGATACAAGAATTACAAATTATCATGCATGGAGTAAATGACAGAATTTCCAGCACCTCCCACCTGGTCTTAGCCATTTATATCAGTAAGTGTTTACTGCTGCAACCTCTGGGGCAAGGGGTGGAGAGAAAACGGCCATTCTCTCCTCCCCTCCATTCCTGGTGCGTAATTGGTCTGGCGTTTGTCAATCACCAAGGACCTGCACATGGAGTTCTTTCCAGAAAGGGCAGGTGAGAAGTAGAAAGTGCACAGTGGCTGCAGAGTGTGAGCTGCAGCTGGAGGAGACAGACAGCACTAAGCCTGGCTAGTGACTATGAGTAATAAAAGTCTTTCTCCCAGCTGACCTTTTCCCTTGACTTATTTTGGTTTCAATAGCTTCATAGTGGATTCAACCAAGGGTGGGTGGGGAGGGAATACCCTTCCCCTCAGAGCTAAAGAATATCACCTGGAATTTCCTCCGTATCATTTATAGTTCCCTTTTTGTATTTTTTGTCTTTTCTTCTCTTCATGAAGGTTTGGTTTATCTGGTTTCTTATCCATTGATTGACATCATATTCTCTGTTATCAAGTAATTTGTTCTGAGCAATACAAGGGGTGATACTGTGTGGTATAAAAATCTCTCTTTAAAAGAAGTGTATAAATATTAAATTATTAATAAACACTTTTTTGAATTCATAGCTAAATTTGAGATATTAAAAAAAAAAGTTCCTAGTAGCCAGATTGACTTGATTGATATGATCCTAAAGCTCTGTGTACCTTGGTAGTATTTGCTATATCACAAGAAGTAGATGTGAAATGAAAGAGCTACAAAAATACAGGCTTTTGAGGAAATATACCTTTAGTACAACTGTGTGTGTGTGTGTGTGTGTGTGTGTGTGTATAAATTCTACCAGTTGGCAAAAGGCTATTTCAAAAAAACTTGTTTGATAAGCATTTCAGATCCAAATAAAGGAAATAAAGCATCCTCTGATATCTCAAAAAATTTCCAGCTTCAAAAATATGAGGGTGCAAATAAATACTCCCTGTATGGTATAGCAAATGTTGGTCAAGAGTTAAATTAAAATGGTTATAGGGTGTTACATTACTAGGTAGGAAAAACAAAAACAATTCTCCCTAGAGAAATATATTTTAGGTGTTATAGAATTTCTACAGATAAAGTCCAAATTAATATAGATTAATAATAAAACAAGAATCATTAGTAAGATACTAAAATAATGGACTAAGATTAATGATGACATGAACGTATTGAAATCTCAGAACCAGGATGTAATAATAAAGATATAAATATGGAAATAGGAAACAGGAACAGAAAAATAACCTTTTTCAAAATGACTGCCACGATTTTTTTGAAAAAAGAACAAATAGAATTTCTAGAAATATCATATGTAAGAAACCAAGGAATAGGTTAAAAAGACAAGAATAAGGTGATAGCGGAATACACAATTATGAGGGAAAAACCTGCGAATTGGAAAATAACTGAAGAAATTACTGTTAAGTCAGCTCAAAGAGATAAGATAGAAATGAAGGACAGATTAATACACATGGAAGGCAAAATGATAAGGTACAATTTATATCCTCCAAAAATATTTAAAAAGAAACCCAAAGATGGAGGACTCACACACAACCTAATTCCAACACTTATTATGAAGCAACAGGAATCAAGACCTTTTATCAAGTGTGCTACTGATAAAGGGACAGATAAGTAGACCAATGGAGAATAATAAAAATCAGAAATAGACTGTCATATATATGGGTTTTTCACTTTGAGAAAAGGTGTAAATGCTATTCTATGGATAAAGAATAGTCTGTACCACAAATGGAGTTGTAACAAATGAGAATCCATATGCAAAAAAAAAGAACCTTCATACCTCACACAATATATAAAAATTAACTCAAAATGGATCATAGAGTTAAACTTAAATCATACAGCTATAAAACTTATGGCCGAATATGTAAAATAAACTTTATGTTACCTCAGGTTAGGCAAAGCTTTTCTTAAATACAACTAAAAACGATTTACACAAGTAAAAAATAATAAATTGGACTTCATCAAAATTAAGAATTTTTTTTCCTCCAATAACCACTTAACAGATTACAAAGACAAGACACAGACTGGGAGAAAGTATTTGGAAACTACATATCTGATAAAAGACTTGTATGCAGATTACTTAAAAAACTTCTCAATTTTCAAGTTCAAAAATAGGAAGACACAACTTAGCAAAAAAGAATGGGCAAAAGATTTGAAGAGTTACTCCAAGAAGTAAGATGTATAGATTATAAATAAGCATGAGAAGGTGTAAATTGATACCTTAATGAGATACCACTGTACAAATATTGGGACGGTCCAGAAAAAAGCAAGGTGACAATATCAGTTGTGGGGAAAGATTTAGAGCAATAGGAATTTTCATACATTGCTGATTAGATTGCAAAATTCAGTCACTTTACAAAATATTTTGGTCTTTTCTTTAAAAGTTAACTATATATTACCATGTGACTCAAAAAGAGGGCTTCTAGATATCTACCCAAGTGAAAAGAAAATATATATTCACACAAGTTCTAATGTGAATGTTTACAGCAGTTTTTCATAACCATCTAAAACTCGAAACTATCTAAATGTCTTGAAACTAGTGAATGATAAATGTACTCTGATATACTTACACAGTATACTAGTATTCAGGAATAAAAGTACTAGTTATTGGTATATGACAACATGGATGACTTTCCAATGCATTATGCTAAAAAGCCAGATACAAAAGGCTAAATACCATAAGCATATATTTATATAATATTCTTTAAAAGAAAAATGAAAGGGACAGCTAATGAAGATCAGTGTTTCTCAGGTGTTGGAAGTTTGGTAAAGTTTAAACTATAAACAAGAATAGGATTTTTGAAAGGATGATGGAGTTATTTTATACTCCAATAAGTTGACAGTGAGAGCCTTGGGAAAAGATGGCAGAGTACGAAGCCAACTCAGAAACTTCCTCCCACATACACACCAAGGTAGCATGTACAGCAAATACAACTAACCCTGAAAACGGCCTGAAGTCTGTAGAACAGACCACCTATGCCTGGTGAAGAAGAAAACACCTGTGATCAAGACCCAAGCCCTTCCCCCATCCCAACCACAGCTGGGAGAGAGAGGAATGGAGCAAGGAGAGGATAAGCCCTCTGTACATCTGACGATGAGTATCTGCTCTGGGAACATGAGTCCACATTGCACTGGGTCCTCGTGATTAGTGGGATGGGACACCAGAGAGAGCTGGAGCACTTTGGGAGGATGAGACTCCAGCCCCTTGTGGAGGACAAGAACTCTTCACTGGTATCACTGAGATCCAGAGCAGAGGCAGCAGTGTGGAACATTTCCCAGCAGCAAGATGGAAGCCAGAGGGGCAAGGGTGGGAGGGAGTTTTCTCTAGAGGAGAAAGGGCAGGTGGAAAATTCTTCCCTAGCCTCCCCTCAGTCCATCCGTTTGGGTGCTTCTAAGAACCAACCCAAAACACTCCATTCCCCTTACTGGTGGCTCCACTTCATGGCACTTTCCTGTACACCTGCTCACCCACATGTAAGGCCTCTAGTCCAGCAGCGGTCAGACATTGTGGCCTGTGAGGCAGAAGAGGATTTCCCAGCTTTCACTGCACTTTCTCAACCCAACTGCAGAGTCACTGGGGCATCCAGCTCCAAACTCTCATTCTGCCTCAATGGGAGCTCAGTCCTGCATGGCATTCCCTTATGTGCTTGCCCCACTGTCCAAGTGGTACCACCATCACTACCAGGCAGGGAGAGGGTGACTTGCCCACAATGATCCCAGCGGGCATGGTGCCATCATTCAGCTCACAAATGGCACAGAAGGAGCTGTCAGCCCCTATTAACAGAGATCAGCCACTGCTGGCAGACAGGTAGAGAGACAGCCCACCAACAGCAACTGCAGATCCACCGCAAAGTAGAATCAGGCACTGGTGAATGCGTGAAGAGTCTTGAGCTTCTAGCCACCACAGGATGCCTGCCTAATAAAGCAGTTACTTTCTAGACCAGGAGATATAGCTGATATAACTAATACAAAGGAAGAAACACAGGAACCCAGAAAAATGAGGAGGTCAAGGGATAAGTTAAAAATAAAAGAACAGGAAAAGACACCAAAAAGAGAGCTAAATAAAGCAGAGATTGTCAATTTCTTGATAAAAAATTTCAAAGTAACAGACTTAAATATACTCACTGACTTGAAGAAAAGAATTGATGATCTCAGAGACAATTTCAACAAAGAGATAAAATACTTCAATAAGAGCCAAAAAAAGAAAGCCAATCACAATACTAAAGAAAACCATCAAATAAAAAGAGAAGAGTGTAAGAGAAGAAGAAAGAAACAGAGAGGAGCTATAAAAACAACCAGAAAACAACAATAAAATGGTAATAAATGTAAGCCTATTAATAACAAGTGTAAGGACTGAAGGCACCAATAAAAACACATAAGGAGGCAGAATGGATAAAGAAACAAGACCCATCTATATGCTACCTACAAGACACTCATTTCAGACCTAAACACATACATAGACTGCATGTGAAGGTATAAAGAAATATATTTCATGCTAATAAAAGAGAAAAAGCAGGAGTGGCAGTCCTCATATCAGACAAAATAGACTTCAAAACAAAGAAAGCAACAAGGGACACTGACGTGAAGGACATTACATAATGATAAAGGGATCAGTCCAACAAGAAGATATAACAAATATAAGTATCTTATGCACCTATCATATGAGCACCAAAATATGTAAATCAAATACTAAAAGAAATAAAAGGAGAAATACACTACAACTCAATCACATTAGGGGACTTTACCACCCCACATACATCAATGTACAGATCATCCAGACAGAAAATAAATAAGGAAACAGAGGTACTGAACACTATATTATAGCAGATGGACTTAACAGATATATACAGAACATTCTACCCCAAAGCATCAGGATTCATATTTTTCTCAAGTGTATATGGAATGTTCTTCAGGTTAGATCACATACTATGCCACAAAAAAGAGATTCCATAAATTTAAAAAATTGAAAACTGTATCAAATAATTTTTCAGACAACAATGGTATGAAATTAGAAATAAAGAAAACAAAAAACCCACAAACACGTGGAGGCCACCGAATATGCCTCTAAATAATCAATGGATCAATGAAGAAATCAAGCTATACATATAGACAAACGAAAACAAAAATAAAAGTTCAAAATATGTGTGACCCTACAAAAGTAGTGCTAAGAGTGAAGTACATAGCAATATAGGCCAACCTCAAGAAAGAAGAACAACCCCAAATAAAGACTCTAAACTCACCAGTAAAGGACAACATTAAAAAAAGATGAACAAATAAATCACAAAGTTAATAGGAGAGAAATAATAAAGATCAGAGCAGAAATTAATAAACAGTAAAACAATAGAAAAAATTAATGAAACAAAGAGCTGGCTCTTTGACAAGATAAATAAAAAAGACAAACCCTTAGCTAGACTTTCTAAGATAAAAGACAGAGACACAATTTTAAAAAATCAGAAATGAAAAAGTAATAGTTACAACTAACAGCACAGAAATACAAAGAATTATTAGAGAAGTCTATGAAAAATTGTATAAATAAAAACCAGAAAACCAAGAAGAAATGAACACTTCCTAGAAAACTACAACCTTCTAAGACTGACCCAGGAAGATACAGAAAATCTGAACAGACCAATTACCAGTAACAAAATTGAATAGCTAATCAAAACACTTCCAAACAAAATTCCAGAACTACATGGCTTCACAGCTGAATTCTACTGAACATTTGAAGAAAAGCTAATACTCATCCTTCTTAAAGTTTTCTAAAAAGTAGAAGAGGAGGGGATTCTTCCAAACTCATTCTATGAGGCTATCATCACTCTAAAACCAAAATCAAAGACACTACAAAAAAAGAAAATTATAGATCAATATGCCTGATGAATACAGACTCAAAAATCCTCAATAAAATTAAAAAATACATCAAAAAGATCATCTGTCATGACTAAGTGGAATTTATTCCAAGGATGCAAGGATGTATAATATTTGTAAATCAATGAATATGATACACCAAATTAACAAAAGGAAGGATAAAAATCATAGGATCACTTCAATAGATGCTGAAAAAGCATCTGACAGAATCCAACATCCATTCATGATAAAAACTCTCCAACAAAAGGGTATAGAGAGTACATGCCTCAACATAATAAGGTCCATATAACAACAAACCCACAGCCAACATCATAATTGATGGCCAAAAGCTGAAAGCTTTTCCTCTAAGTTCAGGAGCAAAACAAGAATACACACTCTTGCCACCTGTATTCAACAGAGTACTGGAGGTTCTAGCCATGGCAATCAGACAAGATAAAGAGATAAAAGGCATCTGGATTGGTAAGGAAGAAGTTAACATGTCACTGTTTGCAAATGATGTGATTTACATGTAGAAAAACGTAAAGACTCCACCAACAATCATTGGAACTAATAACTAAATTATGCAAAGTTGTAGGATAAAAAATTAATAAACATAAATTTGTTGTATACTTACATAATAACAAAAAACTAGCAGAAAAGGAAATGAGGAAAACAATTCCATTTACAATTGCATCAAAAAGAATAAAATACCTAGGAATAAATCTAACCAAGGAGATCAAAGACCCATATTCTGAAAACTATAAGACACATGAGTGAAATTAAAGAAGACACAAATAAATGGAAATCTATCCCATCCTCATGTATAGGAAAAATTGATATTGTCAAAATTGCTATCCCTCCAAAGGCAACTTACAGATTCAGTGCAATCCCTATCAAAATGCCAATGGCATTTTTCAATGAACTAGAGCAAATAACCCTAAAATTCATATGGAACCACAAAGGAAACTCAAGAGCCAAAGCAATCTTGAGGAAGAGTAGCAAAGCTTAGAATATTATGCTCCCTGATTTCAAGCTATACAACAAAGCTACAGTAATCAAAAAAATTTGGTATTGGCACAAGAACTGACCTATAGATCATGGGACAGAATACAGATCCCAGAAATAAACCCATGCATATATGTTCAATTAATATACAATAAAGGAGCCATGAATATACAATGACAGTCTCTTCAATAAATTTTGTTCGAAAAACTCAATGGCTATATGTAAGAGAATGAAATTACTTTCTAATCTCATATACCAAAGTAGACTCAGAATTGATTAAAGACCTAAATTTAAGATAAGAAACCATAAAACTTTTAGAAGAAAACATAAGCAAATTCTCTTGAACATAAACATGAGCAGTCTTTTTCTGGGCACATCTCGTTGGGCCAGGGAAACAAAATAGAAAATGAGTAAGTGGGACTACATCAAACTATAAAGCTTTTGTACAGCAAAAGACATCATCAAGACAAAGAATCCTACAGTATGGGTGAATATATTTGTAAAGGATTAATTTGATAAGGTGTTAACATCCAAAATATATAAATAACTCATATACCTCAAAACCTAAAAACAAATAACCTAATTAAAAAATGGGTAGAAGGCCTGAACAGACATTCATCCAAAGAAGAAATACAGATGTCCATCAGACACATGAAAAGATGATTCACAGCACTAATCATCAGGGATATGCATATCAAAAGCACAGTGACTAGTGCCATTCTCATGCCAGTTATAATAGCTACTATCCAAAAGAGAAGAAATAACAATGTTGGTGAGGATGTAGAAAAAAAGGAACACTCTTACACTGTTGGTGTGAATTAAACTGACACCACCACTGTGGAAAGCAGTATAGAGTTTCCTCAGAAAAGTTAAAATAGAAATACCATATGACACAGTAATTCCACTTCTAGGAATTTACCCAAAGAAAACAAAATCCTTGATGCAAAATGATATATGCACCCCTGTTTATTGCTGCATTATTTACTATAGGCAAGATATAGAAGCAACCTAAGTGTCCATGAGTAGATGAATGGATAAGGAAATGATCACTATACACAATGGAATATTATTCAGTCATGAATAAAAGAAACCCTGCCATTTGATACAACATGGATGGACCTACAGAGTATTACGCTAAGTGAAATAAGCCAGTATGAGAAAAACAAATACCATATGACTTCACTTACTTGTGGAATCTAAAAACAAAACAAAACAAAGTGAACAAAATAGCAGTTGAGCCAGAGACACTGAGGAGTGACTGGTGGATACCACTGGAGAAAGGTGGGATGAGTGAATATGGAGGATGATGGGGATAAAGGGGCACAAAAACTCAGTTGTAATATAAATTGGGCACAAGGAAGGAAGTGCAGCATGGAGAATATGTGATTCTGTAACATCTTTCTATGTTGACATATAGTAACTGCTGTAGTTGGGGTGAGGATTTAATAATATGTATAACTGTTGAGCTATTGTGCTGTATACTTGAAACCAATATAAGATTGTATATCAACTATACTTCAGTAAAAATAAATAAATAAATATATATATATACATATATTTTATTTTGTTATCATTAATGTACAATTACATGAGGAACATTGTTTACTAGACTGCCCCTTCACCAAGTCACCCCCTTAAACCCCATTACAGTCACTGTCCATCAGCATGGTAAGATGCTGTAGAATCACTACTTGTCTTCTCTGTGTTGCACAGCCCTCCCCATGCCTCCCCCCACATTATACATACTATTCTTAATGCCCCCTTTCTTCCCCCTTCCCTTATCACACCCATCCCAACCATCCTCCCCAGTCCCTTTCCCTTTGGTAACTGATAGTCCATTCTTGGGTTCTGTGATTCTGCTGCTGTTTTGTTCCTTCAGTTTTTTTCTTTGTTCTTATACTCCACATATGAGTGAAATCATTTGGTACTTGCCTTTCTCTGCCTAGCTTATTTCACTGAGCATAATACCCTTCAGCTCCATCCATGTTATTGCAAATGGTAGGATTTGTTTTCTTCTTATGGCTGAATAATATTATATTGTGTATATGTACCACATCTTCTTTATCCATTCATCTACTGATGAACACTTAGGTTGCTTTCATTTCTTGGCTATTGTAAATAGTGCTGTGATAAACATAGGAGTGCATCTGTCTTTTTCAAACTGGGCTGCTGCATTCTTAGGAAGGAATTCCTGGGTCAAATGGTATTTCTATTTTGAGCTTTTTGAGGAACCTCCATATTGCTTTCTACAATGGTGGAACTAATTTACACTCCCACCAGCAGTATAGGAGGGTTTCCCTTTCTCCACAACCTTGCCAACATTTGTTGTTATTTGTCTTTGGGATGGTGGCAATCCTTACTGGTGTGAGGTGATACCTCATTGTGCTTCTAATTTGCATTTCTCTGATGACAAGTGATGTGGAGCAACTTTTCATATGTCTATTGGCCATCTGAATTTCTTCTTTGGAGAACTGTCTGTTCAGCTCCTTTGCCCATTTTTTAATTGGATTATTTGCTTTTTGTTTGTTGAGGTGCATGAGCTCTTTACATATTTTGGATGCCAACCCTTTACCAGATCTGTCATTTATGCATACATTCTCCTATACTTTACGATGCCTTTTTCTTCTATTGATGTTGTCCTTTGCTGTCCTTTGGGTAGTTTTTTGATTACCAATTCAACTTATTTGCTGGTCATTGGTCTGTTTAGATTTTGTGCTTCTTCCTTGGTCAGTCTTGGAAGGTTGTATTTTTCTTGGAAGTTGTCCATTTCTTCTAGGTTTTCCAGCTTGTTAGCATATAGGTTTTCATAGTGTTCTTTAATAATTCTTTGTATTTCTGTGGGTTCTGTCATGATTTTTCCTTTCTCATTTCTGATTTTGTTCATGTGTGTTGACTCTCTTTTTCTCTTAGTAATTCTGGCTAGAGGCTTACCTATTTTGTTTATTTTCTCAAAGAACCAGCTCTTTGTTTCATTGATTTTTTCTATTGTTTTATTCTCAATTTTATTTATTTCTTCTCTGATCTTTATTATGTCCCTCCTTCTGCTGACTTTAGGCCTCATTTGTCCTTTTTCCAATTTCAATAATTGTGATGTTAGACTATTCATTTGGGATTGTTCTTCCTTCTTTAAATATGCCTGGATTGCTATATACTTTCCTCTTAGAACTGCTTTCGCTGCATCCCACAGAATTTGGGGCTTTGTGTTGTTGTTGTTTCCATATATTTGTTTCCATATATTTGTTTCCATATATTGCTTGCTCTCTATTTTAATTTGGTCATCGATCCATTGATTATTTAGGAACATGTTGTTTAGCCTCCGTGTGTTTGTGAGCCTTTTTGTTTTCTTTGTACAATTTATTTCTAGTTTTTACCTTTGTGGTCTGAGAAGTTTTTGGTAGAATTTCAATCTTTTTGAATTTACTGAGTCTCTTTTTGTGGCCCAGTATGTGGTCTACTCTGGAGAATGTTCCATGTGCACTTGAGAAGAATGTGTATCCTGCTGCATTTGGGTGTAGAGTTCTGTAAATGTCTATTAGGTCCATCTGTTCTACTGTGTTGTTCAGTGCCTCTGTACCCTTACTTATTTTATGTCTGGTGGATCTGTCCTTTGCCGTGAGTGGTGTGCTGAATTCGCTTAAAATTTATGAAGTGCATTCTATTTCCTCCTTTAATTCTTTTAGTATTTGTTTCACATATGTTGGTGCTCCTGTATTGGCTGCATATATGTTTGTAATGGTTATATCCTCTTGTTAGACTGACCCCTTTATCATTATGTAATTTCCTTCTTTATCTCTTGTTACTTTCATTGTTTTGAAGTCTATTTTGTCTGATATTAGTACTGCAACACCTGCCTTTTTTCTCCTTGTTGTTTGCATGAAATATGTTTTTCCATCCCTTGACTTTTAGTCTGTGTATGTCTTTGGGTTTGAGGCGTGTTTCTTGTAAGCAGCATATAGATGGGTCTTGCTTTTTATCCATTCTGTTACTCTGTGTCTTTTGATTGGTGCATTCAGTCTGCTTACATTTAGGGTGATTTTTGAAAGATATGTACTTATTGTCATTGCAGGTTTTAGATTCATGGTTACCAAAGATTCAATGTTAGCTTCTTTGCTATCTAACTGTCTAACTTAACTCACTTATTGAGCTATTATAAACACAGTTTGATGATTCTTTATTTCTCCCTTCTTCTGCTCTCCTCCTATTGCTGTGAGGAGCCTCAGAACCGCACTGTCTTCCAGGGGGTTAGGTCCGTCAGAGTTCCCCAGGATTTCCAGCTGCTGGGCTGAGTGCACCAGGATGCTTTAGTCCAGCTGTGAGCCTCCTGTCCCTTTAAGACTTTCAAAAAAATTTGCTTTTCTTTTGGCCCAGGGGTGCCAGCTGCAGGGACCTGCTCTCAGATTTTACTGTCCCGTTTCCCTAGTATCCAGCACACCATGCACTGTGTGTATACACTCTGGTGCAGATGGCTAGAGCTGGATGTTTAACAGTCCTGGGCTCCCTCTCCCTCCCCACTCTGACTCCTCTCCTCCCACTGGGGAGCTGGGGTGGGAGGGCCCGCTCAGGTCCCACCGGGTCGTGGCTTGTATCTTACGGCATTTGTGAGGCGCTGGGTTCTCACAGGTGTAGATGTTGCCTGGCTGTTGTACTATATCTTCTGGTCTCTCTTTTAGGGATAGTTGTATTTGTTGTGTTTTCAAAAATATATATGGTTTTGAGAAGAGATTTCTACTGCCCTACTCTCACTGCTGTCTTGGCTCCTCAGTACATTTTTAATACAACTGTGCGCATTTGTTCAACTTGCAGAACTGTTTTCTAAAAAGGATGAAATTTAATGATTTAACTTGCGTATTAATAAAACAAATGAAAAAATGTCTGATAATGTCCATAATATTTATGTTAAATACACAACAATGTCATCATTCAACTATTGCAATCTATAAAATAGGTAATTTTATGATTTACATTTTAATCATAATTTATACTTTAAAATTCTTTGAATGTAGTCATATTTTGAGGAACATTTATAGCTTTTAATGCTTATTTTAGATAAGAGAAAGACTAAAACTTAAATAATTACCTCCTACTTAAAAAAATTTGAAAAAGATATGTCTCTATGTGCCTAGACTGAGAAATTTGACATCTGAAAATATTCACTAATATGACTATTTAAGGATGAAAAAATTCATTCATAATCTCAGAGGAAATATGTACATCACATAAAGTTTATAATATTTTTTCCCAAATAAACATGTTCTATCAATCATAAGAAAAATTCCAACAACCTGTTGAAAAGTTATCAACTGAAGGTTCATAGAGGTTTAAATATGAATGGGCATTGAGACATGAGCTGATACTTTTCTTACATGAAATCAGCAAATGCAAATTAAAACCACAGGAATTTCCTTCCTGGATATGACAGAATGTCTTGTAAACCAATGCTCTACTACAAATTGATAATGGATTTTTAGAAATCTCTTTGAAGTTACATTAAAAGTTGCTGAATAATTCAAGGATTAATGAGCAAATATCCTTAAGAAAATGGAAGATAGTGTGTGTGTGTGTGTGTTTGTTAAGCATGACATATTGGTCTTGCCTTTGCTCTGGATCATGTGATGATTTTTACTCAAGGCAGAGCATCAAGCTGAGAAGACAATCAGAAAGCTGTGGACATAATGCAGGGAAACCAGTAAAGCTTTTGACAACAGCATGGGGCAGAGACACAAAAACTGGAGTTGGGGTTTACTATGAAAGCAGCCAAAACTTGTGGGAAAGGGAGAAACCCAGGGAGAAGGGAAGTGTAAAGACATTGATGCTGTAGCCTCTAATCTTTTCGCCTTTAGGCATTTGCCCACCCTCGTGCTACACATGAAAATCAATCTAAGAAATCAACAAAAGAGCAGCTGGAAAGGTGAGCTTACCTTATGTACTATCATGTGCATAGTTGAGTATAATGGAGCACCAAGCAAGAGGGGTCCTGGTGGAAACCTTAGATTCTCAACATCAGAGAAGACTAAGCAACTAGAAGTCATTAGAAAATATTAAGGCTGACACACAGAGAACCAAAAAAAAAAAAAATAATACAGAATAAAGCAAAGAGACACATAGGACACCTAAAAATGTCTATTCAGTATGTGTAATTGAAGATCTTGAAGAAGGTGAGGAAGTAGAAGCAATATTTGATGAGCTGGTAACTGAGAATTTGTCAAAAATGATGAAAGACAGCAATCCACAGACACAAAAAATGTTATGAACTCTAATATAATAAATGTAGATAAATTCCAACTAGGCACATCATAGTTATACTTCTAAAAACAAAAGAGAGGAAAAACATAAAGATAAACTAGGGAGCAATAATAAGACAGCTGGTTTCCCTACAATAAAAAATAAAAACAGAAAATAATTGCAGAGGATATTTAAAGTATTGAATAAAAAGAACTTCTAAAGTAGAATTTCAAGTCAAATAATAATGTCCTTCAAAAGTGAAGATGAAATAAAGGTAATTTCAAACAAGTATAATGTGCGAGAGAGAGTCATTTCTAGCCTATTGAAACAAATGATAGATATCAAAGTTTTTTACTGTTGCTTATGTCAGAGAGAAAGAAGGTTATCCTACTAAATATAAAAGTAAATAAAGGAATTAATAGCTGAATAGCAATGAAACCAGTGATTAGGTGAATATATATTGATGAACTAACTGCATAAAATAAATATTGCTGTACATACATACACATATATCTGTAATGCTTTTTTAATACAAAACAAATCACAAAAAGCAAGAGTTTGTAGGCACAAAATTCTGTTTTCCTAACCTTTCTAATATGTTAAGGATGCAAAAGTTACCTCAAGCGTAAAAAAGAGGAGAAAGATAAAAGAGCAATTTCTTCATGAGCTTATAGAAGAAAAATGCTAAAAATATTTGAATATTGCAAATTAGAGATAAAAAAGCATAAAATGGAGAAATAGAAAAAGAACTGTTAAATGGCAGATATAAATTTATATGTAGTGTATTCAAATTGGTGTCTATCTTTTCATAAAATCTGTCAAATTTGGAAATACATTGACTGACTTGATGTAACAATAATCAAGACAGATGTCACAGCTATCATAGTTCACAAAGTTTTCTTGTTGTAAGATTATTGAAAATTCTAATATAGGAATTCATTTTGAATTCTGTGAGGTATTAATCTTCTGAATTAATGGCCCTAGTTCTAGTATAACATAACACAAACTGTGGAAGTGAAGATATTGTTGGAAGATGAAGCCTTGAAAAAAGTAACTTGGAGTAACTGGCTTCTGAAGCTCAACAGCCCCAAAGGGCATTAATATGTTGCAACATAAAGCATCTTAGAAAATGAGTTTTGGATGGAAATTTAGGATTAGCAATTCACTTTCCCTCACTTAAGGCCAAGAAGGTAAAATTAATTGTACAAGTTTACCTAACCAGCAACGAAATAGAACTTTTAGGAACTGGTATTCTTAAGATATACTTTCAGTCCTAGAAAGTAAACTGTTATGTAGTAACATATTAGTGATATCTCCATCAACATTTAGTAGAATATTAATTTTCACTAAGATTATTAGATTGGATTCAATTGCTAATTGAAGGAGGATATCCAGGAAATTTTCTCACATGTGAGAATGTATTTCCAAAGAACACAAATAGTTTTGAAGTGGTTTTACAGTGAGCTAAGAAATGAGTATATTACACATACATATACCCAAACAAACATTATTAAAAATAGGAATTTCAAGCGAGAATTCTTACCCTTGTATATGACACATTCTGCTATTTTCTATTCTTCTATTCTATTCTATTCTATTCTATTCTATTCTATTCTATTCTATTCTATTCATTATTTTATTTACATAGACATGCATGTGATGTCCCACTAAATTCATTTTAGGATTCATTGAAGGATTTGAGATCTGCTGAAAGGGCAAGCTCTCAGATTCTATTTCAGCCAATCGGGACCCGGATCCTATTTCACCCAATAGTAGCTTGGTCTCTCCTCTCCAGTCAGCAAGGAGCTCACCCACCACCCTTAGACCCTGCCAACTGACCAGAGCCATGACCTATCACCCCACCAACTACCCCTAGATCCAGCCAATCAGTCAGAGCCATGACCATCACCCCACCAACTGCCCTAGAACCCCATAAAACCTTTGTGGTATTGAAACTCGCTCTCTTTCTCTGTCATCTTGCTACTGCATTGGTGATGAGAGACTGAGCTCAAGCTAGCTCGATTAAAGGCTCTTTGCTTTTGCATCGGTGTTGGCTCCTTGGTGGTCTTCTGGGATTCGTGACTTTGGGCACAACACTGCAATACAAGAAACATTGCTTCAGATATCATTTCTCAAATTGTTCCATGTATTCATATAGTTTAGAGTATCTTTTTGTTATTTTGTTATTTTTTATTTTTGTGGTTTAGGTATATGGTTTCTGATGAGAAATCTACTGTTTATTTGGAAAAAAATATTATAAACTTTACATGATGTTCATATTTTCTCTGAGAATATGAATAAAATTTTTCATTCTTAAATGGTGATGTTAGTGGGTATTTTCAGATGTCAAATTTTTACCATAAATTACTAGCCATAAAAAAATCTGAAAAAAGAAAAAAATTTCACAACAAAATCATGAAAAGCATAACCTATATTACTAGCTGTAAGCATAAGTTACCTCTGTTGGCCACATTATAATGGATTAGAGGAATTTGGTTGTACACATGTAATATATATATTTGTATATATATCATACATCATATATATACATATGATGTATTTTTAAGATAAAGATTTATTAAAAGCTCTTTTATTAACTAAGTTATGAAGAAGGAACTAAAGTTCATGTTTTCTTAAGATTAAATGTTTCAGCTATCAAGTTATCACTAATTTCATTCATAAAAAACAGATTTATATTTACCCTAAAATATAAGATAAAATAATAAAGCTATTGGAAAACATTATTTGGACTGAGATAGAAACTAATGTTAATAGATTACCTATGATGTGCCAGATACTGCTTGGCAAATATGAGGGATATTATTATACAATGTTTTAGATAACGGATATGGCAAGACTGGCAGGCTATCACCAAATCATTGCATTTCTTTAGACTACAAAACCTAACTGTCCTAGTTTCCTAGCCCTTTTGCATCTAGGTGGTGCCAAATGCATAGTCCTCCCCAAGCAATATAAGTCACGTCACCTGGGTCACTTCTGTTTTGGAGCAGTGGAGATCAGATGTGCCTTCTTTATTCTTACTTTATTTGCCCTTCTTCATGCTGGATAATGCTCAGGAAATCTTGAAACCACATGTTTCTGAATAAAGGAACCTGGGCCACTGAATGACCGCAGAGCCCAAATGCCCCTGACCTGCATCCCTCTCCGCCTCCGAGTTCCTGCCTCTCTGTGCCCATGTGAAGGAGTTCGGCTAATAATACAAGCAGAAATTACTTGATGGAACTTAACAGGTTAACATATTAGGAAATTGGGGCAGAAAAGCTTATGAATATTTGTTTCTTTTTTTTACCTTTCTTCTTTCTTTCTTTCTTGTGTTAAATGCATTTACGGCAGCTGGAACCTATAGAGATGTGTTAGATAGAAGGGATCTGTAAAGATAGAAAACAAAGGTGACAAAGAAGAAAGAAAAATGGGACCCAGTAATAGTGAAACCCATGTGAGCACTGGCCTCCCTGTGTAAAGGCATTTTTTTAATGGAGATAAATAAAATGAGGAGTTTCTATTTTTCTGGTTATTTATTGTCTCTGGTTTTAACAGTTAAATGTACTTTCTACCTATGTTTCCTGTAATTCTCTAGGAATGTACCAACATATACAATTGTTATATTAATAGTACTAACAGCAATAACGCAAAAATAAATATTTCTGTGAATAATTTACCTAAAAATAACATTAATAATATTTCATTTCATAAGTTAATGGGAAATAAAACAGAATATGCTACTTACATGTGACATCTGAAAAGTCATCAAATCTTGAACATTAATGGTTTTATTCATTATTTGCTTTGAACTATTCAATGTGGTGAAGAGTAAAGACAACAAAACAAAGAAATGATGTGTAAGTTAATAATTGTATTCTAAGCTTTGCTGTAAATTTAAGATCCAATTGCTTTAATATTCTCCATAAATTATTTAGTGGTTTCTTTAACACTTCATATTATTTTAATAATATTTTATTATATAATTGTTACAATTATTTTTATTATCTTTCTAATTAGAAATTAAAGATCTTATATGGTATGTTTTAGTCATCACTGCAATACTAGCATAAGCCACATATGTCTTCTGAGCACTTAAAAAATATTTAACTGAGTATAATAGCTCTGCTTGTTGTTATTAAAAGCTTACCTTATGATAATTCAGACTAGAGTGCCTAGCCTAAATTCCCTATTCCTAAACATTTATATAAAGTTTTGTTCTCATGAATAATAAACGTTATGAAGGTAACTTTGTTTATAACTATATAACAGTTGACAACTGTTCTAATTATGCCTAATAATTATACATCTATTTCTGCTATTTGTTTCTAATAAATATAAATAGATCCAAAAGATTTCTAAAAGGATAATTGGATAAAAAAACATGAATTATTTTAATATTCTTGGTATAGTAAAATTGTTAGCTAGAAATTTGCATCACTTTGTAAATGGCTAAATACCTTAAACAACATAGACTGCAATGCAAACAAAGTATTCTGAATAAATAATGCTTATAAACTTCTCAATTGGTAAAATGTATAAACTTACAAATTCAAGAATTTAACTGAACCCCATACAAAATATTCTCAAAGAAATCCATGTTCAAACCCAGCATAAACAAACTGATAAGAAATTTTCATGAAATCTTCCAAGTAGCCGGAAAAAAGTGATTCATTACCTATGGGGAAATAATGATTTGACTTACAGTAGATTTCTCATCAGAAACCATGGAGGACAGGAGGAAGGGACACAACATCTCTCAAGTGTTTGTTTAATGATATCAACTGCCAATCCAGAAATAATAAGCAGACATTTTTCAGAATGGGAAAATAAAACAAAACAACCATTAGAAATTTTCTTTGAATATATTCATATAGATAGCTTAAAACAAAGTTTGCAAATCACTAATCTAAGATTTTTTTCTATTGCCCCAATCATATATAAGAAAAAAACCCCAAAAACTAGAGACAATATTCCTCAATAACATAGATACAACATCTTTAGCAATTTATTATTAAATCAAATCCAACAATATGTAAGAAGGATAGTATATCAAGTAGAATTTATGCAAGAGTATACTTTTGGTTCAATAATTAAAAATCAATGCATGTTATTCACCAATTAACCAACAAAAATTTAAAAATCATGTGATTATTTCAATAGATGCAAAAAAATATTTGAAAATATTTAACATTTCTGATTTGAAAAATATCCATAATAAATTAAGAAAGAAAGACAAGTTCCTCAGTATGATTGGCATAGCAAATGTTCTAATTGTGGTAGTGGTATTTGTTTTTCACAATTCTAGAACTGTACCACTGAGAGACTAAACTTTACTGAATGGAAAGTTTATCTCCATTAAAAAAAACAATGAAAATAAAGATGTAGCTCTATTCATCTAGACATATGCACATATAATATTAATTTCTGTTTTAGCCAGAAAGTTCTGAATAAAAATTATTGCTTGTTTTGTTTGAAATTAATCTTAAAATAATTTGAAAATCTCTATTCATTTTGCTGAGAAAGTTGTTCTGTTATTATGTTACTGACCTTCTGGTGATACCAGATCTTTTATCCAAATATCCAAGATGATGCAATTATAGCCTGCTTGCTTACAGTCTTTCTGATACTTACAAATTGAAAATGCTAGGGGCTTTGGTCAGAGAAACAATTAGAAAGTGTATTCTGAAAAAGATGGAATAGTTGTCCTAGGCATAATGTAGTATAGAGAATAAGGCAATGGATGTATTTTTGGTATAAACACTTTTTTGAAGTATGGTCTGCTCATCAAATATTCCTTCTCTATTGATCCCTCCTTAAACAATACTCCTCCAAAGTGCCAATGTGCCAAAGCCTGAGCTCACTGGAAGTCAGTGTGCGCTTACTGATTTGACTTCTACCAGTTTGGCAGTTAAAGAGAACAAAGTAACTCCAAGATAGACAGACTAAAATATAATAGCAGACCTGTTATGTAGATGATAAATTCCTCATCTTATAATCAGAGCAGTATTTCTAAAACATCATTATTATTTGATGTTGAGCTTAATATTTTGTGTTTAAAATTGTGTTTGATGATTAATATTGTTTGATATTTAAAAGCAGTATTTTTAACATGCATTAAGGTTTCCCTCTTTTTTTCTTTTCTTTTTTAAATGTATGGCTTTATATTTTTAGGGCAGTTTTAAGATCACAGTAAAGATGAGGGAAGATACAGATTGCTCATTACATCCTGCTCTCACACATGCATAGCCTCCTCCATTATCCAATCACATATAATGTTCATCATATATACATTTCATTATACTGAATATAGAGTTAACAAACAGAAGAAAGAACTAGTCTGAGCCAATGCTTGTTCATCGTATTCAGAGAAAACAGCTGTAGAATTACCATCTATGATTGCTAGTTTACCATGAGCTAGGTACCTTATTCTATAAAGATATCATCTCATTTTATCTTCACCACTCTACGAGAAAGAATCATTCCCATATTTTTTAAGACTATTTTTTAGTTAAGTTTTAGATTAACAACAAAACTGAGAGGGAGGTGTAGAGATTTCCCAAATATCCCATTGCCCCGTGCATGGGATATTTGGCGAAGTCCACGTCACTATCAATGTCACTCACCAGAATTGGACATTTTTTATTTTAACAAGGATGAACCTACATTGACATATCATAGTCACCCAAATTCTACAGTTTACCTCAGAGTTCTCACTTGGCATTGTACATTCTGTGGGTTTGAACAGATGTATAGTGACATCATTATAATATCTTATGGAATACTTCCACTGCCCTTAAAACACACTGCTTTTTGTGGAGCAGAAGGTTTTAATTTTAATGAAGGCTAGCTTATCAACTGTTTCTTTCATGTATCATGGCTTTGGTGTTGTATCTTAAAGGTCATTGTCATGCTCAAGGTCATCTAGGTTTTCTCCTATATTATCTTCTAGGAGTTTCATAATTTTGTGTGTTGCATTTAGGTCTGTGATCTATTTTGAATTATACATTAGCTTTGCAAGGCCCTTTTTGGTTTATCAGACTCTTCCTGGGCCGCTTTTCTCCACATTCTTCCCATTTGTTTTCCCCTCTGATTTTGCTGGGCACCTCTTGGTTATCTAAAATGCATCATTTTCATTTAATAACTTATTAGTCAGAAATCTGCCTTGAACAGTGAGACATTCAAAAGAGTATTTGTAGAAAGTTTAACAAATACAATTTAGAGCAGTGTGGGCAACAAATATAAGACGAAGAAACCTCTGGAACCAGGCCACAGTACAGAAGGGTCACCATCCCCAGGTCTGCCAGGGCAAGGAGGAAGGACATTTGCTGCTACCCAGTGGAGGTTTTTCTCTTGAGAGCAGAGCCTCGAGAGAAGCTGTGGTTTAGGGAGTAGAATGCAGCAACAGCTGGACTACACACTGAGCATCAGGCAGCAAGGGGATGAATACCCAGCCACTCTCTACTTCCAGAGACCTTCATTAGCTGAACGCAGATGGAAGCCCTAGAGGTCAGGCCTCACATGTACTTTTATTGCAATTATTATTATTATTAGCTTTAATTGTGAGAGGGCCATTCTTACTTCTACCCTTTGTCCCTGGCTCTGAAAATGGCATCACATATTGACCATTGGTTTAAGGGATAAAGTATCGTATAGAACAGTGCTTCAACCCTGTGAGATATGTTCCCTTAGCATCTTCTGCAATTGAGTCTTCACCATCCTATTTCATTGTTCTATCATGTTGCATGTTTTCGAGTAAAGGGCACATGGTAAGAAAAATGAATACTTTGATTATGAGCCCATAGCTGTACTTCTTCGTATAAAATATGTCTTTTAGTCAGCAACAGTATTGGGAGGTAAAGAATCAAGCATTCTATAGTTCCACAAATGGTGATGTCAGCACATGTACTGAGACAGAAAAGGCAAATCCATGTGCCAGTTATATAGTTTACTGAGTACAATCTCTACCCCATCCAAGACACAAATCAGCTTGGTAACACCAGCCTGTCACCAGGTGGCATGTGGCCTCCCTCCCTCCATAGAGTGCCATATAGGGCACACTTAGTGACCCCTTACAGAGACACAGATTATCTTTACATTGTGTGCCTCTGTACCCATTTTGAGATGTTCATATTTCTCTCCTGAACTGCCTTGTCAGCATCTCCTTATTTTGTTATATACAATACCATGACCAGTGTAGATTATTTTCTCATCTATTTCTTCTGCTCAAAGGACACAACCAGATATATATTCTTGAAGTCAAAAGACAGGATGAAGCAAACCCTAATCTTTTTCCTTCCTTCTCTTTTTTTCATCCACCACCATGACCTGTATATGTGTTTCCTCTCAGGTTCCTGAAGCAACTCAACTTTGTGGAAACTTGACAAAATCTCTTTATTGTATCTGAAGCTGTTCTCCTATGAATAGCAAAATTATCTTTTCAGTCTATTTTACAATGTGAAGATATGATTGAATCACTGAAAGAAAATGTTAGTCACATTTCATAAGATATTTTACCCAGAATCTGTCTGACATTAATTGCAATGTTTCTTTGTCATGCATGGACATCTGCTATATTCTGATCTCATCATAGCAGTGGATGAAGTGTGGCAAAATTTGTATGTGTTTAGCTGATTAAAATTCGCTATAAAGATTCAGGCAATATGAGCTGTATACATTGATTTATGAATTTATCCACACTTGGAAAATGTGACATTTGCTGTGTAAACCCCTAGGGAAATGAGAACCAGAATTTCTCTGGGATGAAAACTAATGCACAACCATTGCCTGAGGAAAATTGCTAAGTAAAAAGTTTACCAAATTACATTCACAGAGATGAACAAAGTTTTGCTTTTCTCTTCAGCCAATTACTATCTCTCAGTAGATGAAATTAGACAGTATTTGAAATGAATTTACCCCAATACATAAAGTAATCATCATACTGGATAAAGATTAGAAATATAATATTAATAGGCAGTTTTTAACATAACATCTTCATTTTAAACAAACTTGTGACCTCACTGATTACATAAATTTTTAAGGAATTTTAACGATCTTATTAGACTTTTTCATTTCTACTAAACACAGGTTGATGGGAAATCAAAATTTCCAGCAGATATTTGAAACCTGGCATTTTATTTTGTCAGCAGGAAAAGGAGATATGCTTCCTCCTTTTTATCTATAGGTATAGATTAGACATCTTAAAACTTAAAGTTTGGAATGTGAAGTTTTTGTAAAATTATTTTTTTATGAACTATTGCCTCTGGCAAACACAGTAAAATGTTAATTTAGTTTTTGATAGGACATAGTTAACTATAGTGAGAGTTATAGTGAATCCTATAACTCCTAACGGTTTTGGTGTGCTATGTATGAGATAAAAATGGCTCTGATCAGTGCATGAATCTGTATCAAAACTACTAGATGTCTGAAATGACAAAGCCGATCAAAACTGCCAAAATGGTATGGCGATGCGACCACCATGTTAAATGCACTCCCAGTGTTATATGTTAAGTGATTCGGGGAATTATAAATAAATCCTCAAAGTGATACTATGTGAAAGCATGTGCACTATGCTGTTTTCCATGCTATCATCTGGCTGCACCCATTTTTAAACTATGCCAATGAATATTTTGAAATTTATCTTTCTAATATGCTCACCTTATTTTGTAGGCGAAAAGAAACAAAACCGGATCAAAAGCATCAACTGTTTTCTTCAGCATTTGCTGGTTAAGATCGCACAAAAAGTTTTCAGAATAGATTGTTGTCATAAGAAAACATGAGGGCAACAGTATTTTCTCTTACTTCTAGTTAGTTGGTAGGCTAAGAAAGGTTTATTCAATCTATTTTTTCATACATTTGCCATCAAATTGTTTCTTAAAATAGACAGTGGTAAGAGGAATCTGATAGCCATCGTGGTTTATTTTTTTCTTTTTTCTTTTCTTTATCCACTTCTTGGCTCACTTCTACATTCACTGTATTTTTTATTTCCACTGTTATGCTTTCAGAATGGTGTCATAATTTATGTCCATGTTTTTTTTCTCTTGTTACTCACAATATTACTCAACCCTAGCCTCTTTCCTGAAACTGAAATCACTGATGGTTGCCAGCCCTATTTACTTGAAATTCTACTGATGTTTCTCAAGTCTGTGCTTTTAAAAAAACCTTAGAAATTTAAATTTTAGTGTTCCTGGTACATTCTGTATCAGAGCTTCTCATTGCCTTTATAGATTTATGTGAAAGAGTTAATCTCCATATCAGCCACTACATTCAATTCCACATCATCATACTTAATCTTCATAGCACTCTAAATAAGGTTATTCTAGTCATTTAAAGTATTATTCAATCTGTTTGTCAATTAGATTCACTGTCAGAGACAGGATTCTCATTTCTCTTGTCAACATCCTCACTGAGGGGAACTTAGCTGAGGAGAGTGACAACTGCACGTGCTCAGATGATTGGGGGCATAAAAAATGAGTGGGGCATCTAATTTGTGAAGGTTAAACAAATTAATGAACTATGAATAGGACTTGCCTGTACATACATTCTTCTTTTCTGGTATTGAGGCTTATACCATAAACAAATGATACTTTTGATTTACTTAATATATTTTTCTGAATCACTCAATAAATTTTAAATTTATGATCTTTCTCACTATCTGGTTTTTATCAGTTTCCATCCTCCTCATGACATAACATAAATTCCGCCTCCGTCATAATATCTAATAGAATCATGTATTTTATGTAATACTCTCATATTCTAAATATATTTATTTTCAATGATTTTTTTATACACGATTGTCTATTTTAATTTTAAATAACATTACTGAAAACTGTAGAAGACCTTTTTTGCATTATTTTCTACTGAGTACCCACCCTTTGGTAAAATTCTATTTTCCTCCCCATTCCATAAATAACTGGAGCTATTATATTCAAATTATTAGCTCTTGTAACATTACATAGTTACATTTGTCACTTTTTCTTAGTGTTTATTCAGCAGTAATCATAACTAGCAACTGGTAGGACAACTGAATGGAGCATAAAGAAGTTACATGACTTCAGTAGAAAAGGAGATGGTAAAACAAATGGGAATGTCTTGCACAGCAGTTCCACTTGCATCAAAAGTGACTTAGACAGTTTTTGGTACTGAAGAGGATATTCACATAGAAACTCTTCTGACCATAGATTGCTCCCCAAATGCTGTCCAAAGTTAAGCCAAAACAACCAAATTTATAGGAAATAAGCCATTAAAAATATATGCCATTGATTCTGGAAATACACTTGCTAAGTACATTGGGACATAGAGAAGATGTGGAAGGTGAGGTGGAATTTCTCACGTCATCCCATATGTTAGTACTAGCATGAAAATGCCTTACAGACATCTCTTGCCAATTTGAGATCAGCTAGTTCTGTATACTTGTTAGAGGTCACCACATGTAGTTGCCTATGGTTATGGAAAATTACTAAGCAGCATGATGGGTAGTACTGGATGCCAATCTCATGAACATATTAGATGTAAATGATAATCCTGAGTTAAATAGCTGTACATTTATGAATTGCTTAATCTATCTTAATCCTATCCATATCGATAGGAAGCATATGGGCTGAGAAGGATCCAGGAGCTGCATCAGGTTCAGTGTACATACTTTTCAAAACCCTGTTTGAGGCAATTTCAAACTAAGCTGCAGGGTCTGAAGTTCAAGTGTATGAAAATAGTATCAGCAATATCAAGGACCATCTGAATGTATCTAGACATTCTATGACAAGTTATATCCTGCTTAGTTTAAAGCTTAATTAAGCCACTAGAGTTTTTATATACTACATTTGTCTATTGAGATTTGAGATTTCAAAGCTATAGTGGAATAAGCAGAAAAAAAATTGAATTTAGATGAAAAGCCTGAAATTAGAAACTTATTGCCTTGTCTCTCCTAAATTACATTATGTGTTATGGGGGAGAACTGAAAAATCTCAGAGTCATCCATGATTAGAGAACCTTTTCCACTGTCATTCATTTGAAGTTACTGTTGTGTGGTAAAATGTATTCTGGATTCTATCATCTATCTACTATCATCTAACTATCTATCTTTTATCTATCTATCATCTATATATCTAACTTTAATAAGTATAATTGATATATAAAGAACTTCACATGTTTAATGTATACAATTTGATGAGTTTGGACATATAGAAGCATTCATGGTCACATCACCACAATAAAGGTAGTACATATTCAACACCTTCCAGAGTTGCCTTATGTCATTTTGGTGCTTTTTGTTTGTATTGTGGTAAGAACATCTAACATGCAATCTACCCTTTTAAATTGTTAAGTGTACAATACCACACTATTAACTATAGTTACTATGTTTCACAATAGATCTCTACAACTTACTCAGGTAGCCTAACAAACTTTATGGCCATTGAATAACAACTCCCTGTTTTATCCACTCCCTAGCCCCTGACTACCACTTACTATTTTTGTTTTTTGTTTTTTGTTTGCCCCCTAAGAACCCAGTTAAATGGCAAATAAAATGAATTTCATCATTCTTTGGAAGGATTTGTGTGCATGTATTTGTGTGTGTTTGTGTGATAGGTTTTTTTAATCGAAGTATCATTGATATACAATCGTACATTGCTTTCAAATATACAATACAGTGTTTTGTTTTAACAGACAACCACTATTGTATTCACTGCTTCTATGAGTTTGACTGTAATTCATCTGTAGATAGACATTTAGGTTGTTTCCATAACTTGGCTATTGTGAATAATGCTGCAGTGAATAAGGGAGTGCAGATATCTCTTTGAGATACTGACTTCATTTTCTTTGGATATATACTCAGAAGTAGGATTGCTGGGTGACATGGTAGTTCTATTTTTAATTTTTTGAGGAATTACCATACTGTTTTCCATAGCTGCTGCACCATTTCATATTGCCACTAACAGTGTAAAAAGATTCACAGTTCTCCACATCCTTGATAACATTTATTATTATTTATTATTATTTTTGTTAGTAATAGCCATTCTAACAAATGTGACTTGATATCTCATTACAGTTTTGATTTACATTTCCCTGATAAGTTTCATTGGTAATGAATTTCCTTGATAATGTTAAGCATCTTTTCACATACCTCTTGGTCATGTATGTATTCTTAGGAGAAATGTTTGTTAAAGTCCTTTGCCCAGTTTCAATTGGATTATTGTTTTTTTTGCTATTGAGTTACAAAAGTTCCTTATGTATTTTGGATGTTAACTGCTTAACAGATATCTGCTTTACAGATATTTTCTCCCATTCTACATGTTGCCTTTTCATTCTGTTATTTCCTTTCATGTGCAAGCATTTTAGTTTTACATAGTCTGTTTTTTGCTTCTGTTGCTGTGCTTTTGGTGTAATATCCAAGAAATCACTGATACTACCAATGTAAAGAAAGTTTCCCCTATGTTTTCTTCTTGGACTTTTACAGTCATGGGTAGATACATGAGTTTTCAAGACACTCTTTCAGCTCCAAGTGAAGATCCATTTATATGACGATATGAGACATTCACCCAGGGACTACTATGATTGTCAGTCTCTCTAGGTCTCTATAATCTATTTCTCTCCAATATGTATCATGAAATTTATGAAACTGGACTTTATCATTTTAACTCCAAGGAGATATGTTTCCATAAAAATATAATTTAACTTCATATCCACAATGTTATTGGCAATTGATACAAGAAATGGCCACATAAAACCAATTTTTATTTTTTATAAAGCTGATTTTGAAGATATTGTAAAACATTCTTTACAGAGAAATCAATGCTGCAAATTCCCTTAGCATTTAGAAAAAACAATTTCCTCTTAAAAAATAATTATACCCAGTAAACTCATATTTCCAGTTCTCCTTTTTTGCCAGTATCCTCAGCATACATTATTCCAAAATTACAAAAATGTGACATATATCTATAATTCTGATTCATTGTTTTCCTTTGTATTGCTACTATTGTTTCAATTCTCCTATTGGGCTTTTGTCACTTAATATTATTTTGTCTTATATATATTCAACTTTATAGTATAGATTCTCAAATGATGAGATAGTCATTATTCATTTATTAATGTTAGATTATAATTAATATATGTATATATGATACAATAAAATTATGAAAGTATTGTAATATATATTGATATATGTGGATATATGTATTTATCTATATACATAGATATAATATTAAAGTAGGTTTATAAAACAAAGTTCTATTTTACCTTTACTTAAGTGCATTTTTTTAAATCTGTGCAATTAATTTTGTTTAGGAAACTTTATTGCTTTATACCTAACACAAATTTGAAATTTTCAAGGTTCAGTATTTAAACTTTGAGGATAGTAACGTATGCAGCCTATGCTTAATGTTGCTTAATGTATAATAGTATTATTTTTTAAATTATTTTTGAGATCCTTATTTCCCTCTGGGGTATTTTTTATTGAGCTAGCTCTTTCCTTAGGTTAGGAGAATACTTTACTGCTAAAGGAAACCTAGATCTTCATAACTAGCTCCTCTTTGAAACAAAGTAAAGAAATTAGCTATTAAAACTAAGTAATATATTTGAAAGACAAATTAAAAGAAGGTTAATAGGAGTAGTTTGTTTTTAGACTGATATTCTAGTCTTAAAAGATATGATTAGATAAGTCCTTAATGACCCTGACCAGTATCCTTCTTGAGTAAATTTGAAGTGAATGCACATAATATTTTAATATTTAGCGATTCTGTGCTTGTTCCTTTCATTCTTGTAAAAAAGAGGAAGTATAAGACTAAATATTTATAATTATTACTCAAAATCTTAATAAAAGGACATTAACTGATATAGCTACTTGTAGAAGTGAATCTCCTATCCTTAATATTTGGTATTTATCCCAGGATACAGATCATGTTTTCAATTACCAAAAATAAAACACCTTAGTGCTATCAGATTGAGAAGACAATCTTCCAAAGTTATTATTTTTTTCTCTTCAGTGTAGATCAGCTGGAGACCCAATGGAAGTGCTGATGTAGCAGTCTTGAAGCCAAAGGCCATATGGAGGCACAATTCCTTATTTTCCTGGAGATCTGTCTTTTTATCTTAAGACCTTCAACTGATTGGATGAGGCCCACTCACATTATGGAGAGTAATCTGCTTTATTCAAAAACCACTGATTTGAATGTTAGTCACATTAAAAAGAAAATGCTTTCAGCACAACATCTAGACTGGTGTTTGACTAAACAGCTGGGTACCATATCCTAGCTAAGTTGACACATAAAATTAACCATCACACTGACTATTCTTATTTTTAAGCCTATTTTCTAATACTTCTAAAAGCATCTCAGCTAATGTCAGAAAAATGGAAGAGAAACTAGAGATGCAAGAAAGAGGAAAATGGATGAACAAATATGACAAAAAAGCAATGAGTTGTGGTCTGTCACCATATCCCCTTATTATGTTTCAGTGGATTTCAGAAGGCTATAGATTTATTCAAGTTATTTGCAACTGTAAAAGTTCCTGCTTATCAAAGCATTAGAGAAACAAGATTCTCTTGTCTTATATCCACATGTGTACTTCTGCCGATTGAGGAAGGGAGCTGGTTCTGCTGATCCTGATCTTTAGCTCTCATATGAAAATTTGTCATTAATCTTACATAGCTTGATCTGCATAGACATAGACATAAGCAAGAATTTATTTGGAATTAATCAATTAGATACTTGTTCAGTACACTTCTTTCTTAAGATTTGACTTTAGAAAAATACATATGCTATGGGATAACAAAAACCTTGACTCCATTCCTGGGAAAATCCCCAAAGTAGAAATCAATATCTTCCTTTACATAGAAAAATCTGCTATAAAAACTGAGTTTGTATATAGCCTGTAAAATTTGAGAAACAGTTTCTGAATATATTCACATTTATATATAGATCTGGTTCTCACTTGATTTAGTGATTGATTTCTGTCTTTTTTTTTTAATCTTATCCCTACTATAAATTTCTCCCTTTCCACCGAAAACTTATAGAATACATGTTAGGGATGCTTTTTAAGCAGGATGACAGTTTCCTTCAAATTCCATAAACCTATAAATCTAAAGACTTAAAAGTGAGTGTTGTTATAACAAATATCATATGTTCACTTTAAATATTTCTCTTATGTATGTTTGGTCCAGAACATAAATATTTGTGAACAAAACAAGGAGTATTTTTAGATGCAATAGCAGCAATAACTTGTATTTCCCAAGGAGTTTTTATGCTGTTCATGAAAACCAATTCATTATACTTTAAACTTACAAATTTTAAAGAATATTATTAGAATATTTCTAAGAATACTATTACCAACTATAATGCCCTGTCTTCAAAAAATAGTCACAAATTAAATTCCAAATTTAAATGGGTAGTCAAGGGCTCTTTCATAAACTGGGGTCTTCTAAAGACTTGAGGGATAAAGGTTTCCCATGATAGATCACACATGTAAAAGACCTTCTTCAGGTTTAGCGTAACAGGTCAAAGTGAAAAATGGCTATTCCCTTCTGTGGGTGGATTTTATATGAAGGTAACTTTATTGTTCCTGGAAATATTTTAATTAAAAAGTCTGAATAAACTTAACTCTTTTATAAAGTAATATGATATTGGCATAACAGAGAAAATCCTAGGTCAGTTATCATCTTTTAGCATTTCCTGAAGTAAATATTTTACAGAGAAGAAAGGTTCTCATTTGTAAAGGAGGTCCTTGCCTAATATGCAAATTATATGCAATAAATTTCCCATAAGTGCTGACTACTTAAGCTTTTAATGTATTCACCATCTATCACAATTATTCTTAATCATAATATCACCAACACTCTTTATGCAGCTGAACTACCTTGAAGTCTTGGATGAAACATCAACTTGACAAAGATGTGAAAGCAGGTAATTGTTTTAGGATGTATTTTTATTTTCAAAGGCTTTTTTGTATTAACTCAAGTTGGGGCTGGGCATGTTATAAAATTTGAGATTTCCCATTCAACCTAAGCCAGAGATTCTTAATCTTGGTCTACAGGCTTTCAGTAATATTGAGATAAAATAGTTCATAATATATATGTCTCTGATTATAAAATATAAATTTTCACTTCTGAATTTTTAGATGGTCCAAAGTACTACATTATAAGAGCAAACAAACATCTGCATTCAGTAACATTTAATTGATCGGGTCAGTTTTATAACAGGCAATACTTAATAAGTATTTTGTAACAGGCAACACAGTAATACTTAAGTGGTTGGGTCAATTTGATAACAGACAGAATGAACAGCATCTTGCTAAGTGCTATTGGAGGAGGTGTCATAATGCCCCAGCTTTCCTTTAAAACATTGCTTTAATAACTTCCATTAAAAATAGCCATAATGATATTGAAAAATGACAATTCTCCTGGATCAATTCTCTCAGCATGGAGGTTAAACATGTCAGTTTCTCAGCTCTTCTCTCCTTTCTTCTGGCTAGTAAATACAATAAGTCGAAATGCTATTAAACATTGCTATTGGTGGTTCATTTCCCAAAGAAAGGAGCTTCCTTTTTGCTGGAAAGGAGTATAGCGACTAAAATTAAACACTACCTCTCCTCTGTTTAGACTTCAGAATCAAACTGTGGAGAGAGTTGAATTTGCCATGGAGATTCTGAGTTCACAGTTATTTCCTGGGTGCCTCAGCAGTCCAGGCACCAGCAGTGTGGATAGTACAAAAACATTCAGAAACAGGCTTTATTGTTGTACAGGATCATGTAGAGCCCTGTCCCAGAGGACATTAGACTTCCCTCAGTCAGATTAGAATAGCTGATAGTGGGAGGGAATGTAAGCAAACAAACCCTAAAGGTTTATTCCAATACCCCAAACACTCTCAGCAACAATCTTCACTTTATCTTTGGAAACATTTTAAATATTTCAAATTAAGAATAATAATGGTGATGACATTTATATAATTCTTTTGATCATTTTTTGTATCTATTAAGCAGCTTATAATTAGACCTTGAGACAAATCAACATAAACTATAATTTCATTAGAAATGTCTTGAGAAACAAAATTGGCTACTCACATATGTGAAAACAGAGCAAAAGTCCAGACTAAAAATAAACTAAGCCTGTTTCTATCTCCACTCTTTGTACTTAAAATTTGCTAAGATAATTAGAATCAACAATCAATAGTAAAATGACCAGAACTGACAATACACAAAAGCTAACCAGTGAGGTGGAGATCAAATTTGAAACATTTTCCAAGATTCAGAGGGACAAGGGTATGGACTTGAACTGTGGGACAGATAGAAAAAAATCATAAACTAGACATGTTTAAAAGAGAATGTGGGCCATAATTAGCCACAGAATGAATTAAAGAAATCCGCAGCTCTATGCACATTGACATAATTTTGAAATCAAAATTCTACAGAAATTATTCTGCAAGCATACATTTTGAAAAATATAATTAGGCTAGCCAACTTTCAGATTTTCCATTCGAACAATAAAGGACATGATGCAACTTTTATAGAAGAAAAAGTTTGACACAAGATACTTACTTCCGCTTATGAAAGCAAGAGAAAGAGATACGTAGGTATCTTAGCTGTCAGAAACTAGGAAAAAAATGAAATGTTCTTCACAACAATATTATTAAGAGGTATTCCCCAGATATGATAAGGTAAATACAAATAAGAAACTGAAAGAAAAAGTTTTGTTTTTTGGAAGATACCAGGGAAAATTAAAATTGGTTGAGTTGAAATTATGTAAATAATTGAAATACAATATTGAAATGGTTTTATTCTAAGAGCGGATATTTATTTTTTTTAATTTTATTGAAATATAGTTGACATATGATATATTGGTTTCAGATATTCAACATAGCGATATGACAACTATATACATTACAAAATGTTCACCATGATAAGAGTAGTAAACATCTGTCACCATACAAAGGTATCACAATATTATTGACTATATTCCCTATGCTGTACTTCCAGCCGTGTGACTAATTGATTTTATAATTTGAAATTTGTACCTTTCTATCTCCATCACTTATTTCACCCATTCCTGTCTCCTATGATAACCAACAGTGCATTCTCTGTGGTCATGAGTTTATTTCTGTTTGATTCATTCTGCTTTTCAGATTCCACATATAAGTGAGATCATGTGGTATTTGTCTTTCTCTGACTGAATTATTTCACTTAGAATAATACCCTCTGGATCCATCCATGTTATTGCAAATGGCAAGATTTCATTTTTTATGGCTGAATAATATTCTATTGTGTAAATGTGCCACATCTTTATGCATTCATCTGTCAATGGACACTTCGGTTGCTTCCATATCTTGGCTATTGTAAATAATGCAGCAATAAACATAGGGGTGGCTGTAGCTTTTCAAATTAGTAATACTGTTTTCTTCAGATAAATTGCCAGAAGTGGAATTGCTGGGTGGTATAATATTCGCATTTTTAGTTTTTCAAGATATTTATTTATTTTTACATAATAATTTGATAAAAAGAACTTATTTAAAAATTTTTAAATTTCTTATTTCTACCATGATAGTTTAGTTTTGTCTGTTCTTAACTACGTATACATGAAATCATGTATTAGGTACCCTTTCTGTTTCTGTGAGATTCATGCATGCTATTGAACATTTTCCCTTTATTGTTGAGTAGTAATATACTATAGTACTACAAAAAAATAATTTGCCTAGTTCTCTTGCTGATGGTCATTTTGTCGTTTCCCCTTATTTGATGATTATGAATAAAGATTATTCCACATCCTTACCAAATTTTGGTAATGGGGGTTTTGTTTTGTTTTTAACATTTTAGCCATTCTAGTGGAAGTGAATTTGTATCTCAGTGGGGCTTAATTTATTTCTTTCTAGTAACTGTTGATGTTGAGCATCTTTTGAGTATTGGGCATTCACATATCTTCTTCTTTGATCTTCTCTAGGATCTTAAGTACTTCAAGTGAAACAACTGACACTTACTGTTTTTGACAACTACTCTGGGGGCTCTGAATCAGGTCAAATTGCAACAAGCCCTGTAAATAGGGCTTTTCCAGTGAACTGACAACCAGTTCATCTCCAGTTTCTTGCAGATAAGGTTTTAAGGGCCTATAAATCCAGCCTGCCTTCAGCTGTCTAGATTGCTAGTTTTCATAATTACCATGATTATAAGGGTGCTGGTTCTCAAGGAACCAAGAAAGTGAGGAGTCAGGGATGAGAATAGGGCAAGTTAAATATAACAAAGCTTACTGTTCTTAACGGAATTCAGTAGTTTTTTAAATAAATACTCAGATTATTGCTTTTGACTAATTTCCACACCGGGATATTTCTGTAATCTTATATTTATGTAAGGAATTGAATTGACAGCCAGAAATATTTCTATGAAGAAAATTTTGGCCTACATGACCTCAATAGTGAATTATTTCATACATTCTGAAAAAGTTCTAGGCTTATCCAAAGCCTTTTAAAATAGAAAGCCAGGAGTTCTCATGTAGATATGAAGTTGCATAATCTTATATCTTATCTGGTGCAGACAATATGGACAGAAAACTTTAAAGTCCAATGTTAATACTGAACATGTACATACATATCCTAAATATTCCAGGTATGAAAAGATATCAAGTAAATGCAATAACAAAGATTTGCCATAATTTGTTACAAAGACAAAAAAAAATCATGTCATCTTCTTACATGCAATAAAAAGCAGGTAGTAAAATTCAATATCCATACAAGGTTAAATCATAACTCAGTGTAGACTAAGAATATAGAAGGACTTCTACAATCTGATAAAAATTATTTACAATAATACCTCCAACAGACATTCTTTTTTATTTAACACAGACAATGATTTTGTAAAATCTTCCTATGTTGACAGATAGTAACTGCACTAGTGGGGTGAGGATTTAATAATGTTGAGCCACTGTGTTATATATTTAAAACCAATGTAAAATTGAATATCAACAATACTTCAATAACAAAAAGTATTCTCTCTGAATATAGAACAAGACAAAGTTTTTCTTCTTCATTATTACTATTTATTAAATTCTGTAGCCAATATATGTTGCCAAAAAAGTAAATAAAATGTTTATGGATCAGGAAGGAAGGAATACAGTCTGCCATTATTTGGTAATTATATGTCTATATTTACAGAAAATAGCCAATAAAATATTAAAATTAAGAAAAGTTACAAATCAATAGAATTTATTTGTAATTCTCTATGTCTCAACAACAGAAATTTCAAAATTTTATTAGCATATAAACTATAGTATATTGAAAAATCAATATAATACTAGATTTATGATTTTTCAACAGGGAAAATAGAAATCTTATTGGACTGTAACTCCAGGGTAAAGTCTGTTCCCAGACAGGACAAATGACCTTTGAAGCCAAAATCAGTCAAAGGGAGAAATAAAGTGGGAGAAACCGTTTATTGCTTATAAGCAGTCATCTACTTTTGCTCACCCATTTTTCTCACAACCTGGCTGTAAAAAGGGGCCCCACCCAACCTCTCTGGTCTAGATATGCCCTCTTAATCACCTATACCCCCTTGTATACCCCCTTGTAATCACCTATTGGTATGGAGATGGACTACTTCTCTCCACCCCTTGGATACACCTATTGATATGGAGATGCATTAATGCCAGGAGAGACGTTCTGGTAATAATACAGTTTTACTCACATAGACTTATTTAAAAATATACACATAAATTATTTTTGATTACGTATATATAAATATTGATGTATTATAGATTCTATATCATAAAAATATCTTCTTTACCACAATTGACATACAGATTTAGTGCAGTTTTAATAAAAAATCCAATCTTTTTTTGTGAAAATTGTCCAACCAGTTCTAAAATTTTTATGATAATGTAAATGTCAAGAATAATGATGCCACTCTACTAGAAGAATAAGATAAATAAGATAATTGCTTTATTAGTGAACAAGAAAATTTATTTTCTATAATAAGTAAGACATTAATTTAGTTCATAGATTGACAACTAGATCAATGAAAAAGAGCAGATATCTCAAAAGCAGAACTACATATTTTAGACATTTGTTATAGTAACAAAAATCAAATTATAGACCATGGTCAAAGGCATTCTTTTCAATATGTGGTGCTGAGACAGTTAGGTATCATACAGGAAAATTAAAACAAACTCAAGAAAATCAATTATACAGAGAAAAAAATCTACAAAATCTCCAAATATATCTATTTACAAGAAAACCCAATGAATCTTGTGAAAAAATGTTGAGTCCCATTAGTCATTAATAACACACATTTTAGAACCACAGTGATTTAAAATTGTATACAATAAGAGAAATAAAGTGATAAAGTGTTAAACCTGAGAAAACTAATTGTTGGCAACTATGTGAAGCAACAGAAATTCTTCTTTTTATAGCATCAAGTGCTTTTATTTATTTATTTATTTATTTATTTATTTTTTGAGAGGGCATCTCTTCTATTTATTGATCAAATGGTTGTTAACAACAATTAAATTCTGTATAGGGGGATCAATGCTCAATGCACAATCATTAATCCACCCCAAGCCTAATTCCCGTCAGTCTCCAATCTTCTGAAGCATAATGAACAAGTTCTTACATGGTGAACAAATTCTTACATAGTGAATAAGTTCTTACATGGTGAACAGTACAAGGGCAGTCATCACAGAAACTTTCGGTTTTGATCATGCATTATGAACTATAAACAATCAGGTCAAATATGAATATTTGTTTGATTTTTATACTTGATTTATATGTGGATCCCACATTTCTCCCTTTATTATTATTATTATTATTATTATTTTTAAGAAAATGCTTAAGTGGTAGGTAGATGCAAGATAAAGGTAGAAAACATAGTTTAGTGTTGTAAGAGAGCAAATGTAGATGATCAGGTGTGTGCCTGTAGACTATGTGTTAATCCAAGCTAGACAAGGGCATTAAAACATCCACAGATGCAGAAGATTTCTCTCAAAACAGGGGGGGTGAGGTTCTAAGCCTCACCACTGTTGATCCCCAATTTCTCACCTGATGGCCCCCCTGCGACTGTGCCTGTCTTAGGTTGTTCCTCCCTTGAGGAATCTTACCCGTCTCTGGCTAACCAGTCATCTTCCGGGGCCATACAGGGAAATGTAAAGTTGGTAAGTGAGAGAGAAGCCATATTGTTTGAAAAGGTTAGCTTTTTACTTCTTTGCACATTTATGCCCTGTGGCTTCTATGCCCAGCACTTGTCTCGAGGTATCTTTACCACCTGGAGGAATTATGATGCTTGATAAATTCTATATGAGGCATGAATTCTATTTAAGGGTTGTAATTAGGAAGGAAGAAGAAAAGCTATAGAGGTAGCAGATGGAAGAAAACATGGGAGGATTGATTATTTCTTTGACATATATTCTTGTAGAATAATTTCAGCATGTATAGGTTTTAAACTACTAATTAGGTTGTGCACATACATTAACATAATAGGAATACAGTTACATAACCAAAGCAGTCTATAATTACCAGCCATCTCCAGTGAAGCCAAGAAAACCAGTTAGGCACCGTAGGCATTTGTGAAAATTTCTCTATGTTATGATGGATATTGTCCAACTGTACTTGAACAGTCTGAGAGAAATCAGACAAATTAAACCCATTCCTGGAAACTGTTCACATCCCATATGTTCTTTTAACAGTAGATAGTCTGTAGTTGTAAGATTTTGGAGGGCTACAACTTGCACTTCTCCTAATTCTTGGTTGAGTTCAAACAGTATAGATCCAGTCAAATTTGTTATTTTACTGAAAGCACAGACCAGCTTAGATATCTCCTTCTTCATTCCCATGGCAAGTCCAGGAACCAGTGGGATGGATGCAGCTACAACTGCAGCATCGCCTGGATCTTTGTTGAGATTTTTTGATGATCATCTTCCGGTATGACTCTTCCAGAGAGTGCTGACGTTGGAAGTTCTTCTTCATATTGTATCTTAGTTCATTTTCTGGGTAGCCAAATTAGGCTTTGATCCTCTGTATAAACACAAACAGACCCTTTGCCCACACTTTGATATGCCCTTTATACCATTGTGTAAAACTCATTGGAGGTCACCATACAGGAACTGCATTTTTTTTTTCAGAGAAAAGAATATTATCAGAAAAGTGTACCTCCATAGCCGATCATCTGACACCCTTTAAGTGATCAAAATTAAGGATATTTAAAGCGTGCATTCATCATTGATTTACAGTTAGTTTTATCCTATCAAGGAGTAATCCCCCTTTTCTTTCTTTCTTTTTTTTTATCTTTAATCTATACTTACCTGAAGAATATTATGTTTACTAGGCTCTCCCCTATACCAGGTCCCCCCTATAAACCACTTTACAGTCACAGTCCATCAGCATAGCAAAATGTAGAATCACTACTTGTCTTCTCTATGTTGTACAGCCCTCCCCTTTCTCCCTCCCTGCCTTATGCATGCTAATCTTAATACCCCCTTTCTTCTTGCCCCCCTTATCCCCCCCTACCCACCCATCCTCCCCAGTCCCTTTCCCTTTGGTACCTGTTAGTCCATTTTCGAGTTCTGTAATTCTGCTGCTGTTTTGTTCCTTCAGTTTTTCCTTTGTTCTTATACTTTACAGATGAGTGAAATCATTTGGTATTTCTCTTTCAGAAATTCTTGTATACTGTTATTCAGAATCTAAATTGTGCAACCATATTGCAAAACAATTTGATTTTATCTAGCAAAGAGGGTAATTACCTTATGATCTAGCAATTCCACTCCAAAGTGTGCATCCATATGTTCTCCAGGATACATGGACAAAAATGTGCAAAACTATATTACTTATGAGAGTTTCAAATTAGAAATAACAGAAAGTTCCATCAATATTAAATGGATGTGAGAATAATTATATAATAGTATAATACCTTAGGGAAATGAATGAACTACAGTGATACGCATTAGCATCACTGGATTTTACAAACAGAATGTTCAGTAAAAGAAACATGCCACAAAATATATACTAAATGATTCTATTTATGTTAACTTTAAATGCTGTCAACACTCATCTATATTTTCAGGAATGCAGTTAACAGAGTAAAGCTATTTTAAAATTTTAGCAATTTTTACCATACAACACAGGAAAGTGGTTTCCTATAGGGAAGGGATGGAAGAGTTTGTGAACAGGAAGGGACACAAAGCAGGTTTTGAGGTAGCTTGCAGTGTTCTATTTTTGACCATTTTGATGGTTACATGTAGGATCACTTTATAACTATTAATCTGTGCACAGACATTTTAGGTTAACTATTTTTATTCTGTATACAGATATATGTTCATAGTATTAAAACTATGAAAGTGTTTATAGTATTATTTCATGAAGAGAAAGCAGAATGTGTAGGTAATAGTAGTTAATTCAGAGAATTGAAAAGATAAAAAATAACAAGAGATATTTTCTATAGAATCTGTTTCATTCCCACAGTTTTCTAAATGGGTAGCTGCTCCTTGATTCTGCATCATTACTGCACCTTTTCTCTGTCGGCACTTCTTATCCAGATATCCCAGTTTTTCCTCCGTCCTTCACCTTCTGGTCCCCCATCTTCTTTCACGTGTGCGATGGATGCTTCAAACTTCATCATTTTCCTCTATCGAATCAACCTCTGCCATTTTCTTTCTGTGTTCCAACACTTCCTGTGATCCTTGAAATGCTTTTGTTTGACTTATTTACCCTTTCTACTTGTTGTTCTCACTTTGGTTTCTTTTCAGTTCAAAATACTTAGCATGTGTATTCTTTTCCTGCTATCTCCCTTATCCCTAAGCTCACTCTAAATTGGTTTGGTCTGAGGCCAAACGTGTCTAGTGAGCTCTTCAAGAGCATTTCCACTACCTTCCTAAACGGCCTTACTGTTTGTGCTGTAAACAGCACAGCAAGTCATCTTTGCTTACTTTTGGCTGCCTTTCTCCCCAAGTTCAGTATTTACTACTCACTGTCCTTTCTGACATATTTTTTTATTTGCTTTAATAATTTGTCCTCTGTATTTTCTAATTAAAATAAAAAGCTCACCAGTACTCTCTCTTACACTCTCAATTGTCCTCACTATACCTTCTCCCTTATTTCATTAATGTACCTTTGGATTTTATCAACTATGTAGACTTGAGCTACAAATTTCCTTTCCTCCATTAAATCTATAGAAAACTTATCCTTGTGTACCTGCAAAAAACTTGAAAGACATTTTGCATTTTATACTGTATTTGTTTCTATAATGCTCCAGACACAATTCACAACTAAATTTTTTCACCTCATTTTGTAACCCAGTACTCCTTTTTATAGCCTGGTTGATTATAACCATATTATAACTACGACTTGGCTGAGTATCAATCAAGGTTCAGTCTAATCTTTTTAAATTAGCCAAGATAGTGTACAATATGCTGCAGTAACAAACCACCTTCAAATCTCAGTGATTTTTAACAGCAAAAGCTTATTTTTTGCTTACACACCAAATATCCATATAATACATTGGTATAGGCATCACTCCATGCTGTCTTTAATCTACATCATTTGACAGAAAAATCTCTATTCGGCATTTGAATGCTCTTGTAACACAAAAAAATGTGACACAATGGACAATTATCTGGCTTTTAAAGCATCTTTCCTGAAAGTGTTTCATCTCCAGTCACTTTTCACTGACCAGAGCAAGTCACATCAACTTCACTGGACCCATGGAATCACAACCCAAACTAATGTACAGAGTAATTGAAGACAAAAATTACAGAGAAAAGAGGATTTTTTTTCCAAAGGAGTTCAAGTTAAGCAATCCATATATGTGAGATGGCTCTGTAACCCATGATTGATTGGGTTGATTCTCTCTTGTTTTTCTCCAACCAGAGTATTGTCATCACCTGCATGACTGAAATGGAATCACAATTCCAGACAGTGGAAAGAGTAAAGTGGGCTTGGAGCAACATATTGATTCTTAAGACCCAGTCCTGGAAATCATATCTGTTTAAATCCTATCAGTTCACATATTATTGGAATAATTTTGTCACAAAATTTTCATGAGAAACTATTGGGGTTTTGATTGAGACTGTTTTGATCCTGTAAATAAAATTGTTGTGATCATATATTTATGATGTTGAATCTCCCAAGCCATATCTATTCATTTACCTATGTTTGTTTTCAATAACACTCAAGAAAGTTTGACCACACCTAACTCCCAAGGACAATGAGAAGTGCCACTTCACTGACTTAGAAGGATGAGAGAATGAGCTTTTAGGACATTAACATTCCCATTTTAGTGATTCAATGATAAAATAGGATAAAATTTAAAAGTGAGCTTTATTTCACTGGGATGTACACCTTCAAGTCCTATAGTTTCTTATTCTGGGTTTTCAACATTATATACCAAAGAACATGAATGAATATTTTAAAGTATATAAACATTAAGGTGTTATATCCAACTCAGTGCAATTTGTATCTCCAGACGTTTTCCTCAGTGTACCTCAGAAGGTACATTTCCTCAGAGTATGTACCTTCACTAATTATTTTATAAAAAGACATTGCTTATTTTTTAGTAAGAAAAAGATAAAATATTTAAAAAATATCTGATTATATTCACTATTTTCAGAGTTATAGACTGTTTCAATATCTGAATAATAATAAAAAAGAGATGAATACCACTAAAACTGAATACTGAATTTTGTGACTATGTGATTATCTTTTTTCCCTGTTTTCCCCCCTCAAGAAAAAACAACTTTAAAGTCTATGCAACTAGGATAACTTCAAATTCTGTATCTCCTGTTCCTATATTTGCTAATTCCCTTAGTGTTCTTATAACTTTTTAATCTTGCAATTCATACCTTTTATATCCTGCTTCTTGTACATTTGCCTGCTCCGTCTAGAGTCACAGTGTTTCCTCCAGTTTAAGTCTAGCCTCTCAAGTTATCTTACTAATATTTAAAACACCTCAATATTAATATTAAATTAATATTAAATTTAATATTAATTTAATATTAAAACACATTTATTATTTTTTCCTTTGAGTCTTTCAAAACAAAGACTTTGATACATTATTTAACTACATTTATCATTCTATCTATACCTGTAAATCTGGAAATTGTAGGTTTTGCTTCTAAATTGCCAAGTACATTCACAATAGAAACTTAATTTTTTAACTAAGTGTTATCACTAAAAAGAAAATGGGTAACTATTAATAAATTAAACCATTTATTCTTCTACCATATAATGTTGCATATTACTGGCAAATGTCTCACAACATCAATATTTTGATCCTCTAAACAGTGTTTGCACAATCCATTGCCATAGAGGGTTTCCAGAGAATTCAGTTTCCTATGTAATACAATTGTAAAGTAGAGCACAACTCAGCATAAACTAGGCTTTATCATAAAAATACTCAGTAATAAATTAATTCCAAAGCCACTCTTCTAACTGAAACTCATAAGGAATGAAAATGGCAGGGAATATTATCTAAAACCTTGAGTCCCTGCCATGCTCATTTACCCTGAAAAATAAACTGCAAAGTGATGACATTAAGGCAGCATTTCTATATTTAACAAGAAACAAGCGGTCCATTGAAAGTAGTAAACCTTACTGCTTTTCTAATATAATTGCCAACAATGTGTGGAATTATTTTGAAAGGAAAAATGATTTAATAAAGGTGTGCATGTAGCTGAGAAGGAACACTAAAAGTTGTCAAGAAATACTGGAACAGTTCTTATGGTGGATATTTTTGGGAGCACTCTCTTTGTGTAAAACAATATTACAAAATTATATCAAACAAAAGGTAACTTCCTTATTTCTTTTCCACTTCTGTGGTACTGTGTCATGGTGTCAAGAGTTCTAACTTTTATGTATTTGTATCTTTTTTGTGTGTTTTCTTGTGCCCAATAAACACATTCAGTATTCTAAAAAATTTATTTAGTTGGTGATTTCTAAAATAGTTGGTGATTTTTCACATGAATCAAACTGAATATTCATTTTAGGTTTGTTCTGCTTCAGTCTAATGATTTTTAATTAATTTAATTTTTATATAGGTAAAATATTTACAGAGTTCAAAATCCTAAACATATGTCCCATACCAATTAGATGGCAGATTTGGTTTTCTAAAACGTCTTCTCACTGACAACAGCTAAATCTTAGAAAAATATATATACTCTTTTTATTCCTAGGCTTGCAGGAAATAGAAAAATAAATCTACTCTGAGCTCCCCTACCCCCAAAATAGAACAAACTGGAACTCCAGAACTATGAGCAGTGAGCACATGGTAGATGGCGTATCCTCTGGCCAAAGGCAGTACGAGCACAGCATCAGGAGCTATGTATGCCCTGGGACATGCCAAGGTGGGGAAACTGAACTCAATACTCCTTCACTTACTGAGACTAAGAGGGTAGGAGGACAAACCACTTACCTAGGAAAGTGGATTTTTAATGTGAATCCTATTTCTATGTATAGTCTCCAAATCCTCACAGAATGATTGAAAAATAAACAAGTAAATTTGCATGGGAGTATAAAAGTATATACATATTTCTAATGCTACAAAGATTTCTGAGAGAAAAATATATACTGGATTATAAGTCTTATTTATAGCCAATCCTTATCCCAGTAACTTCTTGATTTCTATTTTCTAAAGATTTTTCTTCCTGTTCTGGAAATGAAATATGGGAGAAACACTTTTAATTTGAATGAATAAAATAATTTCAACTACCATCTTTCTTTTTTCTGTTAGTTCCAAATAGCAAAATGCTTAATAAATATAATGTTGATTACCATTAAATACCTGATCTTCTCTTTTGGGCTTTAGTTGTTTTTCATTTAATATGGCAAACTGGAAATAAGCTCTTTGGTTCATCCTGTCACATTACCAAACTATTATTTTGTTTGTAGTTCTACTCAACAAAGACAAATTGTGCTAAAAATATACAATCATAGACATGAACCTTGAATTTTTTAATAGAAAATTTTAAACCATTCATTATCCATGAAGGAATAGTTCAGCAATTGTCACCCTTACTTTAATAGGATTTTTGTTTTAAATATGAACTGCCAAACTGCTTTATAGTTTAAATTCTGGGATTTTGTGTGTTTGTGTGTGTGTGAAATTACAATAGTATAATGTTATAGCATTCACACTTATAAATTTTAATCAGTTACTTTTCCTAATGCAAATTTCTATCCCTTTGTTCAGTTTGATCAAAGCCTTTCCATGTAAACTACAATATAAACTCATAATCCTGGTCATCTATTTAAAATTTTCTTTCCCAACTTGTAATGGCTTTTCCTATAAATATATTACATTAAAAAATGTCATGCAATAATGTCACTAGATTCCTTAGATGATATAAAACTGATCTTGACCTCTTTGTGGTAAAATTCACATCATATTCATTTTTATACCTCTTGTGCCTATTTTACAATAATCAATGGGTGTTTAATAAATGAATGGATAAATATGTAAATGTTTCAGTGGAACGCCTTACAATATTGAATTAATTTTACCACATGTGCTCCTTTAAGTCTATCATCATGTACATTATACTAAATAGGAGGTCAGTAAATATAGACCTCAGTGGCGGATAGCAACTTTAGCTTATGTACAAGAATTAAACTGTGCTCTTCCTGGTAGCCTGTTCCACAGATTTCATATTTGTGTAGCTAGCCCCCACCATTGCATAAACCAATTCTTTGCAATAAACCTCTTATGTATCACCTACGGTTCAGTGTCCTGGTTCAACTTTGATTGATACAGGGACTTAAAAATCAGGATGCCTAAATAGAAATAAAATAAAATAAGATAGAGAAAAGGAAAGAATCAGAATGCCTGACTCAACCCCATATACCACCACACTTGGTTAACTTTGAACTAACTAACTTGGAACAAGCTATAATTGAACTCTCAAGCCTATTTCCTCATTAATTTGTAGTAGTAACAGTATGTATTTCTAGGACTGTTGTGAAGATTCAAAGCTCATTGCATAATACAGTGACACAAAGTGATCAATGTTAGCTGCTGTTTTATTAAACTGTTATTACTTAGAATGAGATTCACAAAAAATAGTTGAACAAATGATTCAAGCTCAGGAGAGATATCCAGGATACAGTTGCATTTAGGATTCCTAATCATGTAAGTGGAAGTTGACCCCATAATTACAGTGAAGTCATCTAAGGACCCAGTGGATATTGCACAGGTGATAACTAACCAACATCGAGTGTATATCTAGTCTCTCTACATGCAGGCCTAGCACTGCCTTACAATCTTTATTGATAAACATTTTTTTCAGTTTCCTAGTTAATATGTTACACAATATGATTATCAAATTATAAATGATAGAAAACCTGGGAAAGAAGTGTAGTGAGCAGAAATGTGGCCATGCTCTGTGGATGTAATACATACTGGCAGAGCCCATTCCCATTCCTTGGACTTTCCTTTGTGCCTCCCCCAACTTGCAGCTGCCACTGTCTGCATCTTTGCGCCTCAGTTCCTTGTATCTTGAACTGTGGAAGGTCACTCTGCTCATGTGTTCCTGAGAGTCTGCCGTTGCTGTAGAATTAATATCCACTTCCTTACCCCAGCAGCACCCAATGACTCTGTAGAGTGACTATATTAATTTCCAGCATCATTACTCTTGGGTAGGGATAATTCTAAGTTGTATGGTTTTAAGTGTCCCCCAGAGTTTCACCAAAAATTAACTTCTACTCAATGACTATGGTATGTGACTTAAGAGGGTACACTTCAGTGGCTGAATTTCTTTATCTAGTTTACATCTCTCTTTTACCAGCATACCTTTAATAATTTAAACAATCTGCTGGTCCTTGAGTACAGAGGCCCCAGTATCAGTTTTTGCAGAAACAAATACTGTACAGGGCATTCAAAATTCAGCTGAACTGAGAGGCCAAAAGCTTTTGTTGCTCTAATCCTTTGGCAATTTAGAAAAAACTTTATGAATGTGGACATAGCTTCTTGCCATTTAATAAATAAGCAGTAACTTTATAAGTTACTTTGTGTAACAAAAAAATGAAGTTAATACATTTGATTCTGGTGCTCTTATATTATAATTTACATACTCTTGGACCCTCTTACCCCATGAATCCTCTTCCATTTCCTAAATTCCATAATCATTCACTGGAAATGGCATTCTCACTCTCAACTGAGACAGGAAAGAAGATTCCACAAAGTACTGAAGGCAATCTGAGAGTTGAAGAAAAATGGAAAAGTCGGAGAGTCAAATATGTTATGAAGAAACCCAAGCACTTATTACCATGATTGATAAACTGTCACCTTGGAAATTGAATTGAAGGTAATTGCCTCCATTACTTTTCAAGATATGAACCAAATTTAAATAAGTCACATTTAATAAATTTTGAGTCACCAGTAAAAGAAGCTAAAAAAATCTATGTGAAATATTTTCCCAGGAAAAGGCATTAGGCTTTAATGACTGCACACTGGGTGATGGAAGCATTTAAATTTACCTAAGAAAAATGTTTTTTAATGACTTCATTTATCCTTTTTTTATAACCCTGTGAAATTGTCATGTAAAAGCTTCAGAGATACTCCCGTGTGTGATGTTGAGAGGCAATTTCAACACCTATTATAGAACTTCACAATGTAATATAACCTGTTGTGCCTCACTGCTTAATCACATAATGGAATTTAGAAATTGTTCATACTGCTTGGTAAAAATGTCTTGCCATATGCTATTATGGCAACATATATTTTTATTGTGATTTTTATATCATAAGAAAACATATCAAAGCATTTAACAAACATCTTAAGTAAGTAACCATAACAGAATCACCAAACAGAGCAAGAGCTTTATGAACAAGGACTACACCTATTAAGAACTACTTTTTCATAAGGCACTGCTATAATAAAACATGCATATTTTTAAGCTTTCCTATAACCATGTAACAGAAGCATTATCACTGAGCAAAATCAGCAAGACCACTCAGTGTTATATCATTGTATATTTTCAAATAGAGGAATAAATCGACATGTCTCAGATATAATAAGCAATTATTTATTATATCCTCTTACAGAAGCTGTAAAATGTGATAGAATATTTATAATAAATTGCCCATCTTTATATGTTATACAAACCTCATATTCTTAATTAACTATAAAATGAAGCTGTAAACAAATTTTTAAAGTGTTTAGACAATAAAGTAAAAGCCTGCTTTCAGTAATGTAAAATGTTTTCATGATTTTATTCACAGGAATAACATAGCTGGAGAAAGTATGTATATAAATATATGCTGAATTAATTGTCAAACATTCATAACTTAGTTTAAAAAACACATAGAGTAAAAAGTTACTTTTAGGAAAAATACTTCAGGAAAAGTATTTTTTTAACAAAAAGAAAATAGTCAAAACAGCACAAGAGGATACTATTCTGCTTTAAGATCAGTTGCACTTGGGGGACTGACTACTTTTGGGACAACTAAGTAAAGTTATCAGGTAGGTAACACTAGCCTTTGGCTCTTTGCTATTCCTTTTTCCAGAACTTTTCAGCTGTGTAACATGGTAACCATGGAAATCACAGTCCCAAACAAATTTATCTTATCTAGTTTCCCAGAAACCCCACAAGGTTCCAGTTCAAGATGGTGACATGGGGAGAAACTACGTCTCCTCCCATGGACACACTAAGTCTACAGCTACATTTAGAACAATTTCCTCTTAAAAAAACAAAAAAAAACCTAAAGGCCAGCTGAGTGATGACATCAGGCAAATGAGAAGAAAACCACATAGAAGCAAGTAAGAGAATCCATGACACAATCTCACCATAAACCCAACCCTGCTTGGCAAGCCCACAACCAGGAAGGAATTCAAAACCTGGAGCCTCTCCCTGAGGAGCAGGGTTTGAATCTCACATCAGGCATCCCAAATTGTAAAACATACTTTTGAGTTCCAAGCCTCTAAAACATCTTAGTTTGAAAACCAACAGGACTGATATCCTGAGACCCCCATAAATCCATAGGATTCTGAGAAATGGCTCTTAAAGGGTTTGCCTGCAGACTCACTCACCCCAGGGCCTAGCAGCCAGTAGGCCCAAACTTAGAGAAGGAGGCTGACCTGCTTATATTAAAGCACTGATGGAACAGTCAGGTATTTAATTTAACACGCACACATCTAGGAGTCTGCTGGACCACTCTCCAGAGACGAGACTGGAGGGACCACCTTTGTGCTGTCTCTTTGTCATGCTCCAGAGCACAGCATCTCCCTAATCTTAAGTAGTTACCCTTCACAAAGACAACTGCATTTTCAAAGAGGGAGAAGAGGTTTTAGTAAAAGCCTTCAGAATCCCAAAGATTACTCCATAAGGACTAACCAAAAGAAGTACATGCAACTTAAATGAATGCACATTTTTATTCGGAACTTTTAAAACCAGAACTCTCTAGCTACATCAGAATAGTTAGAATTAGAAAAAAAATGAAAGTGATAAGTCCTGAGAATCTACTTCTAAATGTGACTATCTGTACTTAGTCTCAACTTTTCAGTGTTTTTGTTTCCTCATTGAAAATATGAAAACCTTAATATTTGCAGTTTTAATATTTTTCATGGAGTGCAGTTCCATTTTAGAAAAATGTCAAAATTTAAACTAAGAGTCTGGATAGACCTTGCCTCAATAACCATTATTTCCTTATGAGACAAGACTAATGGAGATCTTTGCTTTTTTCTTGGTATTCTCATGAATATTTCTCTTGAATCTCAGCAATGATGTACTAACATACCATTGCCATTTGACATGCTACTGGACTAAGGCAAATATTTTGTTAATAACTAAATAACACAGCCTGGATATATTTACTAAGCAATTTGGGGAAGGATCTTTACATGGTACATTTTCTAAAGTTTCTCCAATTGAATGCTTACTGTCCAGTGCACCATTCCTTGTTTAAATGCATTTTTTTGGCCTTTTAATAACATTGCACAATAGTCTTCTAATCCATTATTGCTCATATGACAACTGATTATGGTCTTTTCTAGTGCTTTCTGGAATGATCTTTTAAAAATCTTTTCTTAGAGATTTTAGTATTTTAATTTATAGTTGATGTTGTAAAATGTCATCATGATATGTTAATGTGTTTTCCCCTTTCTTATTCTATTTGATATTCAGTAGACTTTGCATCTAAAAATCCATGACTTTAGTTTAGAATGATGCTCTTTAATTATGCTTCTGGTTACTTCTTAAACTGATTCTGTCTTTATTTCCTCATCATGGAAGTTAATTTAGGCATTAGAATGTCTGGATTTGTCACATACGCTTAACTTTTTTATTTTTCCTTCCATTCTCTTTCACTACAGAAGAGAATCCCTTAACTTAGTCTATCTGCTCATTATTTTATTCTTTCACTGTTTATGTTTTGTTATTCATCCCATTTATTGAGAATTTTTTAATCAACATACTTGCTTGTACATTTTAAATAGTACAAAAGAGCAAATAATAAAAACAATCTTCCCTATCTTATTTTGTCTCAAGCTTGATCCCAGTTCCAGGTGCAAACAATTTTAAAAATTTGCTTTAAGTCTTCTAGTGGTTACCTATACAATTCAGTAAAAATTGTTCATGCTGTTATTTCTTTATTTGCCAAATTTTATCTTTTGGGCTTATATTGTGATATATAAAAATATTAGTTTACATTTACTGCCTTCCTCTCCATTTCTCTTTCTGAGGATTACTTACACCCATATCTTAGCTTATTAAATGTTTATGTGGGCAAGTGTAAATAACCATGACTGTTTTTTCTGTTTTTATCAATTATAATCTGTGTATGTTCTAATACATAGGAGACAACACTAATGTTTTATTCTAGAGTTTCTGATTTTTTTGTTTGTTCTTGCTGGAAAAAGAGAATTAGAGCTTCTTCGCAATACCCTCAACACATTATTTTTTGTAACTAGAAATGACTTTGCTGTTTTCCTTGGATTTTCATTCTATTTTTAATAGTTAGTTTCATATGTGAACCATGTTCTCTTCTATAACTTTTTATTTCTCCTATTTCAGTTATCTTTTTTCTTTTTATTTCTTGATCAAGATAAATAGATAAATTTTTTCAGTCTCCCCCTTATATCCACTGTTCTACGGAAAGCATTTATTTTCTAGAAACCCTTTTATTATTGTTGTTTTTTTCCTTATCTTGTTCTCCAAAGTAGAATAAGTGTAACTTATTTTATTCCTTTTTCATAGTTATTATCCTGAGACTTTCCTCTTACATTTTCCTAGGTTGGATCCACTAATTATTTGATTCCAAATCTAAATGGGGGACACCCTTATAAAAATTCTTAATGAAAACTGAATAGAAAATAAGTCCTTAAATACCTGAAAAGTATGTTTATTCTACCTTAATCCTTGGTGTAAAATTTTCCTTGACATGTAACATTAACTGAAAATCATATTCCTTATAAACTTTAAAGAACAAAAGGAAGAGAGAAAAAAATAAAATGCTGCAGTTGCATTTATTCTTCAAGGAATTTGCCAGTTGTGATCATAGAACAAGACACAGATAATTTAGTGCATGGCCATGCAGAAGACAAGTATGAAGATGCAGAGAAAGCAGTCGAAGTTTTACAGTGTCATGGAGAAAATAAACCAATATTATAAACTTTAGGAATTGATATGCTGAAGAGAGTAGCAGAGAAATGACCACATAAACCTGTTAATTTTGCCGTGAAGACATTTGCTGAATTCTCAAAGATTATGCTTTCTCATTATTTATTGCCTCAGCAACTCTCCAAAGCCTTCAAACAAATGCATTTTTCAGTATTTTTAATCTGGATTTTCCACTTGTTTTGGCAGTAGCATTGATTTTCTGCACACTACTCTGTCCTACTTGGAAGTGGAACCCTTGAGATCATGGATTTGTGCATGTCAGTGTTATAGCCTGCAACTCTACAAGGTTCTCATATTGTTTATAGAAGCTTTTCTTCACATTGATTCTTTGTAGTTTTCCAAATATATAATAACTCATAATTATACATCTTTTCCAACTATTATGCATTGAACTCTTTCTGTTGTCTTACTGCATTGGCTAAAACTCCTACATTTCTATAAAATAGTAGTGGTGATAATGATCATCCTTTTTTTCCCCCTGGAAATAGCAAGAAAGTCTCTAAGTAAGATACAAATTTAGGAGGAATGATGAATACATTAATATATGCACATATAAAAGTGAAGATACCATGTTAAAGAAGTATTCATCAAATTCTAATTAACTGAGTTATTTTAATATGTAGGTGTTTTTTATTTTTTAGCGTGACTCCTACATTATGGAACTAGTACTGTGAATTTTCTACATAGATCAATTAAGACAGTGTTATGGGTTGAATTATAACACCCAAAATTCATTATTTTCATATTCTCCAGTACCCCAGAATGTCACCCCATTTGGAGATTCCTATCAGAGATTTTTAAGTCATGATGAAGTGAGCCCTAAACCAATATGACTGTTATACTTTAAGAAAGGAGAAATTTGGACACAGATACACATACGGGAAGAATGTCATGTGATCCTGATGTTCATCTATAAGCTAAGGAAAGAGCCCTGAAAAAGGCCTCCCTTCACTGCCTTCAGAAAGAACCAGCCCTGGTCACACCTTGATTTTGGACGCCTAGTTACGAGAACTGTGAGACAGTAAATTTCTGTTGCTTAAGCCACCCTGTTGGTAGTACTTTGTTATGGCAGCCTATCAAACTAAGACAGATAGTAAGAACATTAGCAAAAATAGAGGAGAAAGGACTTCCAAAAGTTCTCTTCTTCATAGAAGCAATGAGAAAACTGACAAATATTGTCAGCAACTTTTAGAATTCCAAAAATTAACCGAAAGATTGTAGCAATGCAGTGGTCATTATTCAGGAAAATCGGCTAAATCTTAGTGAAAACAGTGAGCTTTGTGACTTTTAACTTGTCCTATAACCATCCCTCCTTCCAGCTCTACAGTAACCTTGAAAGCCAACAGCCTGTAACCATAGTGACAGCCAGCCGACTGGTAGCATGGGAGGGGCAGGAAGAGGTGGGAGCTCCTTCAAAGTCTCATTTACAAAGAAATCTCTATTTGACTTGCCTGGTGATTCCTAGGAAGATTTTACTTGAAGGTCGGTCTTCATGGAGTTTGCCTGGCATGAAAAGCCTTTTTTCTGGGTGCATTATCAAAATCAATTAGAGTCAATTCATTAACTCCATGGCTGCCTAAGGTGATAGATAACAATTTGGGCAAATAAAAGGCCAAACAAAATCTGAAAAGGAAAAGCTGAAGAAAGAGCTATCTATAGGGGCTCTGAAAAGCTCTGCAATTCTTGTTAATCTAGAAGCACACACACAGAGGCAGGACTATGTGGATGCACAGGTGTGTGCCCGTATGCTGGAAAGTTGTGAAAAAGCCCTAAGCCCTTACCTCTGACTGGCCTTAAGGCTGTATTCAAGCAGAAAGCAAACCTGAAGCAGAGTTGTCAAAACAATATCTGACTAAGTGTTAAAAATCTGCTTCAATATGTGCCCAGAGTCCTCAGCAAAGTCTGGGAGACCTAATTTATATTTTTTTTCTTTTAAGAATTTAAGGAAATCTCTGTCTTATCACTAGCTGGTCACTAAGTTAACCAAGAAGACTTCAGTGGCCACAGATGACAAAGAACACTGACTTTACAGCATTACTTCAGAAAAGTCATGAAATAAACAAGAACAGTAAAAATAGATGAACAAAAAGCCTTTGGGAGGGGGGAAAAATCTGATACCAGAGTTGCCGGAGCATATTATTTAAAATGTCTCATTTTCAACACAGAAAATATGAAGCATTCAAGAAGCAATAAATATGTTTCCTGCACAGAAGAATACTAAAGGGAGATCTTTAGGCTGAAATGAAAGGACACTATGCAGTAATCTGAACCTACAGGAAGAAATAAAAAGCACCAGGAAAGCTAACTAAATAGGGAAATAGAAAAGTTAGTGTGAATGTATATTTTGTTTGTATTCCTTTTTCTTTACTTGATTTAAAAGACAAATGAAAATTTCTGTATGTGTACAAAGGAGAGAAGCAAAGGGATATAAGAGTAAAGTAATTTTTGTGTAAAATTGTGGTTAAATTGATATTAACCTGAATTAGATTTTTATATTAAGATGTTAACTATAATCCTAAGACAACCACTAAAATTAACTATATATATATACAAGAGAATTAAAACAGACCTCTAAAAAATATCTAATTAAGATGGTAAATTGCATTAATAGATTTTCTAATATTGACACTTTCTGGAGTAAACTGCATTTGGTTTTGCTTTTAGATTCTATTGCTACAATTTTACCACAGGTTCTTAAATAATTTTTACAAATGGCATTAATCTGAGTTGTCATGACTGTGAAGTAGTATCAAAAAGTTATTTAAATATTTTCTTCCTATTCTCTAAAATATTTTGGCTAGCATTGGATTTCTTTTCTCTTCGTCAAATTGTTAGAAATCTCCTCTGCAAACATACTGTTTTCACACTTTCCTTAGGAAATCTCAATTTCTCCCCTTATTTCCTGTTTATAGTTTGGTCTATTTAAACTTTCTGTCTATCCTGGGATCTATTTTAGTAAAATTTTACTTTTATAGAAAAATATGTGTTTAAAATATTGCTCAAATTAATTTACATAATCTAATGACTACTGCTGAGAGTACACTTCACGAAGTAACACAACTGCTTTGGGAAATGACGTGGCATTATCCCTAAAATTCATCATGCATATGTGCTATGAACCAGCAATTCCATCCTGGATTCATATCCAACACAGATGCACAATATACACATCCAAACAATCTGTTCAGTAATTGCTTTACTCTGTGTGTTATAGGAACGCGAAGCATACTTTGTTTGGAAGTGCAAACACCAAAATGCAGCAGCAAGGAGAAAGGAAAACTGAACAGAGGTAATATAAAGCACTGTGAGAGGATGATTTACCCCAACTACATTTTCAGGGTCATTTGTGAAGACTTTTCTGGGTAAGTGCTTCACTTGGCAGATAGGAATATTGTGATGGAAGATTCAGAGGAACTTTGTCTCAGGGTAGTCCATGCGTCTAAGGAAAGCATGTTTTATAAGATCACTTTCCTCTAACCTCATGTTTTCATTGGTCAATTTCTTACCTGTTGAGATTAAACTCACTCTGGATCTAACGTTTTATTTTATTTGATGCCTGTTTGAATGCCAGTTCCCAGCCTCTGGGGTTTAGTGCTTCATTTAAGAAGAGAATAAATAGTTGGAGAAGCTAAAATACCAGGACTAATACCTACTTGGTCCAGAGATGATAGGTCTCAGGAGGAAACCACAAGCCTAAGGAAATCTATACAGTACCTAAATTATGTGTTCAGTAAAAGAATGTTGACAGCTGCAGTATATATAACATCCTTAACTTAGAAACAATTCATATCACCATCAAACAGTTTGATGGATAAATGATGGTATTTAAAAAAATGAAGGGAGCTAAACTACTACTACATCTAATGACATGAATCATTTCAGAAAATAATGTTGACTAAAAGAAGACTTTATTTTACAGAATGTGTAATAATTTCATTTGCATCAAAATAAAAACAGGCAAATTGATCTATAATGTTAGAAGTCAGAATGTTTCTTACCTTTAGGAAGTAAGGGGGATGTTAAAAATGGAACATGAAAAGGGCTATTGTACTGGTGCCAAGAGTATTTCTTGCCATAGGTGATGGTAAAAGGTGTGTTCGCATCATCAAGTTGTATACAAATGATACATAGACTTCTGAATATGTGGTCAAAGTTTATTTAAAAATGTATTTATGTAGAATTGGGAAAGTGGTAGAAGTATTCACACACACTCGATTTTACAACTATTTCCCTTTTCTCCAGTTTTAATTTGTGTGTTTGTGACTTTCTCCCCTTTATGTCTTGACAATATTACATAATAATTCATTTGTGTATGTTTTCAAAGATCCTGCTTTTAGAGTATTTATTTTTGCATTTAGCTTTCTCAATCCTTATGAATTTCCCATGTTTTGTTTTTCTGTGTCTTTTCTCAGTTTTATTAACTCACTCATTTTTATTTTATTCTTAATATTCATTTCTTCACATGCACTTCATTCTTTTCTAGTTTTTTAGGTGTGTGCTTCTTTCAGTTAAAAAGAAATTTAATGATACAAACATTTAATGTAACCTACTTGTGATAAGGGCTTTAACTGTACCCTATTGATTCATAGATACTGACATGCTTTCAGCATTCTGTTCCAGAACTTTTGAAATTTACATATATGTTTGCTATTTGATCCAAGAAATATTGAATGACAACTTTTTACTTCTATTCAGAATATTCTTTTAAAACATTGTTAATTTCTAGTGGCATTGAATTATGCTCTATTTGTATGATCATGGGATTTTTCTTTTTAAACCTGTTCATGTAATGGATTATAGTAATTGATTTTTGATGTTCAACCAGTCTAGCATATCTAGGGTATGCTAGTCACCACTTGGTTATGGTGAATAATTATTTTTATACATTGTTGAATTCAATTTGCTAATATATTGTTGAGTCTTTTTGCATTTATGTTCATGAGAGATATTGGCCTGTAGTTTTCTTCTCCTGCACTGTGTTTGTCTGGTTTGGGTGCTAGGTTAATACTAGTCTCATAAAATAAGCTAGGTGATATTCCCTTTGTTTCCATCCTCTGAAAGAGAATGTAGAGAATTGGTATGATTTTTTTCCTTAAATGTTTCATAAAAGTCACCAGTGAACTCATCTATGATTGGTGCTTTCTGTTTTGGAAAATTAATTATTGATTCAATTTCTTTAATAGACATGGACCTATTCAGATTATTTATTTCTTCTTGCGTGAGATGGAGCAAATTTTGTTTTCCAAAGAAATGGCCCATTTCTTCTGGGTTGTCAAATCTGTAGACATAGAATGGTTCATAGTAGACAATTATTATCTTGTTAGTGTTCATGGGATCTGTATTTATGGACTTCTTTTATTTCTAATGTTAGTAATTTGTGTCTTCTTTACTTTATTCTTATTTATCCTTGCTAGAGGCCTATTGGTTTTATTGATCTTTTCAGAGAATCAGCTTTTGGTGCTGTTGATTTTTTCTACTGATTTTCTGTTTTAAGTTTCATTAATTTCTACCTTATCTTTTATTATACTTTTCTTTTATTTACTTTGGGTTTCATTTACTCTTTCTTTTCTACTTTCCTAAGGCAGGAACTTAGATTATAGATTTTAAATTATTCTTCTTTTCTAATATATGTTTTCAATGTTATAAATATCCTTCTTAACGCCACTTTCTCTGCATCTCCTAAATTTTGTGGTATTTCCATTTTTATTTAGTTCAAAATATTTTAAAATTTTCTTTTAGCGTTCTTCTTTGACTCAGGTGTTATTTAAGAGTGTCATTTAATCTTTATGCATTTTGGGATTTTTCCAGTTATTTTTTGCTATTGATTTCCAATTTAATCTTTTTATGGTTTCAAAGTAGATGTATAATTTCTATTATTTTAAATTTCTTGTGGTGTGTTTTATAACCCAGAATGTGGTCTGTCTTGGTGCATGTTCCATGTAAGCAAGTGAATATTTTCTCATGTGCTTAGTGATCATTTGTACCTGTTTCTTTATAAAGTGTTAGTTTAAGACCTTTGACCATTGTTAATGGATTATTTATACTTTTATTATTGATCTGTAAGAAGACTTAATAAGTTTGTACACAAATCCTTTGTTATATGTACTACAAATATGTTCCTTTTTGGCTTGCTTTTTCATTTTGTTAATGCTTTCATTTGATAAGCAGGAGTTTTTAATATTAATGAAGTCAAATATACATCAATGTTATTATATTATCAATAGCATTTTAAAAAATCTACTCTAAGAAAATTTTCCTTTTATGAGGACAAAAAGGTATCTTCTCAAGTCTTCTAGATTTTTTAAGGCTTCACTCTTTACAGGTAGATCTATGATCCATCTTTATTAACTGTGTATGGCTAAAGGTAGGGATTTGGTTTGTTTATTGTTTTTAAGTGTTTATACAGTTTCTCTGCATGATTTGATGAAAACAGTTTCTTTTCCCCATTGAATTACATTGGAACCTTTTCCAAAAGTCAGTGCATTGTATGTGTTATTCTCTTTTTGAATTCCTCATGTTGTTACATCAGTCTATTTACCTACTCTTACACAAATATCACACTTTCTGATTAAGGTCATCTATATAGTAAGCTTTAAGATCAAGTCGTGTCAATTCTACAAATTTATTCTCATCTTTTAATATTTTGAATCAATATCATGTCTTTTAAGTTCCATAAAACTTTTAGACTCAATTGTCAGCTTCCATTCAAAAAGCCAATTCATGAAGATGATACATCCATACATTAATTGAAATTTTCCTTAATTTCCCACTGCAATAGTTTGAGTTTTCATTATAGAGGCCTCAAATCTGCTTTATCAAATTATACTTTAAATTTATGTATTTTGTTTTCTTAGTACTCTTGTAAATGGTATTTTAAAATCAACACATACATAATTTACATGTAACAAAATGCATGTATTTTAAGCTTTAATTCAATTAGTTTTGAAAAATGTACATCCATGTGACCTCACTGCACTCAAGATATAAAACATATTCATTTTCCCCCAAACAGCTTTGGTTCCTTTTTAAAGTTAACACCCATACTTTCCACTTCAGGTAAATTTGGATCTGATTTCTACAATTATGTATTTGTTTTATCTGATCTATAATTTCACATGTGTAATCATTCAATGTGCACTTTTTTATGTTTACCTATGTTTACTTATCATAATGTTTTGAAGAAGAATCATCCATTTGTTTGATGTATTATTATTTCATTTTAAAAATGCTGCTTAGTGATATTTCATTGTTGTCTGGGCCATAATATTACAGATTCCTCTTTTGCTTACCTTACAACAGCTATACATAATAAGCAAACATCATTTTCAGCCATGTCATATGATTTGTCATGCTGTAGTTCATTTATGGTCTTTTTATTGGAACTATTTTTCTAAAGTGCTAGCAGATTTCACTTATTTATCTCTAGGAGAAAAATGAATTTAAATGTGGTTCTTCCCATTTTCCAGAACCCACTCTTATTCAGAGCCCACCTAAACTCCTCTGAGTGAGGGTGGTCAGCTGCATCTTGGTTCACTTCTCCATAAGTGTCTCAAAGCTCCATGTATTTCACACGTTTTGATCTAAGCTTTGGTATCTTTCTTAATGCGGACAATTTATAATACAATGTCAAAATTTCTTAACCATACTGTGGTCATAATTACATGCCTATCTTTTGTCCTGTGTTGATGTACTATTTTCTGCATGTTTGTATTTTTTATATAATTTAAATTGTGGCTTTGTCTGGGTCATACAAATTGGCATTTTACCCTGAACACCTTTTTGGAAGATTTTTGGGATTGATATTTACATGCATGCACATATACAGCATGCACATACTCAAACACACATGGATTTACACACTTGTATTTATTCATATCTAGTGTATGCATTATTTTCAAAGTATTTATTCATTTAATGACTAAACCCTATCTGATAACAATTGTCTAAAATATAGTCAATCTGTGTATACAAAAAGAAATATTCCAGAAAGCATATTTTAGAAAAGAGTAGCAGTCCCTGATCTAAAGGGGCTTGTTCTCTAGTAGGAGAAAACAGATCTATGCCGAATGTCATTAAGAACATCTTAGTTCACTCTAAGTCCTAATGCCAAATTGATGGTACTTAGTAACAAATCAATTTTAACAGTTAATTGTGATGTTTGTTAATGTTTCATATTCCTCTGCAATACATAGAGTTCCATAAACAAACATACAACATTATATAAATATGTTTAAATGCTGAATGTCATTAATTACATATTAGTTCACTCTTAAGTCCTAAAGTCACACTGATGATACTTAGTCACAAATAAATTTTAACAGTTAATTGTGATGTTTTTCAATGTTTTTCCTATTCCTCTGCAATAATGAGACTTCAAATTTTTTAGTCATATTTAAAATAACATGGTGAGTAGCCTCAATGTGCTATTTTTTAAAAGGATATTTACATCAAAATATGAGAATAGATTTATAATGTGCTAGCTTCAGAGACATGTTATATGCCTTTTCTCTACAGCTGTATTTTCAGAAAAAAATAGTACACATACAGAATTAGTATTGGAAACTTAATAAGATCTGAGTCTTTTTCCCTAAATATAGTCTGGAGAATTTTCCAGAAAAGATGAGGTCCTTTCCTTTTAAATGACTTGAGAGCTGTTTTTGGAGGTTTCATAGTGTTTATTTAAAATAAAAGAAAAGTATGGAATGAGATACATGGTCATCAAACAGTCTAGTCTCATTTTTTTGTTTTGTTTTGCTTTTTGTTTTTAAGTGAAGAATGAGATGGAGCATAAACCGAAGGCGGAGTGTTCAGAAAAGAGTCAGGGATGATGTCAAAGACAAGTTTCCATTTCTCATTTAGCTTGTATGGGGCCCTGAACTGAAAAAAGATCAGAGAAGACAGATCCAAACAAATCCTTCTAAACCCTGTGTGCTTTCCCAGAGCGGATGCAGTATCACAAGTAAGATAACTACTTTGTGTGTGATTAGTTTATTTCCCTGTGGAGTCACATTAGAGCACTGTTTACCCTTTCTGAATATTGTCTTTGACAGGCATTTGTCACTGTGATATCAGCAGCCCTCCATTCTCTGCATTAAATAGCAAAAGAGTCCTACCGACTCATTTTGTTAATTGAGGGCTGTAGATACCAGAACCTATGAGACAGTCTCGTAGAATTGCAATTTGCTCTCATTTGGAAATTGGCTCTAGATAGAAATTTGTTATCTTCTTTCTCTTTTGAAATAACACAAATGTAAGAATTAGATCTTGTAATATTCTACCTTTACCATCTACTCTTGTTTCTAATTTTTAAATCAATGCTATCTTTCTTTTTATGGGTCCACACCTTGGATAGTTTCCTTTGTTCTATTTTTTTCAACCTTTCAACATTCTGAATTCAAACATTCTCTTGCATCTTAGAAATACAATGGGGCTTTATAGGTATTCTCCTGGAACAAATTTCTAGTGGCTTGGTGTCATATCATTTTCAAATGATTGCTTTTTCAATGGGCATTCCTGACATAAATAACAGAATAGTGGCTAAATGTCTTTTCTGCTACTAAAAGTGGCACTAAATTGTTTAATATACTTCTTTATATTATCTTTTTGAAGAGCATTCTTATTTAAATATAAATAGGAACTTCCTTTAAAATTTTTTCATTCCTTTAATCCTTAAATTATATTATCCTTAATGGAGAAACTTAAATATGAAGTTACTAACATGGATACATTCTCCAACTTTTCCTAACAATTGCCTTCAGTGACTCAAAGTGGCAATTTATGCAGACTGCAGAACCTCAATTTATGAGTGAATGTGGTATAATATAAAGAATAAAAGCATCAACTGTATAATTTCTGTTTCTTGCCAACGTAGATTAACATGCACTGGGCTTACTCCTTCACCTAAGATAACAACAATAAGAAACACAAAGAATATGTGAAATAATGGTTTTCATGCCATTGAACATCAGGTAGCAAAGGACAGTGATCCCTGAGATACAGGAAACCAAAAGGCGTGTGTTATAGTTGCCCCTAATTATTTCCTTTAGTGAGTTTCCAGGCGTAATTTAGGAAAGGAGGATCCAAGTTGATCCTCGCAGACTCCCTAGTTGAGGACACACAGCTGAAAATCCAAGGAGACCAAGGAAGCCTGAGTTCATAGGGCAGAGCTCAAGAGAAGGTTAAGCTGCACAGAGAACTCTAGAGATATATTCAAGGTCTCCCTTTCATTGCATCTTCCCCAGAATACTGACCATGGCATGAAGGTCAGGAAATTCTCCAATATTAGAGATGGAATAATGTGAATGGATGGAGAAAAGAGTGTCAGAGCTCAAATAGAATCAAAATAATTTTCTATTTCTACAAATAGACTGTGAAAACTCGTAATCCACTGGGCATTGGGGAGAGCACACTGAAGGATTTTTGCCTCAGTAGTTAAAAAAATTGCCAAGATCTAAAGGCTGTTTTTGTCTCAACTAGCAAATCCCACTTAACAACTCTTAAAACTAAGACTTAAAAGAATGAAACTATTTGCAAGTAACTCATATGCATCCCAGAACAAAGCTCTAATAGCTCAATAATATTTATAAAGAGGACGCTGGGAAAAAATGGTGGTATAAGAAGCAAGGCAGAAACCTCTTCCCAAAATCATATAAAACACAAAAATACAGCAAATTCAAAGAATCCTGAAACTGACCTGAAAACTGCAAAACAGCTTGACTACATCTGGAAAGAAGAAAGTACCTCATAGAAAAAGTAAAGTGGCCAAGTCACAATCCAGTGGGAACCAAACCCTCCCCCCACTCCAACCCACAGGTGGGAGGAAGAAGAGTGGAACAGGGAAGAAGTAGAAGCCCAAGACCACTGAACCCCTGGCCCTGGAGATCTGCTCCAGTACATGGTGCTCTGGAGATTAGTGGCACTGGAAAGCAAAGACAAATGGACACTCAGAGAGGCTGAGATTCTAGCCAACTGTGGAGAACATGGAGGCACTACCAGTCCCCCATGACAAAAGACAAGTAGGCAGTTTGAAAGACTTCTCAGCAGCAAGAGGGGTACTAAAGGGGTAAAGATTACAGAGAGCTCGCTGATCAGAAGAAGGGACAGGTGGACACTTCAGATGCCCCATCCCCCTGGCAGGCAATGCAGCCCTGAGGCCCTCAATTGTGGTACATAGCCTGCTGCTTCTTCCTCTCAGCAGGCTCCAGTCCCACACACCTGCTTCTCCTGCCATTGAGCCAGGCCAGCCAGAGGCGGCCCCACATATAGTAACTACAGGGTCATAGCACAGAGGCTCCTCTATTCATGCAAGGCCCACTAAACCTGGCAGTGAAGGCAGGCATTACACCTGGGAAGGCAGGTAATCCTCCCAGCTGACCTCTTTCCTCCTGGCAGAGTCCCACTCACCAGAGGCCTCCATCATTGCAGCAGGCTGTATAGATGGTGGCTCCACAAATGGTAGCTCCAGAGAGTATTCTCCCTGCTTGCAACGTTAGCTGACAGCCCACACAGCCCACCTGAGATCAGATCACCCTGAGCAAGTCAGAAAGGTGCCACACCCACCACACACCAAATGCCAGGGCTCCCCCAAAGGAAAGTGAGCTTCTGGGCACTAGAGGTGCATCCTACGGAAACCTATTTTCTATAGAAAACACTAAAAATTGGAGAGGCATAAGAATTTGTTCCAAACAAAAACAACACAAAGAGGGCTTAGTGAAACTGAAATTACTAATCTTCTTGATAAAGATTTCAAATTAAAAGTCATGATCATGTTTACTGATTTACAGAAAAGTATTCAAGATCTCAGGGAGAACTTCAGCAAAGAGATAGAAATCCTGAAAAAATAGTCAATCTGAGCTGAAGAATACAGTATCTGAAATGAAACATAAAATGGAGGAATTTAAAAGTAGGTTAGATGAGGTGGAGAAGATGATAAATGAAATAGATATTTGAGAACAGAAAAACAAAGAAGCTAAGGAACAGAGAAAAACAAACCTCTAGTAATGAAAGAATAATAAGAGAGCTGTGTGAACAACCCAAATGGAGCAATATTCACATTATATGGGTACCAGAAGAAGAGAGAGAAAAAGGGACAGCAAGTCTTTTTGAGGAAATAATTGTTGAAAACTTCCCCAATCAGCAGAAGAAAACAGACTCTCAGGTCATGGAAGCCCAAAGATTCTCCCAACAAAAGGAACCCTAGAAAGACAAAACCAAGACATGTAATAATTAAAATGACAAAGATCAAGGAAAAGGAGAGAGGACTGAAAGCTGCCATAGAGAGAAAAATGATCACTTATAAAGGAAATCCCATCAGGGTATAAGCAGACTTAGCAGAAATCTTACAGGCCAGAAGAGAGTGGCATGATATACTTAATGTAATGAAACAGAAGGGCCTCCAACCAAGAATACTCTACCTGGCAAGATTATCATTTAAATTTGAAGCAGGGATTAAACAATTTCAAGATAAGCTAAAGTGAGAGAATTCACCACCACTAAACTATTCCTACAAGATCTTTGAAAGGACTGCTCTAGATGGAAATACTCCTAAAGCTAAATAGATGTCACCAGAGAAAATAAAACCACAGTAAAGGTAGTAAACCAATTAATTGCTTATCAAATATGAAATTAAATCACCTACTCACAAAGTTAGTCAAGGATACACAAAAAGTGCAGAATATGACACCTAATATATAAAGTATGGAGGTGGAAGAAGAAGGGGAGGGAAAAAAAAGCTAGCTTTAGATTGTGTTTGAAATAGAGTAATCAGCAATTTAAGATAGACTATTAGATAGTAAAGTAGTTATCCTTGAACCTTTAGTAACCACAAATCTAAAGCCTACAATGGCAATAAGTACATATCTATCAATAATCAACTTAAATGTAAATGGACTGAATGCACCAACCAAAAAATAGAGTTACAGAATGGATAGAAAAAACAAGACCCATCTATATGCTGTGTACAAGAGACTCATTTTAAACCCAGACATACACAGACTAAAACTGAAGGAATAGAAACAGATATTTCATGCAAATACTGGGAGAAAAAAGCAAGAGTAGCAGCAGTACTTATATTAACTAAAATGGATTTCAAAACAATGAAAGTAAAAAGAGACAAAGAAGGATATTACATCTAAAAAGTAAAAGTCAGTGATCATCTCCAGAGATATGAAATATATCATTTGACATAATTCAATATTCAATCTAGATTTTTTTAAAAAGTCTTTCTACAAACAATAAACAAATCGTGCAACTTGATAAGAGGTATCTTTACCTAAAATTCAAGTCATGCTTAATGTTGACAGACTGAATGAGTCTTCCTAAATGTAAGAATAGGGCAAATTTTGATAAGAGAGTCAAGACCTGTCAAAGAGGAAATAATATTCTTTACAAAAAATAGTGCTGGGGCCACTGGATAGCCATATGCAAAAAAGTGAAATTGAAACTACTTCATACCATATGCCAAAATTAACTCAAAATGGCCTTAAAGACCTAAATGTAAGGCCTAAAAGTCTAAAACTTTTTGAAGAAAATATAGCTGTATATCTTCATGAACTTGGATTAGGCAATAGTTTCTTACATGTGAAACCAAAAGTAAACAGAACCAAAAAAAATAGATAAATTGGACTTAATTAAACAAAGAAAAACTGAAGGAACAGAACAGCAGCAGAATCACAGAACCCAAGAATGGATTAACAATTAACAAAGAGAAAGGGACTGGGAAGGATGGGTGGAAAGGGAGGGATAAGGGCGGGGAAGAAGAAAGGGGGTATTATGATTAGCATGTATAATGTGGTGGGGGCCATGGGGAGGGCTGTACAACACAGAGAAGACAAGTAGTGATTGTACAGCATCTTATTATGCTGATGGACAGTGACTGTAATGGGGTGTGTGGGGGGGACTTGGTGAAGGGGGGAGCCTAGTAAACATAATGTTCTTCATGTAATTGTAGATTAATGATAACAAAATAAAAAAATAAATATAAATAAATAAATTGTTTAATTAATTAATTAATTAATTAATTAATGTGTCTCAAAGGGTACTATCAAGTATGAAGACAATACAGAGAAATGGAGGAAATACTTTCAAAACATACATCTGATAGGGATTTTTATCCAAATATATAAAGAAGTCCTGTAAATCAACAATAAAAAGACAAGACAATTAACAAATAAGCAAAGATATGACTAGACATTTCTCCAAAAAAATATGCAAATAGCCAATAAGCACATGAAAAATTACTCAAAATTGTTAGTCATTAATGAAATGTAGGCAAAAACCATTATGATATGTTACTGCACACACACAGGTTGACTATAATAATAATAATAAAAGTATGATAAATATTGGTGATATTGTGGATGAAACAAAACCCTCACATATTGTTGATAAGAATGTAAAATAATGCAGCCGCATTGGAATAGAGTTCAGCAGTTACTCAGAAAATTAAACACAGTTATGACCCAACAACTGCTTTCCTAGAAATAGATCCAAAGGAATTGAAAACATGCTTACATAAAAATGTGTACATGAATTTTCATTGGAACCTTTATTGAAATAGTCAAAAGGTGGAAACAAGTAAAATGTTCATTAACGGATGGATTGATAGACAGAATTTGGTGTGTCCAAATAACATCATATAATTCACCCATAAAAAGGAATGAAGTGTTGATATATACTACCAATGGATGAACCTTGAAAAGCATTGTGCTAAGTAAAAAAGTCCACATAGAAAAGGTCCCATGTTCTATGACTTTATGTATATGAAATGTCCAGAAAAGTCAGACTCACAGACAATAAAGTAGATTAGTATGGAAGGGAGGGTTATTGAAATTGGATGCAGGGTTTATCACTTATATTTCTATATAGTAAAAATAAACAACTGGAAATAGAAATTTTTAAAAATACCACTTATAGCATATCAAATATGAAATGATTAGGATAAATCTGACAAAAGATATGCAAGGCCTGTGAACTGAAAACTGAAACTGACTGCTTGGAAATTAAAATAGGTCTAAATACATGGACAGATGTACACTGTTGATGGGCTGGAAGACACAATATTGTGAAGATGTCATTTCAAATTGTTCTATAGATTTAGTGCAATCCAAATCAGAACCGCAGCAGACTATTTTTTAATATAGAAACTGTGAAAGTGATTCTAAAATTCATATGGAAATGCTGACTTATAATAGCTACAAGGAAAAAAAGAACAATGTGGCAAGAATATTACCTAATTTTGAGATTTATTATAACATTAATCAAGACAGTGTGGAATTGCTATAAATCATTGTTAGAAACTAAGCATGTAATTAGTGACAAATTTTTCAGGAGGTACCAAAAATATAGTAGGTAGAAAAAGTTACAGATGACAAAGGTTTCTTTTCACTAAAATTGTCAATATGCAATTACATGAATTGATAAGTAATATAATGTGTCAGCTTAATTTTGAATTGAATACAAATATTTCCAAAAGAAATTCTAAATTATTTTGTTGTTAAATTTTATGAATGGTGGTCAGGTTGGCCGATTGTGCTTTAGAACATGTTTCTTTCTGTTAAGTCAGTCATGCATGTCCTCCTTCTTACCTTTCTCATTCTCCTTTCATAACTCTTCCTCATCACTCTGCTCCTCTCCCTCCTCTTTCTCCTCTTACTTTTTAAATTCAAACCTTGTTTATTATGCTTTTCATGAGTCTTTTTAACTTACTAGTTGGTTAATGTCAAAGAACATAAATGAAATGTCATTCATTTTATTATGTGTAGCCTTAGGAGAAGGCATATCAATTAAAAACCGTGTGAGTTGGTCAAATTTTATAGATTCTTGCAAGGTCTGTGTCTTCTTGGCAAATTAGGCCTCCTTCACAAAATGCAGATGAATCACTACCTAATAAATACTTAAGGGATTGCTGCAGTACACTGTCTTCATTAAATAGCTATTTGTGACTGACACTTGAGATCTGTGACTGTAAGAGTATCTATTAATTCAGAAACATTGAAAGCACTAATGTTAGCAAAAATAACTAAAGCATTTCTGCTGAGTAGTACTGTATACTGAAATAAGCATTTAAATGATATGATTTTTTAAAATAGTTGCCATAAATGTAATTGCAAATACTTTTAATATACACAAGGCATTTTGCTAGAAACTACCAGCAAACATGATCACAAAGATAACACCTTCTAAAAACATAATTTAAGTCTCTTCATATGCTAACTCATTAATCCTCTCTACAGCAGTTAGCAACCATTTTCTCCATTACATTTGGGTAATCTAAGGAACAGAAAGATTTAGTAACTTTCTCAAGTTTATGTAAGAAATGGGCTAACATTATATAAATAAATGATGTAATCATTATTCTCAGGCAAATTACTCTTTTCTTCAAATATGACTGCAAATGGAATAAATAATGACTACCTCAAAACCCATGTATCTGCAATAAAAATAATCTGGGTTGTTCAACGATCAGTAATTAGTAATACATAAGGGAGAGGTGAAGACAAAATTGACTTAGGGTCATTTTTTTTCTTTGAACATTTGTTACTTTGAAATAATTATAGAGTCAAGAAAGTTGCAAAAAAAGTACAGAGCCCCATGTACCCTTCATCAAACTTCCTCCAAGGTGATACCTTATACAGATGTAGTAAATCAAAACTAAGAAGTTGACATTGGTACAATACTGCTAACTATGCTATAGACCTTATTCAGTTTTTAACATAACATTTTAAAATTTGCACTTGTGTGTGTTTGAAGTTCTTTGCAGTTTATTCCATATATTGATAAATTTGTCACCTGTTCTGATTCATGATTCATATCAATGATCTGATAGGCAGAACTAATACTTTCTTTTTATTCTTATCCATAGTATACAGGCCACCGAACTGGTTCTGTCACCTCCTACACATGAAGATTTGAAGGAATCCCATTGGACAGCCTTCCTCATTTACTCATCCTGGTTTCCTGACTTGTGAAACAAAGAAGACATTACATTTCCACTTCTTTTTTTACCAGAGAGAACCCTCCTCTCCTATGGAAATCAGGGGTAGAAATGCCCAAATAGTGGGAAGGAGAGCTTTGTTTAAATAAATCATGCAGCCTGTGCACACCAACTCCTTCCTGTATGTCAGGAGAACTTGTCCCAATTCCACTTGAGTCTGAGCACAGTCAAAATGCCCTACATCTCCAACTGCATATGGAGCATTTCTGTTTGGATGTCCTAACCCACTCCAGTTACTCATTTACAAAATAATACTCCTCAACTTTGCTATTATGCTTCCTTTTTTTAGTATTTTCAACTTCACAGAAATACACCATTATAGAGCTAACCAAAAGTCTTGACAAGTCTTACTCTTTCTTCATCAGTCTCTTCCTCTTCCAAATTTAATTCATTGCCGAAAGATGGCAACTCTATATTTTTACTGACTCTGAAGTCTATCCTCTTGCCCACATTCTCTCAGCTACTGCTGTATTTCAATCCATTAAGATTTCTTCTCTGAGTGATATCATTTGCCTTTTAATTGGTTTTTGTTTCCACAAAGACCTATCCTCTATATTCCATTCTGCTGCCAAACTGAATTAGAACAATACATAGCATACAAACATACCAGTCATTAAGTTCACCATGGCTATAGGATACATTTCAATATCCTTTGAATGATAGTTATGGCTCTTTATAATTTTGCCATACATATCTCTTCAGTCTCATTTCTTACCACTTACCTTTTCAGAGCTGAGGCTCCTGTGAATCTCACACTACCAGATATTTGTTGAATGCTGAATATTTTCTTGTACCTCATGTTTTTGCAAATACACATTCAACTCTTTCCTCTGCTTAAATACTATTTCTGATCTTCTTAAATTATGGGTTCCTACTCATTTTCAAAACTCAGAACTCTTTCTCTTCTAAGGAGAATTTCATTGTTCCCGCTCCAACCAGCTATTCACAGTGTAGTTCCACCATTACACTTTCACCCTGCCCACTGAACTGGAAGACCCAGAGTGTGAGAACAGTCATGTGTTTCTATATTTCTAGTACTCTAGATGTATTTTAATTTTTATGAATATTTGTTGAGTGAATAAAAATGTTATAAATAGCTATTAAAATTAAAGGATGCAAATGCTAAAAGTTATATGAGAAATTATTTTGTTTATATCCTTTCATTTTATAGATGATAAAATTGAGTCCTAGGGAAACATCCTTGAACACAAGTGTTACAGTTAAATTTTGTGCCCCAAAAAGATATGTTGATCTTAAACCCCAGTACCTCAGGATGTGACCTTATTTGGAAATACGATTGTTGCAGATGTAATTGGAGGAGGTTGTGCTGGAATAGGGTGGCATCTCAAGCCAATATGCCTGGTATCCTCGCATGAGATGAGAAGACACTGACACATGAGGGGAGAATGCTGTGTGACAAAAGAAACAATTGCTATATCTACAAGCCAAGGAATGCTAACAATTGCCAGAAAACCACAAGAAGCTAGAAAGAGGAAAGGAGAGAAACCTGCAGGTTCAGTGAGAGTATGGGCCTACCAACAACTTACCTCTAGAGTTTTGTCTAGGATCCAAGACTTTGATCGCAGGTTTCTAATATTTTTGGTTCGATTCTTGTAACACAATTCGGATACTTTCTAAAGACAAGTAAATTTAATTTTCTAAGCAATTAGACAGACTTTGTTGATAAAACATATATTAGATGTGTTTTTTACAGATATCAGGTATTTGTTTTGATATTATAGTGAGTTATCCTGTCTGTGTCATATTGCTCTCTTTGGGAAAGCACTCATCTGGTTCCAGTTATTAAAGGTTAACCTGGAATAAATTATCATTCAGCTTCCTGTTTGTGATGAATCCTGTGATAGTTTCTTTTATATGTCAATTTCACTAAGTTATAGTACCCAATTGTTTGGCCAAATGCCAGCCTAAATTTTGCTGTGAAACCTTTTTTTAATATTTGGTTAACCTTTATAATCAGTAGACTTTGAGTAAAGCAGATTACTACCCATAATGGGGGTGGGCTTCAATCAATCAGCTGAAGGTCAAGCATGATGACTAAAGTTTCCTAGAAGAAGTAATTCTATCTCAGGACTGTAATATCATTCTTGCCTGAATTTCCACTCTACTAGCCTTCCCTTCCCTTCCCTTTCTTTCCCTACAGATACCAAATTGCCAGCTCCCACAATCCCAAAATCCATGAGCCAAATCCTCAGAATAAATCTTTCTCCCCACTGTTCTACTTTCCTCAGAGAGAAATGGATAAATAAATAAATAAATAAATAAATAAATAAATAAATATATATATATATATATATATATAGAGAGAGAGAGAGAGAGAGAAAATATTTACATTCTAGATATAGAGAGATACAGAGTTTCCTCTAGAGAACCATGAATAATACACCAACATAAGGTGATAACATTTACATGTAGAGTATTGAAAGAAGTAGCAGGAACCCAGGAGGAGTGATGCTGGTAACAACCATGGAAAAAGCCATATGGGACAGAAGAGAAGGGTACCTTCAAAGAGCAAAATACAGTAGCTATGCTGTGACCGTCCTAGTTCCCCAATATAAATATATAAGCTGAGGAGTCTATAGAATGTGTGGAGATGAGAGGTTTCCAAAGTTTGAACAGATGAGATGAAAGCACGGTTTATAAACATAGCATGGTATCCTATAGGAACCAATTAATTACTAATTGATATATATCTGGGAGACCACTCAGAGCTATGAGGGTCAATACACAGAGTTTTGTTATGTATTGTTTCTTTTCCATGTTGTGATGTTCCTTAAAGTGGGTCGAGAAGAGAAAGAATCAAGAGGTTGTTCTACAGAAAAAGAAACAGGCCCAGACTTCATGTATAATCCCACCACTCATCTGTCTTTCTTCTATATCTTATTCCATTGAACAGTAAACATTATTCCATGCACTTACATAGGCACATGCAGGCATATAAACACACTCACACAGTTCTAAGGCTACAAAGTGGTTCAGGAACCCCTATACTGAAGTATCTTGGCATATACTAGAAGTAAGAGCCTTAGAAATGTCTAATGAATTTCAGATAGGATGAATGCCATATTTCTATAATAAGACATTTCTACTTCCCTCAGTCTCTACCCTCTATACTCTTATAGCTTTCAATCCATGCCTCTCCACGATAGAATATATGTTGTGTTTATATATATCTGTGTATATATATATATTATATATTACATATATAATATATATATATATATATATATATATATATATATATATACATGTAGATAGTGTTTCTTAGTCTATTTCCCTATTGACTTGATCTCCTACTTGACTATGAACCCCTAGAGGCAACATTGTTGTACATATTGCAACACAGCTTTACTTACTTTTGTGAAATCTCCCTTGCTAGCTCTTGGTGATTAAAATGCTAGTAAGCAAAAATATGAATCAAAAAATTAATGAATTCTAGAACAAAAATAGACCATTTTCAAGAAAAAAGACTTTTTTCTTTTAACTGTAGCTTTTTTATTTTTAATAAAAATAAATATTTTAAATAAAAATAACTTCATTTTTCTTTTTTGTGGGTAATTATTTTTTGTACTGAACTATAGTTGATATACAATCTTACGTTGGTTTCAAGTATGCAACACAGTGGTTAAACAGTTATCCATATTATTAAATTCTCACTCTCACTAGTGCAGTTACTATCTGTCAACATAGGAAGGTGTTATACAATCATTGGCTATACTCTCCATGCTGTACTACCATCCCCATGACCAACTTATATTATGATTGAGAATTTCTGTGCCCTTTTATCTCCCTCACCTTCCCCACCCACTCATCCCAACCCCACCCCCATGGTAACCACCAGTCACTTACCAGTATCTACGAGTCTACTGCTATTTTGTTCATTTTGTTTGCTTTTATATTCTGCAAATAAGTGATCACATTGGATTTGAGAATATAATATTTCTCCACCTGGCTTATTTCACTTAGCATAATATCCTATAGGCTCATCTATGTTGTCACAATTGCAGTATCTATTTCTTTTTAATGGCTGAATAATATAACATTACATATAGGTACAGTTTTTTCTCTATTCATTCATCCATTGATGGATACTTTGGTTGCTTTCATATGTAGGCCATTGTAAACAAAGCAGTAATAAACATATGGGTGCATATATCTTTTTGAATCAGGAATTTTGTTTTCTATGGGTAAATTCCTAGAAACAGAATTACTGGGTCATAAGGTATTTCTGGTTTGAGTTTTTTGATGAACCTCCTTACTGCTTTCCACAGTGGCTGCATCAATTTACATTCCCACCAACAGTGTAGGAGGGTTCCCTTTCTCCACATCCTCACCAACACTCATTGTTTCTTATCTTTTGGATAGTGTCCATTCTGACAGGCATGAGGCGGTATCTTATTGTGGTTTTGATTTGCATTTCCCTGATGATTACTTATGTGGAAAATCTTTTCACCTGCCTGTTGGCCATCTGTTATTTCCTCTATGGATAAATGTCTTTTCAGTTCCTCCCCCAATTTTTTAATCAGGTTATTTTTTTGTGTTGAGGCATATGAGTTCTTGATATATTTCAGATGTTAACCTCTTATCAGATAAATCATTAACAATTTATTCTCCCATACTGTAGGTTGCCTTTTTGTTCTGCTGATGGTGTCCTTTGCAGTACAGAAGTTTTTAGTATGATAATTTATAGTTAAGAAAGCATGGCTCTGTTCAAAATATGAGAGATGATTATAAGAAAAAAAGGCTAGGCATATTGCAGATAGCCAAATTTCATGAGGTCATGTTATAGAATAGCTTAGAACAATGCACTTTTGAATCTGCAATGAATAGGTGAATAATCTGAGCACTTAGCAAAGACATTTTTCTAACTGTTAGCTCCCATCCTTCTGACTGAATATGAATACTATGGAGACTAGATAAGGAGATAGTTCTAAGGTCATGATATTTATTCCATTATGGTCCCATCCTTTTAAATAGTATCAGATTAGTGAGGGACATATATATTTAGTTTTACATTTGTTCATGTGCAGTGCCTACTCATCATAATGGAATAAAGAAGTTGTGATGTTGGAGAAATATGAACAGGTAACACTTGGTTCTAAGTCAATCAGAACTTTTGCAAATTTATGTCTTAGTTTGACTACCTGAATATCTAGAGTAAAATAATTACAAAAAACTTATAATATATTTAAAGTCACAGTGTGCAGTCCTTACCAAAGAAATTATAAAAGTAGAGTAACTAATACATTTACCTTCAACCTCCTCCACTGTGACAGAAAATCCATTTTAGGATGATTATACCAAAATAGCTATATAGTCTAACAAAATAAGTTATTCAATCCCTAAGGGAAAAAAAAATCTAATGAGATTGAATATGGATGATTTTCTAGTGATAAAAGTTTAATTAAATGTCAGTTTCTTATTTCCTAAGATACAATAAAATACCACTAACATTTGAAAACTGGGTCCAAGCATTCTAACCATTAAGATTCTTCGAAAATACAGATAGATAGACCCATACATAGACACATAGATATGTAGACAGATGTGGGTAAAATTACAGTATTTCCAGACTCTCCCCTGGCTTTAGTGCATCTCCATATCAACAGGTGTTTCCAAGGGGTCGAGAGAAGTAGTTGTCTCTATATCAATGGGTAATTACCTGGGCCACCAAGGGCTTATCTGACCTGAGGGGTTTGGTGGGGAGAACTGCTTGCTTCTGCCGAAGCAGGAGAGGGAGAGAGAGAGAGAGAGCGAGATGCCTTTTTATAAGCAATAAATGGGCTTTAAACTTTATTTCTCCCTTTGACTGATTTTGGTTTCAGTTGGGTATATTGCCCCAGGATTTCCTCTCCCCAGATTTAAAACAGACTACACAAAAATTAGCTCTGCCATGCAACCTGTATTCAATTCTATCAATTTGATTTTGTATTTGAGTTTTTTGTATGCATTTGAGTAACCACATGGGGAAAAACAAACCCTAACTGCATAATAGTGAAAAAAGTGATTTGTGGTTCAACAGTCACCCTAAGCCTGTCTTAAACCGACTTCTACTCTTTCACAACTGTGTGACCACGTGCAAACTACTTAAACTCATTCTCAGTTTAACTATGAGCAAAATAAAAGAAATGGAAATATATGAAATATTTATCACAAAGAATTCCATGAATATCACCATCAATATTAAGTCCTCTCCTCTCTTCTAATTTTAGGATTTTATATAAGTGGGTTGAAGTTCTCTTTATTTTACCCCATCCAACATAATAAAGTGAAACATGGTAAGAGCATTGAAGAGATAAGAATAGAGTTGTAATGAAGAGCCTCCTTTTGATATCTGATATGTAACAGTGTTCAAGCTTCACCTCTCTCCCGCTGCTGTCTACATCTGGACAAGGTGATAAGAAAGCCTAGTTGTGTCCTCCTTTGGCATCACAAGGAAATTCACACCACATAAGCAGCTTCTCCCAGGCCCACTCCCTAACCATCAATATGCCCTATTATAGCTGGTTGCCTCTCTTTACTCTCGCAGGCCATTAATATACCAGCCTAGAATGCTCCACTCTACCCAAAAAGCCTCATTATATGAGTCATAAATCTTTCTATGCCCTCTTGGAATGTATATGGCTTCATCAGTAACTATGTTCAAATCAAGCTTGGGAATGGAGGAGCACATTCCATATCTACAGGAGGCCACAACCATGGACACAGTGAGCAGTGTGCCTATGTGATCATCACCGCCACCAGAGGTCTTTCTTTTCTTGCTTTGGTTTGCTGTCTGCCTCTGCTGCCTGCTGGCTAGCACGCACTCAGACATGGTGCCTGCTGATAAGCTTGTGCTTTGGCATGCTCCTTTGAGCTGCACTTGGTGAGTTTTAGGAAATTTCTGTTATAGATGTAACTAACCAAAGACAAAACCTCCAAAACTTGAGACAGGAATGTGAGATGGGTCCTCTGAAAAGTGGCATTGGGTGGGTTGTTTATCACAGTTCAGATTCATCTATATAATTCAGATTGAATTGTGAATCTCAAGTACAGTGTAATCTGTGATTGACACTATACTCTGGAAACAACTCTTATCCTGTAATTATTGGTTGTGTGTGTCAAAAAGGCATTGGTCTTATTCTATGCAGTTTTTGGTGTAAAGACTAACACCCTGTGTAATATGGGCTCTTGGTGGTGGTCACTTGTGGAGGAAGAGCCATCACCCTGTGGTATGCTGAAGTCACACTTCTAAATAAATGGCTCACTAGGACCCTATGAATTGCCTTTGGTGCTGCTGCTGCCTATACCTTTGTTACAACAAAGATCCAGATCCTGGGAGTTACAAGGGAAAATCCATGGCCCTGCCCCAGCTCATGGCACAGCTGAGGATTTATTTCAAACCTGATTTAAGCTCAAGGTCCTCAAATTCAATAAAGCAATCATTGTCATTAGAAAGGCTTCCTACCCTGATACTGAATTGTGACTCTGTGGAGGAAGAAGTCTGTAAATACGAGAAAGGCAGAGTGCCCCACACTGTAGTATATCCAATAACTACAAAAGAGAAAGAAAGGAAGAGAGAAAGAAAGAAAGGGAAGGGAACTGTACACATGGGGAAAACAAACAAAAAACTAAAAATAACTACAATTTGACTCAATTGGATGCCATATGTTTATTTAAATAATTTCTATAACAGAAGATAAAAGGGAACCAACTAGATTTTGCACTTCTATAGGTCCTGAATAAATTTTGAGATCTACTGAGATGTATCAATTTGCAAGTCTCACATGGCCTTAATCAATAGTGGGGCTCAAAATAAAGTTATGCCTGGGAATCTACTAAATGTAAATAAATTGGCCTTCAGATTCTTTATTGAGTTACCAAACATAAAATAAAGAAGAAAAAGTTATACTTCAAATTATCCTTCTAGTTTAAACTATCGCTTTGCCTAACTTTCCCATTGTCATATTCTAAAATATCCTATTGCAAGTATGGATGCTCTGACTCGAGAAATAATAAATAAAAATTAAGTCATTGGCATTTACAATTGGCTTGACAAAACAGAGCCAATACCCTTCTCCCTTCCCATCAGTTAAAATAGTTAACCTGCTTAGAGAAGGGTGATTACCCTCACTGCTTCATTTAACAGCTCAATTTGTCCTGTTCTCATACATGGAAAGAGTGAACAGTACCTCATGGTACATTACTGCTACTTCAATGCAATGGTTCCACATATTAAGGTCCCCATACCTATTATTACTGAAATTACTGACTCCACACATTGGTAAATATTTTGCCATTATAAAATTGGGTAGCAAGTTCTGTTACATATCTATTTCAACTGTCTTCAGCCAGTTTGCTTGCATCTTCAGAAGGACACAAATATACTTTCATTTAGCTACCAATGAGGTAGCTCAACAGTCCTACCATTACCGTCTTTGCAAGTAAGATTTTAAACACATACAACTTTCTCCATGAGTAGTTTTGATATTACATTAAGAACATCTGCCTCTGATATTCATTTGAACATTATTTAGCACATGAAAATATGCACAAAAAGGAGCTATCCTATTTCCTCATACATAGTGTATGGCTCCACCATCTCAACTGAATTCTGGAAAAATTTTTTCATTTGGTAATTTGAGTATTATTCTAACCCTGTTACTGTTAGGAAACAGCTCTTGCCCCTTTTAGCATCTAGAATGTTTAAGCAAGCTCAACATTTTTTAGACCTTCTGAACATAATTCTTTCCATATTTGCAAATTTAGTTAAGTCTACTTGTACTGCTATTTAAGAACTGGCTCACCTGATTGTGAACACCTCCAATAAACAATTCTAGAATTTATCTAAATTTCTATAGAACACTTCTAATCCCTCCTTCTCACCCCCCCTACTACTTCACTATAAAGGTTTTATCTTCTTCCTCTCATGCTTCCTGGAATCTCTGAATCATCCGTGATTACCATAATATATGGTATAGACTATGATTACCATAGTCTTCTGATGTAAGAAACTTCCTTATTCAGTCTCATCCTATAAACCTTTAGAGCAGCAATTTCTGGTTTTCTACTGGGCTTTCCTGGACACAGATGTCCTGAATCACTGTCCACTGTGCCTTGGTCATGGAAGCAGCATTCCATAAGCACAGCATGGCCACCAAGGCCTCCTTGCTATGACAGAAATTATACTTCCAGGACACCTCCTGTATTCCCTCTTGTATACCTTACTTGGAACAAGGGGTGGCCTCTGCTATCCTTAGTTCTTTACCCAGACATCAGTGTTCCAGAGGAGGCCACCCCTCTGCCAGAATCCTTGGCTACTTGGGCAACCCTTGGGTCAAATTAGTCAACAGCTAAGGGAATTCAAACACTTTATAGGTGGCAAGATCCTGTCATGTGTGTTGGAACTCTCTGAAGAGCTTCTGCTTCTTATCCTTTAATCAGGAAATCCCTGATAGAGAACAGTTTCCAAGGGTCGGCACATTTAGCCAAATCCAGGCAGTTATTTTTAGCATTATATATGCCTTGGCCAAGAATCACTGCCTTGCATATTCTTACACATGCTTCACCATTGCCAATAGTCTGGCCATCTGGTTTGATGAATGGCAAAAACATTTCCATACCCAAAGTCATTCTCTTTGGGCTAAAAAATGCTGGAAATCACATGCTTCATAAATACCATAAACATAAATTAAGGTCACAAAGGCCTCTGCACATACTAACACCACAGTATACAGTCCCACCAAAATACCCTTTGTTTCCTAGGGAAGGTCCAAGTATTCTTGACAGTGACCAAGGTACTCACTTTCAATGTTAAATACATAATGTTGGATTCTTGAAAAATGGATTTGCTGGCTTCATGCTACAGGCTCCATGGAGTGTCAGAATGGCTTATGTAAACAAATTCAAATTCAATTATATTGAACATGGCATATTTTAGTTATCAGTAAATCTTCAGGAGTGAATTCTAGTAAAGAATCTGACTCTGTTTTTAATGTTTAACTGTTGACAGGTTGGAAGCCTATCTATCCCCTTTTTTTGTACCATATCTGGGTAAGCTGATAAGAAATCTTGCATGTTCCCTCTTTTGGCACCAATGGAAAGTTCAAACCATGTAACATGAGTTTTCACATGTGGAGACCATCCCAGCCCACCATCTTATCACCATAAAAACCCAAGCTAGTTGCCCTTCCCTCATCTTTTTCTCAAGCCATTTTTGGATCAGCATGGAAAACCAAACTGCCCTCCCTAGAAAGCCTTATTATGTGACTAATAAACATTTTCACACCATCTGGGTATGTGTGTAGTGATATTAGTCTCAAAATACAAATGAAAGTTTGGTAGGAGAGTCCATCTCACTTCTTTAGGCTAATTACAAAAGGATAAATACATCACTTCCATAAAGTGTGCTTTGTTGGAAAGGGAGTTTTGTTGCTACTCTCATTGCTTTACTTAACTCTTCTTTTTTCCTTCTATTATTCTAATTCAGAAAGAAGCTTCCTTTCTTTCTTAATTGGTGTTGTCTCCTCTGCTGTCTTCTCCATTCAGCATAGTGATTTTTCAAGTGTTGTTCAGTAGTATCAGCAAAGGAATGTTATAAATGTTCCAAACCAGACCTATTGGATCAGCAATTGGAGGACAAGGCCACTCAATATTCTGTGTTTTAACAAGTCTCCAAGTAATCCTGCTGCAGCTAAAGTTTGCAACTACTGGTCTCAGAGTATAAACTAGGGGTCTGATGAAAGGAGATAAGAAGTGGCTCAGACTGTTCTACTCCAGACTCTCTTTGGGATTTTATTTCTGTGTCTGCTTTTGAGATGTTAAAGTTAAAGTTTAGAGGGTATTCTTATATATACTAACAACTTAAGCTATAAAAAATTAGCTTTGACATAATCAACCCAAAATTTGGTTTGAATATCAAAACTGATGACACAGAATAAGAGAGCATCTGAGAAATGGAGCCAAAGTCTTCACTTATAATAAAGAGTTCACTGACCAGGACTGCCCTGTATGTGCATTATGTGTCTGTGTATGGGGACACACAAATGCACACACATACAATACTCCCCTGGAAAATCAAGTTGTCAGGAAATGGTTGTTGATTTGTTGCTCTGCCAACTCTCTTTCCACCAGAGATGCAATTAACAAGCAAGATGGAATAAATGATCTCTAATACTCTCTCCAGGTTCAACATTTGAAGCCCTGTCAATAGTATTGAAGTTTTCATTTTATGATCAGAGAGAGTAAGTCTCAGTTCTTTTTGATTTTTCCATTTTTCTGGAGGTTATATTTTTGCTGCAGATACTTATTTAAAGAAAACTTTAACCATATGTATACATATTTTTCCATTTGCAAAATCTTCACAGCGATGGTACAAATGGAATATTTTTTATATTATTTTCTTTAATTGGGTCCTTCTTATGGAAAAAACTATATTATAATGGGAAGATTAATTCAGCAGTTATAAGAAGATATTCTTTAATGTGAACAAAAATGTTGACAAATTCTTTATTATCTTATACCTTCACAGTCATTTTATATTATTCATGGCAAAATTTTATGAAGATCAGGATTTTTCCAGTACATGCTTTCTTCTTTAAATATTTGATTTTGTAAATGTCTACAGCATTACAATAACTTTAATAAGAAAAAAATAAACTTCTCAGAAATAAAAAAGGCACAAGCCTTTGACAAATTTTATGTATGCAATGCTTGCAGCTATAAAATTATTATGTTTCAAAGGTAATTAAAAGAGGTGTTTAGTTTCCCAAGAACTGACATATCTGATGGTCTCTAATTTTAATGGATTTTTTTATGGTTAGTTGACATGATTGTCTTCCTAATTATTTTTTGTCTCTACCTTTTTTTTGGCTCATGCATATTTTCTTCTCTTTTATCATTGATTTCCTAATGAAAACTGCAGTAGATTTAAGGAAACATTTCTTTCCTCTATAATGTCTCATTTGTCTTTCTATTTCCAGAAACTCAAACACTGCAAGCATTTACCAAGTTGAACACTCATTTATGGTTGAATTCTTATAGACTGTCATGCTAGCACAATGGGATGGGGGATTATTTTCTTAGGCAGTAAAATAATGTTCCTGCTCATTCTGAAAGTCATTTTTCCCTACTAGATTCCTTAATTTTTCAATAGTTACCCATTAAATTGCTGGATTCGGAGTCAGAAATCCTTACTTTTTAATTTAATTCTTGTTAGAAAATGAAGTTACACCATAGATTTTTAATCAGTAGGACTCATAAATCACATGTTTTAAGAGTAGTGAAGAATTTGCACTGAATTCTTGTTAATTCTCACTGGAATAGTCCTAAGGCCATGGAAACAGAGCCAAACTAACTAGTCATCCTGGATTGTGTCAAAGCAAGCCCCATTCTCCATGTTAAAGTGTAGAGGACATAGAGGCTGAGTCAGACTGAGTCAACTGGGCATTAATTAGTTTTGAGCTTTTCTGGGCTAGATGACTTCTAAAGTTATATACAATTATAAGATCTCTTGTTGAACTAGCTATCTTTCACTGTTCTTTGATAATATTTAAACACATCCTAATGTTAATAAAACATTATTTACAAATTACTTTTCAGTTTATGTCATTTCTAAAAAGGGCAATCATTTGGATTTTGTCCTAGTGGTTGGCTTCATTTGCAATTTATGACAGGTAGAGAGAATGAGCTACCAATTACCTTAGATGCTAGTAATAGGATTAAGTACAGCTAATGCAAAACTGAAACTACAGCTTTTGCCCTTAAAGCTTTTAACTGTTGTCAATTCTATCTGCTATAAAGAGCAAGATCTGGGTATTGTTTATACTTAATATTAGTAATTAGTACTAGTTTAGGATTCTCCTTCTCCCTACCTTACCTCCACGTCACAAGCCTCCTGCCACACATCTTCAAACTAAGGCTCTGAACTTTTTTCATCTTGTCCTTTAATATCAACTGACAAGAGTATCAATTTCTAGTGCTGTACACATGCACAGCATAACTGTAGGCTTCGTATTATAAACATATACATTGTATTATAAATATCATATAACCTTCTCATCTAAGATAATTTTCATCTTAAAATGAGGAAAGTTTTATTTATGATCCAATTCTCCTCCTAACTACTACTATAATTCTTTCCTTCCTTAAAGACCAAGCCTCATAAAAGAAGTAAATCTTGCAATTTTTTAATCACAGGATTAATCAGAATGCCTGTAAATAAAGTTTATGTCACCTATTGGAAAATATAAAGGATAGAAACCATGTCTTTTGTCTTGATAATTTTACCTAAAACATCTTGCGTAGGGCATTATGTATAATAGGAATTAATTAAGTAGCCTCTCAATTGATTCTATTTATCTCTCATTTACTCAATAACCCAGTGCAATCTATTTTTCTTGTCCTAATTCCTTTAAAACTATTCTTGCCATGGTCATGTTTCTAAATCCAACAGAAATTTTTAAAGCTCTAACTCAGCTGACCTTATTATACATAATGTTTGAAGCTGGGGATACCCGTCTTGGCATTTTCACATTTTCACTTACTTGATTTGCATAATTATACTTTGACTTTCTTCCATTGTTCAGTAATCCTCTACCTCCTTTCCCTCCTTCTCTGAACGTGCCAATCACATTGATGCTCTAGAGTCCCACTTTCACTCCTCTTCTCATGAACCTCACCATAGGTATGCCAAAGTTTCTACACCCATCTGCATGATGATGAATCTCAAGACAGCAATCTTCAACGTAATTTTCCAAAACCACATATTTAATTCACCACTAGATATCTTCAACCAGATAATCTGAAGTACCTTAAATTCGAAATACATAAAACCAAACTTTTTATTTATTAACCCCCTCCTTCTATACTTTAAATTTGTTTTAATTCAGTGAATGACCCAGTTTTCAATATCGTAATATCAGAAACTATCATTCACTTCTTTTTAATACTGTAATCAGTTACCAAATTCTGCTGATTAAATCTGTTTATACCTCCTTCATTTACCCAATTCTTTTTTATGTCTTCCATGACTTCAGGGATAATCATTCTCAAATCTCACTGAAATTATAAAAACAGTCTCTTAATCAGTCCCATATCTCTAGTCCAAACTGCCTTTAACTGCCAAAGTAAGTATGTCTAAAAATGTGGGATATGCTGTTCCCTATTTAAAATCATTTAGCTGTTTCTCTTTGCCTGTAATAAAAGGGACAAACCATTTAACAAATTTCTCAAGTTCCTGCCTAATCAGTGACTGGTTCCCCATCAATCTTGACCCACCGATTTCTTCTTTGCTGCATCCCCAGGTGTGGGACACATTCCAAGTCCCACAGAGCACACTAAACCAGCCCCCTGCATGTGCATCCATCCTCCACTCTGAGTACTTCCACTCATCTCCCAGATCTCAGTCATCACCTGCTCCATCAAGTTTACTCTAAGGTTGCCTGCCTATGAAGTCAGCTTTGGGGGACCCTTTATATATTCTGATATCATCTGTTGCAGTTCTACCATAGAAATTTTTGCCTGGTATTATGATGTTCTTTTCTTGCCTCACCCTTTCCAATACTTAATTGTACTGAAACCGTTTGAAGATATGAATGATTTGTTATTTGTGTAGCACAGTTCTTGACACAATATAATTTATTTATTAATGATTTTGAATGAATCGAGGGAACGAAACCAGAATTTGAGTCTCATTAACACTTCTATCTCAGAAGTTACAGACTGGTTTCTCAATACTCATATTCTATGTTGATGTTTGTGGTTTTCATTGTTTAAAATTATTTTTGTTCCATGTGAGTGTTTGCTTTAAAAAGTGCTTTTATGGATGTAAGGTAATTTAGAGAATTTTTAAAACTTTTCCAGACAAGACATGTTCTATTTTTTGTATGGTCACTCATTAAGAAACATCTTTTTCTATGAAAATATTCTTACTCCTGCAGATATATTCATCTCTCACTCTTTATCTAGAAGTTATATGTAACCTAGCAAATTGTTTAGTGAAATTCCTTTCATTGATCTGATAAAGCTGGAAGAGATTATAAAAATGATTTAATTCAGTTTCTACCTGGTGTTTTTGGCTATAATGGAAAAATTAATGAACTCAGATATCAGTATTTTTCTACCATGTAGTGGATATGTTTCTGAAGTGAAACACAAAGATGGAAATATAATGTAGAGAGTCAGAGGTTAATCTTAGGTTTAGAAAAGGGAAATGTCATGCTTGCTAAAACTGTGACTCATTAAATTTGGAGTTTCTCTCATCTCTTGATCATATGGACTCAAAAAATTTCTGCACAATGTTATAAGCTACTTGGTACTTTTAAAAAATAAAAAATAAAAATTGTAATAATGCTTTTGTGTTAAGCCAGCCTAGAGCAAAACACATAATTGAGAGGCATTCAAAATTTTTTCAATTTATCTTGAAATTTGCCATTATTATCATCATCATCTTCTTAATGTGTATATTACCTTTGGGAATTATCCTTAAATTGTAACATTTAAATAGTGGTTCCAGCAATATTTTTAGCAATTTTTGATTTTAGATTTATTAGACTGAAATAGACTCTCTGAAATGGATTTACATTCATGTTTACACATATGCTCCATATATATTTCTCTTTTAGAAAGCCAGATAAAGTAGGAGCAGGTATTTCTAGCATGGAGCATACTGAGCCAAAAGTTAAAATGACCCTAATATTTTGAAATAGAACTTATTCTATATTTAATTTACTGCATCCTAGAACAATTGGAAGATCAGATAAAATGGAGAGATTTAGGGATTGCATTTTCTGAAAAACATTTAAATGTTTTTTGTTGTTATACAGAAATCTGGCAAATGGAGTTCAATTTGTAGAATTATTGTTGGGCAATGTGTGTCACATTAGATCTTAGTTTCATACAGAATACAGTACTGTTATTACATTGTCTTCATTATAATATCACTTATTATTTCACTTACTGCTTACTCCCTCAGAATACTGAAGGCCCTGATGGATACTGCCATTAAAGTGGCATCTATGGACAGATTATGAGAATATTTTTAAAAAGTTCATTTCCTTTGAGATTATATTTGAAAAGTAAACCAAAAGAAATGTTTTTTTGTTTGTTCCTTTACGTAAGTTACTTTTTTTATTGAAGTGTTTAATTGTGGTTGTTATATCCACTTATATGAGACCTTTCCCTATATGTTTGTTAGATTCCAGGGGTCATTATTTTCCTTTAACAAAATCTTTCTATCTGAAAACTTATTTTAAAGATTATTGTTTCTTTTTTGAATGTTTACCCACAGTCTTCCCACCTCCTTCCATTTAACAATCCTATATCCTTTATTCCTCCTTGAAATTAAATCTATCAGTTTCTAAGCCATATGCTTTAGATAATTCATTTTAGTGGGTGCTAAAAATTATAAATGTTAACTACAGTAGAAAAAGAAATTTTAACATGTGCTAGTAAATGTCCTCAAACATCAGCAGTAGAAAGAATCCCAAATAAAAAATCCTACTAGAGATGATTTGATCATAAACCTCTGAAGCAGAAAATTGGCAATCACTGTAGAAACAATTCCTCAGGAAGGTATTCAACTTTCAAATAACCCTGAAACAAAGCAACCCAATGAAATTTGCTTTCCAAAGAGAAAACCTATAGGTACCTCCATAGCAGGGGCCTCTGAAAGCCAGCCTGAGGCAAAATAAGAGCAGAGTCACTGGAAAGTATTAGTCTTCTGTGGCACACACAAGGTGAAAATATGTGTTCCTTCTTTCCTGAACACTAAAGATGAGCCAATTAGTTCCAAAGCCTTTGGGAAATGGCACAGTCTGAATGGTATAGATTAATTAAAGACCATAAAAAGGGACACCAGGGCTCATTTACCTCTTGGTTAACTGAAATATACCCCTGGCATTTTGTACAATTCAGTGCAGTTAGCCTTATTCTGGAATTATTCAGAACACAAATAAACATCAAAATGAATGCTTTTTACTTTTAACTTTTCTTTTAAAGATTGTCTTTAAAATTTAAGAACATTGAGTGACTTTGTCATTAAGGTTTTGATCCTTGGACACACACATACATGTGTATGTGTGTGTACCTACATATAGATATAGATATATTCCAACTGCTGTTTCTTCTACTTTAACAAAATTTCTAGATGATTAATTTTGACAATATGTATATACATTTTCACCTGTTAATTTCCAGAATAAATTTGAATTTGAATTTAGGAAAAGCACTAGGAATTACAGAAAACCTATTCTAACACTTGGCTTAGAACATCATTATGAAATTTCATTTGACCAAAAGTTACTAAAATGACCAAATCAGAATTGAGAAATTAATTGATTTAAAATTTATATTATACAAATTTTATATTTATATCTGATAGTATATATGCCCCAAAGAAAACAAAATAAAACTTTTTTTTTATTGTGCAGGAGACTCTTGGTCACTCATCCAATCCTATTTCATGCACTTAGGGTATACTCAATTATAAAATAACTTACCTATCTAGTTTGTCCTTTTTAACCTCTTATTATCATCAAAAGGAGGCTTCTACGCTATAAGGTTTTAAATGCAATCACATATAGAAAATGATGTCAAGGTAAAATTCTACCACAGGGTCTGAAATGTACTGAATGACTCAACAGTATAGCGTGTATAGATGGACAAAAGTTTCCATTCACTTTCACAACTGTGGAGCCCAAAAAGGAATCAGACAAATGAGGTAGGCAGGAGTCCCTGGACCTCGGTTAGAGCCCTAGGTCTTTCAGTGTGTTGTAAAGGTCATTCTTTTATTGAATCTTAATTTCATTCTTTTTCAAAATGAGGGAATTGACCTACACTAAATTTCTTTCATCTATAAAGATCTTTAATGTAAAGGATTATGAGCTGGGTTGCTCAGGAAATATTTAAGATGTGTCTATTATTTGTTTAAGGAGACAATGTCATGTGCAAAGGATTTGAAAGTAACTCCTTAAAATGGATAGAATAGAAACAAGGATTCATGATTAAAGTGGGTTAGCTCCGATTATTTGAAAACTTTTATATATATATAACAATTTATTTCTAAAAACAGTGAGCAAAACAGGAGTCAAACATTTCAACCCAAATATAAAAGAGATGTTACAAATTTAAGAGTAGAAGTATATATTATTGATACTAATTAACTTACTTACTATCAAATATTTTATATTCTTAAAGATAACGTTTGTGACTCTAATTAGCTATTGATAATTAGCTAGCAATCCCAACCCTCTCATAAATTTGAACAAAATAGTATTAGACTGAAAATGCTCACTCAGAATACATATGAAGCAATAGAATGCACAAGGTGACAATAAATTTTTTAGAAAGCTGAGTGGGTTATAAAAGAATAATTTCATTGATTGATTAATCCACAACTACGTGCATTAGGTATTTTCACGACAAGACAGTAGTGTACAATTTAGGAACAGAAGTGGCTGACAATTTGAAATATGTTTCTTACTGAAAAATGCACTGAACAGATGTTCAATCACCAATAAATCCTATTATTTATATCTTTCCTTGTTTTGTTTTCTTCATGTTTATCTGAGGCAATAGTAAAAGTAAATGGGTGTTGTGCTAGGATACTTTGATTTTGCTCTTTCTCTCTAACTTTAATTAGCTTGGAAGCCCAAAGAAATTCAATAGGTTCTCAGTTCTCTACTGCAACATCATACTTAAGCTGTCATTTCTTCTCTCAAATCCCCATCTACTCAGACAAGTAGTTTTTCACTTTGAGGCCCATGTTTTTGTAATTCATATGTCTGATTATTTTGTCTTCTGTGCCTTTACATGCTTTCTTTGCTTTTTTATTTTATTTTTTCCTTTTTTTAAATTAAGGTATCATTGATATACAATCTTATGCTCAGGTTTCACATAAGCAACATTGTGGTTACTACATTACCCTATTATCAAGTCACATAACAGTCACTGTTCATCAACGTAATAGGATGCTATAGAGTCACTACTTGTCTTCTTTGTGCTATACTTCCTTCCCTGTGTCCCCCCTATATTATGTATGCTAATCATAATACCCCTTAATCCCCTTACCCCTCCCTTATCATCCACCCTCCCCAACACCTTTCCCTTTGGTAACCACTAGTCCATTTTGGGTTCTGTGAGTCAGCTGCTGTTTTGTTCCTTCAGTTTTTGCTTTGTTGGTACTTGTCTTTCTCCACCTGGCGTATTTCACTGGGCATAATACCCTCTAGCTCCATCCATATTGTTGCAAATGGTAGGATTTGTTTTCTCCTTATGGCTGAATAATATTCCATTGTGTACAGGTACCACATATTCTTTATCCATTCATCTACTGATGGACACAGGTTATTTCCATGTCTTGGTGATTATAAATAATGCTGCAATAAACATAGGGGTGCATATGTCTTTGATCTTGTTTTCTTCAGGTAAATTCCTAAAAGTGGAATTCCTGGGTCAAATGGTATTTCTATTTTTAGTTTTTTGAGGAACCTCCACATTGCTTTCCACAATGGTTAAACTAATTTACCTTCCCACCAACAGGATAGGAAAGTTCCCCTTTCTCCAAATGCTCACCAGCACTTGTTATTGCTTGCCCCTTGGATGTTGGCCATCCTAACTGTTGTGATATGATATCTCATTGTGGTTTTAATTTGCATTTCCCTGATTATAAGCGATATGGAGCATCTTTTCATATGCCTGTTGGCCATCTGAATTTCTTCTTTGGAGAAGTGTCTGTTCAGATTCTCTGCCAATTTTTTAATTGGGTTATTTGCTTTTTGGGAGTTGAAGCATGTGAACTCTTCATATATTTTTTATTTTAACCCCTTATCAGATATGTCATTTATGAATATATTCTCCCATACATTTTTGTTCTACTGATGGTACAGAAGGTTTTTGGTTTGATGTAGTCACACTTGTTCATATTTGCTTTTGTTTTCCTTGCCTGAGGAGATACGTTCATGAAAAAGTTGCACATGTTTATATTCAAGAGAGTTTTGTCTATGTTTTTTTCTAAGAGTTTTATGGTTTCATGACTTACTTTTAGGTCTTTGAACCATTTCAAGTTTACTTTTGTGTATGGAGTTAGACAGTAATCCAGTTTCATTCTCTTGCATGTAGCTGTCCAGTTTTGCCAACACCAGCTGTTGAAGAGGCTGTCATTTCCCCATTGTATGTCCATGTCTCTTTTATCATATATTAACTGGCCATATATGGTTGGGTTTATATCTGGGCACTCTATCTATTCCACTGATCTATGGGTCTCTTCTTGTGCCAGTATCAAATTGTCTTGATTACTGTGGCTTTGTAGTAGAGATTGAAGTTGGGGAGCATAATACCCCTGCTTTATTCTTCCTTCTAATCATTATTTTGGTCATTCAGGTCTTTTGTGGTTCTATTTGAATTTTAGAATTATTTGTTCCAGTTCATTGAAGAATGCTGTCATTATTTTGATAGGGATTTCATTGAATCTGTAGATTTCTTTAGGCAGGATGGCCATTTGACAATATTAATTCTCCTACCCAAGAGCATGGGATGTTTTCCATTTATTAGTGTCCTTTTAATTTTTCTCAAGAGTGTCTTATAGTTTTCAGGGTATAGGTCTTTCAATTCCTTGGTTAGGTTTATTCCTAGGTATTTTATTCTTTTCGAAGCAATTGTGAATGGAATAGTTTTCCTGATTTCTTTTTCTGCTAGTTTATCAATAGTGTATAGGAATGCAACAGATTTCTGTGTATTAATTTTGTATCCTGCAAATTTGCTGAATTCACATATTAGTTCTAGTAGTTTTGGAGTGTATTCTTTAGGGATTTTTATGTACAAAATTATATCATCAGCAAACAGTGACATTTTAACTTCTTCCTTACCAATCTGGATGCCTTTTATTTCTTTGTGTTGTCTGATTGCCGTAGCTAGGACCTACAGTACTATGTTGAATAAAAGTGGGGAGAGTGGGCATTTTTGTTTTGTTCCCGATCTTAAAGGAAAAGCTTTCAGCTTCTCGCTGTTAAGTATGATGTTGGCTGTGAGTTTGTCATATGTGGCCTTTATTATGTTGAGATACTTGCCCTCTATACCCATTTTGTTGAGAGTTTTTATTCAAGAATGGATGTTGAATTTTGTTGAATGCTTTTTCAGCATCTATCGAGATGATCATGTGGTTTTCGTTCCTCTTTCTGTTGATATGGTGGATGATGTTGATGGATTTTTGAATGTTGTACGATTCTTGCATCCCTGGGGTTAATCCCACTTGACCATGATGTATGATCTTTGTGATGTATTTTTGAATTCAGTTTGCCAGTATTTTGTTGAGTATTTTTGCATCTATGTTCATTAGGGATCTTGGTTTGTAACTTTCTTTTGGTATTGTGTCTTTGCCTGGTTTTGGTACTAGAGTGATGCTGGCTTCATAGAATGATTTTGGAAGTATTCCCTCCTCTTTTAGTTTTTGAAAAACTTTAAGGAGGATGGGTATTAGGTCTTCACTAAATGTTTGAAAAAATTCAGCAGTGAAACCATGTGGTCCAGAAGTTTTGTTCTTAGGTAGGTTTTTGATTACTGATTCAATTTCTTTGCTGGTAATTGGTCTGTTCAGATTTTTTGTTTCTTCCTGGTCAGTCTTGCAAGGTTTTATTTTTCTAGAAAGTTATCCATTTCTTCTAGGTTATCCAGTTTGTTAGCATATAATTTTTCATAGTATTTTCTAATAATTCTTTGTATTTTGGTGGTGTCCATAGTGATTTTTCCTTTCTCATTTCTGATTCTGTTTATGTGTGTAGATTCTCTTTTTTTCTTGATAAGTCTGTCTAGGAGTTTATGTGTTTTGTTTATTTTCCCAGAGAACCAGCACTTGGTTTGGTTAATTCTTTCTAGTGTTTTATTCTTTTCAATTTTTTTTATTTCTGCTGTGTTATTTATTATGTCTCTCCTTCTACTGACTTTGGGCCCCATTTGCTCTACTTTTCCAATTTCATTAATTGTGAATTAAGATGGTTCATTTGTGATTGTTCTTCCTTCTTTAAATAGACCTGAATTGCTATATACTTTCCTCTTACAATTGCATTTGCTGCATCCCAAAGAAGTTTGGGCATTGAGCTGTTGTTTTATTTTCCTCCATATATTGCTTGATCTCTGTTTTAATTTGGTCATTGATCCATTGATTATTATGTTAAGGCTCCATGTATTTGTGCAACTTTTTATTTTCTTTGCACAATTTATTTCTAGTTTCATACTGTTGTGATCTGAAAAGTTGGTTGGTACAATTTCAATTTTTTTGAATTTACTGAGGCTCTTTTTGTGGCCTAGTATGTAATCTCTTCTGGAAAATGTTCCATATGCACTTATGCACTTGAGAAGAATGTATATCCTGCTGCTTTTGGGTGGAGTGTTCGATAGATATAGATGTCTCTTAGGTCCATCTGTTCTATTGTGTTGTTCAGTGCATCTGTCTCCTTACTTATTTTCTGCCTGGTTGATCTGTCCTTTGGATTGAGTTGTGTATTGAAATATCCTAAAATGAATGCATTGCTTTCTATTTCCCCCTTTAGTTCTGTTAATATTGTTTCATATATATTGGTACTCCTATGTTGGGTGCATAAGTATTTATAATGATTATGTCCTCTTGTTGGACTGCCCCCTTATTCATTACATAATGTTCTTCTTTGTCTTTTGTGACTGTATTTTGAAATCTATTTTATCTGATACAAGTATTGCAACTCCTGCTTTTTTCTGCCTATTGTTTGCATGATATATCTTTTTCCATCCCTTCACTTTAAGTCTGTGTATATCTTGGGTTTAAAGTGAGCCTCTTGTAGGCAGCATATAGATGGGTCTTGCTTTTATATCCATTCAGTAACTCTATGTCTTTTTATTGCTGCATTGATTCCATTTATATTTAGGGTGATTATCAATAGGTATGTACTTATTGCCATTGAAGGCTTTATATTCATGGTTACCAAAGGTTCAAGGGCAGCTTCTTTACTATTAGTCTAACTTAACTTGCTTATTATGCTATTATAAACACAATATGAAGATTATTTATCCTTCCTCTCTCCCTTCTTTTTCTTCCCCCTCCACTCTTTATATGTTAGGTGTCATATTCTGTACTCTTTGTGTATCCCTTGACTGACTTTTTGTGTAGTTGATTTAATTTTGCATTTGCTTAGTAATTAATCAGTCTACTTCCTTTATTCTGGTTTGATTTTCTCTGGGTACAGCTATTTAGCCTTATGAGCACTTCCATCTATAGCAGTCCTTCCAAATGCACTGTAGAGATGGTTTGTGGGGGGTAAATACCCTCAACTTTTGCTTATCTGGAAATTGTTTAATCCCTGCTTCAAATTTAAATGATAATCTTGCTGCCTAGAGTATTCTTGGCTTGCAGCCCTTCTGCTTCATTGCAGTGACTGCATCATGCCACTACCTTCTGGCCTGTAAGGTTTCTACTGAAAAGTCTGATGATAGCCTTATGGGCTTTCCTTTATAAGTAATTTTTTTTCCGTCTCTGACTGCTGTCAATACTCTCCTCTTGTCCTCAGTTTTTTCCATTTTTATTATTATATGTCTTGGTGTTGTCTTCCTAGGGTCCCTTGTGTTGGGAGATCTGCGCATTTCCATGGCCTGAAAGACTATTTCCTTCCCCAGATTGGAGAAATTTTCAGAAATTATTTCTTCAAAGACACTTTCTATCCCTTTTTTTTCTCTCTTCTTCTTCTTGTTCCCCTATAATGTGAATATTGTTCCATTTTGATTGGTCACACAGTTCTATTAATATTCTTTCATTCCTAGAGAACCTTTTTTCTCTCTCTGCCTCAGCTTCTTTGTATTCCTGTTCTCTAATTTATATTCCATTTATTATCTCTTCTACCTCATCTAATCTGCTTTTAAATCACTCCATTGTATGTTTCATTTCAGCTCCTGTATTTTTTAAGGTGTCTATCTCCCTCCTATTTTATCCCTTAGCTCTTGAATGTTTTTCTGTTGATCCATTAGCAGGCTTACAACTTTTATTTTGAGTTCTTTTTCAGGAAGATTGGTGATTTCAGATTCACTGAGCCCTCTTTCTGGTATTTGAGGAATTTTGGATTGAACAAGCTTCTTCTGCCTTTTTATAATGCTATTGGCTAATGAGAAATATCAGGTTTGTGTAGGAAGCACCCTCTAGTGTCCAGAAGCTCTGCTTTTTGGAGCTGCCCAGCACATGGAGTAATGGCAGTGGTGGCAGGCACGAGATGCTGGTGCCTCCTCTAAAGAGCAAGCTCTTTCCTGCTTTCCAGCCTGAAAGCCAGCCTTTGCTGTCAGGGCCCATGGGCCGTGTGCAGGGAGCAGCCTCTGCCTTAAGCCCCTAAGCTTCCATAGGTGCTGCCTTTCGGCTGGCCTGGAGGGATGGCTGTGGTTGCAGCAGAGCCACGCTGGTGTCTGGCAAGGGGACAAAGCCTTTCCTGCTTCCCAACCACAGTGCCTACCTCCACTGTCAGGGCCAGTGAGCCATGCACAGGGAGCCGCCAATGCATTAAGGCCCTAAGCTGCCATAAGTGGGGCTTCCCTCCAGGTGTCCTGGTGCAATGGTGGAGGATGCAGGTTTGCACACAGGTGCCAGAGGAAAGGAAGGAGCAGCAGGTTTCTTATCACAGTAGGGAGCCTCAGGGGCTGCACTCCCAGCCAGGAGGGATAGAATGCCTGAAGCTCCTGAAAGTTCCCAACCTACTGGGATGAGTGTGCCAGGATGATTTTGTCTACCTGTTCCTTCTACTGAGCAGCAAGCTCTATATATTCCCTGCCCCTTTAGCAGCCCTCTCAGCATTGGGAAGTCTTTCAAAGGGCCCACCTTTATTTTGTCCCAGAGCAGCTGGTTGTGGGAACCTTTTCTCTATAAGCAGTTGGAATCTGTCTCTGACTGCTTTTCAACCCCTCTAATCTCCAGAGCACCATGCAATGTGGGTTTGTGCTCCCAGAGTAGATTTATAGTGCTGGGTATTTAGCAGTCCTGAGCTACTACTCTCTCCCCACTCTGTTTCTTTTCCTCCCACCAGTGCTGGGGTGGGGGGGAGTGCTCTGGTTCTGATGGGTCATAGCTTTGTTATGCCACCATCTTTTTTCCCCAATGCTGCTTTTTCATTTTTCATCTGAACAGAAATATAAGGGTTGGAATAGCACAAATGCAAATAGACAGCATGTATATCAGCAAAACTTTTTGTTCAGAAACATATGTAATGTATAAACTTTAGACACAGACTGTGAACCTCACAGTTAGACTGTGAACATTGCACTGAGACTGTGAGCATCACAAACTGGGTTATCTAATTGATATTCCCAGTTTGATAAAAATATTGTTTTTGCTATGTTAGATGAAGTCAGTAATTTAAAGTTTGTGTTTATATGTAGTGCATGAGTCTCTATGAGTTTGGCTTCACTGACATTTTAGTCATATGTCTACTAACTGATTTTCTAGAAACAATTTTTGGTTTTGGTGGGTTTTGTATGAAAAGGTGCCATTTGTAATTTTAAGATTTTTGTCTATGTAACCTCAATGAAAATCCAAGTACTTAGGATTTGAGGGGGATTACAACATTGTATTAACATAACACAATAGTACTATTGCTCCTACTAATACAATTAATATATATTAATGCAACAAATAAATGTCCTTATGGTCAAGAAATGGAGCCAATTTCCTTCATATTAATTTTTTTGAAAGTAGTCACCATTTCTAATTAACAGATGGAGTGAGCATTGATGTATGCACTGTGATTTGAAGTGTAGTGAGAGCATCACCTTTCAAAAATACTTCCCATGCCATGCACTTCCTGTGGATTATTAACAACTGCTTCATATTAAAGAATACATATAACTATGGAAGGAAAATCCAGTCTTTTCAATTATTAATTTATATCTACAATGAGTTTGAGTTTTCATATGTTAAAAAAAGTTTAGATCTATAATTTATAGGATAGAAAAAGAAAAGAAGATATATTTGAAATGGAGTTAAATATCAGCAAACTTCTGAGGGAGTCTGATCCACTTGCGTTGGCACTGCAAGTTGGATTTTGCAAAGCCAGAGGAGAGTATGAGAAGAGGAGGAAATAAAAAGGGGAATTGAAAATGCACATAGATGGGAGGTGTAAGGACAGTGTTCCTTCCTTTAGAATACTGGTAATTAAAAATTAATAGCAATTTTCATAAAAAAAATTGTACATCTAAATTTTCCTTCTTAAAATTGGGTAGTAAATATTTTTGAACAAATTTTAAGATTCAAGAGTCAACTGATAATTCATATTAGCTTGGGAAGGGGGAACTCCAAGTTTTCTTTTGAGAAAATTCCAACTTTTCTTGAAATAATTTCTGTGCACAATGGAGAAGATGTATATTCTTCTAAGAAGACTTGCTAAGCTTTTTAATTTTCGTAATGGAGCAATAACTTGACAGACTTACTCTGGGTTTCAAAACATTTGAATCACCCCTGACTTTATATCAACCCCATACTTTGGCCTCTATCTCAGAGAACAAATTGTAACTGTCTGTTAATCCTGCCAAAGATGAATTGGTATTTGGAGAAAAATTTTTGTTTATGTAATTCGTGTTACTCAAGTACGTTTTTGGAACAAAATCCATACACATTATAAATTGGTCAAACATTTTGGTACAACATGAATTTACTTGGGATGAATTGTTTGAAATCCACTATGTGGAGCAAGATTATGCTTACTAATGACTCCCTAATTTCAGAGACTTTAAACTACATAGATTTTATTTCTTTTACATGCTTTGTGTCCATTATGTGTCTCAGAGGCCCTCTTCTGAATTATTCTCACTCTGGTACATGGTTTAAGGAATGGCTACCATCTTGAACACCGTCACTGTACCATGCCAGAGGGAAAAGAGTGCTGTGTGGGACCTACACAGGCAATTAAGTTAACAACCATTAACTAAACTGTTCACAAGGCTGGACAATCACCATGAGCTAAGAAGTGTGTCAGTCATTTTTGTCTAGAAGACTGAGAATTGGAAATAGGTAGGAAGTAGACTATAAAATTACCACATATATAAATACCTTAAAACATTATATATAAACATAAGTAATAGCTCACGTGGTCTTTTACATATACTACAAAAACATTTTTCAAAAATTTAGAGTCTATATAAAGTCCACATGAAGATTTGTTTTAGATTATAATATCAAGTGAAGGTTCATTTTTGTTACTTTTTACATCCTATCTGATATGCTTCAATGTATACTTGACATTATTTTCTTTTTTTGTTATGACTGCCAGAAAACTTAAGGTAAATTTGGTATTCAATCAATAACCATCTTATGGAGCTTTAGAATGATAAGTTTGTGCATGTTTTGTTTTGTTTTTCTTAGTGTGGACTTTTCTATTTGTATTTCTGATATTTATAGTCTGTATTATTTGTGATCAAGCCTGACATTTTTTTGAGTAAGAAAGGACAGGCAAAAGCAAATGCATCAAAATGGAAACTTATAAGAATCCATCTAACTAATTCAAATTAATTAAGTCAAGAATAATTAAATAAATAAATGAAAAATATATTAATTTTATATATTTAGGCAACAGGTACAAGAGGAAATTATATAATTAGTAGGGAACATTAAGGACAAATTTTAGACTAAATATTTAAAAGAATGGATGAAATAGATCCGTGCTAAACAAAAAGTTTTCATGATTTGGTCCTATAGTGAACCTTAAATTCTTTTTTTTTTAATTTCTGTTTTTATGACTTAATATGACATTTACCCTCTTAACCTAGTTTTAAGTGTAAGATAAAATATTGTTAACTGGAGGCACAATGTTGTATAGCAGTACTTTGCAATGTATTCATCTTATATTACTAAAGCTTTAAACCTGTTGATCAGCAACACACCATTTCCTCATCTCCTTTGCCATGGCAACCACCATTCTTTCTGATTCTATAATTCTGACTATTTTAAATATATATTCATAAAAGTAGAATCATTCACTCTTTGTCCTTCTGAGACTTGCTTATTTCACTTAGCATTATGTCCTCAAGTTTCATCCATATAGTCACATATTGAAGGATTTCCTTCTTTTTTTTACAGTTGAGTAATATTGCATCATATGTATATACTACATTTTCCTTATCCATTCATCCTTCAGTGAACATTTGGCTTGTTTCCACCTCAAGACTATTTTGAACATTGCTGCAATGAACTTGTAAGTAATAATATATCCTCAAGATTCTGATCTCAACTCTTGGATAAATACCCAGAAGTGGGACTCCTGGATCATGTGCTATTTCTATTTTTAACATTTGAGACACCTCAGTACTGTTATTCATAGTTGCACTATTTTGCCTTCCCATGAACAGTCTACAATGGTCCCAGTTTTCCCACATTTCTGTCAACATTTTGCCTTTTGCTTTTCTTAAAATAGCTAACCTGACATTCTGTGAGGTGATCTCACTATGATTTTGATTTGTATTTCCCTGATGATTAGTGATGTTGAACACTTTTCATTTGCCTATTGGCCATTTATGTCTTCTTTGGAGAAATGTCTATTCAGTTCCTCTGCATTTTTTAATTGGTTATTAGTTTTTTTCTTTTTCTATTGAGTTGTTGGAATTTCTTACATATTTTGTAGCTTAACCCTTTATTAGATATATGGTTTACAAACATTTAATCTCATTTCATAACTTGACTTTTTGCTCTATGAATTTTTTTCTTTGTTGTGCAGAAGACTTTTAGTTTTATGTAGTCACACTTGTCCAATTTTGCTTTTGTCATGAAGCTTTTCCTCCATGGTTCCTTCCAGGAGTTCTACAGTTTCAGGTCTTATGATTAAAGATTTAATCTATTTTTAGTTGATTTTTTATTTTTGAATTGAAGTAATATAAGAGTCCAATTTCATTCTTTTTCATGTGGGTATCCAGTTTCTTAATACTGCTCATTAAGGGGACTATCCTTTTCACACTGTGTATTTTCAGTGTACACATGAATTATTCCTGAGCTCTCTATTGTGTTTCATGTGGAACATAATAAGGTAATATGTCTTTAGGACAGTACCATTCTGTTTGAAATAGTATAACTTTGTAATATATTTTGAAATCTGTAAGCATGATGCCTCCAGTTTTGCTCTTGCTCAGGTAGGATATGGTTATTCACAGTCTTTTGTGGTTCCACATGAACTTTAGAATTGTTCTTTCTACCTCTGTAAGAAAGGCCATTGAGAATCTGATAGGGATTATACTGAGTCTGTAGATCACTTTGGGTCTCATGGACATTTAACAATAGTATTACTTTCAGTTCATATACACAGGATGCCTCTCCCATTTGTTTGTGTCAATTCTTTTATTTTTCATTAATGTTCTATATTTTTCAGTATATAAATATTTCACTTTCTTGGTTAAGTTTATTTTTATGTATTTTATTCCTTTTCATGTTATTGTAAATGGGATTTTTCCTCTTTAAATAGTTTACTGTTAGTGTATGAAATGTAAATGATTTTAGTATGATTTTGTACAGCTTCTCTAAAATAACCCCCTCCCAAATCTTTTTTGCATTTGCATAGGCTTTGCTGAATTTCCTTCTGGGAATTTTGCATTAATTTACAATTTTTCCACTAAAATAGAGCTCATTTTTGAAAACTCATGCCCATATGAGACTACTGTTTAAAAGAAAAATAAATTTAAAACCTTTTAAATTAAAAGCAGCATGTCAATTTATTTTGCATTTGTTTGGTTTCACTAGGTTTTGAAATATTTTCACATGTTTGGTGTTTTTCTATTGCTTTTGTAGGGAAATTCAAAGTTTCACTTAAGGAATATCTTTTATAATCTTTTTATTACCACATACTGCTTTTATTGATGTATATTTAGAGAAACCTACCTCACCATGACATTATAAACCATTCACACTTATTTTCTTTTTATAAGTACATTTTCATCTTTTAAACATTTAAATCCCGATTCTATATGTAATTTTATTTTGGATAAGGTGTAAGTTAGGAATCTTTATTTCAAAAAACTTTCTATGGCGTGTTATGATCAACATGAATTAATGGATCCAAATTTCTCAAGACTATTTACGATTTAACCTTATATCATACCTATAGGGAAATGAGTTGGGGAAAATAATGTGGAGTTCAAGTTGATATTTGCTAATTTCTTCAAAAGATTTTCACAGTGTATCAGAATTGCTTAGTTGCTGTCTCTTCACCAGACTTTGGCTATTTTTATTGTGGTGTTAATGACTTCAATTGGTATTACATTAACTAGTACACAGAAAATGCTCACTGAATATTTTTTAATAAATTAAGGAAAATACTAACATGTTTACCCACAATGGATAATGCATAATCCCTTGTATCCTTTAGGGAAGATCATTTATTATTTTAAACTAAGACTCTATTCTTTTGTTTTTTTTGTTTGTTCTTTTGCAGGGATATTTAATATTTTAAAGTATAATAGCTAGATAAGTTTCCTGATACCTAAAAAAAGATCATTATGAGGGAGACATTTATATTTCTTACAGATTTCACACCAATATTTCCCTTGGTGTCATTAATTTTTGTCCACAAATGCAAATCCACATTATAATTTCTATAACCTGTAGTTGATATATTAAGACATCCCATCCATATGTATAAACCTTGAATAGAATATTTCAGAGCACATTTTGTAAGGAAACAAACCAAAAATGTCCAGTATGATTGAGTCACCCATGAGGCAACATCTGCATCACAGTCACTTTGCATATACATTGTGACCATACTCTAAAAGAAAACAATAAAATATCTTCTTTATACATTAATATATTGTAACAAATTTCTGACATATGGAAATAAAATATTTTATGTAAATTTATGATTTGCACAAAAGCACTATGGAGGCTACTAGTGGCCTTATTGGCAAACATAACTAATTATATTTTATTTCTTCAAAGAATTGGAATACTGACTTGATACGTTTGGTGACATCTCTTTAAAGTAGAGCAGATTTGACAATGATATTCATATTATCTATTAGTTTTCTTAAAAGGATCCATGAGTATGATGAAAGTACATAAAGTTAAATATACAGCAATAAATGAAAACATTTTCTTCACTTAGTAATATATTACGTTTAGATGATACTTGAGTAATTTTTTAAATAATAGATTCAGCTTGAAGCTAGTTGTCTCTTGGATATGATTATATAATTATGTCAGCCCATTTGTCACATTAAGTCCTTGCATCATAGAATAGCAAATTTGCATGATTTTTTTTACAACATTTTCTTAGGAGTTTGGATTTCTTTTCTACAAAAACAACTTTCACTTTAATGGTCATCATGTATGCATGTGTTTAAAATTTTCTAGATCAGTACATCTCCATAAAGTTAATAATTAATGTTCAGAAACCAGACTTAATTAAGAGGATGCCAAAGAAGTGTATGTTGGATTTGAGTGATTTTGGAGTAGGAGTGTTTTCTATATGCATTTCAAATTTGTAATTAAGCAAACAGCTTTGGATGGAAAAATGATTTAGTATCCTTAACCAAGCATCCACACTTTAAAACAAAAACTTGTAAGTAATTTGCATATTCAAAGTGATTTACATTTGTAGAGCCTGTGCTTTGATTTCTGTATCAGGTTATTTGAATTCAGGTAAGTGGGCAGGCAAATAGCACAATGCATTGATGCTTGTGACAAAAAAATGAGCATTTGAACATGGTTTATAAAGTGCCCGTGAATTTTTATAGTGATCTACCAATGGTTAGTCCAGCTGCTGCAGGTATAATTGGTAGGTTCAAAGAAATGCTACAGTATCAAGGATAAGGAGGTAGTAAGTAAAGGGAGGTGAAACCAAAGGAAAAATTGTATTGCTGACTTTAAAATTTTTATTTGATTGGAATATAAGTTAATGTCGTTTTGGAAATGTAGGACTTTATTACTATATGTGATCAACCTTTATTATATGTATTCATTGTTGAGAAGTAATGTAATGTAGTATTTTTTCTTTAGGTTTTAATTAAACATGACCCTAATGTAGCATCAAATAAGAATGTAATCACTCTTTACAACATGATCAAGAAAAAATGTGGATAATTAACCAGCCATTAAACATTCAATGCAATTAGTACAGGTCTGAAATAAAGCCACAGGAAGAGAATTTTAATATAAATTTTAACTAATTATCATTTTTAAAATACTTTTTGAAATAATTTTTTTAAGTTTATCTTTAAGATCTTTTTGGCTGGTGACTAACAACTTTTATACCTTTAGAAGGTTGAATACTCTTTCAATATTAAAAATACGTTCAGTAATAGCCCATTCAACATGATACTGTCTTTGCTTAATTATTTTTATTATAAGCCTCAAATGAGACATTAAATTGGAAGATTTGTGTTTGATCTTTTCTATCCACCACACCTGCACATAAGCAACTCCCCACTCTGGATACCAGACAGCCTGGTCCTCCTTTCTGCTTCAGTCTTGCTCTCACTGAACCTCATTTCGTGTATATTACTTTTAACTCAAAAGTGTATTTTAAAGTACCAGTGTATCTTTTTTTGGCCTCTTCCAAAATGAAAGACTCATCTCAGAAGGACTTAAATAAAGGTAATATTGAGGAGGAATAAGTTTCCCTTCAAGGTTCTTCTAGCTGGTCTAAAAATCAAATCGACATGAGACAGATTAAAAGGAGAAAAAAAGCACTTTAATTATGTGTGCACTGAGGTCCAGTAATGAAATTGAGACCCAAAGAAATGACCAAGGCAGGCAGTTTTTATACATTTTAGACAGAAAGACAATAAATCTGTAAGGAATTGACAAGGCAAATAAAACATGTTTGGGAGCTTCAATTAATAAGCAATTATAAGCAGCATTTGTACTGGGATAGTAAATTTGTAAAAAAAGTAACAAGGTTTGTTTACTCAAGCTGCTGCTCAGCCTGAATTTCCTATCTCTGATGATAGGGATGTCTCTTTACCTCCCAGTGCACAGAGAGCACCTTTCATATGGGTAATTTATTTCCTGGTTTCAGGGGGGAAGAGTGGAGACTCATAGTATCTTTCTTGCACTGGTTCATTCTCCAATTGCTTTAATTGAAAGTAGTCAGTATGCCAAAGTTGCACATTTGGCACAGCTTGCCCATGACCCTTACAAGTGATTTGGATGTAATGAATCCATTGTCCTTTCAGCTTTCGTTTAAAATTAAAAGTATATTTCCCCAAAATTGGGGAAATCGAGTTAAAAATCACCCTTACTAGGAATAAGCTCTTTTGAAAAAAAAAAAACTGGCAAAATGTTTTCATCAACATGTATAATGGTATTCACATTGCAAATTCAATGTCAGAATTTGCATATTCAACTTACTCTATGCCTTGAAAATATATTCTTAGGAGAAAAAGACAGTTCTTTCATTCATTCACCATTCATGAATAAGCTAGGATTCAGTATTCATGAATAGCTTATTATCTAGTGGAAGAGACAGAAGTTAATTATTACCCATTAAATATATAACTACAATCTTAAATAATAGTGATGGAATGAAAGTTTCTTTTTGAGCAGCTAGATTCTGTTAGCTATTTTTAAATTCATACTAAAATAAATAAAAATTATTTAAATCACTTCCATTTTAAATACTCTTGTAAACTGAATTTACCTTATGGGTAACATGTTGTTTTAACAATCTTAATAGGAATATTTTTCATAAATATATGTAGCATATTATTTAGGATTAAACAGGTTTAACTTTTCATTCAGATATTTTAAAATTGCTAAAATGTTATCAAAATATATCACGATTTTGGTATGTTTTCTACATTTGTGAATTTGTTATGTTCATTTTCTGATAAATTATTGCATGATATTTTGAATTATTTTTTCTCAATGTGAGAGATCTTCAGAAATTTCTAATAAGAATGTACACACATACATAAAGAATACAGAAATTAATTTCTAGGATTTTTTATGCTGTTTTGTGAGGGAACCAAATTGGTTTTGGTATTTCATTTTTTCTTTGAATATTAAAATATGGATTTTCTAATTCAGTGTGGTAGTTACAAATAGTTCATTTAACATAGCAATACCACTGACAATATTTAATCCCTAGGAAGTATATCAACACTAATCATTTACTTATTATGACTATAATTTTCCCTAGATTTACTGGGATAATGGCTAAGGGATTTATTGGGAAAATGGATAAATGAAATCATTAAGTAATATTTTAAATATTTTACTATTTATTTACATGTAATAAATAATTATTAAGTCATTTTAATTCTTTTCTCACATCAAACCTTTCAGTTATTGCTACTTCTTCCCTTTCCTATTTCTATCCTCAGTTATGATTTGGAATTCATCCAGAAAGATGAACAGTTATAATGATCTCTCATGCATTTATAGAAGCAAGTGAACTTGTTTATTAGGAAAAAAACGAAACTGTGAATTTAACCATAATTGTAGCTATGAATGTAACTGTGAAGTAGAAAAGCTCTTATTTTATTTAATAGTATTTCACAATACTTTTTTCCTGTCTGTCCCCTCCCTGCTTCTGACCCACAGACAAGGGAGGAGACCCAATGAAATATCGAACACCTGAAAGGACCAGCCAGGGGACTCAAGGTGTAACAGCACAAGAGTGGTGCCAAGAGGGCACCCTTCATATTTGTTGAGCAAATATGTTTACAATAGGATTCTGTGTGGGGGATTTAATAGACAAACATTAACTAACTTTAAACTTAATCCTTGGCAGTCTCCAGTCTCCTGGGGCGCAATGTCTTACATGGTATTGAAACAATAGCAAGGGCAATTAGGTCACAGAAACTGTTTTGGTCTTGTTTGTTCTGTTCCTTATCACTTATCAGGAATTACAGGAAAAATAACCAAGTCATATATGATTGCACATTTGATTTCTATACTTGATTTATATATTAATCCCACATTTCCCTTTACTTAAGATTTTTTGGTGCTCAGTAAGTGCTGAATAAATGAATCCTGACTATCTTACGCAAAAGGGATAGGTAACTTCAGGTTGAGGTGTAGGTAGAGTAGTATATAGATTCATTGTCATCTATTTTCTCAGGCCAATTTTCTTTTTTTTCCCATTATCTCCATTAATATCTTTCCCTTTTTATAAAAATAGAAGTTAACCTGAACATTTCTTCAATAACTCAAAAAATGTGTACAATTAGCATATCAATAATTTAAGATAAGTATTTACTAGAGATGCTATTACCAACTACAGACATAATATGAATTTCAGAATAAATTTCATGACCCTTTCAGCAAAGAAAACAAAGCAAATGACTGCCTTGCATGAAGTAATTCCAATATACTGACATGAGGATTAAACATGTCACAAATCCTAGCAGTTTCTCTGACTACCAAACATTCAACTCCTTATTCCTTATTCCACCTCTCTCTACAGTTGGGCATCACAAAATTAGTATGTCCAAAACTGAGCTCAAAATAGAAGCTGTTTCTTCCACAGTATTTCACACCCCAGTAAATGGCGATTTTGTTCTTCCAGTTCTCAGGCTTTTTCTCTCAACTCTGAACCTAATCTATCAGAAAATTATGTGAATGCTCTCCAAAACACCATAAACCTGCCATTTCTCACTGCTACACAATGGCCATGCTGTTCCACTATCTTCTCTTTCCTTCCATAGTGTCTTCTTAAACTGACTTCCTTGTTCTCTCCTAGCCCCCATAGCAGCTAAGGGATCCTTTAAAAATATAAGAAAGATCATGTAATTCCTCTTCACAATCCCACCAATGGCTTTCATGTCATTCAAATAGAGAAAAGATCTTTCAATGCCAACAGGGTCTTACATATTCATAATTCATCCATTTCATAGTCACCTTATCATCTGTATTCCTACCATCCAGACCTCCCGTTCTTATAACTCATCAACATTGTATCAATTCAGAGCCTTTACAGCACTTTCCTCTTCTTGAAGCTTTTTTCCCATAAGTAACTACATGACTGACTTTTCACTTCCTTTAAGTCTGCTCAAATCTTAGTTCTTCTGTGGACTTTTCCTCACTTTATTGAACATGCTACACATATTTTCTTTCTCTTCCACCCCATCATTTTCTATATTCCTCTTCCAGTATGAAAACTTTGTGAGGAAAGGAATTTTTTTCTCTTTTGCTCACTGTTACATATCCTGCTTCTAGAAAATTCCTAGAACACAGTGGGTATAAAATAAATTAACACATTTATATTTTAAATGAAATAAAGATAGCTTTTAAGAAAATAATTCAAGAAGACTAAGGTTTCATTAATCTGCTTTGCCTTTATATTGTCATCACTGTAATTAATTAATCTGGATGAGTTTTCCAACGGTCCTCTGGGAAATCTCAAAGATATCCTAAATATTTAATTTCATTTTTTTCTAGATTTAGAGTTCGATTCTGAATAAACATTAAATTAAAATAAGGAGTGATATTAGCAAGATGGTTTGATAGTTTTATTCCCAATTCAAACCCCCTCATTTAAATACCAGTTAGCAACTACCCATAGATAAGATACCTCTGTGAAAAATGCTAGAACCCAAGAGTAAGGCAGAAGCATCTCACTGGATGACAAAAAGAAAAGAAAAGAAAAGAAAACTACATTTGAAGGGTAAGAAGAGCAGTTACATTTGACCACATTGCCCCTCCTCAAGGCCAGCACAGTGCCACATCAAGACTTGGGGTCCACAATTTCTCCTGTGGGAAAAAGAAAACCCAAGGTGGGTATCCAGCTTTTCCAAGGATAAGGGATGCTTCCTTAGGTCTCACTTAGGTCTCACTTCACAGGGATCATTGGAGAGATAAGTGGGGCTAGACCACCAGGGATCAGCTAGTGATGGCAAAGATGCAATCAGCAATCGTGGTGAATTACATTCCTGCTGATGCTAGTGTCCAAGCAGAGATACAGGCTAGCATATCTGGCCATTTGCAGAGCAGAACCACGGGGCTTGTTTGACTAGAGTTCAGTGGGCAGTTCTACATAAGTCTCCAGTTAAAGGGCTCTACTGATTGCCAAGCTGTTTTATAGCCCCACATTCAGGGAAGCAAGTCATCGACTATGTCCAGCTGCTAAGTAGAGCCTCTAACTGACCAGGGAACCTGATCAGCAACCCCAGGGCAGCCTCAAAACCCAGCCTACGATCCTAGCCAGTCAGACAGTCAAGCCAGCAGCCCTGTGAAACATAGCTTTCAGCCCAGCCAGAGAACCTCGGCAACTGCAGAACCCAGAACCCATTTTTTTGCTCTGCTTGGGCAGGTAGCCAAGTTAGCATCCACACCCAACTGTTAAGCTTACCTTCCAGCCCTGCCTGACCAGGAAGCCAGAGCAGGGGGACCCCGTGTAACCTAGGAGCCCAATCTAAGGTACTTCCCAGCTGATTATTTTTGTATGTGACACATAGTGCAAGCAACAGAAGCAAGAATAAACATAGTGGTACTACAATCAAACAAAAAAAGCTTCTGCACAGGAAAAGAAGCAATCAACAATATGAAAAGGCAATCTACAGAATGGGAGAAATTATTAGTAAGCCATCTATTTGATAAGTGGGCCTATCAAAATATATCTATCCAAAATACATTAGGAACTCATACAGCTCAATCGGAGAAAAAAGAAAAAGTAACAATCTTATTAAAATGGTCAAAAGAATTGAACATGCATTTTCCTAAAGTATATGTACAAATGACCAACAAGTATGCAAAAAGATGCTCAACATCACAAAACATTAGGGGAATGCAAATCAAAACCACACTAAGTTATCATTTCACACCTGTAGAAGCACTTTTATCAAAAAGTAGGAGATAACAAGTACTGACAAGCATATGGAGAAAAGAACCCTCATACACAGTTGATGGGAATGTAAACTGGTGCAGCCATTATGGAAAATAATATGTAGGGTCCTCAAAAAATTAAAAATATGCCTCCCTAATGATCTATTAATTCCACTTCTGAATATATATCTGAAGGAAATGAAATCACTATCTTGAAGATATTTTTTCACCCCCATATTTATTGCAGCATTATTCACAATATCCAGATATGAAAGCAAGGTGTCTATCGATAATGAATGAACAAAGAAAAAGTTGTGTGTATGTATATGTGTGTGTGTGTGTGTGTGTGTATATATATACACACAGGAATAACAGACTATTACTCAGTCATAAAAATAAAGGAAATTATGCCATTTGCAATAACATGGATGAAACTTGAGGGCATGATGCTAAGTGAAATAAGACAGAAAAAGACAAATGTTATGATCTCACTTAGATGTGGAGTCCAAAAATCTCAAACTCATAGTAGCTGAGTGTATTGATGATTGTCAGTGACTGGGGAGGTTGCGGAAATGATGAAATGTTGATCAAAGGGTGAAAATTTCTAGTTATAATATGGATAAATTCTGGAGATGCAGTATACAGCACAATGACTATAGTTAATACTGCATCTTATACTTAAAAGTTGCTAAGAAAGTAGATCTTAAACATTTCCACACATACACAAAAAGTATCTATATGAGGTAATGGATATGTTAACCAACATATTGTGGTAAGCATTTTACAATATATATGTTTTATCAATTCAACACATTGTTCTTCACAAATTTATGCAATGGTACATGTCAATTATATTTCAATAAGCAGGAAAAAAGAGATAGACTCATAAGTACTTGAGAAAGGCTAACTGGTTAAATATTTAATCAAACATTAATAAACTATTTTTAAAAAGTAATATGATTGTGAAGAAATAAAATATAATTAGTTATGTTTGCCAATAAGACCACTAGCAGCATATATGGTGCTTTTGTGCAACTCATAAATTTGCATAAAATATTTTATTTCCATATGTCAGAAATTTGTTATAATATATTAATGTATAAAGAAGGTATTTTGTTTTCTTATAGAGTATGGTTACAATGTATATACAAATTGACTCTGTGACGTGGATGTTGCCTCATGGGTGACTCAATCATACTGGACACTTTTGGTTTGTTTCCTTAGAAAATGTGCTCTGAAATATTCTATTCAAGGTTTATACATATGGATAGAATGCCTTAATATATCAACTACAGGTTACAGAAATTGTAATGTGGATTTGCATTTGTGGACAAAAATTAATGAAAACAGTACTATGAAATATTTTTCCTATTCCTTAAATAATTAAAACATAACAATGTTTATGGAAAGCACAAAAAATTATTCCAGTATATCACCAAAGTTCTGATATCAAAGCATATTACATAAATGGTTACATGAAATCTTCAATACTACTGATGAAGTCACTAATCAGTAAACCAAAGAAACAAATCCCTCAAAACTGAGAAAATATCACCAAAATTGTAACATACTTTAGAGCTTCTTTACAGATTCAGCTATCATAAATCAAGACAAAATAAAATTTATTTTCCAAATTTTATGTTTCACCAGGTCTTTCATACTATGAACATACTCAAACATTACTTTATGGCACAGTTTTTAAAAAGTATTCATTATTTTTTGGTACTAAATAAATGTTTTAAACATTTTTTTAGTTTTTATTTGTCATATAATACAATACTGAAGAATATTTGTCTTCAGTGATTTTAAGAATGTAAAGAGGTTCAGAGATCAGAGTATTTTAGATCATCTGCTTTAGGGCAAAATTAGTATTTGACCTTAAAAAATCACACACACACAATCCAAAATATGCAAAGAACTCTTAAAATTCAACAATATAAGAAAATAAGCCAAACCTTAAAAATGTTCCAAAGGCCTTCATAGACATTTCAGCAAAGAAGATATGCATATGTAAAAAAAGTATATAAAAAGATGTTCAATATCATATGTCACCCCATCAAAGAAATTAAAATTTAAATAACCATGAAATTTCACTACAGAGACTCTCATTCATTCTGGTGAGAAAGCAAATGGTACAGATACTTTGGAAGACAGTATGGCAGCTTCATAAAAAACTGAAGTTACTCTCACCATAAGATTTTAGCAATTGTGCTCCTTGGTATTTGCCCAAAGGAGTTGAAAATTTATGTCACATGAAAATCTGCACATAGACATTTATAACAGTTTTATTCATAATTGGCAAAACTTACGCTGTGAACCATATCCTTCAGTAGGTAAATAGATGAACTGGGGTACATCCAGACTATGGAATATTATTCAGCACTGAAAAGAAATGGCTATCAATCCATGAAAAGACACAGACAAACTATAAATATATATTAGTAAGTAAAAAAAAGTAATCAAAAGTAAAAAGTAATTAAAAGTAAAAAAAAGATGACATGTTGTGTGAGTCTAAGTATATGTCATTCTGGAAAAGGCAAAACTGTGAGACAGTAAAAGTATCAGTGGTTGCCAGGGGTTGGGATAAGGTGGGTGACTAGGTGGAGCATGGAGGGTTTTTAGGGCAATGTAAATACTTTGTATGATACCATATGATGGATCCATGTCATTATACATTTCTCCAAACCCATAGAATGTACAAGACCAAGAGTGAACTGTAAGATAAATTATGGACCTTGGATGATTAAGATGTGCAATGTAGGTTCACCAATTGTAACATATGTATAATTCTGGTTGGACAGATGTTGATACTGGGGAAGTCTATGCATGTTGTGGAGGCAGAGGTTATATGGGAAATTTCTGCATGTCCCCCTCAGTTTTTCTTTGAACCTATAAATTCTCTAAAAAAGTGACTTTAAACATATACACACACATATTATTGTTGTGTCACCATTGCCGCTAGTGTAGTCTCAACAACTTATATTAACTGTAGTTTTTTGTCCAAAGTAACTGATTTCTACTTCACAGAGAAAACTGAAATATGGATAATTGAGAATTTTTTGCAATATAAGAATTTAGGCAAACTAAACACTAGAACACATACTCCTCTCACTTCCCTAAGAACTTGTTTTGAAAATGATTTTGAGCAATTGCATCTGCTGAAAGAACTATTTCTTTTTCAGTCCACAGTATTTAAAGCATAAGAAATTCAACTTATTTCCTGGTAGTTTAAGGAAAAATTTATTTTAAAATGTGCTTAATTATCTCTCTAAATCAATCAGGATAGATTTCCTTTGATTTAAGAATCATTATAATCCAATTTATTAATACTGTCTGCAGATGGGAGAAAATTTCCTCACCACATGAGAGGTAAAGACTTCTCTGAGTTGCAGTACATATATGCGTGAACATATAGATTGCTTAAAGCCTCAGTTTTACAATTTCAGCAACAGTTCAAGAGTACAAACAGAAACACAAGCACTCACTTGAGCCTTCAAAGAGGCTTTCTTCTCAGTAGATCTAAAATTCTCCATTGATTAAATTTTAAAACAGACAAATGGACAACCAAATACAAAGGATCAACAAACTGGTTCTCTACTGTCTCTCACCCAACAGATAGTATATCTCTATCATCCATCTACAGAGATCACCAAATTCACAGACTATAAAAACAAAATCCCAATCACTGCTGCCACCAAGGGAAAAATTGATCACCCATGAATGAACCAGAAACCAAAACAAAACACAACATAAAATCAGTAAAGACAAATTTCTACAGAAACAGTTATAAAAGTTAAAGTTGTGTTTCTCCTTGGTATTCTCTATGGGAATATATATATTTATTGGTTTACCTCTCTGTCAGGTGAATCTTTTGGGCATCTCAGTGGGTAAGCTCAAAAACTGTTAAAATAATTTTTAAGGTAACTCATATAAATACAAATTGAGCATGTGTCAAAGATTTTATTTTCCCATTAAGAGGGAGTCCATAAGATGTGAATACCACTTGAAAAAATAATTCAAAGAGTATGCACAAGTATAGATAATCAGAAATGATAAGCTGAATTTGCAACTAAATGCAAAACTGACCTCATCCATGGGGTGGACTTCAATAGCATCTTCACTGTGCATTTGCATTATTTGAACAGAATTATCTACAGCAGCATCAATACTCTATAAGTGTCTTCTTTTTCTACAAAGTTGCAAAATAAAGACAATAAAGATTCAGATGCTTTTGATACCAGATAAACCTGGGAGGTGCCTCTAGAATACCTGGTATTCCACTGAAAGTATACACCTTTATCTTTTGTCCCTTTCAAAATATTTCACTTTTTTTTCTCCTGACATAAGATCTTTCACAAAAGAGGCTCTGGATGTTAACCTAGCTTGCATCTGGTAACTGAGAATACAAACATAAATCCCTCTAAGAACAACTCAAGTTCTATGCCCAGTAGACCTAGAATTCATGTTACATGATGCATGTAGTCCTTAATAGACTCTCCCTCTATTTCATTCTCTGGGAACCTGAGATGAGTTAGCCATCTTCACAGACTTCTGAAGAAAAAAACAATCTGATACCAACATCACTGTATCTTGTTATGTCAGTCATGCCCACCTTTTGCCCAAGGTTTCACTCACCCATGTCTGGGATCTCACTGGTTGTACTAAAATCAGGAGCCCAATGGCTCTGAACTGCTTTTTGCTATCGTGTCCAGCCTATAGTGGAAAGACACTACGCGATTTTATAAGGATGCTGTTGGACTCCTTTCATAGTAACCTATATACATAGATTTCTCTATACTATTTTTCCATGGTATATGTTTTAGGTACAGTAGCTGATTTATGTAGGATAGCTATTGTCTGTTATTCCTGATAACAAACTTCCTTCTGATTTAGTCATTTCAATTTTTCCTTCTGTGGATTATTTATGTTATTCATTTAAACCTTTAGAGTTCTCTTACAATACCTCTTTCCAAAAAATTTTATTTTATTGTTGTTATTGCCTTGTTTTATTTAGTCATTAATCTCCTATTTCATGGTATATGGGATGTATGTGCAAATTATGTGCATATTAGCTTTCAAAATTTTATTACTTTAACTGTATTTAGATTTCCTTCAAGATGCTACAATTTTAGGCATCCATTTCACAATATTACTTATATTTCTCTTTTTAATTTTTTTATCTAAGTAAATAATATTACCAAAACTCCTGTATTACTTAGATTTATATTCCCATTACTTAGAAAAGTACCTGGAACAGAGTAAGCTCTCAGTGAAAACAGCATTAACAATGCAACATAATAAAACTGAAAAATCAAGTTTAGAATTACATTTTTCTAAAGAATCATTGAGTTATAAGAAAAACAGAAAATATCATGATAATAGAAATGCATCATGTTAAGACAGACCTATTATTTTTATATTTGAGTAAATTATAATTTTAAATGAAAGGTTTATCCATTTATGCTACCTGAATTCAATCATACAAAACAGTACATTGCCTTTGTTTCTGTACCCAAGGGTATCTTTGAATGCTTCTTGTCACTTCTTCTTTCGTTTCATTCAATACTATATTGCACCAAAGTAATTTTTTGCAGAAAATCAAGAGAGTCTATAATCTTTGCCTGTAATTTCTACTGTTAATTGTTATTAGAGAATAAAAACTACTTCATCACTTATGCAATCAGTTAGAAATGCTACATGATTATTGTAACAGCAGCACTGGCTGTCAGCAGCTTACATCTGAAGTCAAGGATGTAACAGCTATATGGGCTTTTTTACCACCATATACTCTGATCTTTTAATTATATGTAGAGAGAATATGAAACTCAGAGACAAAAGTGATTTGTCTTAGTCACACAGTAAAGGTCAGAGCTAATATGCTAGAAATCATATCCTTTTAACTCTTGAATACATATGGAAGGAAGAAATAACTCAAAGCCTAAATTTTCCCAGGAAACATACTAAAGAATATATACATATCTTGTTTTATATTTTCTTATATTTTTGTGATCTTTACTGTGAGTATATCATAATGAGAATATATGTATGATGTGTATTTAAATAATATCAGCTAGTCTCATTAGACAACAAAATTTTGTTTTGCCAATACCTTGGAAGCCTCTTGTTTCTCTCCCCACAGTTGTGAACTTCTACCTCCTCATGTGCTTTTTCTATTTATGATTTCATCACTAGAAAAGGATGCAATCGAATAGTGTTTTAAGAGAGTGGATTGTAGATAAAAAGACAGGACACATTTTTTTCAAGGACTCATAAAAGATAGAATTCATTTTGCCCAAGGAAAACTGATAAATCATCAACACTAAGATTCATACTGGTGAAGGTACTCAAATTCAAGGTTAGTGAAGGAATCCTAAGGAATAGAGGTAGAAGGAATAGGAAAAAAATCAGCCTGGCAAGGATTCCACTCAGCAACATTAGTTTGCAGAAAATTGAGAAATGTTTTCAAAGTTCAGAAGGGAAAATTGTGTAATATATTTGTCTCTACCTTAATCATCATTGAGAAAAAAATGTAGTGATGTAAATAAAATTTATGAAATTCAGAAATGTGAATGGCATTTATTATACTCGTTAGCATGTGAGAAAATATTTACTATTTTTAGCAGAGTCATATAATCCAATATTTCTGATGTACCTAAATGAGCTTTATTCAACTTGTAATAATTTACGTTAATTCTGTGTATAACTTTAACAGCTGCATCAATTACTTAAGACTAAGAATAATCTCTAGAGTTTGGAGAATGGTTATGTATGGGTGAACAATTTTTCTTGTATTTAAATTAATAAATCTGTGCTGTGATTCAGATAGGATTTTTTAAATTTGTATTTCATACAGAATATTTTAAAAGAATCTAGCTTACTGTTGTATAATTTATTATCAGTTTTATTATGGGGGAAATTTGGAAAAAGATTTTAATGTTAATTGTTTTCTTCATGGAAGTTGCAACAAAAATACATTTTCATCAGAAAGATATACACAATATTATAATAAATTGAAATTGTTACAATTGTGAAAACTTGATCCAGAATTTTTCCAGTAGGCTTCAAAATATTGCTAATAATGCATAAAGAAGATGTATCCATTGCACTTACCTTAAATTAGGTAAATTGAGTTGTTATTGGCTGTCATCAATACTAGTTGTATCACCCCTCAATAAAGGTTACAAAAAGGTCCCAAAGTTCTTCCATTTAGAGAAAAAAAGTTCATATCCAACTCCATAAAATGTAGGAAGTAGAGATCTTCACAAACAAATGAAAAATTATTCATCTAATAAAAAAAGGTCAAAAACTCTGTGATAACACTGGAAGGTTCTGTATATTCCCTTTCGTCTTTAAATGTTTTAAGTTGTTTAAAAATTAGTGGATAGTGAAGAAACAGAATAATAAACTGCTTACTCAATAGGTTCCTAGTATCCTATATTTTCCAGCTTTTGATTAATTAAATATCACTTTAAGCCTAGAGAAAGAAGTCATTCCTGCAGTTGGCAAATATCTATTGTAAGTTACATTCACAATTAAAGATGAAATTTGACACATTTGTGCTTGAGGAATCATATTTAGAGATCACATCATTTTTTTCCTTTTTCAATTCATCATGACATTAATTCAATTAGGGCATTTATCTATCTGATTGATGTCAACGTATATTAAAATATTAGAATAACATTTGGAAAGCTTGATGATTATTTGGAGTTTATTTAACTAATGAATGTGTACATGTTCCATATCTAATAGCACAGATTTTTTGCTCTGGGAACACATGCTTGATTTGAAGGTGGTTACAAACTCATTAAGAATAAGGAATCTCTTCTCTTTGTGATGGTTTTCAACTTGTTCATCATCTATCTTTTGAAGAGTCCTGAAGACTTTTATAACCATACAACTAATCCAATGTAAGTAAATCCTGAGTCCTAGGAAAATGTACTTATGTTTGCAATCATCTCATACTCAGTTCTTCTTTGTCTTGTACCTTTAGAGTCCATTCACATGCACGCTCCTCAGATTCCTGCCAGGAGAAGCTGGGGAATCCTGCAAGTCCTCCATGTGTAATCTATCCACACCATGATACATTCTTATACAGAAAAATATAGGGATTTAGCTCTCCTTGTGAGTCTGGAAGCAATGAAGGGTGATGAACCACCCCAAGAAAAATAACCATTCCCTATGAGGCAATGACCCACATTAAGTCCTTAATATTTTTTGCATCTGAAAATTTGTCTCTTTCATATACTTGTGTGGATGGGTATAAGGAAATGTTGTCTCTACTCTCAATAAAGTTTGTGATGTAGGGATTTCAAAATCAAATTTATTTGTTTATTCAGAATTTCCATTTTGACAAAACAGGGTTCCAAACTTTCCTTATCACTATCTTTTATTTAACATAAAGTGCCTGGCAGAGATGTTATTTATTTGGTATTTCTACTCTGCAAGCATTGCATTCATGTTCTAGGCTTAATTTCAGCATATCTTCCCTTTAGATATATCAGGTCAGGGATTTCGTTAAATTTTCAAAGAGACTTTCTGATCTCTCTAAATTTTAATCAGGTTTATTGAATTTATTAGTTTAAGGCATTGCATTTATACCTTCCTATATATTCTCTCTGGGGCAGCAGAAGCTTCCAGACTACTCAATAAACTATATAGTCACCATTGATGCCATATGTCCAAGTTCCTCAATCACTTTTTTAACAATGCTCAACCCTCTGTCTCTGTTTTAGGCTATGCCACGATTGTTAATAACTTAAGTAATCATTGTACTACTGTGTGCCATGGCTTAATACTGTTCTATTTTTTTTTCTCCAGCAAGGAGGCTGTCCACGAACTAATCAAATATATGACCTACCAAATTCCAGAATTCTATTTTTTGTGTCCTTTTCCTGACTCATTCGTAGTACTAATTATTCTATCAGTACAGATCCCAGAAGAATAGCTTGCTCAAAATAAAAATGAAAGAAAGTTTAATATTAGGGTGTGGTAGGAGTAAGGGAACTAACAAAGAAGTTTATGTACCTAGTCATCAAAAACAATGTGTATTGTTTAAAGAGAGAATAAAAGGTTGTAAATGGAACCCCTGGAGAGAATTTTAATTTGAGAGAGTATGGCCACAAACCAATTTTGACTACAGGTAGAAAATTAATATGGATATTCTGCCACAAATTGGTGAGAGATAACCAAGAAAATAATTCTCCTAGTCTTTCCTCTAACCCACCAGTCTTCTGTCAGTACTTGGCATTATGTGAACCTAACTAGAATCCAAGAGGAAAGGAATGCAATAAAAAAATTGACCTCATAAAACACAAAGAAGGAAAAAGAAGGGTAAAAGTGATAAATGGAGATTAAACTGCTCACTCTCCTGTTAATTAGCCCAAGAGTAATTATTATGTTTCCCCTGTTTTCCTTTTGTAATTAAGAATTGCTATATCCATTGACATAATTCTAAGCACTTACGTTACTTGAAATAGTAATAACTCACACTTTTACCACCCTTTTCTATAGCTTTATCTTGTCATGTCTGGAAGACTAGGCTTCTGCTTTTCTTTCCATCCACAGTGTTCCTTATTTAGAACCATGGGCCTCACAACCACATCCCCCATGCCCCATCCATAAAGTAGAATTCACCACGGCTCTCACATATTATAGATTCTCAGTGCAGAGGTTTTTTGTTTGGGTCCAGATGACTTATCCAAAGTCAGCTTAATATATTCACTTCACTGTAATTCAAAGATCCTCAAAAGAAAGGAAGGAAGGAAAAGGAAGTCTCAACATCTTGTTAATTTGACCTCCAACTATCCTTCAACCCATCTTTTGTTCCTGATTCACCACTGTTAGCTAAATTTCTGCCTTTCTTAACCCACAACTGGATGATTGCAATAGCTTCCTCACTCCACTCTGACCATAGATCTGCCCTTCCTTCCAGAGTGATAAGTGATTTGTACAAAGCACAAGTCTTGATATAACAGTATCCTTCTAAAAGCCATTTAATGGTTCTCCATGATTGTTCTCATATAGGCCTTCAGCCTTCATGATCTGGTCCCTATCTGTGTGTGATGCTGCTTCACATGACTCTCCTTCCATAGGTAAGTAATGATAGAGCAATAATTGTGGCTCATTGGATACCTCTGTTTCTTTAATATGGAATATTACTTTAATCATTTCTTTTGAATTTAACTATCTCCAAATTCACTTCAAGTGTCCATTTCTTTCGTGAAATTTTTCTTACATTTTTCTCACTTGTTACTCTTTGCTCCCATAATTACTTTGCTTGCTTCTATCACACTATATGATAATTAAGTGCCTTTTCCATATTTTAAATAAATATGGAAATTTATTTCCGTATTTTAAATAAAAATTTAATTACTGGCAGAGCCAAGATGGCGGCGTGAATAGAGCAGTGGAAATCTCCTCCCAAAACCACATATATTTTTGAAAATACAACAAAGACAACTCTTCCTAAAAGAGAGACCAGAAGATACAGGACAACATCCAGACCACATCCACACCTGTGAGAACCCAGCACCTCACAAAGGGGGTAAGATACAAGCCCCAGCCTGGCAGACCTGAGCATCCCACACCCCAGCTCCGGGCAGGAGGAGAGGAGTCAGAGCGAGGAGGGAGAGGGAGCCCAGGACTGCTAAATAGCCAGCCCTAACCATCTGCACCAGAGCGCAGACACAGTACATGTGAGGGGTCCTGGATACTAGGGAAACAGGTCAGTAAGACCTGTGAGTGGGTCCCTGCAGCCACGGCCCTGGGGACAAAGAAAAGCGAGTGCTTTTTGGAAGTCTTAAAAGGACAGTGATCCCACTGCCGCACAGAAGCGTCCTGGGACACATAGTCCAGCAGCAGGGAACTCCGGGCACCCTAAATCCCTGGACAGCAGGGCAGCTCAGAGACCCCTCACAGAGATAAACAGCCTCCCAGCTGTTCCCCCTCCAACGTGGCTCCACCATATTGGAGCAGGGGCCGAGCAAGGCCAAGCCCACAGCAACAGCGGAGATAAACGCTATAGTGGCCAGGCAAGAATCAGAAGCCCCACCTGTGTGCAGCTGACCAGGACAAGCCACTAGAGGTCGCTGTTCTCCCAGGAGAGGAAGGCCACAAACTAACAAGAAGGAAAGTTCTTCCAGCCAAAACTTGTGCCAGCTCTGCAAACTATCTCTATTGCCATGAAAAGGCAAAATTTGAGGCAAAGATTACAGAGACAACAACTGAGGAGACAGACTTAATCAGTCTTCCTGAAAAAGAATTCAAAATAAAAATCATAAACATGCTGACGGAGATGCAGAGAAATATACAAGAGCTAAGGGATGAAGTTCGGCGGGAGATTACAGATGTCTGGAAGGAGATTAAAGAAGTGAAACAAACTCTGGAAGGATTTATAAGCAGAATGGAAAAGATGCAAGAGGCCATTGATGGAATAGAAACCAGAAAACAGGAATTCATAGAAGCTGACACAGAGAGAGAGATAAAAGGATCTCCAGGAATGAAACAATATGAAGAGAACTGTGTGAACAATTCAAAAGGAACAATATCCGTATTATAGGGGTACCAGAAGAAGAAGAGAAAAAGGGATAGAAAGTGTCTTTGAAGAAATAATTGATGAAAACTTCCCCAAACTGGGGGAGGAAATAATCAAACAGACCACAGAAATACACAGAACTCCCAACAGAAAGGACCCAAGGAGGACAATACCAAGACACATAATAACAAAAATGGTAAAGATCAAGGACAAGACAGAGTTTGAAAGGCAGCCAGAGAGAAAAAGGACACCTATAAAGGAAAATCCATCAGGCTATCATCAGACTTCTCAAAAGAAACCTTACAGGCCAGAAGAGAATGGCATGATATATTTAATGCAATGAAAAAAAAGGGCCTTGAATCAAAGATACTGTATCCAGGACAATTATCATTTAAATATGAAGGAAGGATTAAACAATTCAAGACAAGCAAAAGTTGAGGAAATTTGCCTCACACAAACCACCTCTACAGGGTATACTAGAGGGACTATTCTAGACGGGAGCACTCCTAAGACTAAACAGATGTCACCAGAGAAAATAAAATCACAGCAAAGAAAGCAGACCAACCAAATACTAACTAAAGGAAAAAAATAAAATCAACTACCTACTAAAAGCAGTTAAAGGAAACATGAAAGAGCACAGAATAAAACAACCAACATATAAAGAATGCAGAAGGAGGAATAAGAAGGGAGAGAAGAAAAGAATCTCCACACAGTGTATATAACAGCTCAATAAGCAAGCTAAGTTAGGCAGTAAGATACTAAAGAAGCTAACCTTGAACCTTTGGTAACCACGAATCTAAAGCATGCAATGACAATAAGTACATATCTTTCAATAGTCACCTGCAATGTAAATGGACTGAATGAACCAATCAAAAGACACAGAGTAATAGAATGGATAAAAAAGCAAGACCCATCTATATGCTGCTTACAAGAAACTCACCTCAAACCCAAAGACATACACAGACTAAAAGTCAAGGGATGGAAAACATTTCAGGCAAACAACAGAGAGAAAAAAGCAGGGGTTGCAGCAGTAGTATCACACAAAATAGATTACAAAACAAAGAAAGTAACAAGAGATAAAGAAGAACATTACATAATGATAAAGGGCTCAGTCCAACAAGAGGATATAACCATTATAAATATATACACACCCGATACAGGAGCACCAACATATGTGAAACAAATACTAACAGAACTAAAGGGGGAAATAGAATGCAATGCATTCCTTTTAGGAGACTTCAACACACCACTCACCTCAAAGGATAGATCCACTGGACAGAGAATAAGTAAGGACACGGAGGCACTGAACAACACACTAGAAGAGATGGACCTAATAGGCAACTATAGAACACCACATCCAAAAGCAACAGGATATACATTCTTCTCAAGTGCACATTGAACATTCTCCAGAATAGACCACATACTAGCTCACAAAAAGAGCCTTAGTAAACTCCAAAAGACTGAAATTCAACCAACCAACTTTTCAGACCACAAAGGTATAAAACTAGAAATAAATTCTACAAAGAAAACATAAAGGCTCACAAACACATGGAGGCTTAACAATACGCTCCTAAATAATCAATGAATAAATGAACAAATTAAAATAGAGATCAAGGAATATAAGGAAACAAATGACAACAACAACACAAAGCCCCAACTTCTGTGGGATGCAGCGAAAGCAGTCTTAAGAGGAAAGTATGTAGTGATCCAGGCACACTTAGAAAGGAAGAACAAACCCAAATAAATAGTCTAACATCACAATTATCGAAACTGGAAAAAGAAGAACAAATGAGGCCTAAAGTCAGCAGAAGGAGGGACATAATAAAGATCAGAGAAGAAATAGACAAAATTGAGAAAAATAAAACAATAGAAAAAATCAATGAAACCAAGAGCTGGTTCTTTGAGAAAATAAACAAAATAGATAAGCCTCTAACCAAACTTATTAAGAGAAAAAGAGAATCAACACAAATCAACAGAATCAGAAATGAGAATGGAAAAATTACGAGAGACTCCACAGAAATACAAAGAATCATTAAAGCCTACTATGAAAACCAAAATGCCAACAAGCTGAAAAACCTAGAAGAAATGGACAACTTCCTAGAAAAATACAACCTTCCAAGACTGACCAAGGAAGAAACACAAAAGATAAACAAACCAATTGCGAGCAAAGAAATTGAAACGGTAATCAAAAAACTACCCAAGAACAAAATCCCCGGGCCAGACAGATTTACCTCGGAATTTTATCAGGCACAAAGAGAAGACATAATACCCATTCTCCTTAAAGATTTCCAAAAAATAGAAGAGGAGGGAATACTCACAAACTCATTCTATGAAGCCAGCATCACCCTAATACCAAAACCAGGCAAAGACCCCACCAAAAAAGAAAATTACAGACCAATATCACTGATGAACGTAGATGCAAAAATACTCAATAAAATATTAGCAAACAGAATTCAAAAGTATATCAAAAGGATGATACACCATGACCAAGTAGGATTCATCCCAAGGATGCAAGGATGGTACAACATTCGAAAATCCATCAGCATCATCCACCACATCAACAAAAAGAAAGACAAAAACCACATGATCATCTCCATAGATGCTGAAAAAGCATTTGACAAAATTCAACATCCATTCATGATAAAAACTCTCAGTAAAATGGGTATAGAGGGCAGGTAACTCAACATAATAAAGTCCATATATGATAAACCCACAGCCAACATCATACTGAACAGCGAGAAGCTGAAAGCTTTTCCTCTGAGATGGGGAACCAGATAGGGATGCCCACTTTCCCCACTGTTATTTAAAATAGTACTGGAGGTCCTAGCCACAGTGATTAGACAAAACAAAGAAATACAACTAATCCAGATTGGTAAAGAAGTTAAACTGTCACTATTTGTAGATGACATGATATTGTACATAAAAAACCCTAAAGACCCCACTCTAAAATTACTAGAACTGATATCGGAATAGAGCAAAGTTGCAGGATACAAAATTAACACACAGAAATCTGTGGCTTCCTATGCAGTAACAATGAACCAATAGAAAGAGAAATCAGGAAAACAATTCCATTCATAATTGCATCAAAAAGAATAAAATACCTAGGAATAAAACTAACCAAAGTGAAAGACCTGTACTCTGAAAACTACAAGACACTCTTAAGAGAAATTAAAGGGGACACTAAGAAATGCAAACTCATCCCATGCTCTTGGCTAGGAAGAATTAATATAATCAAAATGGCCATTCTACCCAAAGCAATACACAGATTTGAAGCAATCCCTATCAAATTACCAGCAGCATTCTTCAATGAACTGGAACAAATAGTTCAAAAATTCATATGGAAACAACAAAGACCCCGAATAGCCAAAGCAATCCTGAGAAAGAAGAATAAAATGGGGCGGGGGGATCTCACTCCACAACTTCAAGCTCTACTACAAAGCCATAGTAATCAAGACAATTTCATACTGGCACAAGAACAGAGCCACAGACCAGTGGAACAGATTAGAGACTCCAGACATTAACCCAAACATATATGGTAAATTACTATTTGATAAAGGAGCCATGGACATACAATGGGGAAATGACAGTCTCTTCAAGAAATGGTGCTGGCAAAACTGGACAGCTACATGAAAGAGAATGAAACTGGACCATTGTCTAACCCCATATACAAAAGTAAATTCAAAATGGATCAAAGACCTGAAAAAAACATAGGCAAAAATCTCTTAGACATAAACATGAGTGACCTCTTCTTGAACATATCTCCCCAGGCAAGGAAAACAAAAGCAAAAATCAACAAGTGGGACTATATTAAGCTGAAAAGCTTCTGTACAGCAAAAGACACCATCAATAGAACAGTAAGGTACCTTACAGTATGGCAGAATATATTTGTAAATGACAGATCTGATAAAGGCTTGACATCCAAAATATATAAAGAGCTCACACACCTCAAGAATCAAAAAACAAATAATCCAATTAAAAAATGAACAGAGGAGCTGAACAGACAGTTCTCCAAAGAAGAAATTCATATATACAACAGACAAATGAAAAGATGCTCCACATTGCTCATTATCAGAGAAATACAAATTAAAACCACAATGAGATATCACCTCACACCAGTAAGGATGGCTGCCATTCAAAAGACAAACAGCAACAAATGTTGGCGAGGGTGTGGAGAAAGGGGAACCCTCCTACACTGCTGGTGGGAATGTAAATTAGTTCAACCATTGTGGAAAGCAGTATGGAGTTTCCTCAAAATGCTCAAAATAGACTTACCATTTGACCCAGGAATTCCACTCCTAGGAATTTACCCTAAGAATGCAGCAGCACAGTTTGAAAAAGACAGATGCACCCCTATGTTTATCATAGCACTATTTACAATAGCCAAGAATTGGAAGCAACCTAAGTGTCCATCAGTAGATGAATGGATAGAGAAGATGTGGCACATATACACAATGGAATATTATTCAGCCATAAGAAGAAAACAAATCCTACCATTTGCAACAACATGGATGGAGCTAGAGGGTATTATGCTCAGTGAAATAAGCCAAGCGGAGAGAGACAAATACCAAATGATTTCACTCATCTGTGGGGTATAAGAACAAAGGAAAAACTGAAGGAACAAAACAGCAGCAGAATCACAGAACCCAAGAATGGACTAACAGGTACCAAAGGGAAAGGGACTGCGGAGGATGGGTGCGTAGGGAGGGATAAGGGGGGGGAGAAGAAAGGGGGTATTATGATTAGCATGCATAATGTGGGGGGTGGGAGAAAGAAGATGGCTGTGCTACACAGAGAAGACAAGTAGTGATTCTACAACATTTTGCTATGCTGATGGACAGGGACTCGAATGGGGTTTGTGGGGGTTCTTGGTGTAGGGGAGAGCCTAGTAAGCATAATATTCTTCATGTAATTGTAGATTAATGATAACAAAAAAGAAAAAAAGAGAAAGAAAAGGGGGATTACTCTCTGATAGTATAAAACTAACTGCAAATCAACGATTAATGCATGCTTTACATATCCTTAATTTTGATATTTTAAAGGCTGTCAGATGATCAACTATGGAAGTACATTTTTATGATAATATTCCTTTCTCTTAAAAAAAAACATTTCCTGTGTGTTGATCTCCAATAGGTTCTTCACAATAGTATAAAGGTCATATCAAAGTGTGGGCAAAGGGTTTGTTTGTGTTTATACAGAGGATCAAAGCCTAATTTGACTACCCAGAAAACAAATTAAGATATGATATGAAGAAGAACTTCCAACATCAACATCCTCTGGAAGAGTTTTTCCAGAAGATGATCATCAAAAAACTTCAGCAAAGATCCTGGCACTGTTGCAGTTGTAGCTGCATTCATCCCACTGGTTCCTGGACTTGCCATTGGAATGAAGAAGAAGATATCTAAGCTGGCCTGTGCATACAGTAAAACAACAAATTTGACTGGATCTGTACTGTCAGAACTCAACCAAGAATTAGGAGAAGTGCAAGTTGCGGTGCTCCAAAATTCTGCGACTCTAGACTATCTACTGTTAAAAGAACATATAGTATGTGAACAATTCCCAGGAATGTGTTGTTTTAATTTGTCTGATTTTTCTCAAACTATTCAAATTCAGTTAGACAATATCCATGATATTATTGATAAGTTTTCACAAATGCCTAGGGTACCTAACTGGTTTTCTTAGTTTCACTGGATATGGCTAGTAATTGTAGGTCTGCTTTTGTTATGCAGCTGTATTTCTATTATGTTAATGTGTGTATGCAATTTAATTAGTAGTTTGTTAAAACCTATACATGCTTATGTTACTCTAGAAGAAGATATGTCAAAGAAATAATCAATCTTCCCATGTTTTCTTTCATCTGCGACTTCTATAGCTTTTCTTCTTCCTTCCTAATTACAACCCTTTAGTAGAATTTGTGCCTCATATTGAAAATTACCAAGTATCATAATTCTTCCAAATGGTAAAGATACCTCAAGACAAATGCTGGGCATAGAAGCCACAGGGCATAAATCTGCGAAGAAGTAAAAAACTAATCTTTTCAAACATTATTGCTTCTCTCTCACTTACCAACTTTACATTTCCCTGTATGGCCCTGGAAGATGACTGGTTAGCCAGAGATGGGTAAGATTCCTCAAGGGAGGAACAACCTAAGACAGGCACAGTCACAGGGGGGCCATCAGGTGAGAAGTTGGGGATCAACAGAGGTGAAGCTTAGAACCTCACTTCCCCTTCCCCCGTTTTGAGAGAAATCTGCATCCGTGTATGTTTTGTTGCCCTTGTCTAGCTTGGATTAATACTTAGTCTATGGGCACAGACCTGATCATGTACATTTACCCTCTTACAGCACTAAATTATGTTTTCTACCTTTATCTTGCATCTACCTACCACTTCAGCATTTTATTAAAAAAAAAAAAAATAATAATAATAAGGGAGAAATTTGGAATTCACATATAAATCAAGTATAAAAATTAAACAAATGATCGTATTTGACTTGATTGTTTATAGTTCATGATGCGTGATCAAAACCGAAAGTTTCTGTGATGAATGCCCTTGCACTGCTCACCATGTAAGAAGTTATTCACCATGTAAGAACTTGTCCACCATGTAAGAACTTGTTCGTTATGCTTCAGAAGATTGAAGACTGTTGAGAATTAGGCTTGGGGTTGAATAATGATTGTGCATTGAATCCCCTATACAGAATTTTATTGTTGTTAACAACCATTTGATCAATAAATATGAGAGATGCCCTCTCAAAAAAAAATTTAATTACTTATGCGTATGACTTAGTTTTAGTTATGTTTCGAGGTTTACATCTCCAGTATCCACTTAAGTGTCTGGAGAATTGTAGATGTCAAAGGAATATTGAGTGCATAAAGAGTGAATGGTTAAATCTTTATAACTAAAAGATATATTCCTGAGTGAGGATTCTTCATTTGACTTTTTAGATCTGAACATTCCCCATTTTAGTAGCCCGATGATGGGATTAGACCCTGTGGAGCTAAATGATAACATAGCCTTGTTTCCCTTAATATAATGATGGCCCCTGATTGATGGAATCATTCTACCTCACCGGGTTCTTATAATCAGGCTAATAACTTTCTATCTTTCTCCTGTCCTGATGAATTGGTCTCTAGTTGAAGTATTTAATACTTTCTCTTCTCTGACTCCTATGTGTTACTCAATTTACCAATATTAATTTATCTCCAAGTAATAATTTTTATCACTTTCCCTGCATGGTATTTCTATCCAAATGTATGTGAAAATTTTCACTTGGATTTATTTTCAGAGACAAAATAAAATAACTGTTTTAAACAGTCTCAATAATTACAAACATTTCTCCTAAAACAAAAATTTTATTTCCCTTGAAATTATTAAAAATCATTCAGAATCAAATCTACTAAATAAGGCAAATTATAAAATTGGGTAAAACAATTTGGACTCAGTACACAATATTCTTTGTAAAGAACGTGATGAATTTATTCATGATGACACCACATAGATGCCTGAGAAGCATAAAACAAAAATGAATAAGTGTAAGAGGTCAGCATCAAAAAAACCCACAAAGAATCATAAAATAGCAATCACTTTTTAAAAAAGTATTTTTAGGAGCATTTAAAATTTTTGTTTAAAATATGAGAAAAAATTTGGTGAAAAATAGTGAACAAACAAAACATCTGCATCTCTTCAACTGAACATACTTGATTTGACCCTGGTCGTCTGGTCACCATGCATTCTCCTGTATTAGTCTATTTGTACTATCATAACCAAATACCACAGACTGCATAGTTAACAACAGAAATTTATTTTCTCACATTTCTTCAGGGTATAAGCCCTAGACTGAGTTACCTACCAGTAGACTCAGTTTCTTGTGAGGCCTCTCTCTGCCTTGCAGACTGGCACCTTCTCTCATGTCCTTACAAGGTTTCTTCTCTGTGCATGCATCACAGAGAATCTCTGGCATCTCTTCTTTTTCTTTTATGGACACTAGTCCTTTTGGGCTAAGGCCCACCATTAGACTTCCTTAAACTGTAAGTATTTTTATAAAGGCTCAGTTGCCACAATGTGCAAATCACATTGTGGTTAGGGTTTCACCATATCGTTTTTTCAGGGAGACACAATTCAGTTTGTAGCATCTCCTCAGCAAATGTGCTCTAAAACCAGATCGGACAGCTGTAACGGGAAAGGAGGCAAGTATGTTTATGTTAAAGAAAATCTGACTCAAATGTTTTAGGGGAAAAGGATAGACATGAAGGCTCTGATTCCGTATACCAGGCCATGAGGGGGCATGAAGTTGAAAATACAGCATAGCAGAAAATCACAGATGGGTTCTGAAAGAGGAAAGCAAACTATCTTCAAAATCATTCACAAATCATAATACAGAACCAAAGCCCATCCAATGTGTTTTCTCTGCTAAGACATATTTCTCAGCATTATAAAGGGAAAATTTGGTTGTATATTTTTCATCATAAAAGTTGTCATAATTGACCTGTGATTAACATGCTTAGCAAGTTTATTATATAACTTATAGGTTTTATGTAAACATAAACTAAACCAAGTAACATTCAAAGAAGGTTGACAAGAGAATGATCAATTGTTATCATTTTGGAAATTCTTTAGTGTAAGCAAAAAGATGTGCATCCGTTGAATATGTATGAGCATTTTGAATATGCATGAGTATTATAATGAGGTAACTTTGCTGACCCCTAGGTCTAGAGTCACAAGAAAGTCAAAAGCAAGAACATTCTGTTAAGAAAAACTTTATTGGATAAAATAATATTCTGAAAAATAACCAAAAGCCAGCTTTATGCAAAAATAATCATGAGCCACAATTTCTAGGAATGAAATTATTCTCCTCTTTGGAATGAATATCAAATCTTTCAAGTTACTTACTATTTATGTTAATTAATACCATTAAATTACTATCTTTATGGTATTGTACTCAAAATTTGTTAGATGTACTTTCAGAATCTGATCTGATCTGATCTGAACTATCTTACTGGTTCTCTTTCTATATTTTATTCTTCATTGCCTGATTCCCTTTCTTTGCTAGATCTCTAAATGTTGGCATGCTAGGACTCAGTTGTAGAAAATCTCTCTGTGTATATTCTCCTTGACATTTTTATCTTAGTAGAATACATTAAATGCATTTATAAGTTTTCTACTCCTAATTTTTTACACCAATGGCTCAAATTTCCCATGAATTCCAAACATGTACATACAGTTGCTTACATGATTTATTATTCACTAGTACAGCAAATTACATTTTAAATTAACATGGAAAAAGATAAATCTTCGGATTCCACCCAAACCTATTCTTTACCTCAGTGTATTATATAATGTGACCCCCTGCTTAGTCTTTATCATATAATATTATTTTATTTGCTAGATAATTATTAGTATTTATTTATTTTCCTGTTTATTTATTACCTATATTTTCCATCATAGTACATAGCTTTTTGGGAGCAGGAATTGTACTTAGCTTGTTTGACACAGAATTTCCTGCCTGAAATGAAATAGGTGCTCAATAAATGTGAGTTTAATTCATAAATTTAAGAAAGATATGAACACAGTATATGTAACTTACTATAAGAAACTGGTATTCATAACCTAGCAATACTAAAACTAAAGTACCATTAAAATAATTTGTAATTAGAGAGATATGCTACATCTAAGATGCTATGGACAAGTTTAAAAAGCAATGGTTTCTAATACAACCCTCCAATCAGACATCAAAGATACAGATGCTCTGAGGTACATCATTGGTTTATGATATAGCTACCTCTAATATGAGGTAGTTCTTTATGGTGTGTTCTATCTTTGGAAGCAAGAATAAATTATTTAACAATGCTTACAGTGATTCTTTCAGTTACAGAGTGGAAACATCTACAAAATAATGTATTATGGGGATTAACAGGCCTCTAATTAATTATTCAGACATATCTACTGTGTAAAAATGAGGCTCACCAATTATCAGGCTTTGACCTGTGTTTGTAAATTGTACATGCTATCATACTGCACTTACACAATTGTTTAGGAAAATTAGTGTAACCTGTGTGTGGTCAGGGACTTAGAAGTTAGAAAAATGAAAATGAGGTACTGCACAGATTTTGGCTTAAAATACATGTGAATCTTTTGTCAATAGTTCCTGTTAGTCTCCAGCTTGTTCTGAATTAGGTTTATGTATTCTTTTTGAATAGGTGATAAACCAATGTTGTTTGTCTACACTTCAGAATATAGAAAAATGTTAATTTCTCTTATACAGAAGAGAAATTAATTATGTGCATTTAACCAGGAAAAAAATATTAAGAAAATTAAGCTCACTCTATTTTTTATATTAAAGTTTCATTGATATACAATCTTACGAAGGTTTCACATTAACAGCCTTGTGGTTTCAACATTCACCCATATTATCAAGTCCCCATCCACATTCCATTTCACCCAATGTCCATCATCATAGTAAGATGCTATAACTTGCCTTCTCCATGCTATACCACCTTCCCTATGACCTACCTGTACTGTGATTGCTAATTATAGTGCCCCTTAATCCCCTTATCCCATCAAACCTCCCCAACACCTTCCCTTTGGTAACTGCTAGTCTGTTCTTGGAGTCTATAACTGTGCTGCTATTTTGTTCCTTCAGTTTTGCTTTGCTGTTATACTCCACAAATGAGTGAAATCATTTGGCACTTGTCTTCTACACCAGGCTTATTTTATAAGAAGCATAATACCCTCTAGTTCCATCCATGTTCTTGAAAATGGTAGGATTTGTTTTTTTATGGCTGAATAATATTCCATTCTGTATAGGTACCACATTTTCTTTTTCCATTCATCTACTGATGGACACAAGTTGCTTCCACATCTTGGCTGTTGTAAATAATGCTGTGATAAACATAGGGTCACATACATCTTTTTGAATCAGAAATCGTGTTTTATATGGGTAATTTCCTGGGAGTAGAATTATTCGGTCAAGTGGTCTTTCTATTTTTCATTTTCCACAACAGTTGAACTAATTTACATTCCTGCCAACAGTGTAGGAAGGTTCCCTTTTTCTTCATACACACAAGCATTTGTTGTTGTTTGTCTTTTCGATGTTGGCCATCCTAACTGGTATAACATGATACCTCATTATGGTTTTAATTTGCTTTTCTCTGATGATTAGCGATGTGGAGAATCTTTTCAACTGCCTGTTGGCCATTCGAATTTCTTCTTTGAAGAAATGTCTGTTAAGATCTTTTGCCTAATTTTCAATTGGGTTATTTATTTTTTGGGTATTGAGGCATGTGAACTCTTTATATTTTGAATGTTAGCCCTTTGTCAGATATGTCATTTATGAATATATTCTCCCATACTGTTGGATGCCTTTTTGTTCTATGGATTGTGTCCTTTGCTGTAAAGATTTTCAGTTTTGATGTAGTCGCATTTGTTCATTTTTGCTTTGGTTCCCTTGCCCGAGGAGATGTGTTCAGGAAAAAGTTGCTCATGTTTATATTAAAGAGACTTTTGCCTATGTTTTTTTCTGTGAGTTTTATGGTCTCATGACTTAGATTAAAATCTTTGATAAATTTCAAATTTACTTTTGTATACAGAGTTACACAATAATCCAGTTTCATTCTCTTACATGTAGCTGTCCAGTTTTGCCAACATGGTTTGTTGAAGAGGCTGTCATTTCCCCATTGTATAAAAGGCTCCTTTACAGTATATTAATTGGCCATATATAGTGTGGGTTTATATCTAGGTACTCTATACTGTTCCATTAATCTATGGGTCAGTTCTTGTGCCAGTACCAAATAGTTTTGATTACTGTGGATTTGTAGTAGAGCTTGAAGTTGGGAGGCATAATCACCACAACTTTGTTCTTCTTTCTAAGGATTGCTTTGGCTATTTGGGGTCTGTTATGGTTCCTTATGAATATTAGAACTATTTGTTCTAGTTTGTTGAAGAATGCTATTGGTTTTTTGATAGGGACTGCATTGAATCTGTAGGTTGCTTTAGGCAGAATGGACATTTTGCCAATATTAATTATTCCTATCCATAAGTATGGGATGTATTTCCATTTATTGGTGTCTTCTTTAATTTCTCTTATGAGTGTCTTCTAGTTTTCAGGGTATAGGTCTTTCATCTTCCTGGTCAGGTTTATTCCTAGGTATTTTATTCTTTTTGATGCAATTGTGAATGGAACTGTTTTCCTGATTTCTTTTTCTGCTAGTTCATCATTAGTGTATAGGAATTCAACAGATTTCTGTTTATTAATTTTGTTTCCTACAAATTTGCTGAATTCAGATATTAGTTCTACTAGTTTTGGGGTGGATTATGTAGGGTTTTTTATGTACAATATCATGTCATCTGCAAACAGTAACAGTATAACTTATTCCATGCTGATCTGGGGGCTTTTTATTCCTTTGTGTTGTCTGATTGCCATGGCTAGGACCTACAGTACTATTTAATCAAAGTGGGGAGAGTGAGCATCCTTGTCTTGTTCCCAATCTTGGGAGAAAAACTTTCAGCTTCACATTGTTAATATGATGCTGGCTGTGGGTTTGTCATATATGGCTTTATTTTGTTGAGGTACTTGGTCTCTATACCCATTTTGCTGAGAGTTTTTATCATGAATGGATGTTGAATTGTTTCAAATGCATTTTCAACATCTATGGATATGATTCTGTGATTTTTGTCCTTTTTCTTGAGGTATTGGATGATGTTGATGGATTTTCAAATATTGTACCATCCTTGCATCCCTGGAGTAAATCCCTCTTGACCAAGATGTATGATATTTTTGATGTGTTCTTGAATTCGGTTAGCTAATATTCTCTTGAGTATTTTTGCATCTGTGTTTATCAGGGATATTGATCTATAGTTTTCTTTCTTGTGTCTTTGCCTGGTTTTGGTATGAGTGATGCTGGTTTCATAGAATGGGTTTGGAAGTATGCCCTCCTCTTATACTTTTTGGACACCTTCAAAACTTTGAGAAGGATGGGAATTAGGTCTTCCCTAAATGTCTGATAAAATTCAGTGGTGAAACAATCTGGTTCAGGAGTTTTGTTCCTGGGTAGTTTTTTGATTACCAATTCAATTTCACTGGTGGTAATTGGTCTGTTCAGATTTTCTGTTTCTTCTTGGGTCAGCCTTGGAAGGTTGTATTTTTCTAGCAAGTTGTCCATTTCTTCTAGGTTATCCAGTTTGTTAGCATATAATTTACATAGTATTCTCTAATATTTCTGTGTATTCTGTGGTGTCCGTAGTTATTTTTCCATTCTTCCAATTCTGTTTGTGCGTAGACTCTCTTTTTTTCTTAATAAGTCTGGCTAGGGGTTTATATATTTTGTTTATTTTCTTGAAGAACAATCTTCTGCTTTCATTGATTCTTTCTGTTGTTTTATTCTTCTTGATTTTATTTATTTCTGCTCTAATCTTTATTATGTCCCACATTCTACTAACTTTTGGCCTCATTTCTTCTTCTTTTTCAAGTTTTGTTAATTGTGAAGTTCAGACTGTTCATATGGGATTGTTCTTCTTTCCTGAGGTAGACCTGTATTGCAATATACTTCCCTCTTAGCACAGCCTTCACTGCATCTCTCATAGATCGTGGTGTTGAATTATTGTTGTCATTTGTCTCCATACATTGCTTGATCTCTGTTTTTATTTGGTTATTGATCCATTGGTTATTTAGGAGCATGTTGTGAAGCCTCCATGTGTTTGTGGGATTTTTCATATTCCTTGCATAATTTATTTCTAGTTTCATACTTGTGAGGTCTGGGAAGCTGGTTGGTACAATTTCAATCTTTTTGGATTTACTGAGGCACTATTTATTTATTTATTAATTTATTATTATTATTATTATTATTATTATTATTTTTGGTATCAGTAATCTACAATTACATGAAGAACATTATGTTTACTAGGCTCACCCCTTCACCAAGTTCCCCCCAACAAACCCCATTACAGTCACTGTCCATCAGCATAGTAAGATGCTGCAGAATCCCTACTCATCTTCTCCATGTTGTACAGTACTCCCTGTGCCCACCCCCACATTACACATGCTAATCGTAATGCCCCCTTTCCTTTTCCCCACCCTTATCCCTCCCTTCCCACCCATCCTCCACATTCCCTTTCCCTTTGGTAACTGTTAGTCCATTCTTGGGTTCTGTGATTTTCTGCTGTTTTGTTCCTTCAGTTTTTCTTTGTTCTTATACTCCACGTATGAGTGAAATCATTTGGTACTTGTCTTTCTCCACCTGGCTTATTTCACTGAGCATAATACCCTCTAGCTCCATCCATGTTGTTGCAAATGGTAAGATTTGTTTTCTTCTTATGGATGAATAATATTCCATTGTATATATACACATCTTCTTTATCCATTCATCTACTGATGGACACTTAGGTTGCTTCCATTTCTTGGCTACTGTAAATAGTGCCGCAAAAAACATAGGGGTGCATCTGTCTTTTTCAAACTGGGCTGCTGCACTCTTAGGGTAAATTGCTAGGAGTGGAATTCCTGGGTCAAATGGTAGGTCTGTTTTGAGCATTTTGATGAACCTCCATACTGCTTTCCACAATGCTTGAACTAATTTACATTCCCACCAGCACTGTAGGAAGGTTCCCCTTTCTCCACAGCCTCACCAACGTTTGCTGTTGTTTGTCTTTTGAATGGCAGCCATCCTTACTGGTGTGAGGTGATATCTCATCGTAGTTTTAATTTGCATTTCTCTGATAATTAGCGATCTGGAGCATCTTTTCATGTGTCTGTTGGCCATCTGTATTTCTTTTTCAGAGAACTGTCTGTTTAGTTCCTCTGCCCATATTTTAATTGGATAATTTGTTTTTTGTTTGTTAAGGTGTGTGAGCTCTTTATGTATTTTGGATGTCAAGCCTTTATCGGATCTGTCATTTACAAATATATTCTCCCATACTGTAAGGTACCTTACTGTTCTATTGATGGTGTCTTTTGCTGTACAGAAGCTTTTCAGCTTAATATATTCTCACTTGTTCATTTTTGCTTTTGTTTTCCTTGCCTGGGGAGATATGTTCAGGAAGAGGTCACTCATGTTTATGTCTAAAAGGTTTTTGCCTATGTTTTTTTCTAAGACTTTTATGGTTTCATGACTTATATTCAGGTCTTTGATTCATTTTGAATTTACTTTTGTGTATGGGGTTAGACAATGGTCCAGTTTCATTCTCCTACATGTAGCTGTCCAGTTTTGCCAGCACCATCTTTTGAAGAGACTGTCATTTCGCCATTGTATGTCCATGGCTCCTTTATCAAATATTAATTGACCATATATGTTTGGGTTAATGTCTGGAGTCTCTAATCTGTTCCACTGGTCTGTGGCTCTGTTCTTGTGCCAGTACAAAATTGTCTTGATTACTATGGCTTTGTAGTAGAGCTTGAAGTTGGGGAGTGAGATCCCCCCTACTTTATTCTTCTTTTTCAGGATTGCTTTGGCTATTCGGGGTCTTTGGTGTTTCCATATGAATTTTTGAATTATTTGCTCCAGTTCATTGAAGAATGTTGCTGATAGTTTCATAGCTTTGGGCAGGATTGTCATTTTGACGATATTAATTCTTCCTAGTCATGAGCATGGGATGAGTTTCCATTTGTTAGTGTCCTCTTTAATTTCTCTTAAGAGTATCTTACAGTTTTCAAGGTATAGGTCATTCACTTCTTTGGTTAGTTTTATTCCTAGGAATTTTATTTTTTTTGATGCAATTGTGAATAGAATTGTTTTCCTGATTTCTCATTCTATTGGTTCATTGTTAGTGTATAGGAAGCCACAGATTTCTGTGTGTTAATTTTGTATCCTGCAACTTTGCTGTATTCCAATATCAGTTCTAGTAGTTTTGGAGTGGAGTCTTTAGGGTTTTTTATGTACAATATCATGTCTTCTGCGTATAATGACAATTTAACTTTTTCTTTACCAATCTGGATTCCTTGTATTTATTTGTTTTGTCTAATTGCTGTGGCTAGGACCTCCAGTACTATGTTAAATAACAGTGCAGAGAGTGGGCATCCCTGTCTTGTTCCAGATCTCAGAGGAAAAGCTTTCAGCTTCTCACTGTTCAGTATGATGTTACCTGTGGGTTTATCATATATGGCGTTTATTATGTTGAGGTACTTGCCCACTATACACATTTTGCTGAGAGTTTTTATCATGAATGGATGGTGAATTTTGTTGAATGCTTTTTCAGCATCTATGGAGATGATTATGTGGTTTTTGTCCTTCTTTTTGTTAATGTGATGGATGATGTTGATGGATTTTCAAATGTTGTACCATCCTTGGATCCCTGGGATGAATCCCACTTGGTCGTGGTGTATGATCCTTTTGATATACTGTTGAATTCTGTTTGCTAATATTTTATTGAGTAGTTTTGCATCTACGTTCATCAGGGATATTGGTCTATAATTTTCTTTTTTGCTGGGGTCTTTGCCTAGTTTTGGTATTAGGGTGATGTTGGCTTCATACAATGAGTTTGGGAGTATTCCTTCCTCTTCTATTTTTTGGATAACTTAAAGGAGAATGGGTATTTTGTCTTCTCTGTATGTCTGATAAAATTCCGAGGTAAATCCATCTGCCCAGGTAGTTTTTTTATTACTGCTTCAATTTCTTTGCTCGTAATTGGTTTGTTTAACTTTCGTGATTCTTCCTTGATTAGTCTTGGAAGGTTGTATTTTTCTAGGAAGTTTTCCATTTCTTCTAGGTTTTCCAGCTTCTTAGCATGTAGGTTTTCATAGTAGTCTTCAATATTTCTTTGTATTTCTGTGGAGTCTGTCGTGATTTTTTCCATTCTCATTTCTGATTCCTTTGATGTTTGTTGATTCTCTTTTTGTCTTAATAAGTCTGGCTAGAGGCTTATCTATTTTGTTTATTTTCTCAAAGAACGAGCTCTTGGTTTCATTGATTTTTTTCTATTGTTTTATTCTGCTCAGTTTTGTTTATTTCTTCTCTGATCTTTATTATGTCTCTCCTTCTGGTGACTTTAGGCCTCATTTGTTCTTCTTTTTCCAGTTTTGATAATTGTGATGTAAGACTATTCATTTGGGATTGTTCTTCCTTCTTTACGTATGCCTGGATTGCTATAGACTTTCCTCTTAAAACTGCTTCCGCTGCATCCCATAGAAGTTGGGGCTTTGTGTTATTGTTGTCATTTGTTTCCATATATTCCTTGATCTCTATTTTCATTTGTTCATTGATCCATTGATTATTTAGGAGCATGTTGTTAAGCCTCCATGTGTTTGTGAGCCTTTTTGGGTTTTTTTGTAGAATTTATTTCTAGTTTTATACCTTTGTGGCCTGAAATGTTTGTTGGTAGAATTTCAATCTTTTGGAATTTACTGAGGCTCTTTTTGTGACCTAGCATGCAGTCTATTCTGGAGAATGTTCCATGAGCACTTGAGAAGAATATGTATCCTGTTGCTTTTGGATGTAGAGTTCTATATATATCTATTAGGTCCATCTATTCTAGTGTGTTGTTCAGTGCCTCCGTGTCCTTACTTATTTTCTGTCCAGTGGATCTATCGTTTGGAGTGAGTGGCATATTGAAGTCTCCTAAAATGAATGCATTGCAGTCTATTTTCCCCTTTAGTTCTGTTAGTATTTGTTTCACATATGTTGGTGCTCCTGTGTTGGGTGCATATATATTTAGAATGGTTATATCCTCTTGTTGGACGGAGCCCTTTATCATTATGTAGTGTCCTTCTTTATCTCTTGTTACTTTATTTATTTTGAAGTCTATTTTGTCTGATATTAGTACTGCAACCCCTGCTTTCTTATCTCTGTTGTTTGCCTGAAATATGTTTTTCCATCCCTTGACTTTTAGTCTGCACTCGTCTTTGTGTTTGAGGTAAGTCTTTTGTAAGCAGCATATAGATGGGTCTTGCTTTTTTATCCATTCTATTACTCTGTGTCTTTTGATTGGTGCATTCATTCCATTTAAATTTAGGGTAACTATTGAAAGATATGTACTTATTGCCATTGCAGGCTTTAGATTCGTGGTTACCAAAGGTTCAAGGTTAGCTTCTTTAGTATCTTACTGTCTATCTTAACTTGGTTATTGAGCTGTTATAAACACTGTCTGGTGATTATTTCTCTCCATTCTTATTTCTCCTCCTCCATTCTTTACATGTTGGTTGTTTTATTCTGTGCTCTTAAGTGTTTTCTTTAACTGCTTTTGTGGGTAGTTGATTTTATTTTTTGCCTTTAGTTAGTATTTGGTTGGTCTGCTTTCTTTGCTGTGATTTTATTTTCTCTTGTGAGGTCTGTTTAGTCTTAGGAGTCCTCCCATTTAGAACAGTTCCTCTATAATACCCTGCAGAGTTGGTTTGTGTGAGGCAAATTCCCTCAACTTTTGCTTGTCTGGGAATTGTTTAATCCCTCCTTCATATTTAAATGATAGTCGTGCTGGATACAGTATTCTTGTTTCAAGGCCCTTCTGTTTCATTGCATTAAATATATCATGCCATTCTCTTCTGGCCTGTAAGGTTAATGTTAAGAAGTCTGATGATAGCCTGATGGGTTTTCCTTTGTAGGTAACCTTTTTCCTCTCTTTAGCTGCCTTTAAAACTTTGTCCTTGTCCTTGATCTTTGCCATTTTATTTATTATGTGTCTTGGTGTTGTCCTCCTTGGGTCCTTTCTGTTGGGAGTTCTGTGTACTTCCATGGTCTGATCGATTATTTCCTCCTCCAGTTTGGGGAAGTTTTCAGCAATTATTTCTTCAAAGACACTTTCTATCCCTTTTTCCCTCTCTCCTTCTTCTGGTACCCCTATAATGTGGACATTGTTCCTTTTCGATTGGTCACACAGTTCTCTTCATATTGTTTCATTCCTGGAGATCCTTTTATCTCTCTTTGTGTCAGCTTCTATGCATTCCTGTTCTCTGTTTTCAATTCCATCAATGGCCTCTTGCATCTTATCCATTCTGCTTATAAATTCTTCCAGAGATTGTTTCATTTCTGTAGTCTCCCTCCAGACTTCATCCCTTAGCTCTTGTATATTTCTCTGCAGCTCCTCCAGCATGGTTATGATCTTTATTTTGAATTTTTTTTCAGGAAGAATGGTTAGGTCTGTCTCCTCAGGGGTTGACTCTGTGATTTTAGTCTGTCTCAAATTCTGCCTTTTCATGGCGATAGAGATAGTTTGCGGAGTTGATGCAAGTGATGGCATGGAATATGCCCCTTGGTTTGTGGCCTTCCTCTGCCCCTTCACGTGTGCTGGGTTCTTGCAGGTATGGATGTAGTCTGGCTATTGTCCTGTGTCTTCTGGTCTCTCTTTTAGGAAGAGTTGTATTGTATTTTCGAAAGTACATGTGGTTTTGGGAGGAGATTTCCTCTGCTCTACTCACTCCGCCATCTTGGCTCTGCCCTCATATATTTTTGATATTAAGAATATTCTGACCTTCTTACACATGGTCAAGATATATAGCAGAAAATCAATTTAGTCCCCATAAATTAATATCTAATTATAAATAATCTTAATAAATACCAAATGAATTAGTTGGCATTTCAACAAATAATATCTGTGATTTTTTTCAACCTTAGGGTTAAAACATTCTATATTTCATTATTATGATGTTACATATTGGTTTTTCATAGATACTATTTGTCAGATTGTGGGATTTCCCTTTTATTCATGGTTTACTGAGAGTATGATAATTGTTTCAAATGTTTTTTTTATTTGCAACTATTTAGATAATAATGATTTTCCTCATTATTCAGTTAATATGATGAATTATATTGACTGATTCTTGGATGTTAAATTGACTTTCCAGTTTTATTATAAAATGCTATCTTTTTGAAGTATTGCAGAACTCAATTTGTTAATATTTTGCAAAATATTTTCCCCACTAAGTTTATGAGATATATTAATCTGTAATTTTTTTCTTACATATTTTTTATCAGTTTTATCAGGCTTACATAAGTCTCATAAAAAAACTTATATAGAAAAGCCCTGTTTATTCTCTAAAATTTTTATTATATTTACTAGTTTGTTCATATAGCTGGAATTTACTTTGTGGGTAATAAATTTTCTACCACTAATAAATTACTAACAATAATATTTTAATTACATAATATTTCTTGTTTTGTTACTTTTGATAATTTATATTCCTCCAGATATGTCAGTTTTATAAAAGTCTATTGTCATATTTATTGCCATAAATTTTTCATAATGGCTTATTACCTACTTAATATCTGTATTATTTGTCATGATTTCCACTCATTCTCTTTTGGTATCTGTCATTTTATTTTCTGTGACTTTTATTTTTGAATACTTTTTTTAGTAGATAATCAACTTTATTAATCTTCTCAGGGACCTACATATCACCATGTTTTTCTCTATTTTTTGGTATATTTCATTGATACCCACTGTTATTTTTATTTATTTATTTATTCACCTAACTAGGTTTCATCTGTTATCTTGTGCTCTAAGGTAGAAGCTAAAATCACTGATTTTATACTTTTATGATAGGGCAATTAAATCTATAAATTTTCCTCTAAGAACTGTTTCACCTTTGTCAGTTATTTTTGCTGTGAATGAAATTCTTAGATGAATATCTATTCTTCTAGTACTTTTAAAGATAATGTTCCATTTATGTTGTGTCCTTCATTATTTGTGATAAGAAGACAGTTATAATTCTTGTCCTTTTCCCACTGGATGGAATGTGATTTTTATTCTCTGTTCCTAAGATAGTTTATATTTCATTTTCAACAGTTTATTTGATGTGCTTAAATGTATTTCAATTTTTGTCTTTTCGTTTTTTTAAATCCATCTTGGATGCATTAATATCTCTCTATCCTCAGGTTGATATCTGTGATCAGTTTTGTAGAATTCTCTGTCATTATCTATTCAAGTATTTCTTCTATTCCACTTTTGTTCTTCATACTTCCTAACAGTATTATAGATTGTTTGGTACTTTTCTATGGATCATAGTTATTCTGTCCCATACTTGACTTATTTTTGCTTAACTTGCGATAATTTATCCTGACCTATCTTCATATTAATGATCCTTTTCTCTTCTATATGCAATCAACTTTTAAGATCTTAAATGAATTAATTAGCTTTGATGCCACTTTTTAGTGTCTACCATTTTAATATGCTCAACTTTTATAATTTCATCTCTGTATTGATATTATTCATATCTATGCATGCTTTCCATTCTTTATACTAACCTTTTAATGTATTTATCATAGTTATTTAAAGTTCTTTCTGATAATCCCTACATATTATCCATCTCTTAGCTATGGGGCTTTCTTTTTCTTGACCACAAGTCACCTTATCTTTGCTTCTTTATCTGCCAGACAATGTGTGTTAGTGAACAGTATAAATGGAGATAAGTAATATTTATACCCAAAACAGGGAACACCTCTGCTTCTCTCAGCCTGCTCATCTGAACTGAGGTGAATGTATGCTGTGTTGAAGCAGAAGTTAGTCTCAATTTCTCACTTGGGTCAAAGTTGTAATGTGGGATCTGTACTCTATGTTTAGCCTGGCTGGATATCTGAGTAATAGCAACCCTCTGGAGATATTTTGTTCCTCTCCATTCTAGAAGCTAGATTTTTAAATCACTCTGTATTTTGCTCTGCTTCATAGCATGGTTACCAGTTGTTTCTTTTGGTTGTCATGGAATTTTGCAACCCTAATTTCAATCCTGATATTGAGTCTCTTTTCCCTGCTGCTCTACATCCAACATTTGAGGAACTTCTCGTATATGCTCAGTGAAGACTCGAAGAGATTCTAAGTGATTTTCTTCTAGTCTCCTCTTGGGCAACCAGTCTTTAAAAGCTAGCAATCAACAACCATTAACTTACTTTCAGTAAATTCCAGGAATTTGTAGGAAAAATTTATTTCAACTCTCTCTGCTCTAATCTTACATTGAGCATTGCACAATTCAGTGGATATTTTCTCAGTTCTCTTTTTGACCCCAACCTTTTCCCAATACTGTTCTGAAGCAGTCACAGGTGATTTTTGGGAAAGAGCAGATGGTAGGTATATACTCTCTGTGACTAAAACCTTTGGTAATTTCCACCTTTTATATTAGCTCACACAGGGATGTTAAAATTTGTTAAAAATGCAACGTTTTTGTTACCAATATTCATTGCACTTCCATCCTCCTTATTCCTCTTTCTCAGGGTTGAAAGCAGCTTTGGCTATGTTTTTTCTTAGGAATTTCTTGACATTCTCTATATTTTTATTTAACTTTTGTTTAGTAGCATCTTTAGTTCTCTGTTTAGGTAATAATATGATATGGTCTAGTTTATTTTTGTAGTTAATATTGGGAATAAAAGACATGAAATTTTCTACATTTGATTAAGAAGCAAAATAAAGTTTAACTTCTTTGTTTTTTGGGGTTTTTCTTTCATTTACTGAAAACATAATCACAAGTTAGCTTTAAAACAAATTGGTTACTTTGATTGTTATCTGAGATAAGAATATTAAGTGTTCTTTAAATTCCTTTAAACTGTTCTTAAATTCAATTAAATCTCTACCATTTTAACTTTCCTTTATTCAAGTAACTATTGGGCATCTACTTTTTGGTGGTCTCCATATAATTGTTGATATTAGCTTTAAGAGAAATACATCAAACATCATGCATGCATTAGTTTAAAGAAATGAAATCTAGAAAGTTAGGAATTTAGGAAGACTTGAGAGTTTTCCCTTAAACATTAAAACAAAACAAAATTACAAATAGTGCAAGACTTTTCCCACAGATATAGGCCTAGATGTAGTCTTCCAAGTGCATAATGGTAATGCTGCAATTGTTTTTTTGAATGAAGTTTTCAAATACTATGGTATTATTATACTTTGATTTATATTCCAATTTTATACACAAATTTCCAAAAATGTTATGGTTATATAAGGACCCCATACATCATCTCTTCATCTCTGTTCTTCCTCCATATTTTCTCTATATTCTAGTCTAGTTATAACAGTTATAGCTTTTATTTTTTCCTCTTAAGTCTTCATTTATAATTAAAAAATGGCTTTTATTCCAAAAACACTGAAGCAGGGAAAAGGACAGGCAGAAAGATCATTCAAAGTACAGAATTATAATAAATTAATTGTCCATCACACATTGATTAAAAATAAACAAACTCCCACAAAAAAAAGGGCACAGAATGTATTATAAATTATTTTCTACTAATAAGTAGAAAAATGCTGCAATGACTACACAGGAAAACTTAACTTAATTCAGCTACCTAGTGATATATTCCTGTCTATTAAGTATATGACTATGAATGAAATTCAGTTTCTGTGTCTGATGTTAATAGTTTAGGACTACCTTTAGACCCACTTTCCCTTTTCTGATATATGATGACAATTAGTGTCATTGTGAAAATCTTTCAATACCAGTCTGTTCTTGAACATTCAGTAATCATGTTGGTTCGGGAATTCATGATTTTAAAAGGTAGTAAAACAAAATATATATTCACTTAGTTTGTTGATAATGAAGTGAATTAAATGGAATGGTAAACTTAAAGGGAGGAAAAATGTAGTAATTAATCAATATTTTATCATTAAAATTTAAAAAATATATTTCTGTTTTCCACCTACAGTTCAATAAATGACATTTTATTGGAAAAAAATCAATATCTATATTTGTATTAAAAGTATAAATCAATGTATAGTAATAAAACAAATCAATATTATATATATTCTTTCTACTATTTCCTTCCCTGAGAAAATCATGTCTCCCTTGTTTAACTTGAAGTAATTTAAAAAAATACTGATGCATCATGTGAGAAAGCTGGCCCAGTATTTCCTAATTTTACCTGGCTCTGCTAACAAACAAAGAAACAAAAACTATTAGGCAGCAAGGCTTGTCACAGTTTTCTTGGTTAGAAACAGGTTGTTAATTATAACCTTAATAGGTCCCCCATTTGTTGTTTTTACTTTTGTGGCAAGAAAGGATGAATGCAAAGGTAAACTTTAAGTTGCCTCTCCTTCCCTAATCATTTCACATGTGTCTTGACAATCTGTTGCTTAAAACTCAAGGAACTTAATGTTTAATGAGAAAGTTTTTCCAATTAGCAAACAATATATAATCTACAATTTTTGTAATGACACTCCTTTAAAAGGTAGTCCACAGAGAATGAGATAAATTCACTAACAATACTTGAAAGGGTCTGAAAACATTTTTTTTATTGTTTACCATCCTCAACTCATCTAAATATGGAATTATTATAAAAATATTAGTGAGACATTTTGCCTTTTGTTTTAAGTCTATGAAGTTCTGACAAACCACATTTTAATTGCTCAATTATGTGACTAGTCAGTGTTATATTGGACAGTAAACTTCAAGACATTTAAAGAAAATATTGAGCACACTATGAGCTATACACTAAGCTAATATCTAATCAAAGAAGCTTCCTTAATTTTAGAATTCAATGAACAAAGGATAGAAAATAGCTAAAATAAGATAAATATTTTCACAAACATTAAGTATAATAGGGAGATGCTGCAATATGGGAACAAAGAATGTTTCCTTTACAGTGGCAAATTATGTGCATGTATATATATATACATATGTGCATGTATACACACACACCCACACCCACATGCACATCTTTTTGTTTTTTTCAAATTCAGAGGTTAAAAAATGTTAAAAAATACCTGAAATTTATCTTTGAATTATTTAAATGGTTTAATATAGCAGTAACTGTAATAACCCTAAGATTGCCTATGAAAACTTATTAAAATACATCTGTCTTAGCTTCACTTACAAAAATTAAGATTTAGTAGCTATTTTCTGGGTCTGGGTAATTGTATTCATTTATTAAACATCCTCATTGTTTCTAAGTAGCCCATACATAACACTTTGAAAAACAATGTTCTAGTATCTACAGTGACTTAGTTTTTCCTTTAGTGAATTGTTTCATAGCTTTTTTGGTCTATATATGCATTTTGGAGGAACAAAAAGTAGGAGAAATTTCTCTGGGTATAAATCTATAATTTATCTATCTTTCTATTTATTTATTTTTACATTTCACACATAAAGAAATTATCAACATTGGCTTCATTTTCAATATTTTTCCATGGTTCTATTTTTCTCCCTAAATATTTCTTATTCATTTCATGCTGTTTATGTATTTTTTTAAATTAAGGTACCAGTGATATACAACCTTGTGAAGGTTTCACATGAGCAACATTGTGGTTACAACATTCACCCATATTATCAAGATCCCACCTACACCCCATTACGGTCACTGTCCATCAGCAAATTAGGATGCTACAGAGTCACTACTTGCCTTCTCCATGCACTGCCTTCCCATGACCCACCTACATTATGTGTGCTAATCATAATGGCTTTTAATCCACTTCTCCCTCCTTCCTCATCCACCCACCCCCAACCCCTTCCCTTTGGTAACCCCTAGTCTCTTCTTGGAGTCTGTGAATCTGCTGCTGTCTTGTTCCTTCAGTTTTCTCTTTGTTCTTATACTCCCCAAATGAGTGAAATCTTTTGGTACTTGTCTTTCTCCACTTGGCTGATTTCACTGAGCATAATACCCTCTAGCTCCATCCATGTTGTTGCAAATGGTAGGATTTGTTTTATTTTTAGGGCTGAATAATATTCCATTGTGTATATGTACCACTTGTTCTTTATCCATTCATCTACTGATATACACTTAGATTGCTTCTGTATCTTGGCTATTGTAAATAGTGCTGCAATTAATAAAGGGGTGCACATGTATTTTTGAATCAGGGATCTGATTTTCTTAGGGAAAATTTCTAGGAGTGGAATTACTGGGTCAAATAGTATTTTAGTTTTTAGTTTTTTCAGAAACCTCCATATTCCTTTCCACAAAAATTGAACCAATTTACATTCCCACCAACAGTGCAGGAGGGTTCCTCTTTCTCTGCATCCTCACCAGCATTTATTATTTCTTCTCTTTTGGATGTTGGCCATCCTAACTGATGTGAAGGGATATCTCATTATGGTTCTAATTTGCATTTCCCTGAAAATTAGCTATGTGGATAATCTTTTCAAGTGCCTATTTGGCTTCTGATTTTCTTCTTTGGAGAAGTGTCCTTTCAGATCCTCTGCCCTTATTTTAATTGGGTTATTTGGTTTTTGAGTGTGGAGGCTTTATGTATTTTAGATGTTAACCCCTTATCAGATATGCCATTTATGAATATATTCTCCCATACTGTAGGATGTCTCTTTGTTCTGCTGATGGTGTTGTTTGCTGTGCAGAATCTTTTTAGTTTGATGCAGTCCCATTTGTTCATCTTCGCTTTTATTTCTCTTGTCTGAGGAGATGTGTTCAGGATAAAGTTGCTCATCTTTATATTAAAGAGAGTTTTGCCTATGTTTTCTTCTCAGAGTTTTTACAGTTTCATGACTTACATTAAGATCTTTGATCTATTTCAAGTTTACTTTTGTGTATGGTGTTAGAGAATAATCCAGTTTCATTTTCTTACATGTAGCTGCCCAGTTTTGCCAACCAGTTGTTGAAGAGGTTGTCATTTCCCTGCTGTATATCCATGGCTCCTTTATTTTATATTAATTAGCCACATATGTGTGGATTTATATCTGGACTGTTTATTCTTCAGTTGAACTATGGGTCTGTTCTTGTACCAGTATGAAATTGTTTTGATTACTGTGACTTTGTAGTAGAGCTTGAAGTTGGGCAGTATAATACCTTCAGCTTTGTTCCTCCTTCTCAGAATTGCATTGGTTTTGGTGTCTTTTGTGGTTCCATATGAATTTTAGAACTATTTGTTCTAGTTAGTTGAAGAATGTCATTGGTATTTTGAAAAGGATTGCATTGAATGTGTAGATTGCTTTAGGCAGTATGGCCATTTTGACAATACTAATTGTTCCTATCTGTGAGCATAGGGTGTATTCCCATTATTGATGTCTTCTTTAATTTCTTTCATGACTGTCTTGTAATTTTCTGGGTATAGGCCTTTCACCTCCTTGATTTGGTTTGTTCCTAGGTATTTTATTCCTTTTGATGCAATTGCAAATGGAATTGTTTTCCTGATTTCTCTTTCTTCTAGTTCATCAATAGTATATAAGAATGCAACAAATTTCTGTGTATTAATTTTGTATCCTGCAACTTTGCTGAATTCAGTTATTCTAGTAGTTTGGGGTGCATTTCTTAGGGTTTTTATGTATAATATCATATCATCTGCAAACTGTCCTAATGCATTTTTCAGTGCCTCTGTCTCCTTATGTATTTTTGGTCTGGTTGATCTGTCTTTTGGAGCAAGTGGTATGTTGAAGTCTCCTAAAATGAATGCATTCCATTCTGTTTCTCCCCTTAAAGCTGTTAGTGTTTGTTTCACATATTTAGGTGTTCCTCTATTAGGTGCATAGATACTTATAATGGTGATATCCTCTTGTTGGATGGACCTCTTTATCATTATGTAATGTCCTTCTTTGACTGTTGTTACTTTCTTTGTTTTGAAATCTATTTTGTCTGATACAGGTACTGCAACTTCTTTTTTTCCTCCCTATTATTTGAATGAAATATCTTTTTCCATCAATTCACTTTTAGTCTGTGTATGTCTTTAGGTTTGAAGTGAATCTCTTGTAGACAACATAAAGATGGATCTTGTTTTTGTTATCCATTCTGTAATTATGTATTTTGATTGATGCATTCAGTCCATTTACATTTAGTGTGATTATCAATAAATATGTACTTATTACCATTACAGGCTTTAGAGTCATGGTCACCAAAGTTTCAAGGGCAGCTTCTTTATTATCTAACTGTCTAACTCACATATTATGCTATTTCATACATACTCTGTAGGTTCTCTTTTTTTCTTCCTTCTTTTTCTTCCTCCTCCAGTCTTTATATATTATGTCATAATCTGTATTCTTCTTTGTGTATCCCTAGACTGACTTTGTGGTAGTTGATTTCATTTTGCATTTGCTGAATAATTAATTGGTCTACTTCCTTTCCTGTGGTTTTATTTTCTCTGGTGACAGCTATTTAGCCTTAGGAGCAATTCCATCTAGAGCAGTTCCTTTCAAATACACTGTAGAGATGGTTTGTTGGAGGTAAATACCATCAAATTTGTTAATCTAGAAATTGTTTAAGCTTTCCTTTAAATTTAGGTGATAACCATTTTGAGTAGAGTATTCTTGATTCGAGGCCCTTCTGTTTCATTGCATTGAATGTATCATGCCATTCCCTTCTGGCCTGCAGGAGGTTTCTGCTGAAAAGTCTGATGTTAACCTGATAGGTTTTCCTTTTATATAGTATTTTTTCTGTCTCTGGCTGCTTTTGATACTCTGTCCTTGTTCTTGATCTTTGCCATTTTAAATATTATATGTCTTAGTGTTGTTTTCCTAGGGTCCCTTATGTTGGGACATCTCTGCACTTCTATGACCTGAGCGACTATTTCCTTCCCTAGACTGGAGAAGTTATCAGCAATCAGTTCTTCAAAGACACTTTATATCCCTTTTTCTCTCTCTTCTTCTGGTACCCTGTAATGTGAATATTGCTCCGTTTGGATTTGGTCTCGCACTTCTCTTATTATTCTTTCATTCCTAGAGATCATTTTTTCTCTCTGTGCCTCAGCTTCTCTGTTTTCCTGTTCTCTAATTTCTGTTTCATTTCCCATCTCCTCTACTTCATCTAATCTGCTTTTAAATCCATCCACTATAATTTTCATTTAGATAGTGTATTTTTAAAATTTATATCTCTTTGTTGAAGTCTTCCCTGAGATCTTAAATATGTTTCTGTAGCTCCCTGACCATGACTATGATTTTTATTTTGAAATCTTTGTCAAGGATTTTGGTGTTTTCCATTTCAGTTAGCCCTCTTTCTTGTGTTTGAGGGCTTTTAGTTTGCACAAGATTCTTTTTCATATTTCTAGTGATTACTATGGAACAATAACTTTGTTTAGGTGGTGCCTTCTAGTGCCCAGAAGCTCTACTCTCTGTAGCTGTCCAGCACGTGGAGCAATGTTGTGGGTTGCATGCACACTGCGCTGGTAACTGCTAGGAGGAAACAGCTCTTTCCTGCTTTCTGGCTGCAGTGCCTGCCTCCACTGCCAATGACAGTGAGCTAGCTGCACATGGAGGAGCTTATGTGCTATGCCCTTGTAACTGCCATAGGCAGGGCAGCCTGATGGCTGGCCTGGCACAATGGTGGGGGTAGCAGCTTTGTGAACTAGTACCAGCCAGGAGGAAGGAGCAGCAGGCTGCGTATCACAGTGGGAGGCCTTCCACTATGTTGCCACCCAGGGGGAATGGAGCACCTGAAGCTCCTGAAAGTTTCCAACCTACTGGGCTGTGTTTTAGGACAATTTTGTCCACTTGTCCTTTCTCCTGGGCAGCAAGCTCTTGGTAATCCTTGATGCTTTAGTACCCTTCTGGCTATTGTGAAGTCCTAAAAAATGCCTGACTCTTTTCTTCTGGAGTTGCCCATTGTGTGCAACTGTTGTCCACAAGAGGCTGGAACTCAGTTTGAGTGTTCTGCCTTTCTGTGTTTTCCAATGCCACTAACCTCCAGAGCACCATGTAATGTGGGTTCATGCCCCCATAACAGATCTCCAGGTTGAGTTTCAGCAATCCTGGGCTTCTACTCAATTCCCACTCTGTTTCTCTTCTTCCCATCTGTGAGCAGTGGTAAGGAGATGACTTGAGTCCCACCAGTTGCGGTTTTGATACTTTACCCTTTTCTGTCAGGTCTTCTCTTTTCCCTAGATGTAGACAGTCTGTAGCAGTCTTTAGGATACTCATTTGGGATTAGTTGTATATGCTGTATTTTCATGTTATATTTGGTTTCGGGTGGAGGTGTCTGCCTCACTTCTCATGCCACCATCTCTTTCCTGACACTGCTGTTTTTGTTTTCATGAGTAATGTCATCTTGAATTCCTCTGAGTATGTTAATTAGAGCTTTTTAAGAACTATTTTGTTTCTTCCAACTTCAGGTGGGGGGATTATTTTTTTTTCTTTCATTTTGATGAATATTATGCACATGTATGACGTTCTTGGTGGTCCATTATATCTACTTTACTGATTGTTAATTATTTTATCTATGTGGACATCTTTTTTCTCCACTAACGTCTTCTTTTGAGAACTAAAAAATATTGTCTTTTCTTTTTAGCATTCATGTGCCCTCTGACTTTTTGTCAAATGTTTTAAGGTGTTGAGTTGTTGATTTCGGTTTATATCTCATTCTCTCTTTTAGATCCCTAAAATTATTTATATTCTTCTCATTTTTATAATTTTTAATTTTACTAAGACAAATTTTTTCATGAGAAATTTATGATTACTCAGTATTAAATGATAATGTGAGGGTGATTTTTACTGTAGCACAATGGGTATTTAATTTAATAGTGCCTACAATTAAGTTATAGTTTTAAAGTATGCCCAAGAGTTATAGTTTTTGTCCTTGTCTAATAGATATTTCAAAACAATCAAAAGGTAATTGCATTCTAGTTGCTGTTGAGAAATCATTAAGGTGTGGCCTTGTAAAGCACATTTCATCCATGCTTATCTTATTTCCTTTGTGCTCACAAAGTAAAATTAGTACACTTAGAAAATTTTGGAGTGATATAATTTATAATGTTTAAGTGTAGCTATTTTATGTGGGACTTTTTTCCACTTTTTTTCAATTGCTAAACAGGGAAAATAACAGTAATATTTTTAGTCAACTAAATAATTATAAATATAAAATGAGTAAGTCATGGCCCTGATATACTTACCTAAGTATATGAAAACAGCAGTAAAATATTAGCTACTAAAATTACATAAAGCTCTTAGAGAATGTATCAAAGCATAACATGCCAAAACAGTTACTTACCCTATATTGTACAATTTCAGAAAAAGTAAGCTATTGCCTAAGGAAATACATCTGCTTTCTCCAAGTGTAGCTAAATAAACTATAGTGCATATTAGTAGTTAGAGAACGGGCTATGCTGTAAATACAGGAATGAACACATCCACTTAACAGCAGTTTTTTGGCACATGACTATTCCTAGGACAATTTTTGCAATCTGAATATGCACAAATTAGGGAGAGAACTTTGGGATTTGGGGAAAATAGGTAAATGAACATTTCTAGGGATCATGAAAGAAGGTAATGGAGACAGTGATGCAGAAAATGTGTATTGATTCAGTAAAGAGATATAAAAATTACCATATAGGTCTATCACATAATATCACTGAATTTTTATTTTAGAGGGCAAATTTAATGCTGAGCAACACAGATAAAATATAAGATAGGCCCATACTGACAGATTTTCAAAATGAAAAAATGTTATTGCAGTTAATATCGATGTATTTGATATGCATAGTAGAGTTTCTGGCATGTAGGAAAGTGGGAGCAATCTTTTGGATAATTCACATTATATTAATAGTTGTATTTTCAAACACTTTTTTTGGTTTCCTTTCTTTTGTTGTTATCGCTAATCTACAATTACATGCAGAACATTGTTTCCTAGGCTCCCCCATTCACAAAGTACCCCTCACAAACCCCATTACAGTCACTATTCCTCAGTGTAGTAAGATGCTGTAGAATCACTACTTGTCTTCTCTGTGTTGCACAGCCCTTGCTATGCTCCCTCCACATTAAACATGCTAATCATAATGCCCTCTTTCTTTTTCCCTGCCTTATCCTTCCCTTCCCACCCATACACCCCAGTCCCTTTCCCTTTTGTAACTGTTAGTCGATTCTTGGGTTCTTTGATTCTGCTGCTATTTTAATCCTACAGTTTTTCTTTCTTCTTATACTCCACATATGAGTGAAATCATCTGGTAGTTGTCTTTCTCCACCTGGCTTACTTCACTGAGCATAATATCCTCTAGCACCATCCATGTTGTTGTAAATGATAGTATTTGTTTTCTTCTTATGGCTGAATAATATTCCATTGTGCATATGTACCACATTTTCTTTATCCATTCATCTACTGATGGACACTAAGGTTGCTTCCATTTCTTGGCTATTGTAAATAGTGCTGCAATAAACATAGGGGTGCATCTGTATTTTTCAAATTGTCGCTGCATTCTTAAGGTAAATTCCTAGAAGTGGAATTCCTAGGTCAAATGGTAAGTCTATTTTGAGTATTTGAGGAACCTCCATATTGCTTTCCACAATGGTTGAACTAATTTACATTCCCACCAGCAGTGTAGGAGGGTTCACCTTTCTCCACAACCTCACCAACATTTGTTGTTGTTTGTCTTTTGGATGGCAGCCATCCTTACTGGTGTGAGGTGATATCTCATTGTGGCTTTAATTTGCATTACTCTGATGATTAGTGATGTGTAGCATCTTTTCATGTGTCTGTTGGCCATCTGAATTTCTTCTTTGGAGAACTGTCTGCTCAGCTCCTCTGACCATTTTTTAATTGGAATATTTGCTTTTTGTTTGTTGAGGTGCATGAGTTCTTTATATATTCTGGACGTCAAGCCTTTATCGGATCTGTCATTTATGAATATATTCTCCCATACTGTAGGGTATGCTTTTGTTCTATTGATGGTGTTCTTTGCTGTAGTACAGAAGCTTTATAGCTTGATATAGTCCCACTTGTTCATTTTTGCTTCTTTTTCCCTTGCCCAGGGAGACATGTTCATGAAGAAGTCACTCATATTTATGTCCAAGAGATTTTTGCCTATGTTTTCATCTAAGAGTTTTCTTAGGTTTCATGACTTACATTCAGGTCTTGATCCATTTCGAATTTACTTTTGTGTATGGGGTTAGACAGTGATCCAGTTTCATTCTCTTACATGTAGCTGTCCAGTTTTGCCAGCACCATCTATTGAAGAGATTGTCATTTCCCCACTGTATGTCCATGACTCCTTTATCATATATTAATTGACAGTATATGTTTGGGTTAATGTCTGAAGTCTCTATTCTGTTCCACTGGTCTATGGCTCTGTTCTTGTGCCAGTACCAAACTGTTTTGATTACTGTGGCTTTGTAGTAGAGCTTGAAGTTGTGGAGCGAGATCCCCCCACTTTATTCTTCCTTCTCAGGATGCTTAAGCTATTTGGGGTCTTTTGTGTTTCCATATGAATTTTTGAACTATTTGTTCCAGGTCATTGAAGAATGTTGTTGGTAATTTGATGGGGATTGCATCAAATCTGTATATTGCTTTGGGCAGGATGGCCATTTTGACTATATTAATTCTTCCTAGCCAGGAGCATGGGATGTGTTTCCATTTGTTAGTGTCCTATTTAATTCTCTTAAGAGTGTCTTATAGTTTTCAGTGTATAGGCCTTTTAATGCCTGGTTAAGTTTATTCCTAGGTATTTTATTCTTTTTGATGCAATTATGAATGAAATTATTTTCCTGATTTCCCTTTCTATTAATTCATTGTTAGTGTATAAGAGAGCCACAGATTTCTGTGTGTTGATTTTGTATCTTGCAACTTTGCTGAACTCCGATATTAGTTCTAGTAGTTTTGGAGTGGAGTCTTTAGGGTTTTTTATGTACAATATCATGTCATCTGCAAATAGTGACAGTTCAACTTATTCTTTAACAATCTGGATTCCTTGTATTTCTTTGTTTTGTCTAATTGCCATGGCGAGGACCCCCAGTATTATGTTGAATAACAGTGGGAAGAGTGGGCATCCCTGTCTTGTACCTGATCTCAAAGGAAAAGCTTTCAGCTTCTCGCTGTTCAGTTTAATGTTGGCTGTGGGTTTATCATATATGGCCTTTATTATGTTGAGGTACATGCCCTCTATGCCCATTTTGTTAAGACTTTTTATCATGAATGGATGTTGAATTTTGTCAAATACTTTTTCTGCGTCTATGGACATGCTCATGTGGTTTTTGTCCTTCTTTTTATTTATGTGCTGGATGATGTTGATGGATTTTTTAATGTTGTACCATACTTGTGTCCCTGGGATGAATCCCACTTGGTCTTGGTGTATGATTCTTTTGATGTATTTTTGAATTCAGTTTCTAGTATTTTTGCATCTACATTCAACAGGTATATTGGTCTGTAATTTTCTATTTTGGTGCAGTCATTGCGTGGTTTTGTTATTAGGGTGATGTTGGCTTCATAGAATGAGTTTGGGAATATTCCCTCCTGTTCTATTTTTTGGAAAACTTTAAGGAGAATGGGTATTACATCTTCTCTGTATGTCTGATAAGATTCTGATGTAAATCCATCTGGCCCAGAGGTTTGTTCTTGGGTAGTTTTTTGATTACTGATTCAATTTCTTTGCTCTCAATTGGTTGTTTAGATTTTCTGTTTCTTCCTTGGTCAGTCTTGGAAGTTTGTATTTTTCTAGGAAGTTGTTCATTTCTTCTAGGTTTTCCAGTTTGTTGACATATAGGTTTTCATAGTATTCTCTAATAATTCTTTTTATTTCTGTGAGGTCCATCGTGATTTTTCCTTTCTCATTTCTGATTCTGTTAATGTATGTTGATTCTCTTTTTCTCTTAAGTCTGGCAAGAGGCTTATCTATTTTGTTTATTTTCTCAAAGAATCAGCTACTGGTTTCATTGATTTTTTCTAATGTTTTATTCTTCTCAATTTTATTTATTTCTTCTCTGATCTTTATTGTGTTCTTCCTTCTGCTGACTTTAGGCCTCATTTGTTCTTCTTTTTCCAATTTCAATCATTGTGTCTTTAGACTATTCATTTGGGATTGTTCTTCCTTCTTTAAATATGCCTGAATTGTTATATACTTTCCCCTTAAGACGGCTTTCGCTGTGTTCCACAGAAGTTGAGGCTTTGTGTTGTCGTTGTCATTTATTTCCATATATTGCTTGATCTCTATTTTGATTTGGTCATTGATCCATTGATTGTTTAGGATCATGCTGCTAAGCCTCCATGTATTTGTGGGTCTTTTTACTTTCTTTGTGCAATTTATTTCTAGTTTTATACTTTTGTGGTCTGAAAAGCTGGTTGGTAGAATTTCAGTATTTTGAATTTAGTGAGGCTCTTTTTGTGGCCCAGTATGTGGTCTATTCTGGAGAATGTTCCATGTGCACTTGAGAAGAATGTGTATCTTGATGCTTTTGGTTGTAGAGTTCTATAGATGTCTAATAGGTCCATCTGTTCGTGTGTTTTCCAGTGCCTCTGTGTCCTTACGTATTTTCTGTCTGGTGGTTCTATCATTTGGAGTGAATGGTGTGTTGAACTCTCTTAAAATGAAGGCATTGCATTCTATTTCCCCCTTTAGTTCTATTAGTATTTGTTTCACATATGTTGGTGCTCCTGTTGGGTTCATATATATTTAGAATGGTTATATCCTCTTGTTGGACGGAGCCCTTTATCATTATGTAATGTCCTTCTTTATCTCTCGTTACTTTCTTTGTTTTGAAATCTATTTTGTCTGATATAAGTATTGCAACCCCTGCTTTCTTCTCGCTGTTGTTTGCCTGAAATATGTTTTTCCATCCCTTGACTTTTAGTCTGTGCATGTCTTTGGGTTTGAGGTGAGTTTCTTGTAAGCAGCATATAGATGGGTCTTGCTTTTTTATCCATTCTATTACTCTGTCTTTTGATTGGTGTATTCAGTCCATTTACATTTATGGTGATTATTGAAAGATATGTACTTATTGCCATTGCCGGCTTTAGATTCTGGTTACCAAAGGTTCAAGGTTAGATTCTTTACTATCTTTCTGCCTAATTTAACTTGCTTATGTAGGTGCTATTATTAACACTCTCTGATGATTCTTTATTTCTCACCCTTCTTATTCTTCCTCCTCCATTATTTATATGTTGGGTATTTTTTCTGTGCTCTTTTGTGTTTCTTTGACTCCTTTTGTGGGTAATCAATTTTATTTTTGCCTTTAGTTAGTATTTGGTTGGTCTGCTTTCTTTGCTGTGATTTTATTTTCTCTGGTGACATCTATTTAGCCTTAGGAGTGCTCCGATCTAAAGGAGTCCATATAAAATACCCTGTGGAGGTAGTTTATGGGGGGCAAATTCCCTCAATTTTTGCTTGTCTGGGAATTCTTTAATACCTCCTTCATATTTAAATGATAATCATGTTGGATATAGTAGTCTTGGCTCAAGGCCCTTCTGTTTCATTGAATTAAATATATCATGCCTTTCTCTTCTGGCCTGTATGGTTTCTGTTGAGAAGTGTTATGATAGCCTGATGGGTTTTCCTTTGTAGGCAACCTTTTGTCTCTCTCTATAGATGCCTTTAAAACTCTGTCCTTGTCCTTGATCTTTGCATTTTAATTATTATGTGTCTTGATGTTGTCCTCCTTGGGTCCCTTCTGTTGGGAATTCTGTGTACTTCTGTGGTATGAGAGACTATTTCCTCCCCCAGTTTGGGGAAGTTTTCAGCAATTATTTCCTCAAATGCACTTTCTATCCCTTTTTCTCTCTCTTCTTCTTCTGGTACCCCTATAGTGTGGATATTGTTTCTTTTGGATTGGTCACACAGTTCTCTTAATATTGTTTCATTTTTGGAGATCCTTTTATCTCTCTCTGCATCAGCTTCTATGTGTTCCTGTTCTCTGGTTTCTAATCCATCAATGCCCTCTTGTATCCCATCCATTCTGCTTTTAAATCCTTCCAGAGTTTGTTTTATTTCTGTATTCTCCCTCCTTAGCTCTTGCATATTTCTCTGCAAGTCCATCAGCATGATTACGACCTTAATTTTAAATTCTTCTTCAGGAAGATTGGTTAGGTCTATCTCCCCAGATTCCTTCTCAGGGGAGGATGTCTGGATTAATCTGATCTGTATCAAATTCTTCTGCCTTTTCATGGCAATATAGAGATAGTCATGGGTAGTTGGCATGTGTCAGCTGGGAGAACATCCCTTTTTGCTAGTTTTATGGCCTTCCTCTCCTGAGAGAACCGCGACCTCTAGCAGCTTGTGCTGGCAGTTACATGCAGGCGTGGTTTCTGATTCTTGCCCTGCCACTGTGAAGGAAGCTCTGCATGTGGTTGCTATGGCGGAGCTGTGCGCAGGTGCAGGAATGGGTGTTAGGCTGTTTATCGCCGTCAGGGGCCTTGGAGCTGCGCTGCCCCCCAGGGGGTTAGGGCTCCTGGAGTTCCCCAGTTTCTAGCTGCTGAGGTGATTGTGCTGGAATGCCTCTGTCCATCTGTGGGGTCCCTGTCCCTGTAAGACTTTCAAAAAGCACTCGCTTTTCTTTGTCCCAGGGGTGCCAGATGGGGGGACCTGCTTGGAGGTTTTACTGTCCTGTTTCCCTAGTATCGAGCACACCATGCACACACTGTGTCTGCACTCTGGTGTGGATGGCTAGGGCTATCTATTTAGCAGTCCTGGGCTCCCTCTCCCTCCCACTCCTACTCCTCTCCTCCCGCCGGGAGCTGGGGTGTGAGGCGCTCGGGTCCCATCAGACCGTGGCTTGTATCTTACCCCCTTCTTGAGGCACTGGGTTCTCAGAGGTGTAGATGTCAACTGGTTGTTGTCCTGTGTCTTCTAGTCTCTCTCTTAGGGATTGTTGTATTTGTTGTATTTTCAAAAATATATATGTTTTTGAGAGGAGATTTGTGCTGTTCTACTCATGCCGCCATCTTGGCTCCTCCCCCTCAAATACTTTTATATGTGATATCAAAAACTTTTTATTAAAATTCTATTAATATCTTTAAATGTATGGGAAACTAATCACAAATTGAGTAAGAAGATCATATATAAATTTGACTTTTGATTTACCAGTTTCTTCTACTAATATATTCTTTTAAAAATATTTTTTTTGTTAGAAATTAATTTTTAAAATATTGGGATGTCTGGTAGAGAAAAGATGAAATGAATGTATATTCCCCTTTCCTCCTACTATTTACAAGTAAAAACCCTGGATAGTGTATATAAAGTTAACATAAAAAGATTAAGATTAAGAAACTGTCTGAAAGATTAAGAAAAAGAGACTGTCTAGGGTTCAGAACCCAAGAAGAGAGACAATTGAATTCTCTAGGTTGTCTTTTGACCTGCATATATTACAGCAACCCAGAGACGATAAAGAAAACACACACTCACATGCACACACTGAACAATAAAAGCCTGCATTTCTAAACAAAATACCTGGAAAAGGGCATCCTAGTAGGTCAGAACATTTTTAGATTATCACCATTCTACTCCCAACTATCACCACAGAAAAACTGAGACCCAAATCCACTTATGCTAGCAAATATTGAATAGGGATCCTAGACTTCCACATTTCCCAGACTGTAACTAGTCATTGAACCACCCCAACACCACTGACTGACCTACTCCCTGCAGACATAGTGTCAAATAAAAACAAGCAGGGAGCCAATATTTCCAATCTCATGTATAGGTAATGAGCACCTCCACCCCATTAGTGCTAGTTGAAACCACATAGGGCATCTAGACTTCAATGCTTCTTGCCCCCCACTTAGATGGTGTCAAAAGAGAACTAGTGGAGATTCATGGTTGTCTTCATGACCCAGTAGTAATGAGATCACCCATCACTCCTGAGCCCCATGGTATAGAAGAAGCCATGTGGGGCACAGTAAGGAAACACTCCTAACTTCTTAGCCAGTGAAGCATCAGCATAGGCCTATAAGGGAGTAAGAACTCTAATTACCACCTATTAGTAATATGTACTTAACACTAAGTGTTAACACATGCCAAGTAAAGAACCAGGAATTCTATTCTGACCTGGGAGAAATGAAGCAACTCTACCACCTTTCCCCTGTTGAAGTAGTATGAGGGGAAGTCCGCTAAGACAGAAAATATGAATGTGACCTACAGTTTCATAGTATAATATACACAATGCCCAGGTTTTAAGAAAAATATTATTCATTATGTAAGGAACCAGGCAGATATTAAACTGAATGAATAAAGACAACCAGTAGATGAGATGTCAACCAACACTGAGATAACAGAAATTATCTGAGAACTCTGTTAGAATTATCTGACAAAGGTTTTTAAAAAGATATCATAGAAATGCTTCAATGAGCAAATTACATTTACTGAACAATAAAAAATATAGAAAATCTCAGCAAACAAATAGAATATATACTGTAAAAATACAAAAATAATTTTTGCAATGGTAAGATACAATAACCAAATTATAAATGCTCAACTGACAGACTCAACATCACAATTGAGAAGGCATAGGAAAGAACCAATGTACCTGAAGACAGAACATGAAGAAAAGACCCAATATGAAGAACAGAGAGAAAATGTAAAACAGGGTCTCATGGATCTGTGGAACATTAACAAAATATCTTAAATTCATGTCATTGAAATCCCAGAAGAGATATATGATGAGGCTGAAAAAGTTCTTGAATAATGGCTAACTCCTCAAATTTGACAAAAATATAAACCTACAGAGTCAAAAGGCTGAGTAAATCTCAAAGAAAAAAATGATAATAAGAAACATCATAGTAAACGTTCTGAAAATCAAATACAAGGAAATAAAAGTCATGAAATCAGCAAGCAAGAAAACCACTTTACTTCTAGGGTAAAACAACTTGAATAACAACAGATTTCTTATTAGAAACCACATATGCCAGGAAAAATTGTCACATATTTCAGGCATTAAAAGAAAAAAAACTGTCAACCCAAATCTGACATCCAACGAAAATATGTTTTAGGAAAAGAGAAATCAGGACATCTTCAGATAAAGGCAACCTAAGAGTTTGTCACCCTAAAATCATGGAAAAAGGAAGTTTCTAACAGAAAGGGGACAGCAAAAGAAGGAATCTTGGAATATGAAAAAATAAATAACAGAGCTGTCAAAAAGTGAATAAATACAATAAGCTTTTCTTCTCCTCTTAAGTTTCCTAAATTATGCTTAATATTTGAAGTAAAGTTATACTGTGATATGTTTTTCCATATTTTTACATAAGGAATATTTAAGATTGTATTATAAATGGAGGAGAGTGAAAGGACATAAAAAGAGATAAGATTTCCGCATTTCACTTGGATTGGAAAATTATATTAGTAGATTTTAATAAGTTATGTATATATTAATTAAAGCAAGCACTAAAAAAATTATGCAAAGAATGATACAAAAACATTATGTATAACATCCAGAATTCTAAAAAAATTCACATAACCCACAGGAAAGGAAAAAGAATGAAAAAGTTGAACAAAAAAATACAGAAAAACAGAAAACAGAAAATAAAGTAGGAGACTTAAACCTTTACATGCAATGTTACATCAAATATAAATGGTCTAATTATACCAATAAAATGACAGAGATTGGCAGACTAGATGTTTAAAAATAGAAAAAAACTGTATGTTGTCTACCAAAAATTCATCAAACAATGATACAAGCCGCTTTTAAAGGATGGAAAAAAGATATCATGCAAATATTTATCAAAGGGAAGTAAGACTGGCTATATTCACAATATTGACAAGGGAAATTACCAGAAACATAGAGGGAATTAATTGTATGATGATAAAAGAACAGCCCACAAAGAATGCATAACAATCCTAAATGTATATGGACAAAACCACAGAACTGTAAAATAAGTCAAGCAAAAACTGACAAAGCTGAAAGGAGACATAGACAAATCCATTTTAAGTTGGAGTTTTTAATATTCCCTCTCTCAAGAATAATTTAAAAAACTAGATACAAAATCAGCAAAGATATAGAAGAACACAATAACAGCATCAATTAACAGGATCTAAGTGACATTCTTTAAACAATCCACCTAACAGTAAAATTCATATTCTATTTAAATCCCCAGTGAACATGTACAAAGATAGGCTATATCTTGGGCTTTAAGATAAACCTTAACAAATTCTAAAGAATGAAACCCACAGAGTGGTGTCTTGGACCACAATGAAATCAAATTAAAATAAATAGTATAAAGATAATGGTACAATCTTCAAAGTCTAGGGAAACTAAACACACTGTAAATAATTTATGGGTCAAAGAGGAGGTGTTGAGAGAGTATTTAAAAACTGAATGAACTGACTGAAATTACAACAGAGTAGAAAGAAAAATTTTAGTATTAAGTATATATCTGAAAAGCATAAGGGTTCTTAATCAGCCATCTTGAGAAAATAGAAATAGAAAAATAAACCCAAACAAACTGAAAGAAGGGAATACTAAAGATAAAATCAGAAATCAATGAAATAGAAAATAAGGATAATAAGATGAATCACACAAAAATCTCATGCTTTAAAAAGACTGAGGAAATAGATAATTCTCCAGCAAAACTGACAAAAAAGAAGAAATATATTTCTCCATTAGGAAGGAAACAAGTGATATCATTGTAGGTTTTGCACACATCAAATGGGTAATCCGAGAATACTACAAACAACTCTCACACATAAGTGTAATAACTTAGACAATATGGACACTTCCTCAAAAAACAAGAACTACCACAGCTCATACAATAGCAAATAAATGATTTGACTACATAATACTTTGGTACTTTCCTAGTAATGAAATTAATTTTATAACTTAAGGATCTCAAAATGAAACATATGTAGACCCAGATAATTTCACTTAGTTCTACATGTTTAAAGAAAAATTAATACAAATTATACACACTCTCATCCAGAAAATAGTAGTAGTAAATGCTTCTCTGTTTATTTTATGAAGACAAAATCAGACAAAAAAACATACAAAACAGTATCTCTCATGAATATAGAAACAAAAATTATTACCAAATATTAGCAAATAGATTTCACCAATATATAAAAAGAACTATACACCACAAAAAAATAAGACTTATTCCAGGATGAAGGGCTGATCCCATAACTGACAATCAATCAATGTAACTAACAAGCTGAAGAGAAAAATCATATATCAATTGATATAGAAAAAGTATTTCAAAAAATTCAACGTCCATTAAGGATAAAAATTTTCAGAAAAGTAGAATTAGCAGGGATCTTTTCAATTTGAGAAGCATCTAAGAAAACATATTTAAGTATGAACATTATTATACTTAACATTATATACAAGTGTAGGGAAGCACACCCCCACTTTCTCTATAGTTTGGTGAGGACAGCTGTCTGCTGCTTCACCCTGAATATGTCCAGCCTTGTATGGAGCCAGATATGTCTGGCCTTGAGAAACCTGTAAACACAGTGTGTTGTACACATGAAGGCCACACACATGCGCATCTTCAATACTTATGTAACCATGAATTAGCACTGTGACAGTATAAGAAGTGCAGTTTATGCAGAAGAAAGTGGCCTCTTTTGAGCACCCTCTATGATGACTCTGGCTGCCTTCTTTGCTCTTCACATTGTCCCAAAACCTCAACAGCAAATTCTGGACCCCAATGATAAGTATGAACATTATTAGGCATAAAAAGAAAATGTTAATAAATAAGGTTTTATAATAACTAAACAAAAAACAATGCTTTCTAGCTAAGTTCAGGAACAAGGTGAGCATGTCTGCTTTCACAACTCATAAAGCACTGTGCTGACTTTGTAGCCACTGCAATAACATAAGTAAAATATATGTATATTAGAAATGAAGAAATAAAACTGTGCCTAATTGCAGATAACATGCTTGCCTATATAAAAAGTTCCAGGAAATCTACAAACATGAAAATAAAACTCATAGAACTAACAAGTGAATTCATCAAATTGGCAAAATATCAGATAAACATGCAAAAATAAATTGTATATCTAGGTACCAGCAGTCAACCCATGATCATTGAAATTAAAAGCATAATACCATATGTACTTGCTGAAAAAATAATAGATGTAGGTGTAAATCTAACAAACCACATCTACGAAGTGCTGATGAAAGAAAAATGCTAAAGTACCAAATAAATATGGAAACATTTCATGATTGTGAATTGGAAGACTTCACAGAATAAATATGCCAAGTTTCAACATATTGGTGTACAGATTTAATCAAAAGCTATTATATTCTCAGCAACATTTTTTTTGTAAATACAGACAAAATTATTCTAATAATTATAATGAAGGCTATAGACCCAAATGTTGAAGGAAAAAAAGAATAAAATGAGAGGAAATCAGTATCAAGATTTTCATTATACAACTTCAGATTCAAGACTGTGCAAAGGCAGACAGAGCATTAGACACATAGATCACTGGAACAGAATAGAGAACTTGATAATGAATCCATATGAACATGCCTGATTTTAACAAAAACAATTAAGTGTTGACTTTTATACAAAGGTTGCTGGATCTCCTACATTATACATAAATTGACTCAATAGATCATGAACATAACATTCAAAACGCTTAGAAGGAAACTAAGAGAAAAATCTCTGGGCCTCAGGGCTAGGCCAAGTTCTTAAATTTGACACCAAAAGCACAATTCATAAAAAGAAAATGTTAATAAATAAGGCTTTATAATAACTAAACAAAAATAAAATGAAAAATTTGCTCTATGGAATATCATTTTAGAGTTAAAAAGCAAGATAGAGACTGAAAGGTCATATTTGCAAATCATATATCCAACAGAGAAAAAATATCCAGAATGTATATATAGAAACTTTCAAACCTCCACAAGAGGAAAAACAAGCAATCCAATTTGAAAATGGGCTAAAAGTTGTGAACAAATATACCACTGACAAAAAGCAAATAAGCACATGAGAAGATATTTAGTGTTTAGTGTCATTAGCTATTTAAGTTCCTCTACTGGACTCCTGAAATACTGAAAATCTGGGTTGTTTCTAAGTGTAAGTTTTGATGATCCACATATAGCCTCACCAGCCTGAGCTAGAACTACTGCAGTAATTATCTTAAGGAGATGAACATCCCTTTCTCTCCTTCTACTGTCTTGTTCTGGTTTGAGCTCTGGATGAATTTGGGAGAAGTATCAAGTTCTCACATGTAGAATTTAGAGTCAGTTTTTCCTTCCAAAATACTGCTTTGCAGCAGAGCTAAGCATACTAATTCATTTTGCAAGAGTGTAAGTTTCTTCTGACCAGGACTCTCTACTCTAAAGTATTTAGCCTTAATACTTACATGAATATGTGTTAAATTATGAGGAACCTGGAACCATTTTCCATGTAATTTTTAGGAACCACATGTAGAAATTTTTCTATAACCCATAACTAACACCCTCAAGAATCATCTACCTAGGCAACAGGATACCAGTATCCTACAGTAAGAAAAAAAGTCCTTAAACTTGTTTACGTGTGTCTATGAGTATAGCAGGAGTAATACGTCGAAAATGAGTAAATGGGCAAGTCAGAGTAAAGATTAAGACTTGTAATGGATATCAAGCAGGAAGATGGCATAAACATGCCCCTGCCTTCCTCTTTCTCAAACTGACACCTGAAAAAGGAGACATTACCTTCCTTGGGTACCCTGAAAGGACAAGCAGAAGACAAAGAAAATATCCTGCAAACATAAACCAGAGAAGCAAAAACTCTGAAGATAAAATGGATGTGGCCAAAAATGAGGCATCAGTTCTAGTACTATCAAGAGCATTTATGTGGTTCCTTTATGTCACTACTGCCACCCAAAGAAATAGTTTCCTATGGAGCAAGCAAGGCCGGCACTAAATAGTTGTAATGTGCAAGAGGAAGAATAATCATGACCAAAGTAATAAACAGAAGATTAAGCCTTTTCCCTTTTCTTTCAGTCAAGTAAGCTCTGAAGAATCTGTTATAATTCAAAGAGGGGAGGGGTTTATAAAGTTAATAATCATACACTAATTAACCGCAGTGAATGGACTGTGTGTGAGCATGTGTATATGTGAAGTGTGTGCAATTAAAATGTATAATGAGAGATTTCTTGAAATTTACAAATTGTGGGAAAATATCTGCTTTTTATTACTGACTTTTCTTTCAATGTTTAAAATAGGTGGATGTGGAAACCAACAGACAGTAAGAGGGTCCTTTGGGAAATGAGTTAACATATCATTAACATCTTTACCAATTAGCATTCATCGAACAACTGGATACTTAATACTTTAAGAGCCTCCACAGATACTCCATATTGAGACAGGTTCTGTAATCTATAAATTTATGTTCATCTGTTTGAGAACAAGATTAACTGATAATGCATTACATTGTGTAGTTATTCTCAGATTTGTTTTTCTAAGGGAAATTATATTTTTAAACAAGTTAATTTGCATATCTGATTCAAATATTCATAGTTGGAAATGTACTTGTTTCAATTAATATGATTTTATGGAGTTGGAAGAAAATTTACCTTGTAAATTGTTGTTATGAGAATTGGGTTGAGCTATGAACCAATTCTTGCCCACCGTGGCATAGATTTACAAGTTAAATTATTTTGTGAATTTCAAATTGGTGAGTAAAAGCTAGTTCATTCCAAAGGGATGATAAATTTCCATGTCAAATGTCATTTAACATCAAATTCACTCTGTTATCAAAATCTTCCTTTGCATAGCAGCTCTGATTTGGTGCCTTTTTTTCATAATTGTGGTAATAAGCCAATAAAGAATTATTAATTTTGTCAGTGTTTATCTCTACACTAAAAACTAACGTTTATGCTAAAAACAATTCCTTTTGGAGTCTGACAGAACAAAAAAATACCTCTTATATGCACCCACAAACAGGACCATTTCAAAGTTTTAGAGGAGTAAACAACAATGTAAGTGTGTTGGGAGTCACAAATTTACTTTCTCAGTGAGTCAGATACAGAGAAGACTTATAATTTCTCCATATAATTTACTTATCTTCAGCAAGCGACTCTACCTTCTGGGAGGGATAAAACAATGAAAATTTAGTCCCAGCTGCTGATTCACAGTCCTTTTATGTAATGTCTTCTTGAGAGAATCACTCAGCATTATTCCAACATTTGCTCCACTCTGAGGTTGTGTTTGATGTTTATGGGGAGAGACTCATATGATCTCTTGGTATCATAGTTAACAGGGGATAAAAGTGTGTTCAGGCAGTGGAGATGAGGTCGTATTCCAGATCCTCAGCTGTACAACACTGACCTAAGTTGGGAGCTGGGAGGCTTACCATGAAGTCTGTCTGGGAAGAAATTAAATGATGTTGTAATAAGCACTTCATCCACACATCGTATTGAGGATAGATAAAGGTTAAAGGCAAAGGAAATTAAGTTAGTAGGTTTCAGTTTCCAAGCTCTGATCCCTATAAGACTGAACTCTGACCACAAATTCCAGTAGCAGGTGACATCAAGATGCCCATCAAGTTGGAGGCTAGCCACACCCAAAAGTTATCAAACCAACCACTTTGTAATCTGGCCAGAAGATTTAGAATATACCTTGAGGAAATGAAGATTTATTTATTTTGCCATTATGAGGTCAAATAATCACATCTCTTTTTGACAGAAGCTAGGGAGAAGATAAACTATGAAAGAGGTCGAGCCAACTATCTTCTAAAAGATTGAGCATTACCTAAAATGACTTTTGTATTCTCAAAATGGACTAAGTTATAAAATCAAAATGATTAAGAGTTATATTTTCCCCATAATTCATCAGGTCTCTCTGCTTATCAGACCTGGTATCTTTGCTACATACTCAACACATGCAGCTCAAATACATAACAACCCTTTCCATAAGGCTTTTAAGAGAGATACATGCATGTGATAATGACAAGCAAAGCCATATTTCATTTATAGCAGGACTTTAATATCAAATACCAATAATTCAAGAACTTTAAAGAGCTGGGATAAACCTTGCAAATAAGTCTTCTACTTAACCTAGATCTCCTAAAATGATCCATAACTATAAGGCCAGCTCTAATTACTTCATGTATATTAAAACCAAATTTTTAAAAAATTTCAGTGTTACTCTTATGGCAAAATGAAAGAATAATCAGTTTATAAATTAAAAAAAGTGCAAGTGGGAAAAAACATTAGAACATTAGTAGAAATGGAAAATAATTAGTGAGGAACAGAACAAAGGGGAAATAAATGTCCCCTTATTCAGAGTGACAACAACCTAAACTGATCAGTGCATGCATTCTAGGACACATACATTAGTTCTGAACTCAGTTATTGTTTAGAAGTTATTCTTTGAAAAGAGAGAAATATTATGATTCGACTTTTTCTGTTCTAATTTACAACCACATAGGTAGAGAGAAGTTGCTGGAAATATACATTGTTGATTCTTTGGAAAACCTTATTCCACTAGGTGTGATTGAGAGGTTCTAATATTTGGAAATCCAAAAAATAGACTGAAATTGTTCCCCTGTTAGGGGTGTAGTTCAAGAGAAAAGCATTTCTAATCCTTAATGTCCAAGAGACAGAAAACATAAAATTTGATATAGACACCTGAAAAATAAATCAGAAAGTGAAAAGGTAGTCTGAGTACATCCTGCTCCCCATCAGTTTACCATCAAGTGAAATCTGGCACAATAGGTGTGGGTAAAAGTGAAATATTTCCAGAATCTCTCATCTGGCCTTAGTGCAGCTCCTTATCAATAGGTATTTCCAAGGAGTGGAAAGAAGTAGTCCATCTCCACACCAATGGGTAATTACAAGGAGGAACAAGGGCATGTCTGGACTGGAGAGGTTGGGTGGGGTATCTTTGCAGCTCAGTTGCAAGAGACATGGGTGAACAGAAGTAGATCACTGCATTTAAGCAAAAATGGGTTCCTCCTACTTTACTTCTCCCCTTGACTGATTTCAGTTTCAAAGGTAATTTGCCCCTGGTTGGAAACATATTTTCCCTGAAGACTTACAGCTGGCATAGTTGGCAGGACCTCTGAACCTGAAATCTGACTTAGTGGGTGTGACACTTGGGTGGGCTGCCTCTAGAGATGGTGTAAAGATACCCAGAAACCCCCTTGTGGATGGTGGGGAAGCCCCAGTGACTGTTGCAGTGGAGGGTGATGACACACCTTCACCTCTGGCAGTGGTGGAGGGTGTGGCTTCACCTGGGAAACCCTATCCATTAGGCTTCCTTTTGGGGAGCCCCTACTGGGAAATTGGTCTACGTGGGGTGAACCCTTCCCCATATTTGGGGAAGAGTGGAGACACTGAAAACTGTAGAATTAGCCCTTTATAAGTTAGAACACTTCTTAGAGACCCTGAGTGGCCATGTAACAGGATTGTGGGATGTTTGTTTCTCAAGAAAATGGAAAGAGTTATTGAGGAGAGAGACACACTTGGATGTCACTTGGAGGAGCTGGGTGATGACCTATGGGATGCCCTTAAGAAAGAGAGACAGTTATTGAGAAGACAGGTCGGGATCCTAGAAGATACGTTAGCAGTGAGGGAGAAGGCAGCAGGATAATTTGTGTTGCAGGAGGCTGCTGGGGGGTAGGGGAAGAAAGGAGCAGTCAAGAGAAGATGAGGGAGTGAGGCCAAGGGTCAAACTGTTGCCAAGGCCATTGCCTGAGGCACCAGCTTCTTGCATATTAAAGGTCCACCTGGTTGTAATTAAAAAAATAAAAACACAACAATCATGGGCTCCTCCTGGGGAAGAGCTGCCTATCCCCAGGTTGTGGAGCACTCCATGCTCCACCCCTATTCCCAAGAGAAGCTGGTGGACATGAGTATCTGGTTTCAGCAAAAGCCATCAGAACCTCTGCCTGCATGAGTCTCTGGAATATGGGGTGGAAAACATTGTTACGTCAAGTTCTGAAATGGGTAGACTGACTTCCCTGGTGACTCACCCTTTCATGGCAGCAGTTGTGAAGTGCCCATCACACCTCAGGGAATCAGGAGCTTCTGGATTAGTGGATAGCAGCCATCAGGGCAGTTTGACCTAATCAGGGTGATTTACCATACTTAGTCACTAGCTGGAAAACATATGCAGAGCTCCAGCAAGTGTCATGGGAGTTGGGCATGAAAAATGTCATCTATAATATGGACCCCCAGGGCCTTGATGAGGAGTTGTTCACTGTAAGAATGAGAAATCTAGTGTTCCACACAGTTCCCTCATCTTTCTCTGGGTCCCTAATTACTATTATTGTTCCCCACATAGGGCAACTCATAAGTGAGGCTACTTGTATGTTAGCAAATCTGGGGAGGTTGAAACAATAAGAGCATGGAAGGAAGTATGGGCTATGACTGAAAGGACAGGTGCAAAGGGCCTTGTGAAGATCTCGAGGACCCAGATATGCATTGATTTGATAAAGGCATGGGTAGTGAAAGAAAAACGAGGGAAAGTCCAATAGAATCTTGTAAGAACTGTGGCACCAATTAAAGCCAGAGTAGTAGTTCCATCCACTGAGGTCCAGGACACAGAAACCAAAGGCAAAGCACCATATCCATCTTGTGTCCCTGCAAGACTTCCTGTGGGACAGTACTAAGGCTCTGCCTGGACTCTTACCTCCACAGGAGAATCACTGGACATCAAAGTTTGACTAAGGGGAGCATCAAGGTCCCCACCTTTTGGCACATGGTGTGTCCTGGCACTGGTGGACACAGAAAATGAATATTCTCTGATTCATGGCAATTCTGAGCATTTTCCTGGTACCCCTGCTGTGATAGATGACTATGGAGATAAGGGAATTAGAGTGAAGAAAGCCCAAATCCCACTGGAGATAGGGCATACACCCTACATAACATTTCTCCCAACCCTGAATATATTTTGAGGTCGATAGTCTGCAGGGCCTGTGGTTACAGACCACAGCAGGTGAGTTCAGACTGAGGGCATGTGTGGTAAAGGCAGTTCTGAGGGGACATGCTAAGCACCCACCTGTAGCTCTTCCTATAACTCAGTGGGTGACAAATATTAAGCAATATAAATTTCCTGGCAGACACAAGTAAATTGGAGAAACTCTACAGAGGTTGGAGAAGGTGGGCATCATTAAGCCCACTCATAGTCCTTTTAATTCCCCAGTATGTCCAATGAAAAATCCGAACAGCTCCCAGTGTACAACCGTGGATTACATCAAACTGAATGATGTCACATCCACTTTTACATGCTACTGTCCCCTCTATATCATCCCTTATGGACTTGTTCAGCCATGAAGTAGGGATGTATCATTTTGCTGTGGGCCTTGCTAATGCTTTCTTCTCTATTTACAGAGCACAGGAAAGTCAGGAACAGTTTGACTTCATGTGGAAAGGCTGGCAGTACATATTCACTCTCCTTTTACAGGGATACATCCACAGTCCCACCATTTGTCATGGACTTGTGGCCCAAGACTGGGCCACGTGGAAGAAACTGCAAACAGTGTGGCTTTATCATTACATTGATGATATTATGTTCTTGTCTGACTCTCTTGAAGATTGAGAAGGGGCAGTTCCTAGACTGCTGCAACATCTACAGGAGAAAGGATGGGCTGTGAATAGGGTCCTGGTTTGTCAGTAAAGTTCTTGGGGGTTGTCTAGTAGGATAAAACTAAAGTTATCCCGAGTCAGGCGGGAGCCAAGATGGCGGCGTGAGTAGAGCAGTGGAAATCTCCTCCCAAAAACACATAGAGCTATGAAAATATAACAAAGAAAAATCTTCCTAAAATAGAGACCACAGGACACAGGACAACATCCAGACCACATCCACACCTGCAAGAACCCAGCGCCTTGTGAAGGGGGTAAGATACAAGCCCCAGCCCGGCGGGACACGAGCGCCCCTCCCCCCGGCTCCCGGCGGGTGGAGAGAAACCGGAGCAGTTTTTTTTTTTGGCGAGCGCTTTTTGGAAGCCTTAGAGGGACGGGCCCCCGTTGCTGGGGAGGCAGGGTGGCGGGACCGGTGAGGAGGTGCCTGGGAACAGCGCCGGAGGACAAAGAATATCCCGCGTTTCTCCCTGCGAGACCTGGGGGCGGGTGCCTGAGACCGGTGCCTGAGGACGGAGGAGGTCGCGCGTTTTTCCCCTTTTTTTTTTTCTCTTTATGGCAAGCGCTTTTTGGAAGCCTTGAAGGGACGGGGACCCCAGTGCTAGGGAGGCACGGTGGCGGGACTGGTGAGCGGGTGGCTGGGACCGGCGCCTGAGGATAAAGAATATCCCCCGTTTTTCCCTGCGGGACCGGTGGGCGGGTGCCTGAGACCGGCACTTGAGGACAGAGGAAATCGCGCGTTTTTCCCCCTTTTTTTTTCTCTTTTCTGCGAGTGCTTTTTGGAAGCCTAAAAGGGACAGGGACCCCGGTGCTAGGGAGGCAGGGCGGCGGGACTGGTGAGCGGGTGCCTGGGACCGGCACCTGAGGACAAAGAATATCCCGCATTTTTCCCTGTGGGACCGGTGGGTGGGTGCCTGAGACCAGCACCTGAGGACGGAAGAAATCGCGCGTTTTTCCCCTTTTTTTTCTCTCTTTTTGCCAAGTGCTTTTTGGAAGCCTTGAAGGGACAGGGACCCCGGTGCTAGGGAGGCAGGGCGGCAGGACTGGTGAGCGGGTGCGTGGGACCAGTGCCTGAGGACAAAGAATATTGAGCGTTCCTTCCCTGCGGGACTGGTGGGTGGGTGCTTTTTGGAAGCCTTGAAAGGACAGGGACCCTGGTGCTAGGGAGACAGGGCAGCAGGACCAGTGCGCGGGTGCCTGGGACCGGCACCTGAGGAAAAAAAAAAAATCGCGTGTTTTTTCTTTTTTTTTTCCTTTCTGTTCCCTCTCTCATTGTTGCTGTTGTTGTTTTGGTTTGGAGAGTGCTTTTTGGAAATCTTAAAGGGGCAGGACAGGTCACTTAGACCAGAAGCAGGGAATCTGGGGATCTCTGGGCACTCTAACCCCCTGGGCAGCAGGGAGCACAGAGGCCCCTTACGGAGATAAATAGTCTCCTGGCTGCTCCCCCTCTAACGGGGCTCCACCATTTTGGAGGAACAGCCCCAGCCAGGCCAAGCCCACAGCAACAGTGGAGATAAACCCCAAAGCAACTGGGCAGGAAGCAGAAGCCCTGTCTGCGCACAGCTGCCCAGCACAAGCCACTAGAGGTCGCTATTCTCCCAGGAAAAGGCTACAAACCAACAAGAAGGGAAGCTCTTCCAGCGGTCACTTGTACCAGCTCTGCAGACTATCTCTATCACCATGAAAAGGCAAAACTACAGGCAGACAAAGATCACAGAGACAACACCTGAGAAGGAGACAGACCTAACTAGTCCTCCTGAAAAAGAATTCAAAATAAAAATCATGAACATGCTGACAGAGATGCAGAAAAAAATGCAAGAGCAATGGGATGAGATGCAGAGAAAAATGCAAGAGCAGTGGGATGAGATGCAGAGAAAAATGCAAGAGCAGTGGGATGAAGTCCGGAAGGAGATCACAGATGTCAGGAAAGAGATCACAGAAGTGAAACAATCCCTGGAAGGATTTATAAGCAGAATGGATAAGATGCAAGAGGCCATTGAAGGAATAGAAGCCAGAGAACAGGAACGTATAGAAGCTGACATAGAGAGAGATAAAAGGATCTCCAGGAATGAAACAACACTAAGAGAAATATGTGACCAATACAAAAGGAAAAACATTCGTATTATAGGGATACCAGAAGAGGAAGAAAGAGGAAAAGGGATAGAAAGTGTCTTTGAAGAAATAATTGCTGAAAACTTCCCCAAACTGGGGGAGGAAATAATCGAACAGACCATGGAATTATACAGAACCCCCAACAGAAAGGATCCAAGGAGGACAACACCAAGACACATAATAATTAAAATGGCAAGGATCAAGAACAAGGAAAGAGTTTTAAAGGCAGCTAGAGAGAAAAAGGTCACCTATAAAGGAAAACCAATCAGGCTAACATCAGACTTCTCAACAGAAACCCTACAGGCCAGAAGAGAATGGCATGATATACTTAATGCAATGAAACAGAAGGGCCTTGAACCAAGGATACTGTATCCAGCACGACTATCATTTAAATATGATGGTGGGATCAAACAATTCCCAGACAAGCAAAAGCTGAGGGAATTTGCTTCCCACAAACCACCTCTACAGGGCATCCTACAGGGACTGCTCTAGATGGGAGCACCCCTAAAAAGAGCACAGAACAAAACACACAACATATGAAGAAGGGAGGAGGAGGAATAAGAAGGGAGAGAAGAAAAGACTCTCCAGACAGTGTATATAACAGCTCAATAAGCGAGCTAAGTTAGGCAGTAAGATACTAAAGAAGCTAACCTTGAACCTTTGGTAACCACGAATCTAAAGCCTGCAATGGCAATAAGTACATATCTTTCAATAGTCACCCTAAATGTAAATGGACTTAATGCACCAATCAAAAGACATAGAGTAATAGAATGGATAAAAAAGCAAGACCCATCTATATGCTGCTTACAAGAAACTCACCTTAAACCCAAAGATAAGCATAGACTAAAAGTCAAGGGATGGAAAAACATATTTCAGGCAAACAACAGTGAGAAGAAAGCAGGGGTTGCAGTACTAATATCAGACAAAATAGACTTCAAAACAAAGAAAGTAACAAGAGATAAAGAAGGCCACTACATAATGATAAAGGGCTTAGTCCAACAAGAGGATATAACCATTCTAAATATATATGCACCCAATACAGGAGCACCAGCATATGTGAAGCAAATACTAACAGAACTAAAGAGGGAAATAGACTGCAATGCATTCATTGTAGGAGACTTCAACACACCACTCACCCCAAAGGATAGATCCACCGGGCAGAAAATAAGTAAAGACACACAGGCACTGAACAACACACTAGAACAGATGGACCTAATAGACATCTATAGAACTTTACATCCAAAAGCAACAGGATATACATTCTTCTCAAGTGCACATGGAACATTCTCTAGAATAGACCACATACTAGCTCACAAAAAGAGCCTCAGTAAATTCCACAATATTGAAATTCTACCAACCAATTTTTCAGACCACAAAGGTATGAAAGTAGAAATAAATTCTACAAAGAAAACAAAAAGGCTCACAAACACATGGAGGCTTAACAACATGCTACTAAATAATCAATGGATCAATGAACAAATCAAAATAGAGATCAAGGAATATATAGAAACAAATGACAACAACAACACTAAGCCCCAACTTCTGTGGGATGCAGCGAAAGCAGTCTTAAGAGGAAAGTATATAGCAATCCAGGCACACTTGAAGAAGGAAGAACAATCCCAAATGAATAGTCTAACATCACAATTATTAAAACTGGAAAAAGAAGAACAAATGAGGCCTAAAGTCAGCAGAAGGAGGGACATAATAAAGATCAGAGAAGAAATAAACAAAATTGAGAAGAATAAAACAATAGCAAAAATCAACGAAACCAAGAGCTGGTTCTTTGAGAAAATAAACAAAATAGATAAGCCTCTAGCCCAACTTATTAAGAGAAAAAGAGAGTCAACACAAATCAACATAATCAGAAATGAGAATGGAAAAATCACGACAGACTCCACAGAAATACAAAGAATTATTAAAGACTACTATGAAAACCTATATGCCAACAAGCTGGAAAACCTAGAAGAAATGGACAACTTCCTAGAAAAATACAACCTCCCAAGACTGACCAAGGAAGAAACACAAAAGTTAAACAAACCAATTACAAGCAAAGAAATTGAAACAGTAATCAAAAAACTACCCAAGAACAAAACCCCGGGGCCGGACGGATTTACCTCGGAATTTTATCAGACACACAGAGAAGACATAATACCCATTCTCCTTAAAGTGTTCCACAAAATAGAAGAAGAGGGAATACTCCCAAACTCATTCTATGAAGCCAACATCACCCTAATACCAAAACCAGGCAAAGACCCCACCAAAAAAGAAAATTACAGACCAATATCCCTGATGAACGTAGATGCAAAAATACTCAATAAAATATTAGCAAACAGAATTCAACAGTATATCAAAAGGATCATACACCATGACCAAGTGGGGTTCATCCCAGGGATGCAAGGATGGTACAACATTCGAAAATCCATCAACATCATCCACCACATCAACAAAAAGAAAGACAAAAACCACATGATCATCTCCATAGATGCTGAAAAAGCATTTGACAAAATTCAACATCCATTCATGATAAAAACTCTCAGCAAAATGGGAATAGAGGGCAAGTACCTCAACATAATAAAGGCCATATATGATAAACCCACAGCCAGCATTATACTGAACAGCGAGAAGCTGAAAGCATTTCCACTGAGATCGGGAACCAGACAGGGATGCCCACTCTCCCCACTGTTATTTAACATAGTACTGGAGGTCCTAGCCACGGCAATCAGACAAAACAAAGAAATACAAGGAATCCAGATTGGTAAAGAAGAAGTTAAACTGTCACTATTTGCAGATGATATGATACTGTACATAAAAAACCCTAAAGACTCCACTCCAAAACTACTAGAACTGATATCGGAATACAGCAAAGTTGCAGGATACAAAATCAACACACAGAAATCTGTAGCTTTCCTATACACTAACAACGAATCAATAGAAAGAGAAATCAGGAAAACAATTCCATTCACCATTGCATCAAAAAGAATAAAATACCTAGGAATAAACCTAACCAAGGAAGTGAAAGACTTATACTCTGAAAACTACAAGTCACTCTTAAGAGAAATTAAAGGGGACACTAATAAATGGAAACTCATCCCATGCTCATGGCTAGGAAGAATTAATATCGTCAAAATGGCCATCCTGCCAAAAGCAATATACAAATTTGATGCAATCCCTCTCAAATTACCAGCAACATTCTTCAATGAATTGGAACAAATAATTCAAAAATTCATATGGAAACACCAAAGACCCCGAATAGCCAAAGCAATCCTGAAAAAGAAGAATAAAGTAGGGGGGATCTCACTCCCCAACTTCAAGCTCTACTACAAAGCCATAGTAATCAAGACAATTTGGTACTGGCACAAGAACAGAGCCACAGACCAGTGGAACAGATTAGAGACCCCAGAAATTAACCCAAACATATATGGTCAATTAATATTTGATAAAGGAGCCATGGACATACAATGGCAAAATGACAGTCTCTTCAACAGATGGTGCTGGCAAAACTGGACAGCTACATGTAGGAGAATGAAACTGGACCATTGTCTAACCCCATATACAAAGGTAAACTCAAAATGGATCAAAGACCTGAATGTAAGTCACGAAACCATTAAACTCTTGGAAAAAAACATAGGCAAAAACCTCTTAGACATAAACATGAGTGATCTCTTCTTGAACATATCTCCCCGGGCAAGGAAAACAACAGCAAAAATGAGCAAGTGGGACTACATTAAGCTGAAAAGCTTCTGTACAGCGAAAGACACCATCAATAGAACAAAAAGGAACCCTACAGTATGGGAGAATATATTTGAAAATGACAGATCTGATAAAGGCTTGACGTCCAGAATATATAAAGAGCTCACACGCCTCAACAAACAAAAAACAAATAACCCAATTAAAAAATGGGCAGAGGAACTGAACAGACAGTTCTCCAAAAAAGAAATACAGATGGCCAAGAGACACATGAAAAGATGCTCCACATCGCTAATTATCAGAGAAATGCAAATTAAAACTACAATGAGGTATCACCTCACACCAGTAAGGATAGCTGCCATCCAAAAGACAAACAACAACAAATGTTGGCGAGGCTGTGGAGAAAGGGGAACCCTCCTACACTGCTGGTGGGAATGTAAATTAGTTCAACCATTGTGGAAAGCAGTATGGAGGTGCATCAAAATGCTCAAAACAGACCTACCATTTGACCCAGGAATTCCACTCCTAGGAATTTACCCTAAGAACGCAGCAATCAAGTTTGAGAAAGACAGATGCACTCCTATGTTTATCGCAGCACTATTTACAATAGCCAAGAATTGGAAGCAACCTAAATGTCCATCTGTAGATGAATGGATAAAGAAGATGTGGTACATATACACAATGGAATACTACTCAGCCATAAGAAGTGGAAAAATCCAACCATTTGCAGCAACATGGATGGAGCTGGAGAGTATTATGCTCAGTGAAATAAGCCAAGCGGAGAAAGAGAAATACCAAATGATTTCACTCATCTGAGGAGTATAGGAACAAAGGAAAAACTGAAGGAACAAAACAGCAGCAGAATTACAGAACCCAAAAATGGACTAACAGGTACCAAAGGGAAAGGAACTGGGGAGGATGGGTGGGCAGGGAGGGATAAGGGGGGGGAAGAAGAAGGGGGGTATTAAGATTAGCATGCATGGGGGGGAGGGAGAAAGGGGAGGGTGGGCTGCACAACACAGAGAGGACAAGTAGTGACTCTACAACATTTTGCTAAGCTGATGGACAGTAACCGTAATGTGGTTGTTAGGGGGGACCTGATATAGGGGAGAGCATAGTAAACATAGTATTCTTCAGGTAAGTGTAGATTAAAAATTTAAAAAAAAAAAAAAGAAAGAAAGAAAGAAAGAAAAGGGGGATTACTCCTTAACAGGATAAAACTATTGGTAAATCAAAGATCAACGCATGCTTTAAATATCCTTAATGTTGATCACTTAAAGGGTGTCAGATGATCAGCTATGGAGGTACTCTTTTCTGATAATATTCCTTTCTCTTAATTAAAAAAAAAAAAAAAAAGCAGTTACTGTGTGCTGACCTCCAATGAGTTCTGCACAGTGGTATAGAGGGCATGTCAAAGTGTGGGCAAAGGGTCTGTTTGTTTCTACGCAGAAGATCAAGGCCTAGCTTGGATACCCAGAAAATGAACTAAGATACGATATGAGGAGGAGCTTCCGGCATCAGCACTCTCTGGAGGACTCGTGCCGGGGGATGATCATCAAAAAGCCTCCACAGGGATCCGGACGATGCTGCGGTTGTGGCTGCATCCAGCCCACCATCTCCTGGACTTGCCATGAGAAGGAGGAGGGAGATGTCTAGGCTGGCATGTGCATACAGTGAGACAACGAATTTGACTGGATCTGTACTGTTGGAACTCAACCAGGAGTTGGGAGGGGTGCAAGTTGTAGCACCCCAAAATCTCATGACTATAGACTATCTATGGTTAAAAGAACATATGGGATGTGAACAGATCCCAGAAATGGGCTGCTTTAATTTGTCTGATGGTTCAAGTACAGTTCGAAAATATCCATCATATCATAGATAAATTTTCACAAATGCCTAGGGTGCCTAAATGGTTTTCTTGGCTTCACTGGAGATGGCTGGTAATTATAGATTTGCTTTGTTTATGTCACCGTATTCCTATTATGTCAATATGTGTGTGCAAATTAGTTAGTAGTTTAAAACCTATACATACTTAAGGTACTATACAAGAAGATATGTCAAAGAAATAATCAATCCTCCCAAGTTTCCTTCATATGCTACATCTATAGCTTTTCTTCTTCCTTCCTAATTACAAACCTTAAATAGAATTCGTGCCTCATATCGAATTTACCGAGTATCATAATTCCTCCAGGTGGTAAAGATACCTCGAGACAAGTGCTGGGCATAGAAGCCACAGGGCATAAATCTGCAAAGAAGTTAAAAGCTAACCTTTGCAAACAATATGGCTTCTCTCTCACTTACCAACTTTACATTTCCCTGTATGGCCCCGGAAGATGACTGGTTAGCCAGAGACGGGTAAGATTCCTCAAGGGAGGAACAACCTAAGACAGGCACAGTCGCAGGGGGGCCATCAGGTGAGAATTTGGGGATCAACAGAGGTGAGGCTCAGAACCTCACCCCCCCTGCTTTGAGAGAAATCTTCTGCATCCGTGGATGTCTTGCTGCCCTTGTCTAGCCTGGATTAATACTTAGTCCATAGGCACACACCTGATCATCTGATCATCTACATTTGCCTTCTTACAGCACTAAACTATGTTTTCTACCTTTATCTTGCATCTACCTACCACTTCAGCATTTTATTAAAAATAAAAATAATAATAATAATAGGAGAAATGTGGGATCAACATATAAATCAAGTACAAAAATCAAATGAATATTCATATTTGACCTGATGGTTTATAGGTCATATTGCATGATCAAAACCGAAAGTTTCTGTGATGAATGCCCTTGTACTGTTCACCATGTAAGAATTTATTCACTCTGTAAGAATTCGTTCACCATGTAAGAACTTGTTCGTTATGCTTCAGAAGATTGGAGACTGACGAGAATTAGGCTTGAGATGGATTAATGATTGTACATTGAGCATTGACCCCCCTATACTGAATTTTATTGTTGTTAACAACCATTTGATCAATAAATATGAGAGATGCCCTCTCAAAAAAAAAAAAAAAAAAAAAAAAAAATGTAGTCAGACTTCCAGATCATAGTGACTTGATGTATCACAAAAATTAGTCATATGTAATTTAATACCTCATGATATTCACTTTTTAAGGAAAACCATTTTATTTGTGGACAGGCGTATCTCTCTTCAAATTTGAGAAAAGGGTCATTTAAATCTCATTAACAAACAAATCAAAACATATAAAGCCTTACCGATACTAGTTTCTATAGGTGCTACTTCGTGGTCAGTTAAAGCCAGAGGTAGTTGTGTCTATATTATTTTATGAACACTTTCAATCATCTTAAATGGTTCTGTTCTACTTGGCAGGTATAGAGCAGTTTATCCAAACAGAAACTTGTTGTGTAGATCTGTGTATTTGGTTGTCATTCTTGAAAATTAATGGATGGCAAAGATCAGAATGTAAAAGAAAGTTTTAGTAAATACTGATGCACCTTAAAAAAAAAAAAAAAAAAAAAAAAAAAAAAAAAAAAAACTAAAGTTATCCCATAAGCAGTCATAAATAAGGTCCAGGCTTTCCCTACCCCTACCACTGTGGCAGTATTACAAGAGTTTTTGGGTCTTTTGGCCACTGGAGTGTTTATCCCACACTTGGCTCAAATTCTGAAGCCCTTATACTAGTTGTTATGAAGGGGCATCAGGTGGGACTGGGATGAGACATGTGCAGCTGCTTTTACTGCTGCTATGAAAGCAGTCAATGCTGTACAGGCCTTGAGTGTAATGGACTCATCAAGGCACTGTGAGCTAGATCTTCATGTAACCAAAGATGGTTATGGATGGGGTGTTTGATGGTGGCTTGAATGGACATGCCAACCTGTTGGATTCTGGTCACAACTATGGAAAAGAGCAGAGGTCCAGTATACACTTTGATAGAGACGCAACTGGCTGTTATGTACCACACCTTGATGGCTATGAAGCCCATCACCGGGACAGCTCCAACCAAGGAAATAACCACCTATCCCATCACAGGGTTGGTGGAAGCCTGGACCCAAAGGCCATAGACTGGTGTGGCACAGACACCTACAATGGCCAAATAGGACACATACTTAGAACAGCATAGTGCCCTGTCTATTATCTCCTTAATTGGAGAAGTCCAATGTTTACTGGGGGCAGTGATGTATACCAGTGGAAAGCAGGAAGAACTTGCTTTTGAGCCATTGGTAGCTAAGAGTCCTTATCAGGATGGAAATGCCCCTATACGTGAAGATGCTTAGTACACAGATGGCTCCAGTCATGGGCAGCCCTGAATTGGAGGGCTGTGGCTTTTCATCCTAAGACTGAGACAATACTGATGGAGGACAGTGAGGCAAAGAGCAGTCAATGGGCTGAGTTATTGACAGTATGGCTTGTGATCACCCAGGAGCCCTCTCCTATAGGTGTCTGCATTAATTGTTGGGCCATCTATCAGGGTGTGACCTTGTAGCTACCGACATGGTACCATACCAACTGGATGGTTGGTTACTGGCCCCTTTGGAGGCAAGAGTTGTGGCAAGGCCCATGGACCTCTAGTCAGACTAAGACTATTACCATATATCATGTGACTGGCCATTTGCCTTTGGCATCCCCAGGGAATGATGAAGCAGACACATTGGCTCAGGTGCATTGACTAAAAGGGAAACCTTCCTCTGATGTAGCCCAATTTGATGTAGTCCATTTGTTGCATGCAGTGCAAAAGACAATGTGGGCTGTAGCCCATCAGTGGGGCTTGCCGTTGACCTTTGAAGAAGTCAGCAGAGCCCAGAGGGAGTACCTTGTGTGCTCTAAGATGGACTTACACTGAGTCCTGCAGCAATGTGGGATAGTAGCAAAGGGGCTAATACCCCTTGTCAGGTGGCAGATAGACTGTATTAGGCCTCTGCCCATATCAGAAGGATTTCATTATACCATGACTTGTGTGGACACAGCTACTGGACTGTTGGTTGCTTTTCCTGCACTTCATACAGATCAGCAAACCATCAAATGAGGCCTACAGCATCTCTTTGCAGCCTATGGCTGTCGCAGCTGATTGAGAGTGATCAAGGCACCCACTTTACTGGACATGCCTTACAAGAATGGGTGCAGCAATTAGGATAAAAGTGGAGGTTTCATGTACCATATAACTCTACTGGGGCAGGCATCATAAATAGATACAATGGTTTGTTGAAATCTTGCCTGAAGTCCAACACTAATAGTCTGTGGGGCTGCTCAGTTTGCTTGTGGACAGTGCTACAGTGTTGAATGAGAAGCCCCAAAAAGGAGTCCTGAGCCCTGTGGATATGCTAACCCACATTGCTGCATTTCCTATACGAGTGTAAGTGAAAACCAAAGAGGAGTTACCTACTGCCAACCCCAACTGCATTAAACACTAGAGACACTGTTGAATGGACATGGCCTGTACATTTTGACACATGGACTGGCAATGATTGGCCATTTTAGCAACTTGGGAAAAGTCCTGGAAGCTTGCCTCCTATGGCTCCCAAAGATCCTGGTAGTGTACTCAAAATCTTTGCGAGGTAAGAGCATCTTATGGGAAGTTTTGTTTTATATTTATGGCCAGTGCATTTACGTCCCCTAACCATATATATTGACTCATCTATAACTCCCACAGGAAGGGGTGTAAAAGTGTGGTGTATTAGACCAGGATGAGATCCCATTGCTGCCAGTGTCCTATCACAAGACCACTCTTTTGCATCCTACCTAATGGACAAGATTTGCCTATGCTGGTGTCATTAAGACATGTTTCTTATTGCCCTTAATGTTATTTTCTTCTACAGTCCCTGTGGCCTGGTCCCACCCACTGGATGCAGTTGCTGAGTGATGATTGCTCTGACCTCCCTACCTGTTTAGCTACTGGCACCTTTACAATTGTCAAGCTATGGATTTAATCTGCATAGGACTTTGAATTTAGCTGAATCCTCTGGCTTGAGGATTATCATGATTTTATTGCTGTTGCTATTTATGCTGTTAGTCCAGTTACAATGCTCCAGTTTTATCTCACAGGGAGTGAATAGATTAAGAGGTGAGATTTCTGGATGGGTGGGCTGTGGGTAAATTTGCAGTATTTCCAGACTCTCTCACCTGGCCTTAGTGCATCTCCATTTCAATAGGTGTTTCCAAGGGGTGGAGAGAAGTAGTCTATTTCCATATTAATACGTAATTACACAAGTGGGAGTGAGGACATATTTTGACTAGAGAGGTTGGGTGGGGTCCGTTTTTGGAGCTGGATCATGAGAGACACGGGCAAGCAGAAGTGGATGACTGCTTGTAAGCAATAAATGGGTTTTTCCCACTGTATCTCTCCCTTTGACTGATTTTGGGTTCCAAGGTAATTTGCCCCTGGCTAGGATCATATTCCCCCCCCCCATAATTACAATAGGACTATCCATTTCTTCTTTTTTCCATACTCTTTACCCATTTTTTGACATTTAAATCAAAATACTATAATTATACCTCAGCTTGCACTAAAACAACTGTAGTACTTCATTTTCTAAGTAAAGGTATTGAGAGTAGGAATTATGCTTATGCCTGGCATATCCCGTACCCTAAACCCCTTACAATTCTTAGATAGTATTACTTTCTTTTTCTAGTGTGAAAAGAGGGGTAATTTAGTTCATCCCTTTGCCTTCAGGTAGACTCATTTACTGAATTCAAAGAAAGAAATTCTATAATAAGTTTTGCTAATTCATACCCATTAGCCTCAACATGTCAGAAAATGTTATTTTATGTATATTTATAATTCACATATAGTGTTAGTACTTTTTTCATAAGGAGAAACTATAGGCTGTTGATCACTTCATAAAAATATAGTATCTTTTCCTAAGATTAAAATATATTTCTTTTCCTCAGCACTCCCATATATTCTGATTTTCATATTTTCACCTGACATATCCAACTCTCAAAATCTACAACTATTTTTTCCCATTCATTTTCCAGTTTTTCTTTGCCAGTGAGGATAACCAATTAAGGCTATTTCTGTGCAGTTGTCTTTTTATCCCCCTAGTTGTTGTAGGTAAATCACCAAAACCTATGGGCTCATGCAAAATTCTTAGATTGTTAGAATCAGCTCATTTTTTTTATAGGTCTTTTGAAGTCCCCAGTAGGTGAAAGAGAAAGGAGAGCTTTCTGCCCACTCTTTCTAGCACATTATAATAATAACAAAAGTTTTAGATAAAATCCTTCAATATTTACAGATATAAGGTTGGTGAAATCCAGCTGTCTGTTCTTTTCAATGTTGTGCAAGTACCTTAAATATATGAGACAAAAAGACCCTATCAATCAAAGCCACATTTAGAAGAATTTGCAGGGAGACAAAGGACTATTTAGGGGTTAAGACTACATTACTTTTCATAAGAGAAAATAAGAAGAATATGGGAAAGCACTTCTGCTTAATAACATAGAGCACACCCTTGCTATAATTTTGTGTGCAATTAGAGAAGCATTTGATTTTTTCCTTTATAGAATTTAGGATGCTCACAACATGCAAATTGATTGTTTCTCTAAAAGTATTTTAATAGTATTTTTCCAATTCTAATCTTAAATCTCCCAATTCATTCTAATTTTAGAGCTGTATGAGTAAAAGATAATTATTTCGATAGCAGAGGCTTAATGCTAACCGAGTAAAAGTAGAGTAAGTCACAGCGCATCTTTTCCAGTTGAAATACTTTCGCATTGATAATATAGGCAATAGTGATAGCAGGAACAATCATTTATCTTTCTGAGTAACCCAAGAAATTTCCCAAGAAAACTTATTAGAAGAGTTCTTAGTTCTTTATTATAAGACAACTATACATTCATAAAAAACATATTTCTAATGTAATGGTGAATATGTTTAACCAATTTAAAATTTATTTATAAATTATCATACCTTTTATCACTTTTTTACCTGATTTATTTTCTTATATAATTCTCCAAGAGTTTGTATTTTTTTCTCATACAGTTTTATGCCTAGAATTGAATCTTGGTTTTCCTTAGTAGTTGATTTATGCATTAATTTTGAAGCAGCTGATTCAAAGAACTGAAATTAAGACTCACCACATTAATAATCAATGAAAAAAAAGTTCAAGAGATAAATGTAACAATTTACTAAACAGTATCCTTCCTAGTGTTCAAATTCAGTTTAAAAAATCTAATAATTATTTTAGATTGAGTTCAAAGCTACTTTAACAATTTGTTTTATTTATATCTTAGATATATAAAAACTGTCTTAATTCTATATTGTCTTATTGATTTGAAGAAAAAACACAAATACAGCACTACTCTGAACATTGAACTTTTTTACTTTGTGTTGTTCTTTTTAGTATAAATTGTACTATCTTTTGAAAAGTCCAAATCTACAGAAAATTTGATATATTTAAAAATATATTTAACAAAATATTTTATTTCTGTGAAATTTTTTTTGGCAGTGCAAATATATATCTATTTTTTATTTTTGTGTCATTAATCTACAATTACATGAACAACATTATGTTTACTAGGCGCCCCCCTTCACCAAGTCCCTCCACATACCTTTTCACAGTCATTGTCCATTAGCATAGTAAGATGCTATAAAATCACTGTCTTCTCAGTGTTATAGATCCCGCCCTGTACCCCCCCACAGATTTTACATACTAATTGTAATACCCCTTTCTTTTTCTCACCCTTATCCCTCCCTTCCCACCCATCCTCCCCAGTCCCTTTCCCTTTGGTAAGTGTTAGTCCATTCGTGGGTTCTGTGATTCTGCTGCTGTTTTGTTCCTTCAGTTTTTCTTTGTTCTTATACTCCACATCTGAGTGAAGTCATTTGGTACTTGTCTTTCTCCACCTGGCTTATTTCACTGAGCATAATACCCTCTAGTTCCATCCATGTTGTTGCAAATGGTAGGATTTGTTTTCTTCTTATGGCTGAATAATATTCCATTGTGTCTATGTACCACATCTTCTTTATACCATTCATCTACTGATGGACATTTAGGTTGCTTCCATTTCTTGGCTATTGTAAATAATGCTGAAATAAACATAGGGGTGCATCTGTCTTTTTCAAACAGGGCTGCTTCATTCTTAGGGTAAATTCCTAGAAGTGGAATTCCTGGGTCAAATGGTATTTTTATTTTAAGCATTTTGAGGAACCTCCATACTGATTTCCACAATGGTTGAACTAATTTACATTCCCACCAACAGTGTAGGAGGGTTCCCCTTTCTCTGCAACCTCACCAACATTTGTTGTTGTTTGTCTTTTGGATGGTGGCAATCCTTACTGGTGTGAGGTGATATCTCATTTGGTTTTAATTTGAATTTCTCTGATGATAAGTGATGTGGAGCATCCTTTCATGTGTCTGTTGGCCATCTGAATTTCTTCTTTGGAGAACTGTCTGTTCAGCTCCTCTGCCCATTTTTTAATTGGATTATTTGCTTTTTGTTTGTTGAGGTGTGTGAGCTCTTTATATATTTTGGATGTCAACCCTTTATTGGATCTGTCATTTATGAATATAGTCTCCCATACTGTAGGGTACCTTTTTGTTCTATTGATGGTGTCCTTTGCTGTACAGAAGCTTTTCAGCTTGATATAGTCCCACTTATTCATTTTTGCTTTTGTTTCCCTTGCCTGGGGAGATATGTTCATGAAGAAGTTGCTCATGTTTATGTCCAAGGGATTTTTGCCTATTTTTTTTCTAAGAGTTTTATGGTTTCATGACTTACATTCAGGTCTTTGATCCATTTCAAATTTACTTTTGTGTATGGGGTTAGACAGTGATCCAGTTTCATTCTCTTACACGTAGCTGTCCAGTTTTGCCAGCACCATCTGTTGAAGAGACTGTCTTTTCCCCATTATATGTTCGTGGCTCCTTTAACATATATTAATTGACCATATATATATGTTTGGGTTAATGTTTGGAGCCTCTATTCTGTTTCATCTGTGAAATATTTTACATTTTTTCAAGAAAGTTGTCACAGTTACTTACTTGAAAACTGGACATTTTTACATATATTTTTCAAATATGGTTTTCATAAACTCTAACTTAAGATATTATATTATTATTTCCAAGAACAAACATAATATTTATACATTTTTTTCTTTTCCATAAATTTTTGTTATTCATTTTAATGTTTATCATTCTATTTCCCTTCATTTCATTCTTAATAAAAAATTTTTAAAAAACAGAGAAAGACACAAAGATTTGAAAAAATGTGATTCTTCCTCTCCCCCACCAATTTGATGTCTTATTCTTTGAAAGAAAAAAGAAAACAGTCAAAAATTGGTATAGTATTCTTTTGTGAATGATTTATTTACTCAATGTGTCAGTTTATAAAATATGTATTATTTCCATCAATTTTGGTGAAAACCCACCCTTAGCATTCTAAATTAATAATATTTTTTCACCTTATTTATCTCTCTATCCCAAGGCAACACTTTTATGGTGGTGAATATTTGAAACTCTTTCTAATTTCCTAGTGATTCAAAATGTATCAAATATTAAAAAGGAAAAAAATGTTGAATAGCCATATTGCAAGAAGAAAAAGAGGAAAGGGGAGTTCTCCTTGAGAATTGCCCTCTAAAAAGGCCCAGCCTGTTGAAGGAAATGCCAAGCTTGATTGTTTGGAAATCTCAACTCTACGTATTTCCATTGAAATCTCATCCATGTCCATTTAATTATTCACAGATAAACAAATGCCCTTTATTGCCTTGAATACAGTTTTGACAGATGGCTTTTAGCATTCTGTCCAGGTATAAAAAGACAATGATAAATGAATCTGTTCTTTTTTAATTTACACACTTTGTGACTTTCATCTCCACATGAAAGCATCCTTTGGCTCTCTATCTACTTCATGTTTCCAATAAGCTCTTTTTCTAACAGGAGCTTGCTTCATTGTGCTTCTTAAGAAAAGCTACCTCTGCTTGAAATAATCCATGTGGGAGACAGCAAGCAAACAAATTATTCATACCAAAATTTCAAACATTATTATTATTATTTACTTGATTAAAATTGTATTAAATACACATAAACCCATTAGATAGATCAATGCTTAGATTATAAATAGAGTTTAGGGTGGTTAAGGGTTTAAGATATTATTATGCATGTGCTTAATAAATGTCTATCATTCAAATGCAGCAAAATTCAAGTTAGGCTAAAAACTGAAATTATTTTTAATTTTATATTTATTGTTTATAACATTGTATTCTGAAAATATGAAACATTGAGCTTAAACTCAAACTACACCCAATTGGCACTGTTTAAAATTTTTCAAGCATATTTTATGTTTCAAAAAATTCAGTAAAATTTACTGTAAATTATTACTATATATTATTTTATTTATAATAGAATAATCCCTCATTAATTTTTAAGACAAATAGAAAAATTATGTCAAAATAATCAATTGTTTATGGGTGAAAAAGCATATGAAGAATTGAATCTTAAGGTATTGCCCCTGCATTCATATTGTCAGGAAGGAAGGAACTTGGCTTGATGTCTCAGGAAAGTCAGATATACGAGACAAAAAGCCAAAGTCAAGAAAACAAAGTAAGTTTTAATGCACTCTGCATAGAGTAACAGAACAGGCCTGCCTAAGGTGAGACAGGCCTGGCTGCTCATTCTGAGGTTTCTTTTATGTGGTTTTGACAGGTCAGTTAAGTCTTTGATTGACAGCTCTTAGTTTTCTAGGCTTGTCCTGATTGGTGAAATGAGCACAGACTCTCTGCTGTGCCTGTGCTTCTGATTTTTCTTATCTTGGGAGACCCTGGACATTTACTGAGTTACACTTGGAAATTATGGCTTCATCTAATTAATTCTCTTAGTCATTTCTGGCTCTCTGGCTCTATGTGACAAACTTTTTGAGTCATTTTTGGGGGAGTCCTTCTCTCCTTTCCCTCCTGCTCATTTCTGTCTTCCTGCCAACATTTTTTACTGTGCTAACATTTGTACTGATAGTGCAAAAGAAGTGATGGTGAGTAAAACTATAGGTGTCTTAGCAGGAATTAGTAGCAAGAACATTAAGCTGTTCTAGTGATCACATTCTCAAGCACAATACTATGTGAAGGTCCCATGTATACTAATCCTCATTTAACCTCACAGGTGGTCAGCATTTTGCACAATTATCTCACATCCTCCTGAAAAAAAATCTGCAATTTTATTAAAAGACAACAAATATGTTTGTTTTTCCTGTAACTCACCAGTGACTCCTCAATCTTCTTTAAGTATCTTCACTATTCATCCTTATCTTTAATGGCATACACCAGGGCAAAGTCCCTACACATTTAAGTACCACTGATACCATGAAAACTCTCAAATAAAGAATGGACTTCTCATATTGACCTGCCTACTCAGTATTTCCACTTGGATGTCTAATAGATAAAAAACACTCTTTTATTTTGAAAACAGGGGAGAGAGTCATAACAGGGGGAAAATGCTTGGAAATTTCTGAAACTATGAAACGAAACAGGATCAGACCAAAAAAAAGAGCAGATAAAGGAGAACTTACTGGAGGAGAAAGATAGCAGGAATAAACAATACACCCTCAACATTTCCTCTACCAGAGACCTGTGAAAACATGGACAAGTTATGGAGGTAAATTAAAGTGTGCTAATTTGTAAGTAATGTCAGTTTCTCATGCGTGAGCAGCTGGCTTCATAATTTACTCTGAGGTTTTATTCATTGCATCTGCTCATGCAGTTAAGTCAAAGATTATTCAGATACATGCTCAAATGTGAAAAGTCAGTTAAAACAGAGAAAAAAAATCTCTGGTATATTTGGGAAACCACTACAAATTTGGGAGAAGGAAAAAGAATTGACAGAAATTAAATGCCGTAGTGTTCCCTGATTATCTTTATTAAGTTTTATTGAGATATAATTGCTGCATCATAAAACTCACCCATTTTAAGTGTACAATAGAGTGGTCTTTTAGTATATTCACCACAATCTAACTTCAGAACATTTCAGTCATCTCAGAAAGAAACCACAACCATTAGCAATCATTTTGCTTCCTCCTTTCCTCAGCATTAGGCAAATACACATCTAGTAGCTCTTTGTAACTTCTTTCACTTAGCACAGGTTTTAAGGTTCATCCATGTTGAAGTTGCAACAGTATTTCATTCCTTTTTAAAACTGAAGTGTATATTGAAATAGTTATAGATTGGGATATAGTTGTAAGAAATAATACAGAGAGTTCCCTTACACACTTTACTCACTTTCTCCCCAGAGGCCGCATGTTGCAAGCAGTAGTATAACATCACAATGAGGATATTGGCATTGATCCAATACACTAATTTTATTCAGATTTACCTGTTTTTACTTGTACTCCATTATGTATATTTAGGTTTAGTTCTATGCAATTTCATTACATGTGTAAGTTTGTACCCATGAACACAGTCAATCTGAACAGTTCCATCACCACAACGATCCCTCCTATTGATCTTTTATAATCACAGCAACATCCCTCTCATCCTCTCATCTTTGTCCCCTCTGGTAACCCTGACTCTGGTAACCATTAATCTACTGTCCATTTTGGAAATGTCATATGAATAAAATAATATAGTCTATAACCTTTTGGGCAGTATCTTTTAACACAGACTAATTCCCTAGAGTGTCTACAAAGTTGTTCAGTGCATCAATAGTCATTTAGTTTTGATTTTGGAGTAGTATTGCATGGTACTATGGAACACCGTTTGTCCAACCATTCACCTGTTGAAGGACATCTTGGTTATGTTTAGTTTTGGGTATTACAAATAAAGCTTTTATGAACATTTGCATAGAAATTTTTGTGTGAACATAGCAATGTGGCTATACCATTTTTTTTTTTTTTTTTGAGAGGGCATCTCTCATATTTATTGATCAAATGGTTGTTAACAACAATAAAATTCAGTATAGGGGGGTCAATGCTCAATGTACAATCATTAATCCATCTCAAGCCTAATTCTCGTCAGTCTCCAATCTTCTGAAGCATAACGAACAAGTTCTTACATGGTGAACGAATTCTTACAGAGTGAATAAATTCTTACATGGTGAACAGTACAAGGGCATTCATCACAGAAACTTTCGGTTTTGATCATGCAATATGACCTATAAACCATTAGGTCAAATATGAATATTCATTTGATTTTTGTACTTGATTTATATGTTGATCCCACATTTCTCCTATTATTATTATTATTTTTATTTTTAATAAAATGCTGAAGTGGTAGGTAGATGCAAGATAAAGGTAGAAAACATAGTTTAGTGCTGTAAGAAGGCAAATATAGATGATCAGATGATCAGGTGTGTGCCTATGGACTAAGTATTAATCCAGGCTAGACAAGGGCAGCAAGACATCCACGGATGCAGAAGATTTCTCTCAAAGCAGGGGGGGTGAGGTTCTGAGCCTCACCTCTGTTGATCCCCAAATTCTCACCTGATGGCCCCCCTGCGACTGTGCCTGTCTTAGGTTGTTCCTCCCTTGAGGAATCTTACCCGTCTCTGGCTAACCAGTCATCTTCCGGGGCCATACAGGGAAATGTAAAGTTGGTAAGTGAGAGAGAAGCCATATTGTTTGCAAAGGTTAGCTTTTTACTTCTTTGCAGATTTATGCCCTGTGGCTTCTATGCCCAGCACTTGTCTCGAGGTATCTTTACCACCTGGAGGAATTATGATACTCGGTAAATTCGATATGAGGCACGAATTCTATTTAAGGTTTGTAATTAGGAAGGAAGAAGAAAAGCTATAGATGTAGCATATGAAGGAAACTTGGGAGGATTGATTATTTCTTTGACATATCTTCTTGTATAGTACCTTAAGTATGTATAGGTTTTAAACTACTAACTAATTTGCACACACATATTAACATAATAGGAATACGGTGACATAAACAAAGCAAATCTATAATTACCAGCCATCTCCAGTGAAGCCAAGAAAACCATTTAGGCACCCTAGGCATTTGTGAAAATTTATCTATGATATGATGGATATTGTCCAACTGTACTTGAACCATCAGACAAATTAAAGCAGCCCATTTCTGGGATCTGTTCACATCCCATATGTTCTTTTAACCATAGATAGTCTATAGTCATGAGATTTTGGGGTGCTACAACTTGCACCCCTCCCAACTCCTGGTTGAGTTCCAACAGTACAGATCCAGTCAAATTCGTTGTCTCACTGTATGCACATGCCAGCCTAGACATCTCCCTCCTCCTTCTTATGGCAAGTCCAGGAGACGGTGGGCTGGATGCAGCCACAACCGCAGCATCGTCCGGATCCCTGTGGAGGCTTTTTGATGATCATCCCCCGGCACGAGTCCTCCAGAGAGTGCTGATGCCGGAAGCTCCTCCTCATATCGTATCTTAGTTCATTTTCTGGGTATCCAAGCTAGGCTTTGATCTTCTGCGTAGAAACAAACAGACCCTTTGCCCACACTTTGACATGCCCTCTATACCACTGTGCAGAACTCATTGGAGGTCAGCACACAGTAACTGCTTTTTTTTTTTTTTTTTAATTAAGAGAAAGGAATATTATCAGAAAAGAGTACCTCCATAGCTGATCATCTGACACCCTTTAAGTGATCAACAATAAGGATATTTAAAGCATGCGTTGATCTTTGATTTACCAATAGTTTTATCCTGTTAAGGAGTAATCCCCCTTTTCTTTCTTTCTTTCTTTTTTTTTTTAAATTTTTAATCTACACTTACCTGAAGAATACTATGTTTACTATGCTCTCCCCTATATCAGGTCCCCCCTAACAACCACATTACGGTTACTGTCCATCAGCTTAGCAAAATGTGGTAGAGTCACTACTTGTCCTCTCTGTGTTGTGCAGCCCACCCTCCCCTTTCTCCCTCCCCCCCATGCATGCTAATCTTAATACCCCCCTTCTTCTTCCCCCCCCTTATCCCTCCCTGCCCACCCATCCTCCCCAGTTCCTTTCCCTTTGGTACCTGTTAGTCCATTTTTGGGTTCTGTAATTCTGCTGCTGTTTTGTTCCTTCAGTTTTTCCTTTGTTCCTATACTCCTCAGATGAGTGAAATCATTTGGTATTTCTCTTTCTCCGCTTGGCTTATTTCACTGAGCATAATACTCTCCAGCTCCATCCATGTTGCTGCAAATGGTTGGATTTTTCCACTTCTTATGGCTGAGTAGTATTCCATTGTGTATATGTACCACATCTTCTTTATCCATTCATCTACAGATGGACATTTAGGTTGCTTCCAATTCTTGGCTATTGTAAATAGTGCTGCGATAAACATAGGAGTGCATCTGTCTTTCTCAAACTTGATTGCTGCGTTCTTAGGGTAAATTCCTAGGAGTGGAATTCCTGGGTCAAATGGTAGGTCTGTTTTGAGCATTTTGATGCACCTCCATACTGCTTTCCACAATGGTTGAACTAATTTACATTCCCACCAGCAGTGTAGGAGGGTTCCCCTTTCTCCACAGCCTCGCCAACATTTGTTGTTGTTTGTCTTTTGGATGGCAGCTATCCTTACTGGTGTGAGGTGATACCTCATTGTAGTTTTAATTTGCATTTCTCTGATAATTAGCGATGTGGAGCATCTTTTCATGTGTCTCTTGGCCATCTGTATTTCTTTTTTGGAGAACTGTCTGTTCAGTTCCTCTGCCCATTTTTTAATTGGGTTATTTGTTTTTTGTTTGTTGAGGCGTGTGAGCTCTTTATATATTCTGGACGTCAAGCCTTTATCAGATCTGTCATTTTCAAATATATTCTCCCATACTGTAGGGTTCCTTTTTGTTCTATTGATGGTGTCTTTCGCTGTACAGAAGCTTTTCAGCTTAATGTAGTCCCACTTGCTCATTTTTGCTGTTGTTTTCCTTGCCCGGGGAGATATGTTCAAGAAGAGATCACTCATGTTTATGTCTAAGAGGTTTTTGCCTATGTTTTTTTCCAAGAGTTTAATGGTTTCGTGACTTACATTCAGGTCTTTGATCCATTTTGAGTTTACCTTTGTATATGGGGTTAGACAATGGTCCAGTTTCATTCTCCTACATGTAGCTGTCCAGTTTTGCCAGCACCATCTGTTGAAGAGACTGTCATTTTGCCATTGTATGTCCATGGCTCCTTTATCAAATATTAATTGACCATATATGTTTGGGTTAATTTCTGGGGTCTCTAATCTGTTCCACTGGTCTGTGGCTCTGTTCTTGTGCCAGTACCAAATTGTCTTGATTACTATGGCTTTGTAGTAGAGCTTGAAGTTGGGGAGTGAGATCCCCCCTACTTTATTCTTCTTTTTCAGGATTGCTTTGGCTATTCGGGGTCTTTGGTGTTTCCATATGAATTTTTGAATTATTTGTTCCAATTCATTGAAGAATGTTGCTGGTAATTTGAGAGGGATTGCATCAAATTTGTATATTGCTTTCGGCAGGATGGCCATTTTGACGATATTAATTCTTCCTAGCCATGAGCATGGGATGAGTTTCCATTTATTAGTGTCCCCTTTAATTTCTCTTAAGAGTGACTTGCAGTTTTCAGAGTATAAGTCTTTCACTTCCTTGGTTAGGTTTATTCCTAGGTATTTTATTCTTTTTGATGCAATGGTGAATGGAATTGTTTTCCTGATTTCTCTTTCTATTGATTCGTTGTTAGTGTATAGGAAAGCTACAGATTTCTGTGTGTTGATTTTGTATCCTGCAACTTTGCTGTATTCCGATATCAGTTCTAGTAGTTTTGGAGTGGAGTCTTTAGGGTTTTTTATGTACAGTATCATATCATCTGCAAATAGTGACAGTTTAACTTCTTCTTTACCAATCTGGATTCCTTGTATTTCTTTGTTTTGTCTGATTGCCGTGGCTAGGACCTCCAGTACTATGTTAAATAACAGTGGGGAGAGTGGGCATCCCTGTCTGGTTCCCGATCTCAGTGGAAATGCTTTCAGCTTCTCGCTGTTCAGTATAATGCTGGCTGTGGGTTTATCATATATGGCCTTTATTATGTTGAGGTACTTGCCCTCTATTCCCATTTTGCTGAGAGTTTTTATCATGAATGGATGTTGAATTTTGTCAAATGCTTTTTCAGCATCTATGGAGATGATCATGTGGTTTTTGTCTTTCTTTTTGTTGATGTGGTGGATGATGTTGATGGATTTTCGAATGTTGTACCATCCTTGCATCCCTGGGATGAACCCCACTTGGTCATGGTGTATGATCCTTTTGATATACTGTTGAATTCTGTTTGCTAATATTTTATTGAGTATTTTTGCATCTACATTCATCATGGATATTGGTCAGTAATTTTCTTTTTTGGTGGGGTCTTTTCCTGGTTTTGGTATTAGGGTGATGTTGGCTTCATAGAATGAGTTTGGGAGTATTCCCTCTTCTTCTATTTTGTGGAACACTTTAAGGAGAATGGGTATTATGTCTTCTCTGTGTGTCTGATAAAATTCCGAGGTAAATCCGTCCGGCCCCGGGGTTTTGTTCTTGGGTAGTTTTTTGATTACTGTTTCAATTTCTTTGCTTGTAATTGGTTTGTTTAACTTTTGTGTTTCTTCCTTGGTCAGTCTTGGGAGGTTGTATTTTTCTAGGAAGTTGTCCATTTCTTCTAGGTTTTCCAGCTTGTTGGCATATAGGTTTTCATAGTAGTCTTTAATAATTCTTTGTATTTCTGTGGAGTCTGTCGTGATTTTTCCATTCTCATTTCTGATTATGTTGATTTGTGTTGACTCTCTTTTTCTCTTAATAAGTTGGGCTAGAGGCTTATCTATTTTGTTTATTTTCTCAAAGAACCAGCTCTTGGTTTCGTTGATTTTTGATATTGTTTTATTCTTCTCAATTTTGTTTATTTCTTCTCTGATCTTTATTATGTCCCTCCTTCTGCTGACTTTAGGCCTCATTTGTTCTTCTTTTTCCAGTTTTAATAGTTGTGATGTTAGACTATTCATTTGGGATTGTTCTTCCTTCTTCAAGTGTGCCTGGATTGCTATATACTTTCCTCTTAAGACTGCTTTCGCTGCATCCCACAGAAGTTGGGGCTTAGTGTTGTTGTTGTCATTTGTTTCTATATATTCCTTGATCTCTATTTTGATTTGTTCATTGATCCATTGATTATTTAGTAGCATGTTGTTAAGCCTCCATGTGTTTGTGAGCCTTTTTGTTTTCTTTGTAGAATTTATTTCTACTTTCATACCTTTGTGGTCTGAAAAATTGGTTGGTAGAATTTCAATATTGTGGAATTTACTGAGGCTCTTTTTGTGAGCTAGTATGTGGTCTATTCTGGAGAATGTTCCATGTGCACTTGAGAAGAATGTATATCCTGTTGCTTTTGGATGTAAAGTTCTATAGATGTCTATTAGGTCCATCTGTTCTAGTGTGTTGTTCAGTGCCTGTGTGTCTTTACTTATTTTCTGCCCGGTGGATCTATCCTTTGGGGTGAGTGGTGTGTTGAAGTCTCCTACAATGAATGCATTGCAGTCTATTTCCCTCTTTAGTTCTGTTAGTATTTGCTTCACATATGCTGGTGCTCCTGTATTGGGTGCATATATATTTAGAATGGTTATATCCTCTTGTTGGACTAAGCCCTTTATCATTATGTAGTGGCCTTCTTTATCTCTTGTTACTTTCTTTGTTTTAAAGTCTATTTTGTCTGATATTAGTACTGCAACCCCTGCTTTCTTCTCACTGTTGTTTGCCTGAAATATGTTTTTCCATCCCTTGACTTTTAGTCTATGCTTATCTTTGGGTTTAAGGTGAGTTTCTTGTAAGCAGCATATAGATGGGTCTTGCTTTTTTATCCATTCTATTACTCTATGTCTTTTGATTGGTGCATTAAGTCCATTTACATTTAGGGTGACTATTGAAAGATATGTACTTATTGCCATTGCAGGCTTTAGATTCGTGGTTACCAAAGGTTCAAGGTTAGCTTCTTTAGTATCTTACTGCCTAACTTAGCTCGCTTATTGAGCTGTTATATACACTGTCTGGAGAGTCTTTTCTTTTCTCCCTTCTTATTCCTCCTCCTCCATTCTTCATATGTTGTGTGTTTTGTTCTGTGCTCTTTTTAGGGGTGCTCCCATCTAGAGCAGTCCCTGTAGGATGCCCTGTAGAGGTGGTTTGTGGGAAGCAAATTCCCTCAGCTTTTGCTTGTCTGGGAATTGTTTGATCCCACCATCATATTTAAATGATAGTCGTGCTGGATACAGTATCCTTGGTTCAAGGCCCTTCTGTTTCATTGCATTAAGTATATCATGCCATTCTCTTCTGGCCTGTAGGGTTTCTGTTGAGAAGTCTGATGTTAGCCTGATTGGTTTTCCTTTATAGGTGACCTTTTTCTCTCTAGCTGCCTTTAAAACTCTTTCCTTGTCCTTGATCCTTGCCATTTTAATTATTATGTGTCTTGGTGTTGTCCTCCTTGGATCCTTTCTGTTGGGGGTTCTGTATAATTCCATGGTCTGTTCGATTATTTCCTCCCCCAGTTTGGGGAAGTTTTCAGCAATTATTTCTTCAAAGACACTTTCTATCCCTTTTCCTCTTTCTTCCTCTTCTGGTATCCCTATAATATGAATGTTTTTCCTTTTGTATTGGTCACATATTTCTCTTAGTGTTGTTTCATTCCTGGAGATCCTTTTATCTCTCTCTATGTCAGCTTCTATACGTTCCTGTTCTCTGGCTTCTATTCCTTCAATGGCCTCTTGCATCTTATCCATTCTGCTTATAAATCCTTCCAGGGATTGTTTCACTTCTGTGATCTCTTTCCTGACATCTGTGATCTCCTTCCGGACTTCATCCCACTGCTCTTGCATTTTTCTCTGCATCTCATCCCATTGCTCTTGCATTTTTTTCTGCATCTCTGTCAGCATGTTCATGATTTTTATTTTGAATTCTTTTTCAGGAAGACTAGTTAGGTCTGTCTCCTTCTCAGGTGTTGTCTCTGTGATCTTTGTCTGCCTGTAGTTTTGCCTTTTCATGGTGATAGAGATAGTTTGCAGAGCTGGTACAAGTGACCGCTGGAAGAGCTTCCCTTCTTGTTGGTTTGTAGCCTTTTCCTGGGAGAATAGCGACCTCTAGTGGCTTGTGCTGGGCAGCTGTGCGCAGACAGGGCTTCTGCTTCCTGCCCAGTTGCTTTGGGGTTTATCTCCGCTGTTGCTGTGGGCTTGTCTGGCTGGGGCTGTTCCTCCAAAATGGTGGAGCCCCGTTGGAGGGGGAGCAGCCAGGAGACTATTTATCTCCGTAAGGGGCCTCTGTGCTCCCTGCTGCCCAGGGGGTTAGAGTGCCCAGAGATCCCCAGATTCCCTGCTTCTGGTCTAAGTGACCTGTCCTGCCCCTTTAAGATTTCCAAAAAGCACTCTCCAAACCAAAACAACAGCAGCAACAATGAGAGAAGGAACAGAAACAAAGAGAAAAAAAAAAAGGAAAAAAAAGGAAAAAACAAGCGATTTTTTTTTTTTTTTTTGTCCTCATGTGCCGGTCCCAGGCACCCGCTCACTGGTCCTGCTGCCCTGTCTCCCTAGCACCAGGGTCCCTGTCCTTTCAAGGCTTCCAAAAAGCACCCACCCACCGGTCCCGCAGGGAAGGAACGCTCAATATTCTTTGTCCTCAGGCACTGGTCCCACGCACCCGCTCACCAGTTCCGCCGCCCTGCCTCCCTAGCACCGGGGTCCCTGTCCCTTCAAGGCTTCGAAAAAGCACTCGGCAAAAAGAGAGAAAAAAAAGGGGAAAAATGCGCGATTTCTTCCGTCCTCAGGTGCTGGTCTCAGGCACCCACCCACCGGTCCCACAGGGAAAAATGCGGGATATTCTTTGTCCTCAGGTGCCGGTCCCAGGCACGCGCTCACCAGTCCCGCCGCCCTGCCTCCCTAGCACCGGGGTCCCTGTCCCTTTTAGGCTTCCAAAAAGCACTCGCAGAAAAGAGAAAAAAAAAAGGGGAAAAACGCGCGATTTCCTCTGTCCTCAAGTGCCGGTCTCAGGCACCCGCCCACCGGTCCCGCAGGGAAAAACGGGGGATATTCTTTGTCCTCAGGCGCCGGTCCCAGCCACCCGCTCACCAGTCCCGCCACCGTGCCTCCCTAGCACTGTGGGCCCCGTCCCTTCAAGGCTTCCAAAAAGCGCTCGCCAAAAAGAGAAAAAAAAAAAAAAAGGGGAAAAACGCGCGACCTCCTCCATCCTCAGGCACCGGTCTCAGGCACCCGCCCCCAGGTCTCGCAGGGAGAAACGCGGGATATTCTTTGTCCTCCGGCGCCGTTCCCAGGCACCTCCTCACCGGTCCCGCCACCCTGCCTCCCCAGCAACGGGGGCCCGTCCCTCTAAGGCTTCCAAAAAGCGCTCGCCAAAAAAAAAAAAAAAAAAAAAAACCACTCCGGTTTCTCTCCACCCGCCGGGAGCCGGGGGGAGAGGCGCTCGGGTCCCGCCGGGCTGGGGCTTGTATCTTACCCCCTTCACAAGGCGCTGGGTTCTTGCAGGTGTGGATGTGGTCTGGATGTTGTCCTGTGTCCTGTGGTCTCTATTTTAGGAAGATTTTTCTTTGTTATATTTTCATAGCTCTATGTGTTTTTGGGAGGAGATTTCCACTGCTCTACTCACGCCGCCATCTTGGCTCCGCCCCCCATGGCTATACCATTTTATAACCCTGTTTCTAATGTATGAATGATCCAATTTTTCCACATTCTTGCCAGAATATAAATTTGGGGTTTTCTGATTGATCCATGGTCTCTTTAGAAGTATCTTGCTTGATTTCCATGTGTTTAGGTATTTTCTTATTGTTTTTCCGGTAGTTAATTTCTAGTTTGATTCTTTTATGATCATAGAACACACTATTATTTTGCCTACCTAAATTTGCTGTTTCTTAAAAAAATTGTATGGTTCACGATATAGTATATCTTGACAAATGTTCCATGTGACCTTGAAAAAAACATTTGTTTTGTTGTTGGGTAGTGTGTTTTACATATGTCCAGTTGAGGCTGTGGTTAATTATGTTATTCAGGGTTTTTTGTATTATTATTTTCTGTGGAGTTTTGTCAATTGCAGGGAATCAACTTCTGAAGTTGTTCTAAAGCTTCTATAGTCATGGAGTTGTTAATTTCTTTTTTCAGCTTTATCAATTTTTGCTTCTTGTGTTTGAGATTCTTTTCTTTGGTGCATAGACATCTAGACATTATCTTCCTCTTTTATCATTATGAATAGCTCTATTTTTAGTAATTTTCTTTGCTCTGACATTTACTATATTGGATTCTAACATAGCCACTCCTTCTCTAAAAAATTAATGCTTGCATATCATCTATTTTCCCATCTTTTTGCTTCCAATCTAATTGTAAATATTAATTGTATCTGCAAAATACCTTCACAGCCATATCTAGATTAGTTTTGACCAAATAACTAGGCACCAGAGCCTAGCCAATTTGACATATGAAATTAACTGTCACAATACAGTTACACCACATTTTGCTTATCCATTCATCAGTTAGTGGACATTTGTGTTATTTATACTTTTTGGCTATTATGAATAATGTTATAATAAATAGTTGTGGACAGTTTGTTTTTTATATTTTAATGAAAACATTTATTTTCACACTCCTTAACCTATATGAACTAGATTTACAGCTTGATGAATACTATATAGTTTATTGTTTCAAGGTTTAAAAGTTCAACAATGCCCTTCATATCTTTCTTTCTTTTTTTTTCTTTTTGGTGTTGTGGACTTTCATTCCACTACTTTTTTTTTAACTTGAAGTATAATTGATTTACAATCTTATGTTAGTTTCAAGGACACTTTTTAACATTGACGTATATTTTCATTTCTCTCAGGAAGAAATTCCTAGGAGAGGAATTACTATAATTCTCTGTTTAATATTCTGTGGAACTGCCAAGCTACTTTCTAAAGTTCTGTACCACTTAACATTCCCACTTGCAATGTGTGAGTGTGCCAATTTCTCCATATTCTCACCAACATTAGTTATTGTGTCTTTTGTATTTTAGTCATCCCCAGGCTTATCACAGAGGAATCAGTTTGTCACAACAGTACAACCTGTGATCAAGTGATGTTGGAGAAAAAGAGGGAAGAGCATTAGCTTATAGGCATCCCCAGTGTGTGCAGATGGAGGCATAAGAAGGCTTTTCCAAAGACTTGTAAAAAATGGCCACTATCCAAAAACCAAGAAATAACAAGTGTTGGTGAGGATGTGGAGGAAAAGGAAATTTCCTATACTTTTGGTGAAAATGTAAATTGGAGCAGCCACTATGGAAAGCAGTATGGAGGTTCAAAGAAATAAAAATAGAAATGCCATATGACCCAGTAATTCCACTTCTAAGAATTTACCTGGAGAAAACAAAATCCTTGATTGGAAAAGATATATAAACCCATATATTTATTGCTGTATTATTTATACCAGCCAAGTTATGGAAGCAACCAAACTGTTCATAAATAGGTGAATGGATAAAGAAGATATGGTACAATGGAATATTATTCAGCCTTAAAAAAGAAATTCTGCCATTTTCAATAACATAGATGGATCTGGAAGGTATTGTGTTAAATGAAAAAAGCCAGGCTGAGAAAGACAAATACCATATGACTTCACTTTTTTGTGAAACATAAAAATAAAATAAAACAAAATGAATAAAATAGCAGTAGACCCATAGGCACTGTGAAGTGACTGGTGGTTACCATGTGGGAGGTTTGGGGTGGGTAGGGGGAGGAGTTTAGATAAAGGGGCACAAAATTTTCAGTCATAATATTATGGTCATAGAAATGATAGTGCAGCATGGAGAATATAGCCAATGATTCTGTAACATCTTCCTATATTGACAGATAGTAACTGTACTAGTGGGGGTGAGGATTTAAAAATATGGGTAACAGTTGAACTACTGTGTTGTATAGTTGAAACCAATCTACAATTGTATATCAACAATATTTTAATTAAAAGAAAGCCTTGGTTCTAATCCTTGGTCTGGCATTTCCAACTTATGTAATATTGAGCAAGTTCTTTAAACTCTCTATTTTGCTTTCATTATATAAGAATAGGAATAATATTCATAACTATCTAAGACTGGATTGGAAAGAAGTGCTGTGCAATGGTTTATGCTAAGATAAAGTTAAGAATTTGGGGGTACTGTAAGGCAGAACTGTCTTTGATCTTATCCAAAGACAATGATGACTGGTGGGTAAATATTGGCTTTGCCTTTCTAAGCACTTTAATATCAGGGACCCCAAGAATATTATTGTAGTATTTCTATGTGCTTACATTATATTTCAAAATAGACTTATATTTTCATATGTTGCTATTTTAAATTATGGAAGAGATTTTATAACCAAATGTGGAAGCAGATTGATGCAATGGAAGCAGCAATTGCCTGGAAGTTCAGTATGATTTACCCAGTTGAAATCCCTCAAAGTCTTGAACTCTACTTTCCTCATCTATAAAATAAGATTTGACTTGATAACCTCTGGGGTTCTTTTAATCTCCTCACTCATGGTTGTGAATATAGTTTCCATATTCTATGTGTCTTATTTAAATCACTCCTTCCTCCTGCTTTAATAATATAATAAAAACAGATCTGTTTTTCTGTAATTCTAAATTTTGTCAGATGTGTGTCAGGAATCAAAATAGATAAGAGCTGTCATTTACTAATGAATTACTTTATTGATGAGGAGTTCTATATTCAAGCAATACTTGAACTCTATCTTACTCCACTGACAGCTGAACTTAATATTCCCAATCAGGCAAAATATTCCCTCAGGATAGAAAGTCTCAGTAAAATTGTTTAGCGATATTCTGAATCTCAAATCCATGCATGTTCATCAGAATTTTAATGGAAAACTTTGCTATTCTTCTATATTCAACTCCTTGTAAATAGTAGCAAAAACAAAACAAAACCTCACAGAGCTTAATGCACCTGTGGCCATTTATATAAACAATTAAATAGAAACCACAAAAAAGAAAATCAAGTGAAATCATTAGCCCATTAATCAAGCTTCTTTGTCACTTCATTTACCAATGAAGTCATGATAGCACCTGGAAATTGAGATTAATTCAGACAGCAAAACTAAACATGTTCTTGTTTTGAGTTTAATTTCTTCCATCTGCAAGTCTTCAAATGGCCATTAAAAAATCCTCCATTATATATTGACTCCAACTATCACTTGGAAAAGAAAGTTAGAAAAAATTGATTACAGGGTGACAAAAAATTCTCTTAGCAAACAATGTATTTCTAATCCTGGCTTACATAACTTCAAAATTATTTGCATATATTAACACTATGCAAGTTCTGAAAATATCTTTCATATATTTTCTCTGGTTCTTTCTTCTCCCACTGAGAAATTTCTTGTTCAGCTTTATCATTCTTCAAGCAACAACTCAAAAGCCATCTCTTTATAAAAATGTTTCAAATCTTCTCCACCATTATTGACATGGGTTTGTCTGCTCCCAGAGTTTTCTGGTGTTAATATGTGCATATGTATTTTGTTTAACTTCTGTTATCTAAATATTTTTTCAAATGTTAATGCTCTAAGTAGATGATAAATTATTTTAGAGAAGACAGTGGGTTTCATGTTTCCTCCCTGTATTTTTGATGTCTGACACACAGGGATAGCAATTATAAATGTTACAGATGTGAGTGGGGGAAATACCCTTTTACAGCAGAGCAATGCTGCTCGATAACTGCTACTTGATCATTGTAAGACCGGTATTTCTAGAAATATGCGAACACTTTTAGACTGATGAAAACTTTCTGTTAGAGCATATATTGAATCAAGATGTATCATTGTTTATGCACTGGTTTGAATGGGGCCGCCATACTGGAACTACAATAGCTACCATTACTTTTCTTAAGTCCAGCTTGATTTCTAAGGTTTCATCCACAAATTAGTCATTTTTGTAGATTATCTGATTTTTATTCTGATTGTTCATCATTTTGTTTTAGACAGAACAGCCTAAATTGGGGAAACATCAAATTACTATAGATTAAAACCACTTGTAACCAGGACTGCTTTAAAATATTTTCCTCTTTCCTATCCATTATTTTCTTTGTCCTCTAAACACCAACCAGTTATACAGGGAATTATTCATTTATTTTTAAAATACTTTCCATATAACAAATCTCTTCATTTAGACAACATTAAAAATTATGAACAAGCAAAAATTTAAATGTTTCCTTGAATAAATTGCTCAAGTGCAACCATTGCTTCTAGTTTTGTACATACTCAATCTTGTTATCTCCTAATGATTATGTAAAATTGTATATATTATATATTATGCATTATTAAGTAACATGTTCACAGTGGAAACTTTTGCAAAAATACCAAGGTATTTATTTCAATATTTTCACTTGTTATTTCTATTGGGGATAACATTTTATGCCCTTATATATGTGAACACATCTCCTTATTCTCATACTTCTTATATGATACTATAATTATTTGACAAATTTACGTATATGGATATATTTTGTACTCAATGAGGTAACCCATATAATGTAAATTAATCATGATAATGAGAAGAAAAAAGAGGAAGAGGAAGAAAAAGAGAATCTTACTTAACACAGCGTCTGTGTAACTATAAGTACTAATGTCACTCACATTTTAAAGAGGAGAAAACAAAATCTTACATAATTTGCTTTATGTTACGTACCTTCTGATAGAAGAAAAAATGAAAGCAATGTAAATTCTATACTCTTGCTTTCACAGGTCTGTTTTATAAATTATAATACATTTAATCAATGTCCTATTGTTTTTCCAATGTCCTAGTGTTTAGGTTTTTCTTTTTTTATTATAAGAAAACAGGGTGGAGAAGAATACTATGTAAATTGACCACATAAATAATACTGTATTGTAACATCAATTATTAAATTCCATAACCTTATATATTTAAACAATTTTTTAACAATGTGCTGGATGAAAACTATATGTGACTATTTCATATAATTTAATTTCTTAAATTATTTGTGAAATTGGAAATATTCTACTTTATTTGCCTGTTTAAAGATTTTGTTGTCGAACCACTTATTTGACAAGCTTCAATGGATAACAATATCTTCATGAGATCCCTAGAATCTAGGTAAGCACAGAAATAAGGGAAAAAAACACATTGGAGAGAACAGAAAGAAGAATTTTGTTACAGTAGGCAGTTAAATGTAAGCAAGAGAAAGGGGCCATCCCGTCACTAAGGAAGACTCTTCCATGGCCAACCCATAAACCCTCCTTAGTTCCCATTGCCACAGTCAATAATGCATAACTTATCAGGCTGCCCATAGAGTGAAGGAAAGCTAGATTGTCAAGAGGCCTAAGACCACAAGGGCTTCCCTGATTAGAGGGCATGCTCGAGGTCTGAAGACCTTATCCAAAAATAACCCCACATCATTAAAAAAAACATCTAAACATAATTAGAGTTGTGGTTTTGGCCTCCCTGTGGACTTCACTCAGATACTAATGGGTAAGGTACCCGTACACTAAGAAAAAAGTTATATAATGTAGAGCTGTCAATCAACCTGTCAATCAAGGGATCTCCATAAAAATATTTGGTAGGAAAAAACCTACCAAACAAGAACACTATACCCTGCAAAACTGTCCTTTAAAAATAAAAAAGAAATAAAGATTTTCCAGATAAACAAAAACTGAAGGCGTTTGTCACCACAAGATCTTCCCTAGAAGAAAAGCTAAAGGAAGTTTTTCAAATTGAAAGGGAAAGATGCTAAACAGAAATCTCACTAGTAGAGGTAAATATATAGTCAATTATAGAATAAAACTATTATACTGATGGTCATGAATTTTAATTTTTGTATAAAAGGTAAGAGACAAAAGTATTAAGAATAACTATAATCCAAAAATTCATTATTGGATACACAATCTAAAAAAGTAAATCCTTACATAATTAACAAAATATGTATGGGGGAATAAAAATGTCAAGTTTTTGTGCATGTATGATCAAAAATAAATCCAGCTCATATAGACTGTTATAAGAATAGGATGCTTTTATGCACGCACAATAGCAACCACAAAGAAAAACCTAGCAGATACAAAAAGATAAAGAAAAAATAAATAAAAGTATATCACACATGTAAAAAATCATTAAATTACAAAGGAAGATAATAACAGAGGACTACAAATCAAACAGAAAATTTATAGGGTATTATGTTAAGTGAAATAAATCAGAGAAAGACAAACACCATATGATTTCACTTATATCTGGAATTTAAGAAGCAAAACAAACAAAACAAAAATAGACTCATAGACATGGAGAACAGACTTGTGGTTGTCATAGGGGAAAGGGATAGAAGAATGGGTGAAATAGGTGGTGTGAAAAAAAAGAGTGTTTAATATTGTGATTTAGGTAATGGTCACATGAATATATACACATGTCAAATTCAATAAACTGTATATTAAGATGTGCATTTTATTTGTATATCACTGTAAAAGTTAAAAAATTAAAAATTAATTTAAAAATCAGACTGAAGACAAAAAACAGTAACAAATATTTAGGTAATCATTTTAAGTATAAATCAATACTCACTCTAAATATAAATAGATTAAACTCACCAATGAAGACATAAACAGGCAGAATGGATGTTAATATCTTACTCTAACACATTGTGTTCGATATTGACATTTGAATAACTCCTTGTGAGAAATACATAGATACAAATATATGTTGGTTTATTTGCCAAATTATCCAAGGTGATATTCAGGGAATGCATCTAATTCTAATAACTAAGTAGATTGTGATAGTAGTAGATTTTGAATAATGCTGAAAATTGAATAGTTACAAGGACAAATATAATTTTACAGATGTTTCTCATATGTTAAAATTATCCTCTACAAAACTCAGAAAATTTTTTCTTCCCTGTAGAGATGTACTTGATAACTATAGAGAGCTGTGTTTCTAGTACTGTTTTTAAAAGTACTTTTAAAAGCCTCCAATATTGTGTATAATTAGCACTTGGCTGTAATTATTCTAAACCTGTTAGTTGCTAATACACATTTTCTTCAAATAAATTCTGACAGTTTTGCAGTCATTATATGTCGATGTGAACTGAATGAGGTATTTCCACATGACTAGCATATTAAATTCACTCAGAAAGGTACACATAAATGTTTTTGTTATTTTCTCCTTTTCATATAGTATCAATTTATTTGTTTTAGGCATTCACCTTGCTGTGTGAAACAGCAAGTTCTCATGTGCCTGACCACTTGAAGTAAAAACCAAGGCCTTCATATTGGGCTTTATCATTACCATCTTTAGCACAACATTGTCTTCAAAAGAGTTCTGCCTACCGGCATCATTTCTCTCTTCTCTGAACCAATATCTAATTAATTAGAGATGATGATTAGTGGAAGAATATCACCTTGATCATAAGCAACAATAAGGAAACAAACAAAAAGGGATGATAAAGAGAACAAATATATGTGTTCTTCTTAAGTGAACATATACTTGTCAAGATCTAGCTCCTCATTAAAATACACTGTATGGTTTGCATTATAACATGTAGCATAGCTAAAAAGAAAACGTTGTTTTTCTCCTCATAGATGATTTTTGAACAGACATCACAAAGCACATTCTATCACTATCAGAAACTTGCACTCGGTAACCCTCTTGGGTTTTTTCTACATAATATTTTCTATATATGTGGGAAATGTGAAATCCAATGGTTATATACCAAAGGTTAAATGTATTTAATATTTATTATAATTTTTAATTAAAATAATACAAATCAGCTTACCTTGTCACTCTCTATTTTAGTTGGAAGCTAAGTACTCTGTGGCCCCTGGCACCAGTCAGGTGAAACAGGTGATGTTCTTGGTTATTATATGTGAAATGTAGAAGATAGACATTATTCATGCAGAATCATATGTATCCAGTACCCAGGATGGCCTCAGGGACCTAAGAGATTATATTGTACAATTGCTCGTTAGCAAATATCTACCTGTTGCTGAACCTGTATATTTTTAATCCAGATAAGACACATTTTTATTAAAATATTGAAGGTTAAGTCATTTTTCAATTTAGCTAAAAATAAAAAATGAGGTCTTCTGTAGCAAAAAGATACAAGGTTAGGAAAAATTTTGTAGTTCAAATAATCTTAAAATAATACCCAAATTTATCTTATGCAATATTTTAGATAATTATAATTCCCATTTGGGATTTGGCATGCCTATTGTTACCTTGAAGATAAATCTTTAATGGAGAAAATGCTCATCAGTAACCTTGCTGTTGACATTTGCTTAAACACATTCTGAGATCATAGGCAGTTCTTTACATGAGCTCCAGCATTTTCCTACCTAGACTGGAAATCATAAACTTCCAAGGAGCTAGGAGAGATTGAGATATTCCCCTGTTCCTGAAGAACCCCTTAATGTTACTATGAGGGCTTAAAATTTATAATGAATAAAAAGAAAAGTATTAGAAAGAAGTTTAAGTAATTTAGAGTAAACACATTTATAATTGAACATATTTGAAGATTTTGAGATAAAGAAATATTGCTAAATAGGAAAATTAAATTCCACTTGGTGCCTTAAATTATTAGGAGTAGGAGTAAGGGGCAAGGAGGAATAAAGAAGTGAGAAGAGAAATACAAAGTAGCTTCATTCATGCCATCCTTATTCTTCTCTCTAAAAGGCCTATATTTTAAAATTCATTCACTCATTCATTTCTCAAATATTTATTGAGTAACTACTATGTAACAAGCATTGTTTCAGGAACTCAAAATATAGCAGAAAACAAATTAATTAAATAAAAAGAGAAAAGAACAGAAATCCTGCCTCCACAGATATTACCTTCTAGTGGGGAGAAAGACATCAATCAATAAATAAATATGAGAAAGTACTTATAAGTGGGGAATGTGAATAGTGTGTATTAGAAGGTGTTGCAAATTGAAATGGGGTTGACTAGTAATTCCTTACCTGAACAAAGATTTTAAGGAACTTATTGCATTTATAACATTCATCCATATTAACAACTATAGCTCATTCATTCTCTCTGCCATTTAGTGTGTCATTGCATGAATATACCTCAATTTATTTACCTAATATACTGTTGATATACATTTGAATTATTCTAAATCAAGGCAATTATGAATAGTGTTGTTATGAATATTTCTGTACATGTCTTTAAATGGACATGTACATATGTTTCCATTAGTTATACATTTGAGACTGGAATTTCCTGGTTCTGGTTATAGCATATGTTTATGCTCAGCATTAATAGATATTATGCTTTAGTAGTTTTTTATATGTGTAAATCCACTTTTTGTCAAACAATTTGAAATAATTTTACCGAGAGTACTCACACATAGACTACCTGGGTTCTATCATTACTGTTTTGCTACAAATGTCTTATTATACATCTATCCTTCCAGCTATACCACTATGCATTCATCAGTTCATTTTATTCATTTATCCATTTCAAAGGTAATTGCAGACATACGGACATTTTATTTAAGTAATTCAGCATGCACTTCAGGAATAAAGTTCAGTACTAGTGTAAAGATTTTTCTTGTGTATTTGCAAATATATACTTTGTGTAATTCATACCCAATCAAGATATATTACCATTACCCCAGAATGTTCTCTACTTCCTTTTTCAACTAATTCTCAGCTCTACCCAGAGGCAACCAGTGTTCAGATTTTTTTTCTAGATTGAGTGGATGTATTTGTTAGAGATATTCATAAAATGGAATCCTTGATATTGGACTTTCCAGGTCCAGAACCATGAAAAATAAATTAATGTTGTTTATAAGCAGCCTAGTCTATAGTATTCTGTTATAGCAACTTGAACAGACTAAGACAGATGTTATGTTATGAATATTCTTGCAAAAGTCTTTTTTAAACTTGTATTTTCATTTATCTTGGGTAAATACCAAGGAAATAGTTGCTAAGACATATGGTAGGAGTATGTTAAGAAATTATAAGACATTTTTCTAAGTTTGTTGTATCATTTTACACTCTATCAATAATGTATGAGAGTTTTAGTAGTTCCATACCCTTGTGACTATTTAGTGTTACCAGTCCTTAAAATTTCAGTTATACTAGTAAGTATGGAGTTTAGCTTTGTCTAAAAAGTATAAGCACTTTTTCATGTATTTACTGGCCATTTTATATCTACTTGTGTTTTTCCAATTTTTGTTCATGTTTTAAGTTGGATTGTTTGGCTTTTATTATTGAGTTGTAGGAGTTCTTTATGAATGCAGGATACCAGTCTTTTATCTGAAAATTATTTCATAAATATTTTCTCTCAGCTATTCATTTTAATTAAAGTATATTTTGATTAGCAGAACATTTAAAATTAGACTGTTTAATTTATCTTGTTTTCTTTTATAGTTATTGCCTTTGTGACTTGTATAAGAAACTATTTCATATTACCACATCATGAAGATATTCTCCTTTATTTTCCTCTAGAAGCCATTTGACTTTAGCTATTATTTTTAGGTACATGATTCTCATCAAGATAATTTTTGTGTGATATTAAATAGGAATTGAGGTTTGTTTTTTCTGAATTTATATCCAATTTTTCCAGTACCATAACTTGAAAAGATTTCTCTTTCCTCATTGATAGCTTTGGTAACTGTAAAAAATCAGATGCCTCTATAAAAGGGGTTCTACTTTCAAGTTCTTTATTTTGTTGCCTTGTTTTATTTCTCAATTATTTTTGTATTAGATTATATTAATTCCTATAGCTTTATAGTAAATCTTGTAATACATATGTAATACAAAACCATGTTTCTTTTCCAAATTATCATTCCAATGTAAATTCCAGAATCAGTTTAAGAAGGTTAACAAAATGTCTTACTGATTCCATGATAGGGGTTATTTAAAATATTTACACACATGCAATTGCAGATACTACATTTTATAGTCTATACTGGGTGAGGCTCTTCCTTGTGTGGTCTGGGAGCTGAAGTTGCAGATAAGGCACTCATAAAGGAATAACAGTCATACCATGGAGAATAAAAGTCAAATTGGACACAGTAATCAAGACAATTTGGTACTGGCACAAGAACAGACCCATAGACCAATGGAACAGATTAGAGCACCAAGATATAAACCCAAGCATATATGGTCAATTAATATACAATAAAGGAGCAACAGATATACAATGGGGAAATGACAGCCTCTTCAACAACTGGTGTTGTTAAAACTGGACAACTACATGCAAGAGAATGAAACTGGATTATTGTTTAACCTCATACATAAAACTAAACCCAAAATGGATCAAAGACCTGAATGTAAGTCTTGAAACCATAAAACTCCCAGAAGGCCACATAGGCAAAAATCTATTGAATATAAACATTAGCAACTTTTTCTTAAACGCAACTCCTTGGGCAAGGGAAACAAAATAAAAAATGAACAAATGGGACTACATAAAACTAAAAAGCTTCTGTACAGCAAAGAACACCATCAGCAGAACAAAAAGGCATACTACAGTATGGGAGAATATATTTGTAAATGACATATCTGACAAGGGGTTAACATCCAAAATATATAAAGTACTCACATGACTCAATATCCAAAAAGCAAATAACCCTATTAAAAAATGGGCAGAGGATATGAACAGACACTTTTCCAAAGAAGAAATTCAGATGGCGGACAAGCACACAAAAAAATGTTCCACATTGCTAATTATCAGGGAAATGCAAATTGAAACCACAATGAGATATCACCTCACACCAGTTAGGTTGGCCATCATTGAAAAGACTAAGAACAACAAATGCTGGTGAGGATGCAGAGAAAGGAGAACCCTTCTACACTGCTGGTGGGAAGATAAACTAGTTCAATCGTTGTGGAAAGCAATATGGAGGTTCCTCAAAAAGCTGAAAACAGAAACAACATTTGACCTGGGAATTCCACTTCTAGGAATTTACACAAAGAAAACAACTTCTCAGATTTAAAAAGACATATGCACCCCTATGTTTATTGCAGCACTACTTACAATAGCCAAGATATGGAAGCAACCTAAGTGTCCATCAGTAGATGAATGGATAAAGAAGATGTGGCATAATACAAAATGGAATGCTATTGTCACGGGGAAGACAGTGTAGCTCAGAGAAGACAAATAGGGACTCTGTGGCATCTTACTACACTGATGGACCCTGACTGCAATGGGATATGGGGGGGAGACTTGATAATAAGGGTGAATGTAATAACCACATTGTTTTTCCTGTTAAACCTTCATAAAAGTGTATATGAATAATACATTAATAATAAAAAAAAAGTCAAATTGGAACCTGCCAAGATAGACTTCCTGGGTTTCCTACTATTGGCAAGCCTCCAAAGAGATCTACAGGTAAATTTGCTAATCTTTGTATTGAAGCTAAGCACGCCTCTGATCCAAGAGTTAGAAAAGTGGAAGGAGAAGGCTTGGTAGGTTTGCAGCTCACTGCCCCCCAATGTAACAAATGTGTAAGCAGTTTTGTGGTGATGTTCACCAGATGCAACAGCCTTACCTCCTGCCCTTCACCCATCTTCCTAACATAAATACAATAAGGCAGCTATTTCACATCTGCCTTCCAAATGTCTCCTCTGTCCCCACACTAATCTGGATATACATACAGGAAATGGAAATCTGAAAACGTAGATCTGCCTATCTAAAAGGACCCCATATAAATCCATCACACTTATTTTTTATGGGATTTTGGTCATTATTTTTTATTTTTATATAGGAAAACTATTAGTGTAGAATGTTGTAGTTTTAGACAATATTTTTGAACTAACTTATATGACACAAAGTTTAAGTGTTTATTTCAGGTATTTAAATTATGTAATTTCCCTTACTGTGAAAAGTTATTATTATTTTGACTCTCTAGACCCATCCTTACCAAACCTTCATACCCATTATTTTTTTTTATTTTCCTAATAGTTTGTGAAGTCCTCTATAACAGTGCAGAAAAATAGCAGTAATAGCAGGCAAAAACCTTTTATTCTTTGAATTTAATTGAAATACTGCTATTTTTTCATCATGAATTATGATCTTTACTACTAGCTTCTGATAGGCAAGTTTAATCAAGTTTTTAAAAAAGTCTTTCTAGTCTGCTCAAAGTTTTCAAATTTTACTGAGTTTTATCAGTTTTCCCATATATTGACAGAAACATGTTTTTTCTGTTTGAACACGTTAAGGCAATGAATTACATATTTGTTAACATATTTTCTTAAGTTGATCTCTCCTAATTTTATGTGATAAACTTTCTTTGTTTATGATGCTTATTTCTTAGACCTTGCTACATTTAATTTGCTGCAGTCTTATTAAGGGATTTTATCTTGTTTTAAAAAATGAGAAGGGCCAATGCTTTCCTGGGGCTGTCTGTCTGGTTTTTGTTTTCATAGCAGGTGTATGTTGGAAAATTTCCAAGGTATTTCTATGTCCTGGAAAGATTTTTATGCTTTAGGAAAGTTGGAATTTTCTGTTCCTCAATTATATAGTAGAAATTGCCTTTAAAACATTTAAGTTATTGTCTTTTGAGAAGTAAATTTTTTAATAGTTATTTTCCTTTTACTGTTTGCTCAGGTTTTCTTATAAATATGGGATAAATTGGCACTTAATGTTTTCAAATTTTTTCTATATTTAATAAACCATTTGAATTAACACTTATTAATATTGAATAAAATTGCCTATTTATTAATCCTCTAATGTTTTAGGATTACACTAGTGAGAGGGCTTTTTAAAATATATTTTAGGTTTCAGAAAAGTACTTTTGTATTTTATTGACCATCTCTCTCTTTTCTTCTCTATTTCACTCTCTTTTATCTGTATCTTTATAATGGTTTACTGCTATTTGACTTTATTTGATAATTCTTGTTCATCACCTTGAATAAAAGGCTAAGTTAATTTACTTTCTATCTTTCATTTTTTTTCTTTTTTTTGAGAGGGCATCTCTCATATTTATTGATCATATGGTTGTTGACTTCAATAAAATTCTGTATAGGGGACTCAATGCACAATCATTAATCAACCCCAAGCCTAAATCTCAACAGTCTCCAATCTTCTGAAGCATAACAAACAAGTTCGTACATGGTGAACAAGTTCTTACATAGTGAATAAGTTCTTACATGGTGAACAGTGCAAGGACAGTCATCACAGAAACTTTCGGTTTTGATCACACATCATGAACTATGAACAATCAGGTCAATTATGATTATTCATTTGATTTTTATACTTGATTTATATGTGAACCCCACATTTCTCCATTATTATTATTATTATTGTTTTTTTTTTTAACAAAATGCTGAAGTGGTAGGTAGATGCAAGATAAAGGTGGAAAACAAAGTTTAGTGCTGCAAGAGGGCAAATGTAGATGATCAGTTGTGTGCCTATAGACTAAGTATTAATCCAAGCTAGACAAGGGCAACAAAGCATCCATGGATTCTGAAGATTTCTCTCAAAACAGTGGGGGTGAGGTTCTAAGCCTCACTTCTGTTGATCCCCAATTTCTCACCTGATGGCCCCCCTGCGACTGTGCCTGTCTTAGGTTGTTCCTCCCTTGAGGAATCTTACCCGTCTCTGGCTAACCAGTCATCTTCCAGGGCCATACAGGGAAATGTAAAGCTGGTAAGTGAGAGAGAAGCAACATTGTTTGAAAAGGTTAGCTTTTTTCTTCTTTGCAGATTTATGCCCTGTGGCTTCTATGCTCAGCATTTGTCTTGAGGTATCTTTACCACTTGGAAGAATAATGATACTCGGTAATTGGGATATGAGGCACTAATTCTACTTAGGGGTTGTGATTATGAAGGAAGAAGAGAAGCTATAGAAGTAGCATATGGAAGAAAATATGGGAAGATTGATTATTTCTTTGACATATCTTCTTGTAGTGTAACATAGTGTGTATAGGTTTTAAATTACTAATTAAATTGCATGCACACATTAACGTAATAGGAATACAGCAACATAACCAAAGCAGACCTACAATTACCAGCCATACCCAGTGAAACTAAGAAAACCAGTTAGGCACCATAGGCATTTGTGAAAACTTATCAATGATATGATGGATATTGTCTAACTGAATTTGAGTAATTTGAGAAAAATCAGACAAACTAAAACAACACATTCCTGGAAATTGTTCACATACCATATGTTCTTTTAACAGTAGATAGTCTATAGTCGCAAGATTTTGGAGCGCTGCAACTTGCACTTCTCTTAATTCTTGGTTGAGTTCTGACAGTATAGATGCAGTCAAATTTGTTGTTTTACTGTATGCACAGGCCAGCTTAGATATCTCCTTCATTCCAATGGCAAGTCCAGGAACCAGTGGGATGAATGCAGCTACAACTGCAACAGCACCAGGATCTTTGTTGAAGTTTTTTGATGATCATCTTCTGGAATGACTCTTCCAGAGAACATTGATATTGGAAGTTCTTTTTCATATAGTATCTTAATTCATTTTCTGGGGAGCCAAATTAGGCTTTGATCCTCTGTATAAACACAAACAAACCCTTTGCCCACAGTTTGATATGCCCTTTATACCATTGTGAAGAACTTATTGGAGATCACCACACAGGAACTGCTTTTTTTTGTAAAAAGAAAGGAATACTATCAGAAAAATGTACTTCTATAGCTGATTATCTGACATGCTTTAAATGATCAAAATTAAGGATATTTAAAGCATGCATTAATCCATGATTTGCAGTTAGTTTTCTCCTATCACGGAGTAATCCCCCTTTTCTTCCTTTTTTTTTTGTTATCATTAATCTACAATTACATGAAGAACATTATATTTACTAGGCTGTCCCCTGTAACAGGTACCTCCAAAAACCCCCTTACATTCACTGTACATCAGCATAGCAAAATGTTGTATAATCACTAGTTGTCTTCTCTGTGTTGTACAGCCCTACCCTTCCTCCCACCTCCCCATTATGCATGCTAATCATAATATCCCCTTTCTTCTTCCACCCCCTTATCCTTCCCTACCCACCCATCCTCCCCAGTCCCTTTCCCTTTGGTACCTGTTAGTCCATTCTTGGATTCTGTGATTCTGCTGCTGTTTTGTTCCTTCAGTTTTTCCTTTGTTCTTATACTCCACAGATGAGTGAAATCATTTGATATTTCTCTTTCTCCACTTGCCTTATTACACTGAGCATAATACCTTCTAGCTCCATCCCTGTTGTTGCAAATGGTAGGATTTGTTTTCTTCCTATGGCTGAAAAATATTCCATTGTGTATATGTGCCACATCTTCTCTATCCATTCATCTACTGATGGACACTTAGGTTGCTTCCATTCTTGGCTATTGTAAATAGTGCTGTGATAAACAGGGATGCATCTGTCTTTTTCAAACTGGAGTGCTGCATTCTTAGGGTAAAATCCTAGGAGTGGAATTCCTGGGTCAAATGGTAACTCTGTTTTGAGCATTTTGATGAACCTCCATACTGCTTTCCACAATGGTTGAACTAATTTACATTCCCACCAGCAGTGTAGGTAGGAGGGTTCCCCTTTCTCCACAACCTGACCAACACTTGTTGTTGTTAGTCTTTTGGATGGTAGCCATCCTTACTGGTGTGAGGTGATACCTCATTGTGGTTTTATTTTGCATTTCTCTGATAATTAGCAATGGGGAGCATCTTTTCATGTGTCTGTTGGCCATCTGTATTTCTTTTTTGGAGAACTGTCTGTTCAGTCCCTCCGTTTTCTCCCAACCCCCCATTTTGCATTCTAATCATAATACCCCCTTACTTCTCCCCCCTCTTATCCCACCCTACCCACCCATCCTCCCCAGTCCCTTTTTTTTGTTCTTACACTCCAAAGATGAATGAAATCATTTGGTATTTCTCTTTTTCCACTTGGCTTATTTCACTGAGCCTAATACCCTCTAGCTCCATCCATGTTGTTGCAAATTGTAGGATTTGTTTTCTTCTTATGGCTGAATAATATTCCATTGTGTATATGTACCACATCTCCTTTATCCATTCATCTACTGATGGACACTTAGGTTGCTTCCAATTCTTGGCTATTGTAAATAGTGCTGTGATAAACATAGGGATGCATCTGTCTTTTTCAAACTGGAGTGCTGCATTCTTAGGGTAAATTCCTAGGAGTGGAATTCCTGGGTCAAATGGTAAGTCTATTTTGAGCATTTTGAGGAACCCCCATACTGCTTTCCACAATGGTTGAACTAATTTACATTCCCACCAGCAGTGTAGGAGGGTTCCCCTTTCTCCACAACCTCGCCAACATTTGTTGTTGTTTGTCTTTTGGATGGTAGCAATCCTTATTGGTGTGAGGTGATACCTCATTGTGGTTTTAAATTGCATTTCTCTGATAATTAGTGATGTGGAGCATCTTTTCATGTATCTTTTGGCCATCTGTATTTCTTTTTTGGAGAACTATCTGTTCAGTTCCTCTGCCCATTTTTTTTTTTTTTTGGATTACTTGTTTTTTGTTTGTTGAGGTGGATGAGCTCTTTATATGTTGTGGACGTCAAGACTTTATCAGATCTGTCATTTACAAACATATTCTCCCATACTATAGGGTACTGTTCAGTTCTATTGATGGTGTCCTTTGCTGTAAGGAAGTTTTTCAGCTTAACATAGACCCACTTGTTCATTTTTGCTGTTGCTTTCCTTGACCAGGGAGATATGTGCAAGAAGAGGTCACTCATGTCTATGTCTAAGAGATTTTTGCCTATTGTTTTTTCTAAGAGTTTTATGGTTTCATGACTTACATTCAGGTCTTTGATCCATTTTGAATTTACTTTTGTGTATGGAGTTAGACAATGGTCCAGTTTCATTCTCCTACATATAGCTGTCCAGTTTTGCCAGCACCATCTGTTGAAGAGACTGTCATTTAACCATTGTATGTCCATGGCTCCTTTATCAAATATTAATTGACCATATATGTTTGGGTTAATGTCTGGAGTCACTAGTGTGTTCAACTGGTCTGTGACTCTGTTCTTGTGCCAGTACCAAATTGTCTTGATTACTATGGCTTTGTAGTAGAGATTGAAGTTGTGGAGTGAGATCCCCCCCTACTTTATTCTTCTTTCTAAAGAATGCTTTGGCTCTTCGGGGTCTTTGGTGTTTCCATATGAATTTTTGCACTAATTGTTCTAGTACCTTGAAGAATGTTGATGGTAACTTGATAGGGATTGCATCAAATCTGTATATTGCTTTGGGCAGGATGGCCATTTTGACGATATTAATTATTCCTAGCCATGAGCATGAGATGAGTTTCCATTTCGTAGTGTCCCCTTTAATTTCTCTTAAGAATGACTTGTTTTCAGGGTATAGGTCTTTCACTTCTTTATTTAGGTTTATTCCTTGGTATTTTATTCTTTTTGATGCAATTGTGAATGGAATTGTTTTCCTGATTTCTCTTTCTGTTGGTTCATTGTTAGTGTATAAGAAAGCCACAGATTTCTGTGTGTTAATTTTGTATCCAGCAACTTTGCTGTATTCTGATATCAGTTCTAGTAGTTTTGGAGTGGAGTCTTTAGGGTTTTTTGTGTACAATATCATGTCATCTGCAAATAGTGACAGTTTAACTTCCTCTTTACCAGTCTGGATTCCTTGTATTTCTTTGTTTTGTCTGATTGCCGTGGCTAGGACCTCCAGTACTATGTTAAATAACAGTGGGGAGAGTGGGTATACCTGTCTTGTTCCTGATCTCAGAGGAAAACCTTCCAGCTTCTTGCTGTTCAGTATAATGTTGGCTGTGGGTTTATCATATATGGCCTTTATTATGTTGAGATACTTGCCCTCTATTCCCATTTTGCTGAGAGTTTTTATCATGAATGCATGTTGAATTTTGTCAAATGCTTTTTCAGCATCTATGGAGATGATCATGTGGTTTTTGTCTTTCTTTTTGTTGATGTGGTGGATGATGTTGATGGATTTTCGAATGTTCTACCATCTTTGCATCCCTGGGATGAATCCCACTTGGTCATGGTGTATAATTCTTTTGATATACTTTTGAATTCTCTTTGCTAATATTTTGTAGAGTATTTTTGCATCTACATTCATCAGGGATATTGGTCTGTAGTTTTATTTTTTGGTGGGGTGTTTGCCGGGTTTTGTTATTAGGATGATGTTGGCTTCATAGAATGAGTTTGGGAGTATTCCCTCCTCTCCTATTTTTTGGAAAACATTAAGGAGAATGGGTATTATATCTTCTCGGTATGTCTGATAAAATTCCGAGGTAAATCTATATGGCCTGGGGTTTTTTTTCTTTGATAGTTTTTTGATTACCTCTTCAATTTCTTTGCTCGTAATTGGTTTGTTTAGATTTTGTGTTTCTTCCTTGGTCAATCTTGGAAGGTTGTATTTCTCTAGGAAGTTGTCTATTTCTTCTAGGTTTTCCAGCTTGTTAGCATATAGGTGTTCATAGTAGTCTTTAATAATTCTTCCTATTTCTGTGTAGTTTGTAGTGATTTTTCCATTCTTATTTCTGATTCTGTTAATGTGTGTTGATTAGCTTTTTCTCTTAATATGTTTGGCTAGAGGCTTATCTATTTTCTTTATTTTCTCAAAGAACCAGCTCTTGTTTTCATTAATTTTTGCTATTGTTTTATTCTTCTCAATTTTGTTTATTTTTTCTCTGATCTTTATTACATCCCTCCTTCTGCTGACTTTAGGCCTCATTTGTTCTTCTTGTGATGTTAGACTATTCATATGGGAGTTGTTCTTCCTTCTTCAAGTGTGCCTTGATCACTATATACTTTCCTCTTAAGACTGCTTTCACTGCATCCCACAGAAGTTGGGGCTTTGTGTTGTTGTTGTCATTTGTTTCTATATATTTCCTCATCACTATTTTAATTTTTTCATTGATCCATTGATTATTTAGGAGCATGTTGTTAAGCCACCATGTGTTTGTGAGCCTTTTTGTTTTCATTGTAGAATTTATTTCTAGTTTTATATCTTTGTGGTCTGAAAAGTTGGTTGGTAGAATTTCAATCTTTTGGAATTTACTGAGGCTCTTTTTGTGAGCTAGTATGTGGTCTATTCTAGAGAATGTTCCATGTGCACTTGAGAAGAATGTATATCCTGTTGCTTTTGGATGTAGAGTTCTATAGATGTCTATGAGGTCCATCTGTTCTACTGTGTTGTTCAGTGCCTCCATGTCCTTACTTATTTTCTGACCGGTGGATCTATCCTTTGGGGTGAGTGGCATGTTGAAGTCTCCTAAAATGAATGCATTGCAGTCAATTTCCCCCTTTATTTCTGTTAGTATTTGTTTCACATATGCTGGTGCTCTTGTGTTTTGTGCATATATATTTAGAATGGTTATATCCTCTTGTTGGACTGAGCCCTTTATCATAATGTAATGTCCTCCTTTATCTCTTGTTACTTTCTTTGTTTTGAAGTCTGTTTTGTCTGATATTAGTACTATAACCCCTGCTTTCTTTTCTCTGTTGTTTACCTGAAATATGTTTTTCTGCCCCTTGACTTTTAGTCTGTGCATGTCTTTGGGTTTGAGGTGAGTTTCTTGTAAGCAGCATATAGATGGGTCTTGCTTTTTTATCCATTCTATTACTCTGTGTCTTTTGATTGGTGCATTCAGTCCATTTACATTTAGGGTGACTATTGAATGATATGTACTTATTGCCATTGCAGGCTTTAGATTCCTGGTTACCAAAGGTTCAAGGTTAGCCTCTTTAATATCTTACTACCTAACTTAGCTTGCTTATTGAGCTGTTATATACACTGTCTGGAGATTCTTTTCTTTTCTCCCTTCTTGTTCCTCCCCCTGCATTCTTTATATGTTGGTTGTTTTATTCTGTGCTCTTTCGTGTTTCCTTTAAACTGCTTTTAGTGGGTAGTTGATTTTATTTTTTTGCCTTTAGTTAGTATTTGGTTGGTCTGCTTTCTTTGCTGTGATTTTATCTTCTCTAGTGACATCTGTTTAGTTTTAGAAGTGCTCCTGTCTAGAACAGTCCCTCTAAAATATCCTGTAGATGTGGTTTGTGGGAGGCATATTCCCTCAACTTTTGCTAGTCTGGGAATTGTTTAATCCCTCCATCATATTTAAATGATAATTGTGCTGGATACAGTATCCTTGGTTCAAGGCCCATCTGTTTCATTGCATTAAATATATCATGCCATTCTCTTCTGGCCTGTAAGGTTTCTGTCGTGAAGTCTGATGATAGCCTGATGGGTTTTCCTTTATAGATGACCTTTTTCTCTCTAGCTGCCTTTAAAACTCTTTCCTTGTCCTTGATCTTTGCCATTTTAATTATGTGTCTTGGTGTTGTCCTCCTTGGGTCCTTTCTGTTGGGAGTTCTGTGTATTTCCATGGTCTGTTCAATTATTTCCTCTCCCAGTTTGGTGAAGATTTCAGCAATTATTTCTTCAAAGACACTTTCTATCAATTTTTCTCTCTCTTCTTCTTCTGTTACTCCCATAATACAGATACTGTTCCTTTTGGATTGGTCACACAGTTCTCTTAATATTGTTTCATTCCTGGAGATCCTTTCATCTCTCTCTGTGTCAGCTTCTATGCATTCTTGTTCTCTGGTTTCTATTCCATCAATGGCCTCTTGCATCTTATCCATTCTGCTCATAAATCCTTCCAGAGTTTCTTTTACTTCTGTAATCTCTTTCCGGGTGTCTGTAATTTCCCTCTGGACTTCATCCCTTAGCTCTTGTATATTTCTCTGCATCTCCATCAGCATGTTTATGATTTTTATTTTGAATTCTTTTTCAGGAAGACCGGTTAGGTCTGTCTCCTTCTCTGGTGTTGACTCTGTGATATTTGTCTTCCTGTAATTTTGCCTTTTCTTGGTCATAGAGATAGTTTACAGAGCTGGCACTAGTGATGGCTGGAAGAACTTTCCTTCTTGTTGGTTTGTGGCCTTCCTCTCCTGGGAGAACAGTGACCTCTAGTGGCCTGTGCTGGGCAGCTGTACACAGACAGGGCTTCTGATTCCTTCCTGGCTGCTATGGAGTTTATCTCTGCTGTTGCTGTGGGCGTGACCTGCCTCGGGCTGCAGTTCCATTATGGTGGAGCAACATTGGAATGGGAGCGGCCAGGAGACTATATATCTCCATGAGGGGCCTCCGTGCTCCCTTTTGCTCAATGGGTTAGAGTGCCCAGAGTTCTCCCGATTCCCTGTCTCTGGACTAAGTGTCCCAGGATGGTTCCTTCCGGTTTTGGGGTCCCTGTCCCTTTAAGACTTCCAAAAAGCACTTGCCAAAAAACAATTAATTAATTAATTAATTAAAAATAAATAAATAAATAAACCACTCACTTTTCTTTGTCCCGGGGCACCAGCCTCAGGGACCCACTCACAGTTCTTGCTGTCCTGTTTCCCTAGTATCCAGGACCCCACGCATGCACTTTGTCTGTGCTATGGTCCGGATGGCTGGTGCTGGGTGTTTAGTAGTCCTGAGCTCCCTCTCCCTCCCCACTCTGACTCCTCTCCTCCCGCCAGGATCTGTGGTGAGGGGCGTTCATGTCCCACCGGGCTGGGGCTTGTATCTTACCCCCTTTGTGAGGTGCTGGGTTCTCACCAGTGTGGATGTGGTCTGGGTGTTGTCCTGTGTCGTCTGGTCTCTATTTTAGGAAGAGTTGTCTTTGTTATATTTTCATATATATATATATGGTTTTGGGAGGAGATTTCCGCTGCTCTACTCATGCTGCCATCCTGGCTCCACCTCTATCTTTCATTTTTTAATAAGTGAATTTTACTCATGAATTTGTTCTTCAGAACCATTTTGACTAAATTCCAGCTTTTTCATACTTACATTCTCATTGTCATTAATTTAATTCTTTAAAATTTCTATTTTCTTGGCATCTTCTCCTCAACAAGTTATAAGAAAGTATACCTTAAAGTGAACAAATTGTAAACATTTTCTAAGAACTAACTTTTAATTTGGAGTTTATAATTTAATTGCAAGTAGAAATTCAATATTGCTTACATTGTATTGATTTTGTTATAGTTGTGAAATTCTTTGGGTCTATTACATGATCAATGCTATCAGTTAGAATTAGGTTTGGCTCTGACCAACAGGAAACCTAAACTTGTTGTGAGTTTATTTCTATCTTATGCAATATGATGGAAAATAGTGTGACATGAAAAATCTATTCCAATTCTTCAAGGATCCAAACCACTTGAATCTTTCTATTTTACTGTCTCTTAGTATGTTCTTTATCTTCATGGAAGGTCAAGTTCAAGACTAATATTTACAGTCCAAAGGTGAGGATTAAGGCATGACAAAAGAAATAATACCAGTCATGCACTAGTTGCCTCCTAAGGAATATTTCAAGAAACCATTACATGACAATTTACTTAGTTCTCTCTAAATTACTCTATCCAACACAAGTCTGGGATTTCCATGTGATACTCAGTCCTGTCTTTAGGTCCAGAGTTTGATCCTCTAAGTGACCCATAAACTAATGGATGATTTCTTTTCTTTGCAATCCTCCAAATACAGTGATTGAGAACATAGGAACAGTAAGTATACAAAAACACTCCATTCAGATAAAGGGATAATGTGAAAACTCAGCAGTAATTGGTTCACAGTACTGACCAAATCCTCCTAGATAAGAACTGGGAAGAATTAATCTCATTATATAGAATATATGCCATGACTAGTCAATCAGGTTCTGCTTTCTGGGAGGAATTTCCTTTTTCATTGTCCCCACAGTCCCGTGGCCTCAGTTTCTTACATAGTAAGCTGCAGAGTTTTATAGCTCACTTTATATGAGATGATATTGCTGACACTCTGATAGAACAGACTTCATTCTGAGTTCTTTAAATGCATATACACTATGATTTATCATAGTGGTGTCGGTGTCCACTATTTCAGTTAACTCAATGCTAAGACACTTCATTATGCTGGGTGTATGGTGTGTTCTTATAAACAACATATTGCTATTTGTGCAAATATAAACGATAGACTACGTTGACTACTATACGTATCTTGCTTAGTTTCCTCCTGGTTGAGTGTCTGATTATTCAAAACTGTTTACATGAGTGGGATTATTAAGTGATTCAAGAGTCCAGGGATATATCATGTGACTAGGCAGTATTCATAGTTAGAATTTCACAAATCTCTTAGGATAGTTTATTACAATTTAATTTAAGACAACTATTATTGAACTTAGAATTATGTTTATATATATCAGAAATGTATGTATGTCAAAGCAATTTCACTTAAGACTACTTTAGACAATCTCAAGGTCTTTTGTATTTTTACTATTCTTACATCAATAAAATGAGCAATTTAGGGTAGATATGAAGTGAATGAAAATTAGCACATTTAATGGTAAAGGATGAAAAGTTACATAGTGATCTGATCTCACATACTGATTTATTGCATCAACATAAATTAGAAATGGAAAGACATGCAGAATTTTCCTAATTTCTGTTTTAGAGAAATGTTCTACAACTTGAACCACTAATTGTTAAAATACAATATCTAAACATGTCAACACCTATTAAATATAGGGGAAATGTATAATTATTCAAACTTAATTTTCTATAGTTTTTCTGAAACCTAAATCATAAGCAGTTTAGTTTCCCTTCTTTACCAACTTTTAAAAGGCTAAACTTGTTTATTTGAATAAACTGTGCAACATTTATATGTATCATTTTAATTGTATGAATCAAATTATATTACCCATATGTAATCTATTTATATAATAAATTAGACTCATTTCTCTTTACACTAACAATAGCAGACTTGTAATTAAGATTCATAAGAATAAAAAAACTACTCAAATTTTTTTACCAGATACTAAGATGTCGCGTGCCCTGTCCTTGCCGGCAAGAACAGCATGCAACAACAGCAGGATTCTTCTGCAGAAAGCTTTATTCTTCAGCTCTTTGTGAAACAAATGAGTTGGGCAGGACCCAGAGGGGAAGGAGAGGCTTACTTATATAGTTCTCATGCTCTGACCTGGTTGGTGCGGCTCCATATGCCTTATTAGCATAACCATTTGGTGGGTCTCATTGGTCCTTATGCCAAGGCGCAATTAGCATGTAGTTTAGTGGTGTGGGATGATTTGTCATTAGGAAGTTCGGGGCCTTCCGGCTGCCCTGCATTGGGCGCTATTTTCTGAGCGCGGCTGCCAACATCTCCCCCTTTTTTGTCTAACAGAAGCTCAAGGCGGAACTTGCCAGCAGAGGCGGAGACAGAGGCCTGACCTCCATCATACTTCCTGATGCCCCCTTTTTGGAGAGGGGTTCTGGGCATCTACCCCTATGCAGTCAGGCATGCCTCTCAGAGGGGTCCAAGACCTCTTGCAGTGCTTTGCCTCGCATCCTCTGGCTGGCGTTGGGACCGCTTGGTACAAAGGGTTTGGACCTTTTTTCTCAACCCTCTTGCACCATGAGCTTCTTAAAGAAAGCTGTGATTAAGCATTGAGGTACTCGGGCCTGGTGCAGTGCCACATGGGCTCAGGGTGCAAGAGCTACCTCAAGCTAAAGCCGAGCTTCCTTCTTAAGCATGTTGAGCCACACTTGGGGAGAGGCGCCAACGTCTATCGCCATTAGGGCTTGAGCAAGGATCACCTTGTCCTGCTTATGTTGGTTGCGGAGTCTGCATAACAACCAGAGTAAGAGCATGAGACCTCCAAGCAGGAACACGCCCATCCCAGCCATGCCCGCCCACTCCTTGACGTGGGAGAGAGCTCTGAGGAACCAGGAAGAGAGTCCTTCCGCTACGGAGATATCTAGACGGGTGGAGTTGATGTGGATAATTTCTCGCCGCAGCTCTTCTAGTGTCCCATCGAAGTCTTGGGACCAGTTTCCTGAAAGATACTGGGACAGGCCTCGTGACAGATTAGTGAAAGCATTTAATACTTCTGTTAGTGATCCTGGCTTGTTTGTGGCTCTGTAATATGGCTGCAGCTAGGCCCGCGTTGGTGAGTGGCCCTCCTATTTCTCTACAGGCTTTCAACCAGGCGTGTATCCCTTTTTGTTTCCAGGGTGTTATCGCCTGTCTGCATTCCTTGGTACATTGTTCAAATACTAATTGCTCCACTAGGGGCATTGCTTGTTCCTGATCTCCAAATATTCTGCCTGCGGCCTCCATCATACGAGCGACAAAGTCAGAAAATGGCTCGCTCGGCCCTTGAATAATTTTTGTCAAATTGCCGGACACTTCTCCTTTGTTGGTGAGGGCTTTCCATGCCTTGGCGGCGCACGTGTTTATTTGTGCATATACCTGTAAGGGGAAGGCGGTCTGGTTGGCTACCCACTGTCCTTGGCCCGTCAGCATATCATATGACCACGCAGGCTGTCCTTCGGCCGCGTTTGCGCGTGCCTGGGTCATACTGATATCATGCCACAATGCCTTCCATTCTATGTATTGCCCCATACTAGAAAGGCATGCCTTAGTTACATATTGCCAGTCTGCGGGTGTCATGGCTGTCTCTGTTAATCTCTCAACTTGTGCTATGGTATAGTTGGCACTGACCCCATACGCTCGAACGGATTCCGCTAAGTCTTTAACTTGTTTATGACTCAGGGGTTGGTGAGAGCGTACGCCATTATCCTCAAATACAGGAAACATTTGTCTAATTGCCTGAAGAGTATCTGGGTGGCAAAAGGAGAGTGCGCCACTCACGTAAGGTGGCGGGGCAACGGGCGTCGGGGGACACCCTACTTTCATTTTTTCCTTGGTCCGCTTTTCAACTTTGCTGGTTCCCTTACTTCTGCACTCTGCGGTTTTATTTTCTTCCCCTTCCTCTGCAGACGTTAATTCCTCCTCAGATTCCCTATTGGAGAGTTGGAGGTCCCTCAACTCTTTCCAGGGGTATTTACTATTTTCTCCGAGGCGATCGTCACTCGCTTCTCGGGGCTCTTTCGCTTTTGCCCTAGGCGGGCTTTCTCCCTCACTCTGAGGTTTCTTTACCTTCGTTTTTGTGGCCTTTTTTCGGCCGCGCGCGCTCTCTGTTTCCCGTTCCGTTTCTGACATGCTCTCTTGGATATCTGTCAATGCTCTCTGACCTTCTTTTATTACCTTTTCACATCTCTCATCTTGCAGACAAGCTCTAATCAGTTTCCAGAGGGGCCTGGTGCCTCCCCTCAGGCTACCCTCCTCCTCCTCTCTATCAAGATCTTTCCCCAGTTTGTCCCAGCTCGGGATTGAGAGGGACCCTGAACAAATGAACCAGGGGGCCACACGGTCTATCTCCTTCACAAAAGATCCTAAGACTTTGCTGGAGACCTTCAAGTTTCACTCTTTGAGAGCTGTCTGCAGCGCCGTGACTAATGACGGTGCATTCCCCATGGTGCCTCCTTATTTACAGAGAACCATCAACCATTATCCTAAAAAGCAGGGGCCTCTCGGAACTTACCCCTCCGGGCTTTCTTCTGACCTGCAGTTCTGAATCCTCTCCAGATGTCTGAAGGGTCCTCCCTGTGCCGGTGATGTTCTGGTTCCCGGGATTCGGCACCACTTGTCGCGTGCCCTGTCCTCGCCGGCAAGAACAGCATGCAACAACAGCAGGATTCTTCTGCAGAAAGCTTTATTCTTCAGCTCTTTGTGAAACAAATGAGTTGGGCAGGACCCAGAGGGGAAGGAGAGGCTTACTTATATAGTTCTCATGCTCTGACCTGGTTGGTGCGGCTCCATATGCCTTATTAGCATAACCATTTGGTGGGTCTCATTGGTCCTTATGCCAAGGCGCAATTAGCATGTAGTTTAGTGGTGTGGGATGATTTGTCATTAGGAAGTTCGGGGCCTTCCGGCTGCCCTGCATTGGGCGCTATTTTCTGAGCGCGGCTGCCAACACTAAGACCATTTTAATGATACAAACATATGAGAAAAATCTGGGGGTGGATCACTGTGATACAATTTTAAATGAAAGCATATGTGATATGAATTCTTAGGAAGGGCAACTGGACACCTTTTAAACTATATTATTGATTTTTATACACTTGCCTCTGTATAAGTCTGTGGAAGAGGTTAGCACTAACTTCAAATTAGAATGACATCTAAAGTTAGAAATTATAAAATTACCATGAAGATGAAATAAAAATTTAACTGTAAAGATACTAGCAGATTTAAAATTTACAGGACATGACTAACTTTAAAGTTCTTAAATAAGTTCCACAATAATGTAATCTATATGGTTTAGTATCATTTCATATAGACGCACATAATTTTTTAACAATCAAAAGGATTATTATTTCATAAGAGAGAAATAAGTAAAATTTATTTCCAGTTTGTAGATGATTTAGGTTGGACAAAAAAATTGGTAGTTTCATTTTATACTAGTTTTTGTATTCAAAGTTTAGTACATAATTTGAATGGACAATTAACTGGATTGTATGTATTATTTTGTTGAGATAAATTTTAGGATATGTTACATTTAGAAAGAGTCTTCACATCTGTAGCTCTGGGGAGAGGAAATCCTGGGGCAAAATACTTCTAAAACTAAAATCAGTAAAAGGGAGAAATAAACTTTAAAACCTCCTTATTGCTTACAAACTGCGGTCTGGGAGCTGTCTCTCTCCTGCTCCAGCAGAAGCAACCAAAGCCTCCCCCCAACAACTCAGTTCAGATAAGCCTTCTGTCGCCCAGGTAATTACCCACTGATATGGAGATGAACTACTTCTCTACACCCCTTAGGAAAGCCTGTTGATATGGCGATGCACTAAAGGCAGGCAAAAGGTTCTGGAAATACTACAACTTTACCCACAGGCCACCCCTCCAGAAAGTTCACCTTACAGTCTGCTTGTTCCCAACCCTGGGTAAGAAAACCAAGGCAGTAGCTGAACAGGTAGAGGGTTCAGGGGAATCATCAAATGGCAGCTGCAGCCAGGGGGTGCATCCAGGCCACAGGAACTGCAGAAGAAAATAAACTTAAGGGCAATAAAATGCATGTTTTAATGACACCAGCATAGGCATATCCTGTCCATCAGGTAAGATATATGCAAGAAAATGGTCCTGTGAAAGAACAGTGGCAGAAATGGATCTCACCCTGGTCTAGTATACCAGACTTTCACCCACCTCCCTGTGGGAATTAAATATGGGTCAATACATGTACTGGCCATCAAGATAAAACAAAACTTCCCCATAATATGCTCTTACCTCTCAGATGCATTGGGTATACTACCATAATCTTTGGGGGCCACTCTATTTTTACTCCAGGAACACACAGGAGACCAGCTTCCAGGACTTTTCCTCAAGGTGCCAGAATGGCCAGCCTTCACTGGTCCAAGTGTCAAAATGTCTAGGGCCACATCCATTCAACACTGTCTCTGGGTTTTAATGCAGTAGGGGCTGGCAGCAGGATGTTGCTCTACTGGCCATATCCTGGCTTCAAAAACTCTTCTTTGGTTTGCACGTATAGTTGTATAGGAGAGGAAGCAATATGAGTTAGTATATCCACAGGGTTCAAGGCTCCTTTTTAGAGCTTCTCATTCAAACACTGTAGCACTGTCCATAAATGAACTGACTAGCCCCATACACTATTGGGTCTGACTTCAGGCCAGATTTCAAGAAACCATTGTACCTATCTATCATGCCTGCCCTAGTAGGGCTATATGGTACATGAAATTTCCACATTGTTCCTAATTGCTGTACCCATTTTTATAACGCACATCTAATAAAGTGTGTGACTTGATTGTACTCAATCACCTGTGGCAGACCATAGACTGCAAAGAGGCACTCTAGACCCCTCGATGGTTTGCTGACCTAAATGATATTCAGGAAAAGCAACCAATAGGCCAATAGCTGTATCAACACAAGTCACATAATATACAGTAACAGTCTTAGTCTGACAAGAGGCCCATAGGTCTTGCCTTAACTCTTGCCTCCCAAAAGAGCCAGTGACCAACTATCCAGTTGGCATGGTACCATGTCAGTAGCCACCCACAGGGTCAAGCCTTGAAAGATAGCCCAGCTGTCCATGCAGACAACTACTGGGGAGGGCTCCTGGGTGATCATGATCCATACTGCCTGCAACTCAGTCCATTGACTGCTCTTCCCCTCTCCATCCCCCATCCATATTGTCTCAGTCTTAGGATGGAAAGCCACAGCCCTCCACTTCAGGGGCTGCCCACTACTGGAGCCATCTGTGTGCCAAGGATCTTCAGGAATAGGGGCTTTTCCTTCCTGATAAGGACTCTCGGCTACCAATGGCTCAAAAGCAAGTTATTATTGCTTTCCACTTCTATATATCACTGGCCCCAGTAAGTGTTGGAGTTCTCCACTTATGAGGCTAGTACAGAGGGTGCTATGCTGCTATAAATATGTGCCCATTTAGCCAGTGTAGGCATCTGTGCCATGCCACTCTGTGGTATTTGGGTCCAGTCTTGCACCCACCCAAGGAAGGGATAGGTGGTTATTACCTTGGTCAGAGCTGTTCTGGCAATGGCCTCTGTAGCCAGCGAGGCATGGTAAACAGCAGCCAGTTGCTTCTCTATCAAGTGTACCACACCTCTGCTCTTATCCATAGTTGTGACCAGAATCCAATACATTGGCATGTCCGTTCAAGCTGCTGCCAACGACCCCATCCATAACCATCTTTGGTTACTTGAACATCTAGCTCACAGGGCCTTGATGAGTAAATTACACTCAAAGCCTTATGGCCTCTACTGTTAGCTTAGCAGCAGTAAAAGCAGCTGCACCACATGTCTCATCCCAGTCCCACCTGATGCCCTTTCATACCAACTGGCATAAGGGCTTCAGAATTTGTGCCAAGTGTAGGGTAAACACTCTCAGGTAGCCCAAAAAATCCAAAATTTCTTGTAATATTGCCACAGTGGTAGGGGTAGGGAAAGCCTGAACCTTGTCTATGACTGCTTCAGGAATAACTTTAGTTTTATACAACCAGACAACCTCCAAGAATTTTGCCAACAAAACAGTTCCTTGAACCTTGGTGCTGTTCACAGCCCATCCTTTCTCCTGAACATGTTGCAGCAGTTTAGGTACTACACCTTATAAATCTGAAAGATAATCAGACATGAGCATAAAAGCACCAATGCAGTGATACAGCCAAACCATTTGTGGTCTCTTCCATGTGGCCAAGTCCTGGGCTACAAGTCTGTAACAGGTGGTGAGTCTGTGGAGGTATCCCTCTGGAAGTTCAGTGAATGTCCACTGCCGGCCTTCCCACCTGAAGACAAACTGTTCCTTGCTTTCCTCTGCTTTGTCAATAGAGAAGAAAGCATTGGCAAGATCTACTACATAATGATACTTTCCCAGTTCATGGCTGAGGATGTGCAGAATGGTTGCTATAGAGGAGACAGCATCATGTAAAGGGGATGTGACTTTATTCAATTCCCTGTAGTTCATGGTCATATGCCAGGAGCTGTCTGGCTTTCTCACTGGCCACTCTGGGGCATTAAAAGGACTGTGAGTGGGCTTTATGATGCCCACAATCTTCTCCAACTCCTGTAGAGTTTCTCCAATTTCCTTGTGCCCCCGCCTCCCCAGGCAATTTATACTGCTAAGTATTTGTCACCCACTGAGGTACAGACAGAGCTATAGGTGAGTGCTTAGCATGTCCCCTCAGAACTGCCTTTACCATACATACCTTCAGTCTGAACTTGCCTGCAGTGGTCTGTAACCAGAGGCCCTGCAGGATGTATATGCCCAAAATATATTCATGGATGGGAGAAATGTACACAATATACTCCTTTGGGAGTAAATGTCCTATCCCTAATGGGATTTGGTATTTTTTCACCCTAATTTCCTTACCCCATAGCCATCTATCACAGTAGGGGTCCTGGGAGAATGCTCAGGGCTGCCGTAAATCAGAGAACACTCAGCTCCTGTGTCCACCAGTGCCAGGACACATTGTACATTCACAGGGGACCAATGAATTGCTAATTTTACATGTGACCTCCGGTCCCCACCATGTTCCCCAAGATGGGGGGTCTTGAATCCCCTTCAGTGGAACCATATTACCCAATTGCCCTCCTGTGAGGGTGAGGGCTCAGGTGAATCCTGAGTACTGTCCCCCAGGAAGTTTTGCAGGAACACAGGCCAGGCATGAGAACTTGACTCTGGTTTCTGTGTCCTGGACCTTAGTGGCTGGAATTGCTGCTCTGGCTTTAATTGGTGCCAAAGTTTTAACAAAATTCTATTGGGTTGCCCATCAAGTTTTTCTTTCACTACCCTGGCCTTTGTCAAATCAACCCACATCTTGGTCCTTGACACCTTCATGGGGCCTTTTGCACCTCTCTTTTCAGTCATAGCCTTCCCCAGATCTACTAAAGTACGAGTAGCCTCACTTAAGGGTTGCTCTATGTGGGGGGAAAGAGTAGTCACTAGGGATCCACAGAGAGATGTGGGAGCTGTATGCAGCATCAGATTTATTTCTACAGTGAATAACTCCTTATTGGGGCTCTGGGAGCCCATATTATAGATTATATTTTTCACACCCAATTCCCACAATACCTGTTGGAGCTCTAATACATTATCCAAGTAGTAGTTAAATATGGTAAATCAGCCTGATTAGGCGAAACTGCCCTGATGGCAGCTGTTAGCCATTCCAGAAGTGTCTGATTCCCTGAGGTATGATGGGCACTTTGCAACTGCAGCCTGAGGGAAGTGTGAGTCATCAGGGAAGTCAGTCTACTCATTTCACGACCCAACATAACAATGTTTTCCACCCCCATATCCCAGAGTCAGAAAAACCATATAGGCAGAAATTCCTATGGCTTTTGCCTACACTGGGCACTCATGTCCTCTAGCTCATCCTGGGTATAAGGGCAAGGGCAGAGCTTGGAGTGCTCCACAACCTGGGTAGGGGGAGGCTCCTCCCTATGAGGAGCCTGTGGCTGTTTTGTATATATATATATATTTTTTTCAGTTCCCCTGATTTATTATTCTCCATGCACTTACTATCATTTACCGTATCATATACATGCACTGATTTATTTATTTATTTATTTATTTATTTATTTATTTATTTATTTATTTATTTTTTAATTTTATTTTTTAATTTTTATTTTTTTGGGAGGGCATCTCTCATATTTATTGATCAAATGGTTGTTAACAACAATAAAATTCTGCATAGGGGGGTCAATGCTCAATGCACAATCATTAATCCATCTCAAGCCTAGTTCTCATCAGTCTCCAATCTTCTGAAGCATAACGAACAAGTTCTTACATGGTGAATGAATTCTTACATAGTGAATAAGTTCTTACATGGTGAACAGTACAAGGGCATTCGTCACAGAAACTTTCGGTTTTGATTACGCATTATGAATTATAAACAATCAGGTCAGATATGAATATTCGTTTGATTTTTATACTTGATTTATATGTGGATCCCACATTTCTCCCTTTATTATTATTATTATTTTTATTTTTAATAAAATGCTGAAGTGGTAGGTAGATGCAAGATAAAGGTAGAAAACATAGTTTAGTGTTGTAAGAGAGCAATTGTAGATGATCAGGTGTGTGCCTGTAGACTGTGTTAATCCAAGCTAAACAAGGGCCTTAAAACATCCACGGATGCAGATTTCTCTCAAAACAGGGGGGGTGAGGTTCTAAGCCTCACCACTGTTGATCCCCAATTTCTCACCTGATGGCCCCTGCGACTGTGCCTGTCTTAGGTTGTTCCTCCCTTGAGGAATCTTACCTGTCTCTGGCTAACCAGTCATCTTCCGGGGCCATACAGGGAAATGTAAAGTTGGTGAGAGAGAAGCCAGATTGTTTGAAAAGGTTAGCTTTTTACTTCTTTGCACATTTATGCCCTGTGGCTTCTATGCCCAGCACTTGTCTCGAGGTATCTTTACCACCTGGAGGAATTATGATGCTTGATAAATTCTATATGAGGCATGAATTCTATTTAAGGGTTGTAATTAGGAAGGAAGAAGAAAAGCTATAGAGGTAGCATATGGAAGAAAACATGGGAGGATTGATTATTTCCTTGCCATATCTTCTTGTAGAGTAACTTAAACATGTATAGGTTTTAAACTACTAACTACCTTGTGCACACATATTAACATAATAGGAATATAGTGACATAAACTAAGCAAATCTATAATTATCAGCCATCTCCAGTGAAGCCAAGAAAACCAGTTAGGCACCCTAGGCATTTGTGAGAATTTGTCTATGATATGATGGATATTGTCCAACTGTACTTGAACAGTCTGAGAGAAATAAGAAAAATTGAAGCAACCCATTTCTGGGATCTGTTCACATCCCATATGTTCTTTTAACCGTAGATACTCTATAGTCATAAGATTTTGGAGCGCTACAACTTGCACCCCTCCCAACTCCTGGTTGAGTTCCAACAGCACAGATCCACTCAAATTCATTGTCTCACTGTATGCACATGCCAGCCTAGACATCTCCCTCCACATTCCAGTGGCAAGTCCAGGAAACTGTGGGACGGACACAGCCACAACCGCAGCATCGCCCGGATCCCTGTGGAGGCTTTTTGATGATCATCCCCCGGCACGAGTCTTCCAGAGAGTGCTGATACCGGAAGCTCCTCCTCATATCGTATCTTAGTTCAATTTCTGGGTAGCCAAGCTAGGCCTTGATCTTCTGCATAAAAAAAACAGACCCTTTGCCCACACTTTGACATGCCCTCTATACCACTGTGTAGAACTCATTGGAGGTCAGCACACAGGAACTGCTTTTTTATTATTTTTATTATTTTTATTTTTATTAAGAGAAAGGAATATTATCAGAAAAGACTACCTCCATAGCCGATCATCTGACACCCTTTAAGTGATCAAAATTAAGGATATTTAAAGCCTTAATCTTTGATTTACCAATAGTTTTATCCTATCAAGGAGAAATCCCACGTTTCTTTCTTTCTTTCTTTTTTTTCCTTTTGTTTATTTTTTTAAATCTTTAATCTGCACTTACATGAAGAATACTGTGTTTACTATGCTCTCCCCTATACCAAGTCCCCCTAAAAACCACATTACAGTCACTGTCTATCAGCATAGCAAAATGTTGTAGAATCACCACTTGTCCTCTCTGTTGTACAGCCCTCCCTCCCCTTTCTCCCTCCCCCCATGCATGCTAATCTTAATACCCCCTTTCTTCTTCTCCCCTTATTCCTCCCTGACCACCCATCCTCCCCAGTTCCTTTCCCTTTGGTACCTGTTAGTCCATTTTTGGATTCTGTAATTCCACTGCTGTTTTGTTCCTTCAGTTTTTCCTTTGTTCCTATACTCCTCAGATGAGTGAAATCATTTGGTATTTCTCTTTCTCTGCTTGGCTTATTTCACTGAGCATAATACTCTCCAGCTCCATCCATGTTGCTGCAAATGGTTGGATTTTTCCACTACTTATGGCTGAGTAGTATTCCATTGTGTATATGTACCACATCTTCTTTATCCATTCATCTACCGATGGACATTTAGGTTGCTTCCAATTCTTGGCTATTGTAAATAGTGCTGAGATAAACATAGGGGTGCATATGTCTTTCTCAAACTTGATTGCTGTGTTCTTAGGGTAAATTCCTAGGAGTGGAATTCCTGGGTCAAATGGTAGGTCTGTTTTGAGCATTTTGATGAACATCCATATGCTTTCCACAATGGTAGGACTAATTTACATTCCCACCAGCAGTGTAGGAGGGTTCCCCTTTCTCCACAGCCTCGCCAACATTTGTTGTTGTTTGTCTTTTGGATGGCAGCCATCCTTACTGGTGTGAGGTGATACCTCATTGAAGTTTTAATTTGCATTTCTCTGATAATTAGCGATGTGGAGCATCTTTTCATGTGTCTGTTGGCCATCTGTATATCTTTTTTAGAGAACTGTCTGTTCAGTTCCTCTGCCCATTTTTTAATTGGCTTATTTGTTTTTTGTTTGTTGAGGTGTGTGAGCTCTTTATATATTCTGGACGTCAAGCCTTTATCAGATCTGTCATTTTCAAATATATTCTCCCATACTGTAGTGTTCCTTTTTGTTCTATTGATGGTGTTTTTCATTGTACAGAAACTTTTCAGCTTAATGTAGTTCCACTTGCTCATTTTTGCTTTTGTTTCCCTTGCCTGGGGAGATATGTTCAAGAAGAGGTCACTCATGTTTATGTCTAAAAGGTTTTTGCCTATGTTTTTTTCCAAGAGTTTAATGGTTTCATGACTTACATTCAGGTATTTGATCTATTTTGAGTTTACCATTGTATATGCGGTTAGACAATGGTCCAGTTTCATTCTCCTACAATGAGCTGTCCATTTTTGCCAGCACCATCTGTGGAAGAGACTGTCATTTTGCCATTGTATGTCCATGGCTCCTTTATAAAATATTAATTGACCATATATGTTTGGGTTAATTTCTGGAGTCTCTAATCTGTTCCACTGGTCTGTGGCTCTGTTCTTGTGCCAGTACCAAATTGTCTTGATTACTATGGCTTTGGGGTAGAGCCTGAAGTTGGGGAGTGAGATCCCCCCTACTTTATTCTTCTTTTTCAGGATTGCTTTGGCTATTCGGAGTCTTTGGTGTTTCCATATGAATTTTTGAATTATTTGTTCTAGTTCATTGAAGAATGTTGCTGGTAATTTGATAGAGATTGTATCAAATCTGTATATTGCTTTGGGCAGGATGGCCATTTTGAAGATATTAATTCTTCCTAGCCATAAGCATGGGATGAGTTTCCATTTGTTAGTGTACCCTTTCATTTCTCTTAAGAGTGACTTTTAGTTTTCAAGGTATAGGTCTTTCACTTCTTTGGTTAGGTTTATTCCTAGGTATTTTATTCTTTTTGATGCTATGGTGAATGGAATTGTCTTCCTGATTTCTCTTTCTATTAGTTCAGTGTTAGTGTATAGGAAGGCTACAGATTTCTGTGTGTTAATTTTGTATCCTGCAACTTTGCTGTATTCCAATATCAGTTCTAGTAGTTTTGGAATGGAGTCTTTAGGGTTTTTTATGTAAAGTATCATATCATCTGCAAATAGTGACAGTTTAACTTTTTCTTTAGCAATCTGGATTCCTTGTATTTCTTTATTTTGTCTGATTACTATGGCTAGGACCTCCAGTACTATGTTAAATAACAATGGGGAGAGTACGCATCCCTGTCTGATTCCCAATCTCAGAGGAAATGTTTTCAGCTTCTCGCTGTTCAGTATAATGTTGGCTGTGTGTTTATCATATATGGCCTTTATTATGTTGAGGTTCTTGCCCTCTATTCCCATTTTTCTGAGAGTTTTTATCATGAATGATGTTGAATTTTGTCAAATGCTTTTTCAGCATCTATGGAGATGATCATGTGGTTTTTGTCTTTCTTTTTGTTGATGTGGTGGATGATGTTGATGGATTTTCGAATGTTGTACCATCCTTGCATCCCTGGGATGAATCTCACTTGGTCATGGTGTATGATCCTTTTGATATACTGTTGAATTCTGTTTGTTAATATTTTATTCAGTATTTCTGCATCTACATTCATCAGGGCTAGTGGTCTGTAATTTTCTTTTTTGGTGGGGTCTTTGCCTGGTTTTGGTATTAGGGTGATGTTGTCTTCATAGAATGAGTTTGGGAGTATTCCCTCTTCTTCTATTTTGTGGAACACGTTAAGGAGAATGGGTATTATGTCTTCTCTTTGTGTCTGATAAATTTCCGAGGTAAATCCATCCGGCCCCGGGGTTTTGTTCTTGGGTAGTTTTTTGATTACTGTTTCAATTTCTTTGCTTGTAATTGGTTTGTTTAACTTTTGTGTTTCTTCCTTGGTCAGTCTTGGGAGGTTGTATTTTTCTAGGAAGTTGTCCATTTCTTCTAGGTTTTCCAGCTTGTTGGCATATAGGTTTTCATAGTAGTCTTTAATAATTCTTTGTATTTCTGTGGAGTCTGTCGTGATTTTTCCATTCTCATTTCTGATTATGTTGATTTGTGTTGACTCTCTTTTTCTCTTAATAAGTTGGGCTAGAGGCTTATCTATTTTGTTTATTTTCTCAAAGAACCAGCTCTTGGTTTCGTTGATTTTTGCTATTGTTTTATTCTTCTCAATTTTGTTTATTTCTTCTCTGATCTTTATTATGTCCCTCCTTCTGCTAACTTTAGGCCTCATTTGTTCTTCTTTTTCCAGTTTTAATAATTGTGATGTTAGACTATTCATTTGGGATTGTCCTTCCTTCTTCAAGTGTGCCTGGATCGCTATATACTTTCCTCTTAATTCTGTTTTGCTGCATCCCACAGAATTTGGGGCTTTCTGTTGTTGTTGTCATTTGTTTCTATATATTCCTTGGTCTCTATTTTGATTTGTTCATTGATCCATTGATTAGTTAGAAGCATGTTGTTAAGCCTCCATCTGTTTCTGAGCCTTTTTATTTTCTTTGTAGAATTTATTTCTAGTTTTATACCTCTGTTGTCTGAAAAATTGGTTTTTAGAATTTCAATATTTTGGAATTTGCTGAGGCTCTTTTTGTGAGCTAGTATGTGGTCTATTCTGGAGAATGGTCCATGTGCACTTGAGAAGAATGTATATCCTGTTGTTTTTGGATGTAGAGTTCTATAGATGTCTATTAGGTCCATCTGTTCTAGTGTGCTGTTCAGTGTCTGTGTGTCCTTACTTATTTTCTGCCCGGTGGATCTATCCTTTGGGGTGAGTGGTGTGTTGAAGTCTCCTAAAATGAATGCACTGCAGTCTGTTTCCCTCTGTAGTTCTGTTAGTATTTGTTTCACACATGCTGGTGCTCCTGTGTTGGATGCATATATATTTAGAATGGTTATATCCTCTTGTTGGACTGAGCCCTTTATCATTATGTAGTGTCCTTCTTTATCTCTTGTTACTTTCTTTGTTTTGAAGTCTATTTTTTCTGATATTAGTACTGCAACCCCTGCTTTCTTTTCACTGTTGTTTGATTGAAATATGTGTTTCCATCCCTTGACTTTTAGTCTGTGCCTGTCTTTGGGCTTGAGGTGAGTTTCTTGTAAGTAGTGTATAGATGGGTCTTGCTTTTTTATCCATTCTTTACTCTGTGTCTCTTGATTGGTGCATTCAGTCCATTTACATTCAGGGTGACTATTGAGAGATATGTGCTATTGCCATTATAGGCTTTAGAATCGTGGTTACCAAATGTTCAAGGTTAGCTTCTTTAGTATCTTACTTTCTAACTTAGCTCGCTTATTGAGCTGTTATATACACTGCCTGGAGATTCTTTTCTTCTCTCCCTTCTTATTCCTCCTCCTCCATTCTTCATATGTTGGGTGTTTTGTTCTGTGCTCTTTTGAGGAGTGCTCCCATCTAGAGCAGTCCCTTTAGGATGCCCTGTAGAGGTGGTTTGTGGGAAGCAAATTCCCTCAGCTTTTGCTTGTCTGGGAATTGTTTAATCTGCCACACATTTAATTGATAGTCGTGCTGGATACAGTATCCTTGGTTCAAGGCCCTCCTCTTTCATTGCATTAAATATATCATGCCATTCTCTTCTGGCCTGTAGGGTTTCTGTCCAGAAGTCTGATGTTAGCCTGATGGGTTTTCCTTTATAGGTGACCTTTTTCTCACTAGCTGCCTTTAAAACTCTTTCCTTATCCTTGGTAATTGCCATTTTAATTATTATGTGTCTTGGTGTTGTCCTCCTTGGATCCTGTCTGTTGGGATTCTGTGTATTTCCGTGGTCTGTTCGATTATTTCCTCCCCCAGTTTGGGGAAGTGTTCAGCAATTATTTCTTCAAAGAGACTTTCTATCCCTTTTCCTATTTCTTCTTCTTCTGGTACCCCTATAATACGAATATTATTCCTTTTGGATTGGTCACATAGTTCTCTTAGTGTTGTTTCATTCCTGGAGATCCTTTTATCTCTCTCTATGTCAGCTTCTATGCATTCCTGTTCTCTGGTTTCTATTCCTTCAATGGCCTCTTGCATCTTATCCATTCTGCTTATAAATCCTTCCAGGGTTTGTTTCACTTCTGTGATCTCCTTCCTGACATCTGTGATCTCCCTCTGGACTTCATCCTATTGCTCTTGCATTTTTCTCTGCATCTCATTCCATTGCTCTTGCATTTTTCTCTCCATCTCTGTCAGCATGTTCATGATTTTTATTTTGAATTCTTTTTCAGGAAGACTGGTTAGGTCTGTGTCCTTCTCAGGTGTTGTCTCTGTGATGTTTGTCTGCCTGTAGTTTTGCCTTTTCATGGTGATAGAGATAGTTTGCAGAGCTGGTACGAGTGACAGCTGGGAGAGCTTTCTTTCTTGTTGGTTTGTGGCCTTCCTCTCCTGGGAGAATAGCGATCTCTAGTGGCTTATGCTTGGCAGCTGTGCGCAGACAGGGCTTCAGCTACCTGCCTGGTTGGTTTGGAGTTTATCTCTGCTGTTGCTGTGGGCGTGGCCTGGCTGTGGCTGCTCCTGCAGTATGGTGGAGCCCTGTTGGAGGGGGAGCGGCCAGGAGGCTGTTTATCTCCGTAAGGGGCCTCTGTGCTCCCTGCTGCCCAGTGGGTTAGAGTGCCCAGAGATCCCCAGATTCCCTGCCTCTGGGATAAGTGTCCTGTCCTGCCCCTTTAAGACTTCCAAAAAGCACTCTCCAGACCAAAACAACAGCAACAATGAAAGAGAGAAAAAAAAAAGGGAAAAATGCGCGATGTTCTTCGTCCTCAGGCGCCAGTCTCAGGCACCCGCTCACCGGTCTTGCTGCCCTGTTTCCCTAGTATTGGGGTCCCTGTCCCTTTAAGGCTTCCAAAAAGCACTCGCCAAAAAAAAAAAAAAAAACCGCTCCCGTTTCTTTGTTCTCCAGCATCAGCCTCAGGCACCCACTCACCGGTCCTGCCGCTCTGTTTCCCTAGTATCCAGGACCCCATGTATGCACTGTGTCTGTGCTCTGGTCCAGAATCCTGGGGCTGGGTGTTCAGCAGTCCTGGGCTCTCTTTCCCTCCTGCTGACTCCTCTCCACCTGCCAGGGGCTGAGGGGAGGGGTGCTCAGGTCCTCCAGGACCTGGGCTTGTATCTTACCCCCTTCGTGAAGCACTGGGTTCTTGCAGGTGTGGATGTGGTCTGGATGTTGTCCTGTGTCCTCTGGTCTCTATTTTAGGAAGGGTTGTCTTTGTTATATTTTCATAGATATATGTGGTTTTTGGAGGAGATTTCCGCTACTCTACTCACGCCGCCATCCTGGCTCTGTTTTTATATTTTTAATTACAGCAAGGCAGCCTTTAATACAGGAGAGGCTGCTACCTTGGATGGTGGCCTCCACAGCAGATCAGCCAGTGGCCCCAACTCCTTTTCTGCCCATGGATCCTCCACCATCTCAGGGGATCAAGGCCCACTCTATCCTCCCCCTCCCCTATGGCCTCCTGCAACCCAGCTTTTCCTGTCACCTCCCACCTCGCCACTGCTAAGGAATCTTCCAGGAGTGTGACCTCTCTTTTCAATAACTGTCTCTCTTCCTTAAGGGCATCTCATAGGTTATCACCCAGCTCCTCCAAGCGATGCCAAAGTGTGTCTCTCTCCCACCTAAGTTCCTCTCTCTCTTCACTACCCTTCTTAATAATCCTCTCTTTCTCCTCATTAGCCCCCCTCTCTCTCCTGTATAACCCTCTCTCTCTCCTCAATAACATTTTCCACGAACTCAAGGAAGAGACCTCACTCAGGGCCTCTAAATAGTATTCTGTCTCATGTAAGGCTAATTCTGCAGCTTCCAGTGTCTCCACCTTTCCCCACTTCTGGGGAAGGCCCCACCACTCTAGGAGGTGCTTTACCCTAGACCATTTCCCCACTAGGAGTCCCAAATTGGAAGCCCCACAGAAAGAGAGAAGTTACAGGTGAAGCTGCTTATGATATAAAATGCTGACATATAAACAGTACAGTAAGAACAGGAAGGATTCCATCTGAAAGCTAAGATTCAATTTTAAAAATCAGGAAGTTAGGCAGTAAAATTCCTAACATATTCTTTAGCAAACAGACAATAACTAAATCCACTTTGAGGGCAGAACAGGTGGTCTTGATTGATATATTCCCAGAGGGAAGCTGCTATCCTGGAGACAAACTGACCAATTTCTTGTGTTAATTTTGCAGTTACCTGGAGGGCTGATAATAAAAGAAACAATGTCTCTCACTGGAGATAAGCATTTGGAGACCACTTTACAAGTACATGCCCCTGTCCTTTGAAAAATCCTTAAAAGAGGGAACTCCCAGCCTTTCAGCACATCTCCTGCCTGAGGACACCTGCACTTTTTTTCTCTTTCAGTGCGTATCTTTAAATAAAGCTTTCTCACTACTCAACTTACTGTGCTTTGTATTTTTGCTATCTCCTTCTATTTCCAAGTCTCCATTTTACCCCTGCTAAGTAGGGAGGGGCTGCTGAAAGCTCAGATTTGGGCCTGCGAGTTCCCCCACCTGGGTGACCTGGATGAAACTGCAGCTGCAGGAGCCCCCCTGAAAAGCTCCCTTCTTTGGGAAGTTGCAGAATACAATCTAACTCCATCCTGTGCTCTGTGGCTCCCCAAATCCCAGGGTGTCAGGGTGTAGTCCCCAATCAGAACAGGTTCAAAATGGACATGGGATGCCAAGTGACCCTGGCTTTAAGAGATGGCAAGGGAATCTGCCCTATACCAGGAAAATGTTTAGCAAACTTTCCCTCTGCACCTCAGTGTTTTCCTGCTCTCAGCTGCCTGCAACGCTGCTACCATTCATTTGTGCTCTCGTGCTAATGAATTCCTTCCTTAGCAACACTCTTCCTACCTGCTTGAGAATTATTTCTTGTTCAGAGTCAAGAACACTCCCCCATCCAGGTTGAAGTTTCACCTGGTGTGCAGGAAGAGACTTCTTAGATGTAGATGCCTGGCAACATTGCTGTATGAGGCATATGGATTCAACACCACATGGAAAGTGAATAAACAATTATTTCAAACAATGGGAATGAGTCAAATGGAAGCAAGTAAATGGGACAGTTATTAAAGATACCTTCATTTTGGCCCTCAATTATTCAAAAGATATTACTTTAAGTCTACATAGTTGATGAAAATTGACCTAAAAAAGTATTAAACCTTCAAGCTGCCAAACATCAGTGATCTATTTTAACTTTACCACAGTTTTTCTTACATACTTTATCATGAAGCAAGTACTGAGAATGTAGAAAAACAGGTAATTCATTGCTCTTACAACATTGCCAAATGCTTATTTTTTATTTTTATAAAATATTTTTTTACTTTACCCTGAAAGGTTAAGATGAGAGGAAAACTGTGTTTTGTAAGTCACAAACCAATGGAAATATCAAATCACCTACATTCTACTAAACTCAATGTATACCCCTTTAAAAAAATGGTGATTGACCATTCAAATTTTGTCTTTCAAGTAATGACACCTAAGGAGGGCCATGCAAACATAATTTTTGGAATGCAACTAGAAAAAGTTGAGCATCACACAATTTTCCATTCTCAATGCAATCATGAATATTCATGATAATATATCCATTTTAACTGTTTGGCACTAGTGTAAAGATTTTTGCATTAGCATGCCTGATAGAGTACAGTACATTACTGGAAGTTGAAATGAATGGTGGACTTTTTTAACCTTTATAAAATCTGTTTTTGAGTCCTTGCCTATTCCTTTTGCCTCTTTCACAGCAGCCAAAGCCATCAACTGAATAAAAAGACAGAAATTAAGTCAGCAAATACAAAGAATAACCAGAATGATTGCCAGGAAGAATAATGAGAATTTTCCAAATTCTACTGAATTACATTCCCAGGACACCAAATAGAGAGAAGCAACCATAATGTACACTTGCCCTCATATAAAATGACTTGAAACATAAGTTTTTCCTTCAACTTCTGTGAAGAATTTTAAAAGTCTGACATAAATTATGGAAGTTTTCTGAAGAATATAACTGTAAAGGATAAAGGAAATACACAGTAAGAAAAAGAGAAAAACAATTTGTTTTGCTATTTAAAAGGTGTAGTTCAATTAAGTTCAACTTGACAAATAGTTGAGTGCAAATTAGAACACCATACTCTAGTGAGTACAAAGCAATAACAACAAATAGGGATGGAGTATTTTCTGAAAAATATTAGCTTTAGGAAATGAAAAGCTAACCCTGCTTCTTAAACCTTTATGTATTTGATGTTTGCCAAGGTGGTTCCCAACTACTTTAAAAGTTAATGGAAACTACTTGGCACTTTTTATTCATCTTATGTAAGATATATGTTATCCTTTAAATAACCTGAATAACAAAGACTAATATAAACATGGAGAAAGATTGCTGAAAACTAAAAATCATCATTACTTCTTTCAAGATTTCTTTATTTTTTGCTTATTTTTCAAGAACTATATATACATAATGTCTTCTGCACGTTTGATAGAATAAATGGTAGAGAAGAATGGGCAATTTGAACAACTTGATGGAAAGGAAAGATAAGTGATCTCAAGCTGTGATTAAGCAAATGTTGGCAGGGAGGTATTCTCAGATACTGGGAAAATAGCAACAAATGATTTTTAAGTATATATAAAAGATATGTCGGTGAAATTTAAGGCAAGTCAGAATATTAACGATTTTTTTTCATAGAAAATAGAAAAATGTAAAGGATGTGCTAAGGAAAAACCTGAAAACCTGGACTGGATCGCTGATGGAATAACCAAGTGGCACTCGGAGGTCTTGGAGGGTTGAGTTTTATTTTATACTGGCAGGCTCAGAGGGGAGTAATCTCCCAAGGTTTGAGCCCCAAACAAAGGTAAGGGGAGCAATTAATAGATTTCTGCTTCTGTATCTGTAACGTTTTTATGTGTTCAGCAAGCAGGCAGCAAGCAAGGTGATAAAAGAGCTTTGGGGAGTAAGGATGAAGGGAAGGGGCACTGGGAGTGTTTGAGTGTTTCTTTTGAGAAGTGGAGGGGGTCACCTGGACTTGATCACTGACCTTGTAAATATTAAATGTCTTCCTTATCAGAGGAAAGGTCTTTAAATCTACCATGTTTGTCATTATTCCATCTATTTGAAGAATACACGATCATAAGGGAAATTAATGTAATTTTAAAAATATGTTTGATGCAAACTCACTGCTAGAATGGATCATAAAAGTAAGGAAAAGTGATTGTCCATGCCGGAGGAAGTTGAGATGTCAGAATTGTTGTGACAGATGGTGGTGTTATGGATTAGATGGCTCAGAGAAGTGGGTAACTTGGAATCAGGAAAATGCTCCATATCATTATGTACTACGGTAGGGCCCAAAGTATATACCAGTTGCCAAAAAAATACAGAGTGAATGATGAGGGAGTCCCAGCAACACTGAAAATTGGTGATGGTTTTCCTCTGCAGGTCACAGCTAATGGTACAAGTTGTTACAGAACTTAGTTCATTGATTGTAAAAGAGACTCTAAGATCCTAAAAACAGGAGAGGACAAGTGGCAGAATCTAACTGTCCTAGAAACTAGGAGTGACAATTAGGACAATGACTGGAAAAGTCATAATATCAGTCAAGGGAGTCTGAACTGTAAAAGGATTCTAGAACATAGTTTTCCCAGGAGCAAAGGATGGATTAATAGACCAAAACAAAATATTGTTTGCCTTGTACAAGAAGAATAAATCAAGGAAGAACAAAAATCTGAAGGCAAGTGTCTCAAAATAAGAGAAAAAAAAAGAATTCATGGATTCTTGTCAATTCTGAATGTGGGCTAAATTTTAGACCTATGAAACCATGGTGATTATATATGGCATAATCATGGTGTGTGATTATACCAGCTCTTCCTCAAAGAAGTCTGTGACTGATTACTTGGGTTACAGTGCATTGTAGAAAGAGGAATACAGTAACATTTTGAGGACTATTAAACAAAAATTCTGAGTTGACATTAATATCTAGAGAGATTGGTACCCTTAGAGTGTGAACACATGGGCAAAATGATGAATGGAGTCCTGTCTAAGTTGACCATACAGTGGCCCAGTGGACCCACAGATCCACCTGGACCCACTGATCTCCACACTCATAACTTTGATTTAGGTGTGTGGATAAAATGGGAGTTCTTGTGGCCAGGATTCACACCTGACCCTGGTTGACCAGCTCACTGCACACCTGTAGGCAATACATGGCTGTTGACTCTATATAAAGAGCTCCACCCAGTACTCTGCGCATGACATGGTGGCATGGTTGCAAGGCTGCAGGAGAGCAAAGCAGAGGCTGGAGTGGTGGCAGCACAGAGGACAGAGGCCCAGAGGACAGCTGTGTGGGATGACTGTGCAGAGAGGCCCAGAGGATGGCTGTGTGGACAGAGGGGCCCAGAGGCAGAGACCAGCTTTCTGCATGCAGACTTGCTCTGAGTGAATGGGATTTTTGTCAATGACCTGCCACCTGGAAATAAAGTTGGGTATAACCCTTTTACCCCAAGAACATTTTGCTGTCATTTACTTTGGTCACATTGAATATATAGTGAACTTATCCGGGGATGAAACCCATTGGCAAAACAATTGGCAAAAGTCGGCAGAGTTGACTGTTGACCAAGAAAAAAGACAAGCTGCCCTTATAGGAGGGGTGCTTCAGCAGGATGGCCCTGTGAATGGGGAGACAGTAGATCGTCCCCCAATGGGTATGTGGTCTGAGGTGGCTTGCCTTCTAGAGGACTGGGCCCTACTCCAGGACTGGAGGCAGGTGGAGGTGACACCTGAGACAGTAGGGGTGGCCCTTGGTATAGTAAGCAGATCCTTTGAGAAGCAGAGTGCCTGTGAGGCAGTGGGGACTGTGGATTGGCTGCTTCTCACAGTATTAAAAAAGTTTACAGAGGAGACCCAAGAAATGGCAGCACAAGAACATGAGCTGCAAACCACTGTGGGTTCCCTGAGGAAGGAGATGGCATTGATGCGGGAGGAGGCAACACGAGAGTGCCGGCAGCAAGGTGCCATTGGAGATGAGAGGCAGTGCTGCCAGGTGTTCTGAAGGAGGAAGAGGCCATCAAGGAAAAAGATGAACTCCTGAAGGAAACACAGGCAGAGGTGGCATGAGAACATCAGCTGTGAAGCATTGAGGTGAAGGTCAGAGAGATTCTGAAGACTGAGCTAGCATTGCTGTGAGGCACTTTAACAGAGGAGGCACTTGAGGGAGTGGAGAGAAAGGTGCCATCATTCCCAGAAATGAAGGAGCTGGGGGAGGATGAAGGGGTGATGCCAGAGGCACTGGTCCCACCTGTATTGAAAGCACACCAAGTGGTTGTAAAGAAAATAAAGACCCAGAAGCTAAAAGTTCCCCAAGGAGAGGAGCAGCCCCCTCCCCAGGTCCTGGAGCACTCTATGGGCCACCCCTATACTCAGGCTGAGCCAGTGTCTGTGGGACTTAGGGGTGGATGGAATTGTTCTGTCACGCTCAGAGATGGGAAAGCTGTCTTTCCTGACAGTACAGCCCGCCTTGAGGCAGCGATTACAAAATACACGGTGACATGTACAGTAGCTGAGGCAATGAGAACCCAGAAATAAATAAGACCTGCTACTCACAGGAGGAATTTGAGGGGCCCTGTGAGGGTTATGAGAAGCCAGCTATGGGTTGATTTAATACAGGCAGGAGTAGATGGATGGAAGATAGATGGGAAGTCAAATAGTATCTTACTGGAGCCATTAAGACTGAAGAGGCAGAGGTCAGAGACAGAGCCATGAGTCTGGCCTGTGTGTCTGCAAGACTTTGCTGGAGAGGCTGGAGAACAATGTTTGAACTTCCTTCTACAAGGACCATGGCAGAAGACTAAGGGCACATAGATTGAGAGGAATGAATCCTGGAGGGGTGAATTGTGGATAAAATGAGAGCACCTGTGCCCAGGATTCTCACCTGGCCCTGGTTGACTAACTCACTGCACACCTGTGGGCAATACATGGCTATTGACGCCATATAAAGAGTTCCATCCAGTGCACTGGATGTGACATGGTGGCATGGCTGAAAGGCTGCAGAAGAACAGAGCAGAGGCTGGAGTGGTGGCAGCACCAAGGACAGAGGTCCAGAGGGGAGCTGTGCAGGATGACTGTGCAGAGAGGCCCAGAGGATGGCTGTGTGGGATGGCTGTGCAGGCAGAGAGGCCCAGAGGATGGCTGTCTTGTTCCTGATATTAGGGGAAAAGCTTTCAGCTTCTCGCTGGTAAGTATGATGTTGGCTGTGGGTTTGTCATATATGGTCTTTATTATGTTGAGATACTTTCCCTCTGTACCCATTTTGTTGAGAGTATTTATCATGAATTGATGTTGAATTTTGTGAAATGCTTTTTCCACATCTATGGAGATGATCATATGGTTTTTGTCCTTCTTTTTGTTGATGTAGTGGATGATGTTGATGGATTTTTGAATGTTTTACCATCCTTGCTTCCCTGGCATAAATCCTACTTGATCACAATGGGTGATCTTATTGATGTATTTTTGAATTTGGTTTGCTAATATTTTGTTGAGTATTTTGCCTCTATGTTCATTAGGGATATTGTTCTGTAATTTTCTTCTTTTTGTGGTGTCTTTGCTGGTTTTGGTATTAGAGTGATGCTGGCCTCATAGAATGAGTTTGGAAGTATTCCCTCCTCTTCTAATTTGTGGAAAACTTTAAGGTGAATGGATATTAGGTCTTCACTAAATGTTTGATAAAATTTAGTGGTGAAGCCATCTGGTCCAGAAGTTTTGTTCTTAGGTAGGTTTCTGATTACCAGTTCAATTTTGTTGCTGGCAATTGGTCTATTCAGATTTTCTGTTTCTTCCTTGGTCAGCCTTGGAAAGTTGTATTTTTCTAGAAAGTTGTCCATTTCTTCTATGTTATCCAGTTTGTTAGCATATAATTTTTTATATTATTCTCTAATAATTCTTTTTATTTATGTGGTGTCTGTAGTGATTTTTCCTTTCTCATTTCTGATTGTGTTTATGTGTGTAGACTCTCTTTTTTTCTTGATAAGACTCACTAGGGGTTTATCTATTTTGTTTATTTTCTAGAAGAACCAGCTCTTGCTTTCATTGATTCTTTCTATTATTTTATTCTTCTCAATTTTATTTATTTTTGCTCTAGTCTATTATGTCCCTCCTTCTACTGACTTTGGGCCTCATTTGTTGTTCTTTTTCTAATTTCATTAATTGTGAGTTTAGACTGCTTATATGGGATTGTTTTTCTTTCTTGAGATATCCCTGTATTGCAATATACTTTCCTCTTAACAGTCTTGGCAGCATCCCACAGATTTTTGTGGTGTTGAATTACTGTTGTCATTTGTCCCCATATATTGCTTGATCTCTGTTTTTATTTGGTCATTGATTCATTGATTATTTAGGAGCATGTTGTGAAGCCTCCATGTGTTCCAGTCCCTTCTGCTTCATGTCATTAAATACATCATGCCACTCCCTTCTGGCCTCTAAGGTTTCTGCTTAAAGGTCTGATGTTAGCCTGATGGGCTTTCCTTTGTATGTGATCTTATTTCTGCCTCTGGCTGCTTTTAACAGTCTGTCCTTATCCTTGATCTTTTCCATTTTAATTACTATGTGTCTTGGTGGTGTCTTCCTTGGGTCCCTAGTGTTGGGAGATCTGTGGATCTCCATGGCCTGAGAGACTATGTCCTTCCCCAGGTTGGGGAAGTTTTCAGCAATTACCTCCTCAAAGACACTTTGTATCCCTTTCTCTCTCTCTTCTTCTGGTATCCCTATAATGCAAATGTTGTTGTGTTTGGATTGGTCACACAGTCTTCTCAATATTCTTTCATTCTTAGAGATCCTTTTTTCTCTCTGTGCCTCAGCTTCTTTCTATTCCTTGTCTCTATTTTCTATTTCATTTATTGTCTCCTCCACCATATCCAACCTGCTTTTAATGCCCTCCATTGTGCTCTTCAATGATTGGATCTCTGACTGGAATTCATTCCTGAGTTCTTGGATGTCTTTCCATATCTCCATTAGAATGTTGATGATTTTTACCTTGAACTCCCTTTCAGGGAGAGTCTTAAGGTCCATGTCATTTAAATCTTTCTCCAGAGTTATATTAATTTTACTCTGGACCAGTTTTCTTTGGCGTTTCATATTTGTATATGGTGCCCTCTATGGTCCAGAAACCCTACTCTCTGGAGTTGCTCATCCCCTGAAGCAATGGCGGGCATTGCAGGGGAGCAGTATTGGTGCCTAGAGGGAGGAAAGAGCTGTTTCCTGCTTCCTGGCTGCTGTGCCTGTCTCCACTGCCTGAATAAGTGGCCTGGTCATACAGGTATAAGCTTTCGTCCCAGAGCAGCTGGATATGAATCCCTGATTTCCACAAGCAGCTGGAATCTCAGCCTCTTCAGGAATTCTGCCTGTATTTGTTTTCCAACCCCATAATCATGCGAGTATCATGAAAGCACCATGAAATATAGGTTTGTGCTCCCAGAGCAGATCTCCGGAGCTAGGTATTCAGCAGTCCCAGGCCTTCCACTCCCTCTGTGCTCTGTTTCTCTTCCTCCTGCCAGTGAGCTGGGGTGGAGGAAGGGCTTGGGTCCCACGGAGCCTTGGCTCTGGTACGTTACCCCGTTCAGTGAGGTCTGCTCTTTTCTCCAGGTCTATGCAGTCTGTTGCAGTTCTCTTTCCTGTTGCTCTCTCAGGATTAGTTGCACCAACTGTATTTTTGAATTGTATGCGGTTCTAGGAGGAAGCCTCTGTATCACTTCTCATGCTGCCATCTTTAATCCTCTCTGAGTGATCTTTTTTACTCTTCATAAAAAGTGTTCATGTTAACAATGTTGCCCCTATTTCAGTTTGTATATTTCCTTCATAATTCATGGGCAGATGGAGTGGGCATGCAGCTATTGAGCCACACCTTGTTTGAGGATGTTATGAATGTTGTTCCTCTAAGAGAGGAATGATGCTAGTCAAGAGGATCTGAAATCTGTCAGAATTCATACCACTCCCTACCACAGTCCTTTTGCTTAGCTGCACATTATTTTTGTTCTTTGAAATGCTAAACTTCACTAGGATGTGTCTCATGGTTAATTCTTGTATTTTTATTTTCCTTGGCATAAGGGAACATGGTGTAGTCTTTCAGTATTGATACTTTCATCTTCCTTTTTTGATATTTGTCCCATTATATTTTTTAAAATATATTTTTAAATATCTCAGTTTTACTGTTTTGTTTTTCATTTTTCTTTATTCCAAATATGCATACATTGTATTTCTTGGAGTATCTTCAACATTGGTAACTTCTCTTTACTGTTTAAAAATTTTTTTCCGTTCTGTTTGTCCTACTCTGTTCTAACCTCTACAAACCCCCCTGTGATTGTGTAATGTGTATTCTCAGTTTTACTTCTTAAAATATTTTCTTCAGGTATGTGATGGTTGTTCATGTGCTTCAACTTCTTGACTTTTTCTAGCTTACGTCTTATCTTTCCTTCTTTTCTCACTATCTTATTTGAGTTCTTGGCATTTCCTTTGTATATGCTTTTTGTAGAGGCATTTATTATAAAATATTTGATTACAAATTTATATTTTTAATAAAGATCTATACATACTTCATAGACACACATATGTGAAAATGCAATAAGTACACAGCTCAATGAATTTTTCCAAACAAAATGACCCATGTAATATGCACATGAATCACAAGCAACATTAGTATCAGTGCTCCCAACAGTACTCTCTTTGCATCCCTCATGTTTAATGATTTCCCTGATTCCCAACAATGCAGATTAATCTTGCCTGCTTTGAAAATTTGATACATAGAATAATTTATTATGTAGTTTTAAAATCAGACTTAACCTTGTATTTATGAGGCTTATACATATTTTTGCCTCTTTTCTGAATATTATTTATTGTTATTGCTATATAGCATGTATGTATATACCATAATTTATTTATCCCTCCATTTTTAAAGAGCTTGTGGGTTTTGCCAATTTGGAGTATTAAAAATTTCACAGCTGCAAACATTCTGATATATATGAATTTGGGTAAACATATGTTCATATTTCTATTAGGTATATTCTTACAAGTGAAATTTCTTATTATAAGATATGGACATGTTCAGCTTTAGATATTACTATCTGGACAAAATTGTTATCTGTCACATAACTACAATGTACTTGTGAAAGATTTTATTACATAGAATGACTGAAATTATTATGTAATTTTATGTATATTTATATAATAGCTGGGCTTTTTATTTATAAGTGTTTTGGTTTCCCTAGACCAATTATTGGAATATTTCCTGTGTGGGAGAGTCCACATTATTGTTTCCAAAACCCAAAGGTTCTATTTGCTATTGATAGATTGGTTTGCTTATTTCATGTATTTTTATCAGTGTAATTCTTTGTGTGACAATGTGCCTTATACTTCTCTGAACAGATTTATTTCAAGCATGGGTTTTGGACTTTGCACTTCAAACTGTGTACCTAGGCCATGTAATTTTGTTGGTATATTCTGAGATCTAATGCCATTCATTCTTTCTCTGACTTTTCTAAGTGTCTCTATATTAACCCAAGCTTCTTTTACACACCTTTACCAATATTTTGGAGTCTGTTTTACATTTGTTTGCTGAAATTGAAGTTTGTTTTCCTTTAATATCCCTATTGCTTTTAAATCATTTCCAAGTGGCAAAGAGACCAATCTTAATGTATGTAGTAATTTCAGAAGCTGTTTTATTATTATTTTCTTTTCCTCCCATTTGATTCTTTTATTGGAGCTGTTTGCTTTTTTCATCTGTATCACCTGCCCCATTTTTATCTGTTGACTATCTTCATATGTCAACTGATTTTTTATTGTCATAATCGTCTTTATAAATTGAGTTGAAGATTGATCATTATTGATGACTAGTGAGATGAGAAAAGGTAAATTCCTTAAGGTCACATGGTGTGAGTATAAAGAATATTCTTTATTGGGGAGTTTCCTAAGGAAAAAGGGTCAATAACAAGAGGCACAGTGTCCTTGATTCTCCTATCATCTTAGGAATAGGTGTCCCTGGGATAAGGTTCAATCATATATATAATTCCTTAGAGAGAAGGCCACTACTGTGGCCTTTTTATGTAAAGACTGTAAGAGTAAACATTTAGCTGAGATCTTTAAGGGAGGAAATGTTAACTGCTCAGAATTTAGACATACTGTACACTTGTAGGCTTCCTGATTGGTGGGGAAGCTAGTAATATTTCAAGAATATCAATTCAAGCATAATATCCTCCCACTCCAGAGAAAAAGTTTCCTCCCACTACAAAGGTAGTCAAAGTAAGTTTCTGAACATTTTCACACAATCCTTCTTGTCACTATTTATGAGCTCCCTCATTGCTCAGGTAGATCTTTGAGTTTTCCTCAGTTACTCAGCCCACAATCAAAGCAGGAAATCTTGGTTTCTGAAGATGCAGTGCATTAGACCATCTGTATGGTCAGAAAAGGGCCAAAAAGTCATCTCCTTTCCAAATATATGAATAGGAACAATTCAGCATCCTGATGTCTCACATTTATTACCTCCCTTGAATGAGGTAGATGTACAAGCTTCCAGGAATCCTGGGTCTCAGTATTATTTATGCTGCTACAGTGGAACATGGGAAAAAATGGGCTTCATTCTTCATTGATTTCCTGAAATCCTTTGTTTCCTTCATGTATTTGTCAGAATTCTTGAGAGATATGGACCAACAATATGTGTATACATAGATATATCTTTATGGAATTGGCTTACACAGTAATGGAGGCTGACAAGTCCAGTATCTTCAGAGTGGGCCATCAAACTGAAGATGCAGGAAAGAGACCATGTTACAATTCAAGTCCAAAAGTTCCCTGCTGGCAGAATGACAGAATTCTCTCTTGCTTTGGTCAGCTTTTTGTATTCAGGCCTTCAACTGATTATATTAGCCCCACCCACATTATAAAGTGTCTTACCACATAGGGAATATCAATAAAATGCTAGAAATTGTTTTAAAAGAGCCAAATAGAAATCCTTTGGTTAAAAATCACAACAACTTAAATTAAATACTTACTTGAAAGGCTCAACAGCAGATTTGAGATTTCAGAAGAATCAGTGAACTCCACAGTAGGTAAATTAAGATTACCCATCTAGTCTGCAGAACAGAAAGGACAAAGTATGAGGAAATGTGAACAGAGCTGCACTAACATGTGGGACACCATAAAATGGGTTCACATATGGATAACGGTGTTTACAGGAAGAAAGAGTCTTTGAAGAAATCATGGCTAAAAACTGTCAAGATTTGATTAAAAACCAAAATTGTTAAGATTTAATAAAAAAAACAAACACTAATCTATGTTTTCCAAGCTGAACATACACCAAGTAGGGTCAGTCAAGGAGATCCATACCTCAGCACATTATAGTCAAACTTTTGAAACCCAAAGACAAAGAACACATCTGAGGAACAGCAAGAGAAAAGTACTCATTACATACAAAAGGTCCTCAATGAGATTAAAAACTGAGGTCTCATAAGAAGTGCCTGCATAATATATTGAAGGTCCTGAGAAAAATAAATTCTCAATCCTGGTCTCTCAATTTAATAAGATAATTATTCTTCAAATCTGAAGAAGAAATTAAGAAACAATATGCAATTGGGTTAAAGATGGCATGAGAGGAGAGACAGAGGCTTCCTCCTAAAACTGGATACAATTAGAAAATATATTTGGTGCAACTAATCCTGAGAGAGCAACAGGAAAGAGGAAGGAGTCAGACTGCATACACCTGGAGAAAAGAACAGACCTCAGTGAATGGGGTAATGTACCAGAGCTGTGGCTCCATGGGACCTGAGCCCTTCCTCCACCCCAGCTCACCAGCAGGAGGAAGAGAAATGGAGCAGGGAGGGAATGGAAGGCTTGGGACTACTGAATACCTAGCTCCAGAGATCTGCTCTGGGAGCACAAACCTATATTTCATGGTGCTTTCATGAGACTCACATGACTACCAGGTTGGAAAGTTAATACAGGCAGTGTTCCTGAGGAGACTGGGATTCTGGCCACTTGTGGAAAGCAGGGATCCATATCCAGCTGATCTGGGACAAAAACTTATACCTGTATTCCCAGCCCACTGGCTCAGGCAGTGGAGACAGGTACAGCAGCCGGGAGGCGGGGAACAGCTCTTTCCTCTCCCCAGGCACCAGTACCGCTCCCCTGCATCCTCTGACATTGCTTCAGGGGCTGAGCAGCTCCAGAGACTACAGCTTCTGGACACTAGAGGGCACCATATACAAACATGAAACAACAAAGAAACCTTGTTCAGAGTAAAATTATTAATACAACTCCTGAGAAAGATTTAAATGATATGGACCTCGTGACTCTTCTGAGAAAGGAAGTTCAAAATAAAATCATCAACATTCTAGTGGAGGTAAGGAAAGACATCCAAGAACTCAGGAATGAAATCAGGTCGGAGATCCAATTGTTGAAGAGCTCCATGGAGGGTATTAAAAGCAGGTTGGATATGGAAGAGGAGACAATAAATGAAATAGAAACTAGAGAGGAGGAATACAAAGAAGCTGAGGCACAGAGATGAAAAAAGGATCTCTAAAAATGAAAGAATATTGAGAGAACTGTGTGACCAATGCAAGCAGAACAATATTCACATTATAGGAATACCAGAAGAAGAAGAGAGAGAGAAAGGGATACAAAGTGTCTTTGATGAGGGCGTTGCTGAAAACTTCCACAATCTGGGGAAGGACATAGTCTCTCAGGCCATGGAGACCACAGATCTCCCAACACTAGGGACCTAAGGAAGACACCACCAAGACACATAGTAATTAAAATGGAAAAGATCAAGGATAAGGACAGACTGTTAAAAGCAGCCAGAGAGAGAAATAAGATCACATACAAAGGAAAGCCCATCAGGCTAACATCAGACCTCTCAGCAGAAACCTTAGAGGCCAGAAGGGAGTGGCATGATGTATTTAATGACATGAAGCAGAGGGGACTGGAACCAAGATTATTTATCTGGCAAGATTATCATTTAAATTTAAAGGAGGGATTAAACAATTTCCAGATAAGCAAAAGCTGAGATAATTTACCTCCCACAAACCATCTCTACAGTGTATTTTGGAGGGACTGCTATAGATGGAAGTCTTCCTAAGTTTGAATAGGTGTCACCAGAGGTAATAAAACCACAGTAAAGAAAGTAGAACAGATAATTATGAAGCAAATGCAAAATTAAATTAACTATCCTCAAAGTCAATCAAGGGATAGACAAAAAGTACAGAATTTGGTACCTAATATATAAAGAATGAAGTAGGAAGAAAAGGAGGAGAAATAGAAAAGAACCTTTAGACTGTTTGAAACAGCATACAAAGTGAGTTAAGTTAAACTCTTAGATAATAAGGAAAGTAACATGGAACCTTTGGTAACCACGAATCTAAAGCCTGAAATGGCAATAAGTACATACCTATCGATAAACACCCTAAATGTAAATGGAATGAATGCACCAATCAAAAGACATAGAGTCACTGAATTGATAAAAAAACAAGACCCATCTATATGCTGCTTACAAGAAACTCACCTCAAACCCAAAGACATGCACAGACTAAAAGTCAAGAGATGGAAAAAGATATTTCATGCAAACAATAGGGAGAAAAAAGCAGGTGTTGCAGTACTAGTATCAGACAAAATAGACTTCAAAACAAAGAAAGTAGCAAGGGATAAAGAATGACATTACATAATGATAAAGGGCTCAGTCCAACAAGAGGATATAACCATTCTAAATATATATGCACCCAACACAGGAGCACCAGCATATGTGAAACAAATACTAACAGAACTAAAGGAGGAAATAGAATGCAATGCATTCATTTTAGGAGAGTTCAACACACCATTCACTCCAAACTATATATCCACCAGACAGAAAATAAGTAAGTACACAGAGGCACTGAACAACACATGAGCAGATGGACCTAATAGACATCTATAGAACTCTACACCCAAAAGCAACAGGATACACATTCTTCTCAAGTGCACATGGAACATTCTCCAGAATAGACCACATACTAGGCCACAAAAAGAGCCTCAGTAAATTCAAAAAGATTGAAATTCTACCAACCAACTTTTCAGACCACGAAGGTATAAAACTAGAAATAAATTGTACAAAGAAAGAAAAAAGGATCACAAACACATGGAGGCTTAACAACATGCTCCTAAATAGTCAATGGATCTATGACCAAATTAAAATGGAGATCCAGCAATATATGGGAATAAATGACGACAACAACACAAAGCCCCAACTTCTGTGGGATGCAGCAAAAGCAGTCTTAAGAGGAAAGTATATAGCAATCCAGGCATACTTAAAGAAGGAAGAACAATCCCAAATGAATAGTCTTATATCACAAGTAGTGATTCTGCAGCATCTTACTACACTCATGGACATTGACTGTAATGGGGTTTGTGTGGGGGGGGTCTTGGTGAAGTGGACAGTCTTGCAACCATAATGTTCTTCATGTAATTATAGGTTAATGATAATAAAATGAATAAAAAAAGGAAACAAAATGCATCCAGATTGGAAAATAAGATGTAAAACTATTATTATCTGCATATTGCATGGTTTTGTATTTCAAAAATCCTAAGAGATTCATGAACAACTACTAGAATTAATGAGTTCAGTAAAGTTACTGGATCAAGATCAATATTCAAAAGTCAATTTCATTTCTGCACATAAATAATGCATGATCCAAAAATGAAATTAAGAATATAAATACACATAGTATAACATCAAAAAGAAAAAAGTTACTTAAGAATAAATTTCACAAAATAACAAAATTTACACTCTGAAAACTATATACTACTGTTGAAAGAAATTAAAGATCTAAGTAAATGAGAAAGTATCACATGTTTTGGGATGGAAGACAATGTGTTTATAATAGAAATATTCATCAAACTGACTTACAGATTGAATAAAATCCCTATCAAAGTTCCAGCTAACCATTTTTTCCCCCAGAAATTGGAAGGCTGATCTAAGATTAATATGAAGATTCAAATTAATCAAAATAACCTTGAAAAAGTTCAACAAACTGGGAGTCAGTATTCTCAACTTCAAAACTTACTGCAGAGTTATAGTAATAATGACAATAAGATACTGACAGAACAATGGATTATAATTGAGAGTCTAGAAAAAACTCACTTTTATGGCATGGTACCAAGACCATTTAATGGTGAAAGGATAGTCTCTTCAAAAAATGGTGCCAGGACTAGGTATGCAGATGTATAAATGAAGTTGAATTTCTTCTTCATGCTGTATATAAAAATTAACTCCAAATGAACCAAAGACTTAAGAGCCAAAAATTGTAAGGATTTTATAGAAAGACTCATGAGAAAACAGTAGTAAATAAAAGTAGAATGTTTCATTGAAATTAAGTCTATTGTGGTAAAAGTAGTACAATCAAGAAAGAAAAAATATCCTCACAGTCTGGCTAAGTAAGGTATTTGTTAGTCATATATAAGAGACTTGTATATAGAATACACAAAGAACTCTTAGAACTTGATAATAGACAGACAACCAAATTAAAAGATGGTTGAAGGCTCTGAATAGGCAATTCCTCAAAAAAGAAATTCAATTGGGAATAAGCATCTGAAAAATTGCTTATCATTGTTAGTCATTAGGAAAATGGAAATCATTCTAACTGGTGTGAGGTGATATCTCATTGTGGTTTTGATTTGCATTTCCCTGATGATTAGCGATAAGGAGCACCTTTTCATGTTCCTGTTGGCCATCTGGATTTCTTCTTTGGAGAAATATCTGTTCAGGTCATCCACACATGTTTTAATCAAGTTAATTGTTTTTTGCTTTTGAATCATATGACTTCTTTATACATTTGGAACATTAACTCCTTGTCAGATAAATCATTTACAAATGTATTCTCTCATACTGTAGGTTGCCTTTTTGTTCTATTGATGGTGTCCTTTATTGTACAACAGCTTTATAGTTTAATGTAGTACTGCTCGTTCATTTTTTTTTAAATTTTGGTTCCCTTACATGGGGAGATGTGTCCAGAAAAAATTTGCTCATGCTTGGAATGCCACTATCCAAAAGACAAGAAATAACAAGTGTGGGAGAGGAGGTGAAGAAAAGGGAACTGTCCTTCACTTTTGTTGGAAATGTAGATTGGTACAGCCATTATGAAAAGCAGTATGTAGGTTCCTCAAAACACTATAGAATTTGCATATGATCCAGTAATTGCACTTCTAGGAATTTACCTGAAGAGAACAAAATCTCTGACTCAAAAAGATATATGCTCCCCTACATTTACTGCTGCATTATTTACAATAGCCAAGATATGGAAGCAACCAAAGTGTCCATCAATAGATGAATGGATAAAGAAGTGGTACATACACATGGTGGAATATTATTCAAACATAATAAAGAAAGACATCCTGCCATTTGCAACAACATGGATGAAACTAGAGGGTATTATGGTAAGCTGAATAAGCTAGGTAGAAAAAGATAAATACCATATGATTTCACTTATTTGTGGAATCTAAAAACAAAATAAAACAAAATGAACAAAATAGCAGTAGACTCATAGACACTGAGAAGTGACTAATGGCTACCATGGGGGAAGGTTTGGGGTGGGTGGGTGAGGAGGATGAGAGGGATGAAGGGGCACAAAAATCTTTATCATTATTTAAGTTGGTCACAGGGACTGTAGTGCAGTATGGAGAATATAGTTAATGCTTCTGTAACATCTTCCTATTTTGACAGATAGTAACTGCACTGTAACTGTTGAACCACTGTGTTATGTACTTGAAATATAATATTGTGTATCAGCTATTTATTTTTCAATAAAAAATGAGAATAATAAAGTAAAAAGAAAATGGAAATAAAAATCACTTCACACCACTGAAATGATTAGAATAATAATGAAAAAACAGGATGGCCATAATGAAAAGATTAGAAAAAAATAAAATAATGAGTTGGTAAGGATGTAGACATTGGGACCTTTGAACATTGCTGGTGGAAATGCATAATGGTGCAAATACTTTGGAGAACAATTTTGTGGCTCCTTAAAATGTTACTATGTAGTTGTTACATGATTCAATAGCTCTACTCTTAGATATACATCCAAGAGAAATTAGACATATGTCCACAAAAAAAATATTCATTAATGTTTTTATCAACATTATTCATAATAGCCAAAAAGTAGAAAATACTCAAATGTCCATTAACCAGTGAACTGATAACAAAACGTGATGCATCCATACAATAAGATACTATTGCAATAAAGTGAGTGGGGTGGTGGAATATGCAAAGTGAAATAAAAAGAAATGCATATATCATGGGTGAACCTCAAAAACATGCTGTTAAAAAAGCCAGTCACAAAAATAACAAAGATCATTATTCCGTTTATATGTAATGACCCAAATAGGCAGATAAAGATAGAAAGTAGTTTAATGGTTGCCTAGGGTGTAAGGGCAGGTTGTGGAAATGCAGAGTTACAGCTAATAGGTATAAGGTTTCATTCTAAAATTAAATTATGGTGATGAATGCACAACTGTATACACACTAAAAAATGTACATACATTTAATTGTATACTGTAAAAGGACAAACTACTGTATATAGATTATATCAATAAACCATTAAAAATTAATTACTAATATATGTTAAGCACTACTCTAGCCATCATACAAGAAACTTAAAAGCATTGTCTTTAATTATGATATCCATCTTGCAAGTTTTATTGTCCTCAAATAACATGATTGAAAATCAAAAACAAAAAAACATAAAGGTTTGGTGAATCCTTTAAGGCCACAATAGAGGAAGAGACTGGAAGGCAAGTCTTCCTGCTCCAAAGCAGTTTGTATTATAAGGCATTATTTCATCAGGGTAAGAATGTTCTTTGAGCTCATATATGTGGGAAGGGCTTTCTATACCACAAACTCCCAAGCACACGTAAAGTGTTATTTTTAATCAATCTCATTGAAAAAACACAATTTTACCTTAAACCTTTTGAAAGTTTCCTTATTGCAGTGCTGTGCTGCACACTGTGGATGTCTTGCCAATGGGTTTCAGCCCCAGGCAAGTTCACTATGGATTCAGTGAGACCAAGGATTGGCAACGGGAAGTTCTTGGGATAAAAGGGTTTGTTACCTGGCTTGTTCTCCAGATGATAGGTTGAGCACTAGAATTACATTTGCATCCAACAGTTGGCAGGTCTGTAATCCTCCCTTGTCTCTGCCTCTGCCCAGAGCACTGGAAAGAGCTCTTTATATAGTGACTCAGTCAATAGTAGCTCATTGCCTATGAGTGTAGAAGCAGCAGCACAGCAGCAGGCCAGTTACATCATCAAGTAGTTTAGGTTCAGGTGAGTATCCTGGCCATAGGAACACCAACTTAATCCATACTCCAGCCCTCCAGGATTCTCGCCTCACAATCTATATGCTCTCAATCTTCCACAATGGTTCCTGTGCGAGAAAGCTGGAACATTGTAACCAGATTCCACAACAGAAACAGAGGATAACAACAACAGAGATAATAATAAAAATTATGGCACAACAAAATTTTGATACAGGTAACAAAAATTATAATAATCCTCAAGCCTGAGGAGGTTATTTCAGCTATATACAAAACCAGTTCTACTCAGATGAGTTCATGACTCACACTTAATAGTGGTACAAATAGGTAGCTTCATGCACCCCAGCAAGTAGAAGTTTTTTGTTAGGGTGTGCGCTGAATCTACAGATCTTAAGGGTGATAAGACATATGTTTTATGACACCATGATAGGCAAATATTGTTCATCACGTAGGATATATGCAGGAGAATGGTCCTGTGATAGGACTGTGGCAGGAAGTGTGCCCCTTCCAGGTCTAGTATACCATACCTTTACCCCTTTCCCTATGGGGGTTACCGAGCAGTCTATATATAGTGCTACTGGAGGTGCATGCATTGGCCATAATGATAAAACAAAATTCCCCAGTAAGGTGCTCCTACCTTCTGGCCATTCAGGATATACTACTGTGATCTTTGGGGGCCACTCTGCTGTTACTCCAAGAATACAGGAGACCAGCTTCCAGGCCTTGTCCCCAAGGTGCCAGGAGGGCCAGCCATTGTTTGTCCATGTGTCAAAAGGTCCAAGGCCACATTCACTTAATGGAGTCTACAGAGTTTAGTGTAGTTGGTGCCAGCAGCAAAACATTATTCTGGTGACCAAACCTCAGCTTCAACGATTCTTCTTTGGTTTGTACTTGCAGTTATATAGGGAAGCAGAAATATGTGTTAGCATATCTACAGGGCTCAGGGCTCCCTTTCAGGATTTCTCATTCAAGCACCATAGCACTATCCATAGAGGACTGACCATGCCCATAGAGTATTGGTGTCTGACTTGAGTCTGGATTTTAAAAACCATTGTACCTCTCTATCATATCTGCTGTGGTAAGATTGCATGGCACATGAATGTTCCATTTGATTCCCAACTGTTGAACCTGTTTATGTAGTGCATGTTCAGTAAAATGGGTGCCTTGATCACTCTCAATTGCCTGTGGTTGGCCATAGGCTGCAAAGAGATGCTCTAGGCCCCTTGGTTGTCTGTTGGTCTGCACAATATGTAGGAAAAGCAACCAGAAGTCCAATAGTTGTGTTTACACAAGTCATGACATATTGATACCCTTCTGATACAGGTAGATGCTCAATATAGCCTATCTGCCACCTGACAAGGAGTATCAGCCCCTTAGCTATTGTTCCATGTTGCTGTAGAACTCAGTGTAAGTCCCTTTTAGAGCATACAACACACTCCTGCCGGGCTCTGCTGACTTCTTCAAAGGTCAAAGGCAAGCCTCACTGACAGGCTACAGCTCCCATTGTCTTTTGCCCCATGTGCAACAAATGCTGATATAACCATTGGGCTACATCATAAGGAGGCTTTCCTTTTAGCCAACCTATCTGGGCCAATTTATCTGCTTCATCATTTTCTGTGGATGCCAGTGGCAAAAGACCTGTCACATGGTATACTGTAACTGTTCTAGTCTGACCACAGGTACATAAGTCTTGCCATAATTCTTGCTCCCAAAAGGGTCAGTGATCAACCAGCCAGTTGGCATGGTACCAGGTTGTTAGCCATAGGGTCAGGCCCCAATAGACAGCCCAGCTGTTAGTGCAGACCACTATGGGGGAGGGCTCCTGGCTGATCAGAAGCCACATGGCCCTCAACTCTGCCCATTGGCTGCTCTTCCCCTCACCATCTTCCATCCATATTATCTCAGTCTTAGGATGGAAAGCTATGGCCCTCCATTTTGGGGGATGCCCATGGATGGAGGTGTCTTTGTACCATGCTCTTCAGGTATAGAGGGTCTTCCCTCCTGATAAGGCCTCTCTGCTTCTAATGGTTCTAAAGTAAATTCTTCCTGCTTTTCACAAGTATATGTCACTCACCCCAATAAATGTTGTAGTTCTTCACTCAAGGGATTATTAGAGAGGGCACTACACTGCTGTTGGTATGCACCCCACTTGGCCAGTGTGGGCATTTGTGCCACAGCACTCCTTGGCTTTGGGTCCAGTCTCAACCACCCCCTGATGGGATAGGTAGATATTAACTTTATCGGGACCATTCCAGTGATGGGTTCTATAGCCAGCAAGGCATGCTACATGGCAGCTAGTTGTTTTTATATCAAAGAGTATCATACCTCTGCCCCTTTCCAGAGTTGTGACCAGAATCCAATAGGTTGGCAAGTTCATTCAAGCCACTGCCAGAGACCCCAGTCATAACCATCTTCAGTCACATGAACATCCAGCTCACAGGGCCTTGATGGGTCTATCATACTCAAAGCCTGAATAGCCCTGACAGCCTGTTTTGCTGTAGTAAAGGGAGATACACATGCCTCATCCCAGACCTACCTGATGCCCTTTCATACCAACCAGCATAAGGGCTTCAGAATTTGTGCAAAGTGTGGGCTAACCACTCTCCAGTAGCCTAGAAGACCAAAAACTCCTGTAACAATGCCACAGTTGTAGGGGTATAAAAGGCCTGGACTTTATCTATGACTGCTTCTCATATAACTTTAGTCTTACTGGACCAGATGACCCCCAAGAATTTGACTGACAAACCATGTCCCTGAACTTTAGTGCTGTTCACAGCCTATCCTTTCTCCTGTAGCTGTTGCAGTAATCTAGATGCTGCACCTTCTAGATCTAAAAGAGAATCAGATGTAAGCATGATATTATCAATATAGTGGTACAGCTGCACTGTTGACAATTTCTCCCATGTCTCCAGATCTGGGCTACAAGTCTGTGACAGATGGTAGGGCCATGGAGGTATCCCTGTGGAAGGATGGTGAAAATCCATTGCCATCCTTCCCATGTGAAGACAAACTGTTCCTGACTTTCCTGCTCAATGTCAATGGAAAAGAAGGCATTAGCAAGATCTACCACATAATGGTATGTTCCTAGTTCATGGCTGAGGGTATCCGTCAAGCCTGCAATAGAGGGGACAGCAGCATGCATAGAGGGTATGACTTTATTCAATTCTCTGTAATCCACGGTCTTACATCAGGAGCCATCCTGTTTTTGTACTGGCGAAACTGGGGAATTGAGAGTACTATGAGTGGGCTTTGTAATACCCACCTTTTCCAGTTCCTGGAGGGTTTCTCCAATTTCTTAATGCCCTCCAGGCAGTTTGTATTGTTTGGTATTGGTCGCCTGCTGAGGCACAGGCAAAGCTATGGGCAGGTGCCTAGCATGTCCCCTCAGAACTGCCTTCACCACATGTACTCTCAGTCTGAACTCACCTACAGTGGTCTGCAACCATAGACCCTGCTGGATATCAATCCGCGAAATATACTTGGGGATAGGAGACATATACACAGTATACTCCTTTGGGGGTAGATGCCCTATTACCAAAGAGATTTGAGCTTGTTTCACTCTCCTAACCTTACCCCCAGTCAATTTGTAATAGTGGGTATCCTGGGAAACCACTCAGGGTTACCATAAATTAGTGAACATTCAGCCCCTGTGTCCACCAGAGCCAGAACACATTTATGTTCACTGGGCACCAATCAATAGCTATTTCAACATATGGCCTCCGGTCCCCCCGTGGTCCCTCAGGGTGGGTACCTTGACCGTTCTCTCAGTCAAACCGTGTTCCCCAATCACCTTCCTGTGTGGGCTCAAGTGAGGTTGGCTCATTCTCCAGCAGGAAGTCTTACAAACACACAGGCCGGACTCGTGGCTCTGTCTCTGACCTCTGCCTCTTTGGTCTTAATGGCTGGAACTGCTGCTCTGGTTTCAGCTGTTGCCATAGCTCTAGTAAGATCCTATTTGACTTCCCATCTAATTTCCTTCCATCTGCTCCTGCCTATATTAAATCAACCCACATCTGGGCCCTTGTAACCTTCATGGGACCCTTTGAATTCTTCCTGTGAGTAGGGTAACATTTCTTTCTGTGTTCTCACAGCTTCAGCCTCTCCTATGTATGCTACCATATGGGTAACCTCACTTATGGGATGCCCTAAGTGAGGGGCAAGAATGGCCACTAGAGACCCAAAGACAGATATGGGAGCCATTTGATGTATAGCATTTCTCATCCCTGAAGTAAAAGGCTCTTAATCTGGGTTGTAATTCTCTGGACTATAGATGACAATTTTTATGCATAGCTTCCAGAACACCTGTTGGAGCTCAGCATATGTCTTCCATGTAGCAGGAAAGGATGGTAAATCACCCTAATTGGGCCACACAGCACCAAGTGCAGCCATAAGCCAATCGAAGACGGAGTGACTCCCTGGGGTCTGATGTGCATTTTGTAGTCACTGCCTCAAGGCAGACTGCACTGTCAGGGAAGCCAGCTTTCCCATCTCTGATCTCAAGAGAACAATTCTATCCACCCCTAAATCCCACATGTGCAGGAGCCAAGCTGATATTGATTCTAAGGGCTTCTGCCTAAGCCATAGCCCAAATCCATGAGCTCCTCCTGAGTATAGTGGTGGAGCATAGAGTGCTCCATGACCTGGGGAGGGGTTTGCACCTCTCCTGGGGGAATCCTCAGTTGCTGTGTCTTTATTTTCTTTATAACCATTGGACATGCTTTCAATACAGGAGGGGTCAATGCCTCTGGCACCAGCCCTTCATCCTTCCCCAGCTCCTCCCTTTCCGGAGCTGATGGCACCTTTCTCTCCCCTCCCCCGAGTGCCTCCTCTACTACAACCTGTACCCTTTCTACCATGCCTCATAGCAATACTAGCTCAGTCTTCAGAAGGTCTCTTACCTTCACCACAATGCTTCACAGCTGGGGTTCTCGTGCCACCTCCACCTGTGCTTTCCTCAGGAATATGTCCTTTTCCTCTATGGCCTTTGCCTCCTTCAGAGCACCTGGCAGCACTGCTGTCTCATTCTGTAAGTAATCTTTTACCTCATCCACTGGACCTTGCAGCTCACCTTTTCGCACTGTCTCTTGTGTGTTTTTCAGGGGTCCATCCTTTTCCTCATGGCCTTTAACTTTTCCACGGTACCTCATTGTGATGCCATTTCAGTCACCAACAAATTTTTTACCTCGTCAATGGCACCCTGCTGCCAGCATTCTTGTGCTGCTCCTCTTGTATCAATCCCGTTTCATTCTTCAATGAATCCACAGCAGTTTGCAGCTCACGTTCTCATGCTGCTGTTTCTTGTGTCTCTTTCAGGAGCATGTTCTTCTTATCTGTAGACATTTTTAATACTGTGAGAAGCAGCTAGCACACTGTCCTCTCTGCTTCATGGACACTGTTTCTCAAAGGACCTACTTACTATATATATCAAGGGCCACTCCTACTGCCTCAGGTGTCACCTCCACTTGCCTCCCATCCTGGGGTGGGGCCCAGCCCTCTAAGAGGCCAGCCACCTCAGATCACATACCCATTGGCAGACAATTGACTGTCTCCCCATTCACAGGGGCAGCCCACTGAAGCACCCCTCCCATAAGGGCTGCCTGTTCTTTTTCTTGGTCAACAATGAACCCTGCTGATGTCACCAATTGTCTTTCCAATGGGTTTCAACGTCAGGCAGGTTCATTATGGATTCAGTAAGACCGAGGAATGACAATGGAATGTTCTTGGGGTGAAAGGATTTGTTACTCAGTTTCCTCTCCTGGGATAGGTGCTCTCCAGGCAGTAGAATTACATCTATACCCAACAGTGTGCAGGTCTACAGTCCTCCTTTATCTCTGCCTCTTCCCAGAGCACTGGGCTGAGCTCTTTATATAGTGACTCAGTCAATACTAGCTAATTGCCTACAGGTGTGGAAGCAGTAGCCTAGCAGCGGGCCAGTTACATCTTCACATAGTTTAGGTTCAGGTTAGGATCCTGGCCATAGGGAACTTCACTTTACCCACACTGGGATGCACAATTCTTCACCTTAAGAATCTCATTTTCTTTGTTCAGTAGCAGCAATGTGGTCACATAAAGGTTTACATACACACACACACACACACACACACACACACACACACACACACACACCATTAAAAAGCATAGAAGGACCATACAATAAACACATAAAGGCATAAGTATATGACAAGCAAGAAGCAAATCTCCCCTCCCTACATCCAGGATTTTATGTACTACTGAGTACACATATTATCTTTTATGAGATAAATCATTAAAATTTACATATATTATTTCAAAATACCTGAGAAACAACTAGTTATCAGAGTTTAAAAAATGAAGTGTTTTCTAAGAGGCAAACCATCTTTCTTTTTTGGAAAGGGAGAGAAAGCCATTTCTTTTAGACTTGATGAACTAAAAGACAGGCACAATTTGAATCTTTCCATATTACGCATTTCTTAGGACTATCATACAGAAGTAGCCTCTCACAAGGAAATATTTCCGTAAGTGCTACTTAGATGCTAATTAACTTCAGCCAAACCCTGAAATATCTTTCAAACACATTTTCAGAAGTGTTTCTGGCATAACTGAATAGATCCCCATTTACCAACATACATTTATACTCTATCAACTTAATGATAGGATGTATTAGTTGTTTAAATAACAGTGAGCTTGTTAAGTGAACTTCATATTGATGAACTCATTAAATGTACCTACTTTGTACATTTAATGAAGAGTAATTTAAAAACTGATCATTTCATATTCATAAGCTGAGAAATGTGTTTCACTTTGTTTAAGCAACCGATTACTTTACCTCAAGTCCTTTAGCAGTGGGTATTTTGTATGTTTCCATTTTGTACAAATGTTAGAAAGAGATTGTTGCAGACAAATGTCAACAGAATCCTAGTAGTTCGTCAAAAGTCCAACCTCCTTTCCACAGAGCAGAATTTTTTTTTTTAAAGATGATTTTAGAAAACTCCAATCTTGCATATCATGGTAAGATTTTCCAGGAAGAATCCAGAAAAAAAAAATAAGTTGATAGCTGGGTGCCTGCAGGGCTACTTGGGTTTGGCAGGAGCAGCCTCACCTGCACTGCTATCAGAAAGCACTCCAGCTCCCTCCTGCCCAGATAGAGGGCTTCTTTCTAATCTGTAGGAAAACACTGAGGGCACAATTGAGACTACCTCCATAATGGCCCAGTATGGTATTCAAAGTCTCTCCCAGGGACCTGGAGAGGGGTAGAGATGCAGCAGCTCAAGGAGGGCAACACCATGAAAAGAGTTGTTCGTTCTTAGTGTGGATGACCTAGAATAACAGGCCACAGGTGTGATAGAACAGGAACACTTTTGGTAAAAATGGTGCTGGTAAGCCTAGTGTACAAAATACAGAAGCAAAAAGGTTAAGGTCCAAGCAGCCAAGTGTTTACAAAGATTGTCAGTTGTCAGAGGCCTAAGAAATGTTTAGCCTCACATTGAAAGGCAGGGATTTCAAATTCAAATGCACACAGGGGCTAGGAATGTAACAAATGACTGGAGCAGTCCACTGTTAAGAAAAATCTGCTGACAGAAATATAATCAACATGCCCTTAAATTATGAAATAGTTCAAGTATGCAGACAAAAATATTGTAATCAGGGGCGGAGCCAGGATGGCGGCGTGAGTAGAGCAGTGGAAATCTCCTCCCCAAAACACATAGAGCTATGAAAATATAACAAAGAAAAATCTTCCTAAAATAGAGACCACAGGACACAGGACAACATCCAGACCACATCCACACCTGCAAGAACCCAGCGCCTTGCTAAGGGGGTAAGATACAAGCCCGGGCCCGGCGGGACCCGAGCGCCCCTCCCCCCGGCTCCCGGCGGGTGGAGAGAAACCGCAGCGGTTTTTTTTTTTTGGCGAGCGCTTTTTGGAAGCCTTAGAGGGACGGGCCCCCGTTGCTGGGGAGGCAGGGTGGCGGGACCGGTGAGCAGGTGCCTGGGAACGGCGCCGGAGGACAAAGAATATCCCGCGTTTCTCCCTGTGGGACAGGCGGGCGGGTGCCTGAGACCGGTGCCTGAGGACGGAGGAGGTCGCGCGTTTTTCCCCTTTTTTTTTTTTTTCTTATTGGCGAGTGCTTTTTGGAAGCCTTGAAGGGACGGGGACCCCAGTGCTAGGGAGGAAGGGTGGCGGGACTGGTGAGCGGGTGCCTGGGACAGGCGCCTGAGGACAAAGAATATCCCACGTTTTTCCCTGCGGGACCCGTGGGCGGGTGCCTGAGACCGGCACTTGAGGACAGAGGAAATCGCGCGTTTTTCCCTTTTTTTTTTTTTCCTCTTTTCTGCAAGTGCTTTTTGGAAGCCAAAAAGGGACAGGGACCCCGGTGCTAGGGAGGCAGGGCGGCGGGACTGGTGAGCGGGTGCCTGGGACCAACACCTGAGGACAAAGAATATCCTGCGTTTTTCCCTGTGGGACCGGTGGGTGGGTGCCTGAGACCGGCACCTGAGGACGGAAGAAATCGCGCGTTTTTCCCCTTTTTTTCTCTCTTTTTGGTGAGTGCTTTTTGGAAGCCTTGAAGGGACAGGGACCCCGGTGCTAGGGAGGCAGGGCGGTGGGACTGGTGAGCAGGTGCCTGGGACCAGTGCCTGAGGACAAAGAATATCGAGCGTTCCTTCCCTGCGGGACTGGTGGGTGGGTGCTTTTTGGAAGCCTTGAAAGGACAGGGACCCTGGTGCTAGGGAGACAGGGCAACAGGACCAGTGAGCGGGTGCCTGGGACCGGCACCTGAGGACAAAAAAAAAAAAAAAATCGCTTGTTTTTTTATTTTTTTTGTTTTTTTTTCTTTCTTTCTGTTCCCTCTCTCATTGTTGCTGTTGTTGTTTTGGTTTGGAGAGTGCTTTTTGGAAGTCTTAAAGGGGCAGGACAGGTCACTTAGACCAGAGGCAGGGAATCTGGGGATCTCTGGGCACTCTAACCCCCTGGGCAGCAGGGAGCACAGAGGCCCCTTACGGAGATAAATAGCCTCCTGGCTGCTCCCCCTCCAAGAGGGCTCCACCATTTTGGAGGAACAGCCCCAGCCAGGCCAAGCCCACAGCAACAGCGGAGATAAATCCCAAAGCAACTGGGCAGGAAGCAGAAGCCCTGTCTGCTCACAGCTGCCCAGCACAAGCAACTAGAGGTCACTATTCTCCCAGGAAAAGGCTACAAACCAACAAGAAGGGAAGCTCTTCCAGCGGTCACTTGTACCAGCTCTGCAAACTATCTCTATCACCATGAAAAGGCAAAACTACAGGCAGACAAAGATCACAGAGACAACACCTGAGAAGGAGACAGACCTAACTAGTCCTCCTGAAAAAGAATTCAAAATAAAAATCATGAACATGCTGACAGAGATGCAGAGAAAAATGCAAGAGCAATGGGATGAGATGCAGAGAAAAATGCAAGAGCAGTGGGATGAGATGCAGAGAAAAATGCAAGAGCAGTGGGATGAAGTCTGGAAGGAGATCACAGATGTCAGGAAAGAGATCACAGAAGTGAAACAATCCCTGGAAGGATTTATAAGCAGAATGGATAAGATGCAAGAGGCCATTGAAGGAATAGAAGCCAGAGAACAGGAACGTATAGAAGCTGACATAGAGAGAGATAAAAGGATCTCCAGGAATGAAACAACACTAAGAGAAATATGTGACCAATACAAAAGGAATAACATTCGTATTATAGGGATACCAGAAGAGGAAGAAAGAGGAAAAGGGATAGAAAGTGTCTTTGAAGAAATAATTGCTGAAAACTTCCCCAAACTGGGGGAGGAAATAATCGAACAGACCATGGAATTACACAGAACCCCAAACAGAAAGGATCCAAGGAGGACAACACCAAGACACATAGTAATTAAAATGGCAAGGATCAAGGACAAGGAAAGAGTTTTAAAGGCAGCTAGAGAGAAAAAGGTCACCTATAAAGGAAAACCAATCAGGCTAACATCAGACTTCTCAACAGAAACCCTACAGGCCAGAAGAGAATGGCATGACATACTTAATGCAATGAAACAGAAGAGCCTTGAACCAAGGATACTGTATCCAGCACGACTATCATTTAAATATGATGGTGGGATCAAACAATTCCCAGACAAGCAAAAGCTGAGGGAATTTGCTTCCCACAAACCACCTCTACAGGGCATCCTACAGGGACTGCTCTAGATGGGAGCACCCCTAAAAAGAGCACAGAACAAAACACACAACATATGAAGAATGGAGGAGGAGGAATAAGAAGGGAGAGAAGAAAAGAATCTCCAGACAGTGTATATAACAGCTCAATAAGCGAGCTAAGTTTGGCAGTAATATACTAAAGAAGCTAACCTTGAACCTTTGGTAACCACGAATCTAAAGCCTGAAATGGCAATAAGTACATATCTCTCAATAGACACCCTAAATGTAAATGGACTTAATGCACCAATCAAAAGACATAGAGTAATAGAATGGATAAAAAAGCAAGACCCATCTATATGCTGCTTACAAGAAACTCACCTTAAACCCAAAGATAAGCATAGACTAAAAGTCAAGGGATGGAAAAACATATTTCAGGCAAACAACAGTGAGAAGAAAGCAGGGGTTGCAGTACTAATATCAGACAAAATAGACTTCAAAACAAAGAAAGTAACAAGAGATAAAGAAGGCCACTACATAATGATAAAGGGCTCAGTCCAACAAGAAGATATAACCATTCTAAATATATATGCACCCAATAGAGGAGCACCAGCATATGTGAAGCAAATACTAACAGAACTAAAGAGGGAAATAGACTGCAATGCATTCATTGTAGGAGACTTCAACACACCACTCACCCCAAAGGATAGATCCACCGGGCAGAAAATAAGTAAGGACACACAGACACTGAACAACACACTAGAACAGATGGACCTAATAGACAACTATAGAACTCTACATCCAAAAGCAACAGGATACACATTCTTCTCAAGTGCACATGGAACATTCTCCAGAATAGACCACATACTAGCTCACAAAAAGAGCCTCAGTAAATTCCACAATATTGAAATTCTACCAACCAATTTTTCAGACCACAAAGGTATAAAACTAGAAATAAATTCTACAAAGAAAAAAAAAAGGCTCACAAACACATGGAGGCTTAACAACATGCTACTAAATAATCAATGGATCAATGAACAAATCAAAATAGAGATCAAGGAATATATAGAAACAAATGACAACAACAACACTAAGCCCCAACTTCTGCGGGATGCAGCGAAAGCAGTCTTAAGAGGAAAGTATATAGCAATCCAGGCACACTTGAAGAAGGAAGAACAATCCCAAATGAATAGTCTAACATCACAACTATTAAAACTGGAAAAAGAAGAACAAATGAGGCCTAAAGTCAGCAGAAGGAGGGACATAATAAAGATCAGAGAAGAAATAAACAAAATTGAGAAGAATAAAACAATAGCAAAAATCAACGAAACCAAGAGCTGGTTCTTTGAGAAAATAAACAAAATAGATAAGCCTCTAGCCCAACTTATTAAGAGAAAAAGAGAGTCAACACAAATCAACATAATCAGAAATGAGAATGGAAAAATCACGACAGACTCCACAGAAATACAAAGAATTATTAAAGACTACTATGAAAACCTATATGCCAACAAGCTGGAAAACCTAGAAGAAATGGACAACTTCCTAGAAAAATACAACCTCCCAAGACTGACCAAGGAAGAAACACAAAAGTTAAACAAACCAATTACAAGCAAAGAAATTGAAACAGTAATCAAAAAACTACCCAAGAACAAAACCCCGGGGCCGGATGGATTTACCTCGGAATTTTATGAGACACACAGAGAAGACATAATACCCATTGTCCTTAAAGTGTTCCACAAAATAGAAGAAGAGGGAATACTCCCAAACTCATTCTATGAAGCCAACATCACCCTAATACCAAAACCAGGCAAAGACCCCACCAAAAAAGAAAATTACAGACCACTAGCCCTGATGAATGTAGATGCAGAAATACTGAATAAAATATTAACAAACAGAATTCAACAGTATATCAAAAGGATCATACACCATGACCAAGTGGGGTTCATCCCAGGGATGCAAGGATGGTACAACATTCGAAAATCCATCAACATCATCTACCACATCAACAAAAAGAAAGACAAAAACCACATGATCATCTCCATAGATGCTGAAAAAGCATTTGACAAAATTCAACATCCTTTCATGATAAAAACTCTCAGCAAAATGGGCATAGAGGGCAAGTACCTCAACATAATAAAGGCCATATATGATAAACCCACAGCCAGCTTTATACTGAACAGCGAGAAGCTGAAAGCATTTCCACTGAGATCGGGAACCAGACAGGAATGCCCACTCTCCCCACTGTTATTTAACATAGTACTGGAGGTCCTAGCCACGGCAATCAGACAAAACAAAGAAATACAAGGAATCCAGATTGGTAAAGAAGAAGTTAAACTGTCACTATTTGCAGATGATATGATACTGTACATAAAAAACCCTAAAGACTCCACTCCAAAACTACTAGAACTGATATCGGAATACAGCAAAGTTGCAGGATACAAAATTAACACACAGAAATCTGTAGCTTTCCTATACACTAACAATGAATCAATAGAAAGAGAAATCAAGAAAACAATTCCATTCACCATTGCATCAAAAAGAATAAAATACCTAGGAATAAACCTAACCAAAGAAGTGAAAGACTTATACTCTGAAAACTACAAGTCACTCTTAAGAGAAATTAAAGGGGACACTAATAAATGGAAACTCATCCCATGCTCATGGCTAGGAAGAACTAATATCGTCAAAATGGCCATCCTGCCCAAAGCAATATACAGATTTGATGCAATCCCTCTCAAATTACCATCAACATTCTTCAATGAATTGGAACAAATAATTGAAAAATTCATATGGAAACACCAAAGACCCCGAATAGCCAAAGCAATCCTGGAAAAGAAGAATAAAGTAGGGGGGATCTCACTCCCCAACTTCAAGCTCTACTACAAAGCCATAGTAATCAAGACAATTTGGTACTGGCACAAGAACAGAGCCACAGACCAGTGGAACAGATTAGAGACCCCAGAAATTAACCCAAACATATATGGTCAATTAATATTTGATAAAGGAGCCATGGACATACAATGGCAAAACAACAGTCTCTTCAACAGATGGTGCTGGCAAAACTGGACAGCTACATGTAGGAGAATGAAACTGGACCATTGTCTAACCCCATATACAAAGGTAATCTCAAAATGGATCAAAGACCTGAATGTAAGTCACGAAACCATTAAACTCTTGGAAAAAAACATAGACAAAAACCTCTTAGACATAAACATGAGTGATCTCTTCTTGAACATATCTCCCTGGGCAAGGAAAACAACAGCAAAAATGAGCAAGTGGGACTACATTAAGCTGAAAAGCTTCTGTACAGCGAAAGACACCATCAATAGAACAAAAAGGAACCCTACAGAATGGGAGAATATATTTGAAAATGACAGATCCGATAAAGGCTTGACGTCCAGAACATGTAAAGAGCTCACACGCCTCAACAAACAAAAAACAAATAACCCAATTAAAAAATGGGCAGAGGAACTGAACAGACAGTTCTCTAAAAAAGATATACAGATGGCCAACAGACACATGAAAAGATGCTCCACATCGCTAATTATCAGAGAAATGCAAATTAAAACTACAATGAGGTATCACCTCACACCAGTAAGGATAGCTGCCATCCAAAAGACAAACAACAACAAATGTTGGCGAGGCTGTGGAGAAAGGGGAACCCTCCTACCTACACTGCTGGTGGGAATGTAAATTAGTTCAACCATTGTGGAAAGCAGTATGGAGGTGCATCAAAATGCTCAAAACAGACCTACCATTTGACCCAGGAATTCCACTCCTAGGAATTTACCCTAAGAACGCAGCAATCAAGTTTGAGAAAGACAGATGCACTCCTATGTTTATCGCAGCACTATTTACAATAGCCAAGAATTGGAAGCAACCTAAATGTCCATCGGTAGATGAATGGATAAAGAAGATGTGGTACATATACACAATGGAATACTACTCAGCCTTAAGAAGTGGAAAAATCCAACCATTTGCAGCAACATGGATGGAGCTGGAGAGTATTATGCTCAGTGAAATAAGCCAAGCAGAGAAAGAGAAATACCAAATGATTTCACTCATCTGAGGAGTATAGGAACAAAGGAAAAACTGAAGGAACAAAACAGCAGCAGAATTACAGAACCCAAAAATGGACTAACAGGTACCAAAGGGAAAGGAACTGGGGAGGATGGGTGGGCAGGGAGGGATAAGGGGGGGGAAGAAGAAGGGGGGTATTAAGATTAGCATGCATGGGGGGGAGAGAGCAAGGGGAGGGTGGGTTGCACAGCACAGAGAGGACAAGTAGTGACTCTACAACATTTTGCTAAGCTGATGGACAGTAACCGTAATGTGGTTGTTAGGGGGGACCTGATATAGGGGAGAGCATAGTAAACATAGTATTCTTCATGTAAGTGTAGATTAAAAATTAAAAAAAAAAAAAAAAAGAAAGAAAGAAAGAAAAGGGGGATTACTCCTTAACAGGATAAAACTATTGGTAAATCAAAGATCAACGCATGCTTTAAATATCCTTAATGTTGATCACTTAAAGGGTGTCAGATTATCAGCTATGGAGTTACTCTTTTCTGATAATATTCCCTTCTCTTAATTAAAAAAAAGAAAAAAAGCAGTTACTGTGTGCTGACCTCCAATGAGTTCTGCACAGTGGTATACAGGGCATGTCAAAGTGTGGGCAAAGGGTCTGTTTGTTTCTACGTAGAAGATCAAGGCCTAGCTTGGATACCCAGAAAATGAACTAAGATACGATATGAGGAGGAGCTTCCAGCATCAGCACTCTCTGGAGGACTTGTGCCGGTGGATGATCATCAAAAAGCCTCCACAGGGATCCGGACGATGCTGCGGTTGTGGCTGCATCCAGCCCACCGTCTCCTGGACTTGCCATAAGAAGGAGGAGGGAGATGTCTAGGCTGGCATGTGCATACAGTGAGACAACGAATTTGACAGGATCTGTACTGTTGGAACTCAACCAGGAGTTGGGAGGGGTGCAAGTTGTAGCACCCCAAAATCTCATGACTATAGACTATCTATGGTTAAAAGAACATATGGGATGTGAACAGATCCCAGAAATGGGCTGCTTTAATTTGTCTGATGGTTCAAGTACAGTTGGACAATATCCATCATATCATAGATAAATTTTCACAAATGCCTAGGGTGCCTAAATGGTTTTCTTGGCTTCACTGGAGATGGCTGGTAATTATAGATTTGCTTTGTTTATGTCACCGTATTCCTATTATGTTAATATGTGTGTGCAAATTAGTTAGTAGTTTAAAACCTATACATACTTAAGGTACTATACAAGAAGATATGTCAAAGAAATAATCAATCCTCCCAAGTTTCCTTCATATGCTACATCTATAGCTTTTCTTCTTCCTTCCTAATTACAAACCTTAAATAGAATTCGTGCCTCATATCGAATTTACCGAGTATCATAATTCCTCCAGGTGGTAAAGATACCTCGAGACAAGTGCTGGGCATAGAAGCCACAGGGCATAAATCTGCAAAGAAGTAAAAAGCTAACCTTTGCAAACAATATGGCTTCTCTCTCACTTACCAACTTTACATTTCCCTGTATGGCCCCGGAAGATGACTGGTTAGCCAGAGACGGGTAAGATTCCTCAAGGGAGGAACAACCTAAGACAGGCACAGTCGCAGGGGGGCCATCAGGTGAGAATTTGGGGATCAACAGAGGTGAGTCTCAGAACCTCACCCCCCCTGCTTTGAGAGAAATCTTCTGCATCCGTGGATGTCTTGCTGCCCTTGTCTAGCTTGGATTAATACTTAGTCCATAGGCACACACCTGATCATCTGATCATCTACATTTGCCTTCTTACAGCACTAAACTATGTTTTCTACCTTTATCTTGCATCTACCTACCACTTCAGCATTTTATTAAAAATAAAAATAATAATAATAGGAGAAATGTGGGATCAACATATAAATCAAGTACAAAAATCAAACGAATATTCATATTTGACCTGATTGTTTATAGGTCATATTGCATGATCAAAACCGAAAGTTTCTGTGATGACTGCCCTTGTACTGTTCACCATGTAAGAATTTATTCACTATGTAAGAATTCGTTCACCATGTAAGAACTTGTTCGTTATGCTTCAGAAGATTGGAGACTGACGAGAATTAGGCTTGAGATGGATTAATGATTGTACATTGAGCGTTGACCCCCCTATACTGAATTTTATTGTTGTTAACAACCATTTGATCAATAAATATGAGAGATGCCCTCTCAAAAAAAAAAAAAAACCAACTCTGTCAATACTGATGTCAGACTTCAGGCCTCCAGAATGGAGAGAAAATAAATTAGTGTTGTTTAAGCCACCAGTTTGGTGTACAGTTGACCCTTGAACAATGCAGCTTTGAACTGTGTGGGTCCACTTATACACATATTTTTTCAATAAATATATTGGAAATTAAAAAAAAAATATTGTAATCAATACCTTTTCACACACCAGCTAGCTGTATGAAGGGTTGTCATATTTGACGGTTATTTTCTTCTTTTTAATAAAGCATTATACATGAATTTATAGTTTCCTCCATTCCTTTTGCATTTTATTTTCCTCCAAGAGATTAGCACTATATTTGGCATTCACTATTTTTGTGCGTGTTTTATCTTCTAGCTTAATTTTTTCAGTAATAAATGATTACTTCTATGCATCATGTCACAACCTGCTTTTATTACTTTCATTGAGTTGTTGAGACATATCCATGTTGATACTTATGATAATTTAATTTCATGATATGTATAGTATTTATCATGTTATTAAGCCAGGCTTTATTGATCAATTTTCTTTTTTGTGGATAGATCACACCTAAATATTTTCTTCACTGAAAAACTGCTGCAATACATGCTCATACATGATTCCTTGGAGAAACATACCAAAATTTATTTAAAAGAATATATTAAATGATTAAAGCATAGTATCTATGCATCTTCAATCTCACTAGATGTTTCCAAGTTATCATTCAAAACTGTTGACATATACACCAGATATTTAAAAACATACTGAATGCCTAGATTAAGATACAGAGTTTTATCAGGACCTTAAGATATACTTTGGAATCCATGATGATCACATTTCCATACTTGCCCAGAAATAATTACTACTCTGACTTTTGTGATAAGTATTTCTTTGTCTTTGGGTTTCATTTCTTTATTTTCTATTTTCTAATTATCATACAGTAAAATTATGTTTTTCTCTTATATCATTCTAGGAGTTTTAACATACGCATGCATTTGAGTAATTGCCACCACAGTGAAGATATAGAGTAGTTCATAACTCCAAAATTCTCCTTCAGGGTATCCCTTCATGGTGATTCCATTACTCCCACCTATACCCCTGATAACCACTGACTGTTTTCCATTACTATTGTTTTGTATTTTTGAGAATAATATATAAATGGAGCCACACAGTACATATTTTGTTGGACATGTAATCACCAGCATAACGTCTTTGAGATTCATCTAAGTAGTCCTGTCATTGAGTAATGTTCCATTGTATGGATGTGCCTTTATTTATCCACTCACCTGTTGAAGGATATTTCAGTTATTTCTAGCTGTTGTTATCACAAATAAAGTTGCTATGAACATTAGTATATAGGTTTTAGTATGCATATAAACTTTCAGTTCTTTGGCTCCTGCCAAATGCAAGTAGCCCTGCAGGCACCCAGCTATCAACTTATTTTTTTTTTCTGGATTCTTCCTGGAAAATCTTACCATGATATGCAAGCTAACCCAGGAGTGGTTAGCTTAGTCATAAGGTAAGAGTATGTTTAACTTTATACAAAATTGGTAGAATGTTTTCCGGAGTGACCACACCATTTTACATCATCTGCAGTGATGCATAATAGTTCCAGTTGCTCTGAATTTTGTCAGCTTTGAGTATTGTCATATTATTTTTTAATTTTAACCATTCTCACAGGTATATATCATATCTAATCATGGTATTGATTTGCATTTCCTAATGGCTAACAAGGCTGAACACCTTTTCATGTACTTGTTTTCCATCGTTATATACTCTTTATTGAAATGCGTATTTAATCTATGAGTTGCCTGTTCATTTTGTTGATGCTTCCTTTGCTCTGCAGAAGCTTTTAGTTTGATGTAGTCCCACTTGTTTATTTTTGCTTTTGTTGTCCGAGCTTCGAGCTTTTGGTGTCAAATCCAAAGCAAGACCAATGTCAAGGAGGGTTTTTTTTTTTTCTTATCTTTTCTTTTATGAGTTTTATGGTTTCATTTTAGGTCTTACATTTAAGTTATTAAGTTATTAACAGTTGATTTTTGTGTGTGGTAAGGAATAAGGGTCCAATTTCATTCTTTTGCCTGTGGATATCCAATTTCCTAACACCATTCATTTGAAGGACATTCAACAAGTTTTTAAAATTTCATTAATTATATTTCTCTGTCCTATAACTCCCATTTAATTTTTAGTAACTTTTATTGTTTTTCTGAGCTTGTTTTAAATTTTTCATTTATTTACAGACAATTTGTAATTGCTGGGAACATTTTATGGCAAGTAGTTTAAAATCCTTGTCAGAAAATTCCAGCATCTGATTCATCTTGGTGTCGGTGTCAGTTGATTGTTCTCATTAAAGCTGTGATTTTCTTGATTCTGGTTTGACAAGTGATTTTTAATTGTATCCTAATCATTTCATCGTATGTAAGGAGGCTCTGGGTTGTAATATCTTTTATTTCATCAAGAAGGCACCTTGGTTAGGTTTTTTTAGCAAGTGGTCCTGGACTGTTTTTGTGGATTTCAGTTCCGATTACAATTTAATTTTCAAGCGTTTGAAGTATGATTTTCTCTTCAGGTTCACATATATGGTGCTCTTGTGACTCCCGCTGGTCTCTCATGGCATTGCCTGAGGGGGCAGGAAGGGTATTCCAGGCAGAGCTACAGAGCGTCTCCTGGTGGGAGAGTAGAGATGGATCAAGAGCAACGCCTATACCACCTGCCTGCTGTAGTGTCTCCCTTTAGGGGAGGGGAGTCTCAGGCAGTGTTTGTTGTAGTGGCATCTTCCCCCCCCCCACCCCCATGTCCCCAAACTTCCCTGGTGTCTGGTGGGAAGCGAGATGTCTGATATGCTAAAGGCAAAGGTTTGTGGTAAGATCATGAATGGGACCCTACGGGGTTTTAGTGTTTGCTTTAATACTTACATTTGATTTGTAGTTTTAGGTATGATTTGGCTTCTAGTTGTTCTAAGCATATGGATTATAGTGCTGTTATGGTTGTTTTTTGTGTGTGTGTCACTTTAATGGTGCTGGTAGTTGTGGAGAATATATGAAGAGATTCATTAGGCAGCTGTCATTCTCAACCACCATCATCCTCATGACTGAAGGAAAAAGAAAATTACACAGCTTGACATATTTTCCTAGTTACTTCTTTTCCAAAAAGCATGGCATTCAGTTTAATGACATTTGTAATAGCCTTTGATCTTCTGTCGCATAGAATGCTCCTTTTACTCTCTCAGATAGACTTCTTTATGTTCTTACCACAACTTTCTCAAAGGCATTGTTTCAGATCATTTTATTCTGGGAATTGGGAGGAAAATATTTTAAATAAATATACATCAAAGAGACTATATGTAGTTATTAGTAATGGCAAGGATGAAAATAATTTCATAAAGGCTTAGAATTTGTCTATTAAACTTGTATCCAAGTGCTTTATGTAATTCAGAACAAAAGTCTAGTGAAAACAAAATAGCAGATATTTTATTTGTGATCATGAATGTTATCCATAGTAAAGAATATGGTATGGTTTTCCAACTATTAGCAATGTAAAATTATTGGAATCACAAATTCATAAAATTGGAGAATACCATACAACTGTCATTCTTTCCAACTCCAATCAGTTTCCTTTTTAGCATTTTTACCACAGCATCTATAGCAGTAACAATGCAGGTATTGCTTGAATATTAACAGTGGGCAAAGCAGAGGCTTTAGAAGTCATTGTTATATTTCTAGTTTCAGAGAAAGACCTCACCATTACATTACACAATTTTGGGCTACATTAGGGAATACAGTTGATGTGAAAATTTTCATGGTTCTTGCTTTGATTTTCCATCATGATAAAAATCCATGCAAATATGTCTAACTACTTCAACCTGAAGATCACTGCTTATATTGAGAAATGATATTTAGTTACAAAGATAATGCTGTCTATACATGTATGTTTGATTTTTTGAGTAGCATTCTAATATCAGCATTGAGAATTCCTAGCATTTCCAGGAAAAGAGATACTCGGTATGGAAGGCATGGAAGCTGCATAGGGCAAGTAGATGGAAGATAAAGCTGGATCATAATTTTGATATTATGAAATTTTTGCTTTCTGCTATAGAGCTATGGATATAAAAGAAGATTAAATGGCATATATTGCTATATAAGTGTAAAGTGGAATCATTATTATATTATTCATCACTTCTTCCATCATCACCAAAGTGTAATTTGACCTCTCAGTAATACTCAATTTATGTGCTAGTTCATATTAGCGGTAGATCTTCCAGGTGCTTGAAACAAGACTAGAAGTTATCTAAAGTCCCTCATAGACTCATTTGCCCATAAAATGTTGTTATTACTTTTTTATAATACTGTGACATACAGCTTGGTGGCATGTTCTTTTAAAAATGTCTGTAATCTTTCTATGGATTAATAATTTCTTCAGAAAAAAACGGATTGTAGCTGTTCAGTGGCAATTAATTTTATTACTGCTTTCTTCCCTCTTAAAATGACACAGACATGTGTTCTTTTTTTCTTAAAATACCACATTAGCATGAAGCACCTTCTATTACGTTGGAACAATGGAGTAAGCTAGAAGCTTATTTCCCTCATTCAATTCATCAAATGGCATTTATTTTTACCAACTCTGCCTTGCCCTTTTCTGGGCACAAAAACTGAATGACAGTATTACTGTCATCAAAGTTTTAATATTCTTAAGGTTAAGACACCATGAAAGCTTGCAGTGCTCAGTAACATAAATTCCCACTTTTGATAGTATAAAAAATTTCTCAAAAATGTGTCTTGTCAACTTAGAAGATAAAGGCTTTTGTAGTAATGAACTTTTTAATAACAGCTTATTTAAAAATTAGTCATTGTTCATCTTCCTATATTGACAGTAACTGCACTACTTGGGATGAGGATTTAAGAATTTGGTAACTGTTGAACTACTGCATTGTATACTTGAAACCAATATAAGATTGTGTATCAACTATATTTCAATAAAAAAAAGAATGTTAAATAGAAAAAAATTAGCCTTTGTTCCTTCTGACCATTTCGCTTATTAAAATTTGTGGGGATAAATGTTAAAATCTAGTACTAATTAATTTAATATACACTAAGAATAAGGGGTGGTTAACCTCACACATTAATATTTATGTCAGTGTTTTTAAATGCTTTCCATGGACTAGAGAGAAACCTTAAACTTAACTTTCCCTTCCCCACCCCACCTTTATTTTGCTCTATTTTTAACTTTTTTAAAGAAAGAAATAGTATTATACCTTCCACTGTACTTACATTAGTTCAAATTACATAAGTAAAAACAAGTGAACAAAGCAAAATGGCTCAAACAAAAAATGTGAATTTAAAATTTCTTTATATATATATAATTTATTTTCTTTCTTTGTCTAGGTGTCTATGTGTGTACACCTAGTTTTTTTTCAAGACATGACCTATATATAAAAAAAGAAAATTCTGAGTATTTGACAGTACTTTGGGTAGTATTTTCAGATTCTACTTTAAAGGAGGAGGAAAACATTACCTGGTCTAGGAGCTTTGACAAGAGCTGTCTGAGTTCCAGCAGAAAAGAATGTTAGTGACCAAGATATATCATTTACAGCGTGGCCTTCTTATGGCTCCTGTCAAGTTACAGCATAATCAGAAGGAAAACAACATCATTTAAGGTCGCAATGACCTTCTAAGGGCTTGTTTTTAAGAGCAGAGGTTAGAAGGCACAACAGTATGAGTCACTGAATATGATTGTACTGAAGTGACTTTTATAGAATGTCATTTTCTTTAAATTCTGCTTGTGAGTTCTGTGTCTATTATATAATTATTTAATCTCTGTTAGGATGTCTGGATTTTTTCTCTTCTATTTTAATTTTCTACAAAAATTTAATACAGACATATGAGCAGAATGCCTATTAAAATGTCAGCCTCAGTGTGATAGGGACATGCTGAAATTTTTAATATAATCAACTTATTATAGGTTGTTATGTTTCTCATAAATTAAAACAAAGATTGTTTTAATCAATGTATGAAGAAAGTGAATGTGGCAGATATTTGGTAACAAATAAGAAGACGGGGCAATAATTCATGGTGACTGGACAAACCAGGTGATTTTTATAGTAGTTAAACTGATCTAATAGGAAGTAGCAGTATCTTGGAGCAAAGTCATAATTTATTTTAAACGTCAGTGAGAGTTCTAGTCAAGACAGGAGTGCACAATCTTTTCTTCTTGGAAATCTTGAAAATGAAAACAAAATGTTTGAAAAAAAAATCTATAAAATAAATAGTAGACTAGCAGATAATCCTAAAGAGAAAAATAATTACAGCAATTTAAATTTAGAAATGAAATTGCACCACAGGATGTATCATAGAGAAATAAAGAAATGGCAAGCATTGAAAGGTACCAGATATGAAGAATAGATTGAGAAGCTTCAGTTTTATCTAAAAAGATAACAACTCTAGAAAACAGGAGGAAAGAAGTGAGATAATGTTTGAATTTTTTTAAGAATTGAAAAGTTTCAGAACTGATACTGAAAAATATCAACTAAATATTATTTTAAACCACAAAAAAGTCACAAATTCACATTTTGACAAATAGCCAGTGACAAGATTTTCAATATTTTTATAGAAATCTAACAGACTGATATCTTTTTCCTCTAACCCATGTCCACTGTCACTTTCTTTTTTAAGAGAAGTTAAGTCTTTATTTCCTTGTTTCACAAATAAAGCTGGCTGAGTTGGTTCCACTGTCATCTTTTATACAAGTTTTAATCATTCCTGCCTATATGTTTAAACTTATGCATTTTCCCCTTATATACCTAGAACCGTTACTTTCACTTTTTGAAATTCCCTCTAACCTTCCACTGTATTTAAAATGCTCCCTGGTCATCTCTGAAGGATTGCTTTTCCTTCTGTAATCACCTCAGCTCCTTCTCTGTGGATATATTTTAATTATTTTGTTGATTTGCTAGCTTATTATACAAAAAGGAATGTCTTATTTGTATTTGCAACCTTTGTATTTTTCCAAGGGTTCTGTGTATAGTAAGTCTTCAGTATCAGTTATTCTCAGCTATCAAAGAGGATCTTATTTAAATATTTGCCATATTGGAAGGTTTAGTATGTTATGATCTGGGATGAAAACACACTTGGGTCTCATAAGTTGTAGTAAAATTTGCTTAGTTACTATAAATGAAAAGCATCCTCTGCAAAGATGCTTGTATTTCATGTATTTGTGATCAATAAAGATTACTAAGCAAAGTTTTACTCTAGACAAGGTAAATATAGGAAAGATACTTCGATCATCAGTTACCAAATGAATAATGTGAGAAGGTTTTCATTAAAATGCAAAAAAAGAAAAAGAAAGAAATTTGTTTGAGTTAAAGGATAACATATTTCCTTATATTTAAGACTGGTAAATATTAAAAATAACATTTTTAAACAAGGTCTACTATAAATAAAAATATAGAAAAAGGTTGAAGACCATCTGTCCTGAATTGTGCTTTGAGATCCTGGGTGGGCTTTTTCTGAGTCACAAATGATCCATGATTTACTTCTGAGCTGCAGTCTCTTTGTTCTGTTCATTAAGTTCAGCTGAGACCATATCTCATTTCCCTATTTCCTTTTTAGATTAAGATTGGTCACTCCACTGTAAACAGGTTTTCATTTAGTCCTCTTACATTCTTTCCTGCCTTGATATCAGGGAATACTTCTCAAAGATAATTTGAAAGAAGTGATAGCCTAACAATATAGTAAAAAGCAAGCCTATGAATGTATGTATTATTACATGTCAATTTCTCTATGTATATTATACCCACAAAGGCTGGCTGATATGAAGAATTTTGGGAAATGAGTATTGTGTATGAGAGTCTTCATCCATATACTACAAGATAGGAAAATACTTGTTTTTAAAATAATGGTTTTTTATAAATACATTTTTTAATCGATGGAGTATTGTGCTGCACAATGAGGAACAGAAAAACAGTACTTGGCTGTTGAAAAATTATATTTTAACTCTCAAATTATTAAAAATAGGAATTTCCAATGTATGATTTTATTAAGACATATATGAATCCAGAATAGTTCATCAGAAAGAATAAGAAATATTTACATCAAAAAAGAGGGAAAATACTTGAATTTTGACTTTCTAACATAATGGAAATAAAAAGTGGGCCATTTTAGCTCACAGCTAATGAATACAGAGAAAACTATTTTCGTGTTTGACTGTCTAAGTGATCACATCCTAATGAGATAATGCCTTTCTTATATTGACAGCTTTGTCTCTTTCAGATAAATATCTCAGGAGGTAAAGATAACGAACAATCTGATTAACAGAAAACTTAATTTACTTAAATCTCAGGCTTTTCTGTTAACAAAGGGAACGTTCTGGTAACATTGCAATTATATTAAATAATTGTAGGTAATAGCTGCATAATATAGGGAGTGTCTATATATGTCTTCCACAAAGCAATTGTGGTTACAGCAGCATTTTAGAGTGTAAATGCTGCTTCTAGAATACCAGTTTTCCTGAAAAGTTTGGCAATAAGTGAGATTGATGTCTGAGAACCATGAAACTATCTTGGAATCACTGGCCTTTCTGAAAGATCTGGAGCATCCATCTCTGTCCTCTAATTTCTGTATTACACAATGAGAAGAGTATGGAACCAAGAATCAGGTGATCTAGATTACAGTTCAGGCTCCACTCAAACTGTTTGTGTAACCTTGGGTATCTCATAAATCCCTTGGGTTTACTTATTTTATTGAAGAATAAGTGGATTAAATTAATTGCCCCCGAAGCCCCTTGTAATCCATTTTTAAAATTGTGTGACTCTAAATACATCTGTTAGTATATATAATATAAATGTACTTTGAATTGTAGGAAACTGCTGCTAACATTTTACAAATAATGCAAAATAAATAAATGTTTCAATCTCATCTACAAACTTGAATTAGCTACATTTTCACTTGTTTGTATCCATTGCAGGCACATTTCTAATGCCAACTTTTTAATTTTTCATATCTGATTACTCAAAAGCCACCTATCTGGAGCACATAATTTATTTTTTTCAGAAAGATCCAAGGATAAATACTTTGCAGATAATCAGAACAGCCAAAATCTCCAGATTCTCTGTTCTTTCTTATGTGTTAAACATTTTTATCTCTGTTGTACTGTTTCATTGATATAAAGACAATCTAGTGCAAATAAACATCCAATTAAATGTTGTTTTCTAAAACAACTAGCCCCTGTTTTAGAATGACTGGGTAGGACACTATAAAGAACCAAAGAACTTAATGTGAGCACAACACAAATAGAATAAACATTACTGTGTCTATCTCAAATTCTTATTATAAATAAGCCCTCATTATAGAACCCAGGAATAAAAGAAAGCAAATAGTAGGAAATATAGGATTTCCAATTACCATATATCTGATGGGTTGGCTAACACTGGCTAAGTGACAGCTCATCTCTGAGACAAGAAAACAAACTGGACAACTGATTTTTTCCTTGAGGAACCATTGTCAACTTAAGCATAAATATGTAAACCATTATGCAGTTCCTGGTGATCCAATCGACATATATTTATATTCCCCTATGCAAAGTACAGGCTATTCTGGGATGGAATCAATTTTGACTGTAAGAGTCATCCTATTATTAATCATGACAACAGAAGGTAATAGTACATGAACATTTACAATATGTGAGGATCTGAGTTAAACATTTTTATAATTATTATAGTATTTCATTCTACAAAACTCCAGTGAGGTGAGTACTATCATTGGTTTCATTTTGTAGATGAGGCAACCAAAATTTAATGGTAAGTAACTTATCCAGGTTTGCTTACTTGGGAAGTGGTTCTTAAATTTAGATCTGATGACTCTAAAGCCAGTGCTTTTGATCAATATAATACACTAGGTCCCCCTTCTCCATGGTTTCACCTTCCCAGATTTTCACTTCTCACCATTTCAGTTTCTTGCAGCCAACTATATAGTCCAAAAGCAGAAGATCCTCTGACTCATTCCGCATCCTCACAAGAAGTATAAATATATTAATATACTTAGAGAGACCACATTCACATAATTTTTATTGCAGTATATTGTTATAATTGTTCTATTTTATTGTTAGTTGTTGTTACTCTTTTCTTGGGCCTGACTTATAAATTAAACTATATCATAGATACCTATGTATAGGACAAAAACATGGTATATATAGGGTTTGGTACTTATCTGTGATTTCAGGCAACCACTTTGGGTCTTGGGAGATCTCTGTATTGTTTGGATATAGATCGAAACAGTGTCAGAATGACTCAAGAGAACAGCCTTCTAAAATCCCACCATGTGCTGTTGGCTAAGTGAGTTGCCCATTTAGGTCATTGGTTGGGTAATTGTAGGATGTTTTATCTGTCCAAAACTAGAACGCTCCTCTAAGGGCAAAAAGTATGAGTCCTTCCTTTATCCCAAAAAGGAACTAGTACAGTAGTGAGACAACATGTTCTGGATGTTCCATCTGTAAATTTTTATTTTATAATATGGGACATGTAAATGCTTCCACAATATTTTTTTAATTTAGCTATACAAAAACCCTCCAAAAAGTAGATGAACACATTAATTGTACCCACAGCAATTTTCAGAGTAACATTTCTTCAGGATTGAGGTAAAGCATAGATAGTGGAATGATTTTTTTTTTTCCCTCCAGTCTTTGTCCCTAGACAACATCAGTTTATAGTTCAAGTATCAATTGTTAAATTACTTACACATGGAGGCCATTAGACTGAAGTGGCTCTAATGCCTTGGTAGACCACATAAAATTGAAACCTACTTCGGAGTCAATAAAATTCCAGAAAGTGAAACTTAACAACCACCAGTCACAAAGAGCCACCTAGGCTTTCCCAAATAAGGCAAGTGCTTTAGCTATAACAATTAAGTAATTGCTTTCCTTTACTTCAGTGTCTTCTCTATAAAAACTCCCATTTAGGTCCTTAGCTAGGTAATAGGTAGGATGTTTTCTCTGTGCAAGTTCCTGTCAGTGGAGTGCTCCTAAGTACCTTGTTTGGTACTGTGTGCTTCAAATTGATGGACTCAAATAAACTCTTGACAAAAAAAAATTAATGTGTCTCAGTTTACCTTTTAAAACAGTTTTCTACCTCTTCTTACCAAAAATGCCTGTGTGCAAAAAAAGGAATTAGGTCAAAGGAAGACAAGAGACAATAAAGGCAACAATTTTTGCCACTTACTATTAACAAAGAGAATAAAATTAAAGTTTCCCAAATAAGAGGGTTTGTGAATGTATTTTACCTTTCTCCAAATTTGGTTTAAAATTATTCATAAATAATTTCTTTTCTACTGTATGATTATCTAATAAAAATACATTTCTGTAACTGTAATTTCCACTAGTAAGAGAGGCTCAATCTTCACATTTCTGTAACTTAGTTCAAGTCAATCTTACCTCCTCTTTTAATGCTACCAATTCCAGCTTCATTATGGTAACTCTTGTTACCATGTTTCTCACTAAGAAAAATAAAAAGAAGAGTATATTTCATTGTCTGTAAGAGTAAATGTTACAAAATAATTTAGGGAAATGGCTGTGTTAACAATACAGAAGACTCTTGTTTGGAAATGACAACAGAGAGGTGGGAAAACTGGAGAGGTGCTCTTATGTACACACAGACACAGTAACTGTTTTCCTTTGAGACTGGAAAGCCTGATATTATGGTTATTTGCCAACAGTTTTCCTTTGGAAAGTCAAACTTGCTATCTTATTTGGATGAATATATTGTCCAGAATTTTACTAGTGACATAAGTTGAATTATGCCTGTCCATAAAATCTGTTCGCTGACACATACCCTCATAAAGTGAGAAATACGACTTTACATAAATTGTATAAGGAAATTTCTTTTCTCAACAATATTTTTTTAAACTCTCCATAAATATTTCCCCAAGAAATAAGTGTTGCAATAGCCAAAAGGAATGCTGGCATATTTCTAATTATTCATCCTAAATGATATAATATAGACAGTTGTGAATTACAGCTCTCCTAGGTGGGAGAAACTAATCTTTTTTACTTCATTATGGAAAAATTTTCTGTTCTTTAATTTATATAAAGCTAACATTTTAAAATTAAATGAACACATATGGCATTTTAAAATTCTTTAAAACAGAAGACAATTGAAGAACTCAAAAGACAATGACATATTCAGTTATGTGATAAATTTCTTGTCTCCAGAAACTGTTATTCCAATCTATCTAATATCTAATATCTAATATCTAATATCATCTAATATCTAATATCTAATATTTATCTATACAATATTTGAAGAATCTATAGATACCTAACTACTTTTCTAAAATTCTTTTTTAATCTGTCCTAATTTTTCAATCAGCAATAATTGGCATATACTAGGTGACTAATACATACTTGTTAGATTAAGTTATATTTTTACAGTTGTAAACATTTTACTATGTTTTAAGTGAGCTAGTCTAATGATAATAAAACATTTACTATTCCATCTTCTGTGTTTTTCCATCATGTATCTTAATTTTTACTTCAGCAATGGTGGTGAAAGCAAGAAATCATTTGCTAGACAAATGAAATTATAAAATAAATATAAAATTATATGATAAAAATCTTATCTTGATTCTTTTGAAAACTAGAATAATTAATGTTTTACATGCTTTGTTTACTTTTTTTGGTATATCAGAAACACAATATATTTAGATTTTACTGTTTTTAACAAGCACTTCTCAAATGTGTGTGCCTTAAAGCAATATGCTTTGATTTTTGTTCACCTATATTTCCTCACAGATTGATAGAAACCTTTACTCATTGCAATTACTAATGAATACAAACAGATGAAGTATGTACCAACTTGAGCATTTCCCTATGTAAAAAAGCCTCACACATGCAATTAAATATTAGGTCTGAAAATGATACACAGAACTTATTTACCAGAACTATATAGGAGCATTGAATACTTAATAAGGTGCTAGGAAAATAAATCCTACAATGTTCCCTGGAAGATATTGAGTTGGAATTACTTTTTGAGCAGCAAAATGGCTACTACATTGTCTATTATATATTTTTGTTTTAATAACAAATTATAGATACTATAAGTTGGCACAGTGTAGTGACTCAAAAGTGACTTTTTTTGTTTTAATAATAACATATATAAGTTGGCATAGTGTAGCGACTAAAAGTGCATATTCTAGAGCTGCAATGTTTGGTATTAACTCCTTGCTCTGCCATTTTTAAGCTAGTTACGTAAATTCTTTGTTATTTAATTTTCTCATCTAGGTATATTGGTATCTTCCATAGAGGGTTCTTCTGAATATTAAATATGGTTATATGTGTAAAACATTTAGTATAATGACTGACACAGAAATTGTTATAAATTTGGTTTATGAGCTCAACATAATGCCTTAAAGTCACTTCTCAGTGTCATTGTGGCTAGGATTCATGTTTTTTGTGTTGTGTGTGAGTACTTTAGAATTTGCAGTTGGATTAGATCTAAGGTTCAAATATTCTAGGTATATAGAGTTAGATGAATTGTCTTCTTTCTCCTGAATTTATGTGCATCTACAGGCCCACATGAAGCTCTGAGGGAAAGAATTTCGAATGTGACCAAGTATGAGCTTCATCTTACATTGGATAATGTAGCCTGAAGAACATTTTAAGACTGGCAGACATAAGTGCATGTAAAGAAAGGGATGGATAGGGAAGAAAATGGAACCTAAGAGTGAGGCTGCTCCCACAGTTTCTGGCTGGAACTGCAATGAGTGAGATGTGAGGGAGGACGCCATTTTTTGATGCAAAGATGGTGGGTAGGCTCTTAGCATATTTAGGTACCTCATAAGGAGAATATTTACAAAATTATAGAAATATTGGTATTGGTCTACTTTTGAAAATGCCTTAAGTCTGTAAAACCTTCTTAGGCATATTCTTCATGTGGATAAATTCTTCACCTAGTAGGAAATTTAATTTTTCATCAAAATTCTGACTGAATCACAATGTGGAGGATTTATTTGGCAATACTATTACAAAAGTAAGTGAGACTATGGAAGTAATGGTACTAGAGTCCTATAGTTCATAAAATAATGCTGTCTTTCTTAACATAATTTTTTTAGGTTTTATATATAAGCAGAATTAATTCCAAACCTGATCTCTTCATATGTTAGCATTTATTTGAAAATATAGATATGATGATATAATGGCAGTTTTATGAAAATAAAATGTGCCTATATAATTATGTAGATCCTTTATTAATTGTACATTTATTAACGAGAGTACAATTTGTGAAACAATACTAAAGAAACTAAATGTCTCAGTTCAATATAATAAACCTACACAGGTCTAACAAATCATAGTATATATTCTGTAAATATATAGGATTTATTGGGAAAAATTACATAGTGCTAAGAGAAGCATGTGGTTAATTGGTAGGTAGTATCTTTCACTATGTCATCTGAATAATAACTTTTCACTCTTCATTTTGTGACTAGATCCCTAGGCCAGCTATGAGCACATGCTGGCATTGACAGGGATCTTTCACCCCGGGTTTGCTCCAAATCTCTAGATAAGACAATACATTTAAAGAACAAAACAACACAAGGAAGTAAAGAAAACCCAAATCTGATTAATTGATCCATTGTGATGCTTCAATAGGGCTTCTGTAAGCACTCAAGATCAAATGAAAGGAACCAGCTACTCTTCATTCCTAGTTCCTCGAATAAAACTGGGCACTATGTATGCTGCTGAACTGGTAGTTGCTTAGAGCTTCTTTTTCCTTCCATTTTACCTTTAGAAATGCCTAATACATATGAATTAAGCAGAACAAAGTTTACATACTGAGGTATCTTGGTGTGAAGGCCGTGTGTATGAAGATGTTGGGGGGTTGGGATGAATATGATCACCTTGGATGAAACTGGGGTAGGACTTGTGAGCAAAGGGAGGTCCCCCATCTCCCACATAGTATCCAGTCTCCTAGAAAGGTGGTCTGACATGCAGGCTATCCCTTTGGGCCCTTAGAGAAATTAAAACTACAACTCTATAGCCAATCTATTGGTATTGCTCATAACCATCGCACTTGTCTTTATCCATATACTTCTAGCCATGTATATATAACCCAAAGACATCAGAATCTGATTTTTAAAAACTAAATCAAAATGATCCCGGGAACCAAAGCTCTGGTCAGGCTTCCATGTTCATCAAAATGGGCCTTTCACTGGAAATTAGCAAGCAAAATGAGAACTGTTTTATGATCTATAAGTTTACCATACTTATCCAAAACTCTATACTAGATGTGTTTTAGAATTTAAAATATTTTTTTTTTTTTTTTTTTACTTTTCTATTTTTCTTGAATTTATTCACCTCTGTAGACAGGAGACAAATAGTTTACAATGGATTTCCTAAATAAGAAGAATAACATTTCAGGAAACAAATATCTATGCTCCACATAAACAAAATCTATAAAGGGAAGCTTAAAGCAAATGACAATTATTTTCATAAAGAAATCATATTATGAAGACTCTAAGGATATAACAAATGTATTCTTGATTGTGGTAGCAAGCTAAAAAAGTCCTTGAATTAATTTTTTTATTTTTATTTTTGAGAGGGCATTTCTCATATTTATTGATCATATGGTTGTTAACAACAATAAAATTCTGTATAGGGGACTCAATGCACAATCATTAATCAACCCCATGCCTCTCAAGAGTCTCTAATCTTCTGAGGCATAACGAACAAGTTTTTACATGGTGATTAAGTTCTTACATAGTGAATAAGTTCTTACATGGTGAACAGTACAAGGGCAGTCATCACAGAAACTTTCGGTTTTGATCACGCATCATGAACTATAAACAATCAGGTCAATTATGATTATTTGTTTGATTTTTTTTTTTTTTTTTTTTTTTTTGAGAGGGCATCTCTCATATTTATTGATCAAATGGTTGTTAACAACAATAAAATTCAGTATAGGGGGGTCAATGCTCAATGTACAATCATTAATCCATCTCAAGCCTAATTCTCGTCAGTCTCCAATCTTCTGAAGCATAACGAACAAGTTCTTACATGGTGAACGAATTCTTACAGAGTGAATAAATTCTTACATGGTGAACAGTACAAGGGCATTCATCACAGAAACTTTCGGTTTTGATCATGCAATATGACCTATAAACCATCAGGTCAAATATGAATATTCATTTGATTTTTGTACTTGATTTATATGTTGATCCCACATTTCTCCTATTATTATTATTATTTTTATTTTTAATAAAATGCTGAAGTGGTAGGTAGATGCAAGATAAAGGTAGAAAACATAGTTTAGTGCTGTAAGAAGGCAAATATAGATGATCAGATGATCAGGTGTGTGCCTATGGACTAAGTATTAATCCAGGCTAGACAAGGGCAGCAAGACATCCACGGATGCAGAAGATTTCTCTCAAAGCAGGGGGGGTGAGGTTCTGAGCCTCACCTCTGTTGATCCCCAAATTCTCACCTGATGGCCCCCCTGCGACTGTGCCTGTCTTAGGTTGTTCCTCCCTTGAGGAATCTTACCCGTCTCTGGCTAACCAGTCATCTTCCGGGGCCATACAGGGAAATGTAAAGTTGGTAAGTGAGAGAGAAGCCATATTGTTTGCAAAGGTTAGCTTTTTACTTCTTTGCAGATTTATGCCCTGTGGCTTCTATGCCCAGCACTTGTCTCGAGGTATCTTTACCACCTGGAGGAATTACGATACTCGGTAAATTCGATATGAGGCACGAATTCTATTTAAGGTTTGTAATTAGGAAGGAAGAAGAAAAGCTATAGATGTAGCATATGAAGGAAACTTGGGAGGATTGATTATTTCTTTGACATATCTTCTTGTATAGTACCTTAAGTATGTATAGGTTTTAAACTACTAACTAATTTGCACACACATATTAACATAATAGGAATACGGTGACATAAACAAAGCAAATCTATAATTACCAGCCATCTCCAGTGAAGCCAAGAAAACCATTTAGGCACCCTAGGCATTTGTGAAAATTTATCTATGATATGATGGATATTGTCCAACTGTACTTGAACCATCAGACAAATTAAAGCAGCCCATTTCTGGGATCTGTTCACATCCCATATGTTCTTTTAACCATAGATAGTCTATAGTCATGAGATTTTGGGGTGCTACAACTTGCACCCCTCCCAACTCCTGGTTGAGTTCCAACAGTACAGATCCAGTCAAATTCGTTGTCTCACTGTATGCACATGCCAGCCTAGACATCTCCCTCCTCCTTCTTATGGCAAGTCCAGGAGACGGTGGGCTGGATGCAGCCACAACCGCAGCATCGTCCGGATCCCTGTGGAGGCTTTTTGATGATCATCCCCCGGCACGAGTCCTCCAGAGAGTGCTGATGCCGGAAGCTCCTCCTCATATCGTATCTTAGTTCATTTTCTGGGTATCCAAGCTAGGCCTTGATCTTCTGCGTAGAAACAAACAGACCCTTTGCCCACACTTTGACATGCCCTCTATACCACTGTGCAGAACTCATTGGAGGTCAGCACACAGTAACTGCTTTTTTTTTTTTTTTTAATTAAGAGAAAGGAATATTATCAGAAAAGAGTACCTCCATAGCTAATCATCTGACACCCTTTAAGTGATCAACAATAAGGATATTTAAAGCATGCGTTGATCTTTGATTTACCAATAGTTTTATCCTGTTAAGGAGTAATCCCCCTTTTCTTTCTTTCTTTCTTTTTTTTTTTAAATTTTTAATCTACACTTACCTGAAGAATACTATGTTTACTATGCTCTCCCCTATATCAGGTCCCCCCTAACAACCACATTACGGTTACTGTCCATCAGCTTAGCAAAATGTGGTAGAGTCACTACTTGTCCTCTCTGTGTTGTGCAGCCCACCCTCCCCTTTCTCCCTCCCCCCCATGCATGCTAATCTTAATACCCCCTTCTTCTTCCCCCCCCTTATCCCTCCCTGCCCACCCATCCTCCCCAGTTCCTTTCCCTTTGGTACCTGTTAGTCCATTTTTGGGTTCTGTAATTCTGCTGCTGTTTTGTTCCTTCAGTTTTTCCTTTGTTCCTATACTCCTCAGATGAGTGAAATCATTTGGTATTTCTCTTTCTCCGCTTGGCTTATTTCACTGAGCATAATACTCTCCAGCTCCATCCATGTTGCTGCAAATGGTTGGATTTTTCCACTTCTTAAGGCTGAGTAGTATTCCATTGTGTATATGTACCACATCTTCTTTATCCATTCATCTACAGATGGACATTTAGGTTGCTTCCAATTCTTGGCTATTGTAAATAGTGCTGCGATAAACATAGGAGTGCATCTGTCTTTCTCAAACTTGATTGCTGCGTTCTTAGGGTAAATTCCTAGGAGTGGAATTCCTGGGTCAAATGGTAGGTCTGTTTTGAGCATTTTGATGCACCTCCATACTGCTTTCCACAATGGTTGAACTAATTTACATTCCCACCAGCAGTGTAGGAGGGTTCCCCTTTCTCCACAGCCTCGCCAACATTTGTTGTTGTTTGTCTTTTGGATGGCAGCTATCCTTACTGGTGTGAGGTGATACCTCATTGTAGTTTTAATTTGCATTTCTCTGATAATTAGCGATGTGGAGCATCTTTTCATGTGTCTCTTGGCCATCTGTATTTCTTTTTTGGAGAACTGTCTGTTCAGTTACTCTGCCCATTTTTTAATTGGGTTATTTGTCTTTTGTTTCTTGAGGCGTGTGAGCTCTTTATATATTCTGGACGTCAAGCCTTTATCGGATCTGTCATTTTCAAATATATTCTCCCATACTGTAGGGTTCCTTTTTGTTCTATTGATGGTGTCTTTCGCTGTACAGAAGCTTTTCAGCTTAATGTAGTCCCACTTGCTCATTTTTGCTGTTGTTTTCCTTGCCCGGGGAGATATGTTCAAGAAGAGATCACTCATGTTTATATCTAAGAGGTTTTTGCCTATGTTTTTTTCCAAGAGTTTAATGGTTTCGTGACTTACATTCAGGTCTTTGATCCATTTTGAGTTTACCTTTGTATATGGGGTTAGACAATGGTCCAGTTTCATTCTCCTACATGTAGCTGTCCAGTTTTGCCAGCACCATCTGTTGAAGAGACTGTCATTTTGCCATTGTATGTCCATGGCTCCTTTATCAAATATTAATTGACCACATATGTTTGGGTTAATTTCTGGGGTCTCTAATCTGTTCCACTGGTCTGTGGCTCTGTTCTTGTGCCAGTACCAAATTGTCTTGATTACTATGGCTTTGTAGTAGAGCTTGAAGTTGGGGAGTGAGATCCCCCCTACTTTATTCTTCTTTTTCAGGATTGCTTTGGCTATTCGGGGTCTTTGGTGTTTCCATATGAATTTTTGAATTATTTGTTCCAATTCATTGAAGAATGTTGCTGGTAATTTGAGAGGGATTGCATCAAATCTGTATATTGCTTTGGGCAGGATGGGCATTTTGACGATATTAATTCTTCCTAGCCATGAGCATGGGATGAGTTTCCATTTATTAGTGTCCCCTTTAATTTCTCTTAAGAGTGACTTGTAGTTTTCAGAGTATAAGTCTTTCACTTCCTTGGTTAGGTTTATTCCTAGGTATTTTATTCTTTTTGATGCAATGGTGAATGGAATTGTTTTCCTGATTTCTCTTTCTATTGATTCGTTGTTAGTGTATAGGAAAGCTACAGATTTCTGTGTGTTGATTTTGTATCCTGCAACTTTGCTGTATTCCGATATCAGTTCTAGTAGTTTTGGAGTGGAGTCTTTAGGGTTTTTTATGTACAGTATCATATCATCTGCAAATAGTGACAGTTTAACTTCTTCTTTACCAATCTGGATTCCTTGTATTTCTTTGTTTTGTCTGATTGCCGTGGCTAGGACCTCCAGTACTATGTTAAATAACAGTGGGGAGAGTGGGCATCCCTGTCTGGTTCCCGATCTCAGTGGAAATGCTTTCAGCTTCTCGCTGTTCAGTATAATGCTGGCTGTGGGTTTATCATATATGGCCTTTATTATGTTGAGGTACTTGCCCTCTATTCCCATTTTGCTGAGAGTTTTTATTATGAATGGATGTTGAATTTTGTCAAATGCTTTTTCAGCATCTATGGAGATGATCATGTGGTTTTTGTCTTTCTTTTTGTTGATGTGGTGGATGATGTTGATGGATTTTCGAATGTTGTACCATCCTTGCATCCCTGGGATGAACCCCACTTGGTCATGGTGTATGATCCTTTTGATATACTGTTGAATTCTGTTTGCTAATATTTTATTGAGTATTTTTGCATCTACATTCATCATGGATTTTGGTCTGTAATTTTCTTTTTTGGTGGGGTCTTTTCCTGGTTTTGGTATTAGGGTGATGTTGGCTTCATAGAATGAGTTTGGGAGTATTCCCTCTTCTTCTATTTTGTGGAACACTTTAAGGAGAATGGGTATTATGTCTTCTCTGTGTGTCTGATAAAATTCCGAGGTAAATCCCTCCGGCCCCGGGGTTTTGTTCTTGGGTAGTTTTTTGATTACTGTTTCAATTTCTTTGCTTGTAATTGGTTTGTTTAACTTTTGTGTTTCTTCCTTGGTCAGTCTTGGGAGGTTGTATTTTTCTAGGAAGTTGTCCATTTCTTCTAGGTTTTCCAGCTTGTTGGCATATAGGTTTTCATAGTAGTCTTTAATAATTCTTTGTATTTCTGTGGAGTCTGTCGTGATTTTTCCATTCTCATTTCTGATTATGTTGATTTGTGTTGACTCTCTTTTGCTCTTAATAAGTTGGGCTAGAGGCTTATCTATTTTGTTTATTTTCTCAAAGAACCAGCTCTTGGTTTCGTTGATTTTTGCTATTGTTTTATTCTTCTCAATTTTGTTTATTTCTTCTCTGATCTTTATTATGTCCCTCCTTCTGCTGACTTTAGGCCTCATTTGTTCTTCTTTTTCCAGTTTTAATAGTTGTGATGTTAGACTATTCATTTGGGATTGTTCTTCCTTCTTCAAGTGTGCCTGGATTGCTATATACTTTCCTCTTAAGACTGCTTTCGCTGCATCCCACAGAAGTTGGGGCTTAGTGTTGTTGTTGTCATTTGTTTCTATATATTCCTTGATCTCTATTTTGATTTGTTCATTGATCCATTGATTATTTAGTAGCATGTTGTTAAGCCTCCATGTGTTTGTGAGCCTTTTTGTTTTCTTTGTAGAATTTATTTCTACTTTCATACCTTTGTGGTCTGAAAAATTGGTTGGTAGAATTTCAATATTGTGGAATTTACTGAGGCTCTTTTTGTGAGCTAGTATGTGGTCTATTCTGGAGAATGTTCCATGTGCACTTGAGAAGAATGTATATCCTGTTGCTTTTGGATGTAAAGTTCTATAGATGTCTATTAGGTCCATCAGTTCTAGTGTGTTGTTCAGTGCCTGTGTGTCTTTACTTATTTTCTGCCCGGTGGATCTATCCTTTGGGGTGAGTGGTGTGTTGAAGTCTCCTACAATGAATGCATTGCAGTCTATTTCCCTCTTTAGTTCTGTTAGTATTTGCTTCACATATGCTGGTGCTCCTCTATTGGGTGCATATATATTTAGAATGGTTATATCTTCTTGTTGGACTGAGCCCTTTATCATTATGTAGTGGCCTTCTTTATCTCTTGTTACTTTCTTTGTTTTGAAGTCTATTTTGTCTGATATTAGTACTGCAACCCCTGCTTTCTTCTCACTGTTGTTTGCCTGAAATATGTTTTTCCATCCCTTGACTTTTAGTCTATGCTTATCTTTGGGTTTAAGGTGAGTTTCTTGTAAGCAGCATATAGATGGGTCTTGCTTTTTTATCCATTCTATTACTCTATGTCTTTTGATTGGTGCATTAAGTCCATTTACATTTAGGGTGACTATTGAAAGATATGTACTTATTGCCATTGCAGGCTTTAGATTCGTGGTTACCAAAGGTTCAAGGTTAGCTTCTTTAGTATCTTACTGCCTAACTTAGCTCGCTTATTGAGCTGTTATATACACTGTCTGGAGAGTCTTTTCTTCTCTCCCTTCTTATTCCTCCTCCTCCATTCTTCATATGTTGTGTGTTTTGTTCTGTGCTCTTTTTAGGGGTGCTCCCATCTAGAGCAGTCCCTGTAGGATGCCCTGTAGAGGTGGTTTGTGGGAAGCAAATTCCCTCAGCTTTTGCTTGTCTGGTAATTGTTTGATCCCACCATCATATTTAAATGATAGTCGTGCTGGATACAGTATCCTTGGTTCAAGGCCCTTCTGTTTCATTGCATTAAGTATATCATGCCATTCTCTTCTGGCCTGTAGGGTTTCTGTTGAGAAGTCTGATGTTAGCCTGATTGGTTTTCCTTTATAGGTGACCTTTTTCTCTCTAGCTGCCTTTAAAACTCTTTCCTTGTCCTTGATCCTTGCCATTTTAATTATTATGTGTCTTGGTGTTGTCCTCCTTGGATCCTTTCTGTTTGGGGTTCTGTATAATTCCATGGTCTGTTCGATTATTTCCTCCCCCAGTTTGGGGAAGTTTTCAGCAATTATTTCTTCAAAGACACTTTCTATCCCTTTTCCTCTTTCTTCCTCTTCTGGTATCCCTATAATACGAATGTTTTTCCTTTTGTATTGGTCACATATTTCTCTTAGTGTTGTTTCATTCCTGGAGATCCTTTTATCTCTCTCTATGTCAGCTTCTATACGTTCCTGTTCTCTGGCTTCTATTCCTTCAATGGCCTCTTGCATCTTATCCATTCTGCTTATAAATCCTTCCAGCGATTGTTTCACTTCTGTGATCTCTTTCCTGACATCTGTGATCTCCTTCCGGACTTCATCCCACTGCTCTTGCATTTTGCTCTGCATCTCATCCCATTGCTCTTGCATTTTTTTCTGCATCTCTGTCAGCATGTTCATGATTTTTATTTTGAATTCTTTTTCAGGAAGACTAGTTAGGTCTGTCTCCTTCTCAGGTGTTGTCTCTGTGATCTTTGTCTGCCCGTAGTTTTGCCTTTTCATAGTGATAGAGATAGTTTGCAGAGCTGGTACAAGTGACCGCTGGAAGAGCTTCCCTTCTTGTTGGTTTGTAGCCTTTTCCTGGGAGAATAGTGACCTCTAGTTGCTTGTGCTGGGCAGCTGTGCGCAGACAGGGCTTCTGCTTCCTGCCCAGTTGCTTTGGGGTTTATCTCCGCTGTTGCTGTGGGCTTGGCCTGGCTGGGGCTGTTCCTCCAAAATGGTGGAGCCCCGTTGGAGGGGGAGCAGCCAGGAGACTATTTATCTCCGTAAGGGGCCTCTGTGCTCCCTGCTGCCCAGGGGGTTAGAGTGCCCAAAGATCCCCAGATTCCCTGCTTCTGGTCTAAGTGACCTGTCCTGCCCCTTTAAGATTTCCAAAAAGCACTCTCCAAACCAAAACAACAGCAGCAACAATGAGAGAGGGAACAGAAACAAAGAGAAAAAAAAAGGAAAAAAAAGGAAAAAACAAGCGATTTTTTTTTTTTTTTTTTTTTTGTCCTCATGTGCCGGTCCCAGGCACCCGCTCACTGGTCCTGCTGCCCTGTCTCCCTAGCACCAGGGTCCCTGTCCTTTCAAGGCTTCCAAAAAGCACCCACCCACCGGTCCCGCAGGGAAGGAACGCTCAATATTCTTTGTCCTCAGGCACTGGTCCCACGCACCCGCTCACCAGTCCCGCCGCCCTGCCTCCCTAGCACCGGGGTCCCTGTCCCTTCAAGGCTTCCAAAAAGCACTCGGCAAAAAGAGAGAAAAAAAAGGGGAAAAACGCGCGATTTCTTCCGTCCTCAGGTGCTGGTCTCAGGCACCCACCCACTGGTCCCACAGGGAAAAATGCGGGATATTCTTTGTCCTCAGGTGCCGGTCCCAGGCACCCGCTCACCAGTCCCGCCGCCCTGCCTCCCTAGCACTGGGGTCCCCGTCCCTTCAAGGCTTCCAAAAAGCGCTCGCCAAAAAGAGAAAAAAAAAAAAAAAGGGGAAAAACGCGCGACCTCCTCCGTCCTCAGGCACCGGTCTCAGGCACCCGCCCCCAGGTCTTGCAGGGAGAAACGAGGGATATTCTTTGTCCTCCGGCGCCGTTCCCAGGCACCTCCTCACCGGTCCCGCCACCCTGCCTCCCCAGCAGCGGGGGCCCGTCCCTCTAAGGCTTCCAAAAAGCGCTCGCCAAAAAAAAAAAAAAAAAAAAAAACCGCTCCGGTTTCTCTCCACCCGCCGGGAGCCGGGGGGAGGGGCGCTCGGGTCCCGCCGGGCTGGGGCTTGTATCTTACCCCCTTCACAAGGCGCTGGGTTCTTGCAGGTGTGGATGTGGTCTGGATGTTGTCCTGTGTCCTGTGGTCTCTATTTTAGGAAGATTTTTCTTTGTTATATTTTCATAGCTCTATGTGTTTTTGGGAGGAGATTTCCACTGCTCTACTCACGCCGCCATCTTGGCTCCACTCCCTATTTGTTTGATTTCTATACTTGATTTATATGTGAACCCACATTTCTCCCTTATTATTATTATTATTATTTTTAATAAAATGCTGAAGTGGTAGGTAGATGCAAGATAAAGTTAGAAAACATAGTTTAGTGCTATAAGAGGGCAAATGTAGATGATCAGGTGTGTGCCTATAGACTAAGTCTTAATCCAAGCTAGACAAGGGCAACAAAACATCCACCAATGCAGAAGATTTCTCTAAAAACAGGGGGTGAGGTTCTAAGCCTCACCTCTGTTAGTCCCCAATTTCTCTCCTGATGGCCCCCCTGTGACTGTGCCTGTCTTAGGTTGTTCCTCCCTTGAGGAATCTTACCTGTCTCTGGCTAACCAGTCATCTTCCAGGGCCATACAGGGAAATGTAAAGTTGGCAAGTGAGAGAGAAGCGTGATTGTTTGAAAAGGTTAGCTTTTTACTTTTTTGCAGATTTATGCCCTGTGGCTTCTATGCTCAGCATTTGTCTTGAGTTATCTTTACCACTTGGAAGAATTATGATACTCAGTAATTTCTATATGAGGCACGAATTCTACTTAGGGGTTGTAATTATGAAGGAAGAAGAGAAGCTATAGAGGTAGCAGATGGAAGAAAACATGGGAAGATTGATCATTTCTTTGACATATCTTCTTGTAGTGTAACATAAGCATGTATAGGTTTTAAATTACTAATTAAATTGCATGCACACATTAACATAATAGGAATACAGCTACATAACCAAAGCAGACCTACAATTACCAGCCATCTCCAGTGAAACCAAGAAAACCAGTTAGGCACCCTAGGCATTTGTGAAAACTTATCAATGATATGATGGATATTGTCTAACTGAATTTGAATAGTTTGAGAAAAATCAGACAAATTAAAACAACACATTCCTGGGAACTGTTCACATCCCATATGTTCTTTTAACAATAGGTAGTCTATAGTCGCACAATTTTGGAGCACTGCAACTTGCACTTCTCCTAATTCTTGGTTGAGTTCTGACAGTATAGATCCAGTCAAATTTGTTGTTTTACTGTATGCACAGGCCAGCTTAGATATCTCCTTCTTCATTCCAATGGCAAGTCCAGGAACCGGTGGGATGAATGCAGCTACAACTGCAACAGCGCCAGGATCTTTATTGAAGTTTTTTGATGATCACCTTCTGGTATGACTCTTCCAGAGAATGTTGATGTTGGAAGTTCTTCATATAGTATCTTAATTCGTTTTCTGGGTAGCCAAATTAGGCTTCAATCCTCTGTATAAACAAAAACAAACCCCCGCCCACACTTTGATATGCCCTTTATAGCAATGTGAAGAACCTATTGGAGATCAGCACACAAGAACTGCCTTTTGGTTTTTTTTAAGAAAAAAGAATATTATCAGAAAAATGTACTTCCATAGCTGATCATCCAACACCCTTTAAATGATCAAAATTAAGGATATTTAAAGCATGCATTAATCGTTGATTTACAGTTAGTTTTATCCTATCAGGGTGTAATCCCCCTTTTCTTTCTTTTTTTTTATCATTAATCTACAATTACATGAAAAACATTATGTTTACTAGGCTCTCCCCTATACCAGGTCCCCTCCACAGACCCCTTTACAGTCACTGTCCATCAGCATAGCAAAATGTTGTATAATCACTGGTTGTCTTCTCTGTGTTGTACAGCCCTCCCCTTTCCCCCACCTCCCCATTATGCATGCTAATCATAATATCCCCTTTCTTCTTCCACCCCCTTATCCTTCCCTACCCACCCATCCTCCCCAGACCTGTTCCCTTTGGTACCTGTTAGTCCATTCTTGGATTCTGTGATTCTGCTGCTGTTTTGTTCCTTCAGTTTTTCCTTTGTTCATATACTCCACAGATGAGTGAATTCATATGGTATTTCTCTTTCTCCACTTGCCTTATTACACTGAGCATAATACCCTCTAGCTCCATCCCTGTTGTTGCAAATGGTAGGATTTGTTTTCTTCCTATGGCTGAAAAATATTCCATTGTGTATATGTGCCACATCTTCTCTATCCATTCATCTACTGTTGGACACTTAGGTTGCTTCCATTCTTGTCTATTGTAAATAGTGCTATGATAAACATAGGGGTGCATCTGTCTTTCTCAAATTTGGTTGCTGCGTTCTTAGGGTAAATTCCTAGGAGTGAAATTCCTGGGTCAAATGGTAAGTCTGTTTTGAGCATTTTGATGAACCTCCATACTGCTTTCCACAATGGTTGAACTAATTTACATTCCCACCAGCAGTGTAGGTAGGAGGGTTCCCCTTTCTCCACAACCTCACCAACATTTGTTGTTGTGAGTCTTTTGGATGGTAGCCATCCTTACTGGTGTGAGGTGATACCTCATTGTGGTTTTAATTTGCATTTCTCTGATAATTAGCAATGGGAAGCATCTTTTCATGTGTTTGTTGGCCATCTGTATTTCTTTTTTGGAGAACTGTCTGTTCAGTTCCTCTGCCCATATTTCTATTGGATTATTTGTTTTTTGTTTGTTGAGGTGGGTGAGCTCTTTATATATTTTGGTTGTTAAGCTTTTATCAGATCTGTCATTTACAAATATATTCTCCCATACTGTAGGGTAACTTTTTGTTCTATTGATGGTGTCTTTTGCTGTACAGAAGCTTTTCAGCTTAATATAGTCCCACTTGTTCATTTTTGCTGTTGTTTTCCTTGCCCAGGGAGGTATGTTCAAGAAGAGGTCACTCATGTTTATGTCTAAGAGGTTTTTGCCTATGTTTTTTTCCATGAGTTTAATGGTTTCATGACTTACATTCAGGTCTTTGATCCATTTTGAATTTACTTTTGTATATGGGGTTAGACAATGGTCCAGTTTCATTCTCCTACATGTAGCCGTCCAGTTTTGCCAGCACCATCTTTTGAAGAGACTGTCATTTTGCCTTTGTATGTCCATGGCTCCTTTATCAAATATTAATTGACCATATATGTTTAGGTTAATTTCTGGAGTCTCTAATCTGTTCCACTGGTCTGTGGCTCTGTTCTTGTGCCAGTACCAAATTGTCTTGATTACTATGGCTTTGTAGTAGAGCTTGAAGTAGGGGAGTGAGATCTCCCCTACTTTATTCTTCTTTCTCAGGATTGCTTTGGCTATTCGGGGTCTTTGGTGTTTCCATATGAATTTTTGAACTATTTGTTCCAGTTCGTTGAAGAATGTTGCTGGTAATTTGATAGGGATTGCATCAAATCTATATATTGCTCTGGGCAGGATGGCCATTTTGACGATATTAATTCTTCCTAGCCATGAGCATGGGATGCGTTTCCATTTGTTAGTGTCCCCTTTAATTTCTCTTAAGAGTGATGTGTAGTTTTCAGGGTATAGTTCTTTCACTTCTTTGGTTAGGTTTATTCTTAGAAATTTTATTCTTTTTGATGCAATTGTGAATGGAGCTGTTTTCCTGATTTCTCTTTCTATTGGTTCATTGTTAGTGTATAGGAAAGCCACGGATTTCTGTGTGTTAGTTTTGTATCCTGCAACTTTGCTGTATTCTGATATCAGTTCTAGTAGTTTTGGAGTGGAATCATTAGGGTTTTTTATGTACAGTATCATGTCATCTGCAAATGGTGACACTTTAACTTCTTCTTTACCAATCTGGATTCCTTGTATTTCTTTGTTTTGTCTGATTGCCGTGGCTAGGACCTCCAGTACTATGTTAAATAACAGTGGGGAGAGTGGGCATACCTGTCTTGTTCCTGATTTCAGAGGAAAACCTTTCAGCTTCTTGCTGTTCAGTATAATGTTGGCTGTGGGTGTATCATATATGGCCTTTATTATGTTGAGATACTTGCCCTCTATTCCCATTTTGCTGAGAGTTTTTATCATGAATGGATGTTGAATTTTCTCAAATGCTTTTTCAGCATCTATGGAGATGATCATGTGGTTTTTGTCTTTCTTTTTGTTGATGTGGTGGATGATGTTGATGGATTTTCGAATGTTGTACCATCCTTGCATCCCTGGGATGAATCTCACTTGGTCATGGTGTATGATCCTTTTGATATACTGTTGAATTCTGTTTGTTAATATTTTATTCAGTATGTTTGCATCTACATTCATCAGGGATAGTGGTCTGTAATTTTCTTTTTTGGTGGGGTCTTTGCCTGGTTTTGGTATTAGGGTGATGTTGGCTTCATAGAATGAGTTTGGGAGTATTCCCTTCTCTTCTATTTTTTGGAAAACTTTAAGGAGAATGGGTATTATGTCTTCTCTCTGTGTCTGATAAAATTCCGAGGTAAATCTATCTGGCCCGGGATTTTTGTTCTTGGGTAGTTTTTTGATTACCGTTTCAATTTCTTTGCTCGTAATTGGTTTGTTTAACTTCTGTGTTTCTTCCTTGGTCAGTCTTGGAAGGTTGTATTTTTCTAGGAAGTTGTCCATTTCTTCTAGGTTTTCCAGCTTGTTGGCATGTAGGTTTTCATAGTAGGCTTTAATAATTCTTTGTATTTCTGTGGAGTCTGTCATGATTTTTCCATTCTCATTTCTGATTCTGGTGATTTGTGTTGATTCTCTTTTTCTCTTAATAAGTTTGGCTCAAGGCTTATCTATTTCTTTTATTTTCTCAAAGAACCAGCTCTTGGTTTCATTGATTTTTGCTATTTTTTTATTCTTCTCAATTTTGTTTATTTCTTCTCTGATCTTTATTATGTCCCTCCTTCTGCTGATGTTAGGCCTCATTTGTTCTTCTTTTTCCAGTTTTGATAATTGTGATGTTAGACTATTCATTTGGGACTGTTCTTCCTTCTTCAAGTGTGCCTGGATGGCTATATAGTTTCCTCTTAAGACTGCTTTCGCTGTGTCCCACACAATTTGAGGCTTAGTGTTGTTGTTGTCATTTGTTTCTATATATTCCCTGATCTCTATTTTAATTTGTTCATTGATCCATTGATTATTTAGAAGCATGTTGTTAAGCCTTTATATGTTTGTGAGCCTTTTTTTTTTCTTTGTAGAATTTATTTCTAGTTTTATACCTTTGTGGTCTGAAAAGTTGGTTGGTAGAATTTCAATATTTTGGACTTTACTAAGGCTCTTTTTGTGAGCTAATATGTGGTCTATTCTGGAGAATGTTCCATGTGCGCTTGAGAAGAATGTATACCCTGTTGCTCTTGGATGTAGAGTTCTATAGATGTCTATGAGGTCCATCTGTTCTACTGTGTAGTTCAGTGCCTCTGTGTCTTTACTTATTTTCTGCCTGCTGAATCTATCCTTTGTGATGAGTGGCTTGTTGATGTCTCCTAAAATGAATGCATTGCCATCTATTTCCCCCTTTATTTCTGTTCATATTTGTTTCACATATGCTGGTGCTCCTGTGTTTGGTGCATATATATTTAGAATAGTTGCACCCTCTTGTTGATCTGAGCCCTTTATCATTATGTAGTGTCCTTCTTTATCTCTTGTTACTTTCTATGTTTTGAAGTCTATTTTGTCTGATTTTAGTACTGCAGCCCCTGCTTTCTTTTCTCTGTTGTTTGCCAAAAATATGTTTTTCCATCCCTTGAATTTTAGTCTGTGCATGTCTTTGGGTTTTAGGTGAGTTTCTTGTAAGCAGCATATAGATGTCTTGCTTTTTTATCTATTCTATTACTCTGTGTCTTTTGATTGATGCATTCTGTCCATTTACATTTAGGGTGACTATTGAAAGATATGCACTGATTGCCATTGCAGGCTTTAGATTCATGGTTACCAAAGGTTCAAGGTTAACCTCTTTAGTATCTTACTGCCTAAATTAGCTCGCTTATTGAGCTGTTATATACACTGTCTGGAGATTCTTTTCTTCTCTCCCTTCTTATTCCTCCTCCTCCATTCTTCATATGTTGGGTGTTTTGTTCTGTGCTCTTTTTAGGAGTGCTCCCATCTTGAGCAGTCCCTGTAAGATGTCCTGTAGTGTTGGTTTGTGTGAGGCAAATTCCCTCAACCTTTACTTGTCTGGGAATTGTTTAATCCCTCCATCATATTTAAATGATAATCGTGCTGGATACAGTATCCTTGGTTCAAGGCCCTTGTGTTTCATTGCATTAAATATATCATGCCATTCTCTTCTGGCCTGTAAGGTTTCTGTCGAGAAGTCTGATGATAGCCTGATGGGTTTTCCTTTATAGGTGACCTTTTTCTTTCTAGCTGCCTTTAAAACTCTTTCCTTGTCCTTGATCTTCGCCATTTTAATTATTATGTTTCTTGGTGTTGTCCACCTTGGGTCCTTTCTGTTGGGAGTTCTGTGTATTTCCATGATCTGTTCGATTATTTCCTCCCCCTGTTTGGGTAAGTTTTTAGCAATTATTTCTTCAAAGGTACTTTCTATCCCTTTTTCTCTGTCTCCTTCTTCTGGTACCCCTATAATATGGATATTGTTCCTTTTGGATTGGTCACACAGTTCTCTTAATATTGTTTCATTCCTGGAGATCCTTTTATCTCTCTCTGCATCAGTTTCTATGCGTTCCTGTTCTCTAGTTTCTATTCCATCAATGGCCTCTTGCATCTTATCCATTTGCTTATACATCTTTCCAGAGTTTGTTTCACTTCTGTAATATCCTTCCTGGCATCTGTGGTCTCCCTCTGGACTTCATCCCTTAGCTCTTGCATATTTCTCTCCATCTCCATCAGCATGTTTTTGATTTTTATTTTGAATTCTTTTTCGGGAAGTCTGTTATGTCTGTCTCCTTCTCAGGTGTTGACTCTGTGATCTTTGTCTGCCTGTAATTTTGCCTTTTCATGGTCATAGAGATAGTTTGCAGAGCTGGCACTAGTGACGGTTGGAAGAACTTCCCTTCTTGTTGGTTTGTGGCCTTCCTCTCCTGGGAGAACAGCGGCCTCTAGTGGCTTATGCTGGGCAGCTGCGTGCAGACAGGGCTTCTGATTCCTGCCCTGCTGCTATGGAGTTTATCTCCCCTGGTGCTGTGGGCGTGAGTTGCTTCGGGCTGCTGCTCCAATATGGTAGATCCGTGTTGGAAGGGGAGAGGCCGGGAGGGTACTTATCTCCGTGAGGGGCCTCCATGCTCCCTGCTTCCCAGGGGATTAGAGTGACCAGAGATCCCCAGATTCCCTGCTGCTGGACTAAGTGTCCTTGGATGCTTATGTCTGGTTTTGGGGTCCCTGTCCCTTTAAGACTTCCAGAAATCACTTGCAAAAAATAAAAAATAAATAAAAATAATAAATTAAATAAATAATTTAAAAAAAAAGCTGCTCGCTTTTCTTTGTCCCTGGGCACCGGCCTCAGGGACCTGCTCACAGGTCTTGCTGTCCTGTTTCCCTAGTATCCAGGACCCCACGCATGCACTGTGTCTGCACTCTGTTCCAGATGGCTGGGGCTGGGTGTTCAGCAGTCCTGGGCTCCCTCTCCCTCTGCTCCGACTCCTCTCCTCCCACCAGAATCTGGGGGAAGGGGTGCTCAAGTCCCACCAGGCTAGGGTTTGTATCTTACCCCCTTTGCATGGTGCTGGGTTCTTGCAGATGTGGATGTGGTCTGGATGTTATCCTGTGTCCTCTGGTCTCTATTCTAGTAAGAGTTGTCTTTGTTATATTTTCATAAATATATGTGGTTTTGGGAGGAGATTTTGGCTGCTCTATTCATGCTGCCATCTTGGTTCCACCTGTAAAGTATGTTTTTTAATTTTAGAAACATAATACATTACACAGACACATATTATAAAACACAACCTGACTTGTCTGGGGCTATACACCATAATTAAACACAATATTTGTGCAGCAGAACATATGAATATTCAACTTCTCTAGTAACCATACATCTGTTGAGATCACATTTGCCATGAATTACAAAGAAATTTTTCTCACAGCTTTATGATTTTTGAATTTTGATTAAATTATATTTAATGATTATGGATCTGACTTGCAGATTTATTTTAGGAACCAGGAATAAGGCCTCCATCTATTTCAAATGCCTACAAAAATTCTCAATTGATAATCATAATGGATCACATGAATGGATATTTTAAATGATTGGACTCTTTTTCCTTATCAATACCAGCCAATTTTGTGATATTTTAAAAGTGCCAAGTGTAAAAAGCCATATCCATGCCAACATGTACTACTTCCAGCTGGCATACGAAACTAGTCACAAAACGTACAGCAGGAACTTGCTCAATTGACTGAATCAAAGGTACTAAACACAGAATCTGAGCCAAGGGTTAAGTACCTACTTTTATTAGTCTTGAAGAATCCAAGAAGAATGCTTGAATGTGGTAATTTTTGAAAATTCAGAAACAATCTTTCATTTTCATGTGGATTTCTAGTATAATAAAAAATAGGAAACATATGCATAGGGAAATAATTATGATACATGCTTTTATCAGAAACATGTATGTATATTTATATGCATATATGTATTTAAAGTGGTGTTAAGATCACTTGAAACTAACGTGATAAATCACAGAAAGATAAATTTTAGAACTATGTTAAAAGCACCTGAATGTAAATCAGGAGAACATAAAATTATACTCCCTAAAGCATGATCCTTCTCTTTAACTTATTCATTTATATTCTCATCCATTTATTCATTTAGTCAAATAATATTTAATGAGTGCTGGGTTACAAAAATCAACATAATATTAAGCCTGGTTTTGAGTTGCTCATAATCTTCATCAAGTTTTAGACTATCCTTGACTTCTTTCTAGTGGCAAGTATACTTTAAATTAGTGAAATCAAGAGTGACTTTAAACTTGGAGAGTAAGTTCACTGTGGCTAGGAACTTTGGATTTTGGGTCACTCATGACCGTAGGGGTAAGTAGTGTAGATGGGAGCTTCACCTTTTTTTCATTCCATTTATCCAGTATGTAACAGACGGAGTTCCCATTAGCATAGTCACACAAAAAGACATTGCATAGTCAACAAGTACATTTGAATACAAACCTCGAATTGAATGAACACAAGGGTTCTTAAGTGAATTCCTGGAAAAACTTAGTAAGCATTTAATTTTACACATCTCCTCTCTATTATTTGACTACTACATAGATTCTGGAGGGGAACCTGGACCTTCATGGACAATGGACGATGAGATCTGAACCTGGAAACTAATTATATCCTGCCAATGAGTAGATTTCTTTTAATCTCCTTTGCAAAGGGAAAAACTGTTAACCAGGAGGTTTCCAGGCTAAGCAGGGCTGCTGCTTTGAAGTTTGCAAATGCTTTGTAATAACGCTTTAAATTTTTCCCTTTGTGATAATCTAAGTTGTTTTAAATTACTTATCACAGAGTTTATTACTCTATTCTCCTGGAAACCCTTTCTGAATAACCTGGAAAGATCCTGATTTAATATTCTTTACAAATTGACAACTTTAAATTGAGTTTCTTTTCTAAGAAAGTAAAATAATTAAAGCACAACAACCTAATGCCAATATCAAAGGAATACCGACAATATATTGATTACATTGTCTGGCTAACTTAATCACATTTTGCTCAATACCTTTTTTTTTTTTGAGGATGTCTTAAGAAATGTACACAAAAGATGCACAATATGTATTAGAACATAATCATAACTAAATTAGTGGCATATACTAAATGCACTAGGAAGCTTCCTCTGATTGCTTTCAGTTCTTGCTATCAACCTCTCCACTGTTTCTCAAATGAGGGAAGAAAAAGTGCTTATGAATGCCTGGTATTGACTTAAATATCTTCAGCTTTATTTCTGTCTAATTTCTCTTTGTCTTTTTTGGCACACCCCTTATGGATTGGTTAAGCTTACCTTTGAATTACAAAACCTTTTAAAATAATGGGAATTTGACTTCTGTTCCTGATTTTGATAATATGTATGTTCTCTGTTGCACAATATAGATGAAGGTTTGCAAATTCTGTTGATCATTTAGAGGACCAAGTATTAGTGTCATTGATTTTCTCTTCTTTTCTCCATTTTTGCATTGATTTCTACTTTAAATTTTTATATTTAATTCTTCTGTGTGCTGTAGGCTGATGTTTCTCTTGTACTCTTATTTCTCAATTGGTCATTTTAGGTTACTGGTTTAAGATTATTTCTTTTCTAATATAATTACTTAAACGTTACAAATCTCTCTCTGTTCGTGGCTTTATCTGCTTTACCTATTTGGTATCTTGAAATCTTAGTGGATTCTAACTAAATTTCAACCATGGATTCTATTAGTTAACCTATTTGCTACAAATATAATTCAATGATCTCTGAATCCTTTTAAAAGTAAAATGAAGACAAAATAAGCTAAACTCTTGGTAATCACACTGTGGCTTGTGTGATTTTCCAAGCCCACGTTTTCCTGTGACCACCAGAAGTCGTTTTTCATCTTGAATCACAGTGAAATGTATGGTTCTCACCGACTACATCCAAGCAGACCAGAGGTTTCACGAACCCTCTAAAACTTTTCCTTTCTCTTCTTTTCCTCCTTTATATTTTGTTCAGCCTCTTGAACTTTACAACTCTCAAGAAACAATCTTTTTTTTTTTTTTTAGCAGAAAACTGCATGAGTGATAATCCAACTGAGCAGTGTCATCCACCTGAAGGTGACACTGGAAATCGCATAGTTTGTAAGGGAAGAAATTGTCACATTCTGAATGGTGTTTCATTACAAGTCTGAGCCGGAGTGTATCTTCACACGTACTGCTCCTCTCACACCAGTGCTAAATTATCCTGCTTCATGAAGTTCAGGTCTTGAATGTTCATGTAGCTCTCACTCAAAACGGTTATTTATATTTTAATTAATGTTCTCAAAAAGTCTTAAAGGTGAAAAATGTCATAAATTGTTGGAAGCAATTCGATGAGTTCTACATTATTGTTGTTTATTAAAGATTGCAGCCAGCATTTAGTGTTTGCTTAGTCCTAAATATAGATAAATTACTTTAGTCTAATTCATAAAATATGAACTTTACAAAACAAATGAATAAAGGTCTTATTATTTTCAATATAAAAACTTTCTCAGGATTATTTGAAAGCAGATTTTTATTAGTGAAAGTGATTAACCATTTGGCAAAAAGCCTAAGGCAAGGAGAATTTTAATGCTGATATATTAACTTTGTAAACTATCAAAATACTTTAAAGATAAATTAGATATGCACACATTTTAAGGGATCTGTTTGTAGTGAAACAATGGGTATATGTTTTTCTGGAAAAAGCAGAGGAATGGGACAAATTGATTTTAAGGGAATTACGGATGCTCGGATAATCTCTAACATTCTTCATTTGCCAATGAAGAACTTGTTGCTACAGTCTCTTCCAGGTTTGCAATTACAATTTTATTTTTTAAATAGAAATTTCAATATTGTAATTTGTATATATATACATATACAATATACATACTTGTTATGGATGGAAATAAATTTATATATTGTTTAAATGTGATATGAACTTTGATGAAAACTGCTGAATTTATAATTTGGTTTTATATTGTCCATATATGATGCTTGAATTTTAATTTAAATTGTTTTTATTCATATAATTCACTTTTATGTTAATATTTTCATAATTTCAAAGCCTTAGGAGAGCAATCACATTCATCATATACCTCAAAGGGTAGGTTATATATGAAGTAAATATCTAATATATCATGTTAATTCTTCTGTTGAATTTTCCCCATATTTTTGAGTTATCTTTTTATTGGCTGCTGTGGAGATTATAATATGCATTTATTCATCACAATTCTAGCTCAGATTAATACCAATTTAATTCTGGTGAATATAGATTTATTGTAGGTGTTTAGAAAATGTAAATTTTCCTTCTCACCTGAAAAAGCATAATCTTGGGAATTTCTGGGTCCTTTCTGTCATTTTCTTTCTCTTGTTTTATCTTTTGACACTTTAGCTAACATAGCAAAAAGAAACCAAGGGATCCATCGAGTCAGTTCTCCTGGGATTAGATTTATCTTTTTTCATTTTCACTGGTGACTTTTACCTCTCCTAACAGGTCACAGCTCAGCTTCTGTTTCATATGTGGGGGATTTCATAAATATCCAGGCATCAGGGTTTCAGCATCCCTAACTTTTCCTCTTTCTTTTCCACAAACAACACTTTTATCATGTTTCTGTGAATGGAGGTCGTTCTAACAAATTCCATTATTGCTACTTCTTGGGTTGTAGGTACAAAGTCTGGTCAAATGTTTGTTGATTTGCTAGAAGGACTCAAGTACCTTTGAAGGCTGTTATTAACAGAGAAAGATACACAATGCTGTCAGCAAGGGTGAAAAAACACATTTGGCAGGGTCTGGAGGAATTCTGCCACGGACCCTCTATATGCTCCTGAAAGCGGCCAAACACAGCATATTTCTTCCTCCACAGGTGAAATGTACACTACTTCTTCCTTTTGAGACTCAGAGCACAAGATTTTGAGGGCTGATCACATAGACACTCTGCTTAGCCATGATTAACAAAATTTAGGATTCCCAGAAGGAAGGTGGATATTCACCATAAATCATATTGTCTGTACAAACATTCTAGGTAGGGTGGTACAGAGAACTGATCAGTTTACGGAATGTTCCAAGGCCAAGATTCCTGAAGCCAGTCAAGGGCCAGCTCTGCCAACAGGCCCTTATAAGGATCAGACCTGCAATGCTAACTTTGTCTTGAACATTCTCCTGCACTGCCAGTACTCAATTCCCACCCACTACTTGGTGCTAACCTAAGTCTTTAATACATGTTCTCCCAACAAACTACTGAGGTGCATTTTACCAATCCCTGCTACTTTTCTGGTGAGAATACTGAGAAATAGAGAGAGAAAATTTATTTCAAAAATAAAGAAGAAAAAGTTATATAGCCAAGGAGAGGTAGCAAAGGTTGACTTCAAAGTCAAATTTTAATCATTAAAATATTCCCACATTGTATATCTTCAAAAAACATGTACAGGATGAGTGGATGCCAAGTGAATGGGGGCCAAAGGTACCATATTATTTAATATTGATATATAGGTGTAGAGTCCTGTATGTTTGCTGTAGGTCTGTGAATTAAGAAAGGCAGAAGTTTTTATTCCCATTAGACAGAAGAGGAAAATCAAGAGCTGAAATACACAGAAGTAGATAGCTCTTTATTATAACTTAGAGTTTAAATAAACTTCCTGACTCATTCTATGCTTTCTTCCTGTACAAGGAAATATGCATCTGCCATTAAACTGTGGTTTTTAAATGCTCTAATTAATATGCCTCAGCACTGTCAGAGACAGGAAAACTGCTTGCCATTTTGGAGGAAGCTAAAGCTCAAAGGATTAAATGTAGATATAAACGCTTTTGGAATGCAGGTCATTTGAGTGGGAAGGCTTCTCCAGACTCTGTTCTTCAGGGGTGAATATTAATCCAGTGCACAGTAATCTGGTCACATATCACATTAAGGCAAAACCACTAACGTGTAGCAGGCTTGACCTCTGTGGTCCTTGCAGAAACAAATTCTTTCAGACTATACTACTACTTTTTTCATTGTGATCCTAAATGCTGACATTTGTGTACAGAAATACCAAGCAAAAGAAAAATATTGGAGGTTAATCCAACAATTAATGTAATTTGACAAGAGCAAAATATGTTGTACAAAATAGTTTTTATTATAATCCTGAAATAATCACAAATATTTTCCAGAAGATAAGAACTAGAAATTCAAACATTACCATGGAGATGCCTCAAGCATGTCTTAACAGCTGAAAGAGGCTGGCTAAGAATGTACAAGAAATGTGTTTTTAGAGAAACCTTAGGTTTCAGAAAATGTAATATAGATTTCCTTTATGATATCTTTCTCTCCTGATGTTAGCAGATTGTCATAGTACAGATTTTATTATTTATTATTAATCTCTTAAACAATAAGGGGACACAAAAAGCATACTGAGTGCTTACTATCATTAATAAAAAAGCTTTCTAGGTATTTTCAGGTGTAGCTAAGTCTGAGGAATATTGAATTAGAGGACACCTATTCCATATTTAGAGAACATTTTCCAGTTAACAATTCTGATACATTTCTAGGTCAGTGATGCCAAATGTGCATTTTCTATAGCTAGTGACCTGTATAAAATAAACAGATTACAATATCAAAGAATACAAAACATGCTTTTGTATAGTTGTCTTTGAATATCAATTTAAATTCCAACATGACATATCACTCAGAGAATTTAGAAGACTGCAGTTTTCAGTTTCATATACACAGTAATAAAAAAATGTTCTTGTTGGCAAACGTAATGTTTTTCAACTTAGATGTTAACTTATCTCCGAGTTGGCAAGAAAAATAGTTAAGCTTCTGAAATCAGCTAAAAGATCTATTTGTTTATTTGAGTCCTAAAAGGCAGTGTCATTATCTTTGTAAATGTTACTGTATTGATTAAAATTTTCATATCTAAGTTCTTGGGTTGGCTTATAATACCTTTTACAAACTAACTTCTTATACCTTCTGACTCTAGTGTCTGGGGCAGCCCTGCTCTTTCACGATTCCTAACTTTGAACTATTTTATCTTCCAGAAATCTACTTCCTCTATCACCACTCATCAATGAAGTCTCAATTCCAACTGGAATCTTAACACCCAAAATTTTTATTTCCTACTTTCTAATCAGGACTAGAGGTCACATCTCAATATATTAAAAAAATACATTTCAATATACTATAGTCTGATTATAAATCTGATTTACTAGTTTCTGATCTCCTCCAAGTGAATCAGTCCTATTTTAATTCATTTTTATATCACATAAACCTAGCCTAGCGATTCCTCATACATTTACAGAGACTGCTTGGATCATTTTAATACTTACTCACTCTTCTGTAAGGGGATTGAATTTGGAGTTTACAGAGTTACACATATGTGACTGTTGGAAACATTGCTTGGCTGTGTTTCCACAACTAAGCAGCACATCAGAGTCACTTCTTTGATGCCTGACTTTGTGCCCAGAGAGTCTCGGTCAGTATTCTATCCAGGGATCTCATGATATATATTTTAACAGATAAACTGGTAATTCTCATGCAATGGCCTTCTGAAACAAGGACTGAGAATAATGCTAATAGAAAAACCACCAATTAAATTATGTTGTCTTCCTTTTTATTTGTTGATTTGATGTGTACTTATCCAGTCTGGCACTTGCAAGGTGTTAGGGGTATATCGATAAACAAAATAGCATTGGTGCTTACTCTTAGGGAACTAACAGTCTCATAGTGATGACAGTCTAAATTATCACATCAATAAAATATAATTATAATTGGAATGACAGGTGCTATGAAAGAAATAAGAGTGGCCACAGCAAAGTGTTCAAGGGGCAAGGAACACTTATCTGATGAATGACGTTTAAGAGAGGACCATACAAAAATAAATGGAAGCTAATTAGTAGAAGAAGGCACACAAGAAATTAGGTGACAAAAAAGCATTTCAGAGAGAAGCATTTCATCTACACTCTGACTGGGCATAGTCCTCTGAGAAATCTAGAGACCCCCAGTGACTGGATCAAAGGAGATTTGTACGAAGTAAGTTTAGAGTGTGTATGGAGAGAAGCAAGGAATCATTCAGGCTTTGAAAGTCAGTTTAAGGATTTTGATTGTTTCAAATGTTTGAAGCATTTTATTGGTTCTAGGCAATACAATCACATTATCAAATTTAGGTTTTAGAAAGAAAATGGCTGTTGTGTGAAAACTCGGTAGGATTGGGTGGTGGGTGGCTGTGGTGGGGACAAAAGTGGGAATAGCAGGCCTGATGGAAATTTAGTATAGAAAGGCAGAGGATGAATAATAATATCTTAGACTACTATGATAGCCAGAGATGGAGTCAAGTGCACATAGTCAAGACACATTAGGAATTAATTTTTGCTTTTTAGTCTTTCAAAAATAAATTTGTTTCCTAATTTCATTTGAAGAGTAAATAACTTGAAATGGAAAACACAAGTGCTTCAGATGCAAAGCCCTGAGGCCCTCATGAACTTGTCAAGGTCTCTGTTCCTCATTTGCTCATAAGGAAAATAGGAATGGTCTTGAGTAAATGCAAATTCTGAGATGGTTTCATACTATGAGATTATTTCTTATTTTTGCTGAAAGAGACCTGGGTCTGAAGTATTTGATTATGATTTAGAAAACTGACACTTCTAGAGTACCATAAAATGTCAGTAGTATCTTCATTTTTGGTTTTCAGGGAACATCTTTGTCACATTTTGTGATTTATTTCTCTGAAGTATGTTAAGGTTAACCTTGTAATACTCCCCACCAAAATCTCTCCTCCTAAAATTAGGGTTAATGCTGAGTGATAGCAATATGATTGCTTCTATTTTAATTAGTATATAGATGATAAGAAGTAACTGTTAAAATGATAGTTTAATTTAAAGGAAGTACACATTTTACTTCAAGTGCCATAGTCCTTAACTTTATAGAAATGATTAATAGGAATAAGCCTTAACACACAAATGTTTGCCTCAAGGATTCCCAACTTCTCAAAGAATTAACCAGTTATCCATTCTTTAGATTATTCATTCACTTAATTCAAATTTATTGAGTGTCTACTGCATGCCACCTATAAGTGAACAATAAAGGCCCATTATTTGTTCTCTCTCTGTACAGAAGAATAAAGGCTCAGTATTTAGGGGAAATGTCAGGGAAGATTTACACGAGGAAGCTGCATTTAAGGTGAGAGTAGGAGAGCGCTGGTTTCCTACTGCTACTATGATGAGACACCAAAAACTGGATGGCTTAAAACAATAGAACTTTATTGTTTCATGGTCTGGAGGCTAGAAGTCTGAAATCAAGGTGTCAGTAGAGTCCTGAGAAAACTTTGCTGCCTCTTCTAGCTTCCGGTGTTTGCAGGAAGGCAATCCTTGGCATTCCTTGGCTTGGGAATGCATCACTCCAGACACAAGGTCATCTTCTCCCCGTGTCTCTTTACATTGTCCCTCTGTGTTTGTCTATGTCCAAGTTTTACCTTTTCATAAAGACACTGGTCATATCGGATGAGGCCCACCTTAGGGGTTTCATTTTCACTTGATTACTTCTGTAAAGACTCTATTTCCAAATTAGGTCACATTCTGAGGTACTGGGGGTTAGAACTTCAGCATATCTGTGGAGGAACACAATTCAGCTATAACAATGAGTAAATGTTAACCAAGCTAAGGAAGGTGAAGCAGGAAGAAGAAAATCCCAGAATTAAATTAACTGTTTACCATTACTGCCTCAAAATTCACATTGAAAATAAAAAGGTAAAATGTAGCTCTTCAACAGGATCATTTTATATTCTTTGTAATAGTATCGCCAACTGCTCTGATTAGTCATAAAATGGAAGGGAAGGTTTTTAGCTAACAGTATATAAATGTGAGACTATTAATTTTAAATAAATATATAAATATTTCTGGCACCCATATTTGGGGACTTCCTTCTCTTCTTTCTTTCCCCTCCCTCTCCTGCCTGAGTCATTGTTCTGTCACTTGTTTGTAGGTGTACAAACACTTGTTTGAGTTTTTCATTCTAAGAACTCATTCCCTGGGCAGGGATTCTTCATATTTGCAATAAGTTGCCCAAAGGAGAAGTTGGCCATGTCTGACACACGGGATGTTCTTCACTAGCCTAAACCCCAGTCTTTCTTTTTATCTCAGGACTGCATAGGAGTGAAAATGAGTTTATTGGAAACATGTTATCAATATAAAATATATTTATTTTTAAAGTAAACCACCAAAAGGGCAGTAGTTGGGCAATCACTATTTATGTCTTGATAAATATCACAACTTTTGAGAACACCAGGCTCAGTCATCAGTCTTAAGAAAACCTGATGATTCATTCATTGCAATTCAATAATTCATTTATTCATACAACCATCATATTCAACATATTGAATTAGTGCTGTACAGATACCCAGCATTGTGTGAGGTGATGAAGATACAAACATGAGGAAGGCACTGACCTTGCCTTTAAGTAGTTTGTAATCTATGAGTAAGGTCAAAGGAGAGCATGAAGTAACCATCATTCTGTCCTGATAATGTTGACCTCACCACATTAGTTGCCTACACAGAAATTTCTGAGAAGTGGAAGATGTTTGAAATGGACAAGAAGAATAAGAAGAAAAGTGTGCTTTTGTATCTTACAAGTTGTATTTTTAGGCACTTTTTTTCTCTATTATTTGGTTCAGCATCTCCACCAACAAATAAATTTACATTTTTTTGTCAAATTTAATGAAAAAATAAATCTGTGGACTCCATTTACTCAGATCTGCAGAGGAGAAGGGTTGATACTATGCTATGGAGATGAGGTTATAGGGCTGTAATGGCCCACATACTCTTTATTTCTTTAATTTCAATTTATTTCTTAATTTGAAGAAATGCCATTATATAGAAAGTGAGAATAGGGAAGAATTTGTTATAAGAAATGAATGTTATGGATTTTCAGGCAAAAGGATTAGAAAGTTGTAAAGAGCCAATGTATTGGGCGGTAAAATGGAAAGTTTAGGGGCAAATGTGGAGAAAATTTTTCAGGGTTGTAAAAGGATGTTTTGATGAATGAATCATTAGAGTTGATGGGATATTTTAGGACAGGAAATTTGAAGTGATCCAAATGCTCACAACCAAACACAATCTGTCCAAGACACCAGGGACACAGTGGCCTTCCCAGTTCACTTTAAATATCATAAGTAGAAGGTTAATGTCTACGCAGTTCAGTATTTACAGCCTGTCCAGCAAAGTTTCTGTCAATTGTGTTATTATCCCTATATTTAGAAAGACAATATCCCTTCAAGACAATATCTTTCATAAGACATGGGGCCAAAATTATATAACCATTATTTTGGGGAAAATTGTAAAATAAAGTAACAGAAAATGTGTGGGGGCTATAAACTGCATAACATGATCCTTTTATTTGTCCAACTGAAATCTGCTGCTTTTTTCTGAGGATGAGGAAACAAGTCAGAACAATTAAACATGCTATATCTTTAAGCTGAAACTTACGAATACATCTTGTTATGCTGATACCCATGGAAAATGTTTTAAGTGTTCTGGGCAGGTAAACTCCACAAGAAAATTCATAAGGAATTGTTAAGAAAATACAAATAGCAGCTCACTTCTTCTTTTTTTAGGCACTTTTATTTATTTTTTTGTTTGTTTTAAAAGTATCGTTACAAAGGTTTCACATGAACAACACTTTTGTTTCAGCGTTAACCCATATTATCAAGTCCTCACCCCCTCCCTCACTGCAGTCACTGTCTATCAGTGTAGTAAGATATAGTAGCTCATTTCTTAGTAATTCTGATAATAAAAAATGCCATCTTCATACATAAAGGCTGGCATGGGCGAAGAAGGAAGACAGACTTTCTGGGGAAAAAAATCGAGCTTTGAAACTTCATCATATGGAAAAGTTAGTTGCTTCCAAATTGCTCTTATGGAATGTGCCTAACAGATTTATATACATCTGTTAAGGTAACCTTGACCTTGTTACGCAAAAGAGTAAGTGTTCTATTTATAATCTTTGCTACATTATAAAGCCATATTTTATTAATTTAACTTTGGAAGGTACATTTTCAGTTGTTTCTTCCCAATTCCTAGATTTCAGCAGAGGCAAAGGTATTTGTAACACACATGCATTAGTGATTTAATTCCAAGTAAATGTAAAACAATAATTTATACTCCAGTGTAAATCAATTTTAAATATTTTCTCTAAGGGTCCAGAAGAGGAGATTAGCTGTTATGAGGTAAATGGCTATTTTTTTTAAATTGATTCAGGGATACACATGACATTCAAAAGGACTTTTACCTATCTACCTATAAATGCCATTTGTATTATGTAAACTGGAGAGAGAGGGTTTTGGTGTTGGCATTTCATTCATTTCTTTGAATGAATACAGAGTAAACTACCCTGCAGCTTTTTCATCTCTTCCTACATCAAGATATTAATTGGCTTCCCTTTGCCCCAAAGGCTGTAAGACAGAACTCAAAACACACTGTTATTAGACCTAACCCAAATGTGAAACTCTTATAAACATGGGGTTCGGTATTGGTGTTGATATTTCTTATATATTATATACCTCCTCAGGGGTGAAGTCCCTCAGCTTGGGTGGGATGAAAAAATCTCCCTCACCAAATTAAAGAATATAAATATTTTTATATTGAACCCCCCAAAAGCTTCTGCTGTGAATTACAATGAATTGTTAAACTGGCATGGCATCATTTTATCTCTTGTAACTGCATCTGAAATATCTATTCTAATAAAGGCTCATTAAAGTAATTCTGGGTGGAAGAATTGACTATTAGATGGTTTAGCAGTTTTCAGTAAGTTGGTCTTTTCCAAGACAGTAATATATAAGTTTTTAATGAATTTAACAATCTACTCTATGGTTTTCTCCCCATAAAGCAATGAGTTATGATATCACACAGGCAAGCAAGATAAATCTCTCACTGATGATGGCTGATTTATAACAAGGCTTTGTAAATTGAATATTCATGTTGCAAAAAGTTCTTTTAAACATGAATGATATACAATGACACCCATAACTCATTCTTCTTCTTTTACTTCTGTTCACTGTAACACTGGTGTATTTCTTCCCCTTTCACTCTCATATGCTAAATTTACAATTTCTTGAAATGGAAAATATATTTTAATATGCAGTAAGGTGTGTGCATGTTATGTGTATATGTTTGTGATTATATCATTGTAATCAGAGTAGCTGATTAGATTTTTACTGGAGAATAGCAAGATTAATATTTGAGTTCAGGAATAAAACACTTAAATTATCACAAATTCTGAATGAGTAACTAACTGGTATATCAGCTCACATAACTGCAAGTGTAAATCTTGGATGATAAGGAGGGAATTTTTTCTTTTATATTTCAGGACATAAAATATATCCTTGATATTCTCCATTGCATTTAATTTTTAGCTATTTCATAGACAATCAAATTGGTCTGGGTATGCCTATAAGAACACTGGAAAACATTCTGATTTATTGGTCACTTTTGTGACTGATGTTTGATCAAGACAGTATTTATAAAGTGGTAAATGTCATATAATCTGAGTTTCCAAATTTTCTTGGAAAATCAGAAGATGGCTATATTGAATGCATAATCTTCAGAATAAATAACTGAATCATTCTCAATAACAGCACCTTTCAATAAGAAAGTAAAACTCTAACTTTAACAATCTCTAACTGAAACATTTCAAACAGTTTCAAAAGCCAGGGAGACTTAAGTAAGTAAGTGAAGTCAGCCAGACATAACACATTTGGGCGATCCAGGAAATGCCCACCTTTCCCTTAAGGAAGAAACTGCTACTTCACACCTAGTGTTTTTATGAGGAAATAGTATTTCAATGTTGCCAAATCTGACTTTTCAAGAATATCTGGAAATTCAGATTATTATTACTTGGACTTTCCTAGTTTTCAAGCACTGTTGGGCTGAAACGTTGGCTGACTGGATTTAGCCTGCAGAACACCCATTTGCAACCCCTAAGGTAGAAGATGGCTTTTTAAAAAAGTATTTATTAAGGACAATTTAAAACATATAAATATGGACAGACTAGTATAAAGAACTTCCTAGGCCCAACAAATGGCATTCTATGGCTAGCTTTGTCTCATCTATAAGCCATCCAATCTTCCCATCCTGGATTATTTAGAAGTTGATCACAAATATCACATCATATATCTATCGTTTATTTATTTATTTTATTAACGTATCATTGATATACAATCTTATAAAGGTTAAAATGGGCAACAGTGTGGTTATTACAGGAACGCATATTATCAAGTCCCCCCGACACACCCCATTGCAGTCACTTTCTGTAGACATAGTAAGATGCTATAGAGTCACTACTTGTTGTCTCTGTGCTATACTGCCTTCCTCATGACCTCCCTTATATTATGTGCGATAATAATAATGCCCCTTAATACCCTTCTCCCTCCTTCCCTGCCCAACTTCCCCAAGCCTTCCCTTTGGTGACCGCTAGTCCCTTCTTGGTGTCTGTGAGTCTGCTATTATTTTGTTTCTTCAGTGTTGTTTCATTGTTATATACAATAAAGGAGTGAAATCATTTGGTACTTGTTTTTCTCCACCTGGCTTATTTCACTGAGCATATCCTCTAACTCCATCCATGTTGTTGCAAATGTTAGCATTTCCTTTCTTCTTATGACTAAATAATATTCCATTGAATATATGTACCACCTCTTCTTTATTTCATTCATCTACTGATGGGCAATTAGGTTGCTTCCATATTTTGGCTATAGTAAATAGTGCTGCAATAAACATATGGGTGCATATATCTTTTTGAATCTGGGATCCTGCTTTCTTCCGGGAAATTCCTAGTAGTGGAACTCCTGGGTCAAATGGTGTTTCTACTTTTAGTTTTTTGAGGAACCTCCATTCTGCTTTCAGCAGCAGTTGCATGAATTTGCAGTCCCACCAATAGTGGAGGAGGGTTCCTATTTCATTGGATTCTCTCCCAGTATTGGTTGTTTCTTGTTGGGAGCAAACCTTTGGGCCTTTAGGCAGGCTCGGTTATGAAAGCCTTAAGACAACAGCAACCTTTGAGTAAAGTGTCTCCTGTAAAATCAGAAATAATGAATCCATCCACGTGTTAGAAACAAGTTTTCCCCTATTACCAAGAAACGCATTTAGCAAACTCCTGAGCCGGAACTAGTGGTTAAGTTACTTGGCAACCTGTGCTTTTCTGTTCTTTCCACTGGCCTATTAATATTGCCAACATCTTGTTAATCAAGAAACACCCTCTGCCCCAGGGGAAAGCCCCACCCTTGAAACCTCCCTCCCAAGGGCCCCCACCCACAAGATGGAGAACTCCCTGCTTCTCTTCCAGGTCTTTTGTTCCTGCCGGCTCCAGCCAAGGCCCAATCACCCCCTTAAACCTTGCCGCCAGCACCACCTAAGGCCCAATCACCTTCTGACCCACCCCTACCTTGCTACCTGTATAAATTGAGCCTGCAAACAATAAACTGTGTCAGCTTGATCAGACATCCTGTCTTGCTGTCCGTTCTTTGTGTCTCTTGCCCCTTCATTCTCTCCTCCGGGTCGACAACCCCTGTTGATAGTCCTGCAGGTCGGGATAGTTTCTTGTCTTCCGGATGTTGGCTATCATAACTGATGTGAGGTAATATCTCATTGTGGTTTTAATTTGCATTTCTCTGGTAATTAGCAATGTGGAGCAACTTTTCATGTGCCTGTTGGCTATCTGAATTTCTTCTTTGGAGAACTGTCTCTTCATATCCTCTGCCCATTTGTTAATCAGGTTATTTGCTTTTTGGGTGTTGTGGCTTGTGAGTTCTTTATATATTTTGGACGGTAACCCCTTGTCAGATACATCATTTACATATATATTCTCCCATACTGTAGGATGCCTTTTTGTTCTGTTGATGATGTCCTTTGAAGTACAAAAACTTTTTAGTTTGATGTAGTCCCATGAGTTCATTTTTGCTTTTGTTTCCTTTGCCCAAGGAGATGTGTTCAGGAAAAAATTGCTCCTGTTTATATTCAAGAGATTTTTGCCTATGTTTTCTTCTAAGAGTTTTTTGTTGTTGTTGTTTTGTTTTTATTTTATTTTATTTTTTAATTCATTTTTAATACCTACAATTACATGAAGAACATTATGGTTACTAGATTCCCCCCTTCACCAAGTCTCCCCCCCCAACAAACCCCCTTCACAGTCACTGTCCATCAGCGTAGTAAGATACTGTAAACTTAATACTTGTCTTCTCTGTGTTGCATATCACTCCCTATACCCCCCCACAATTATACATGCTAATTGTAAGCCCCCTTTCTTTGTTCCCACCCTTATCCCTCCCTTCCCACCCCTCCTGCCCAGTACCTTTCGCTTTGGTAACCATTAGTCCATTCTTGGGTTCTGTGATACTGCTGCTGTTTTGTTCCTTCAGTTTTTCTATGTTCTTATACACCACATATGAGTGAAATCATTTGGTATTTGTCATTCTCCACCTGGCTTATTTCACTGAGCATAATACCTTCTAGCTCTATCCATGTTGTTGCAAATGGTAGGATTTGTTTTCTTCTTATGGCTGAATAATATTCCATTGTGTATATGTACCACATCTTCTTTATCCATTCATCTATTGATGGACACTAAGGTTGCTTCCATTTCTTGGCTATTGTAAATAGTGCTGCGATAAACATAGGGGTGCATCTCTCTTTTTCAAACTGGGCTGCTGCATTCTTAGGGTAAATACCTAGAGGTGGAATTCCTGGGTCAAATGGTATTTCTATTTTGAGCTTTTTGAAGAACCTCCATACTGCTTTCCACAATGGTTGCACTAATTTGCATTCCAACCAGCAGTATAGGAGGGTTCCCCTTCCTTCGCAACCTTGCCAACATTTGTTGCTATTTGTCTTTTGGATGGCGGTGATCCTTACTGGTGTGAGGTGATATCTCATTGTGGTTTTAATTTTCATTGCTCTGATGACAAGCAATGTGGACCATCTTTTCATGAGTCTGTAGGCCATCTGAATTTCTTCTTTGGAGAACTGTCTGTTCATCTCCTCTGCCCATTTTTTAATTGGATTATTGGCTTTTTGTTTGTTGAGGTGTGTGAGCTCTTTATATATTTTGGATGTCAACCCTTTATAGAATCTGTCATTTATGAATATATTCTCCCCTACTGTAGGGTAACTTATTGTTCTATTGATGGTGTCCTTTGCTGTACAGAAGCTTTTCAGCTTTATACAGTCTCACTTGTTCATTTTTGCTTTTGTTTTCCTTGCCCAGGGAGATATGTTGATGAAGAAGTCACTCATGTTTATGTTCAAGAGATTTTTGCCTATGTTTTTTTCTAAGAGTTTTATGGTTTCATGACTTACATTCAGGTCTTTGATCCATTTTGAATTTACTTTTGTGTATGGTGTTAGACAGTGATCCAGTTTCATTCTTTTACATGTAGCTGTCCAGTTTTGCCAGCATCATCTGTTGAAGAGACTGTCATTTCCCCATTGTATGTCCATGGCTCCTTTATCATATATTAATTGACCATATATGTTTGAGTTAATAACTGGGGTCTCTATTCTGTTCCTCTGGTCTGTGGCTCTGTTCTTGTGCCAGTCCCAAACTGTCTTGATTACTGTGGCTTTGTAGTAGAGCTTGAAGTTGGGGAGTGAGATCCCCCCCACTTTATCCTTCCTTCTCAGTATTGCTTTGGCTATTTGGGGTCTTTGGTGTTTCCATATGAATTTTTGAACTATTTTTTCTAGTTTGTTGAAGAATGTTGTTGGTAATTTGATAAGGATTGCATCAAATCTATATATTGCTTTGGGCAGGATGGCCATTTTGATTATATTAATTCTTCCTAGCCAAGAGCATGGGATGAGTTTCCATTTGTTAGTGTCCCCTTTAATTTCTCTTTAGAGTGACGTGTAGTTTTCAGGGTATAGCTCTTTCACTTCTTTGGTTAGGTTTCTTCCTAGGTATTTTATTCTTTTTGATTCAATTGTGAATGGAATTGTTTTCCTGATTTCTCTTTCTGTTGGTTCATTGTTACTGTATAGGAAAACTACAGATTTCTGTGTTGTAATTTTGTATCCTACAACTTTGCTGTATTCCAATATCAGTTCTAGTAGTTTTGGGGAGGAGTCTTTAAGGTTTTTTATGTACAATATCATGTCGTCTGCAAATAGTGACAGTTTTACTTCTTCTTTACCAATCTGGATTGCTCGTATTTCTTTGTTTTGTCTGATTGCTGTTGCTAGGACCTCCAGTACTATGTTAAATAGCAGTGGGGAGAGTGGGCATCCCTGTCTAGTTCCCGATCTCAGAGGAATAGCTTTCAGCTTCTCGCTGTTCAGTATAATGTTGTTTGTGGGTTTATCATATATGGCCTTTATCATGTTGAGGTACTTGCCCTCTATTCCCATTTTGCTGAGAGTTTTTATCATGAATGGATGTTGCATTTTGTCAAATGCTTTTTCAGCATCTATGGAGATGATCATGTGGTTTTTGTCCTTCTTTTTGTTTATGTGGTGGATGATGTTGATGGATTTTTAGATGTACCATCCTTGCATCCCTGGGATGAATCCCACTTGGTCATGGTGTATGATCCTTTTGATGTATTTTTGAATTCGGTTTGCTGATATTTTGTTGAGTATGTTTGCATCTATGTTCATTGGGGATATTGGTCTGTAATTTTCTTTTTTAGTGGGATCTTTGCCTGGTTTTGGTATTAGGGTGATGTTGGCTTTATAGAATGAGTTTGGGAGTATTCTCTCCCCTTCTATTTTTTGGAAAACTTTAAGGAGAATGGGTATTATGTCTTCTATGTATGATAAAATTCTGAGGTAAAACCATCTGGCCTGGGGGTTTTGTTCTTGAGTGGTTTTTTGATTACCACTTCAATTTCTTTGCTGGTAATTGGTTTGTTTAGATTTTGTGTTTCTTCCTTGATCAGTCTTGGAAGGTTGTATTTTTCTAAGAAGTTGTCCATTTCTTCTAGGTTTTCCAGCTTCTTAGCATGTAGGTTTTCATAGTAGTCTCTAATAATTCTTTGTATTTCTGTTGGGTCCATCGTGATGTTTCCTTTCTAGTTTCTGATTCTGTTGATGTGTGTTGATTCTCTTTTTCTCTTAGTAAGTCTGTCTCAAGGCTTGTCTATTTTGTTTATTTTCTCAAAGAACTAGCTCTTAGTTTCACTGATTTTTTCTATTGTTTTATTCTTCTCAATTTTATTTATTTCTTCTCTGATCTTTATTATGTCCCTCCTGCTGAGTTTAGGCCTCATTTGTTCTTTTTCCAATTTTCATTATTGTGACATTAGACTATTCCTTTGGTTTTGTTCTTCCTTCTTTAAATATGCCTGGATTACTATATACTTTCCTCGTCAGACTGCTTTCGCTGCATCCCACAGAAGTTGGGGCTTTGTGTTGTTGTTGTCATTTATTTCCATATATTGCTGGGTCTCCATTTTAATTTGGTCATTGATCCAGTGACTATTTAAGAGTGTTTTATTAAGCCTCCATGTATTTGTGAGCCTTTTTGTTTTCTTTGTACAATTTATTTCTAGTTTTATACCTTCGTGGTCTGAAAAGTTGGTTGGTAGAATTTCAATCCTCTTGAATTTACTGAGGCTCTTTTTGTGGCCTAGTATGTGGTCTATTCTGGAGAATGTTCCATGTGCACTTGAGAAGAATGTGTATCCTGTTGCTTTTAAGTGTAGATTTCTATAGATGTCTATTAGGTCCATCTGTTCTAGTGTGTTGTTCAGTGCCTCTGTGTCATTACTTATTTTCTGTCTGGTGCATCTGTGCTTTGGAGTGAATGGTGTGTTGAAGTCTCCTAAAATGAATGCATTGCGTTTTATTTCCTCCTTTAGTTCTGTTAGTATTTGTTTCACATATGCTGGTCTCCTGTGTTGGGTGCATATATATTTATAATGGTTATATCCTCTTGTTGGACTGAGCCCTTTATCATTATGTAATGTCCTTTTTTATCTCTTGTTGCTTTCTTTGTTTTGAAGTTTATTTTGTCTGATACTAGGACTGAAGCACCTGCTTTATACTCCCTATTGATTGCATGAAATATCTTTTTCCATCCCTTGACATTTAGTCTGTGCATGTCTTTGTGTTTGAGGTGAGTCTCTTTAAGCAGCATATAGTTGGGTCTTGTTTTTTTACCTATTCAGTGACTCTATGTCTTTTGATTGGTACATTCAGTCCATTTACATTTTTGGTGATTGTCGATAGGTATGTACTTACTGCTATTGCAGGCTTTAGGTTCGTGGTTACCAATGGTTCCAGGTTATTTTCCTTACTATCTAAGAGTCCAACTTAACTCAGTATGCTGTTACAAACACAATGTAAAGGTTCTTTTCTATTTCTCCTCTTTTTTCTTCCTCCTTTATTCGTTACAAGTTACGTCTCAAATTCTGTACCTTTGTCTATACCTTGATTGACTTTGGGGATAATTAATTTAATTTTGCATTTGCTTCGTAATTAGCTGTTCTACTTTCTTTACTGTGGTTTTGTTACCTCTGGTGGCAGCTATTCAACCTTAGGAAGACTTCCATCTATAGCAGTCCCTCCCAAATAGACTGTAGAGATGGTTTCTGGGAGGTAAATTCTCTCAGCTTTTGCTCATCTGAAAACTGTTTAATCCCTCCTTCAAATTTAAATGATAATCTTGCCAGATAAAGTAATCTTGTTTCCAGGCCCTTCTGCTTCATGGCATTAAATACATCATGCCACTCCCTTCTGGGCTGTAAGGTTTCTTCTGAGAAGTCTGATGTTAGCCTGATGGGCTTTCCTTTGTATGTGATGTTATTTCTGTCTCTGGCTGCTTTTAACAGTCTGTCCTTATCCTTGATCTTTCCCATTTTAATTACTATGTGTCTTGGTGTTGACTTCCTTGGGTCCCTTGTGTTGGGGGATCTGTGGATCTCCATGGCCTGAGAGACTATGTCCTTCCCCAGATTCTGGAAATTTTCAGCAACTACCTTCTCAAAGACACTTTCTATCCCTTTCTCTCTTCTTCTTCTAGTATCCTTTTAATGCAAATATTGTTCCACTTGTATTGGTCACACAGTTTTCTTAATATTCTTTCATTCTTAGAGATCCTTTTTTCTCTCTGTGCCTCAGCTTCTTTGTATTTCTCTTCTCTATTTTCTATTTCATTTATTGTCTCCTCCACCATATCCAGCCTGCTTTTAATACTCTCCATTGTGCTCCTCAACAATTGGATCTCTGACTCGAATTCTTTCCAGAGTTCTTGGATGTCCTTCTGTACCTCCATTAGAGTATTAATGATTTTTATTTTGAACTCCCTTTCAGGAAGAGTCATGAGATCCATATCACTTTAATCTTTCTTGGGAGTTGTATTAATAATTTTACTCTGGACAAGGTTCCTTTGGCATTTCATGTTTGTATATGGTGCCCTTTAGTGTCCAGAAGCCTTATTCTGGAGCTGCTCAGCCTCTGAAGCAATGTCGGGTGTCGCAGAGGAGCAGTACTGGTGCCTAGGGGGAGGAAAGAGCTGTTCCCCACCTCCCAGCTGCTGTGCCTGTCTCCCCTGCCTGAGCCAGTGGGCTGGTCACACAGGTATAAGTTTTTGTCCCAGAGCAGCCGGAGATGGATCCCTGCTTTCCACAAGCAGCCAGAATTCCAGTCTCCCCAGGAAGTCTGCCTGCATTAACTTTCCAACCCAGTAATCATGCTAGTATCATGAAAGCACTATGAAATGTAGGTTTGTGCTCCCAGAGCAGATCTCCGGAGCTAGGTATTCAGCAGTTCCCAGGCCTTCCATTCCCTCCCTGCTCCACTTCTGTTCCTCCCACTGGAGAGCTGGGGTGGGGGAGGGGCTCGGGTCCCGTGGAGCCACAGCTCTGGTACGTTACCCTGTTCACTGAGGTCTGCTCTTTTCTTCAGGTGTGTGAAGTCTGATGCCATCCTCTTTCCTGTTGCTCTCTCAGGATTTGTTGCACCAACTATATTTTCTAATTGTATCCAGTTTTAGGAGGAAGCCTCTGTCTCTCCTCTCACGCCACCATCTTTTGTTTTCTCAGACTTTTATGGTTTCTTGACTTACATTCAGATCTTTGATCTATTTTGAGTTTACTTTTGTATATGGAGTTTGACAATAATCCAGTTTCATTCTATTACATGTAGCTGTCCAGTTTTGCCAATAACCAGTTACTGAAGAGACTGTCATTTCCCCATTTTATATCCATGGCTCCTTTGTCATATATTAATTGGCTGTATATGTTTGAGTTTATATCAGTGCTCTCTATTCTGTTTCATTGATCTATGGGTCTGTTCTTATGTCAGTACCAAATTGTTTTGATTACTGTGGCTTTGTAGCAGACCTTGAAATTAGGGAGCATAATACCCCAGCTTTCATCTTCCTTCTCAGAATTGAACTGGCTATTTGGGGTCTTTTGTGGTTTCATATGAATTTTAGAACTATTTTTTCTAGTTTGTTGAAGACTGCTATTGGTATTTTGATAGGGATAGCATTGAATCTGTATATTACTTTAGGCAAATGACCATTTTGACAATATTAATTATTCCCATCCATGAACATGAGTATTTCCATATATTAGTGGTTTTTTTTATTTCTTTCATGAGTGTCTCGTAGTTTTCAGGGTATAGGTCTTTCACTTCCTTGGTTAGGTTTATTTCTAGGTATTTTATTCTTTCTGATGCATTTGTAAATGGAATTATTTTCCTGATTTCTATTTCTTCTACTTCATTGTTAGAATATAGGTATGCTACAGATTACTGTGTATTAATTTTGTATCCTGCAACTTTGCTGAATTCAGTTATTAGTTCTAGTACTTTAGGGTGGATTATTTAGGGTTTTTACATACAACATTATGTAATCTGCAAACAGTGACAGTTTTCCTTCTTCCTTACCAATCTAGATTCCTTTTATTTCTTTGTGTTGTCTGATTTCCATCGCTAAGACTACCAGTACTATGTTAAATAAAAATGGGAAGAGGGGGCATCCTTGACTTGTTTCTGATCTGAGAGGAAAGCTTTCAGCTTCTCTCTGTTAAGTATGATGTTGGCTGTAGGTTTGTCAAATATGGCCCTTATTATGCTGAAGTACTTGCCCTCTATACCCATTTTATTTAGAATTTTTATCATGAATGGATGTTTAATATTGTCAAATGTTTTTTCACCCTCTATTGAGATGATCATGTGATTTTTGTCCTTTTTATTGATTTGGTGTATGATGTTGATGGATTTTCAAAGATTGTACCATCCTTCGTCCCTGGAATAAATTCTACTTGATCATGATGGATAATTTTTTACACATTTTTTAATTTGGTTTGCTTATATTTTGTTGAGGATTTTTGCATCTATTTTCATCAGGGATATTGGTTTTTAATTTTCTTATTTTATGGTGTCTTTGTTTGGTTTTGGTATTAGAGTAATGTTGACCTCATAGGATTAGTTTGGAAGTCTTACCTCCTTTTCTACTTTTTGTAGAACTTTAAGGAGGATGGGTAATAGGTCTTCTCTAAATGTTTGATAAAATTCAGCCTGAAGCCATCTGGTCCAGGTATTTTGTTCTTAGGTAGTATTTTGATTACCAATTCAATTTCATTGCTGGTAATTGTTCTGTTCAGATTTTCTTTCTGGTCAGCCTTGGAAGGTTGTATTTTTTTAGAAAGTTGTCAATTTCTTCTATATTATCCAATTTGTTAGCTTTTAGTTTTTCATAATATTCTCTAATAATTTGTATTTCAGTGGTGTCTGTAGTGATTTTTCCTTTGTCCTTTTTGATTCTGTTTATGTCTGTGGCCTCTGTTTTTTTTTTTTTTTTTTGCCAAGTCTGGCCAAGGGTTTATCTATTTTGTTTATTTTCTTGAAGAAGTAGTTCCTGGTTTCATTGACTCTTTTTATTGTTTTATTCTTCTCAATTTTATTTATTTGTGCTATGGTATTTATTATGTCTCTCCTTCTACTGACTTTGGGCCTCATTTGTTCTTCTTTTTCTAGTATCATTATTTGTGCATTTAGACTGTTCATTTTGGACTGTTCTTCTTTCTTGAGATAAGCAGTAATGCTGTATACTTTCCTCTTAGAATTGCCTTTGTGTGTCCCACAGATTTTGGGTTTTTCAGTTATTGTTTTTGTTTGTCTCCTTTTATTACTTGATCTCTGTTTTTATTTGGTCATTGGACCATTGATTATTTAATAGCATGTTGTTAAGCCTTCATGTGTTTGTGGGAATTTTTGTTTCTCTGCATAATTTCTTTCTAGTTTCATGTTTTTGTGGTCTGAGAAGCTGTTTGATACAATTTAAATCCTTCTGAATTTACTGGGTCTCTTCATGGGGACTAGTTTGTGATCTGTTCTGGAAAATGTTCCATGTGCACTTGAGAAGAATGTGTATATTGCTGCTTTTGGGTGGAATGTTCTGTGGATGTTGTTAGGTCCATCTGTTCTTCTGTGTTCTATGCTTGTCTCCTTATTTTCTGTCTGGTTGGTTTATCCTTTGGAGTGAGTGGTGTGTTGAAGTCTCCTAAAATGTGTGCTTTATATTCTATTTCCACCTTTAATTCTGATAGCATTTGTTTCACATGATTAGGTGCTCTTATGTTGGGTGCATAGATATTTATAATGGTTATATCCTCTTGTTGGACTGATCCCTTTATCAGTATGTAATGTCCTTCTTTGTCTCTTGTTACTATCTTTGTTTTGAAGTCTATTTTGTATGATACAAGTACTTCAATTCCTGATTTTTTCTCCCTATTAGTTTCATGAAATATCTTTTACCATGCCTTCACATTTAGTCTGTGTGTGTCTTTGGGTTTGAAGTGTGTCTCTTGTAGGCAGCATATAGATGGTTCCTGTTTTTCTAATCCATTCTGTAACTCTATGTCTTTTATTGGTGCATTCAGTCCATTTACAATTAAAGAGATTATCGATACATATGTACTTATTGCCATTGCAGGCTTTATATTTGTGGTTACCAAAGGTTCAAAGGCAGCTTCTTTGCTATCTGAAAGTACAACTTAACTAGCTTACTACACTATTATAAGTACAATGCAAAGTTCTTTTTTCTCCCTTCTTTGTCTTTCTCCTCCATTCTTTATATATTAGGTATCATATTCTGTACTCTTTGTATATCCCTTGAATGACTTTGGGGGTAGTTGATTTAGTTTTGCATTTGCTTCGTAATTAATTGGTCTACTTCCTTACTGTGTTTTTATTTTCTCTGGTGACAGCTATTTAGTCTTAGGAATACTTCCATCTATAGCAGTCCTTCTTTCAGGATTAGTTCTCCCTCTGTGTGCACTGTAGAGATGGGAGGTAAATTCCCTCAACTTTTGCTTATCAGGAAATTGTTATCCCTGCTTCAAATTTAAATGATACTTTTTCTGGGTAGAGTATTCTTGATTTGAGGCCCTTCTGCTTCATTGCATTAAATATATCATGCCACTCCCTTCTGACCTGTAAGTTTTCTGCTGAGAAGTCTGATGATAGCCTGATGGATTTACCTTTGTAAATGATCTTTTTTCTCTCTCTGGCTGTTTTTAATACTCTGTCCTTGTCCTTGGTCTTTGCTATTTTAATTTTTATATGTCTTGGTGTTGTTCTCCTTGGGTCCCTTCCCCCAGATTGGGGAAGTTTTCAACAATTATTTACTCAAAGAGACTTTCTATCCCTTTCTCTCTCTTCTTCTTCTTCTGGTACACTTACAATGCAAATATTATTGGATTGGTCATACAGTTCTCTTAATATTGTTTCATTCCTAGAGATTCTTTTTTCCATCTGTGCCTCATCTTCTTTGTATTTCTGTTGTTTAATTTATATTCCATTTATTCTCTCCTCTACCTCATCTCATCTGCTTTTAAATCCCTCCATTTTATGTTTCATTTCAGATACTGTATTTTTCAAAGTTTCTGTCTCTTTCTTAAATTGCTCCCTGAGGTCTTGAATATTTTTCTGTAGCTCTATAAACATGTTTATAATTTTTAGTTTGAAATCTTTATAAGGAAGATTGGTAGTTTTAGTTTCACTTAGCCCTCTTTCTAGTGTTTGAGGGATTTTGGTTTGTACCAGGTTCTTTTGCTGTTTCATATTTGTGAATGATTTCTGTGGATTAATAACTTTGCATAGGCAGCAAACTCAAGCACCCAGAAGCTTTACTCTCTGGAGCTGTCCAGCATCTGGAGTGAAGGCAGGAGTTGCCAGTGCACAGCACCATTGCCTGCCAGGATGAAAGAGCTCTTTCTTGCTTCTCAGCCTCAGTGCCTGCATCCACTGCCACATCCAGTGGGCAGAGCACACAGGAAAGAACCTCTATGCTATGCCCTTGTAGCTGCCATAGGTGGGGCCTCCCTCCAGCTGGCCTGGTGCGATGGGGGGCAGCAGGTTTGTGAACCCGTGCCAACCGGGAAAAAGAAGTGGCAGGTTTTGTATTGCAGTCAGGGGCCTCCTGCTGCATTGCCAGCTAGAGAGATGGAGCACATGAAGCTCCTGAAAGTTCCCAACCTGCTGGGCTGAGAGTGCTGGAATGATTTTGTCCACATGTCCTTCCTCCTGAGCAGCAGCCTCTGTGTAATCCTTGTCCATTTAGCAGACCTCTCACTGTTGGGATGACTTTCAAAGTGTCTGCCTCTCTTTTGTCCTGGAGTGGACGGTTGTGGGTACCTGTTCTCCACAAGGAGCTGGATCTCAGTCTCTCCGAGTATTCTTCCTGTCTTTGTTTTCCAACCCCTCTATTCTCCAGATCACTGTGTAATGTGGGTTTGTGCTTCCAGAGTAGATCTCAAGGGGTGGGCATTGAGCAGTTCCGGGCTTCTACTCCATCCCCACTCCATTTCTCTTTCTCCCACTAGTAAGCTGGTGTAGGGGGAGGGCTTGGGTCCTGCCAGATCATGGCTTTGTTGCTTTACCGTTTTATGTGTGGTCTTCTCTCTTCTCTTTTCCTCAGATGTAGGCCATCTGCTACAGTCTTCTTTCCAGTCCTTCTTTCAGGCTTAGTTGTATTTATTGTATTTTCATGATATATATGGTTTTGGGAGGATGTTTCTGCCTCACTTCTCATGTTTCCATCTTGTTTAATCCATATATCATTTATAAATATTTCAGACTGTATTAGAGATGTTTTTGGGAAAATAAAATGGTAAAATATTTCATCAAAAAAGAATATCTCTATTGCTCATGTGAACAAAACTAATCCACCAATGTTTTTATCTAATAAATTAGCTCAGTTGTTTAAAACATACTGGGCACCCCAAATTACTCAAAAACTCAATACAATTTATAAATATCAAGAAAGAATGATATAGTTGGCCTTTCCAATTCCTTTCTCATTCTGTTCTCTCATACTGGTGAGCATGAAGTAAGGTATATGTTGATTTTGCCACCATCTTGGATAGAACTTGTAGAAAAAACTTTATCATTGAGATTCCAAATTCTTTTCATTTATAATAATTGTCAAAGATTAATACTGAAATCCTAGTAATCTACTGACATCTGGATGAGGAAGAACAGACTATAATAGAAGGAGAGCATCTGCTTGTGTATTACTGACACAATCAGGATATTTAGAGACCTCACTTAGCTGATAACCAGAGCATGTTAAACAGTTTATCCCCTCTGTGATTTCTTTGCTCTTGAGATTAATACTGTGCAAATCCAACATAAGGGTTTTGAATGTAATCGACAGTTGTAATGGACACCCTTCTGATCCTACAATTTATAACATTATCCATAAAGAGTTAGTGAAACTTGAGTATAAGCCACCTTACTTATTTCCAACTCATATTCTGAAACATTAATTATATGTACATGAATTTTCTAATTCTTTTAAAAAACGTAGTTACCCTAAGTACAAATAAATTTTTGCCATACACATAGGAAAAGTAGATATTCCCAGAGACTCCATTAGAAACTGTTTTGAATAAAATTAGCAGGGAACAATTATTTGTTATTCTGAATATATTTTTTGAGAATATAGATCTTATTCTGCAAGGCATTTTACAATCAAGACTGCTTTGCCCCTGGATAGTAGGCACTAAATTAAAGTGCAGAAATTTTTAAAAAGAAAGGAATTTCACATAATTACCATGTGTTTGTTCATATTATAATGATTTTGCCTGGCTGTATGCCGTGGTTTCAAAATGAAACTGTAATAATCATAATTTTTTTTCTTCACTTTTAGATTCAGCAGAAGTGTTGAACTTCATTAACCTTGTAGAAGTGTAGAAATATAATAAAACTGATTTTAAATGTCCCCTTTATCCTATGATTTAGATGAAACTTAAATTCAAAGCAAAATGGAATTGAAACTAGACAACACATACATTTGTGGAATTAAGAACATAGTGTAATTTCATGCCATGGTGACTTCATCAGACTTGCAATATCATGGAGGTAATATTCTTGAGGAGAAGAGCAAGTATAATCACAAAGCTCCCATTTAATTACACTTAGTTACACCCCAAACTTTTTCCCATTTTTGGACATCTAAATCTGAATACTGAGCATTTCCTTCCAGGATGCAGACAAGTCGGTGATGTGCTCATTGCTCCTCTTGGATGGTAAGGCAAAACTGGAAAAGCAAACTTGCTCTGTTGTTTGTGTGGCTGGCCTTCTCAGTTGCCAATATTCCTGCCAAAGCTTCATCACATATTTGTCCTGACATCCTGATGAAATGCACCTGGGCAATTAATTGAGCAACTCTAAAATATTCACAGAAATAAGCTGCACCCCAGTAATACAAAGATTTCAGGCAGGGAAGAATCATAAGTAGATATTGGCACACCTGGTTTTACTGTGCTTCCATTTTCTTTACTTCATAGATCCTGTGTTTTTTACAAATTGAAGGTTTATGACAACCATGAGTACAGCAAGTCTATTGGCACTATTTTTCCAAGAGCATTTGCTCACTTTCTGTCTCTGGCAAATTTTTATAATTCTCACAATATTTCAAGCATTTTCATTACTACATTTGTTGTGGTGATTTGTGATCAGTGGTCTTTGATGTTACTACTGTGATTGTTTTTAGTGCCATAAACCATACCCAATGAAAAATGGCGAACTAATCAATAAATGCTGTTGTGCTCCTCCAACACGCTATTCCCCTCTGTCCCTCTCCTTGGGCTTGCTATTACCTGAGACACAATAATATTGAAATTAGGCCATTTAATAACATTAGAAAACCTCTAGGTGTTCAAGTGAAAGGAAGAGTCTCCTGTTGCTCACTTTAAATCAGAAGCTAGAAATGGTTAAGGTTGGTGAAGAAGCCTTGACCAAAGCAGGGATGAGCTGAAAGGTAGGCCTTCTGCTAAGCAGCCAAGTTATGAATGCAAAGAAAAAGTTCTTTAAGGAAATTAAAAGTGCTACTCCAGCACTTTTGAATGATAAGAAAGAAAACAGCTTATTGCTAATGTGGAGAACGTTTTAGTGGTCTGGATAGATCAAACCAACTATAGCATTGCCTTAAGCCAAAACCTAATGCAGAGCAAAGCCCTAACTGACTCAAATTCTGTGAAGGCTGAGGGAGGTGAGGAAGCTGCAGAAGAAAAGTGGAAGCTAGCTGATGTTGATTCATGAAGTTTAAGGAAAGACACTATCTCCATAACATAAACGTACAAGGCAAAGCAGCAAGTGCTGACATAAAAGCTACAGCAAGTTAACCAAGTTATCTAAGATAATCAATGGAGGTGACTACACTAACTTTTTTGGTGCAGATGAAACAGCTTTCTATTGGTGCATGATGCCACATAGGACTCTCATATCTGGAGAGGAGAAGTCAGTGCCTGGCTTCAAAGTTTCTCTTGTTAGAGGCTAATGCAGCTGGTGACTTTAAACTGAAGCTGACCATCATTGAACATTCCAAAACCTCTAAGTTTTAGGACCTAAAGAATCATGGTAAATATATTCTGCCTGTGTTCTGTAAGTGGACAAAAAAGCCTGGATGATGTGTCATCTATTTATAAAATGATTTACTGCACATGTTAAGCCCACCATTGAGATCTCCTGCTCAGAACAAAAGATTGCTTTCAAAATATTACTGCTCATTGACAATGCCCTGGTCACCCAAGAGCTCCGATGGAGATGGATAGTGAGAGTTACATTGTTTTCATGCCTGCTAACACAACCACCATTCTGCAGCTCATGGATCAAGAGTAACTTTGATTTTCAAATGTTATTCTTTAAGAAGTGCATTTCATAAGGCTATGGCTGCCATAAATAGTGATTCTTCTGATGCATCTTGGAAAAGTAAATTGAAAACCTTCTGGAAGGGATTCACCATTCTAGATGCCATTGGGAATGTTCATGATTCATGGGAAGAGGTCAAAATATCAACAGCAACAGGGAGTTGTAAGAATTTTATTCCAATCCTCATGAATGACATTGAAGAGTTCAAGACTGCAATGGAGAAAATAATTGCAAGATGTGGTGTAAACAGCAAGGAAACTAGAATTAGAAATGAGTGGAGCCTAAAGATGTGACTGAATTGCTGCAATCTCGTGATAAAACTTGAACAGAAGAGTAGTTGCTACTTACAGATGAGCAAAGAAAGTGGTTTCTTGTTGTGGAACGGGTAAAGGTGCTATGAAGATTGTTCAAATAACAACAAAGGATTTAGAATATTACATCAACTTTGTGATAAAGCAGTGTCAGGATTTAAGGATTGACTCCAAGTTTGGAAGAAGTCCTACTGTGGGTAAAATGCTACAAACAGATGCTACAGAGAAATTCTTCTTCAGGAAAAGAAGAGTCAATTGATTCAGCAAACTTCAACATTGTCTTATTTTAAGAAATTGCCACAGCCACCCCAGCCTTCGGTAAGCACTGCCCTGATCGGTCCACAGCCTTCCAACACTAAGGCAAGATACTCTACCAGTAAAGAGAATACAACTTGCAGAAAGCTTAACTGGTGGTTAGCATTTGTTAATAATAATTTTTAAGTATGTGTTTTTTAGATACAATGTTATTGCATACTTAATAGACTACAGGACAATATACCCATGACTTTATTTGTACAGGGAAACCAAAAAATTCTTCTGATTCACTTTTTGTGAGATCCATTTTATAATGGTAGTCTGGAGCCAAACCTTCAATATCTCCAAGGTTTGCCTTTATTGGCATATAACAGTAGGAGGATGAATGGCAGGCAAGACACTAATGACAGGAACTGCTTTACACAAGCACAAAGAAACAGCCTTTCCTGACTCTTCTCACTGCTCATTTGATTTAACTTTGCTAAGAATTATAATTTCCGGTTTAAATAGTAACAAGAGAGGGTCCTGCTGAGAGGAGAAACTTGTTTCTCTCTTGAAATCAGCCTTGGTTTGAATAAAGGAAGAAGATATAGATGCAAGCTGTTGCAAACTGGATGTTATACCAGCAATGTTTGAGATGTGAGAATCTGATATTAAATACTGCTACAGAGAAAATAAGGCAATAGAATGGATAAATATATTAAATTCTTAGAGAAATTATTTATATTTGATGAGGTTCTTCATATAACTTTAGTTATATCAAATATATGACAGTTATAAAATACATATCATGTTTTTATTTTAGCTGATTTTTATTTCCTCAAGATATAGTAAAAAATGTTTTCAATTATATTGTTCTAGAAAATAGAACAAAATATCTGTATTAATGTTGCAAATTTATGATAAAAATTGTCTTGTGAAAGTATTTACTCCATAGCCTATGAAGCATAATACTTTGTCCACCACTGAAATGCAATTACATCTGGGTTGAATGACAGCTAGAGTTGCAGACCCTAGAACAGCAGTACATAAATGACTTCTCCAGGGTGGAATCAGAGAGGGATTTTAGGTATGCAGAATTTGATTAACCTCACTAGACTCAAGCCAGGAGGTCAATCTTTATTCTCATGAGTAGCTCAATAGTGTTTTTAATGATCACAATTGAGCATATCTGAGTTTCCCATGTCATCTGGATACGACTTCTTGCCTAGACCAGCATCTTGTGTTCCAGGAGCAATTAAATACATGCAATAATTCTGTCTAAGAAGTGGAGTTTGCTTTACTTTATTTTAACCCCGAACTGACCAAGACTGGTCCTTGTGGCACACAGAATTTAATGAGTTTAAACACAGTTTAATGAGCATGGCATCCTAAAACACACATTACACCTTTGTGTATGTTTCTAAATCAGCACTTTGATGCAGATTAACATTTAAGAGACAGCCTGTAAACAAAAAGTACACACTGCTGGTTCTAATTCCCATTATCTTTATAAATACCAACTTTGGACAGGATAGAAGGAAGTTTTTATTTTTCAGTCTGAGAAATTTATATTCATTCTTAGTGTGTGTTCCTAGACTCTGGACTATTTTTTAAGGAGAAGAGTTTAAAATGTGTTTGTGATTAAAGGGAATAAAACAGTAGGTGTAATGGGTGAAAAGTGCTGAGGAGTGAATGTTTGAGGGATGCAGGAGACTTATGTTCTTTCTCTTTACTCAGGTATTTTCTATGAAATGCTGCTTTCCACTGATCATTTCTTTCCAAAGAAAGGCTGAAAGTTCATTTGCTCTGCTTCATTGTGTTTAGAGCTTAAAGATGTCTTCAAAACAGCTCAGGGATTTTTCTTGACATCACCTCTAATGCAGCATGATTTTGTCATAGGTTTTTGTTCTGTTTTTAATAGCTTTTAGAAGAATCCATCCACATATGGAGATAACAAAGTCTTGACACTCTTAACATTCTTTATCATTACCTCCTTTATTTCAAAGAGCTCATGGTAAAATTTCATTGAGCTCTCTTTTACAAATTAAAAAAAAATAGCAAAGAAATAAATGTTTATTGAATACATGTAAATTATCCATAGATCACATATCATATTTTCAACTTCAATAATTACAAAAGTTATTTTTTTCCAATGTTGCAATTAGGGATTTCTTATTTTTTTATTTTGTGATTCTTTGGGAAATGTATACCATTTTTATTTATCCCATCCTTATTTTACATCATTCAATTTACTCCATTACTTTCACCTCACTTGCTTACACTCAAGACCCAGCAAAGACATCATAATTTGTTTAAGTAAGCTTAATTTAGCATCAGAGTTTGATATAGTAAAGAAATATTTATGCAAAACTTTTAAATTATTTTTTATTTCAAATTATGAGAAAATCTGCATTTTATCATGTATTCCTGAATAATATTTATCATGCATGCAGCTACTGGTGTAGGATAGAATAGAAATACCTTATTAATAATCCTATGATAGTCTTGAAAAAAATCACTTGGCCCACTCCATAATATGGTGACATCAGAGCTAAAGAAGTGAGGATAAAAAGTGATTTTTTTTTCTTTTTGCAAGGATTTCAAAGCCTTTCACAGTAAGTACTTTAGCTGCCCAACATGTCTTACCGTCTTTTTTATGTCACATATGAATTTACCTCACAATTAAAGCCTGTTTTCACATTTCAGAAAATACAGTGAACAGCTTTTCCCCTTTTTTCTTATAATCATGTTACATTTCCAAACATTGCATTAATTGCATTATTGTCACCCACTCTGTATAAATTACTATCTAGCTTTGAGTTTCTAATTTTTGGGAGCAAAATGAGGCACAAGTACCCATATCTCATATTCAATAAATCACTCGCCAACATACTATTCTTCTGCCACCTTTCTATCCCTTTTCTTTCTTTCACTTGTACATATCAGTTACTATTATTAACTGTACCAGGCAGAGGTCAATGAGTGCTCATTCTTTTTTGCATTTAAAGTATTTTTTGAAATCGCTCTTCTTTACCAGCCTCAACACTAAGCATAAGAGATTTTGCATTGAGCAGAAGAGACACAGTCCCTGACCTCGTGGAGTTTCAATTCAGTAGGAGAGGTAGACATTTAAACCACTTAACTAATACATATGCAATGGGTCAGGTGACCATAAGGTGGTCAGAAAAGGGCTAATGCAGCAGCCCTGGTGTTGCTCATCTCTTTCCTATCTTCAAGAGGCCTTGCTTGTGTGGGTGGCCCGTGGCTGGCCCTGGGAACTTAGCCTTTGGAGAATATCCTATGTTAGTAACTGGAAAGAAAGTTTCAAACACCTGTGGCACTGAGCCACACTGTCCCAGATAGTCTAGCTAATTTGAAGAAATAATATGATACATGATGGACACTCGCTTTTCTTCAGTAATCATTGCTCTGTTACCGAATATGTGATAAGTTCCTAGGTGAGCAGCCTCTCTATAAGGCCTGGACTCTGAGACTCAAGCTGGCTTACAGAAACACCTCAGATATGTTATTACAGTTCATTGCTAGAGGAATATGTCTCATATGATGGTTAAAGAGAAGGACTTCAGAAGCCTGGCCTGATCCCTTCCACAATCTATCTGTTTCATCATTTTTCCTTGTTGAGCCTGCTTTGCAAACTTTTTAAGGTAATAAACTATGACCTTGAGAATGGCGACTTCTAGTCCTGTGAGTCTTTTTAGCAAATCACTGAAAGAATGGTTGGTCATTAACCTTCCTCAAAATAATGTCAACAAAAAAAAAGCTGCAGGGTAAGGGGTTGAGGAATGATAGCAATGTGCTATTTCAGACAGGATTGTCAGGGAGGCGCTCTCTAATAAGGGGGGACTCCAGAAGAGGCCTGAATGAAATGAGGGACCGAGTTAGACAAATATGTCGGGGGGAGCATGTTCCAGCTAGAGGCAAGAGCAAGTGCAAAGCTCATGGAATAGTAACATGATGCCTGGTGTTTCCAGTGTGACTAGAGATAAATAAATGAGGAGAAGAGATGTGTGATACAGGTTAGAGAGACAGTCCAGACACAGACCATGTTTCATATAAACCATATCAAAGAAGAACATCTTACTTCTCAATACTTTAATTCTTTAATTAAAAATCAAATAATATATTTAAATAATTTCTCTTGAGAAAGGTGGGCCATAGTTGGATACATGAAACTTTCTCAATTAATCTGAAAATGTCTCTGAGTAGGGACATTGTAATGAGATCCTCTAAACAAGATAACTAAAGTTTTGTTTTGGAATTAAATGAACAAGAACCATACAAAAAGTAAGATATAATGACCTTTAAGACAAAACCAAAAGATTACCTAATATGTGACTACAGACTTTGAAAAGAAGCAAAAACTTAAGTTTATCTGAGAATAATTCCAAGCATGTTAAATAGGCACATTATTTGAGACTTTACAGAGTATTTGATTCACTGAAATGGAGTACCACACAAAATCATCTTGGACCAAATAAGCAAACATTTGTTTTACACTAGGAGGTGTACCTCTTACCATGAGACTGAATGGGACCAATTGGTCCTATTAAATATAACATACTCTAATACTCCCAGACTCTTAGAGTAATGCAACAGACTTGTGAAGTCTGCCTGAGAAATATTTGCCTGGGGATGACACAATGCAAGCACTGGAAGATACCATTCAGGATGCAGTATACAACCAATGCAAGGAAACTGGTCCTTGCTGGATGTATGCTTATCTGCAGGGATGCCTGGAACCATGGTACTGACCATTGGCCAAAATAAGGGCAAAATGCAACAGTTGGTGATTTGTAATGATTATTTTTTAAGTCTGAAAATCCCCTGGAAGCACCCTGTACTAGCTTGTTTACATCATATATTGGAAATTTATTGAATAGTTATGTGCACCTTGTTACATAGTGACATATAAAAACCTCTCAAGTAAACTCATACCTTTCCTGAAACTTGTATGCATCTCAAAAGCTGATAATCTGAAGAGGAAGCACATCTTGTGTGAAGAAATCAGGTAACTGTACCTGGAAGGTTTTCAACTTTTCTGTTTTCCTGCACTCTCTTTTTCATACTGCATCATATCTTTACCATTGCTAATGCCTGTGTGAGTATATTTTGTGGATTCTCAGCAACTATCTAACCTTATCTGGTTAACAGCTGTATTATAATTCTCTGGCCACAAAATGTAGAGTGCATGGTCTGAGAATAAAAGGGTAGAACTGAGTAGTCAGCTTACTCATAATGAGGCTTTACTAAATAGTAACTATTTTTTCATTCATTAATTCAATAAATACTTATTGAGAACACATTAATAACAGACACTGTCATATAATGTCATGCAATCAGAATATTATGGGGAAGAGCACACTGTTCTGCACTCATAAAGCTTACAGTCTGAGAGGGAGATGGATATTAAATTATTTTAGAACTGTTATAAATGCTGAGAGGACATTATAGTAATTATATTCATTTTTGTTACCAGTAATCATTGAAAATGAATCTTTAATCTTTTCCAGGCCACATACCTGATATGAGCATGATGTGTACTCATATTATTTAATATATTCTACTATAAAATTTGATATGCATGATATTTAGGCTTCAAAATTATTTCTGGAAGTGATTAATAGCTCTATAGAAATTTTTGAGGCGTTAAAATGAAAGTGCTACACTGATTTTTTAGTATACTGGCCTTTTTCAAAGCCATCTTCAGGAGAAAACACCAGAGGTCAGGATGGAAAAGTGTAAATTTAAATAAGAAATAAAATATCTGTATATTGAGCAGGCATCACATATGCTCAAACAAGATGACTCAGCATAGCTTTAATCTCTTCTTTAAAGGAAATTTATGACTATAATACAAATCAATCTTATTTTTATATGAGCAATTTAAAAAGAGAATGAAGGCAATAATACTGACCCTTGGAACAATATGGTTGCTATTCTTTACTTAGGCTTCTCTGGTTTTATTTCTTGCTAAGTGACCCAGTGATACAAAGACAACACAGCAATTTTTTATTTTTATTATGCAACAATTCATATTACATAGAGATATTGTCATTGAAAAAATTGGTTTGTCCCTCCAGATGCAATAACAAACTGACAACTTTTATGATGAACTTCTTACCAAGCTCCTGTTCTAGTCCTAAATTACTGGAAACTGAAAAATACACAATTATATTTATTAGCAATAGTCCTTGTTTATTGGATATTTCCATCTCTGGTTTTATTCTAATCTATTTGTCGATCATAATTGCCTACAATTTATTGAGACACATGAGACATGCCACCTTATTTGGGACCATATATTATAAAATAGCTTTAGCATAGTTTAAAAGACCCAATTGAAATGGCTCAGTGGTATGACTATAAATTACAGTGGAAGTCCAAACTGCTTATGGCCACTGGAAATCTCTCTCATTTAATATTCAACCTACCATTTGCATAATTTCAAGTTAAAAATACAAAATGGTCCCATGGCATCACATTTGCTGGAATTGTGTATAAAGCCATTTAAAAATTATGTGATAAGTTAGTAATTTTAAAATAAAATCTATAATTTAACTGAATCATAATAAATCTACCCCCTCGTTACTGCATTTTAGACAGGCACACATTGTTTTATGATAGCACTGTAAAAGTGAAAGGACTGCAGTATGTTTTTAAAGTGCAACAACTAAGAGCAGAGGTAATTAGCTTACTGCAGATTTAAAATGTGACTATTTTAATGGCCTTCAGCCATCCCCAAAGTAATTAAAGAGAAAAATTTTGAAGCTGACACTGTCAGTAAGTGAGCAGTCCCTAATTTAAAAGGTTATAGGTATTTCCATGCTTCCACATTCAAAATCTCTTCAAAAATAAATTACTTAAGGTTTAACAAAAATCTTTAAATTTTAGTCTCTAGGAAATGTTACTAGTTAGTTAATTGTAGTTGTAGTAAATGTTACTACTTAGTTAATTCAAAACTTTTATTTTCATAAATTTTGAGTATGGAAGCATACTCAAGAACTGAACTGGAGAATTTAAAACATTTAATCTGAATCTTGGGGAAAGGGGAATCCCCCTTTGCTTTGCTAGATGGACTTAGAATTCAGGAAATAATTTGAGTGTATGTGTTTAAAGAAAGAAAAGTTGGGAGGAGGAGTGGCTGCAAGTCACAGTGAATATTTGAAAAAAGAGTATTTAGCACTGCAAAAAGCCAGCATGGCTTCCTTAAAAAAAAAACAATATCCCAAATAAAATCAGTTGGAAAAGGAAACAGACCATGGAGTACCTAATAAGTCTGGAATGAAAAATGAGAAAGCAGCAAACAGTGAAGAGTGTTGTGCCCAGGAGAAGGTTAATGCAGCAGGACCACAGTTTGTGAGTGGCGTGATTGTGAAGATTTTCAGCACCGAGCCTCTACCTAGCAGAAAACAAGTCAGCGATACTTTGGCAGCTATATCAGAAGTTGTTTATGTTGATTTGCTAGAAGAAGATACAGAATGCCATGCTAGATTTAAAACTCCTGAGGATGCTCAAGCAGTAATAAATGCATATATGGAAATTAAAAAGAAACACTGCTGGAAACTTGAGATCCTTTCTGGTGATCATGAATAGAAATATTGGCAGAAGATTCTGGTAGATAGGCAGGCCAAACTTAATCAGCCTCATGAAAAGAAAAGAGGCACTGAGAAGTTAATCACCAAAGCTGAAAAGATTAGACTTGCAAAGACTCAACAAGAAAGTAGACACATTAGATTTTCTGAATATGACTGAAAAAACTTTTGGTTCACCTCTTAAAATTTCACTGGACTTGAGCTAATCTTATGAAATCCATTTTTATTATGGTAGTAATGAATAATGAATGTTTTTCTAAAACCTACGTTTAATTAAAAGAAATGTCTTTGCTTCTTAACTTTAAGACCTTTTTCTATAGACAAGTACATTGTATACTACCGTTTTTCACTGAACATTTTATTTGTTGAAATTATCTTACAGAAAGCAATCTCAAAGCAATCTTAAAAGATAATAAATAGGCGGAGCCAAGATGGCGGCGTGAGTAGAGCAATGGAAATCTCCTCCCAAAACCACATTTATCTATGAAAATATAACAAAGACAACTCTTCCTAGAATAAAGACCAGAGGACACAGGACAACATCCAGACCACATCCACACCTGCGAGAACGCAGCCTCACAAAGGGGGTAAGATACAAGCCCCGGCCCGGCGGGACCCAAGCACCCCTCCCCCCAGCTCCCAGTGGGAGGAGAGGAGTCAGAGTGGGAGGGAGAGGGAGCCCAGGACTGCTGAGCACACAGTCCCAGCCATCCAGACCAGAGCGCAGACACAGTGCATGCACGGGGCCCTGGATACTAGGGGAACGGGGCAGCAAGAATGGTGAGCAGGTACGGGAAGATGGCGCCAGAAGACAAAAGAAAAGTGAGTGGCCATTTTTTTTTTCCTTTCTTTTTTTTTGTTGTTTTGTTGTGGTGAGTGCTTTTTGAAACTCTTAAAGGCACAGGGACCCCAATACTAGGGAAACAGGGCAGCAAGACCAGTGAGCGGGTATCGGAGGCTTGTGCCTGAGAACAATAGAAAAGCAAGCGGCCATTTTTTTTTTGTTGTTGTTGTTGTTTTGTTTTGGTGAGCGCTTTTTGGAAGTCTTAAAGGGATAGGGACCCCAATACTAGGGAAACAGGGCAGCAAAACTGGTGAGCGGGTGCACGAGGCTGGCACCGGAGAATAAAGAAAAACAAGTGGCCATTTTTTTTTTTTCATGGGTGCTTTTTAGAAGTCTTAAAGGGACAGAGCAGGACACTTAGTCCAGAGGTAGGGAATCCAGGGATCGCTGGGCTCTCTAATCCCCTGGGCTGCAGGGAACACTGAGGCCCCGTACGGAGATAAAGAGCCTCCCAGCCGCTCCCCCTCCAATGTGACTCCACCACTTTGGAGCAACAGCCCCAGCCAGGCCATGCCGACAGCAAGAGTGGAGATAAACTTCATAGAAGCTGGGCAGGAAGCAGAAGCCCTGTCTGCATGCAGCTATGCAGCACAAGCCACTAGAGGTCACTGTTCTCCCAGGAGAGGAAGGCCACAAACCAACAAGAAGGGAAGTTCTTCCAGCTATCACTTGTCCCAGCTCTGCAAACTATTCCTATCACCATGAAAAGACAAAATTACAGGCAAACCAAGATCACAGACACACCAGAGAAGGAGACAGACCTAACCAGTCTTCCTGACAAAGAATTCAAAATAAAAATCATAAACATGCTGAAAGAGATGCAGAAAAATATGCAAGAGAATTGGGATAAAGTCCAGAGGGAGATCACAGCTGCCAGAAAGGAGATTACAGAAATGAAACAAACTCTGGAAGGATTTATAAGCAGAATGGATAAGATGCAAGAGACCATTGATAGAATTGAAACCAGAGAACAGGAACACATAGAAACTGATGCAGAGAGAGATAAAAGGATCTCCAGGAATGAAACAATATTAAGAGAACTTTGTGACCAATCCAAAAGGAACAATATCCATATTATAGGGGTACCACAAGAAGAAGAGAGAGGAAAAGGGATGGAAAGTATCTTGGAAGAAATAATTGCTGAAAACTTCCCCAAACTGGGGGAGGAAATAATCGAACAGGCCACGGAAATACACAGAACCCCCAACAGAAAGGATCCAAGGAGGACAACACCAAGACACATAGTAATTAAAATGGCAAGGATCAAGGACAAGGAAAGAGTTTTAAAGGCAGCTAAAGAGAAAAAGGTCACCTATAAAGGAAAACCCATCAGGCTAACATCAGACTTCTCGACAGAAACCCTACAGGCCAGAAGAGAATGGCATGATATACTTAATGCAATGAAACAGAAGGGCCTTGAACCAAGGATACTGTATCCAGCACGACTATCATTTAAATATGATGGCGGGATTAAACAATTCCCAGACAAGCAAAAGCTGAGGGAATTTGCTTCCCACAAACCACCTCTACAGGGCATCCTACAGGGACTGCTCTAGATGGGAGCACCCCTAAAAAGAGCACAGAACAAAACACACAACATATGAAGAATGGAGGAGGAGGAATAAGAAGGGAGAGAAGAAAAGACTCTCCAGACAGTGTATATAACTGTCGCGCGCCCCGTCCTCGCCGGCAAGAACAGCACGCAACAACAGCAGGATTCTTCTGCAGAAAGCTTTATTCTTCAGCTCTTTGTGAAACAAATGAGTTGGGCAGGACCCAGAGGGGAAGGAGAGGCTTGCTTATATAGTTCTCATGCTCTGACCTGGTTGGTGCGGCTCCATATGCCTTATTAGCATAACCATTTGGTGGGTCTCATTGGTCCTTATGCCAAGGCGCAATTAGCATGTAGTTTAGTGGTGTGGGATGATTTGTCATTAGGAAGTTCGGGGCCTTCCGGCTGCCCTGCATTGGGCGTTATTTTCTGAGCGCGGCTGCCAACATATAACAGCTCAATAAGCGAGCTAAGTTAGGCAGTAAGATACTAAAGAAGCTAACCTTGAACCTTTGGTAACCACGAATCTAAAGCCTGCAATGGCAATAAGTACATATCTTTCAATAGTCACCCTAAATGTAAATGGACTTAATGCACCAATCAAAAGACATAGAGTAATAGAATGGATAAAAAAGCAAGACCCATCTATATGCTGCTTACAAGAAACTCACCTTAAACCCAAAGATAAGCATAGACTAAAAGTCAAGGGATGGAAAAACATATTTCAGGCAAACAACAGTGAGAAGAAAGCAGGGGTTGCAGTACTAATATCAGACAAAATAGACTTCAAAACAAAGAAAGTAACAAGAGATAAAGAGGGACATTACATAAAGATAAAGGGCTCAGTCCAACAAGAGGATATAACCATTCTAAATATATATGCACCCAACACAGGAGCACCAGCATATGTGAAACAAATACTAACAGAACTAAAGGGGGAAATAGACTGCAATGCATTCATTGTAGGAGACATCAACACACCACTCACCCGAAAGGATAGATCCACCGGGTAGAAAATAAGTAAGGACACGGAAGCACTGAACAACACAGTAGAGCACATAGACCTAATAGACATCTATACAACTCTACATCCAAAAGCAAGAGGATACAGATTCTTCTCAAGTGCACATGGAACATTCTCCAGAATAGAACACATACTAGCACACAAAAAGAACCTCAGCAAAATCCAAAATATTGAAATTCTACCAACCAATTTTTCAGACCACAAACGTATAAAAGTAGAAATAAATTCTACAAAGAAAACAAAAAGGCTCACAAACACATGAAGGCTTAACAAAATGCTCCTAAATAATCAATTGATCAACAAGCAAATTAAAAGAGATCAAGGAATATATAGAAACAAATGACAACAATAACATAAAGCCCCAAATTCTGTGGGACACAGTGAAAGCAGTCTTAAGAGGAACCTATATAGCGATCCAGGCACACTTGAAGAAGCAAGAACAATCCCAAATGAATAGTCTGATGTCACAATTATCAAAATAGACAAAAGAAGAACAAATGAGGCCTAAAGTCAGCAGAAGGAGGGACATAATAAAGATCAGAGAAGAAATAAACAAAATTGAGAAAAATAAAACAACAGCAAAAATCAATGAAACCAAGAGCTGGTTCTTTGAGAAAATAAACAAAATAGATAATCCTCTAGCCAAACTAATTAAGAGAAAAAGAGAATCAACACAAATCAACAGAATCAGAAATGAGAATGGAAAAATGATGACAGACTCCACAGAAATACAAAGAATTATTAAAGACTACTATGAAAACCTATATGCTAACAAGCTGGAAAACCTAGAAGAAATGGACAACTTCCTAGAAAAATGCAACCTTCCAAGACTGACCAAGGAAGAAACACAAAAGTTAAACAAACCAATTGTGAGCAAAGAAATTTTAACAGTAATCAAAAAAATACCCAAGAACAAAACACCTGGGCAGGATGGATTTACCTCGGAATTTTATCAGACAGACAGAGAAGACATAATACCCATTCTTCTTTAAGTTTTCCAAAAAATAGAAGAGGAGAGAATACTCCCAAACTCATTCTATGAAGCCAACATCACCCTAATACCAAAACCAGGCAAACACCCCACCAAAAAAGAAAATTACAGACCAATATCCCTGATGAACATAGATGCAAAAATACTTAATAAAATATTAACAAACTGAATTCAAAAGTATATCAAAAGGATGACACACCATGACCAAGTGGGATTCATCCCAGGAATGCAAGGATGGCACAACATTCGAAAATCCATCAACATCATCCACCACATCAACAAAAAGAAAGACAAAAACCACATGATCATCTCCATAGATGCTGAAAAAGCATTTGAGAAAATTCAACATCCATTCATGATAAAAACTCTCAGCAAAATGGTAAAAGAGGGCAAGTACCTCAACATGTAAAGGCCATATATCATAAACCCACAGCCAACATTATACTAAACAGCGAGAAGCTGAAAGCTTTTTCTCTGAGATGGGGAACTAGTCAGGGATGCCCACTCTCCCCACTGATATTTAACATAGTACTGGAGGTCCTAGCCACACCAATCAGACAAAACAAAGAAATACAAGGAATCCAGATTGGTAAAGAAGAAGTTAAACTGTCACTATTTGCAGATGACATGATATTGTACATAAAAAAACCCTAAAAACTCGACCCCAAAATTACTAGAACTGATATCGGAATACAGCAAAGTTGCAGGATACAAAATTAACACACAGAAATCTGTAGCTTTCCTATACACTAACAATGAACCAATAGAAAGAGAAATAAGGAAAACAATTCCATTCACAATTGCATCAAAAAAGAATAAAATACCTAGGAATAAATCTAACCAAAGAAGTGAAAGACCTATACTCTGAAACCTACAAGTTACTCTTAAGAGAGATTAAAGAGGACACTAACAAATGGAAACTCATTCCATGCTCGTGGCTAGGAAGAATTAATATCATCAAAATGGCCATCCTGCCCAAAGCAATATACAGATTTGATGCAATCCCTATCAAATTACCAGCAACATTCTTCAACAAAATGGAAAAAATAATTCAAAAATTCATATGGAAACACCAAAGACCCCGAATAGCCAAAGCCATCCTGAGAAAGAAGAATAAAGTAGGGTGGATCTCACTCCCCAACTTCAACCTCTAGTATAAAGCCATACTAATCAAGACAATTTGGTACTGGCACAAGAACAGAGCCACAGACCAGTGGAGCAGACTAGAGACTCCAGACATAAACCCAAACATATATGGTCAATTAATATTCGATAAAGGAGCCATGGACATACAATGGCAAAATGACAGTCTCTTCAACAGATGGTGCTGGCAAAACTGGACAGCTACATGTAGGAGAATAAAACTGGACCATTGTCTAACCCCATATATGAAAGTAAATTCAAAATGGATCAAAGACCTGAATGTAAGTCATGAAACCATTAAACTCATGGAAAAAAACATAGGCAAAAACCTCTTAGACATAAACATGATTGACCTCTTCTTGAACATATCTCCCCAGGCAAGGAAAACACAGCAAAAATGAACAAGTGGGACTATATTAAGCTGAAAAGCTTCTGTACAGCAAAAGACACCAATCAATAGAATAAAAAGTTACCCTACAGTATGGGAGAGTATATTTGTAAATGACAGATCTGAGAAAGGCTTGACGTCCAAAATATATAAAGAGCTCACATGCCTCAACAAACAAAAATCAAATAATGCTATTAAAAAATGGGCAGAGGAACTGAACAGACAGTTCTCCAAAAAAGAAATACAGATGGCCAACAGACACATTAAAAGATGCTCCACATCACTAATTATCAGAGAAATGCAAATGAAAAACTACAATGAGGTATGACCACACACCAGTAAGGATAGCTGCCATCCAAAAGACAGACAACAACAAATGTTGGCGAGGCTGTGGAGAAAGGGGAACCCTCCTACACTGCTGGTGGGAATGTAAATTAGTTCAACCATTGTGGAAAGCAGTATGGAAGTTCATCAAAATGCTCAAAACAGACTTACCATCTGAACCAGGAATTCCACTCCTAGGAATTTACCCTAAGAATGCAGCAATCAAGTTTGAGAAAGACATATGCACCCCTATGTTTATCGCAGCACTATTTACAATGGCCAAGAATTGGAAGCAACCTAAATGTCTATCAGTAGATGAATGGATAAAGAAGCTGTGGTACATACACGCAATGGAATACTACTCAGCCATAAGAGGAGGGCAAATCCTACCATTTGCAGCAACATGGATGGAGCTGGAGGGTATTATGCTCAGTGAAATAAGCCAAGCGGTGAAAGAGAAATACCAAATGATTTCACTCATCTGTGGAGTACAAGAACAAAGGAAAAACTGAAGGAACAAAACAGCAGCGGAATCACAGAACCCAAGAATGGACTGACAGGTACCAAAGGGAAAGGGACTGGGGAGGATGGGTGGGTAGGGAGGGATAAGTGGGAGGAAGATGAAGGGGGGTATTAAGATTAGCATGCATGTGGGGGGTGGGAGGAAGGGGAGGGCTCTACAACACAGAAAAGACAAGTAGTGATTCTACAACATTTTGCTATGCTGATGGACAGTGTCTGCAAAGGGGTTTATAGCGGAGACCTGGTATACGAAAGTGACTAGTAAACATAATATTCTTCTTGTAAGTGTAGATTAAAGATAACAGACAAGAAAAAGAAAGAAAGAAATTACTCCCTGATAAGATAAAACTAACTGTAAATCAACGATTAATGCATGTTTAAATATCCTTAATTTTGATCACTTAAAGGTGTCAGATGATCAGCTATGGAGGTACACTTTTCTGATAATATTCCTTTCTCTTAAAAAAAAAAAAGCATTTCCTGTGTGGTGAGCTCCAATGAGTTCTACACAATGGTGTAAAGGCCATATCAAAGTGTGGGCAAAGGGTCTGTTTGTGTTTATACAGAGGATCAAAGCCTAATTTGGCTACCCAGAAAATGAACTAAGATATGATATGAAGAAGATCTTCCGACATCAGCACTCTCTGGAAAAGTCATACCAGAAGATGATCATCAAAAAACCTCAACAAAGATCCAGGCAATGCTGCAGTTGTAGCTGCATCCATCCCACCAGTTCCTGGACTTGCCATTGGAATGAAGAAAGAGATATCTAGGCTGGCCTGTGCTTTCAGTAAAACAACAAATTTGACTGGATCTATACTGTTGGAACTCAACCAAGAATTAGGAGAAGCACAAGTTGTAGTGCTCCAAAATCTTATGACTACAGACTATCTACGGTCAAAAGAACATATGGGATGTGAACAGTTCCCAGGAATGGGTTGTTTTAATTTGTCTGATTTCTCTCAGACTGTTCAAGTACAGTTGGACAATATCCATCATATCATAGACAATTTTTCACAAATGCCTAGGGTGCCTAACGGGTTTTCTTGGCTTCACTGGAGATGGCTGGTAATTATAGGTCTGCTTTGGTTATGTAACTGTATTCCTATTATATTAATGTGTGTGTGCAATTCAATTAGTAGTTTAAAACCTATACATACTTAAGTTACTCTACAAGAAGATATGTCAAAGAAATAATCAATCTTCCCATGTTTTCTCCCATCTGCTGCTTCTATAGCTTTTCTTTGTCCTTCCTAATTACAACCCTTGAGTAGAATTCGTGCCTCATATAGAAAATTACCGAGTATCATAATTCTTCCAAGTGGTAAAGATACCTCAAGACAAATGCTGGGCATAGAAGCCACAGGGCATAAATCTGCAAAAAAGTAAAAAGCTAACCTTTTCAAAGAAAATTGCTTCTCTCTCACTTATCAACTTTACATTTCCCTGTATGGCCCCAGAAGATGACTGGTTAGCCAGAGACGGGTAAGATTCCTCAAGGGAGGAACAACCTAAGATAGGCACAGTCACAGGGGGCCAGCAGGTGAGAAATTGGGGATCAACAGAGGTGAGGCTTAGAACCTCAACTCCCTGTTTTGAGAGAAATCTTCTGCATCCGGGATGTTTTGTTGCCCTTGTCTAGCTTGGATTAATACTTAGTCTATATGCACACACCTGATCATCTACATTTGCCCTCTTACAGCACCAAACTATGTTTTCTACCTTTATCTTGCATCTACGTACCACTTCAGCATTTTATTAAAAATAATAATAATAATAAGGGAGAAATGTGGGATCCACATATAAATCAACTATAAAAATCAAATGAATAATCATATTTGACCTGATTGTTTATAGTTCATGATGCGTGATCAAAACCGAAAGTTTCTGTGATGACTGCCCTTGCACTGTTCACCATGTAAGAACTTATTCACTATGTAAGAACTTGTTCACCATGTAAAAACTTGTTTGTTATGCTTCAGAAGACTGGAGACTGTTGATAATTAGGCTTGGGGTTGATTATTGATTGTGCATTGAGTCCGCTATGCAGAATTTTATTGTTGTTAACAACCATATGATCAATAAATATGAGAGATGTCCTCTCAAAAAAGAAAATTATCTGGAAAAATAGAAATTTTTTGGTAAATTTATCAAAAAATTTTAAATCTTCATCTGATGCATTGACATTGCAGAAAGTGGTTTGGGGAGTTATTGAAGAAAAATTAATGTTTTTTTTTTACTTGACTAAATTTGTTTTTATACAGTGAATGTTAGTGGAAGTGTAATCATCTATTTATTGTAATTATGTGTATATTTTTAAATGTTATTATCCACTGATATTTCCTACTCACTTATTAAGAAACTTTTTCCAGCTAAAGAGAGCAGGTATTATGATTTTTCTCTCAAACTATCATTAGATCTTTGTACTCATAAGAGGATTTAGGGGCTTCTGAGAATATTTGAGCTTTGTGTATGTGAGGGGCATGTGGTGAAGTGGGTATAGAGTGAAGCTTCGTGGGCCCTACTCCTTCTGCATTACCTTGTCTTGGACAGGTTAGCTACTACACCTTGCTAAGAGATCTAACTTAAATAATTTTAGTGAAATCATTGTTTATAATGTAAGACTTTGAAGTTAAGGGAATTTAGGACTGACTTCCAACATCTGCAAGAAGATGTATAAATATGGTTTTGGTCCATTGGAAGATACTGGAAATACCCAGTGAGAAGGTACCACTTCAGCATTTTATTAATACCAATACTAATACTAATACTAATACTAATACTAATACTACTACTACTACTAATAATAATAATAATAAAGGGAGAAATGTGGAACCACATATAAATCAAGTATAAAAATCAAATGAATATTCATATTTGACCTGATTGTTTATAGTTCATTATGCGTGATCAAAACCAAAAGTTTCTGTGATGACTGCCCTTGTACTGTTCACCATGTAAGAACTTATTCAGTATGTAAGAATTTGTTCACCATGTAAGAACTTGTTCATTATGATTCAGAAGATTGGAGACTGATGAGAATTAGGCTTGGGGTGAATTACTGATTGTGCATTGAGCATTGACTCCTCTATACAGAATTTTATTGTTGTTAACAACCATTTGATCAATAAATATGAGAGATGCCCTCTCAAAAAAAATAAAAAATAAAAAATAAAAAATAAATAAATAAATAAATTACTTAAAAAAATGCTTACACCTTATATATTTCTGTAAGGCTTTCCCAACATCTGCTAATTCTAGCTATTCAAAGCATAACAAATGTTTAAAAAACATTATTTGATTGAATTTTAATACCACATGCAAAGTGTGCTCTATTACTTCAAAATAATTTACATATTTTAATTTATTTAATAGGTTTGTCTACCCCATTTCACTTTCTAAACTTCCATGATTATTATTGACTGATACATGTCATGCTTTCTATTATTAACTACACTTTAACAGAAATTGTATGTCTCCCTAAAAAATTCTCTAATATAACAATACTTGAAGATTACCATTTTCCTCATAAAAGGTGAAATTATGACTATCTGGATTGGGATGGGTAAATAGAATTGCACGTGAAGACATTTAAGCATTCTAAGGTTTTAATATGAACATGTTTTGGAGAAACAAAATGTAAACTTTTTTATTGAGGTAAAATTGGTATATAACATTATATGTTTGGTAAGTACATTAAAATTTAATATTTGTACACATTACAAAGTAATTACCATCCTAAGTCTAGTTACTAGCCATGACCATACAATTAACTGAGCCCCTTCACCCATTTTGCCTACCTCCCAACCTCCTTTCCCTCTGGTAACCTCCAATTTCTTCTCTGTATCTATGAGCTTGTTTTTTGTTTGTTTTGATTGTTTATTTGTTTTGGTTTTTGATTCCACCTATAAATGAAAATCATGGTATTTGTCCTCCTCTATCTAACTTATTTCACTTAGCATAAAACCTTAAAGATCCATCTATATTGTAGCAAATGGAAAGATTTCTTTCTTTTTATGGCTGAGTATTGTTCCATTGTGTATAGCTTCTTTATTCATCCATTGATGGACACTTAGGATGGCATTGTAAATAGCCTTGGCTATTGTAAATAATGGTGTAATGGATATATATATATATGTCTTCATATTTGCCTCACATTACTTATTAGCTATTTAAACATTTTAAATTGCTAGAAGGAATTTCTAAACAAGATTAATTTGTGCCATTTAAATTTGCATCTATGAGCTATATTTTACTTCACTAAGTATTAAAAAGAATATATCAAGATTTCTCCCTCTCATGATCTAAATTATATAGAACATACTTAAAATTGATCCCTATATTTCTGACCTTTATGAAGATGTAGAAATCATAACTGGAATACTTTTGGAGTTTCAAACTATTACTTGTTTACAGTACACTCCGATTTTATCTAGTACATTTTTTCTTTCTGATCCTATAAATGAAAATAATCAGGTTAGTCATTGATGCAACTGCTGTTTGGCAATCTTCCTATAAAACCCAAAATGTGATGGCTTTCACAAATAAACCTTTAGTAACCACTCTCACCCAGAGGTATAATAATAATATGCAAAAAATATTTCAAGAAGCATATGACACACTCATAGGTAGACATAAATTATTCATATTTCAAAAGTAAGCATTCTCTATTATATTCTATAGATGAGTAGAAAGTTTGGGAAGGACGGGATATGGATGCTGAATACTATCAAGATTTGTCTGAGTCAGAACTACTTGAAAATCTATGATTTTGTTTGAAAAATGCACATTCTAGAATTAATTCTGAAACATTCTACTGTAAGTACAAAAGCATAACATTAAAATCCCATAAAAAAGGGATAAACAAACTTTTGAACATTTGCCATTTTAAATTTGCCTTTATCTCTACTTTTTTCCATTGGTCTAAAGAGTAAAATATTGAGTGTGGTAAATTAAGACAGTAACATTTAATATACTCAAAGCCAAAATTTTGTCAATTAATAAAATTACCTTAGAATAGAAACACATTAATGCATGCTTTTATGAGTAAAATTCATACAATAATCACTCATTTTTCATGTTCTTTTGTTTGAGCTACTTGCAGAAAAGAGTTAAAAGCTTGAGGGCTATCCTTAGAAAGGCTGATTGTAAGACTTACCCTTTGGCTGTCACCTGGGAACTTGGATTTCAGGAGGCAATGAAGGAAACAAATGAGAGTGCACCCAGGCCAGCGATTCTCAGACTTTAATGTGTGCAAGAACCACCTGGGAATTCTGTTAATAGTAGATTCTCATTCAGTAAATCTGAGGTAGGGCCTGATATTCTGCATTTCTAACAAGTGCCCAGGGTGGTGTAGACATTGCTTATTCAAAAACCACACTTTGAGTAACAAGAACCTAAGAAAGCCAGTTCCATTTTCAGGATAGCAGGAAAGGTTGCGTTGATAGAGGGAAGCTGGTAATTAAGTTTTAATTTTTTTTTGCTTATAACCTATTCTAACACATTGGCAAATTTATTAAAGCAAAGCTGTATTACCAGTAAAAATAAAGACAATATTGGATTAAAACATGTCATATACACAGGAGGAAAACTGGGTAAGCATTTTATACTTTACTATAGCATTTTATATTTATATTTTATACTTATATTTACAGTTTATATTTCATGTTTAGAACAGTAATGTCAGGAAAGGTTGAACCAAGAAGTTTTATTTCAAATACAAGAGAAGAGGGTGTTACTCTCAATAATTTTTAATTCAAAATAGAACACCAATAAGAAGTTCTTTAAAAAATAACTTTAAAAAGCTACTAGATAAAAAGAGGGATCTAAAAGCGAACATACAGTTAAGGAGACACTTTCATATAGGGATTTTTGATGACCAACGAAATAATAAAATATAGAACTAAGACCAAATAGCTGTAAGAATTAAGTCTTAAAAATATATATGTAATGTTATAAATGATACCATCTAATAATAATGTAAAAAACAATAATTAGGAAATATATATATAATATATATAAATCACTTCTTTTTTTGGTAATAGCTATTCTAACATTTGTAAGTTGATATGTCAGTGTCGTTTAATTTGCATTTTCCTGGTGAATAGTGATGTTGAGTATTTTTTCATGTATTTGTTGGCCATTTGTGTGTCTTCTTTAGAACATGTTTATTCAGGTTCATTAGTCATTTTTTTATTGGGTCACTTGCTTTTTGCTAATGAGTTCTATGTGTCCCTTATATATTTTGTATATTAACCCCTTATCAACTATGTGATTTGCAAATATTTTCTCCTATTACATAGACTTCTTTTTCATTTTGTGTATGGTTTCCTTCACTGATCAGAAATCTTTGGTTCAATGTAGTCCTACTTGTTTATTTTTGCTTTCTTTGCTTTTGCTTTTCATGTCAAATCTAAAAAAAATCGCTGCCACCAAGGTTAAGGGTTTACTCCCTATGTTTTCTTCCAGGGGTTCTATGGTTTCAGGTCTTTGAAAAGACAAGAAATAACAGATGTTGGCAAGGATGTGAATAAAAGGAAACCCTGTGTATTGTTTGTGAGAAAGACACAGCCACTATGGAAAACAGTATGGAGGTTCCTCAAGAAGTAAACAACAAAACTATCATATGATCCAGCAATCTGCTTCTGGGTATATATACAAAGGCAACAAAACCATTTTTTAGAAGAGATATCTCTGTTCCTATGGTCATTTTTATAGTGCGGCATTATTCACAGTAGCTATGGTATGGAAACAACCTAAGTGTCTTTGATGGGTGAATAGATCAAGAAATGTGCATATATGCAATGGGATATAATTCATATTTTAAAAAAGAAGGAAATTCTTTCATTTGCAACAACATGGGTGAACTGGAGGACTTTATGCTAAGTGAAATAAGCCAGACAAAGACAAATATTTCATGGTAGTATTATTTATATGTGGAATATAAAAAAAGAAAGCATAAAACTCAGAAATGGAATAGAAAAGTGGTTGTCTGGGACTGAGGGGCTGGGGGAAATGGGGAAAGGTTGGCAAAAGGGTCCAAACTTTCAATTTTAAAATGAACAGCCTTTGTAGATCTAGTGTATAACATGACTATAGTTGGTAACACTCTATTGTATAATGGAAATTTGCTAATAGAGCTTAAATATTCTCACCAAAAAAAAAAAAGGGAGGGAAATGGATGTGTTACTTAATTTTATGGGGGAGACCTTTAACAATACCTACATCTATCAAATTATCAGTATACTTTAAATATCTTGTAATTTTATTTGTCAAATATACCTCAGTAAAGCTGAAAACATATGCAAAAATTATATATAAATCATATTTATATAAAATATAATTTTATATTTGAAAATATAAATCCTATGTATGTATTCCACTGAATCGATTTCATACCTTTGTCAAAAATCAAGTGACATTTATATACAGGTCTAATGATCTTCCCAGAATATCTCCAAATGTTCATTCCTTTTTACTATTAGTTTCCATTTTATGAATATATCACAATTTGTTAATCAATTCTCTTGTCAATAAGAGAATCTGGGTTTTACCTAGGCTTTCACTATTAATTAATTAATTAATTAACTAATTAATCTATAAACATTCATGTTTAAGTCTCTTTGAGGACATACTTCTCTTGGGTAAATACTGGGAAAGGAATGGCTGAATACCATACACAGGGTGGCTTAAGCAGCAGAAATTTATAAAACATATAAATTCATGTAAATTGGATTTTGATTTTAAACAAATCCCCCAGTGAAGCTGATGCTGTTTGCTCATGTACCAGTTTTCCAACTGGTATTATTAGAGTATTATAAAGTGTTTGATAGCAAGAATTGTGGACTATCTCTGGCAATAGACTAGAACCTGTCACTTATAAACAATGATCTTTGGTGAATTAATTAATCTATCTTTGCTCTGGTATCCTTATTAACACACTGCTGGTGGATAATATTGCACCTCTATATAGGGCTTGTTTTGAAGAAACGCAAGATAACAAATATTAAACAAGTTGATAAGAACTGTACAATTATTGCCCAAATAATGCAGCTTTTAAAATTGTATATATTTTAAGTAATATGCATTAAATATTGAGTAATATGCACTGAGAGCTGCCCAGAATATCTCCAAATGTTATTAAAGGTTATTGTTTGATAGCAAGATTTCAATTTTGTCATGATTTTTAAATTTATTCTTTTGTTCACTTTGATTATTTATAGCTTTATTTATAATTAATACATAGTAAACTGGCCATATTTAAATTGTGTTCTTTGATATATTTTATCATATTTACATGTCACTGAAATCACTATGTTACCCACAAAATTTCATCTTACCACTTTATAATGGCTCCTTACTGCCCTTTAGTTTCCTATTCCCTATGGACACTGATCTGCATTTTCTGGAATTATGTATTTGAATTAGGCATTTGTATTCTTTTTTTATTGTGTGTACTATTTTGTATCTGCCTGCTTTCATTCAGTATAATTACTTTTACATTCATCCATATTGTTGCATGTGTCAATAGTTCATTACTTTTTACTATTAGTTTCCATTTCATGAATATACCACAATTTGTCAATTCTCTTGTCAATAAGAGAATCTGAGTTTTACCTAGGCTTTCACTATTATAAATTAATATATAAACATTCATGTTTAAGTGTCTTTGAGGACATATTTCTCTTGGGTAAATACTGGGAGAAGAATGGCTGGATACCATACACAGGGCAGTTTAAACAACAGAAATTTATGTCTCACAGTTTTGGAGGCTGGCATGTTCGAGATCAAGTGTCAGCTGATTATGTTTCCAGTGAGAGCTGTCTTCTTGGTTTACAGACAATTGCTTTCTTGCACTGTCCTCACAAGGCAAGGAGAGAGGGAGTGAGCTCTGTGGTATCTCCTGCTATAAGGATAGTAATCCTATCATATCAGAGCTCCTTCCTTATTATCTCATTTAACCTTAATTACTTACTTACTCCAAGTACAGCCACACTAGGGATTAAAGCATCAACATATGAATTTTGGAGGGATATATTTCAGGCCATAGCACTATCCACATAATTTCTTTGGTGAATATGCCTTTTGTTTTCAAGTCCTTTATTTAATATCCAGATAAGTATTTTGCAAATATTTTTTTCTAGGCTCTGGCTTACCTTTTCATTTTCTTAGCAGTCTCTTTGAAAAGTTAAAAATTTAAAGTTTAACAATATATTGAATTTTTCTTTTATAAATTCTGCCTCTTGTGTATATTTAAAGAATCTTTTCCAAACCCAAGGTTTCTAAGTTTGTTGTTTTATTTTCTTTCTGAAGTTTAGTATAGTTTTAAATCTTATATTAAGGCTTATGATTGATTCATTCTGAGCCAATTTCTGTATGTGTGAATGAGGTAACTGTGGAGTTTTGTTTTGTTTTTGCAAAAGTCCTTTAAATGTTCCAACATCATTGGAATAGAATATCTTTACCATTGAATCGATTTCATGCCTTTGTCAAAAATCAAGTGACATTTATATATAGGTCTGTTTCTGGGCTCTATTCCATTCCATTATCTTTCATTTTATACTATCCCACACAATATTTACTACCATAGCTTTATAAGTAAGTGTTGAAATAAGAAAATTTTAAGTACTCCAACATTGTTTATCTTTTCCAAATGTATTTTGCATTTCCAGGTTAAATTTAAAATCAGCTTGTCAATGTCTTCTAAAAATGTAATTTTGATTGGAATTGACTTGAATTTATACCTCAATTATTATTACATAATTAATATTTTAAAAAATATTAATTCTTTGACCTATGAGTATTGTGCATCTCTCCCTTTATTTAGGTCTTATTTAATTTATCCCTGATATGTCTATACTTTTCAGTGGGCAAGTCTTGCATATATTGTGTCAGATTCCTCTGCATTTCATATTTTCTTGCATTTATAAATACTTTTTAAAAATTTATTTTCTGATTATTCATTGCTAAGATATAGAAATACAAATGATTTTAGTATATTGATCTTGTATGATGAAGTCTTGCCAAACTCAGTTAATTCTAGGAGATAATACTCTGTCCTGTTAACTCTTTCATGTTGGTCTCTCTGGCCTCTTAGCTCTGGAATCTGCCAGCCTCTGCTTTAGATTCCCTTTCCTAGAAGTTGGCCTGAAAAGTCTCAGTAAGCAATCAGCTGTGGCAATCGTTTACCTCCTTTGTTTATTGTATTTTGCTTAATATCCAGTGTTTTACAATCCACTGTTTCATATATTTTGTCTATTTTTAGCTTGTTTCAGGCAGGAGAATAAACATGATCTCTGTAGCTCCCTCTCAGTTGGAAGCAGTAGTCTACAACAATTACATTTAATAGGATTATTGATTAATATTTAAGTCTACCACCTTTCGCTTGTTTTCTATTTGTCCAGTCTGTAATATTTTTTGGCTTTGTTTTGGATTAAATGAGTGCTTTGTCTATAATTCCATTTTATCCCCTCTGTTCATATATCAGTTATGTTGTTTAACTCGTTGATTTAGTGTTTATAGCAGTGATCACAAACCTTTTCTGCCAAGGGCCACAGGGGCCAGATAGTAAATATATTCTGATTTTCTTGTCGTATAGAGTCTGTCATAACTACTTAGTCATGCTGTTGTATCATGAAATCAGGTTTAGATAATGAGTAAAAAAAACCCAGGCATATATGTATTTTGATAAAACTTTATTTATAAAATAGGTGATAGCCTGGATATGGCCTGTGGACCTATGTTTGCCAAAACCTGGATTATAGCATATATCTTCAGCTTAACCACACCCTACCTTCAAGTGATACAGTATAGCACTTGACATAGAATAAGAATCTTAAAAAGTATAATCCCCACTCTCTCTGACCAAAATTTTTGCTATTTAGTATATATATTTTACTATATATACTTTAGGAAGTCTAGCTTTGTATATCTGTAAAAATTTCAGCATATTTATTTATTTCATAAATGCACTCTATTTTTTTTCAGCATGATTTCTGAAAGATTTCGGTTGGGTATATAATTCAGGACTGACAGATTTTATCTTTTGGTAATTTAAAGATGTTGCTCTACTGTCTTTTCCTTATATTTCTTGTTTTGACAAGAAATCTACTGTCATCTTTGTTACTTTGTGCATATGGTATCTTCTCGGGTTGCTCTTTTGATTGTGTCTTTATCAGTGTTTCAAACAATTTGTGATGTGCCTTCTTGTATTTTCCTTTATATTTCTCATCTTGGTTGAGGTTTGTTGAGATTCTTGGCTGTGTAGATACTGAAATTTTGTCATATTTGAATAATTTTCTTCCATTATTATTTTCAAGTTTTTATTTTTTCTTTTCTTTTTTTTTCTTTCTTTTGTTTTGGTCTCACTGGGCTCTGTCTTTTTTTTTCAGTTTTTTTTATATCTATGTTTCATTTTGGATAGTGCTTCTTGCAATGGCTTACACATCACTAAACTTTTTGTATTGTCTAGTTTGTCATTATTCCCACTTAATACATTTTCATCTAGACCTTATAGTTTTCTTCTCTTGGAATTAGATTTGGTCTTTTTTAATATATTCCTTAGCTCAAACTAAATTTCTGAACATATGCAGTCTAGTTAGTTGTTTTAATGTTTTTCTTTGCTATGATGTCTCTTCTGGACCTTCTATAATTCCCTCCCTCTGCGTGTGTGCAACTTAAAAGCAATGACACTTCTATCAGACAAAATATGGCAAAAATGATAGAATGTCACTTCTTTAAGTTACAAGAGAGTGTATTATCTATCTTCCCAGGAGACCCTTTCTACTGACTTATGTACTTTGAAGAAGCCAGCTACAATGTTGTAGAGGCCCATGTGGGAAGAAATTGATGGTAGCTTCTGTCCAACAGGCAGTGAGGAACTGAGGCCACCAGTTCAACACTTACCTGCAATATACTGTACTGAGTTTTGACAATAATCATGTGAGCTTGGAAATGAATCATTCCCTTGCTGAGCCTGAAGATAACTGGACCCTAGTGAATACCTTAGCTTGTGGGAAAACCTAAGTAGAGTCCCTGGCAAAACCATGCTCAGATTACTTGTGCATAGAAATTATTTCTAGCACTGAATTTGCCATGCAGTTTGTTATGTGGCAATAGATAACATAGTCTTCATGGTGGACATTATGAAATTTGCTTTTTTTGATATATTTCTATGAATATTCTTGAGCTTTGTTTCTGAGATGCTGTTAAGTTTCCTAGAAAAAACTTGATTATTTTGGGTATTGCTTTTAAGATCTGTTAGGTAGAACCACAGCAGTGCTCAGTGTAGGACTATATAGACCCCAGTACTGAGTAAAGATGCTTTTTAATATTCTACCAAATGAATTATGAGATTTTCCAGCACTCTGTGGTCACTTTTTGTCATTTCTTTCTCCAGCCTTTTGCTCATATGTATGAATACATACAATTTTGCTCGTGTGTATGAGAGCAAACATTTTTCTTCATATGTATGAGTACATCAGTACTAACTGAATACTTGAGAGTGACCCTAAAGTATTGGATAAATGCTCTAACCACATTATACCTAAGGTGCACAGAGTTTGAGTCATGTTTTATAGTATCTCCCAAATATCCCTAGAGGGATTAAACCAGTTACCACAGGAGTTATTTAATCATTAGCATACCAAATATTGGCTTTATATTGTCTGAGGCCTTCATTGTGTTTGTTCCCCATTTAAGTAAAAGCATTTCTGATATTTTTGTTCCAAATAAACTATTTGTTCTTTAATTGTGTTCATCTTTTTATGAGATCCAACCCTAGAAACAAATCCTTATGTTAGTGTTACTGTTTTTAATCCCCCAAAATGATCGTTTTCTCAATCACATTAAGTTAAATGCATCACATTCATGTTATTTCATTTGCTCATCATTCCTACTTATATCTAAAACTTTTCTTTAAAGATCTCTTTCCTTTCCCACTTTTTCATACGTATTCCTTAGATGTTTCTTTCCTTGATTCCTTTGATAGTCAACTTTCTGTTTTTCAGACTGTATTGTCAAAATAAAGTTTAGTTGATTATGTAATCAGTAGTTAAATTCTTTCAGTCTTAGAAACTTTTACTCTACTCTTTGTATCCAACTTTGCTATTAATAAGTTAACATCAGCCTAATTGTTATCCCTTTGTATGTTGTCTATTTCTGGCACTTATTATAGTATCTTCTATCTTTCATTGGTATTCTCTCACAACAATATCTTCATCTCTCTGCCATCTACTATGCTTTTTCTCTTATCTCTTTCTGAAACTCCAATTATAAAGATGTAATCTTTCATATTTCCCAATTGCTCTTTCATATTTTTCCTATCTTTGTCTCTCAGTGATGAATTTTAGAAACTTTCTTCATACATCTGTATCTACCTTTCCTTTAATCCATCCTTTGTGTTATTAATTTCAATAAATATGTGACTCCTATTTAATAGTGATATTTTAATTTTCAAATGTGCAAATTTAACTTTATAATCACTTGTTTTTATGTTTTCAAGATTTCACTTCACTTCTTTAACTATAATAAAGTTTATTGTATATTTGGCTTTTAATAATACCAGTATTTTCAGTTTTTGAAAAATCATTCTATTTTGAGTGTTTCTGTTGAGTTCTGATCATGGTATCTTGCCTTTTTTTCCTATTGAAAGCCCACATTCCTTAATGATTTATATGAGGAAATTCTTTGAGACTGTTTTTCAAGTTTATTCTACTAGAGTGTTTCAGTTTTCTTGTTTCTGTTGGGTGCCCAGAGTACCATCAAGCTGAAGTTACTTTTAGCAGTATTCTCAGCGTGGAGATTTGGGAATTACACTGGTAGCATGATTTCCATCCCCAGACTACATAAGAGATAGCCTGTGGTTATGAATTCAAAGGAAGACAAGCTCTACATACAGCAACAAAACTAAGACAGGCAAGTTGCCTTAGTCTTCTCTTTTGGTACCTATTTTGTTCTGATACATCTTTTCACTGAACATGTGATCCTCATTGTTCTGCCTTTCTGCAGGATTTACAAGCCTCCCTTATTCATACCTCTTGCTTTGCATGACTAATTCAAATTAAATAACTGGATAATTGGCCAACAAGTTTTATTTTTGTTTGCATCTGCTCCAAAATAACTTTGATAAGTTGTAAACCTATATCTAAAACTTTTCAAAATGAATTTTAAATGGTTACAACATACACAATGTCTTGTTTTAATTTTGAACTTTCACAATAAAACTTTTACTTCCCTCTTTTAATGTATTCAATAGAATCTAAGTGAGTTAATACCCACCATTATTCATGTAAAAATATATTGTAATGCTGTATTTTAACATTTATAATTTTTTATGCTAAGATGTGCAGCCCCACCTATTGTGTAAAGATCCACAGTTTATGGTATGGATTAGCAAAATATTTTATTTAGGGGAAGCTAACAAGGCCAGAGTCAGCAACAGATAGGACATAAGCCCCCTCTCTTCCTATTGTCCTTGGAAGAGGACAGGGTGTTCCACTGGACATGAGGTATAGATTGTCTTCCAGTCTATAGATATTCTCTCATTTTTCTTCTTATAGGGAAAATATGCAAGCAGTCTTATCTGTGATGAGTAACTTGCACATCTGAGGCCTGGATTTGGTAACAACAATGCAAAAATATCTGCAATACCAGTTGCTTATCAACTGGAAGTCTTGAGTCAAATGGGAAACTGTAGACCCCTCCAAGGGGTGGAAAAGCTATTGGCTCCATTGTAAACTCATTCATAATATAGCTTCTTCTTCTAAAAAAAGAAGGAAACAATCTCACCTAGCTTATAATCCTAGCAATCTTGCATAAGTAACTTGGATCATTTTCAATCAACCCTATGCCCCCTGTCATCAATTCATATTTGCATGACATTTCTTACACAGAAATCCATCTTAGTGTATTATACTTTATGTGTGAACATTTTTGTGCCTCTATCATACTTCTCTATAACTAAATAATATTACTATCTAATTATTAATAGTATACAATTGATTAAACATAAAAATAAAATTTTACTGGAAATGTATTAATGAATAGATAAATCTCCTAAAAATTAATTCATGTACTTGTAGATGAATATGACTTACTGCTAGAATAAAACAAGGTTCAATGGAAATTTATAGCAAATGGCAAGAGAATATATGAGCTATCAATAAATTTAGGGCTTACAAAACATGAATTAATGATTGTTGTAACATATATTACTTACAGTAGAATCCTCAACATATTCCAAATAGATTAATATAAAACAAGTAAGTACATGAATTCACAAATAAAGGAGTAATTAGTTGACTCTTGATGGTGATCCAACTTGTACCCAATAAAAAAATAATACATGAAAATTTTTCATTTTCCAATAATCTATTGCCAAAATTAAGTAAAAATTGCTCTGTAAATTTCAATAAATGTTTAAGCTAACTTATCTCATATATTTTTTTAATCAAAGATATAACTTTGACATGTTAGGAAAAAACAGAATTTTTTTATTTTCTATTTGAAATCTGCCAAGAAGCAGCTGAGGCAGTTCTTTGGTTACAGAGACTATGCAGACAAGATTATTTTGGATTGTCATTTTTCAACATTTGTTTTGTTTTGGATCCTTTCTTTCATTTTTCTTTCCTTCTCCCACCCCTCCTTAAAAATACTTCAGAAGTTTTGCTTACATACTTGAAAAATGTAATAAAATGTAGGTGGGTTAAAATTTTGAAATTTTTATTTTATTTAGGAAGTGGGAGAATTATATTAGGAAAATGCAGGAAGGAAAATCAGTAGTGGCAACACTGCTGAGAACTTTGACCACAGACAAATTCTCTTAGAGGAATTTTAGAAAAACATACAGATTGAAGTTAACATGGAAACTGAATTGCTTAAAGCTACTGTCCAAGCCCACATCCACTGGAAAATTTTAGTGTAATCTGGAAGCATGCAAAGCAGTCTGAAGACCTCTGCCCTGAGCCTCCAGGGTCGTATGAACAAAAGCCTACAGTGTGCTTTCAAACTTCACTTGGTGCTTCACATTTCTACTTTCTTGTCACTTTTTGTTCTCTAGGGGCTTTACTTTCCTGTAATGTCAGTATGTTACTGTTAATTAAAGGAAGTTAAAAAAATGTAAGTATATAACTTAAAAAACGTGGGTGTTTTATTACCTGGAAGTATTTTTATTTTGCCTTTTTTAAGAGACAGGGGAAGATAGCTAATATACCAATATATACAAAACAGAATGTGCTTCCATGTTATTTAAAAAAGAAGTTTAATATATGTTAGCTTTTACTTAGTTTTTAAAATCATAATTTATTTAAGTTTTCTCAAAATCCTCAATTGATGTCCATTCTGATAATTTGAAATTCAAAAGAAAAAAATGTGTTAATCAGTCAATAAGCTATTAAATAGGTTATTGCTATATGCCCAGCATTTATGTAGTTGATAAAACTAAAGGTTTAAATGGGAGACAGGATAGAGTCAAATTTGTAATATACAATAAGGATCTTCAGGCAAACACATGTTAAGGATAACAAAAATATATTTTTTCAAGGTCATATGAACGTTGAATCTTCTTTGTTTCTTTCTTTTTTTTTCTTTTGATGATAATGTAAGCCTAATATTTGAATACACTCCCTCCAATGGAAGGTGGTTGTATAAAATATTTTCAGGACTGGTGATGTAACAATGGAGTACAAAACAGCAGTGACGTGTAAGAATTAGCTTTCAGCTGTGTGGGATTGATGGGGTTAATACATAATTCAAATAAGGTAGAAATCAAATGTATGAGCACACATGACTTGATTGTTTTTCCCACACTGTTGATGCGTAATCAAGGACTGAGTGATGAGAACCAAAGCAGTTCTCATGGCTCGGAGCCACCTTCACACAGTTTGGTATCCTTGAGAAGCGTCACGTCCTTGGGCTAGATTCAAGGCCAGAGAATGATGTTTGAGTTCATTTTAAGTTCATTTACTCAATAAATATGAGGAGTGCCTTTTCAGCATTGCTCTTGAGCTGTTACACCTTGAGTCCCTGGCTGGTCCTTTCAGATCTTTGATATCTCATTGCGTTCCCTCCTTTGTCTGTGGGTCAGAGGCAGGGAGGGGACCAACACAGCTGTGTGATCTTGACGGAGATTCCAGGGACCTAGAAAGCTGTTAGAAGATACATGCATATGTTCTTGTCTTGTGTGGCTACCACACTTCTGATAAGTTTTTCTATCTCAGGCTAACCAGATAAAGGGCTTAAAATCAAGGGATGAGAGTAAGTATTGCCTCTAATTATTAATCCATAGCTACCTGACATGCTTGGCTTCAGGTGGAATCAAAAGTGAGTTTGCCATGACAACAGTGACTCTCATGGTCAGGTTTTAAGGGACTCAGAAAGCTACAGGAAGGAATGGTAGCTAAGAATATCTCTTAGAGACCAGCTGACAGAGTCCTTTAAGACTGAGTTACGAGGAAGGTTCATGGGAGAAATGTATTTAGTGGCATTTGGTACCATTCACCTCTTTCTGATTGATAATGTCAGTGGATAATTAACCCCATTGCTTGGGTCCCCCAAAGCAGTACACGCTATCAAGAATCTCCAAAGAAAGCTGAAAATCTAAGGGGATGGATGGTCCTTCAAAGAAATTGGGTCTACATGGAGGTTTTAAATGTGAGACATGATGAAGAGAGCTGAAAAATTCTGCCCATCTATTGAGCCAATTCTCCTTGTGTGTTCTGCATTAGGAATGAGCCTGGTTCCAATGTAAACTTTTGTTGTTAATTTGTTTTATTTTAGAATGACACTGTTTTCAAATATGTGTGTGAAATTTCCCCTTGTACAATTCTCTACTTGAAATCTACATTATAGGCAGGTTAGATTAAAACTAGTTTTCCAGAGGATTAGAGTTTACTTTAAAGGACTTATGAGATAATAGAAAAAAATATATATATATATATTGGTCTCTGTCCCTAGCCCCTGGCACAGAGCTCCTAAAACCCTTGTAAATTCCTAAGTAACTAGAGTAGTAGGAGCATCTTTTATTCTATTGAGGTGAATCTGGGTGGGTTTCTGGGTAGGCTCCTAGATCAGGGATGGTCACCAATATTGCCAACTCAGAGAGATTAAAGTTAGGAAAAGAAATAAAGAATTTGCTAACATGGGGCAAATTCTTTATTGTGTAAGTGGATTAACCCATTAGAAGTTTGGAATTTTCATTATTACCCTCCGTCCTCCCGAGAGGGCAGAGGGGCTAGAAATGGAGTTAATAATTTATCATGCCTATGTGATGAAGCCTCCATGAAATCCTAACAGAATGGGGTTTGGAGAACTTCAGATTAGTAAACACATCCACACTAGGAGAGTGACACACTTCAACTCCACAGACACAGAAACCCCTGCACTTGGGATCCTCCCAGAGCTGACTTTATTCATCACCTCATCTGGATGTTCATCTGTATCCTGTATCATAGCCTACTAACTTTGTAAGTGTAAGTGTTTCTCCAAGTTCTGTAAGCTGCTCTAGCAAATTAATCAGACCCAAGAAGGTGGTCCTTGGAACCTCCAATCCATAGCTGGTTGGTCAGAATCAGAGGTGATAACCCAGGCTTGGGACTGGTATCTGAAGTGGGGGCAAGGACGGGGAAACAGTCTTGTGGGACTGAGTCCTTAACCTATGGGATCTGACATATCTTCTGGTAGATATATCAGAAGTGAGTTAAATTGTAGGTTGTAGGAAACCCAATGGTGTTGCAGAGAATTGCTTGGTGTGGGGAAAAAGCTCCATACATTTTGGGACCAGAAGTGTCAGAAATGAAGTGTGCTGTGTAAGTAGTAAAGAAAAAAAAAAAAGAAGAGAAACAGCAGGGGAAAACAGTTTTCCCGACTCAGATGGAAAATAGATTTCCATATTGCAGGACCATTACATGGTAAACAAGAAAGTAATTTCTTTTTCAAACTCTGATTTACAGCTCACCAGACAAAGACTATCAGAACTATACCTGTGGTCCAACAAAGTTAGGTTTATGATTTCTTACAAGGAGGCTGATTGCGTACCACGTGGGATACTGGGGCATGTGAACAAGAAGGTTTTACTTGTTTTTTTCTAGTTTGTTTTAAGAAGGTACCTGTGTAGGTTTGTGTTAAGATGTTTTGGGAGAGAGTTCAGTGAAATGTGGTTTCCCTGTGGTTTGGGTAGTGTTAAAAAGACAGAGAAATTCTACGGTTGGGTGTTTTTTTCAAATATATGTATTTTTTAATCTAGAAGGTAGAAGGAGCAGAATGAGGCTAATAAAAGCATCTCATGTAAGAAGTCTCTCATGTGAGCCTGGATAAGAACATGATGGTTTGTTTTTGGGGTTTAAGACATGCCTTTGTTTTACGTTAAAACGTGTTATTTTTTAATTGTTCCATCAAAGAAACTTCTCTTTGGTGATGAAACACTCTGAAAGTGCTGATGTTCAGTAAGAGAATAATCATATGATGATGGAAAGGGATGTGTAATACAAAAGGTTTTAGAGAAGTCATTGCTACTGATCTCAATGAATAATTCTCAATTTAAAAGAATACAACTGGATTAATATGGATGTCATTAGCATCCTCATTTTACAGATAGAGAAACCGAGGTTGAGAGTGGTGGAGTGTGCCTGAAGCCACACAGCTATAAACTGTTAGAAACAGCTTCACTCAAGAGTCTGTGTACTTGACCAACAGGCATTCCTGCTCCATTTTCCCCAATGATACCTGGATATATGCTCCATCAGGTTTTAGGGGAATAGATATTGTGTAAATGGATTAATTGTGATAAAACTCAGTATGAGACCCATTATGATTCAAGGGTGATATAGCAGAAATGAGGACTGAACAACAAAAAACTAAAATGTCCACAAAGCAGAAAAGATGAAGGTGACTGTATTATTCAGTAAATCTGGGAAAATCCCATGGATTTTACATTTCTGGCACTTACTTTCATGTAGGAACTAAAAGAGCCCTTAAATGATGTAATCTTCATGCAGTCACAGAATAATGGAAAATTTCAGTTGTGAGAAGACCCTACAGTGGGTCAGTAATGTCAGCAAAAACTGTATGTATTTCTACTGGACTCTGAAGAGTGGAGGGGAATGGGATTGATTTATGCTGAATCTGCCCCTGGCTAGTAGTACCTCTTTGATTCTGATTAAGTGATAAATCTTTATGTTGGTAAATCAAGAAAGTAAACTAATAGTTTAAGGATTGTACATTGTCAGGGCAATAGAGCATGCATGTTTTCTTTTTCCCAAGCAAAATCCATCTGGTAAGAACCAGGCCACTGTATAGCCATTCCTGAAAAAATGGAGTGAGTTGATTAAAATGGCATTCTAAGACTAGTGATGTGGAAATAAATTTCAGGCTGCATTGAATATTCAGAGACATTAAAGTTAGGAAAATAAATAAAACATTTACTAACATGGGGCATATGCTTTGGCCAGGAGTAGGCAGTGGGAATGGAAACGATACTGCAAATAAAGTGCAAAAGAGTTAATCATGAATTGTCATTGGAGCAAAGAAAAACAAGAAAGAAAATTCTGAGAGTAAAGTCCAAACAATTAAGTTTTATAGAATCTCCATGGTAAAGGAGTAGAAGATGAGAAAGAAGGAGCTAGTAAAAGAGATCATGATTCAACTAATTATTTACTCATAAATACATTTTTAAAAAATAATGAGTTCCTACTTCATACTGGGCATACCAGTAGGTACTGAGACTACAGTAGTGATTTAAAAAAATAGGACAAATTTCTTACCTTTATGGTGCTTACATCATGGTTGAAGGAACAGACAATAGACAGATAATTATAAACAAGTTAAATGGTAAAAGCTGCAGTGAAGTGGGAGGGATCATTATGAAAAAAAGATAGCGTAAGTGTCTCAGAAGCTAAGAGAGTTTCTTAAACTCTGATTTATTTTTAAATAGTTTGGCTTAAAACTCTGAAATTGAAATTGGTTTAAAATTAAGAAGGATCAAAGGCAATTAAAAAATGTAATGTTTTAATGAACTAATATGGAAAATAAGCCTCCTAACAATGGTACTGCTGCAGGCTGAGGATGTCCCCCTCCATTATACCTGACTCTCTGGGCTACCAAGCCCAATATTATGTGTTGGAGATTTGTGTTTTCTCCTTAGCATGTTTTGTAATGTTCTCAATCATTTCCTTTTAGTTTGTTTCCTCAAAGAGTTTTGATTTGCATTAATACAGTTCTATGATTCTGACAGTTTTCATTTGTTTTTATATTTCAGCTACTGTGCATGTGCCAAATCTGGGTAAAAATCAGAGATATGACTCCTGCCCAATTTTTGCCATTTACACGTTTGTAACTTTGGATAAATCATGTAAACACTGGATTTATTTTATCATACATAAAATGGGGATAATAGTATCTAAAAACAATTGAAAAAAAAACTCTTAGAAAAGGAGAACCTATACGGAAGTGTTTTATAAACTGCAAAATTCAAGACAAATAGGCAAATATACTATTTTTTTACAATGTTACCTTGTAGTGACTTGCCAGCACTTCTTAACACTAATACTGCTGAGTAAGGTTCATTTTGCTTTTCTCCATTGCATCCTCAGACTCCTGCTTTCTTTTGAATTTTTCAGCATTGCCGATTAAGGGAGATACAGTGATGACTTACATTAACATTTCCCTTTAATAACTTATTTTTGAAAAATTCTATGACATCTAATGAAATTTTTGGAGTTGCCATTCTCTCCTATCGAAACGGTTCTGACTCATGGAAATCTGGACCCTAGATAAAGCCACAGACCACTCTCATTGCTTATACGATTTTCTAATACTGCTCTACTGTAAGGGGCTGACTTCACAGACTGATTATTCGTGCCAGTTTTCAGTATATCTCTTCCACATTCTTTCCACCAGCAGCATATGGCTTTGCATGGTCTATTCGGTAAATACTCATAATTATTCCACTGAGCTTTGGTGATGATGAATGTATGTGTTATTGGAGATATTGTGCAATCTGCAAGGAAAACAAAGATGAGTTTTTGCTTGGATATTTTCACTCATTTTGTGGTGGAGGCAGATGCTCTATTGCATCCTGCAGCAGGGCACTGCTTTGGGGAGAGGGATGCTGAGCACATCACATGCTTTGCCTCTTTTTTGTTTGTGCTTCATGAATGATTAGCATGCCTTCCACAAATACTTCTAATATATGGATGTAACTACTTTCCACAGAAAGTTCTAAGGATCAGGTTTTGCATGCAAAGGAGTATTCCTTATCACAAGCAAAAACTAAACTAAGTCTGAACATAAATATTGCATGATAGAAAATAAAAATATTTTAATTTTTCTCCAGTTAATAATTGAAGTTGCTTTCTTTCTTCTGTTCTGACACAGTGAACATTTAGTCAGACAAAGGCAGTAGCTGGAGTTGTATTAATAGTAATACAAATATATTACAAATAATATAAATGCATTAGCAATAATACAAAAATAAGGGATTTTTCACTCATCTGTTTGTTTTTTTACCTCTCCTCTGCCAACTGTTACCCTCAAAATTAATAGAGAAGAGCATGAAACCTCTCCTTTCTAAGTTTTACAGTGGAATAAAATAGTAACAAATAGTTCCCAGGATGCTGGAATTATTACTGTCAAAGAAAACCACATGCCCTATTACCAGTATTTTATGTTTCTGAACACAAGCAAATACAAAGTGATCCAAATTCATTTGTGCATAATATTTCATTAATTCCAGGATGCTGGAATTATTACTGTCAAAGAAAACCACATGCCCTATTACCAGTATTTTATGTTTCTGAACACAAGCAAATACGAGTGTGATCCAAATTCATTGTGCATCATATTTCAAAGTTGAAAATACACTGGGATATTCTATTCTGTGAGAAAATAATTTTTTATGAGAAAAAGGATGAAGAGACTTTATTGGGGGTTCACTATTGCCATTGCTGTCACGGGCAGATTTTCACATTTTACTGTTGAACCAAAAAGAAACTATCAAGTCATAGAAGGAGTGAGTGAGCCCCGTTATACAGTCTTGAGGTATGATTCAGTAGAAATGTATTCACGAATGCTATGAACAAGGACATGAAGGGCTGTATACATTGGATCTGCAGGTTCACAAAAAGCTAATAAAGAAGTATGCCTCCTTTTTTGAAGAGCATTCTTTGGATTCTAGCAAAGTCATTACAAAATAGCAAGTGTACACTCAGGCACAGTGTGAAAATGTCCAATCTTTACAACTTGCTTTTGCTTTTAAAAATGACTGCAACCCCATCTTTTTTCTGAAACTTCCAGGAAGCAGTAAAACCTCTACCTTATTTTAATACTCACCAACTAAATGATGCCAGTAAATCCCAGTTATATAATATGCAGGATATTAGTATTTTGAGGGAGGGCAGGAGAAAATACTGAACTAACTGATACTTTCATATAAAAAGCCCAGTATAATTACTTTTTATAAAGCCCTCTAAATAAGACAATAAATAATCCTCCTCAGCAAGCCCATTTACTTAGCCTTTTATCTTCCTTTGGTACCTCTTGGGAGGTGTATGAGGGCAATGCAAAAGGAGGAAATGGTGAGGAGGGAAAATAGCCTCCTTCCTGTTCACTGAGTTCTTGAGCCTGGCCCAGCCCTCAGTCTCTGCTCAGAATTCTGCTTCAGGAGTTCAGGCTTTTTGAGGCCCACTCAGCTGACTTTTGATGGACTGTTGAGGTCCTCCTCAAATAAAGTCATGATGGTTGTGGACTAAAGTGATGCAATGCCACTTCTCCCCTTTGTATTTTGTCTTTTGTTTTTAACCTTAGATCTAACACTATTCAGAGAGCTAACATCTGCACTGAAATATGAAGCTTGATGAGCTCTCCAGTGCCCAAGGGATGCAGCATCAGTTTTTCATTAAGCAATGGCAGCCTCATTTAAATTGGAGGACTTTGTTATTTCCTAAAAGAACTCACAGACAATTTATTTATTTTTTATTTGTTTGTTTCTTTGTTTGCATACATACAGGAAAGGAAAGCCTCCTTTAACTCTAAGGTACAGTACACAAGGACACATTTCCTTGGTTCTCAGGGACTATATCTAGAGATATTTTATATAGCAGAAGTTTAAACAGAGCATAAGTGTTCCATGAACAAGATGACAATGAATACATTTTGTGTGAGTAGATTTCCCATCATTAATGGGAAAGCTTGTTCCCATTTATTTTTCACTTATTCACCATTGCTCAAGTTCTTCCAAAACTGATTTAGGTCAACCTGCAAAAATATCTAAATGGAGTGGGACATGACCCAAGTTGGGCTTCTCAAAATCAGATTTGAGATGAATATTCATATTTAAGTGAAATATTAGAAAGTATTCTCAAGAAAAAATAGAAGGAAAGAAGGGAATTGGGACTTGAAAAGAACAAAGCCAAAGAAGAGTGTAATATCAAGCACAGACCATAACTATGTACAGTTGCCTGTTCCACATGACTTCCAAACTATTTCTGATTCTTTTTCCTAGGAAGTATTAAAAAGAACACAAATTTGTAGATCAATTTACATACCTAGAACAAGTGGTACTGCTTATCTGTTCTAGTAAAGACCATATATAAATAAGCATTGTATATAAACGGCCAGAAATTCCTTTGAGAAATGATTGAAGGAATAGCTACCATACGCACTTAGCATCATGTTATAGGGTTCTTCCTAATGTACATTCAAATTCTCTTTTAATGGACTTTATTCCTTGAAACTACCTAGGTGTTAGTGTCCTGTGTTTGTATTATAGTAATTCAGTGTCCACTTTCTCTAGAACTTTGATGTTGCCATGTGGTCCCTACTACTCTGGAATCCTCTTATATTCATTATCACTAGAGAGGCCAGTTTCATAAATGCACCTCTGTTATTAACCCTGATTCATAGAGGGCAACTCACACTGAGCTTCTTTACAATGCCAGTGGCCCACAATCAACTTTAGTGAAGGTAGTGCCTGCTGAGTTCCATTAGAGAAAAGAGACAACTGGGGAGGAGGTTAAAGTTCCTGTGCATAGTTGATCCAGATAGATCAGTCACCTCTCTTAGGCTACCTTTATATTCCTTCCACAACACTGCTGGGGCATTTCTGCAAGACTGCTTCACTCTTGCTATGAACCATGACTTATTCTAAGCTCTGAAGAGTTTTCCTAATTATAGTCAATTATTATGACCAAATCAATATTCTCAAGCATAGGCTTGGTAGTTAGAGTAACAGAACTATAAAAAGGGCTAAATCCAGAGCTTCCAATGCTAAAGTCAAGGGCTGCATAGGGAAAGAGTAGACTCTTTAACTTGCAATAGGGACATCAGAATAGATTCACTAATGAACACTGACCCTCAGAACCATCTTGGTCTACTAGAATTAATTGCTATAGGATAGCAAGGATAGGATAGGTCTGAGGGCCATAGAGATGATCAGTGTCTTCCAAAGTGATAATTTCCTTCCTCAAGATCTTTCCTCCATCTCTCCTGGCTATTAAACTAATAACTAGGTCAAACAACAGCAAGGCCAGTTGGAAACATAGGCCTTGTTAAAGAAATAATAGAATAATTGACTGAAAGAGCTACAGAAAGAGCTCTTACGTCATAAAAAAAATGTCAAAGCATGGCTGAGAACGGATCTTGAGTACGTCTTTCTCATAGAGGAAAAGGGGAGCAGGAACAAGAAGGGAAAGGGGCCAGTAAGGCTTCATTAATAAGTGAAGTCCTGCTAAAGTTAGTTGTGCGGCAATGTTAGAGAAGAGTTGTGGAAACAGTTTAGATTTCACCTCCAAAATTTCTGCTCGGAGAAGAAAGGTATGGATTATTTATACTTTTTGTGTCCTGCAGGTATTGGTTAAAAAACTGCCCCTTTTAATCTAAAGGAATATGTAAATTTTCAGGCAAATTTGGCTCTCTGTGGGAAAAGGTAAAGTGGTTTCCAGCAGCCTGACAAAAAATAAAAAAACTGATGTGGAATTTTAAAATGAAAGCTCCATTGTGCATTGTGCATAAAAATGTCCCAGTGATTCAAGAGCATATGTGCAAAACATTGACAGTATCAACCACAAAAATCTTTTTAGTGTGCTCTGTGGTTTAGTTAGAAAATTACTCCAGCATTCAGACTGGGGTAGATTTCCATTACAAGTTGTAAAGGATGATCTTAAGAACAATAAGTACCCTGTCAATTGGTTCCATAGGTGACAGTTTTAATCTATTTTCAATGGAATGTGTTTTTCCAGTTGTTCTGAGGTATTTGTACTAATATTAGAAGTGTGCATGATGAGTTAAAACAGCTGGGTCTTGGTATGCAGACTGCAGCTGTGAAACAGATTTGTTATTCACTGTGAAGCCTTAATACAATTATGGATTCATTAATTCTATGCACTAATCTATTTAGCAAGTGACTTTCTGAGACAACTAGATGAAAGATGAGGGTAGGCAAAGTCAGGTTGATTGTTCAGGAGAGAAAAGGTAAGAAACTCAGAACATTGGAAAAAGTGAGGGACTAAAAACTAGGCACAATTCCTTGTTTAATATTTAATAAAAGACACATTTAGTAAAAACTAAAATATTCTTTCAATATGTTGTGAAAATTTTTATAGAATTCCAAAGTTTACACCCAATCATTACTCTTACAGTAACATTGTGATAGGCATGCATTTCATTGTAGATATATTTTAGCTATGAAATTAACTAAATTGCATAATGGGGAAAGGGAGAAACATATGAATGAAATAAGGATTACTGTCAAGGAAAACTATATACTTCATAGCTTCTGGTCCAAAGATAATGAAGAGTACATGGAATAGACCATTATAACTCCTCAAAAGCCATGCTGGTCCCCATGTTGAGGCAGATTGGCTCAACTGACCTACAGATACACATATAATAAATATAAATTGTTGTTGGGGTAGTGGAAAGATAGCAGAGTAGGAAGGCAATGCAGAAACCTCCTCCCCGACACACACACCAAGGAAGCAAAGACAGCAAATACAGCTCACCCTCAAGATGACCTGCAGACTGCAGAACAGACCACCCACATCTGGGGAAGAAGGGTAAAGTGGCAGAGCTACCATCGAGTGGGACCCAAGCCCTTCCCCCATTGCAGCTTGCAAGCAGGAGATGGAGGAATGGAACATGGAAGGGATAAGCACTCAGGTATTTGGCATACCTGTTTGTGGAGATCAACTCTGGGAAGACAAGTCCACATTATATTGGATTTTGGTGATTATCAAGGCTGGACACCAGAGAGAGTTTGTGCACTCTGGGAAGCAGACTCCTGATGCTTGTGGGGGACAGATACACTCCATCTGTCCCATTGAGACCCAGTACAGAGGCAGCAGCTTGAAAGATTTACAAGCTGTGGGAAGGGTGCCAGAGGGGTGAGGGTTGGATGGAGCTCTCTCTGCAGGAAAAAGAGCAGGTGGACACTTCCCTAACCCTCCCTCAGCCCAACTAGTTGGGTGCTCAAGGGAGCCCCAAATGTTTCATCCTCCTCACTGTCAGCTCACTCCAAGTCACCTCCCTTTGCACCTGCCATTCTGGCCAGTTTTGCACAACAGTTGTCAGACTTTTCTGAATGACAGGCAGAAGGAGGCTTTCCCGGCTTTCTCAGGCCTTTTGTAGCCTAACTGGGGAAGTACCTGTGCAAGCCTGCTCCCAGTGCTCCATCCTCTTCGCTGGTGGCCCAGACCCAACACATGCTCCCATGCAAGCCTGCCACACCCACCCTGTCATCCCAGAAGCACCCCCATGGCTTGAGGGCAGACAGAGGGTGGCACCAGCACAATCACCACTCTCTGGCTCATAAAGAGATCAACCACTGCCAGAAGAAGGAAGAAAGGTGGCCCCACCCATGCCCCACCAACAGTAACTGCAGCTCTAACTCAAAGGAGAACCAATACAGGTGTAAAGGAGACTTGAGCTTCTGGGCACCACAGGATGCTTCTTCATAAAGCCATTACTCCCTAGAGCAGGTATAGTGGATCCATCTAATACAAAGGAAGAAACACAGAATCCTAGACAAAAATGAGGAAGCAAAGGAATATGTTCCAAACAAAAGTACAGGTTAAGACACCAGAAAGAGGACTAAATGAAACAGATCACCAATCACCTTGATAAAGACTTCAAAGTAACAGTCATAAATATGCTCACTGACCTGTGGAAAGTACTGATGATCTCAGGGAGGACTTCAACAAAGAGAAGAGTTGAAAGAGAGCTACTCAGAGCTGAAAAATACAGTAATTGAAATATACAATGGGGGGAATGAATAATAGATTGCTGTAAGTAGAGGAGACAATGAGATGGAAATTAGAGAATAAGAAACAATGAAATTGAGGGACAAAGAGGAAAGAGAATCTCTATGAATGGAATAATGTTAAGAGAACTGTGTCCAAACAAACAATATTCACATAACAAGGGTACCAGAAGGAGAAGAGAGAGACAAAGGAAGAGAAAGTCTCTGAGGAAATAATTGTTGAAAAATTCCCCAATCTGGGGAAGGAAATAGAGACCCAGGACATGGAAGTACAGTGTGCCTCTAACAAAAGGAACCCTAGAAAGACAACATCAAGACATGTAATAGTTAAAATGACAAAGATTAAGGATAAGGAGAGGGCATTAAAAGGAGCCAGATAGAAGAAAAATATTACTCTCAGGGAAACCCCATCAAGCTAACAGCATACTCCTCAGCAGACACTTTATAGGCCATAAGGGAGAGGCATGAAGTATTTAGTGTACTAAAACAGAAGGACCTTCAACCCACAGTCCTCTACACAGTAAGAGTATCATTCAAATGTGAAGAACAGATTAAACATTTCACAGATAAACAAAGACTGAGGGCATTTATAACCACTAGACTGGCATTACAGGATATGTCAAAGGGACTTCTGTAGATGGGAATGTTCTTAAGCCTGAACAGTTTTCGCCAGTGAAAATAAACCCACAGCAAAGGTAGTAGACCAATTACTTAGCAAGCAAGTTTGAAGTTAACAAACAAAAGCAGCAAAACCATCTATTCACAAAATCAGTCAAGGCATACATAAAAAATACAGATTATGATATCTAATACATAAAGTATGGAGGAGGAAGAAAAATTAAAAAACAAGTACTTTTAGATTGTGGTTGAAATAGAGTGACCTTCATCTTAATACAGAATGTTATACATTTGGGAAACTATCCATGAACCTATGGTAACCACAAACCTAAAGCCTACAATAACACACACACACACACACACACACACACACACACACACACACACACACATACAAAATAAATAAATACAATCACAACACTAAAGAAAACTATTAAATAACAAGAGAAGAGTATAAGAGGATAAGAAAGAAACAGAGAAGAACTACAACCAGAAAACAATTTATAATATGGCAATAAGTACATACATACCTATGAATAACTATCTTAAATGTAAATAGACTGAATGTACCAAAGACAAAGGGTGACAGAATGGGTAAAGAACATGACCAACTATATGCTGCCTGCAAGAGACTCATTTCAGACCTAAGGACATATATAGACTAAAAATGAAGGTACAGAAAAAGATATTTCAAGAAAATAATTGGAAGTAAAAAGCAGGAGTAGCTATACTTGCATGAGACAAAATAGACTTTAAAACAAAAAAGTGGAGGTGGGGCCAAGATGGCGGCATGAGTAGGACAGTGGGAATCTCCTCCCAAAAACATATATATTTTTGAAAATACAACAAATACAGCTACCCCTAAAAGAGAGACCAGAAGGCACAGGACAACAGCCAGACTACATCCACACCTGCGAGAACCCAGTGCCTGGTGAAAGGGGTAAGATACAAGCTGCAGCCCAGCGGGAGGAGAGGAGTCAGAGCGGGGAGGAAGAGGGAGCCCAGGACTGCTAATCACCCAGCCCCAGCCATCAGCACCAGAGAGTAGACACAGTGCATGCATGGGGTGCTGGAAACTAGGGAAACAGGACAGTAAGACCTGTGAGTGGGTCCTGCAGCCAGCACCCCTGGGACAAAGAAAAGCGAGTGCTTTTTGAAAGTCTTAAAGGGACAGGGACCTCACAGATGGATGGAAGTATCCCAGGTCACAGTCCAGCAGCTGGAAATTCCAGAGAACTCCAGGCACACTAACCCCCTGGCAACAGCTTTGAGACCCCTCACAGAGGTAAACAGCCAAACAGCCCCCCTACCATTACTGCTCCAGGGCCCCGCCATAGCATAGCAGCAGCCTGAGGCTGGCCATGCCCACAGCAAGGGAGCTTCCTCTATACCAGCCGGGCAAGATACAGAGACCCAGTCTACACGCAATTGCCCAACACAAGCCTCTAGGGGTCACAGCTGTCCACTAAAGGAAGGCCAGGAGCAAGTAGAAAGAGTCTTGGCCCTCCCAGCTGACAGATGAGTCAATAGCATACCACTGCACCTATCAACATGAAAAGGCAAAAAAATTTGATCCAGACAAGACTAACCCAGACATCTTCAACATCTTCTACATCTTCCCCTGAGAAGGAACCTGGGGAGATAGATTTAACCAATCTTTCTGAAAAAGAATTCAAAACAAAAGTCATAACCATACTGATGAACTTGCAGAGAAATATGCAAGAACTAAGGAGGGAGAATACAGAAATAAAACAATCTCTGGAAGGACTTCATAGCAGAATGGACGAGATGCAAGAGACCATTAATGGACTAGAAAACAGAACAAGAATGCAGAGAAGCTGATGCAGAGAGGGATAAAAGGATCTCCAGGAATGAAAGAATATTAAGAGAACTGTGTGACCAATTGAAATGGAACAATATCCACATTATAGGGGTACCAGAAGAAGAAGAGAGAGAAAAAGGGATAGAAAGTGTCTCTGAAGAAATAATTGCTGAAAACTTCCCCAAACTAGGGGAGGAAATGGCCTCTCAGACCACAGAGGTACACAGAACTCCCATGACAAAACAAAAATGTGACAAGAGACAAAGAAGGAACTTAGATAATGATAAAGGGTCCAGTCCAATAAGAGAATATAACAATTATAAACATCTATGCACCCAATGTAGGAGCACCTAAATATGTAAAACAAACACTGACAGATTGAAAAGAGTAATGGACTACAACTTAATCACATTAGGCAACTTTAATACACCACTTAGATCAATAGACAGACCATCTAGATCTGATCATCCATACAGAAAATAAATAATGTGTGTGAACAACACATTAGATCAGAAGGACTTAACAGATATCTACAGAACATTCCACCCAAAAGGAGGAGGATACACATTTTTTTCAAGTGCACATGGAATGTTCTCCAGAATAGATCACATACTATGCCACTAAAAGATCTTCAATAAATTCAAGAAAATTTAAATTGTATCAAGCACCTTCTCAGAGCATAATGGAGTAAAAATAGAAATAAATTACATGAAGAAAACAGAAAAACCCATAAATACATGGAAGATAAACAACATGATCTTAAATAGTCAATGGATCAATGAACAAATTAGAGATCAATCAATACATGGAGACAATTGAAAACAAAAATACAATGGTCCAAAATTTATGGGACACTGGAAAAGGAGTTCTAAGAGGGAAGTACATAGCAATACAGGCCTACTTCAGGAAACAAGAATAATCCCAAATAAACAGTTTACACTCACATCTAAAGAAACTAGAAAAAGAACAAATAAAACCCAAAGTTAGTAGAAGGAGGGACATATAAAAGATCAGAGCAGAAATAAATAAAATAGAGAAGAATTAAAACAAAAGGAAAAATCAATGAAACCAATAGCTGGTACTTTGGGAAGATAAACAAAATAGAGAAATCCCTAGCCAGACTTATCAAGGAAAAAGAGAGAGGACACAAATAAACAAAATCTGAAATGAAAAGGCAATAGTCACAGCTGAGGTGAATACCCTGCTGCTTGTCTCTATCACCATCAGAATTAAATTTGTCATTTTCTTTGACTGGGGCTATGACCTGAAGAGGATCAGAAAACCTCTTTCTCAAACTCTCTCTCACACTGGCTCATAACAATAGCTCAAATATTGCCACTAGTCCATTTCCAATATTTTCTATAAATCACTCTAGAAAGATGACATACTACATAATTTTGCAACCATTGATATATATTAATGGAGGTAAGTGTTCACATATCTAAAGTAGCATATTAGTGAGGGTTTCCTTATTTATTTCTGCCATCGAAAATATGATTGTGCCTTAGTGAGTACTAAATGAAATCAAGTCCTTTTAGCTTCTCTTATCCAAATATAACTTCCTTTTTCCAGTTTATATTCAACCACCATTCAGATACAATCACCTCCCTGAATATATTCATTCTAGATTTAAGTCAAAGTTCTGAGATTATAATTTATTTACTAAAATACAAATTTTCTTCTTTTATATGTAAAAGTTTTCTAAAATAATTTCTATCCACTGTAGCATGTTAGATGATGTTAATTATTATCAAGGAAAATAATGTTAAGAAGGGAAAAGAAAGTAAGAGTTTGTAATTTTAGTTATAGTGATGAGAAACATCTTGGAGTAAATGGCATTTGAGTAAAAATCTGAGACTGTGAGAGAATGGGTCAAATGTGTATTTGGGAGAAGAGCATTCCAGAAAAGATAAGTGCAAATTGGAAAGGCTCTGAGGTGAGCACCAGAGCTCTGTGTTACAGCCTGAGAGGAAATGAGCGTAAGGGAGACTGTTAGGAGAGGAAGTTAGAGAGAGAGATGATGGACTAATAATGCAGGACCTTGAAGGCCATTGTGAAGAATTTGCCTCACTCCAAAGGAGATGAAAGCCTTAGAGGGTTTGAGCAGAATGATGTAATCTGATGCAAATTCTAGCACAAGGTCCTTTTGGCCATTGTCCTAGGCTTCGATCTACCAGGGTAAGTGCAGATTGCAGGGAAGTTAGGAGTCTATTGCAGTGATCCAAGTGAGAGTAAAAGGCGTGGATAACAGAGCTATTGAGACCCAATCAGATTTTGCAGAGTTGAAGCAAAAACCAGTCAAGTTTTCAATCACACTGGATATGACTTGTGGATAGAGAAGTGTGGAAAAAAAAAAGGATTTGGGCTCACACGGTTTCCATTAACTGAGATGAGAAGATAGTGAATAGTACAAGTATAAAGAAGACTTCTGCACTGCAGTTTTAATTTTGTTATATTTGAGATACCCTGTTGACATTTGGATGAAATTAGAATAGGGAGTAAAAATGTAAATCTACACTTCAGCTTAGAAATCCAAGCTAGAGATATAAACTTGGGAGATGTGACTGCCTAAATGAAATGCACAGCCTTAGAATGTCTGGAATCACAAAGAGAATGAGTGCGTATGAAGAAGGAAAAAGCACTGATCTGAGGCAAAAGCTGCTAAACGATCAACCAGGTGAAGAATGATTAACAACTGCAGGATTTAGCAACATGGAAGTCATCAGTAAGCTTATTAAAAAGATTTGCTGAAGTACTGGAGCCTAATGTCTGATTTTAATAGGTGGAAAACACAATTTCAGGACTGAAACTAAAGAGGGCAAATCCAGGCAAAACTCTTAGGAGTGCTTCTGTAAAAGCAAGAAGTGGAATATGAGGCAATTTGGCATGAGGAGAGGTGTTTTTATTTGTTTGTTTGTTTTAAATGTGGGAAAAATAATATGCTTGCATACTAAATTCAGATGATTCATCACAGAGGTAAAAATTGATGATACAGGAAAGAGAGGGATTAAAGAGGTAACATATTGAGGAGAGAAATGGGAATTTATTGTACATAAAGGTTTGGAAATGACTAAGACCACAAACGTTTAATTCATGTTAATAAATTATTTCATTTAATTCATATTAATGAGAGAAAGCAAGGTTTATGATACAAGATTTAGATAGAGAGGTAGTTGTGGTAGGCCTTACAGAATATAGAAATTCTCATCTATTTTTTCTCAATTTCAGGATAACCATATACATTTGGAGAGGTAGAATTTGAGATCTGAAGAGGGAGTAGATATATGCAACAAGGGAGGAGGGAAAGGGAAGCAACTAGGGAAATACAGTTTAGTGTTGAGTTGTATTAATGACATTTGAGATGAAGGCTAATGAATTTAGAGTATGATCAGGTAGTATGGTTATGTACTCTTCCCCCCAAACCAAGCTGCTAGGTTTAGGTACAGAATAGAGGAGAGTCGTATTTCTATACCATTTTGGTTTTGCCAAGCAAGTACAAGGAAATGAGAGCAGCACAAGGACACAAGAACCCAGAGAGGTGTGACTATAATGATTAACCTTGGAGTGTAAGCTGGCATAGCAGAATGATGAGGGAATTAGGGACAGGAGGGAGATGAGGGTAATAGTAGAAATAATGCCAGGTAGGAACTAGTGATGAAGGATTTCTGATATGGGAGTATAAGAGAGTACAAGAGAGGATAAAAAACTTGGAAATGGTAAAAGAAGAGTTGGAAGCTGAAAAATTGACATTATGAAGAGCTTGCAGCTACTGGAAGTGACTTTTAAAGAGTGACCATGAAATAAGTAGCTGACTGAAGTGGGGAGCATGCTCTCTGGAAGAGAGGAGGTAGAGGGAATGCAGGCCTGGATACTAGAATGCGCACCCTGTGGCTGCAATATGAATAAAAAGAATGACAGTGATCAGGAGCCCAAGAGATAAGGAGAAATAGTCACTGACCAGGGAACTCAGTGCAACAAGGCAGTGCTGTCCTAGTCTGATGACATATATTAGCAGCTGGCAATTTAATGGAATAGAGAAGAAAGGCAGGGAGGGAGCAAAACTGAAAATCAAGGACATTCACCTGCCTCCAGGTCAAAGGGTGCAAAGTACAAGAAGAAAACTACTTCTTTTTGAGAAGGCTCCAAAGAAAGCAGCTGTCCACAGGGGGGAATATGAAAAATAAACTGAGGGGCTCTTTCAGAGATGATGTGGCACATACAGGTTTGGTGGGGAGATTATTTGATGGCTGACAGTGAATTCCAGAAAGCACAGAGGAAAGGGTTATCAAAATAACACAGTATCAAAAGGGCATTAGAGTCCCCACAGACAGTGAGGCGACCGAGGGAATCTTGATTTGTTCATACTACATTCACCATAGAATAAGTATTGATATTTTACAATAATTTATAATGATAGTTATTAAATATTAAAAGTGAAATTTTCCCTCACTCTAATTCATTTATTATATTTTTTTAAGAGAATCTGAGGCCCAGGGAGAGAAGCAGTACCTTGTCTGACCTTTACCAGATGCAGCTCAATGGAATGGTTCATCTATCATAGAAAACAACCATTAATCAAATAGAAGTTAATCTCTGGAGTGGGATAATCCTAGAAATGTGTCTGTTCCTCTTTATTATCCTGAGCTCATCTTACTTCTATTGTGGTTACCCATGCTTACTGAGAAGAGGACTGTGCCTATTTCATCTCTGAAACCCCCATTGCATTAGACCCAGAACCTTATTAGTTCTATTAAGAGATGTGTATTTTTTAACATGACTATGTATCAATGGACAACTGGCTAAGAAAAGGACCATGTAAATTTTGATGTAGAAAATGTAGAGGTAAGTGTGCACAGTACTAAAAAAGCAAATTTTGGGGAAAGAAGGTTATAAAATGAGTATCCAATAAAAACTATGACTTATCACAGAGAATATTTGTTCTCAGTTAGTCAACTTTGTAGGAAATAACACAGTTTAGATATTAACTTTTTTTCTATAATCTCATGTTTGAGTATGAGGATAAGTTATACCTGGAAAGATCACTGGTGAAATATATAATTCACTTGTTTGAGTATAAGTGTTTCAATTAATAATGAATGTGTAGAAGTTTTATATTATTTAAAAAAAAATATTTCCATGCTGTGACAGGAGCTCTATCAGTTAAGGAAAATAAGAATAGAACAACACTTAGAAACTGTCTAATATAGATCTTTTGCCCTTCATTCTGTAAATCATAAAAATGTAGAAGCTAGATACAATTGTGTGATGGAGAGTGCTGAAAAGTGAGGATCTGTTGGAATATAAAGATTTTCCTTTCGTTCTTTATATTTTTCATTGTCCTGTTAAATATTTACATACTTAAAGAACATCTCACAACCAAGTAAAATGTTAACTAAGGTCAGATTTTAATCAATAAGATGAGAGAGACTAGTCGCGGTGTCCAAGATCAGTAAGATTTCATCATACAATAGACCCTTTCTTCCTATAGCTTATGAAGGTTTCTTCTTAGTTCTTTGGTGACAAGAAAATTGTAACTATGTTGTTTAAAGAAAGGAACAGAAGAGACTAAAGTTTAATTATACTGTTCCATTTCCCTTGCAGCTGTGTCCCATTAGCTACTGAGCAATGGGAAAGTTCTCTGTAATCTTTGACCCTCCCACCAATACAGTCTTCTGCAAACTGGTAATTACAATCAATTGTAGGCCACTGTGTGGGGAAAGAGCCACTTTTTTTTTCTCTCTCTCTCTCTCTCTTGCTGAGGCCTATGAATTAACTTTACAGTGAAACTATTATTCTTCAGTTTTGGGCCTGAAGCTACTAATAAACTTAAGATATATGGTTGTGTTTAATATTGTAATAAGTTGCTAAGAATTGTGATGTTTCCTAACTCTAATTCTCATCATTGGTGGTTGATTTTTCATGTGTAGGCATATTTTTACATGTTCTTTGGCATCAGAGCATGCAAAACTCCTATTGAAATTTCCATAACAGAAAGAATAATAGCAGGTAAAAGTTAACTACATTTTTAAATGCAGTTAATGTATTAATTCATCCCGTTCTCACAATAAACTTACAAAGTAGGTACTAATATTTACTACCTTTGGTAACTGTGGAAGTGAGACCCAGAGGAAAGGGTATTTCCTCAAAGATACACAGTTATGAAGTGCTGGATCAAAGAGTTGTACTCAAGTCATCTAGCTTAGAGTTCATCCACTTAACCAGTGTGCTGTACTGCCTCATTACATATTGGGATCTTTATGGAACAATAACAAATTCATTGGAAAAGAGCTATTATAAAAATGAGAATAAACAGGTAGAGTTAGTACTTATTATACTGTGAACAGCCCATGGGGATCAATAGTATTGTACTGACTGCCTCATCTCATTTAGCTTTAAAAGGAATGTAACTTTCCACTGAGGATGCTGTGATTTATCAGATTCTCATTCTACACCCACTGCAATGTGATAAAGACAAGGTAAATGGCTTAGGTCCTGCAGTTCAGTTGTAAATGCCTCAGATTCTGTCTCTCTGTGTAACCCTCCCAGTGCAGCACCAAGCAGATGCTTGAGCTCTGAGTGAAGTATGGAGGAAAGACACATAAAAGGAGTTCAGCATCACATCCTCCCAATTTTCTGGGGTTCACAGCAGCTTGTACTTGAGAGGAGGAAGGCATAACCCCTTAATCTGTTAGAGATACTTACGATGTAATACTAACCAAAGCTTATAACCCCTCCTTAACCAGTCTGGCATAATTGGTAGGGCCAAGTGCAAAATAAAAAAACAGGGCTTCTTGTTCAGAAAGTATTAAGAATTTCAAAACAGCAGGAACAGAACATTAAGCCAAGCCTGGAATCCTTCCGCATCCTTCTTCTATGGAACTGATAATTCTAAGACTTGCAGTAAGAGAAATGTTCTCCACCCCATCCAAGTCTCTAGTACATCCAAGTCTCTTGTTCCTATTAGGTAGTATAGAGACAAGATGGGCCAGCAGCCCATTCATTCCTTCCTAGTCTCAGACCTGGCTTGTCGTGGAAGTACTGAAAGGGAGAATAATCTGACCCTTAGCTGACCCACACTTTGATCATTCTTTATGGCTTTGTAAAAACTTGTTTTCCAAATATGGTTTAGAAAAACTTTTCTCATTATTCCCTCCTTCACAAAAGACTGCAGGATTAAGATAGCTCTATCAGTGATCTGTCATTCTTCCACTTTGTCAGAAACTAGAAATAAACATTGCAAAGATCAGTTCCGGGAAATACATTTTAAAAGGCAGAAAATTGTATGACAGTTCAATGCATCTTCATTCTAACCTTTCGTCTGTATCTCTGTAAAAAGAGAACTTGCCCGTTTTCTTTCTTGGAGCTGCCTATTTCTTAGTCACCTTTATTTATTTTTTTTCTTTTTGACAGCACTTTTCTAGGAAGTTTATCTTTTATTAGCTTTTAGCCCTCCAGTCATCATGCACTGCAAAATCCTCTGGGGCATGTTGAACTTTTATTCTAGTATTGTCTCTCCCTCAAAGTGTTATCGCTACATTTTTTTTTGAAAGGCTGTCCCCAGCTTAATATCTGAAGGTTAGTCTCCAAAAGAACTTTTTAATCACACCCGCAGAGAACTCAACCAGTAGTATTACTATTCTAGTCTCATATTTATGAGTTTAATTAGCTTTGTTAGATATATACCAGGGAAACTTCGTCCACTAAAGAGAATTTGTTGATAATTATTTAAATCCTTTTAACAATATACCTGAATATGCTCATAATTAATTAAATACAGTGTTAAGAGAATAATTTAAAAAATGTACCTTGATTATTTGTGCACATATGATTAATATAAATGTATATTTTATTATATTATATTAATTTCTCTGCAACTGTACACCTGATATCTACTGAGTAGCTGAGCATATCAATAGTATGTTACAGATTGTCCTTAGTAAAAGGGTGCCACTTTAGATATGAAAACACTTTGAAAAATTACATTAAGGTCATGCTCTCAGAAATATTATTGCATGGTTCAGGCAGAATTTAAACGTTATTTAAGTTAAGCAATTGAATTAATAATATCAGTTAAACATTTATGTTATTGCCCTGAAGGCAGTGGAAGTCTTTGAGGCTCTTTAGCACAGAATGCACAAAACTGGAAAGTTATAAAGGAAGGTTTATTTTCTTTGCTGGGCTGCAACTAATTGCATTAAGATAAAACAAGTACTTTGGCCAGCTTTAACTCTCATGGAAGAGTAAACAATCCAAACATCAATCTTTTGATGTAGTTATGTACCTGTTACCAGGTTTCTTTTTAAAGTCCCTCACAAATTTGTATGCCAATTAAGCAGTATTAAAAAAGGAGGATATTGTTGGGGGGTGCTATTTTGTATTAATCCTAGGAAATGACACTGGGACTTCTTCCCGTTATTGTCCAGTAGATTAAATGACATTTTTCCCCAGTTGACTCAGGTAAAAGTGCCAGGTTTACTTTCATCTTGGACTCTATACTCTTTGAATGAAAGCGAGACCAAACAGTGCCCTTTCAGGCTGAAGATGCCTTTCTTCATAATGTCATCCATTAGGGAAAGGTTTATGAAAAGGTCAGTTTTATCCCAGTGTAAAAAAGTGCTGGCAATCCATGTAAAGTCACTTCTTGCTGCTTAGAAGTATCTTCATTTCAAGACTTGTTGCAATAATTTTCCCATCAGATAGGTTTGAAATATCAAAAATGGTATAGAGATAGATTCAAAATTAAATGACATATATCTTTTTACATATTTTTTTAATTGCAGTAGGTTGCTATACATTATTATATGGGTTTCAGGTATACAGCACAGTGATTCAACATATATTACTAAATCCTCACTCCAACTAGTATAGTTACTATCTGTCACTACAGAAGGATGTTACAGAACTATTGATTATATTCTCTATGCTGTAGTTTCATCTCCATGACTAATTTATATTATGATTGAGATTTTGTGCCTCTTTATCCCTGTCACTATTTCACTCACCCACCCCAACCCCTACCCCATGGTAATCACCAATTACTTCTAAGTGTCTATGAATCCATTGCTGTTTTGTTCATTTTATTTTGTTTTGTTTTCAGATACCACATGTAGCAAAATCATATGGTATTTGTCTTTTTCCACTTGGCTTATTAAAATATATTTCATTTAAAATAATGTAGTTTTAAAGAATGAAGGAAATAGTCTTAAACAGGATAGAGATGACAATCTGTATCAATCTAAATTCAACCACACTCTAAGTGTTAATTGAAGTGAATGTAAAGAAAGATTTATTTATCATGGTTGCGGCCAAGAAGAAAATCAATCAATAAGATACTATGAAGTTCACAGTGACTAAGAAGAGTGGGAACCACGAACATCTCTAGGTTTACAGGGGTAACATGATGGCATCTTCCATTGACTAAACAAATGGATAGCAAGGATGGAAGCTTACATTAAACATTAGGATTTCTGACTTCAAAAGAGGGAAGAAAAGAATAGAAAATTAATCAGTGGAAAATGGAGCAAAACCAGTGCCTATATATTATGGTTTATTTTTTATGAAACTGAACCCTGTATTTTAACACACATACCTTTTTTTAGCATCCTTCACACTTTTTGAATAGAAGTCTAGAAACAGAAGTCTACCAAGATGAGAATAGGTTGAAGAAAAAAATAGTTTTGTTGAAAAAGACATTGTCTATATATTGTTCTATATATTTAAATGAAATCATTAAATTGTTAATTACATTATTTTATATGCTTCACATTATTGATACTAAGATGTCCTCTAATAATATAAACAGTCTGCCATTTTTATTTTTTTCCTCTTGGTACATTAATTACATACTTTTATTTCTTTGAGATGGTGAAATAACAAAAATTAGCCCCACATCAAAGAACCAGACTGGAATTTTTATTTACTTCATCATTCCTTGCTATGATATTAATAAAAATGAGCAATTTAACTGATGTTTTTGACTTCTATTCTTGAATAAAATGAAAACTGTACAAACCCCCATGTTGAAAATTCCCATATTACAGAGATCTCAAAATAAGAAACACTGAGTTACCTCAGCTACTTCAGAAAGAAAATCTCACCTTCACTTACTTTCAACACATTTATTGCTATCTACAGGGCATATAATTGTACATAATTTCTGTGCTCAAATTAATTAAAATAAGATAAGAATTAAAACTTAGATGAGAAATTTCACCTTAATATAATTGAGTAATAATATAATGCAAAGTAAAATAAACCCTATTATAGGAACAAAGCTCACATTTTTGCAGTTCTTTCATGCACCAACCTTCTCTTTAAATGATCTTTATTTAGCATGCCTCCCTTTGAAAGAAGATCATATGATAGGCTGTATGACCTTGCTAAGGAGCAGTCCCAGGCTACAAAAGAGGGAGAATCAAATTGTAAAATGTAATACTGCTTTTAAAATTTGGCTTTAGGCTGATAAATCAGGATATGGGAAGACAGACATTGAGAGAGACAGATCCAGAATCCTCTTTCTCTAGGACTGATCAAATACTGGTATGATTCTTCAAATATCAATTTTGAGATTTACCTGCACATATTTCTACAATGATCTGATATGCATCTGCTTAGGTGAAGTAACAGAAAGTTAACATCTTTAATTTGTAAGCTAAGTCCTGATAAATCTAGAGTAGCTCTAAAATAATTTTTAGAAACTTCACTCTTTTTTGTCACAACTCCAAAATCAGGACATTAAACTGCCCCATAACTCCAAAAAACTACCTTGAATCATACAATTATGGTCACACACTGCCCCACACATACCCTACTGATAGATTCTCTATCATTATAGTTTAGCTATTGGCAAATGTCATATAAATCAACTCAAAACATAACAATATATCATATAAACATCTGAGATGGACTTTTTCCAATCAACATTATGTCTTATAGATTGGTTCAAGTTATTGCATGTATCAACACTTTGTTGCATTTTGTTATTGTTTGTAATTGCTGAGTTTGGTGTAATTATGGGTAGATTTGCTCTAGACATTTATGTACTGTTTTTGGGTCATCATAAGTTTTTACTTTTCTGGATTAGATGACAGTGACGTTACTGAGTCATATAGCAAATGTACATTTAAGCAACTACCAAACTGTTCTCTACAGTGACTATCCCAATTTGTGTTCTCTTCAGTAATGGTTGATAAATCTGTTTGCTCAGCATACTTTCAAGTATTTGGTATGGTTAGTATTTTTTATCTATTCTAATAATATGTAGATAGCTCATAATGGTCATAATTCATATTTCCCTTTAAGAATAATGATGTATAGAAATAATGTTTTCTTTAAGTAGTTGGTTAATTTTACCAGTGAAATCATCTGAGCTGGTAATTTCTTTTTTGGAAGAGTTTATAAATTAAATTTAATAGCTGTAGAATTTTCTCTTTTGTTCTGTTGGGTCTTATTCTATTATGCTTGACAATAAGTGGTCCCATTTCATCTGAGTTGCCATATGTATGTGGCTATAGTTGTACACATTCCATTGTTAAACTTTCTCTTCACAGTCTTTTGTGACATTCCTTCTTTCAATACTGATGCTGGTAATTTCATTTTCTCCTTTTTTTGTTAATATTGCTAAAGGATTATCAGTTCTATAGATCTTTCCAAAGAAGCAGCTTTTGGTTTCATTGTTTTTCACTAATGAAAGTCTGTTTTAAATTTCATTGACTTCTTTCTTTATTATTTCCTCTTTCTGCTAATCTGGATTAATTTGGTTCTCCACTTTCTCCTTTATTCTAAGTAGAAGCTTAGATTGTGGATTTGAAATCTCTTCTGATATAAACATTAAATTTTACAAATTTCCCTCTATGCATTGCTTTACTTGCATTCCACAAATTTTGTGTTAATTTCGATTTTTGTTCAGTTCAAAATACTTTATTTCCCTTGAGTATTTTTTCTCTTTAACTATATGGGTTATGTAGAAGTGTGTTGATTAATCCAAATTATTGACTATTTTCCTGTTATTTTTGTTATTTTCTAGTTTAATTTCATTATGGTCAAAGATATATGTTTTGATTTAAAAACATTGTTATGGCTTGTTCTTGATACAGAAGATGATCTTTTTGGAGACTGTCTTGTGCACTTGAAAAGAATGAATATTCCATGGTGGTTGGGTATTAGTCTTTAAACATCAATTAGTTTCAGGTAGTGAAGGCTATGTTCATTTCTTCTGTTGCCTTCTTGATTTTCTACCCATTGATTCTATAGGTAACTGAAAGGAGTGGTGATTTCTCCATCTATGATTGAAGGTTGGTCTATTTCTCCTCTTAATTCTGGTAGTTTTTGCTTCACATATTTTGAAGCAAATATATGCATTCATATTTAGGATTATTATATCTTGAACTTGCTGATAAGAATCAGATCTACTCATGTGCAGCTTGGGGCTCCATCCAAGAGTTTATAGAAAACTTAATGGTATTTATTGCCCGAGGCTATCCCTCTAAAAGCTCTCCTTGGTACTTTATTGTTTCCTGGAGGTCCCCTTTATTTTCCTTTAGAAAGAGAGCTAGAGCTATATTGACTGGCTGTGTTGCATAGTTCTGCGTCTGGACCACATCTGAAGCAAGCCATTGGGAGAGAGAGAAAAAAGCCACACTGTGGTTTGTATTTGTCACACTTTTTGGAAGATAGCTCCACCAATCAAAGAAGAAAGTTCCCTTCACTTAGAGAACCAAACTCTGGATCCTATGATTTTCCATCACCTGCATCCATATTTTTCAATTGCTTAGGTACTAGAGCATGAGAAAATGGAGAAAATAGTTAAATCGGTTGGTAGATTCTATATAAGTCTAAAGAACTCCTTTTTCAATAACCTGAGTTCAAACTAGAATGCTTCTCTAGAACTTTCTTTGCACCCAAATGCCACTTCTGGGTTTCCTACTGCAGTGTGCTCAGGCTGGAGGATACTGAAGGAAGGAAGTGGCGAACTTCCTGATGATATAGTGTTATTTCAAATCCTGATATTCTTCCCAAATATGTGTACCACCATTTACTTTCAGTTCCCAAATAGATACTACATGCATCCTGTCCAGGTTTTATAGTTTCATTCAATGGGAGTGAAAGGGTGGAACAAACTTATTTCATTTTACCAAACACCCCCATTCCACACACTGAAAATTGCATACGAATTAAATTTTTACAAAACAAAATTCATTTGCCAATGAAAGTAAGCAAATGCAAAGAAAACCAAGAAAATGCTATTTGGGAAGATTTTATCATATTTAAGCTATATTGAAAATAATTACCTCTGTTTGTATTATTTGTATATCACCATTCAGTTTACAAAGTCTTATCTAATTATTTTCTCCTCTCTTAACCCTAATCAATAAAAAAACTAAACCATTTGAAATAGTTTGATGGGACTTTGTGATAGAGTATAACACACTCTTTACAATGAATTTAATTAATCTTTGAGATTTAGATACTCAGATTTATTGCCTATCAATTAGGTAAAAGTTGGACAATTCATATTTGGATGTATCCATATTTTAAAAAATCTAAAATTTGCAAAATTAATTTGCAAATTATAGATATAATATCAAGCAAGCTTTTATAAGGTAACATTCAACTTTCTACATTTTATTAGAATGGTCTCCAGATTTCTAAACAAAATGTTTTTAAACAGGTTGGCTACAATTTGTTCGGATTTTCTCTGATTTATTTTGAGAACTTTATAAATTGCCTTTTTTCACTATTCCTCGCCAATAAGAAGTAAACTTTTACTAAATCTACTTTAGGGTAATAAAAAGAAAATACTATACAACTCTTTTAAGAGTTTCTATTGATCTCTTTTTGAATTTTTTCTAGGTTTCTAGCAAGTAATAACTTCTTAGAACCACTGCAGGTATAATGTTGGATCAACTTAATATCTGTGAAGGAGTTAGTAGATATATAATTTTAGTTCTGCTCATAGATCTTTTGAAGAGTGTGAACCTACTTATTTAGGACAATTCTAGATAGGTAAAGTAATTGATCGCAGGTGAAAACAAATAAGTCAGCGAAACAGTCTTTCATTTTAAATTGCTTTATAATACAAGATTGAATAGTGTTCAGTTTATATACTGAGGGAAAAACAAATATTTTTAGATCGTTAATAGCTGTCAGTTATAATCACTCTAAAATCTGTTGTATTTCACTACACTTTTTTTTTAAAAGGGTGAGTCTCCATTATGAATTACATATTTTGGGTCTGGCAGATAAAACAGCAGGTCATAGGGGATCTTAACAGGTATGTGAAAAGAAGGGACACAAGGACAACATTGTTAACACCCAATTTTCTGCCTGTTTTTTCTTACTGTTAATAAGCAGACAATGTTTAAGATTCATATTTTTGGCTTCATAGTTTTACAGAAGCAATCAGAAAGAAAAGTTCAACAGACATTTTATTCTTGATATTATGCTTATTAAAAAGAGTCTGGTCTCCATAACCCATATAGAAATGAATTTCAGTACCAAGTTCATTACTTTTTGTGATCTTGGACAAATCTGAGTCTCAGATTTTTCACCAAAAGCTAGTGAATAATAACATTTACCTCATATGGCCACTACACTGGTTTAGAAAGTGGTTGAAAGCACTAGAATGGAACCTAGAATGGAGCGAATACAATTTTTTTAAAGCATCAGGTTGATTCATAACATTTGTGTTTTCTTTAAAGGTAATTAACTAAATAGTAATTAAAGTTCAATAAGTGCTATGATAATTTAGATTCAAACTCACAACTGGCTCACCCTAAAGGAAGCTAGTGATGTTCAAAAGGAAAGCAAATGGATTAAGGAGCAATGGAGCATGGAGATAAAGAGCTGAAGAACCTTAAAGTGACTTGCCAGTGAGTTCCAAATTGAACTTGGCACTGTTGACTTTTTGACTGAATGTAATAGCATAGCATAGATATGTAAAATATCTAGAAGTCCTTAAACTTTTTTTTCTATTACAATACATATACAAAATATTTACATGCATGAATGAAATAATCCTATAAATTCACCAGATTATAAAATGAAGAGGCAAAAAGGACCACAAATTATGTCAATCTTTTGTTCTCTATCTCTTCCTTTTCCATCAAAGAAAATTCAGAGAAGTATACATGACAGAAAGTGGTTGTTATATGCACCGACTAAGGAGTACAGTTTCACAGTAACTTAACTGTAATTATTACAGTTATTTGATCAAACCCACAGTAGACTGTGAATACTACAGTTATGTACCACTACTTCAAGGACAGAAGGCATATTAAGTGTCATATAATTTTAAAATCTTACTCTGTGATTATTTCATTTTATCATTACTGTTTGTTATAATATATAGTGATTTTATTGCTTGCAGAATTATCACTCTGACTTTATTACATCTCATTTACCTGATACTATTCAGACTTCTGAGCTTTACTACCTGTTGAAAAGAATGGCATCTTGTGACAACTCCTTTGAATTATATATTCAATAAGAGTCTGAGGTACTTGTATCTTCACCTAGTTTGTATTACATTTTTATTTTATTTATTTACTAATTACTAAGAGTTTATTTTGCACATAAAAAGCATTCACAAACTGGGAGCTCTGAAAGCAACAGTGGAATGAGGCTCAGAGATGTATTGCTTTTTTGTTCTCTTTTTTAATTTAATTTAATTTTTAACATATATTTTTTATTGAAGAATAGTGGGTACACAATATTGTAGTGGTTTCAAGTATACAAAACAGATATTTGACAGTTATATACACTATTAAATGCTCACGCCAACTAGTGTAGTTACTATGTGTCAATACAGAATTATTATTGACTATATTCTCTGCACTCAACTTCATCCCCATGACTAATTTGTATCAGTTTTGTTATTTTGTTCTGTTTTTAGATTCCACATGTAAGTGAAATCATATGATTTTTGGTCTCCCTCTATTGGGGAAGGTCATCCTCTTCCACTGAGTGGGCAGCTTCAGGTCGGATGCACACGAAGAGGTGAGGAAGAAAAGGGCACCCGCCTAGCCAGCCAGGTCAGCCACAATCAACCCTGGTGATCAGTGGGGTGACAAATGCCGCAGCCAGATCACTCTCACATCCTGTATTGTATGTTTATTTAATTTGCATTTAACTCTTTTAATCTACCTTTTCAGGAGCAATGTTGAATTCCAGAACAAATTAAATTAAATGAACCCCACCCCCTGCCATATTGGTGCAATATATCTATGAACAATGTGAATCCTGCTGCTCCAAAGCTATGGGCTCTTGGTGGGATTAGAGAATATTTCTCCCCATAGTGATTATCTCTTACCTGAGAACTCTGCCAGTAAAAGTCAAGGAGAAGAGCGTCACTGGATCTCTTTTATCACTATCATCAACACCATTATGATGTGCTGAATCAGTTCCAATTTTGTCCTCTTTTAAAAGTCACTGACACAACAAAGAAATTGATGTTTTGATGAGCATATCATATCAGAGCTACCAAAGTGAGGAAAACACATTCCTAACATCATTTTTATAGAACAAGGAAATTTTTTAAAGAATTTTAAGTCATTGCCAAAGAGAATTCTATCAATCATTTGCTTAACCAATGCCATGTGTGAACATCAAGGCCTGCTTTTCAAGTTAATCAGTACTCATATATTTGATAGTCACTCAGCAAATATTTACTTATGCTTGCTGTGGGTCACACACTCTGCTGGACATTACTGCTGTGATGTCTTTGAGCTGAGAGAATTTCTCAAGTCAAATAATACCCAGGAGGCAGAGAAAAATTCATCATTTGAATACAAGAAATGAAGTTCATCTGAAAACCTTAATCTATTACCTTCAAATAAAGATTTTTTTAATGTGATTTTGCATACATATTCTTCTTTGGGAAAATACTTAAAAATTACATCCAAAGCTGGATGACTAGGCATGTTGGCATTTGATAGCCTCAGTGTGACAGCTGTACTCATGCCATGCTGCTTCTTTTGTATTTTAACATTTTACCATTTTCTTTTTCTGGCATATATGTATTCAAGAATAAGTTTTTAATGACTTGTTTATTTTTTTATTTGCTTTCTTTTTGGAAGGGGTGATAGCCATGTACACTTCTGGTGTTTTGCTTCAGGGAGGTGAAACTGGCTAACTGCTATTCTCAGAGGTTGCTTCCACTCAAACCCTGAGTATTGTGGGTAGGGAGCTGGACCAAGCATAATTCCTGCTGTAGCAATTTTCAGCAAATTGTTCTCCTAAAGAGAAATATATTACCTGAAGGCTGGAAATGTGATGATAAACCTGACCCTTTAGCTCTTCGATTAAAGGTCATTTTGGTTAAATGTAGGCAAATGGTGGTACAATGTGCCTTTTACTTGCTGTTTTTCACTTATATCTCCCCTCACACCTCATTATGCTAATGTAATGACTTATTTGACATAGTAGTTGCATCCATAATCTGGGAAATATATAATGGATTTGATTTTCAAGGTTATATTTTCAGAAAACTATTAATGTCCCTTTCAAAGTCATTGAGACTGAATTATGTTTCAGCAAAATATTAAGTACATTAAAGGTCTCTTTTAGATTTGAGTAAAGTCAATTGGCATTCCAGTTGCAACTATTTAACAGCTTTGAGTTCTGAATTGTTAAACTTATTATGAATTATCCATGTTAACCATTATCCTGAAAAATTAAATCTCTCTGACACATTCAAAGTTCATCAGAGACTGTCACCAAAATAACTATGGATTTTTTTTAAGCTGTCAGAGCTTTTCATTTTTAAATGTTCATTAGGTAATGATCCCTCAATATTCAGCAAATATTCTTACCTGAATTGAATAAGATTGACTATTGTTAAAAACTAACTTTTTAAATTTCCAGTAGCACATAAGTATTTGTGCATACCATCTCTCTCTGCATGCTTGTAACCAGAACTACTTAAATTTACATGCATAGTATTGAAAAATCACCAACAGCAGATGTTAATAGTGATTGGGCCTTTAATTAAGCACAAAACCTTCTCAGTTTGGGGATGGTCTGTTGCTCTTCAGCAACAAGAAGGCAAGGGAACAAGCAGGACCAGCCTGTTATCCCCGGGGCTGAGCAAGAGGGCAAGTGTCAGTGGCTTGGACACCCTCCCCTGAGATCCGCGGAAAAACAAAACCACACCAAGTCGGGAGATGTGTCAGCCTCAAGGGCACAGGAAAACTCAGCTTTATTCCATTAGAGGCTTAGTTATATAGGGGAAGATAAGGAAGTAACAGAAACCAATGGGAATTGATTATCTCATCTGTCACTAGGGTCTTTAGGCAGGTTTCAGGTTAGGTGGGAAGGCCAAGAGTGCGCGCGCGGGAAGCTAGTTAGGCCACGAACGCGGAAGTAACGAGGGAGGATGGAAACCTCCAGTCTGCGGCCGTCACAGGCCTAAAAGAGGCAAAAGGTCCCAACAATTCCCCCTTTTCGTTTTATAAATGCTCTGGGATGTCCCGGTGGTCAAGGCCCCTATCTTAGGTTGACCCCCTCTGGGGATCTTATCTGTCACTGGGTACCTTGCAGCTCTTCGGTTGTCCCAAGCTTACTCATCCTCCGTGGCCTCTCTTAGGTTGTCCCCACCTTGGAGATCTTACCCGTCATGGGTGCGCGGGGAGATAGTCAGGGGGAATTAACGGACACAGCCTCATCATAAGGTTCACAGTGATCGTAGGGGTCACTGGTTTCCGTGGCAACTCTCTGGTAATGTACCTGCACGCACATCAACTGAATTGATTCAATTATTTTTTGGACAAACTGGATAATCTTGTTAATAATGCAGGGCCAAAAAGTGAAAAGTAGGAACAAGGAAGGATAGGACCAAGGAAGGGCAGAGTATAGGGCAACCACCCATGTAACTCAGTCCAAAGAAAATTGGCTTGTATTTCTTTTTGGCATCTCTCGAGGTCTTCTTGAAGTTGCTTGACCTTATTTTGGACTATGCTGGAGCGGTTCGCATAAAAGCAGCACTCTTCCTATAAAAAGAGACATAAGCCTCCCATTTCAGCTGTGAGGAGATCAAGCCCCCTATGGTTCTGTAGGACTACTGTCGCGAGGGAATCCAATTGTGCTTGGAGGTCAAGAATTGTGCTGGCTACAGCTTATATATCATCGATCATCTGTTGAGAAAGAGCTTTATTATAATGCAGAGAGGTCCCCAATCCTGCTGCCCCAGTGGCAGCTCCGGTGGCCACCTCAAGGCCTATAAGCAGGGGGATAACTTGGATGGCCCTTCTTGATCTACCTCCAATGTGGTCTAAAGCAGGAATAGGGAGGCTCTGATTATTAGGGACCACTCCAATGTCAGGGACAATTACAGCTGGAGCACGAAGCCCCATCCAGTCTGTCGGGAGAAAGCCAAATGCGTCTTCCCCACAAATGAAGACTGTTCCATTAGGGGGACAGAGAAAGGTATTATTCACAGTAATATTTTGTTGGCAAAAAGAATAGTGGATTCGACCTACATCTATCCTACTAATATTATCAGTACGGGGGTCAGCTTTGAAGCATGGGCCTTTAGGGGAAAGAGTATCTAGATAGAAACTTGGGGGTAACAGCTGGCACTGGGGCTGGGTCTGTGACAGGTTAACAAGAAGAGCATTGGCCCGTAATGGTCCTGGCCTCAAGCACAGCCAGCAATCCTTAGCTAAATCGGGATTGGTTCTGTTGAGTAAGGTCAAAGCAGCCTGTATGATTGATTGTGTTTCAGGATCAAGAAGCAATTCTCCCCTGATCTCCAGGAGGCTAAGAGGGTGGTAAATCAGGGGATTTTGGTCTTCAATCAGCCTGTCTACCAGTTTTTTAAATTTTGTGCTGTCAAGCCTGATCTTGGACTCTGCGCTCATCAGAGGCACCTATAGGGGCAAATTTATTCCAGCAGATGTTCTCTCCCCTATTCTTTCGACAGTCAGCATATTCATCCTTGCCTTTTATCAGAGTTGCATACCAGTATGTTTTGTTCCGGTGAGTGCAGGGGATAACCTCCTGATACCATTGCGCATGAACAGAGGTAAGAAAAATGGTGCAAGGACACTCAGAGGGGGATTTCCCTTGGGCAGGTGAAGATATTTTGGGGCCTGGCCAACAATGGTGAGAGAGAACTCTCCCAGGCCATCCATTTTCTGTCCCTTGCATAAATGTAACTGCTCATTGCCCATTAGGGCAGGTTTTGATAGCAGTGTAACAGCGTGTGGGGGGAGGGGCCTTGGAGTGAGTGCAGGCTGTGCAGGGGTCTCTGATGATTTTTCGTAGCATGGCTCTTGCTTGACCGGGATCTCCAAATCCTGTCCTAGCTACTGGGAGATTTATTGCCATTAACAGGAAAACGAGCATCATTGGGTTCATTGCAGACCCTGAAAGAGAGAAAGAAGAGAGATATCCTCAGGAGGTGGGGGGCCTCTGGGTCATCATTGACATCAGTGAACTCCCCCTACTTAGGGGGGTAATACTTGAGATCCCTTGCGGGGACCCAGATCGGCCTTTTTTCATTGGTAGGAAAGACACAGCCGAATCCCCTTCCACCTGTAATGAGGGGGTCTGGGCCCCTCCATTCTCCAGTAAGGGGGTCCTTCCATCAGGCTCTAATCATCCAATAAGTAACAGGTGTTGTCCAGTGCTTTTGGAAGGGCGAGAAGTGTTCGCCTTTGGCAAAATTTAAAATATTTAGAGTAAATAATGCCATCTTTAGTTGATCATGGGAGGGAGTGACCTTTGAGGATATGATTGTGTTTTTCTATGATAGATTGTCCTTTAGGGTTATAAGGAATTCCAGTGGTATGAGAAATTTGCCATTTACTCAAGAATTCAGTAAAGATCTACTGATTAAAGCAGGGACCATTATCGGTTTTGATTTGACCTGGCAAGCCAAGAAAAGCAAAGAACTGGAGAAAATGGCTTATAGCATGTTTGGATTTTTCTCTTGTATGGGCTGTATCCCAACAAGCATGTGAGAAGGTATCAACTGTTAGGAATATGTATCTAAGCTTCCCAAAAGGGGCAAAATGTGTGACATCAGTCTGTCAAATGTTATTGGGCCTCAGGCTTTGAGGGTTCATTCAGCCCTTTTGAAGCGGAGGAACCTGTAGAAAGGGCTGTCATGATTTACATGTTCTAATGATCTTTTTTAAGTCTCTGATGGGGGCTTGGGGGAACCGATGGTGTAGTCCCCTCCAATTAGCATGTGTAAGTTGATGAAAAGAGGTGGCCTCCTGTACCATGTACGCTGAAGGTAGTTGGTCTGCAAGAGCATTGTCCCTCAACAAAAAGCTTGGCAAGTTTTGATGTCCCCTTAAATGTTGTACAAAAAGGGGAACTAGTCTCTTTTTTAACAAATTGCAAGCTTGAATCATGAAAGGAGTGATGGGATTATTGTCAAGTCTGATGTGTGCACCCACAAGGTTGGGCAGGAGATTGAAAACGTAAAGGCTATCAGAAAACAGATTAAGAGGGCTTTGGATCTCAGACAGAGCTAAAACAACAGTATAAAGCTCTTTAAACTGGGTGGAGCCCTGTACCTCATGAAAGAGGGTTATGGCTGGAGGGCACTCACTTGTGCCTGGGGGGAACATTACCATAGAGGCTCCCTGTTTACCCCATCAGTAAAAACAGAGGGAAAGAGGGGTCTGCCTCAGTGAGGAACATTTTTGGCGGCTGCCACGCCAACTGGCTGAAAGAACTCATCCACTTATAGGGACCATAGTGACAGTCCACTATCCCTGGAAAGCCTTCCATGGCCATTGCCAATCTGGAATTATTTCTCTGTAGCCATGAGAAATCATTGACCTGAAAAGGGACAATCAAAGAGTGGGGTTCACATCCAAAAAGGCCGACAGAAAAATATCGTCTCTTGACAATGCAGTCGGCCATTTGATCCACTATAGAGTACACTCGGGGTGCCCCTCCCACAGATAGATGTATCCAATGTATGGGATCTCCCCCTTGAGCCAAAAGGGCAGTGAGGAGGGTCTCTCCCACCATAATATAGAGGATCAGTGGCAAGTTTGTATTATATCTTTTTAAGGCAGCGTTATCAATGGCATGTTGAACTTTGGTCAATGTGTCTCTATGTATAGGGATTAAAGTCACTGCTGAGGCTAGGTTAAGGCCTTCTAATAGGTGGAAAAGAGGGATAAGATCAGCTGTGGTTATAGGAATCCAGGGCCTCATCCAATTTATTTCCCCCAGCAGTTTCTGGAGCTGTGGTAGTGTATACACATCCTGAATACATAACTGGGGCTTAACAGGGGAGACAACATCTAATGTTAAAGTATTCCCCAGAAATTTTAAAAGGAGCTATCTGTTGAACTTTATCTGGGGCAGTTTGAAAGTTGTAGTTTTTGAGCAGGGAAAGGCACCTTTTAAAGAGGCTAATTTGTGGGAACAAGTGGCCCCCAAGATAATATCATCCATATATATGTAAAAGAGTATGTCAGATTCCTCTCAGCTTGTTGCTGGCATTCCTCTTTATACAAAGCACACCACTTAATATAAAGGGGGCCAGGGAGAACTGCCCGGGCAAGAGCCCTCCAATCTGTGGTGAACAAGTCCCTGGAGGATGGTCTCAGTCCAAGGAGCATTGGAGCCATCCTCAAGAGAACGGCCTTCTTTAATTCCTTAAGGTCACCTGGCTCTTAAGAGTACCAGGGGGCAGGGCAGTTAGCTCCGGGATTAACATTGACCGGAAATAGCTGACATAGCCCTGGGTTAGGTTGTGGGTGGAACAATGGATTCTCTTGGGGTTGGCAGCCAATGGGAGAGCATGAGTCCTTATATGGCAGAGGAACCCTAACTCCTGCTGGTTGGTCTGGAGGAGGGGGGGCTGATGATTATTTGAAAGGGTTAGAAGAGGAACTAGTACCAGGAAGTGGTGGGTACAAAGGAGCTGTGGATTTGGGAAGCTAGGGGGTGGCATCAAAAGGGTGCCATTGCCACGATTCTCATCCGGCTCTTTATGGCTTTCTTGTCCTGCCGGCGTGGACTCAGCCTGAGGAAGGGGATCAGAATCTCCCCGGGAAGGGGCTCCCAACACAGTGGTTTCCCTGTCTATTAAGTTCTTGGCAGGTGGCTTCAATGGCCAAGGAAGGAACCAACTCTTAAGGGCTGCTAAAGTGGGGAAGGTCCCCAGAGGGGGGATATCACCCCGATTAACTTGGGCTTTGCTTACGCATTGCTCCACCCTGTCCCAAGTTTCCCAGTCAAACGAATTACTTGCAGGCAGCCATGGGGTGACCTTAACTAAGGTCTCCCAGGTTTTTATAGCTTGGCTGTCAGAGAACTCTAGGCCTCTACTTCGGAAGAGGACCCTAAGGGATTCAAGAGAGGGATCAGGCTTGGGAGAAGAATGTCCCATATTTGATGGGATTATACTTACCCGTAGTCTGATTAGCTCATCAGCGAAGTTCCTTGTTCCTCACACGGGGCACCAGTTGTTGCTCTTCAGCAACAAGAAGGCAGGGGGACAAGCAGGACCAGCCTGTTATCCCTGGGGCTGAGTGAGAGGGCAAGTGTCGGTGGCTTGGAAACCCTCCCCTGAGATCCGGGGAAAAACAAAACCACACCAAGCCGGGAGATGTGTCAACCTCAAGGGTGCAGCAAAACTCAGCTTTATTCCATCAGAGGCTTAGTTATATAGGGGAAGATAAGGAAGTAACAGAAACCAATGGGAATTGATTATCTCATCTGTCACTAAAGTCTTTAGGCAGGTGTCGGGTTAGGTGGGGAGGCAGAGTTAGGGCCAAGAGTGTGCGGCGGGAGGCTAGTTAGGCCATGAATGCAGAAGTAATGAGAGAGGATGGAAACCTCCAGTCTGCAGCCGTCACAGGCCTAAAAGAGGCAAAAGGTCCCAACAATGGTCCTCATCAATAAGCTGGCCAAAGGCTCAGGACAGAACACCTGTCATTTGGAAAAAGTATTTACTAATAGTCTTCACAAGACAGTCTCAGTGATTCCTAAACTGTAAGGAGCCTATTAGGATCAATGGGTCCATATCCTTTCCTCCGTACAGAGATTCAGGTCTCTTTATTATAGTTGTTCTGCTGCTGATCCTAGGAAATGAAATACCTTTGGGATATGTCAAAATATGTAGTGGGTAGGGATGGGGGTAAATAATATATGTATTTTTGTCATAACTCTTTAAGCTTTTGTGTTATTCTTGATTCTTTACAAATTTCAGACTTCTCCCATTTAGAACTTTATTGTCTAAATGATAACACCAAACAAAAAAGAAAGTGTATTTTAGTGCCAAGAAGATGGCATTCATCTGGAAAGGAGGGTTAAAAAGTCTTTATCAGAAGATGGTGGTGGTGAAGTAAACGTCGGTGAGGTTGTGTATTCCTTATTATGTGTCCTTCTAACTCAATGAGATTATTCCATCACTTCAAAAGTTGTGGAGGTATGGGAACTCTGTTTTGCTAAGTTGTCAAGGCTCAGGCTCACTGAACTTGTTACTTCCCTATCCCTGGTAGGTTGGGCTCATGCCCATTTCCAAGATGGCTCATTACCATACACATTCCAGCTAGTGGGAATAGGGGATGAGCTGAAGTGAAGGGCAGTCCTTTCCCTTTATGGGAAGGAACTATAAGTTGTATGCAGCACTTCCCTCACATCTAATTGGCCACACCTTGGACATGTGACCACTGTTAGTTGTAGTAGAATCTGAGAAATCTGGTCTTTATTTTGGGTGTCTATATACTTAGCCGAAATATGCTCCTGCAACTAAGACAGACAATTAAAAAAAGAAAAAAAAAGCACAATAAAATAGATATGCTGAATAATTAGAGTATCAGCACAAGCAGTTAAAACAGAAAGACAGGGGTAGAAATAACCTGGCCCGGCCAGCCCATGAGAGAAAGAAGGGGAACATCCAGAAGGTTGTTTACACATATGAGGAACAGGGCAATAGAATTACTAGTCATAACTTTTTTATTTGAAAAAAACCCAAACCAACTCTAATTATCCAAGTGGAAGGGATTGTATAGTTAGTACCAACAAAAAAGCTGGAGAAAATGGCCAGTTCAGATAGACTGAACAGCTTAGTATACACCAGATCATTACCCAGGACCAAGGTAGTTATAAAGCCATCACCACATGAAGGTGCCCTTCACGGCCAGACACAGGCCGCTAGGCTGCTGGGTTCTCGCCTCTAGTGTCACTACTGCATCAAAAACATCTAACCATCCCTTTTTCTCTATATTGCTCTGAGCAAGAGCATACAGTTGACTGAGTATCTGAACACACTGAGCATCTGATCATGCTCTATGTACCAGGCTACTGAGAATTAGCAGCCTCCTTTCAGCTTCTTCAGTGTTTGATTATAATTCATCAAATGCATGACACACACAAACACTCATATTTTATTTTTATTTAAATTTTATTTTCTGCTATCAAGAATGCTACTTCCTGTGCAATATTTTACTTTCATAGTGCAATGCTGAGTTGCCCTGACCCAATTCAGGGACCTCCCACTTACCAGCTATTTTGTTACCTATGGAAAGCAAAAGAAATTGAGAATTTTTTCCCAGCTCAAAATTCTACATCTATAGCAAGTAGAATTTAATTCTTTTCCACCTTCTCTCTGGGTATTTCCAGTATCTTCCAATGGACCAAAACCATATTTATACATCTTCTTGCAGATGTTGCAAGTCAGTCCTAAATTCCCTTAACTTCAAAGTCTTACATTATAAACAATGATTTCACTAAAATTATTTAAGTTAGATCTCTTAGCAAGGTGTAGTAGTTAACCTGTCCAAGACAAGGTAATACAGAAGGAGTAGGGCCAATGAAGCTTCACTGCGTACCCACTTCACCACATTCCCCTCACATACACAATGCTCATATATTCTCAGGAGCCCCTAAATCCTCTTAGGAGTACGAAGATCTAATGATGGTTTGAGAGAAAAATCATAATACCTGCTCTCTTTAGCTGGAAAAAGTTTCTTAATAAGTGAATAGGAAATATCAGTGGAAAATAACATTTAAAAATATACACATAATTACAATAAATAGATGATCACACTTCCACTAACATTAACTATATGAAAACAAATTTAGTCAAATAAAAAAAAACATTAATTTTTCTTCAATAACTCCCCAAACCACTTTCCTCAATGCCAATGCATCAGATGAAGTTTTAAAATTTTTTGATAAATTTACCAAAGAATTTCTATTTTTCCAGAAAATTTTCTTTTTTGAGAGGACATCTCTCATATTTATTGATCATATGGTTGTTAACAACAATAAAATTCTGCATAGGGGACTCAATGCACAATCAATAATCAACCCCAAGCCTAATTATCAACAGTCTCCAGTCTTCTGAAGCATAACAAACAAGTTTTTACATGGTGAACAAGTTCTTACATAGTGAATAAGTTCTTACATGGTGAACAGTGCAAGGGCAGTCATCACAGAAACTTTCGGTTTTGATCACGCATCATGAACTATAAACAATCAGGTCAAATATGATTATTCATTTGATTTTTATAGTTGATTTATATGTGGATCCCACATTTCTCCCTTATTATTATTATTATTTTTAATAAAATGCTGAAGTGGTACGTAGATGCAAGATAAAGGTAGAAAACATAGTTTGGTGCTGTAAGAGGGCAAATGTAGATGATCAGGTGTGTGCATATAGACTAAGTATTAATCCAAGCTAGACAAGGGCAACAAAACATCCCGGATGCAGAAGATTTCTCTCAAAACAGGGGGTTGAGGTTCTAAGCCTCACCTCTGTTGATCCCCAATTTCTCACCTGATGGCCCCCCTGTGACTGTGCCTATCTGAGATTGTTCCTTCCTTGAGGAATCTTACCCATCTCTGGCTAACCAGTCACCTTCCGGGGCCATACAGGGAAATGTAAAGTTGGTAAGTGAGAGAGAAGCAATTTTCTTTGAAAAGGTTAGCTTTTTACTTTTTTGCAGATTTATGCCCTGTGGCTTCTATGCCCAGCATTTGTCTTGAGGTATCTTTACCACTTGGAAGAATTATGATACTCGGTAATTTTCGTTATGAGGCATGAATTCTTCTCAAGGGTTGTAATTAGGAAGGAAGAAGAAAAGCTATAGAAGCAGCAGATGGGAGAAAACATGGGAAGATTGATTATTTCTTTGACATATCTTCTTTTAGTGTAACATAAGCATGTATAGGTTTTAAACTACTAATTAAATTGCATGCACACATTAACATAATAGGAATACAGCTACATAACCAAAGGAGACCTACAATTACCAGCCATCTCCAGTGAAGCCAAGAAAACCAGTTAGGCACCCTAGGCATTTGTGAAAAATTGTCTATGATATGATAGATATTGTCCAACTGTACTTGAACAGTCTGAGAGAAATCAGACAAATTAAAACAACCCATTCCTGGGAACTGTTCACATCCCATATGTTCTTTTAACTGTAGATAGTCTGTAGTCGTAAGATTTTGGAGTGCAACAACTTGTACTTCTCCTAATTCTTGGTTGAGTTCAACAGTATAGATCCAGTCAAATTTATTGTTTTACTGAAAGCACAGGACAGCTTAGATATCTCCTTCTTCATTCCAATGGCAAGTCCAGGAACCAGTGAGATGAATGCAGCTACAACTGCAACAGCACCAAGATCTTCGTTGAAGTTTCTTGACGATCATCTTCTGGAATGACTCTCCCAGAGAATTGTTGATGTTGGAAGTTCTTCATATCGTATCTTAATTTGTTTTCTGGGTAGCCAAATTAGGCTTTGATCCTCTGTATAAACACAAACAAACCCTTTGCCCACACTTTGATATGCACTTATTGGAGATCACCACACAAGAAATGCTTTTTTTTTAAGAGAAAGTATTATTATCAGAAAAATATACTTCCATAGCTGATCATCTGACATCCTTTAAATGATCAAAACTAAGGATATTTAAAGCAGGCATTAATCGGTGATTTGCAGTTAGTTTTATCCTATCAGGGAGTAATCCCCCTTTTCTTTTTTTATCATTAATCTACAATTACATGAAGAATATTATGTTTAATTATGTTTACTAGGCTCCCCCCTATGACAGGTCCCCCCCACAAATCCCTTTACAGTCACTGTCCATCAGCATAGCAAAATGTTGTAGAATCACTACTTGTCTTCTCTGTGTTGTACAGCTCTCCCCTTTCTCCCACCCTCCCATTATGAATGCTGATCATAATACCCCCTTTATTCGTTGCCCCACTTATCCCTCACTACTCACCCATCCTCCCCAGTCACTTTCTCCTTTGGTACCTGTTAGTCCATTCTTGGGTTCTGTGATTCTGCTGCTGTTTTGTTCCTACAGTTGTTCCTTTGTTCTTATACTCCACAGATAAGTGAAATCATTTGGTATTTCTCTTTCTCCACTTGGCTTATTTCACTGAGCATAATACCCTCTAGCTCCATCCATGTTGTTGTAAATGCTGGGATTTGTTTTCTTCTTATGGCTGAGTAATATTCCATTGTGTATATGTACTACATATTCTTTATCCACTCATCTACTGATGTACACTTAGGTTGCTTCCAATTCTTGGCTATTGTAAATAGTGCTGCGATAAACATAGGGGTGCATCTGTCTTTTTCAAAATGGTAAGTCTATTTTGAGTATTTTGAGGAACCTCCATACTGCTTTCCACAATGGTTGAACTAATTTACATTCCCACCAGCAGTGTAGGTAGGAGTGTTCCCCTTTCTCCACAACCTCACCAACATTTGTTGTTGTTTGTCTTTTGGATGGTAGCCATCCTTACTGGTGTGAGGTAATACCTCATTGTGGTTTTAATTTGCATTTCTCTGATAATTAGCAATGGGGAGCATCTTTTCATGTGTCTGTTGGCCATCTGTATTTCTTTTTTGGAGAACTGTCTGTTCAGTTCCTCTGCCCATTTTTAATTGGATTATTTGTTTTATCTTTGTTGAGGTGTGTGAGCTATTTATATATTTTGGATGTCAAGCCTTTATCAGATCTGTCATTTACAAATATATTCTCCCAAACTTTAGGGTACCTTTTTGTTCTATTGATGGTGTCTTTTGCTGTACAGAAGCTTTTCAGCTTAATATAGTCCCACTTGTTCATTTTTGCTATTGTTTTCCTTGCCTGGGAAGATATGTTCAAGAAAAGGTCACTCATGTTTATGTCTAAGAGATTTTTGCCTATGTTTTTTTCTAAGAGTTTTATGGTTTCATGACATACATTCAGGTCTTTGATCCATTTTGAGTTTACTTTTGTGTATGGGGTTAGACAGTGGTCCAGTTTCATTCTCCTACATGTAGCTGTCCAGTTTTGCCAGCACCATCTGTTGAAGAGACTGTCATTTCGCCATTGTATGTCCATGGCTCCTTTATCAAATATTAATTGACCATATATGTTTAGGTTAATGTCTGGAGTCTCTAGTCTGTTCCACTGGTCTGTGGCTCTGTTCTTGTGCCAGTACCAAATTGTCTTGATTACTATGGCTTTGTAGTAGAGCTTGAAGTTGGGGAGTGAGATCCCCCCTACTTTATTCTTCTTTCTCAGGATTGCTTTGGCTATTCGGGGTCTTTGATGTTTCCATATGAATTTTTGAACTATTTTTTCTAGTTTGTTGAAGAATGTTGCTGGTAATTTGATAGGGATTGCATCAAATCTGTATATTGCTTTGGGCAGGATGGTCATTTTGACGATATTAATTCTTCCTAGCCATGAGCATGGGATGAGTTTCCATTTGCTAGTGTCCCCTTTAATTTCTCTAAAGAGTATCTTGTAGTTTTCAGGGTGTAGGTCTTTCAGTTCTTTGGTTAGGTTTATTCCTAGGTATTTTACTCTTTTTGATGCAATTATTAATGGAGTTGTTTTCCTGATTTCTCTTTCTATTGGTTCATTGTTAGTGTATAGGAAAGCCACAGAATTCTGTGTTTTGGTTTTGTATCCTGCAACTTTGCTGTATTCCGATATCAGTTCTAGTATTTTTGGAGTGAAGTCTTTAGGGTTTTTTATGTGCAATATCATGTCATCTGCAAATACTGATAGTTTAAATTCTTCTTTACCAATCTGGATTCCCTGTATTTCTTTGTTTTGTCTGATTGCCGTGACTAGGACCTCCAGTAATATGTTAAATAACTGGGGAGAGTGGACATCCCCATCTTGTTCCCAATCTCAGAGGAAAAGCTTTCAGCTTCTCGCTGTTCAGTATAATGTTGGCTCTGGGTTTATCATATATGGTCTTTATTATGTTGAGGTTCTTGCCCTGTATTCCCATTTTGCTGAGAGTTTTTATCATGAATGGATGTTGAATTTTGTCAAATGCTTTTTCAGCATCTATGGAGATGATCATATGGTTTTTGTCTTTCTTTTTGTTGATGTGGTGGATGATGTTGATGGATTTTCGAATGTTGTACCATCCTTGCATCCCTGGGATGAATCCCACTTGGTCATGGTGTATCATCCTTTTGATATATTTTTGTAATCAGTTTGCTAATATTTTTATATCTACATTGAGTATTTTTATATCTACATTCATCAGGGATATTGGTCTGTAATTTCTTTTTGGTGGGGTCTTTGCCTGGTTTTGGTATTAGGGTGATGTTGGCTTCATAGAATGAGTTTGGGAGTATTCCCTCCTCTTCTATTTTTTGGAAAACTTCAAGGAGAATGAGTATTATTTCTTCTCTGTGTGTCTGATAAAATTCCAAGGTAAATCTGTCTGGCCCGGGGGTTTTGTTCTTGGGTAGTTTTTTGATTACCATTTCAATTTCTTTGCTTGTGATTGGTTTGTTTAACTTTTGTGTTTCTTCCTTTCTCAGTCTTGGAAGGTTGTATTTTTCTAGGAAGTTGTCCATTTCTTCTAGGTTTTCCAGCTTGTTGGCATATAGGTTGTCATAGTAGTCTTTAATAATTCTTTGTATTTCTGTGGAGTCTGTCATGATTTTTCCATTCTCATTTCTGATTCTGTTGATTTGTGTTGATTCTCTTTTTCTCTTAATAAGTTTGGGTAGAGGCTTATCTATTTTGTTTATTTTCTCAAAGAACCAGCTCTTGGTTTCATTGATTTTTGCTATTGTTTTATTCTTCTCAATTTTATTTATTTCTTCTCTGATCTTTATTATGTCCCTCCTTCTGCTGACTTTATGCCTCATTTGTCCTTCTTTTTCAAGTTTCGATAATTGTCATGTTAGACTATTCATTTGGGATTGTTCTTCCTTCTTCAAGTGTGCCTGGATTGCTGTATACTTTCCTCTTAAGACTGCTGTTACTTCGTCCCACAGAAGTTGGTTCTTCATGTTGTTGTTGTCATTTGTTTCCCTATATTCCTTGAATTCTATTTTAATTTGTTTGTTGATCCATTGATTATTTAGGAGCATGTTGTTAAGCCTCCATGTGTTTGTGAGCCTTTTTGCTTTCTTTGTAGAATTTATTTCTAGTTTTATACCTTTGTGGTCTGAAAAATTGGTTGGTAGAATTTCAATATTTTGGATTTTGCTGAGGCTCGTTTTGTGGGCTAGTATGTGGTCTATTCTGGAGAATGTTCCATGTGCACTTGAGAAGAATGTATATCCTGTTGCTTTTGGATGTAGAGTTCTATAGATGTCTATTAGGTCCATCTGTTCTAGTGTGTTTTTCAGTGCCTCCATGTCCTTACTTATTTTCTGTCTGGTGGATCTATCCTTTGGGGTGAGTGGTGTGTTGATGTCTCCTAAAATGAATGCATTGGATTCTATTTCCCCCTTTAGTTCTGTTAGTATTTGTTTCTCATATGCTAGTGCTCCTGTGTTGGGTGCATATAGATTTAGAATGGTTATATCCTCTTGTTGGACTGAGCCCTTTATCATTATGTAATGTCCTTCTGTATCTCTTGTTACTTTGTTTTTTTTGAAGTCCATTTTGTCTGATATTAGTACAGCAACCTCTGCTTTCTTTGGTCTGTTGTTTTCCTGAAATATGTTTTTCCATCCCTTGAATTTTAGTCTGTGTATGTCTTTGGGTTTGAGGTGAGTTTCTTGTAAGCAGCATATAGATGGGTCTTGCTTTTTTATCCATTCTATTACTCTGTGTCTTTTGATTGATGCATTCAGTCTATTTACATTTAGGGTGACTATTGAAAGATATGCACTTATTGCTATTGTATGCTTTAGATTCATGGTTACCAAAGGTTCAAGGTTAACCTCTTTAGTATCTTACTGTCTAACTTAGCTCGCTTATTGAGCTGTTATATACACTGTCTGGAGATTCTTTTCTTCTCTCCCTTCTTATTACTCCTCCTCCACTCTTTATATGTTTTTTGTTTTATTCTGTGCTCTTTCGTGTTTCCTTTAACTGCTTTTAGTGGGTAGTTGATTTTATTTTTTTGCCTTTAGTTAGTATTTGGTTGGTCTGCTTTCTTTGCTGTGATTTTATTTTCTCTGGTGACATCTGTTTACTTTTAGGAGTGCTCCCGTCTAGAACAGTCCCTCTAAAATACCCTGTAGAGGTAGTTCGTGGGAGGCAAATACCCTCAACTTTTGCTTGTCTGGCAATTGTTTAATCTCTCCTTCATATTTAAATGATAATCATGCTGGATGCAGTATCCTTGTTTCAAGGCCCTTCTATTTCATTGCATTAAATATCTCATGCCATTCTCTTCTGGCCTGTAATGTTTCTGTTGAGAAGTCTGATGATAGCCTGATGGGTTTTCCTTTATAGGTGACCTTTTTCTCTCTAGCTGCCTTTAAAACTCTTTCCTTGTCCTTGATCTTAGCCATTTTAATTATTATGTGTCTTGGTGTTGTCCTTCTTGGGTCCTTTCTGTTGGGAGTTCTGTGTATTTCCGTGGTCTGTTAAATTATTTCCTCCCCCAGTTTGGGGAAGTTTTCAGCAGTTATTTCTTCAAGGACACTTTCTATCCCTTTTTCTCTTCTTCTTCTGGTACCCCTGTAATGTGGACATTGTTCCTTTTGGATTGGTCACACAGTTCTCTTCATATTGTTTCATTCCTGGAGATCTTTTTATCTCTATGTCATCTTCTATGCATTCCTGTTTTCTGGTTTCTATTCCATCAATGGCCTCTTTCATCTTATCCATTCTGCTCATAAATCCTTCCAGAGTTTGTTTCACTTGTGTAATCTCCTTCTGGGTGTCTGTAATCTCCCTACTGACTTCATCCCTTAGTTCTTGTATAGTTCTCTGCATCTCCGTCATCATGTTTATGATTTTTATTTTGAATTCTTTTTCAGAAAGACTGGTTAGGTCTGTCTCTTCTCAGGTATTGATTCTGTGATCTTTGTCTGCCTGTAATTTTGCCTTTTCATGGTGATAGAGATAGTTTGCAGAGCTGGCACAATGATGGCTGGAAGAACTCTCCTTCTTGTTGGGTTGTGGCCTTCCTCTCCTGGGAGAACAGCCACCTCTAGTGGCTTGTGCTGGGCAGCTGGGCGCAGATAGAGCTTTTCATTCCTGCCCGGCTGCTATGAAGTTTATCTCCACTTTTGCTTTGTGTGTGGCTTGCCTTGGGCTTCTGCTCCGAGATGGTGGATCCCTGTTGGAGGGGGAGTGGCCGGGAGGCTATTTATCTCTCTGAGGGGCCTCTGTGCTCCCTGCTGCCTAGGGGGTTAGAGTGCCCAGAGTTCCCCCAATTCCCTGCCACTGGACTAATTGTCCCGGGATGGTTCCTTCAAGTTTTGGGGTCCCTGTCCCTTTAAGACTTCCAAAAAGCACTCGCAAAAAAAATAATAATAATTAAAAATTAAAACAATTAATTAATTAAAAAAAAAAGATGCTCGCTTTTCTTTGTCTTCGGGCGCCAGCCTCAGGGACCCGCTCACAGGCCTTGCTGTCCTGTTTCCCTAGTATCTAAGACCCCATGCATGCACTGTGTCTGTGCTCTGGTGCGGATGGCTGGGGCTGGGTGTTCAGCAGTCCTGGGCTCCCTCTCCCTCCCCTCTCTGACTCCTCTCCTCTTGCCAGGAGCTGGGGAGAGGGGCACTCGGGTCCTGCTGGGCTGGGGCTTGTATCTTATCCCCTTCATGAGGTGCTGGGTTCTCATGGGTGTGGCTGTGGTCTGGATGTTGTCCTGTGTCCTCTGGTCTCTATTCTAGGAAGAGTTGTCTTTGTTATATTTTCATAAATATATGTGGTTTTGGGAGATTTCCGCTATTCTACTCACGCCACCATCTTGGCTCCACCTCGTCGAGATAATTTTATACAATTAGAACATGCAAATATATAAACATAGAAATTAGGAGTAATAAAAATCATCTAAATATTAATTTAAAACCATGTGAAACACATCATGAAAGACACAGAAATAATGGCTTAAGCAAATGCTTACTTCTAAAATTAGTCTGTCAAATCCCCTCCTGGGAATGATGACTTAAGCCAGAATGAAGGAAAAATCAGTGAAGCAGAAAAATGGAGTTGAGCCATTCTATCAACTGACAGCATTATGATTAAATTTGACATACAGTAATCTAGAAATCAAAACTGCAAACTAGTTAGCACCAAAACAAGTTTTATAAATTTAGAACGATCAACCTTGAAGATAAAGTCATGTTGATAAATTGAGCATATACACTGAGAGGAATAAAAGGTGTTTCAACTTAAAAGGAAAAAGTTATTTCTTTCTATAAGAGTTAAGATTAAGAAGAAAACTATAACATAATGTGTAAATGTGTTATTGTGCTGTATTTGCTTTAGATTTTGGCTCAGCTAGGAAGGTGTATAAGAAAAATTGAATAAAATAATGCATTCTATGAAATAAAACAGAAACACAAGACATAAAAGAATAAGAGCTTATCTTTGGGTTCAAATAAAAAAAACTTTGCAATTGTAAATAGTTAATAAAGAACAATTGAAATAATTGAAATATATAAAACCTATCTCACAGTGAAATTAAATCCATTTTCTTCAAGAACAAGGGATCAATAAAGAAAGAAATTAAACCATTCTAAGTTGAAGTGGGAAATTAAGTTACGGAGGGCAGCAAATGAAAAGAGGTGATGGATTACTACTTTCATTACCTTTGGGAAAAGGGATATTAAAGCCATATCATTGATGCAATTTTGTGCTTGTGGTGCTTCATATGACCCAAAGAATGTCTAATGAGGTAGAATTATTTTTGCCAAAATATCCTATGTCATATATGAACAAATTATTATAACACCTAAAACATTTTTCTAAAGCATCATGCTGTTTAATTCTTAAGTGGGGGAAATAGAATAATAAGAAGAAGGAATTATTTCTGAACAAAAGTTAAATTGGTAAATATTTTAATTTACTTTCAACAAGTATGTGGTAAGGGATCTAAGATAGTAAAAATCCTATAACTATGTTTCCTCATAGTTTTGTGGTTAACAAATAAAGCACTTCATACATGTAACAATAATGATAATAATAATGAACAATAATAACAACCACATTAATAATAGTAACAGAAACTTGAAAGATGACAGTCAATATGATATAATTATGACTGACAGACCTAGGAAATGGGTTATGCTTTTGTCCCACTATTATATATTCCAAAGTTTGTGGATAATTCACTTAACTCTATCAAACCTTAGACTTTTTATTTCTTAAATGAGTGTGGTATATATAGTAGCTGTTCTTGCTCTACTTTGCCTCTTAGCCCTGAGGCAAGACACAGATACCCACTCTTCATCAGTGAAATTTGATTATATTATGTTGGATACTTTGAGTTGCAAGTAATCAAAGCAACATAGTCAACCTCAAACAGTGTAAGTTTTTGTTAAGGATGCATAAGGAAAGCAGTATCTAATGGTATCCAAAGAATGAGACATAGTTTTGGAAGCTAGCAGATATGTCAAGGCACAGTTTGCTCAAAATGTATCTATCAGCAATACTGGGGCTCTTTCATCATGACCTAATGTGGCCTGGTATCTGATCTGATGTGAAAAATATAGTCCACTATAACTGAATAACCACATTAGGTGCTTACACATTCATGATATTATGATCTCACTTCTAGCCTCTGCCATGAAGAACTTCTCCATGCAGGGTAAAGCTATTCCATTATTACCAGCAGATTGAATGGGGCCCTGGCAATTATCTTTATAAACTCTTCAATCTGGAACTAACTCAGTTTCTTTTTTTGCCCAGATCAGAGTGCCTGTATGCTACCAACAATGACTTTTCCCACCACATTTCTGATAGAAAATAAATGAAAAGTTAGCTAGCCAAATAAGATTCTGATATTTTTAATCAATTCTTCAAATAATGTACTTATAACCTTAAATGCTTTGTTTTCCAAATTACAATGGATAATGGAGGCCTAGGCCAAACTGAAACTTCACAGTCTTTCCAGAACTGACTCTTTGAGTCCATAAACCCAAGTAACTGCATACAAGCATCATGGGGTCACATCTTGAAAAGTACTATTAATACTAATGAATTTCATGTAGTCCTTGTAAGACATCATGTTCTCTTATGTCTCCATGCATTCCTATTATTTTCTTCTGTACTCTCCCACCACTTCACTTATCAAATCATTCCTCGACCCTAAATTCTCAGTTAAAGGTCCATCTATATTTTGAGACTCCTTTATTCTTCCAATAAATACAGGTGTTCTATTGACCAGGCAGATATCATATGTATTCACTTAATTAATTATACTGATTTCTTATCTTCTAACTGTATCCCAAGTTCTGTATTTCCAGAATCTAGCCTTTCAATCTTCTTATACTTCTGCAGCCACCACAATGAGTAGCTTAGAGTAGTGTTTGTTCCTCAGGATATTTGTGGAAGTATTTCTATTTCCAGATCCATAAGGGAGACTACCGTGTGCATGAAAGGAGGTAACTCACCTGCTTGTAGTTCCATCTATAACCAGCAAGTGAGATTAATATTAAAACAATTATGTTTGTTTAAGTTGCGTATTTATGATTTTATATCATTTTTAAAGTATATTGATTGTTGATCCTCTACTACTTTTTGAAGTCATGAAAATAAGAGAACTTCATGTATTTTGATTCAGGATTTCATTAAATTAGTGAGCAAAGGAAACTGACTACATCAATCAGCCAATGGATATTGAGGACCTACATTGTAAATGGCAGTAGTAGATAAAAAATTACAAATTACATGATATAATACACAACTTTTAAGTTTTATGAATATTTAAATCATCAACACTTGAAATAGAAATAATATGAGATTAATGATATTAATATGGTTTGAAATAAAATGAGAAGAATTAGCACTGAAAGGAGGCTGCAGAACTTCAAAAATAAGTCTAATGCTCTTCTGGAGAAATAGAAAGAGGCATAATATGGTGCTTTTATTATTCTTGTAGACACTTGTACCTTAAGCAAAACAGAAGATACAATTTTTTTCTCAATAAATGAGGATTAGTTAGTTCATTGGAAAGTATGGATCACCTTGTTAAAAGAGGAAATATTCCCTTTTAAGTGGATTTAAATTATACAGCTATTCCAAAAGTAGTGCTTGCTTGGGGACTACACATCCTTAATTTAATAGAACAACCAGCTAAAGAATCAATTTTCCCTAAATACATACTGATAGTACTCACAAAAATGAGATCCAGCAAGATGTCATGTCTGCCCTTACCCAAGAGCCAGTCACTAGAATCTGGCTACTATACTCTGCTCTCTGGTGCTACTCATCATTGGTTGTCCAGGTGATTTATGAAAGAAACCTCTTCAGGCTCAATCAGAAAATACCAGGAGGCTTGAATGGATTCAGCAAGTAAGTCGCTCCATGTTGGCCAGGTTGATGGCTGTATCATTTTCCCATGGTGTTAGGAAGGTAAATACTTTCAGGAAGAGAACTGATGAAGGAAGGAGGTTTCCTTAAGGAAGGAGACAGGAAACTGAGGGCTGGCATGTCTCATTAAGAGCACGGGCACCAGGGAGAGAGCACTGGGGTAGGAGGAGAGCCAGCCTGTGGAGGGACAGAAGTAGGGAGGAGGTGACCTCATTGCTAAGGAAAGACTCCAAGGCACATAGACTGAAGATGGACTGAATGTTTAACACCAAAAAGCAGGAAGATACTGTTCTTTGAAAGAGGAAGAAAGTCTTAATCTTTGTATTTAAGAAAAAGTACATCAGCAATTTTCAAATGAGAAATGAAAAATTTTCAGATTAAACCTTTAATTTCAGAAAAGAGCTTGTTTTCTTTTTCTTTTTCTTTTTTTTTAAGAATGAAATAGTTTGAAGAGGCAGCCAAAAGAAGGTGGTTGATGAGTTGGTCCTGAAGTATGTGCAATGATCTATCTAATCTGTACCAGATCTCGTAAGTATCCTACATGGTAGGGCTCAATTGTTTAGCCACTCAGAAAATTTGAAAAGTTCTAGCTAGAGCTGAAACATGAGATTCTGGCTTATGTGATAGCATGAAACTTAATGCACAGCCACATAGCATTTAAAGCTTGAATAAAAGAGATGCCCATCAGCAGCAGAGGGATAAATAAACTGCAGGATGTTCACACGACTAACAGTAGTTGCACCATGAGTAGGCTGTAAGAAGAATGAACAAGCTACAGTGACATATAAGTGCATGGATGCCTCTAACAAACCAACCAAATTCTGACAGACAGAAAAAAAGTACATACTGTGTGACTGCATTTATGTAACAACAAACCGGACAAAACTAACCTATGGTGTTGAGTCAGGATAATTCTTAACCCTGGAGACTGGGCAAAATTGTGTCTGAAAGGAGACCATAAGAGTATCTGAGGATATTATTCTATGTGTCTGAGATAATATTCTAAGAGTGTCTGAGATAATATTCTCTCTTTGATCTAGGTTGTGGATACATGTATGCTCAAATTATAAAAATCCATTGAGTTGTACACTGATGACTGTGTGTGTGTTATGCATCAGTGAAACAAGTTTTAAGAATTCTATATAAAATCTTGAGCCCAGAAGAGTTAAGCCTAAGTTTGTATCTTATCATTTTAAGTAGCTCTACAAATAAATGCATTTCTCCTTGGTAGACTTTAAACTGATAATGAAGGGTAAAAAATACACTTAGAGAAAGAGAAATAGATACTGCAACAATTAGAAATCTAATTAGCTCTGTGTTTTAATACAATTGGATGCAATTATCTGTACCCTCAGACACAAACATTATTCTTTCTGTCAGATAACTGACATTTTAAAATGTTAAACTTATATGGGAGAAAAAGATACACCTAATTCAAAATTCCTATTTTTTACCTATTTATTAATATAGACTCTTGTTAAATGAATTCAGATTCCTCTGAAAAATGCTATTCTGTAGTATTTTTCAACATCAGAAAAAAGTTGATAGTATTATTCACACATTGACTAGGCAGAAACTGGAAAGCAAATACATAAAATGAATTCCTAGCAAATAAGATTTGAAATAACACCTTTATATGTTCCTTTTATCTTAATCTGAGAATGTGTTCTTATAAGAATGTCTCCACATTGTGTTTCATGCTTTGCCCAAAGATGAGATCGCTAATCGGGCATGCATGCTGTTGTGGTTTATATATGCAGTTTGATTGAACCACTCAAGCAAATTCAAGGGAATCAGTGCACTTAAGCAAACTTCCTCCTCTTAAACACCCTGTGGCTGATAACGTTTCAGTTAATCTCATTGCACTGGGTAAAAGAGCTCTCTCTTAAAAATACCTCAAGAAAATTATCTTAAAATGGCAAGTGTTTAAAGAAAAACCTATGGACTGGAATTTCAATAGGAAATAGGATGGAATGAAGCAACTTTAAGGACCAGTCATTCTCTATCTTTTGAGCTGCATGAGGTTTTTTCACAGTATTTCTGCTTCCGGGCACAAAATCTCCATTCTCTTCTAGATACTGATAATTTTCCATTTCTTCTAGTCTTTATCTCCTAGCTGTTTGTTGTTGTTGTTTCTTACTTATAGTCTCTATTCCATACAAAACTGTGAATTTTATGTTACAGTCCTTGATTGCATATAACAAACACTAACTAAAAACAGCTTAATTTTAAGGGAAGGAGTGATGTTAAAAATAACACACAGGTAAGACCCTGAGGGCAGACTTATAGGTGGTTTTCAAGAAGGGAATCAGGAGTATTTTGCCTTGAAAATTCATCTCTGCTTTTCATTGCATGTTTCTTTCATTCTTTTTCCCTCTCTATATATCCATTTTCTCTGTTGACTAGTCTGCATGATAAGATATGTCTACCCAGAGTTCCTAAGTCCATATTTAGAGTCCAATAGTATGAAAAATCTACCATTTCCTTAGCTCTAATTCCATCTTGGGAAAGAGTGCCCAATTGCAAAGATGGCCACAGAGCAGAGTTTCCAAGTGAGGCACAGCTGCTAGAAACTCATGCCTAAGGAGGGGTAGTCAATTTCAGGGAGAGGGACTGGACTGAAGAGCCAGTATTTGCAAATATCAACAGGCAATGAATCCAATGGCTGGATCCTTATCCTGAGGCATCCGCCACTTTGACTCTCTTCAGCTATAACAGTTAAATTAAGAATTTCTAGTTCAAATTCCAGAGAGAGAGAGAGAATACCATTTCAAAACATTCATTTCTTACAGTCTGCAAGGCAGTGCATCACTGACCCATCTATCATTTGACAGCCCCTGTGCCAGAGACTTGAGGCAAAACACATTATTGCTTAGGCATCAAAGGATGGATTAGAGTCAGATTTTCCCGGAAGGCATGGCAGACATTCTAAGACTTGGCCTGTCTAGTACCATAACGTAGCTCTCTCTGAGTTATGTCAAAGATAAATGTCACAGATATATTCTTTATATAGTGATGTTAATTTAACCATGGTCATGTCAAGGACCATTACCCCTTTGGAGATGTTCTTTGAAGGGGAAGATAAAATTCCAAGAACAATTAATTTGGGGATAAACATAAAGGCTAATCCCTTTTTTGAGATTTATAAAATGAGTTCGACTATTAAAAACTCAAAGAACATTTTTCTTTTTATTTAGTCCATTTCCCACCTGTTAGATAATATAACGTATTTAGAGCTCTTATTTTGCAAATTACAGAAACCAATTCTTAATATATGGGGAAAAAATGAGGGAAAAAGGCAACTCAACTTTACAGATAAAGTAAGCACCAGAATATTAAAGTTTTTAAAAATTCGGGGAATTTTTCAGTTCTCAGTATATACAGCAAAAGGTTACCACATTAACTATGTTTTTAAAGTCTCCTTTTCAAAATACCACTTCAGACTTAAACTACAATCTTTTATTTCTGATTACATATTTTAAGGAAAGAGATTTGGGAGCAGTGATGTAGGCAGGGTTGGAATTGACTATGTGTCAAATCATTCACATCACTGTTGGAGGTCAATATCTGTAAACTGAAGAGGGAAGCAGACATAAATGCCAGCCCAAAAAGAGGCCTTTAGTTCCCTGTCCAGGCAATTGGAATAAAGTGTGTTCTGTATTATGGAAAATTTGCCATAGGACAAGCATCAGTTAGCATTAATAGAGCATGTATTATAAAAAAAGTTCTAAATACTCTGTGTATTTGAATTCATTTTATTCACATACTAAACCTCTTATATAATACAAATGTTTTTCCTATTTTCCAGATTAGGAAACTGAGGCCCAAGAAATTTAGATAAACTATCTTAAGACATATACCTGTAGTTGGTAGAGAAAGGATTTGGGTAACTTACCTGACCCTATGGTGTTGTGATGTAAACAGACATTTGTGTTTTTTATTTGTAAAGGTGGGAAGTGAAAAAAGTAAAATTGTTTTACTCAGCCCTGAACTTAATAATAAATCTGTTAGTTTTCAGCAGGTTATGAGGCAGCATTTATTCTTATATAAAGAACTGACACACAGCGGTCTCTCAGAGGATAGTATTATTTTTTTCTCACTGTAGACAAATTGCAGTCAAATCTTTCTCACCTGATCATCTTCAGTTTATTTTAAACTTCTTCACAAAAACTTTCAACCGAAGATTTTAGTATCTCAGTTATTTGGAGATTCAAATAAAGTACACTTATGTTTATTGTTAAGTGTGAATGCCAAGACTTTATAGTTCATCAGTTACCTCTAATTGTGTTTTGAAGACTGTATTACATTAAATAGTAGGTTTCCTTTGTTGTTGAATGGAGCTATGTACTTTGATTAGTGAGCTTTGAATATTCACAAGCTTAAAAAAATAAATTTATCCCACTTAATTTTCCAAGTATTTGAAATCACCTTTATAAACAAAAATTAAGAATGTCTTAGGTGTTAGTTCCATTTGTTCTTTCAACTCCCTGGTCTAAAGAAACCACGTACTATTATAAGTTTAGCATTTTGAGAAGCCAGGTTGGAACAGGAAGGTTATTTCCTGAGGGGTTAAGGAGGGAGACCCCATGAGTGTAGAATGGAGTTGGCTGTTTACAGAGCTTTTGGTATGATTCGTAGATGGCTGGGCTAAACTCAGGTGGGAATTTATGCATTTTATATCCTTTAATACCCAAATATACCTGAATATAAATCTTTTCTAGCAAAGTCCACAGAACTATTCCATCCTATTTTAAATTTGTGAAACAGGTTAAAGATATGCTTAATTGCTATACTGATACATTAAAGATATTAAAGCATTTCTCATAATTCAAAGGTCTGTAATAAGGCAGTAACTTGAAAAACTGCTGAACAGATAAACAGTGCTCTCAGATTTTTGTTGTCATTTTTGTCTTGTTTTTTGTTTTTTTCTTGAAGTGAGAACAGAAGAATGTCATTATCTTTATATAAGGTTAATGTATTTGCATCTATGGCACTGTTAAAAAAATCCTAATCCTGGAATAGTTCATTACTACCAAGTATTTAAATACACACTATACGCATTATTTTAATGTAAATTCTGTATGGGTACTGTAGTAGAAAAAAGGGTTATCCATCAAAAATCCAGGTTTCCTGTAACTTAAATGCAGACTTTTTTCTTTTTCTGTAGGTAAATGACAAGAAAGGGACTACATTTTCTGGACCCCAATGCAGTTAGGTGTAGAGCCATGTGACTAAGCCTGGGGCAATGGACTGTGAGCAGAATCTCTGCACAGTACTTTAAGACTTGACCCATAAAAACTTCCTCCAGGTTATGTTCTTCCATTCTCTTTTCTCTTCCAGTAGCCACAAATCAATTCCCAAGGACTCTTATGAAACACTGTATTAGAAATAGTGATATCCATCACTCTGGATCACTGAAAAACTGCATGGAACAAAGTGCTGTTCTATTTCAGTTCTACCCCCAGATTTTGAGTACCACTGAATTGGAATGTAATGTGAGCAAGAAATAAAATTGTATTGTGTTAGATATCTGAACTTTGAGAGTCTGTGTGAGGAGTTAACATTATGCTATCAAATCTAGAAGCAATAATTGAAAATTGTTCAAAAACATATTATTCTTAATGTGCAATGGTATTAAAGTTTTCTTCTTTAAATATTTTAACACTTTTTCTAATAGTTATTATTTATAAACTGAGAATTACATTAATCCATGATTTTATGTAATATGTATTTATTAAGAAAATTACCATACATAGGGTCTAATGTTCAACACTGAAGGATATAAGTAATATTATCTGTATAACATGTCTGCTAGGAACTTACTGTGCTGAAGAAATAAATAGAGCTATACGATTAATTATAATTTCACACAGTATATGATAAGCAATAATAAAAACATTTATTGTCAATAAAGCATTTTGAGAAGGTAGGGAAGTGAATAGCTCACATATTAATAGTAAAGAGAGTTTGGTGCAAGAGGTGAAATGTCAGCTGACTCAAATGGGAAACTGAAAAGAGAAAGTGAGAAGATATTTGAATGCGCAGGGAATTAAATCAGGTAGGATGCTTAACATCTTCTGGGAAAAAGTGGAGGAAGTACTCCTAGAAGTGGCAGAAGTGGAGAGGGGAAGGACAAGTGGACTGATTTCATTAATTAGGATGGGAAAAATCTGAATTACTTATATTGGGAAGAGATTGAGTTTCTACTATATCAGCCACAGATAGACAAAAGAGATAGGGATTCTATCAGCAAAAGAAACTAAATTTATATTAAGAGAAAGAAGAGTTACTATAGGTTTTTGAGTAGGACATGATATAATCAAAATGTTTACAGAAAAGTGAATCTGGTGGCTATATATATGCAAAGTGCAGAAAATTGAGAGTCTGGAATAGGGGTAAGAAGTTATGAGAAATGTCTGGATATAAGGGTAACCAGAGACTGAATGAGAGTTGTAGTAGAGGAAATGGAAAATAAGAAGCAGATTTTTAAAAATACAAGATATTTTGGGAGATTCTCAAGATAGTGGTGTGAGTAGGGTGCTGGAAATCTCCTCCCAAAGCCACATATATTTTGAAAATTCTGAAAATACAACTATTCCTAAAAGAGAAACCAGAAGATACAGTACAAGAGCCAGGCTATGTCTACATCTGCAAGAACTCAACATCTCACTGAAAAGGGTAGGATACAAAGCCGTGACCTGGCGGGACCTGGGCACTCCCCCCACCCCAGTACTCCAGTGTGAGGAAAAGAATCAGAGTGGGGAGGGAGTGGAAGCACAGGACTGCTAAATAACCAGCCCTAGTAATCTGCACCAGGAGCACAGACACACATTACATGGTGTATGAGATATTAAAGGAATGGAAAAGCATGATCTGAGACTAAGACTGTGAGCAGGACCCCACAGCCAGCTGCCCTCAGACAAAAGAAAAGTGGGTACTTTAAAATTCTTAAAGTGACAAGGGTTTAACAAGTGGACAAAATCTTTCTAGCAAACTCAGCCCAGCAGGCTGGGAACTTTAAGGAACTTCAGGCACCTGAACACCCTGGCTGGCAACACAGCTCCTAAGCCCTTCACAAAGATAAGCACCCTGCCATTCATTCTCCATCCCCACACCTCTGCTGGCACTGCAAGCAAACCCGGCTGACCTGCCATTGCTGTGGAGCAGCCACACAGTCTTCTCCCAGCACACAGCTAACTGGGCAAGATCCAGAGGTGGTCCCTCATGTGCAGCTGCCCAGCATAGACAGCGGAGACCAACGCAGAATCCAGAAAGCACAAAGGGGCTTTATTTTCACAGTGAACATGCACTGCTTGCATGTAACCCTTGACAATGTCCAAGGTTATTCCAAGGGATGCTCTGCCCATGGCAGCTCAGGAGATTAATCCAGAGGCTATCCCTGCCACCTGGTTGACTGGTGTAGGCAGAGGAAGCTGGCACAGAGTCCAGAAGGGACGTACAGGCTCTGTTCTAGTGGTGAACATGTGCTGCTTGCCCGCAACCACAGTCAATGTCTTAGGCTATCCTGAGGACCACCCCACCAATGGCAGCTCAGGGGATTAACCAAAAGTCTGCTCCCCGAGTGCGGTTGACTAGCACAGGCAGCGGACACAGGCAAGGTGACCAACAAGCAGGAAGGGACTTTGTTCTACCACGTGACACACACACACCACTCACCAGTGATCCCTTCCATTGCCATGAAAAGGCAGAAGAACCTTGTTCAGTCCAAAATCCCTCAAACACCAGAAAGTAGGCCTGGTGAGACTGAAATCACCAATCTTCCTAAAAAAGAATTCAAAATAAAAGTCATAAGCATGCTAATGGATCTACAGAGAAATATGCAAGAGCTAAGGGATGAATTCAGGAGGGAGACAGCAGAAATGAAACAAACAATTGGAGGATATAAGAGCAGACTGGGTGATGTGCAAGATACTATAAAAGGAATTGAAATCAGAGAACAGGAATACAGTGAAGCTGATGCAGAGACAGATTAAAGGATCTTTAGGAATGAAAGAATATTAAGAGAACTGTATGACTAATCCAAATGGAACAATATTCACATTATAGGGTAACCAGAAGAAGAAGAGAGAGAAAAGTGGATAGAAAGTATCTTGGAAGGAATAATTGCTGAAAACTTCCCAAAACTTAGGAAGGAAATAATCTCTCAGATCATGGAAGCCCACAGATATCCCAACACAAGGGACCCAAGGAGGACAACACCAAGATATACAATAATTAAAATCGCAAAGATCAAAGTCAAGGACACAGTACTAAAAGCAGCCAGAGAGAGAAAAAAGATCACCTACAAAGGTAAATCTATCATACTATCATCAGACTTCTCAGCAAAAACTTTACAGGCCAGAAGAGAATGGCATGACATATTTAATGCAGTGAAACAGAAGGGCCTCGAGCCAAGAATACTGTGTCCATTAAGAGTATCATTTAAATTTGAAGGAGGGATTAAACAATTTCCAGATAATCAAAAGTTGAGGGAGTTTACCTACCATGAACCACCTGTACAGTGTATTTTAAAGGGCCTGCTCAAAACGGAAGGGCTCCTAAGGCTACTTAGATGTCATCAGAGAAAATAAAACCACAGCAAAGATAGTAGACCAACCAAATACTAACTAAATGCAAAAGAAAATCAGCTATCCACAAACTAAGTCAAGGGAAACACAAAAGAGTACAGAATAAAACACCTAACATATAAAGAGAGGAGGAGGAAAAAAAGAAGGGAGAGAAATAAAGAACCATCAGGTTGTGTTTATAATAGCATAATAAGTGGGTTAATTAAGATTGTTAGATAGTAAAGAAGCTACCTTAGAACCTTTAGTAGCCATGAATCCAAAACTTGCAGAAGTAATAAGTACATATCTATCGATAATCACCCTAAACGTAAATGCACTGGAGGTACCAATCAAAAGACTCAGAGTCATAGAATGGATAAAAAAGCAAGACCCATCTATATGCTGCCTACAAGAGATTCACCTCAAACCCAAAGACATACACAGACTAAAAATAAAGGGATGGAAAAAGATATTTCATTTAACTAATAGGGAGAAAAAAGCAGGTGTTGCAGTACTAGTCCCAGACAAAATAGACTTCAAAACAAAGAAAGTAACAAGAGAAAAAGAAGGACATTACATAATGTAAAGGGGTCAGTCCAACAAGATGATATAACCATTATAAATATCTATGCACCCAACACAGGTGCACCTATGTATGTGAAACAGAATTAAAGGAGGAAATAGAATGCAATGCATTCATTTTAGGAGACTTCAATACACCACTCACTCCAAAGGACACATCAACCTTACAGAAAATAAGTAAGGACACAGAGGCACTGAACAACACACTAGAACAGATGGACCTAAAAGACATGTACAGAAGTCTACACCAAAAAGCAGCAAGATACACATTCTTCTCAAGTGTACGTGGAACATTTTCCAGAATAGACCACATACTAGGCCACAAAAATAGCCTCAGTAAATCCAAAAAGATTGAAATTCTACCAACCAACTTCTCAGGTCACAAAGGTATAAAACTAGAAATAAATTGCACAAAGAAAACAAAATGACTCACAAGCACATGGAAGCTTAACAACATGCTTCTAAATAATCGATTGATTAATGACCAAAATTAAAACAGATCAAGTAACATATGGAGACAAATGAAATAGCACAACATCCCAACTTCTGTGGGATGCAGCGAAGGCAGTTCTAACAGGAAAGTATATAGCAACCCAGGCCTATTTAAAGAAGGAAGAACAATCCCAAAAGAATAGTCTAAATTCACAATTATTGAAAGCAGAAAAAGAATAATAAATAAGGCCCAAAGTCAGCAGAAGGAGAGACATAAGATCAGAGAAAAAAATAAATAAAATTGAGAAGAATAAAACAATAGATAAAAGTAATATAACCAAGTGCTTGTTCTTTGAGAAAATAAACAAAATGGATAAAATCCTACTCAGAATTGTTAAGAGAAAAAGAGAATCTACACAGATCAACAGAATCAGAAACAAGAAAGGTAAAATCATGATGGATACCAAAGAAATACAAAGAATTATTAAAGAACACTATGAAAATTTATATGCTAACAAACTGGATAAGCTAGAAGAAATGGACAACTTTCTCGAAAAATACAACCTTCCAAGACTGAGCCAAGCAAGAAACACAAAATCTAAACAGACAAATTACTAGCAACAAAATTGCATCTGTAATCAAAAAACTACCCAAGAACAAAATTCCTGGACCAGATGGATTCACCGCTGAATTTTATCAGATATTTAGAGACAACATAATACCATTTTCCTTAAAGTTTTTCAAAAAATAGAGGAGGATGGAATGCTTCCAAACTCATTCTATGAAGCCAGCACCATTTCAATACCAAAACCAGGCAAAGACATCATGAAAAAAGTAAACTACAGACCAATATCCCTGATGAACATAGATGCAAAAATACTCGACAAAATATTAGCAAACTGAATTCAAAAATACAAAAGAGGTTCATACACCATGAGCAAGTGGGATTCATTTCAGGGATGCAAGTATGGTACAACATTCGAAAATCCACCAACATCATCCACCACATCAACAAAAAGAATGACAAAAACCACATGATCATCTCCATAGATTCTGAAAAAGTATTTGACAAAATTCAACATTCATTCATGATAAAAACTGTCAACAAAATGGGTGTAGAGAGCAAGTACCTCAACATAATAAAGTCCATATATGACAAACCCACAGCCAATATCATACTTAACAGCAAGAAGCTGAAAGCCTTTCATCTAAGATTGGGAACAAGACAGGATGCCCACTCTCCCCACTTTCATTCAAATTAGTACGGGTGGTCCTCGCCACAGCAATCAGACAAAACAAAGAAATAAAAGCCATCCAGATTGGTAAAGAAGAAGTCAAACTGTCACTATTTGGAAATGACATGATATTGTACATAAAATCCCTAAAGACTCCATTCCAAAACTACTAGAACTAATACTGGAATTCCGCAGAATTGCAAGATACAAAAGTAATACACAGAAATCTGTTGCTTTCCTATACACTAGTGATGAACTAGCAGAAAGAGAAAACAGGAAAACAATTCCATTCACAAATGCATCAAAAAGAATAAAATACCTACGAATAAACCTAACCAAGGAAGTTAAAGACCTATACCCTGAAAACTACAAGACACTCCTAAGAGAAATTGATGAGGACACTAACAAATGGAAACTCATCCCATGCTCTTGGCTAGGAAGAATTAATGTTGTCAAAATAGCCATCTTGCCGAAAGCAATCTCTAGATTCAATGCAATCCCTGTCAAAATACCAAAAGCATTTTTCAATGAACTGGAATAAATAGTTCTAAAATTCATATGGATCCAAAAAAGACCCTGAATAGCCAAAGAAATCCTGAGAAGGAAGAATAAAGTGGGGGGATCTCACTTCCCAACTTCAAGCTCTACTATAAAGCCACAGTAATCAAGACAATTTGATACTGGCACAAGAACAGAGCCACAGACAAGTGGAACAGAACAGAGAGTTCAGAGATTAACCCAAGCATATATGGTCAATTAATATATGATAAAGGAGCCATGGATATAAAATGGTGAAATGACAGCATCTTTGACAGCTGGTGTTGGAAAAACTGGACAGCTACATGTAAGAGAATGAAACTGGATTGTTGTCTACCCCATGCACAAAAGTAAACTCAAAATGGATGAGACCTGAATGTAAGTCATGAAACCATAAAACTCTTAGAAAAAACATAGGCAAAAATCTCTTGGACATAAACATGAGCCACTTCTTCATGAACATATCTCCCCAGGCAAGGGAAACAAAAGAAAAAATGAACAAGTGGTACTATATCAAGCTGAAAAGTTTCTGTACAGCAAAGGATACCATTAATAGAACAAAAAGGCATCCTACAGTATGGGAGAATATTCATAAATGACATATCTGATAAAAGGTTGACATCCAAAATACATAAAGAGCTCATGTACCTCAACAAACAAAAAGCAAATAATCCAATAAAAAATGGTCAGAGGAGCTGAACAGACACTTCTCCAAAGAAGAAATTCAGATGGCCAACAGACACATGAAAAGATGCTCCACATCGCTAATCATCAGAGAAATGGAACTTAAAACAACAATGAGATACCATGTCACACAAGTAAACATGGCCACCACCCAAAAGACAAACAACAACAAATGTTGGAAAGGATGTGGAGAAAGAGGAACCCTCCTACACTACTGGTGGAAATGTAAATTACTTCAACTATTGTGGAAAGCAATATGGGGATTACTCAAAAAACTCAAAATAGAAATGCCATTTGACCCAGGAATTCCACTTCTAGGAATTTACCCCCAAAATGCAGCACTCCATTTTGAAAAAGACATATGCACCCCTATGTTTATCACAGTACTATTTACAATAGCCAAGAAATGGAAGCAACCTAAGTGTCCATCAGTAGATGAATGGATAAAGAAGATGTGGTACATATACACAATAGAATATTATTCAGCCATAAGAAGAAAACAAATCCTACCATTTGTAAGAACATGGATGGAGCTAGAGGGTATTATGCTCAGTGAAATAAACCAGGTGGAAAAAGAGAAGTATAAAATGATTTCACTCATCTGTGTAGTGTAAGAACAAAGAAAAAACTGAAGGATCAAAACAGTAGCAGACTCACAGAACCCAAGAATGGACTAACAGTTACCAAAGGGAAAGGGACTGGGGAGGACGGGTGGGAAGGGAGGAATAAGGGGGAAAAAGGGGCATTACAATTAGGAGACATTATGTAGGGGGCAGGACACAGGGAGGGCTGTACATTACAGAGAAGACCAGTAGTGATTCTATAGCATCTTACTACACTGATGGACAGTGACTGTAATGGGGTATGTGGTGGGGACTTGATTATGGGGGGAGTCTAGGAACCATAATGTTGTTCATGTAATTGTACATTAGTGATACCAAAATAAAAAAATACAAGATATTTTTAAGAAAAACAGAATCTTAAGAATGATTAGTTTCTGCTGGAGACAAAAATAGTATTCACCCACATTTGATTTTCAACCGTTCTAATTAAACAAAAACATCTTCCAAGCCTTGAATATAACTACAAATCTGTAATAAAATTTTAATATCATCTACTTTCTTGCTTGCAAATATTTCTGATTCCAGTATGTGATTAATGATAATTAATCTCATGGATCAAAATATTAAATAAATGCATGTGAGAATGTTTCTACAACAATTCGGTTTTTAGGGTGTTCTATTTGGGGATACTTTTATCATTCCCTATTTACAACACATACATGCCACCAGTTAAGCACAATTACTGAAGCACTGACTGTCCAAAGAATGTCATTCTGTCTGAACAGATGTTCTAATTAGGATACAAATGTCAGACTAATGTGAGGAATTCATAGTTGGCTAAGCAAATTACATAAATGAAGGAACATTTCTTATGGGCCCCTTAGTGTTAAGCATAGATATACATTCTAGCCCTGTTCCTTAATATTTTCTGATACATAATATTCTTTTTTTTCTCTAAAACATTAAGGGCTTGAATGTATATCTATGGTTGACACCACAATTAAGGGGACCATAAGATACATTCCTTTATTTACATAACTTGCTTAGCCAACGAGTTTCTCTCATTGGGCAGACATTTGTATCAAAATTAGAGCCTGTGTACACACAGAATTCAAGCTGAGCACTGAAAAGTTCATGAAGATATATATATTTTTAAGTTTTTTAAAAATTAAAGTCCCTATTGCAAAAAAAATTCTAGTAATTATGCTGTGGATTATGATGCAGTGAGAATGATACGTTTGGAATATTTACTACACACTTGAAGTTCTGCATCAGAACAAGATAATAATAGACAAGGAAAGGATTGACTTTAACTCACCCAGAGTCTTGATCCATGTCTAGAACACAGGCATTTCTTTCTTTCTATCTATTTCAGTAAGCTAGGAAGAGAGTCCTTTTTGATCATTTATCTTTCTAAACATCCATCGATTCAATTCATGACAACTCCAAGCATTGTACCTTGGGATGCCAACTTGCTTAAGAAAATGTGTTGAAACCAGGAAAAGTACAGGGAAAGCATCCATTTATCTTCATAGACAACTATAAACTATATCTCTAGCAACTCTGTAGGTTATCCAGAAAATAACTGGCACAGTAGATTAATGGCTGTTGGGCATTGGAATTGAAAACTCAAATTTTAATAAATCTCTCTGTTCAAGGTGACTAAACGGAAGCAAACAAGCAAAGAAAAATCATAAGCCACACAAAAAAAGAGTATAATATAAAGAAAATGCAATCATGTATTGATACATTAAAAAAGTCACAGTAAGTTACATAACTTACTTTTCTTCAAGGAATGCATGAAATTTTATTTGAGTCCATTAAAACTTGGATAAATTCTGCACATGAAGAGTAGGGAGTCATATTAAGTGTATAGGCTGAAATGCAAACATAAAACAAAAAAAAAGAATATAAAAGAACTGAAAATGGAAAAGTGAAGTAAAAACCTTTATTCCAGAGAGCAAGGAATAGCTTAAATTTGTATACAAGTAATATAAGATGTGAAGAGAAACTATTCCAAAATGCCAAAGAAAATGACAAAAATGAAAATGGTAAGTGAACATGTTTATCACTGAAAGTAAAGGAATGAAATTAGAGTAAAAGGGACAAAATAATAATCAAAGACATAATTAAAGAAACCTCAAATTGAAGGATTAACTTGGACTACAAATATTCCTTTATTCTTGAAGATTGAAGATGTTGTTGCACTATGTTTAAGGGTCATTTCAAATGTAAAGAATATTGTTGAAGTGTTCCAGCAGACAGAAATGTAGTTTATCAACCAAGTATCAAAATTTAAGCTTCTGTGAGTCATTTTCTCTGCAACTCTAAACATTGAAAAAATTTTCAGAGCATCATGAAGAAAAAAACAAAGCTATTCAAAATCTGATAGGGGTTTTAAGTCACCTAGGTTCTTCTCAAATGATCAGCGATGAGTGACCAGTTTTGCTGTTTTATTTCATTTTATTTGGTTATTTACTTCTAACCAGTCACCAGTCAACACATTTTTAAACATGTAATAAAAATGAATGACTAAAAATAGAATAAACAGACAGGCAAATATAGGCCACAATTTTTTATTATTACTTTAGAGAGGCATTTTTCTGTCAAGTAGATATTAAAGTTCATAAATGCTTCTTCTATCCAGGTGCTAGTCAAATAGACATGTTTAGTTTATGAAAATGTGTTGAGCTGTATGCAACACCTGCACATACCCAATGGGAAATGATGGTGATCTGTGGATTTTAGGAGCACTGCTCACTGGAATTTTTCTCACTCTCCCATGAGCACTAATATGCTGGTTTGTCATTGATATGTAAAGCAAGAGAGAATTCCCAGAAGCACAAGAATTTTAAAAATTTAAGTTCTTCAAAAAACTACTCAGAGAAATAGTCATCTGTTCCAGGAGTAGGTCAATATTATAAACTCAGAGAGTTAAAACAATACAAAATAGATCAGAATTAAAAAAACAAAATCAGACTGCAAATTCAATGACAGTCATTACTGCACCTTTTTACTCAGTGGTTTTTCCTCAGTATGAATATAATGCCTAGCACAAAGGAGGTACTCATAAAAGTATGAAATATATAAAACTAATAATTGTAATTATGGTTACAAAATGGAATTCAAGAAAAATTATTTAGAATCAAATATGTGCAAAATAATCTGTTTATAAATAGATACTAATTTATCAAAGACTAGAAGAAGAAGGGAAAGACAGAGGCAATGGAATTATCATAAATTAATACATTTTTGTCTTTGATAATGAGAAAAAATAATCTTAAGTATGAATTTTATAAACTCAGATGACATTCACAAACAGAATTAAGGACAGAACTTCTATCTTCTATGGATGATTAGCACAGATAAAATAGAAGCCAGGAAGAACCTCAGAAAGGAAAAAAAAGCAGAAAATGAAGTTAAATAAATAAGATCCCATGTAACACAAAAATAAAAATTAAAATATTAAGTAGCTCTATAGAGAATATTCTTTCTTTGAAATAAAATCCTGTCATTTTTTTTTAACTGACCTCAAACAGAATAATCCAGAACATAAAAGTGGAAAACAGAAAAGGCATACCCTACAAATATAACTAATTAACCAAGCAAATAAGCTGTGGTATTAATATATCAAAAAAAAAAATCCAAAACAAGTTGCACTAAATCAGGGCAATTTATATTAATGAAAGTGGAAAGTAGAAAGCACAATCTCTGTAAGGGCAGGAATCTATGTTGGTTTTCTTACACTTTTTTTTTCAAATTTTTATCCCTTTTTATGTCTTCACTGACTTCCCAAGTGTCAAAAAGTATTTCTGACAAAATGTGGTTTTTGTAATGGATGCTGTGGTATACCCCTTAAGTCCCAAAACTAAGTACTTACCCCCCGCTGCTGGGAGCACTCGCAGCGCAGCTGATTTCCTCTGTGGCTGGCCCTCAGCTGAAAAGAGTCACTTTGCCCAAGGTCAAGCTACTTGCCTGGCGCACCCCAGACCAGCGACCAGTTCAGGGCAATGCTGAAAGGCTGTCACAGTCTAGAGCTCTGTGCACAGACCAGCTGATGCCATCGCTGCGGGGTCTCCCCAGCCAAATTTCTCTACCAATTTTATTTCTTTCATTCTTCAACAGGTACTGAACCTGATATGAGTCCTCAAAACTTTCTGCGCAAAAATCTCCATCTCAGAGCCTGCTTTCCAGGAATCCCAACCCAAAAGAAACGTAAAATGTTTTTATTAAATTAATAAATAATGTAACAAAATAATGGGGATTGCTCAGAACTATAAACAACAAAGCTTATGACTTATGAAGATAAATGTAAGTATTTATAAGTAGATTGGGTGATATCTACTTACTCCTAACAGGACATGACAAATCAAGAATACCAAAAGCAATAATATAAAATGAATATGGAATAATAATTATATTTACTTTAACTTTCTTACACATTTTCTTCAAACTATTGCCCCTTATTATGCTTTCAACCTAATTGCATATTTGTATTTCTTCTTAAAGATAAACATTTATGTAAGGTCAATTTTTATAGAGATTTAAAAAAATCTGTTGTACAGAGATAGTATGTCATGTTCATTTTCAGGTTTTTGAAATTTTCAGTTTCTTTGTGGCCCAAAGTAGAATGTACTTTCTTAAATATTCCTTGATGCTGAAGAAGAAGCAACATTTGTTATATATGAAAGTGACTGAAAGACATTTTCAGAAATGTACACTTCAGAAATATGCCTCCCTTGTACATATTAACTGTAGCAACATCACTATACTTTTATATTACAAAAATTGGCATGAGCTCTAAATCTTAAGAATAACCCATGGCTATCCACAAACATTGTATTAGCCATACTACGCTTTCTTTTACGTGTTTGAGCAGATTTCTAACTTCTCCTTATGTAGTTTTAATTATCACGCAATAAAGGAGGGAATAACACAAATAATACCAAAATGACATGAGCTGAACTAACAGGAAACACAGAAATTTTTCAAATTAAAAGCAATGGTCTTTTTGCTCTGGGGAGCCGTCTTTGTGTATTGTGCTCAGAGCCACCATATTATGTATCATCAAGGGACATAATTCATACTGCATTCAGCTTGTAGTCTTTTGTGATTTTATCTTCCTGACATCATGCAAAAATTTTCCACATCTCTAAATCCATTTTATGTGCTTTATGCAACAATTTGCATGCAGTTGATTTTATGTAAACTGATACTATATATTAGGATTACCTATACATGTGCAATGAGGTGAAGAAAATTTGCATTACCTTAGTGTATTATGCTGAGAGTAACACACGTTTACTATACATATAGAGAAAGAGATCATGGCAAGAATGGAACTAGGGATAATTAATACACTTAATTCTTTTTTCTAACCATTGATAGTATTAATAGTGAAAAAAAGTATAGGTACTCAATGTAGTTAGAGATTGTAATGCATTGTTAGGTTTCTTTAATTGTTTTAGACTTTTGCACACATATCTACCATCTTTTATACTGAAGAAGGACATATTCCACATTATGTTAAGACTAAATATCCTATCTATACCTCACATATCCCTTCCCACCTGTTCAAAGCTTCTATTTCAGTGACTATTCACATATTTTGTGTGTCTCTGGGAAATATACCACAAGTTGACAAATCCCATTATTTACCCAATTCTCTTCTCTCTTACCTGTCTCCCCTCTAAAGTCTATACAAGATTTAAAAATGCTTGATTTCCCAGCCTCCCTTTCAAAATTGGTTTATCATGTGGTACAGTTCTGGCCAATGAGATATAAAAGGACTCCTACAGTGCTACCTTTCCCCTCCCCCTCTTTTCCTGCCTGATAGATAGATACAAAACCTAGGATACACTAGGCACATGAATATGAAGTCACATACAAGAGCAAAGCAGAAACACCTCAATAATCATGAAGCAGAGGCTAAAGAAAATCACATCCCTCATGGCACAGGTTGAGCTACTGCAATCTTTACCTCTGGGCATATTTTATGAGTCAAAGAAACTCTCACTTCTTTGAGAAACTGTTGGTTTTATTTTTTATTTGCAGACAGAAATATTCCTATATACCACTTCTCCTTTACTTTCCATATTTGATTCTCAAATTCTGTCAATTTCACTGCCTCTTAAATTGGGTATTGCTTTTTACCTGCATGGTAATGCTTTACTTCAGGCTACCTAGTACTTGTTTTAGTTCCTTACAGAGTCTCCTGGTCTCCCTACAGGTAATCTCACATACCACCCAATACACACTCACATCACCAATGTTTCTTAATTATTTTCAGTGGAAGCTCAAGACTCTTATGAGGACACACAGACCATTAAAACTGCCTTTGTCTATGTCTCTAGCTTCATACTCATCAAAATGTTCCTTCATCCTACAGTGACATGCGCTGCCCTGGCTTCACTGCTGACATATGGCACTTCATACAGTACCACTACCTCATGTTCTAGCAGCACCCCAGACTATATTACTATTGCCACTATTACTGTATCATGAATATCTGTGTGTTATTCTATATTTACCAGCTACTTCTTTGGATAATTATTGGTAATTTATTTTTGTTCTCATTACACAATGCAATTGCTAGTATATAGAATATCCTCAATAATTGTTGAGAAACTGGCTGAATGGAAAAACGCTAGCTTAAATTATAATCATATATTATCAACTGTCTTTATCAATAAATTGCATTTAAATTCTTATTAACTACCTAAAGTCACACTAAAACTAAAGTGTTTTATTTTCTTAATAATACATCTTCATGTAAAAGTACAGATAGGCCAAGTATCTTACCCTGTGTGGCAAGCAAGGTACTAAGGCACAAAGAGATATGGCTTATATTATACAACGGATTAAAATATTATAAACCAAATTTACTTCTGTTTATTTTGTGATATGTAAGTAGCTTTTTAACTCAACATGTTTTCTTAATACGTCATAGAAACATTCATTATTTCTTGTAAATATTACTTGTTAGAAGTTGCATATTGAATTGTTATTCTTTTAACAGCACTGGTAGATAGTTTCCTTCATTTTAGAAACCTTCTTTAAGTGTTATTTTCTTTTCCCTATTGACAAACCTTTACAAGACTCATGATGAAATAAAGAGAGAGGACTCAAATAAATAAAATTAGAAAGAAGAGACATTACAACTGATATCACAGACATACAAAGAATAATGAAAAATTACTATGAACAATTATACACCAACAAATTGTATCTGAGAAGAAATGGATACACTCCTAGAAGCATACAACCTACCAAGACTGAACCATGATGGAACAGAGAAATGAACAGACCAATTCGTAGGTCAGGGATTAATTCAGTAATCAAAGACCTCCTTAAGACCAAAACCAGATGGCTCCACTGGTGAATTCTAACAAAAAAAAATTTTTAAAGAATTAATATTACTTCTTTTCAAGCTCTTCTAAAATAGTTGACAGAGGTAAGAAGGAACATGACCAATCTCATTTTAAAGGCCAGCATTACACTGATACTAAGGCCAGAGATAAGGACACTACAAGAAAATGAAATTACAGTCCAACATCTATGATGAATATAGATGTAAAAATTCTGAACAAAATACTAGCAAGCTGAATTGAACAGCACATTAAAAGGTTAACATACCATGAAAAAGTGGGACTTATCCCTGAGATGCAAAGATGGTTCAATATACACAGATCAATAAATGTGATATACAACATTAATAGAATGAAGGATAAAATCATACAATTATCTTAATAGATGCAGATAATAGCAAAATTCATCATCCTTTCATGATAAAACCTCACAATATACCTCAATATAATAAAGACCACATTTGACAAGCGCACAACTAACATCATACTCAATGATGAAAAACTGAAAGCTTGTCCTTGAAGATCAGGAACAAGATAGGGGCTTCCTCTCACCGATCTTATTTACTGGAAGTCCTAGTCAGAGCAAATAAGGAAGAAAAAGAGAACTCATCCAAACTATAAAATAAAATTCACTATTTGCAGATGACATGATCTTATATAAAGATGAAAGACTCCACCAAAAAATGGTGGGAACTACTGAATGAATTCAGCGAAATGGCAGGATACAAAATCAACATACAAAAATCAATTGTGTTTCTATACACTAACAATGAACTATCTGGAAAGGAAATACAGAAATAATCTCATTTATAATAGCATCAAAAACAAATACTTATGAATAAATTTACCCAAAGATGTAAAAGATCTATGCCCTAAAGACATTGGTGAAAGAAATTGAAGAAGACACAAACAGAAATATATCCCAAATTCATGGAACAGCAGAATTACTATTGTTAAAATGTTCATACTACCCCAAGCAACATATGGATTCAATGCAATACCTATCAATATTCCAGTGACATTTTTCACAGAAATAGAAAAAGCAATCTTAAAATCAAAATGGAGCCATAAAAGACACTGAATAACCAAAACAATATTAAGAAAGAAGAACAAAGCTGGAGGTACACACTTCCTGATTTCAAAATATATTTTAAAGTGACAGCATTTGAAATAGTACAGTACTGGTATAAAAGCATATAAAGGAACTGAACACATAAAGGAACTGAACCAAACCAAGAACCCAGAAATAAACCCATGCATATGTGGTCAACTAATATTTGACAAGGTAGCTAAGAGTGCTCAATGTGGAAAGAGTAATATCTTCAATAAATTTTACTAGGAAAATTGGACATTCACATGTAAAATAATGAAATTGTTCCTTATTTTACATCCAAAAAGGAAATTAACTCAAAATAGATCAGACTTAAATGTAAAATGAAACCATTAAAAATTCTAGAAGAACATATGGGAAAAAGCATTGGTATTGGAAATGACTTTTTAGATATGACACTGAAAGCATGAGCAACAAGAGCAAAATATCAACAAATGGGGCTTCATCAAACTAAAAAGTTCTGTACAGAAAAACAAAATCAATGACAAAAAATACAATGTAAAGGCAACTTACTGAATGGGAAAAAATATTTGCAAAGCATGTATCTGATAAGGGGTTAATATTCAAAATATAAAGGAACTCACAACTCAGCAGCAGAAAAAACAATCAGATTAAAAAATGGGTAGAGGAACTGAATAGACTTTTTTCAGAAAAAAGACATTCAAATGTCCAAGAAGTACATGAAAAAGTGCTAAACGTCATTGATCATCAGAGATGCAAACGCAAGCGACAATGAGATATCACCCATACCTCTTAGAATGGCTTTTTACCAAAAAGACAAGAAATAACAAGTATTGATGAGGATGTGGAGAAAAGGGAACTTTTGTGCACTGTTGTCGGGATAGTAAATTGGTACAGGCACTATGAAAAACAGTATGGAAGTTCCTTAAAAAACTAAAAAGAACTACCATTTGAAACAGCACCTCTACTTCTGGTTATTTATCTGAAGGAAATGAAAACAGGATCTCCAAGAAATATCAGCACTCCCTTGACCACTGCGACATTATTTGTAATATACAAGACATGGAAGTAATCTAACAAAATAACAACCTAAGTGTGGAATCTAGAAATTTGAACTCAGAGAAACTGACAGTAGATTGGCTGTTAATGGGAGCAGGGGATAAGGGAAACAGGGAGATGTTGATCAAAGGATGCACACTCCATAATATGAATAAGTTCTGGGAATCTAATGTACAGCATGGCAACCATAGGTAACAGTACAGTATTTTATATTTGGAATTTGTTAAGAGAGTAGATCTTAAATGTCACAAAAAGGTATGTTAAGTGATGGACGTATTAATTGACCTTTAAATGGTAATCATTTGACAATATAAAAATATATCAGATCATTGTATTGTACTCCTTAAATTTATACTATGATGTTATATGATGTTTTGTCCAGTAAAACTGGACAAAAAGAAAAATCTCATGTATCAATACAATCCAATGCAAAATATTAGATAAGCATGCTTGTCTGGAAAAACACTAGTAATAAGATAACATACATTTTCATTTAAAAAGTTAAGGAATTGTGGGAATATTAGTACCTATGTTTCTTTTCGTTGTTTTTTGAAAGTTTTAAATGGTTGCTGTACAACGTTCCTAGTGAATGTTTTCCAGAAAAGTTGAGTAATTGTGGGAATATTAGTACCTATGTTTCTTTTCGTTGTTTTTTGAAAGTTTTAAATGGTTGCTGTACAACGTTCCTAGTGAATGTTTTCCAGAAAAGTTGAGTAATTGTGGGAATATTAGTACCTATGTTTCTTTTCGTTGTTTTTTGAAAGTTTTAAATGGTTGCTGTACAACGTTCCTAGTGAATGTTTTCCAGAATTTGCCAACTCAAACTGTGGTCCAGAAACCAGCAGCAATGTCATCATCTGGAAGTGAAATGCAGAATTTTTCTCAGCTCAGTACAACAAAATTAGAAATTTCATGTTAACAACAGATGATTTGTATGTACATTAAAGTCTGAAAATCATTGACCTTGATAACTAAAAATTTGAAAGCTGAAAAGCAAGAGTAACTTTCATAACTCCATCCTTGATTTAATAGTTTCACCAGGGTTCTCTCAGGAGTGAAATGGGGCAGTGAGAGGAATCCATTCTGAGAGTGGGCAATTGTTTAGAACTGAGACCACCATTAACAAAATGAAACTTTGGAAGAATGAGGATTTTATCACTGATACTGCTTAGAATTGTTGGTAAATGCTAATAATTAAAAAATACTGATTTTAGCTTTATTATCATGTTTCAACACTACATTCACGCCATTCACTTATTGCTTGCACTTGGGGCAAACCAGCCTCATGGACTCACTCTTGATATGTCACTATTGTTTACAGAACATCTTGTTACTGTGTTTTTCTTTTGTGATGCTATTTTTCCATATATTTAAAATATGATATTCATTGTGGATAGAAAAAGGCCATTATGGTACAGAATATTTTCTTAAAATGATCCAATATCACACAAAGAATGGTCAGCAAGCATGCAAAATGCAAGAAATATTTCCAGATCTCCTGACTTTTGCCTAAATGTCCATAAAACTGGTTCCACAAAATGTCAATTTCCAGACACATTGTGGGGAACTGAGCAGCAGTGAACAAGAAATTAAAGAGAGGTCCATATACATGTATTATCTGCAACTTAGACCTTTATTTCAAGTCTCTAACAGCTCCCCAGAGTACCCAGGTATGAATGTACAACAGGGAGGAGGAAGGTGATGACAACACCCACCTCATACTTTTGTGTGTCAGGTCTCTATGATTAAGCTTTTTAATTTTTTTTAAACAAAGAAGATGGAAACAGCTGTTTGGAAACATTTAAAAACTGCATCCACCCTTGACAAACAAAATACATTTTCAAGGCATTTCTTTTTTCATGCTAAATAAAATGATCTTTTGAAATCAGAAAATACAAGTTAGTTTCACTCAATTTTTTTTTTTTAGTACTCATGAGTTTTTAGCCACTCACATTTTCTTTATAAATCAAGTCGAGGGATTTCATTGCTTGTGGAGTAAAACAAATAGCACTTTCAAGAACATGAATAAAGCAGCCAGTAGGAATGCTTTTCAACCCAGTTCTCTCCTGTTCTGGCTGCAAAGAGAAGGTGCTGCGTTTTAGAGGAAAGTCCCTTCACAGGTGTGCTACTTGGCTCTGAGAAGTTATCATGGACAGTAGGCCACTACTTTCACTGCTTTCTCTGCCATCTCTCTTTCGTGAAGTGAATTCTCTCCACATGATACTGCATCTTACCTTTAGATACACCTGATATAGAGTTATGGATGTGGGCAATTTTTTGCTTTTAGCACTGTATCCATTATAGAGGATGTATGTGTTGCATTTGTTTTATTTCAAGGAAGCTCCATCAGCCTCCCTTTATTTCACCCACCATTTTAGAACTAATAAAATGACCTCTTCTACACAGTGCTTACAATAAGAGAGCAAATGAAATGGTATTTCCAAGTGGTAACTCATCTCTTTAGCTGTTCCAATATCCAATTGAAAAAGCACTCTGAGAATCTATATTAATGGTCAATTTGTGGTGCAGTAATCAATGTAGATTATCACCTAAGATGTAAAGAAATGTGTTGGTGATCATCCCTTATAATTGCAAGTTAGAGGTCTGTACCTAAAAAAAAGGTCAGGGGTGAGGCACTGTTCAAAAACAGCTAATTTTGTGCTACAGGATATTTGTTTGGGGCTAATTCATAACAGAGTTTGTTTTCTTAAAAGATCAGTGAAGAAGCTAAAGATTCTGTGACACTGACCATATGGCTCTGAATAATTATAAAACTTTAAAAATAATTTTAAAAGAGGATGGATCACAAAAAGTTACAACCAACTGAGAAAAGACTGAAGGATATAAGGAAGTGAAAATTACATATACTTTTGAAGAATGGTGAGTGAATTAACTAATACATTTTTGCTATAAATATTTCCTTTAAAAACAGTAATGTATGGGCTTTTCCCTAACTAAACTATATTGTAAACCAAGTTTATGTATTCATAAACTCTTCCTCCCACTCCTTTATGCCAGAAGTAGAATTAAGATCTAACTGGGACCAGGTGAACGAGGTACAGGGTCACTGTAATTGTTGGGGTGTAAGGCACCTGGCAAGAAGGTTTAAGCCACAGATTTTTCCCTCCTGGAGTTTATAATCTAGTGAAGTAAATAAAATACATGCTAAAATGTAACAAAAAGCACAATTGCTATATATGACTGAATCAGTTGTGGATTGCCAATTATAAATTTATAGTATTTATAATTACAAAGGGTTTTGTTTGTTTGTTTTTAATTGAAGCTTCAGTCCTACACATAGATTAAGAAAGCACTGCTTCGGATCCCAGAATGTTTACACTTTGGAGCACTTTGGAATCATAGTCTGAGGACAATATTTTATAGGAAAATCACCAAGAACCAGAGGGCAGTATAAGGCCCAAGAGTCTTCCCCCACATCACCTTGCTCTCAAGTAAGTGCTTCTTCTGGTGTGATGCGTAATTAATATAAGGGAGATGTGTTACTTATTTTCCTTCAACTATTTCTTCAATGGCCAAACGTGAACATATGAGTAATAAAATGAATGAGTGACTAAAGAAAATAAGTAAACAAATGGGGAAAGTATATTCTTGGCAGTGAGAAAAGCCAGTACAGTGTCCATGAATGAGGCAGGGGTGAATTTGGCATATTTGAAGAGCATACAAGAAAGCCAATCGGCCAGGTTAAGTACCTGAGAAAAGAGGGTAGGAAATGAAATCAGAAAGACACAATGAAGTGGCCAAAAGCAGATTATGTACATTTTAGAACAGCTTTCTTAGCTCAGACTCTGTTGAAATAATTTATCAAGGATCACCTCCATGCCAGCAGATAGTTAAATGAGTGAATGCCTCTGTTTTCCTAGATTTCATGGTATGGAGAGTCAGACAAGCAAGAACACATTTTAATGCATTGTGATACTTTCTTCTAGGTATAAACTCAAGTTGCTAGGGCACACTTAGAAGAATGCATGTGAATTTTTCTGGTCAAGCATAGAAGGCCAATTAGAGTACATGACACAGAGGCTGAGATGTGAAGGACAAGTTAGACAGAGTTCATCAGGTGCCCAGTGCAGTGGAAGTAGTCCAGACTTCCTGAATGGTCTATTCAAATGTACAAAGACATAGGCAAGTACTGCAATTTGAACTTGAGTGGTATAGTGGAAAAGCAAAAAGCACTGGAGACAGACAAGTGTTTGAATGTTATGTCTGAAACAGAGAGTATTATTCAATCGCCACTTCAAAAAAGATTTATAATCATGACTATCTTTTAAAATCATTACAATGATTAATGATATTAATGGAATGTGCCTGGCTTATACTGTATAAACAGTGGCTGGTTACTGTTTTCACATAGAAAACTCTAGGTATAATAAATGGTTTCCTTATTTTATTGTCAGACTCTATTCAGAATCTGATCAGATGGGGTGCTCCATGAATATTTGGTATACAAATGAATGGACTGGCACAGTTACACTTTCAATTGCAGTAGTGCAGGTGATAAAGGATAAAGAGCTGGATCAAGACAATGGTGGTGAACTTAGGAATAACAAGTTATTTATAGATATTTAAAAGGGTAAAGTGACAGAATGTGTTACTAATTGAGGGAGTAGAATGAGTTGGGATAACTTCTAGACTGACAACTGAGTAGGTGAACTGGTGTTATTCCCTAAATGAAGATAGTTGGGGAAACTAGGTTCTGGTTTAAACTGTGTAGGGAGAGAGAAAAAAATGAGGTCAAGTTGACATTGTAATGTTGCAATTAATATCTGCAGGCTATTGAGGTCAAAAAGCCTAGAGTGGTCCGAAATGAAGTCCAGGAGTTGAAGCCTTTTTTGTGGATGAAATTTGGTAGAGAGATTATTACAGAAGAAGGAAAAGGGGTACAATAACATCTTTGAGACAATATTAGCATTTAAAGGGCAAGCATAAAAAGGAGAATCCCTTAAAGGAATCTCATGACTTCACAGCGGAGTTAAGATAATCATGAGAAACTAGCATCACTTCCTGATTCACTTTTCTGTGTATTTGTATAAAAACAGTGCAAAGGATAGTTTGTTATAGCTTAAATATTCTCTCATTGAAGAACTCCCTAACTTAAATCACTTTAATGGCACAAACTCTAAGACCTCCTAATGGTGTGTGAGAAATGGTCAATGATAATAAGACTCATAACTCAGGAGACAACGTTCTATTTGGCTTATATGAGTTAATCATTATGTGATTATTTTTCATTTTAATATTGGGCATTTAACTTAATATTATTTAGTAGGAAATGAGCAGATAGTTCATGTAAGTGATATTGTTAACAGAAAGTTTTACTGCTAGGTATCATTTATATCAGCTGCTCACTTTTTAAACCTTCATTCATTTAGATAACATTTAAGGATTTTTAAAAAATTTTTAATTGTGTTCTCATTATGCTTGAATACACTGCTTGATATTAATCCAGAGAAGGAAGACACTAAGATTTAAAAAATATAGTTGGGAGATCTGCAACCTAAGATAAATGCCAACTTTCTTGTCATAGCATTCATTCAGTAATTGTGTCTGAACATTTCCTCAGTTGCTTAAAAACCACTTTTATTCTCAAACTGACATATTTTTCTATATTATTTTAGTTGACTATAATTTGGTATTTCACTGAATTGGGACTAAAATTCATTAAGCTGTATTGTTCTGTAAAGAGTAGCTACTACGGGAGTGCAAGCACACATTCCATATTCAACTGAAAAGTGCAATGCTGACACGATAAGCATAGTGTGATCCCAGTATGTCTAAATATGATTTTATAAGGTATGAGAAAGTCCAGATATCTGTGAAAGCAAACTTCAGCATCCTGAAGTAAAGGTCTGTCTTACTGACATAGCATTTATTTTGATATCAGGGTTTGAGATACGAGCACAATATGTTAAAATGTCATGAACTACCCCTAGTAAGCAAATAAACAATGACTAACTCAAATAAACAATCACATACCAAGTGGACACAGGATCTTTTAGATGTTTTCTCTATGGGAAAAGAAAATTTTCCAATTGTTATAAATTCTCATGTTTCTAGGTAGGGCATATCTTATGCATGTTAATTAAAAATGAAGACCTATGGATAAAAACAGATTTTCATCCGCTAGAAACTGAGAAGAAACAAGACTGAATTGATCTATAGTAAAAGCATAAGATATATAAAAGAAGATAAGCTGGAAAGGAGTTGTGAGTTGGGACTTAGGGGAAAAATTTGAAACTGAAACTTCATGAAAGAGCTGGAGAAGAAAATTTAATACTTTTCAAAATTATTTCAAAATAATTTTCCTCAGGCTGTATATTTCAAACTAAGTGCACAAAGTTGTTATTAATCATTATCAGGGAAACAGGATTGGGTGTGTCTTCCATTGTAAAGAGAAGGAAAGTATTCAATATTGTATTATTTTCTCTGAAAAGAGTGGAGCATTTACACCAACTGTACATGTCACTAACTGATTAAAGTAAGAAATTAGATTATACTACAGAAGTAAACTATGCTCCTCTGCATAGGAGGATAATGTAGAGGGTAAAATAGGGGGAAATTGGTAAATAGGGTATAAAGGGGCTATAATGACCAAGACATATCTACTGAATAATTTGACACACAGACTAGTGCAGAATTTGTTATACCCATATGAGATAAATAGATTTCCTAAATTTAATCCAGGAAAGAGATTACCTAATTTAGTTACACAAATTTATTTCCTATAGGATAATATGTATACAGATGGGAAATATTTTATTATTTCCAAGGTTTTGGGAAAACACAGCTTCCTGTGAAAGCTGAAACTTTTAGGAAAAATATGACCTCAGAAGCTTCTCTTTTTAAAAGAACCATGGGACTGGGGCTCTAGAATACACTTCCACATTGTGTGTAGGGTGAGGATGGTGATGTAAGAGGATTAAGTGATTTGGAGTGTCGTACAACTACTGGCAAGACAGTGGAAAGCCAAATGTCACTGAGTAATTCGTTCCCTATGACATCATCAGAATGTAAGTAAATTTCCTAAACACCACAAAATGCCAAATTGATTGATCCTCTGGAAGGAGATGAGGGGCATAGGTTTGCATTGGATCTGAACTATGAGTGGGTGTCCCATGAAAGTTTCCTGAAAGCAAATGAGTAAATTCTGGACAAAAATTCGACATAACAGCCACAAGAAGACTCTAGTGACTGAACCAAAGCAGGCAGGGTTTGGAGATTGGATAAAACCTGGGGCAGGTCTTAGCCACAGAGTGAGGCCCTCCTCTCGTGCTTCACAGTGACACTCTGGGAGAAGCTGCCGGCTAAAGAGCAGAGGCAACAGGTACAAAAATTTTAATATAAAAATATGCTGCTTTTCAGGCCAGAAGGCCTGGGAAAAGGAGCCTAGCTCAACCAAGATTCCCAGAGCATTTTGCAGCTCATGGTTTTGTCTTCTACAAAGAGACTCTTGCCTACCCAACTTTATAAGATTTTTTTGTTTCTGCTTTTTTTTCCCCCTTTAGAAACTTAAATAGATTCTAAATTTAGGAGTATTTATATATATATATATATATATATATATATATATATATATATATATACACACACATAAGTTATATATATATGTATGCACATAAAATGATAACATTATATCCATATGTGTGTGTGTGTGTGTGTATATATATATATATATATATATATATATAAAACAGATGTAAAATCTGAAAGTATCTAAAATGAATCCAAATTAATGATGATTTTATGAAATACCTGACTAGTATCCTTCAAAATTATCTATATCAATAAAAATAAGGTAAGCCTGAGGACATGTCACAAGCCAGAGGAATCTATGATGTCTGAAGGCAATGTGGTATCCCAGACGGGGTCCTGGAACACAAAAAAGAATCTATGAGTCTATGGTAACTGTATATCTTCACAGTTTTTCTGTAAATTTAAAATTTTTCTAAGAAATAAACTCTATTACAAAATTTTAAAGGAACAATTGTCAGTTCCCCAAGCATACTGGAAATGTCCACATCTGTCTAAATAACTCTTAAAAACCTAGACAAAAATCAATAAAGAATTATAAGATTTAATCATTTTCAACCATCATGATGTAACTGATCATAAAACTCTACCCACCAACTACAAAATGAAGCTTCTTTTCAAATACACATAGTTTGTTTGTCAAAGGAGACCATATGCTAGACCATAACACAGGACTCAACAAATGTAAAAGGGCTAAAATCATACAAAGTAACTTCTCTGAACATAATATAATTACATTTGAAATAGATAGATATTAGATATCTAGAAACATTCCAAATATTATGCAAACATAATAACACACTTCTCAAAATCACATGGATGTGTGACCTAAAATCTTTAGTGTGACCTAAAGATTTTGAGATGTACAGTTACCATAGACTCATGCCTTACTTGGCAAGTTGTGATAGAAAAGTGCTGGAGATACTGAAGAAAAGACCCAGAGATAGTGTAAGAGACATGAGAGTTTATTAATACTTACCTACAGGAATTCCAGGAGCAGCAGGGTGGAAGAGGTTGCACTCTGCTATTGTGGACAGGAAGGGGACTGCTCATCTGGGGTGAGGGGACAAAGACACATGCTTTACTTGAAGGGATCAATCTTATGTGAACACTGACCCAAGGAACAAATCCTTGTTCAGAGGAGTCTGCCTGCTTAATAAGATGTTTCCATAGATAAGGCAGGCATAGTTTTGGGCAGCTCCAGGGTATCAACATACCATATACTTGCATACTGTCTGAAGGAGGGAGCCATGGTGACACATGGTTTTTCTGGAACAAAAGGTTATGGATGGGCAGGACTTGTTCTCATAGTGGGTAAAAGAGAAAAAGCAATAGAAATAATTTTGAACTAAATGATAATGAAAATACAACATATCAAAATGTATGCAATGTAGCTACAGAAGTAATTAGAAGCAAATGTATAGCAAATGTATACTTATGTATAAAATAGAAAGCATTAAATCAATACTCTAAAATTCTACATCAAAAAGTTTGCAGGAGGAAGTACCCCCCAAAAAGTATAAGGAAGGTGATAAAGAGGAGGAATCAGTGAAATAGAAACAGACAAATAGAGAAGGTTATCGAAATAAAATAACTCATGCTGGTTCTTTGAAATTGGTGTATAATTAAACTGCTCAAGAAAAGAACCAGGTACAGATAAGACATAGCCTAAGTCCACCTAGAAACTTCTATATTCACAATGCAAGTGGATATCATGATGGACTTGGGAAACAAATACAAGTAAAAATAGGATTATGGCACAGGGCCCAGGATGAGTAAAAATGTTTCATTTACTAAAACTACAAGTATTAAACCTTCAGTAAAACTTAGAAGTTAGGTACAAAGATGAGGATTGGGGCAGAGAGAGGGAATTAAAAGTATTTCAAGTTCTTAAGCATAATTTGGAAGGATTGATGAACAAGAATGTGAAAAAATTCTTAAATTTTTTTTTTAGTTTATTTGACATGAGAAGAAGAGAAACAAGTCATGTTAGTAAGGTAGTACACAGATATAATTCATATTTTCATTTTGCAGCCAAAATTCTAGTAACTGACACTTACTATCAATCATTGCATATACAGTTTTAATAAGAGACTCCCTATAGTTAGTACCACAAATTCTCAGCTACAGCCTGCATTTCCTAGTCTCTCTTGCTATTAGTTGTGGTCAATAAAAAACACCCAAACAGATATAAGTAGAAGTGATATGTGCCACTTGCAAAGGAAACCTGTCAAACAGACCTGACTCATCCAAAAGACAAGAAATAACAAGCATTGACAAGGATGTGTAGAACAGGGAACCCTCCTACACTGTTGGTGGTAGTGGAAGTTGGTGCAGCCATTGCCACAAGCAGTACAGAGGTCCCTCAAAAATATAAAAATAGAAATACCATACAATCCAATAATTCTACTTCTAGTAATTTATCTGAAGAAAACAAAGTCACTGATTCAAAAAGGTCTATGTACTCCTGTGTTTATTGCCACATATTTATAATAGCCAAGATATGGAAGCAACCAAAGTGTCCATAAATAGATGAATGGATATAGAGATGGTGCATATATACAATGGAATTTTATTCAGTGATAAAAAAAGGAGAAATCCTGTCATTTGGAACAATATGGATGGACCTAGAACGTATTATGCTCAGTGAAATAGGCCAGGCAGAGAAAGACAAATATCATATAATTCCACTTATATGTAGAATATAAAAAAACAAAACAAAACATAACAACAACAACAATAAAAAGGCACCAAACAGAAATAGGCGCATAGACAGAGAAGGACCTGGGGTTACCGTGGAGGAGAGGCTGTGGGGGAGGGCAAAACAGGTGAAGGGGGCAAAAAGGCACAAAATCTCAATCACAATATAAATTGGTTACAGGAATGAAAGTACAGCATAAAGAACATAGCCAATAATTCAGTACCATCATCTGTGTTGACAGATAGTAACTATACCAGTTGGTGTGAGCATTTAATAATATAGATAATGGTAGAAACTATGTTGTATACTGGAAACCAATATAAGGTTGTATGTCAACTATACTTTAACAAAAAAAAAGAAGTGATTCATTCCCATTTGAATTCTTTATTCCTTCTTATGGACTAGAAGCTCATGTGATGTTTATGAAGAAATTTTTAACATGTAGATATGGGAATGGTAAAGTTATGAGGTAGAAGGATACCTGGTACCCCAAATGATTGCAGAGCAAAACAACCATACTAAACTTGAATCTTTGTCCGTCAAGGTGAGATAAAGAAAGAAACACATATCTCAATTAATTCGCTGTCTTTTTGGTTTCTTTGTTAGTGAAAATTACCCAGTACCTTTCTTAAATACTTATGGATACAGTTCATTAAAATAATCTAGCATCTTGCCCACCACTTTATTTATCTTACATTATGGTAGGAACAATGGCACAATAAATGAAAAGTAACATTGAAATAAAAGAAAACATATATCTTCCAAAATAACAAGGAGAAGAAAAATAAAAATGACAACTTCACCAAAGAAATTTAAAAATAGTAAATGAGAGACAAATTAACAAGGGCAAATCAATAATATCATACAGTAAAAATTGAAGGAAAAGAGAAGTATACCATTTTTTTCTCAATTTTAAAAGTATTGCCAGATTTTGTTAAAATTAATGAATTTCTTAATGTAGATTATGTTAAAATGCATACACTTATAATAAAAAGACATGGAAAGGCTAAAAATAAAGAAATAGGCAAAGAAAAATCAATAAAAGATAAAATCTGTCTAAATGTATATGTGACTTCACAAAAAGAAGGGTAAAAAATGAAAGAGTATCTCAGTAGATGCTGAGAAAGCATTTGACAAAATTCAACATCAATTCATAATAAAAACTCTCAACATAATGGAAAATGGGTATAGAAGGTATGTACCTCAACATTAAAGAGGCCATATATGACAAAAACACAGCTAACATCATACTGAATGGCAAAAAGTTGAAACCTTTTCCTCTAAGATCAGGAACAAAACAAGAAAGTCCATTCTCACCACTTTTATTAAACATAGTACTAGAGGTCCTAGCCCCAGCAATCAGAAAAAACAGAGATAATTGGCATACAAATTGGTAAGGATGAAGTTAAACTGTCACTATTTGCAGATGACATGATATTATACATAGAAAACCCTAAAGATTCTTCAATAAAACTATTAGAGCTAATAACTGGATTCAGCAAAGTAGCAGAATACAAAACTAATAAACATAAATTTGTTGTGTTCCTATATGCTAACAATGAATTAGCAGAAAGGGAAATCAGGAAAACAATTACATTTACAATTGCATCAGAAATAACAAAAAAAAAAACTAGGAATATGCCTAACCAAAGAGGTGAAAGACCTGTACTCTAAAAACTCTTGAGAGAAATTAAGGACACAAATAAATGGGAATCTATCCCATGCTCATGGATAGGAGGATTAATACTCTCAAATTGTCATCCTGCCAAAAGAAATTTACAGATTCAATGCAATCCCTAACAAAATACCAATGGCATTTCTCAATGAAGAGAGCAAATAATCCCCAAATACACATAAACCATGAAGAACTCAAATAGCCAAAACTATTCCAAGAAAGAAAAACAAAACTGGGGGTATTGTGCTCCCTTATTTCCAGCTATACTATGAAGCTATAGTAATCAAAACAGTATTATACCAGCATAAGAACAGACACATAGATCAATGGAACAGAATAGAGACCCCAGATATGAACCCATGTATACATAGTCAATTTATATGTGATAAAGGATCCATGAATATACAGTGGAGAAAAGACAGCCTCTTCAGCTGGTGTTAGGAAAACTGGACAGCTAAATGCAAGAGAATAAAATTACTGTCTAACTCCATACATAAAATTAAACTCAAAATGGATCAAAGACTTAAATGTAATACATGAAACCATAAAACTCTTAGAAGGAAACATAAACTTGAACATAAACAAGAGCTGTTTTTACTGGGCACATATCATTGAGTAAGGGAAACAAAATAAAAAATGAACAAGTGAGACTACATCAAACTATAAAGCTCCTGTGTAGCAAAGGACACTTTCAGCAGAACAAAATGCCATCCCACAGTATGGGAGAAAATATTTGTAAATGATTTTTCTGATAAGGGGTTAACATCCAAAATATATAAAGAACTCCTATACCTCAACACCAAAAATCAAATAACCTGATTAAAAATGGGCAGAGGACCTGAACACACATTTTTCCAAAGAAGAAATACAATGGCAAACAGACACATAAAAAGATCCTCCACAGCTCTAATCATCAGGGAAATGCAAACCAAAGCCACAATGAGATGTCACCTCATACCAGTTAGAATGGCTACTATCCAAAAGACAAGAAATAGCAAGTGTTGGCAAGGACATAGAAAAAATGGAACCATCCAATACTATTGGTAAGAGTATAAATTGGTGCAGCCACTGTGGAAAGCAGTATAGAGTTTCCTCAAAAAACTAAAAATAGAAATGCTGTACAACCTAGTAATCCTATTTCTAGGAATTTATCCAAAGGAAATAAAACCATTGATTCAAAAAGATATATGCACCCTCATGTTTATCACTATTATTTATTATATTTACAATATTTGCATTATTTATAATAGCCAAGATATGGAAGCAACCAAAGTATCCACCAATAGATGGGTGGATAAAGAAGAGGTGGTACATACACACGCTGGAATATTATTCAGCCATATAAAAGAAAGAAATCCTGCCATTTACAATAGCATGGATGGGCCTAAAAGGTATTATGTTAAGTGAAATAAGCCAGGCAGAGAAAGATGAGTACCATATGATTTCACTTATTTGTGGAATATAAAAACAAAACAAAGCCAAACAAAATGAATAAAATAGCAGTAGAGTCATTACAAACAATAATATGAAAAACATCAATATTCTTACAACAAATAATATAAATGTAACTTATATGTCTTTGGAACATTGGTAAAAAAAATTGTGAATTTTTTTTACCAATGTTCATTACCAATAATGAAATAAACCTAAGCAACTTTTCAAAATTAGAAATTTCATGGGCACAATAGATTTTTTTATGAAATATATTTCAAATAAATAGGAATTAATACTCTGAAGTCAAGTAACAGTTATAGCTCTTTGAGAAATTCAGGCCAACCATCCTGTCCTAGAAAAACTAACAAAATATTATTTTTAAAACCATCTACATTAATTAAGGAATTCAAAAAAAGTGGTAAAAAACTAACGAAGATGATATCTGAGTGTGTTGAGGATAAATGAGCACTTGTGTAAAGCCATTTGCTTATTAACCTGAGGATGGTTAAAAGCCTGGTATGTATAATAGAATTTGAGACAGCCTACAGTGCTTTGGGTAAAGATACTGGAATTCATAGTCTAGCAATGTTGCAAAAACTGTGGAAATACTTTTATAGAGACTCCAAAAGGCCACATCTTGGCATTAAGGGTAAGCTTAGGGTAAATATTTCCTCAAAGGAACCACCATTCAGATATTAAATGCCTTCAGCTCAGAAGTTGGATTGCACTGACCCTGGTTTGATGGTATATCTCAGCCTTCTGGAAGAATAAAAATTAAATCTCTAATGGAAGACATTATTCTGAGATTCAAGTTACTTCTCCCTGCTACCCTGCATGTATATGCACACAATTAAAAATAACTAGAAATATGAGAAGGCAAGAAAAGAAAACTAAAAATAAATTGGCACCATATGAAATATATCCGCATGTGCTTCAGCTAAAACACCCAATACAAATTTTAAAGCAACTATACAAAAAAATGCACTAACTGAAATTAAGAACTCCATGGACAGACTTAACAGCAGATGACATAGTTAAATAGAGACTCTTTAATGGATTGAAACCACATAAATTGTGAGGCATAATATAATGCCCTTATATTAGTAATTAACAAAGAAATATGACATGAAAATACGTATGTTTAGACAATAAGACATACACTTTCAAGTAATTCATACATCAAATTTAGATAAAAAGTATTTTATAATTACTTAAAAATTTCACATTACTTGTGCATGAAACTAAAGCAGGATGGAGGAACATATTTAGCCATAATTTGTGTTTTAAAAAAGATAAAAGTTTGAAAAGCAATCAACAAAGCATCAATTGCTAGAAATTAGATAATGTGGGCAAACTAAACTCAAAGTGGAGAGGAAGAAATAAAAAAAAACTTAGATACAAAATAATGAATATATCCTTTCCTTGTTAAATAAGCATAGACAATATTATTAAAACCCAATATTTAAAAAAATACATATACGCAATGGAAGATTATTCAAACATAAAAAAGATGGCTATCCTGCGTTTTTGACAACATAGGTGAATCTTAAGGATGCTATACTAAGCAAAATAAGTCAGACAGAGAAAAAGCTGAACTCCTAGAAATAGAAGTAGAATGATGGCTATCAGGGGCAAAGGGGCAGGAGATATGGGGAGATGCTGTCAAACAGTATAAACTTCTAGTTATAAAATGCATAACTTTGGGTTTCTAATGTACACCACTATGACTATGGTTAAAATTATGTATTATACAATTGACACTTACTAAGAGTAAATTTTAAATGTTATCACCACGTACACACAAAAGGTAATTATATGAGGTGATGAAGGTTAACTAACCTTATGGTGGTAATCATTTTGTGGTATACATTTGTATCAAATCATCACATTGTATGCCTTAAACTTATATATGTTATATGTTAATTATATCTCAATAAAGCTGTGAAAAAATTCCCAGTATTTATAAGCAGGTAATAAGACAAAAGCTTCCTGTTCTTGCACATTCCCATTGTTTTAGGGGAAAAGAGTCATTCTTTAATATAAAGGAATGTTATATATTCTCTAATTATATTATAATATTTAGTTACTGTCTTAAAACATGGAGCTTTTCAGATTCTGAGTATTCAACAATGAACAAAACAAAGTCTCATCCTGCATGGAGATGACTTGGGAAGAAAGAAACAATAAACTAGTAAATTAATTAATATTTAAGATAATTACAGATTGTAACAAGTTTTATAAAGAAAATAAAGAGAATAAAAATAAAAATGAACACATGGGACTATAATAAGCTAAAAAGCTTGTGTATAGCAAAGGACACCAGCAGCAGAACAAAAAGGTGTACTACAGTATGGGAGAATAAATTTATAAATTAGATACCGACAAGGGGTTAACATCCAAAATATATAAAGAACTCACATGCCTCCATAACCAAAAAAGCAAATAACCCCATTAAAAAATGAGCAGAGGATATGAATGGACACTTCTCCAAAGAAGAAATTCAGATGGCCAACAGGCACATGAAAAGGTATTCCATGTCACTAATTATCAGGGAAATACAAATAAAAACCACACTGTGATATCACCTCACACTAGTTAGGATGGCCAGTATCAAAAAAGACTAAGAACAACAAGTGCTGGCAAAGATGCAGAGGAGGGGGAACCCTCCTACACTGCTGGTGGAAATGTAAGCAAGTTCAACCATTGTGGAAAGCAATATGGAAGTTCCTCAAAAACTAAAAATAGAAATGCCATTTGACATGGGAATTCTACTCCTAGGAATTTACCCAAAGAACATAATTTCTCAGATTCAAAAAACCGTATGCACCCCTTTGTTTATCACAGGACTATTTAAATTAGCCAAGATATGGAAGCAACCTAAATGTCCATCATTGGATGAATGGATAAAGAAGAGGTGGTACATACAGAATGGAATACTATTCAGCCATAAAAAAGAAAGAAATCCTGCTATTTGCAACAACATGGATGGAGCTGGAGGATATTATGCTCAGTGAAATAAGCCAGGTGGAGAAAGACAAATACCAAATGATTTCCCTCATTTGTGGAGTATAACAACAAAGCAAAACTGAAGGAACAAAACAACAGAATCACAGGCTCCAAGAAGGGACTATCAGTTACCAAAGGGGAGGAGTGAGAAAGGCTTGGTGGAAAGGGAGGGAGGGAGAAGGGGATTGAGGGGTATTGTGATTGACATACATGGTGTGGGGGGGATCATGGGAAGACAGTGCAGCACAGAGAAGGCAAATAGTGACTCTGTGGCATCTTACTACACTGATGGGCAGTGACTGCAATGGGGTATGGAGGAACACGATAATATGGGTGAATGTAGTAACCACATTGTTTTTTCATGTGAAACCTTCATGAGTGTATATCAATAATACCTTAATAAAAAAATAATAATTCAAAAAAAAAAAGAAAAGAAATAGAACCTCATGCTAGAATCTACTATAGTTAGGATGAATCAGGGAAGGTCTTTCTGAGAAAGGGACATTTGAGCTGATACCTAAGGCTAAGAATGTTCTGGAAGAAAGAGCATTCCAGAATAAGAGGACAGTAAATAGAAGACCTTGAGAATGTAATGTGCATGCTATCTTTGAGGAAAATAAAGGATCTCTGTTTGTCTTGACTTTAGGGTGGATGGAAGAAGTCATAAGAGTGAAGTCAAGAGGAGAGAGAGGCTAGGATTTCATTTTAATCATTTATCAATCTTTTGGATCTACTGAACTTCCAGCATTGTCTATTTTAAATTGCATACAAGTGGATTAGTTTCTCTGATTTTTAAATGGTGAATGGACTGTGATTTGCTATGATAACTGTTAAATTTGTCTATGAATCTGAACTTTTGTTGTGTTTTACCTTTACAAGTCATTTTCTTTACCTCTTTTGTTCCTTTCATTTTTGTCCCACTTCTGGTTTAGATGTTAAAAACTCTACCTGAAGATTTTTAGTGGTTATGTTTACAATTTTTTTACCTGTATTCTGAATTTAAAAATAAAAGCAAAACAAGATATTTTGTAATCCACCCTCCTCTAGAGTAACAAAAAGTTTTATAATGCTTTAATTCCAATCACTATCTTAGATTTTATTATCAAAATTTTCATTTATCTTTGCTTTTGCATGTACAAAAGTAATCATAATTATTATGGTTTTATTATTCAAAACATTCTTTATTAGACTTACTGATATGTATATCAATTTCTTTACTCAACACTTCCTACTACATCCTACTTTCTTCCTGAGTTATTTTTTACTCTTAAAACATATTCTCTACTAGTTCTTTCATTTATTGTTATGATTGTTGTTGCATTAATGGATCATGATTGCATGATTGTTAGTTTGTTGTTTTACTTGCTTAAATACCTTAACTTTATCCTCATTTTCGTATAATATTTTAGTGACATAAGTAATTCTACACTAATTGTTATTTTTCCACAGTAATTTTAGGGTATTAACCCTGCATCTTCTGCATCCTAACATTCTGATGTTAACAATTATTATTATTGTTGTTGCTATAATTAGATTATTATAATCATTATGTTTGTTATTGTTTTGAAGTTATCTATCTGCCTGTTTTCTATTGGTTCATATTTAATTATAGGATGTTAACTTTGTGTTAGTACCACAGACTGTACCAAAGAGGGTTTGTTTACTTATTTTAATCCTATTGTAGTAATTGTTTCCCTGAATATGAAGATTCATGTCCTTCATCACGGCTCAGCCATTATCTCTTTGAGGTCAAGGACGGACTGGCAAAAGAACAGGGCTCTCAAACAGATTCATCAACCTGGCAATAAGCAGAACAGGCCTGACACAGAAACTAAAGCAGTCTTTCAGTGGGAATAGACTAAAACCAATACATATTTTTTGAAAGACTCAATAAAATAATATTGCAAACAGTAAAAATATTTTTAAAACATATCTTTTAACAAACAGTAACTGTACAAACAATTAATAATATAGGTCAAAAAACATAAAACAAATGTATGTTTTAAGGAGGTAAAATAATCAGGTAGTGGTCAATACGTAAACAGTAACAGATTTTTGTGGTTCTGATGAAAATTCAATTATTTCTCAACTTACCTGCAAAAGTCTATCAATATATCCCTGGGTATAGAATCTTTTATTTTTTAAAACAAGATGTACACCCAGGAAAGCACTCAGTGATTTTGTCAAGCATAATGCAAAAACATTTAAGGCATTTGGATTCCAAATTTTATGTAATTTTTTTAAAGTATGGTTTTTGAAGATGCTACCCCAGTGTGAACATTGGCTGGCTTGCTGCGTTGTTAACTGGACACAGTGAACTGGAGAAAAATAGCTCAGTAGTGATCATATCAGTGGACAGCTGCTGTGCTCACCCATGTGAGACAACTGTGTCCAGGAAAGAAGACATGATGGTATATGGCCAGGAAAATGGTCTCAATGTTTAGTTTGAGGCATAAACACAGAAAAAGAATTGAAATCTACTGGATGGACTCAGTTACAAGGTGCAAGATCAAAGATTTCTAATGAACAACATGAAAACGTTAAAGAAAATATAGTGTTGCACTTAACCTTTTCAACATTAAAAATTGAGAAACACCTTCAAAAAACAGAATTTTAGAGTTGCTGACATCTGGATACATCTCCCTTTCACTTTTCAGAAGTATGCATATTTATTATATAAATGTGTTTATGCTCTTTATAATATATATATTTATATCTACATGCCTACTTATCTATATATGTATCATCTGTCATCAGTTAATACATTAAGTATATTGTGCTTCATTGTATGGCATTTCCTAAGTTTCAACAATATCTAGTTTATCAATTTAAATTACATGTGTGGTAACTTGAAACATGACAGAACACATTATAAGTCTAAGGTTTTCATTGTAGACACAGGTATGCAAAGATTCACCCTGAGGTGAAAATGGTATAACTTTCAAATTGTATCCTAAATTACATCAATGTCATTACACACTGTCACTCAGTGGGAAGTACCCCCACTTAAACTTAATATTCTTTGGTAACTTATGTTCAGTGATTCCTAAAGAAACTAGAGATTTATTTTCTAGGAAACATTAGAATTGCTAGTCCTAAAACTCATTTGGAAAATATTATTATATCTTTTAGAATAATGTGAAATGTAATTATAAATATTGCATAATCATTTGACAGGTGTTTATTTTGCTATTTCAATTCTTCTTCATTAGATATGCATCAATTGTGAGGATATTTGTGTGTATAGAGTATTTAGGCATTATTAGAATATTATTCTGTTTCCTTGTTTAGTATCAGGGAAAGTATTTAGCTAAGCCTGTCATGTATTTGGCACCATTGACAAGAGTACATAGAACATAAAATTCAAGTTGGCTGTCCACAGTCAAAATCTTGCAGCAACTAAAGACATTTGTAATTTATTCATATATTTTCTTTCCCAAATTTAAATTAGTTTCTTTATGGTATATTAGAAGGAAAACACTGATTTAAGTCTCAGAAGCTGCCTGCTTTTCCTCTGAAATTTACTTTGACTCCATCACTAGGAATGAGCATGAATAGGAATGGGCATGTGGCAGCTGATATGAACTCTTTCTCTAACTTCTTTTTGCCAACTTCCGTTACATTTGCTCCTTTAAACGATTTGCCTTTCCTCTCACCCATTTCATTGCCCTTGATTTTGCATCCTCTTTCCTCTGCCCTTAATAATAAATATTATCAATTTCTCCAACCCCACTTAATTCCACATCCTTTTTCTTTGGGGGGAAAAAAATCCTTAAAAAATGTACTTTTTATTTCTGTGATCATTAATTTGTACCTTGAAGAAAACAGACACATGGCAGATAAAAGATGATGGAAAGGCTGACTCAAATTATGTTTTCGCAGCTGTGGGAAATAGAGGTCCAAAGCCCTGTGCACCCACTCAGCTTCTCTCAGCACTAAGTTTCTCATTTGAGAGGCTAGGCTTATGGCAATCTTGATTATTTAATGGAACCTTTAATTGTGATAAATTAAACAGCCCGTATAGCAGTCATGTTCTAGTTAAGTTTGCTAACAATCTAGACTGTCTATAAAACACATAAAGGACACTATTTTTCTGCATTTTAATGGTTTCTTTCTATATTTGTCTTGTTATTTAAAATTGAATGTATCAGCAAGGGACATTCCCTAATGAAAAGATACCTACATTTTTTCATTCCCAAACACTAGTTCCTTGCACTTGCACATATTAATTGCCTATTTAATACCCAACATCCAAGATACAAGAAGAACAACCACAAATAGTTGTCAAGTAAACTAAGAACTCCCTCTACCTCAAATAAAAGTGTTCTAAAATATATGAATACATTTGTCACTTACAATTTATTTCTTCGATGTGAGCAGTTAGAATATTAGGACCTGAATATGAAATGTATGAAATATAAAATGTGTGTGGTCAGCTCATATATTGGCAGGGTCATTAGATAATTGAAAATTCAGATTATTCCATGTTTCCCTGGATTTTTAAATATTAGTTTAGCTGTGTTCCCATCAGTTTCAGCACCTTTACAACTGACAAATTCATAGGCAATAGTAACATAACAAAAGTAATCTAACCCCCCCCCCCACCAAAAAAAAAAAGCAATCTACCTTTTCCTAGTACTGGTTTCCTTCTGAGTTCAGAGTCAGCCTCCTACAGAGTAGGGCATAATGGTACTATACATTTTTTACTATGGAAATTGGTGCATAGAACATTATAAACAAATAAAATTTTAATAATAAGTCCCAAAATTTGTAGCTCAGTCATTTCAACAGCCAAATAACTTTAGAGAAATTTTTCTTTTGAAGTAGGAAAGCCATATTTGAAAAAAATAAAAAGATACAATCAAACAGTGAAGTTGGGAAGATAATTTTGGATGTAAGAGACCACGGGGGAATATTCCTAAATCTGTTATTAACTTGTATACGACCTTCACCTAGTTACTTAGCTTTTCAGTTCTTTATTTTTCTCATCTACACAACATTATTTGCCTCACTTACTGGAATCTTGTGAAGCTTAATTAATGTTTGTGAACCACTTTGACTTCCACAGCTGGAGGGTGTTGGAAAAATGCAAATTATTTTTGTTGTTATTTATTATTTATTGTTTCCTACCTAGACTTAGATCCAGTCTCTGCAGGCTTACCCCCTGACCATGGGGACAAATTAATAGTAAATGCAGTGCTAGTCCTTCAGAAAATACCAGGATGGTTCAACGGGAAACAGTAAAAAAATGAATAAATAAGTTTTACTCTTCTGTTATAAGTCACAGTGTTAAAAGTTTCAAAAACTGCTAGTAATCTAATGATTTATTCCAATTGATTTATTCTTCTCTACTTTGAAGTATTGAGTATTTCTATGAGTGCAGCACTTTTATTCCATTGAGATAATGCCACTTCTATCATTCTATATAAATCAGAAAAAGTTGAATTTTAATGCATGTGAATTTTATACAAACTTAATAGACTGTTTCGCTTTTATGCCAGTAGTACCATTAAGTAAATAGAAAGTAGTAGATTGATTCATAAAAATCCTACTAGAGTAACCAAAAATATATATAAATATTATTTTGTGCTCTCTACCTATAAGTAATCATGCTAAAAATGAGGAGAAATAGGAGATACAGTCTGGCTTATAAGGGATAAAGCACTTCAATTTTGAATACAGGTCTTTTACATTAATACCTGAAAAGACCAAGAGGAAGTAACTTTGAGGGAGGGAGAAGTTCCTCTGCATCCTGTCAGCAGATAAATGGTCTGCTTTCTATAGAATGAGTTATAAGAAGAGAAGGAGAAGGAAAGGGAGGGTGAAGAAAAAGAGGAGGAAAAGAGGCAAAGGAGATAAAAAGTAATAAAGGAGCAGATGTTTTATATGGAGCTTTCCAGCTACTGTCTTTAATCAGGCCAGAAGCTCTAAAATACTCAGTTACATTCTTCTTCTAGGAATTCAACTTGGAACATACTACCTTAGGAAACTACAGTCCCCTCAGGTCACCCAGGGTAGACCAAGAGTAATTGGTGTCTAATGATAGTACCCAGAGAGATAATGCTCCAAATACTACTAAGTTTGAGCATTCTGCTATATTGCTCCAGATAAAATTGCTTTCCCCCATGTTGAAAATGCCCTAAGTAAATGATAAAAGATCAAAAATCTATTTTGGATATTGCAATTTATTAATTATTCAATTTATCAATTTACTACAAATATAACTACAGTTGTGTAATAGAAAGTCTTGAATACAGAATCTGAAACACAAACTAAAACTCATTTAATTTACTTGCTCTTTGTGACATCAAATTTTTAATGTCAAAGTAATGGATGTAAGGTTATTGAAAATTCAGTCTAAAAAAAATTATTTCAGTCCCATTTACAATCCCTGATATCCTTGTGCCTCATTTTCTGTTTCCAGTGATCCCTTTAAATTATTTCCTCAAAGGTAAACAGCTTTAATTCTCCTGCATGTCTTCTCCTCATGTACATACACAGACTTTCTCTCATGCATCTATGGATTTATTTCTCAGAAGCTCTTTCTCTTCAGAACTGACATGCTGGTGAGTGTTCAATCAGGGAAGGGAGGTGATCTACTATTGACTGGCATTACGCAGTGATATTATAATCAGCATTCGATTAAAGCACCATAAAGAGTCGTGATAAGCCAGTTTGCTATTTTATACTTTGCTACTTGGAAGAGTAATTCTTATCCCATAAACCCGACAGGGCTCTTCTACTCCATATTTTCCTTTATTAATTTTGTCCAGAAACATGATAGGAAGGCAGAATTACCAAAAGGACAAGAGCAAACTCTTTATGAGATTTGCTATGCCAAAAATTCTTGTCATTTTTGACACACAAAGTTAATTGAGTTGTAGTGGACTGAGCAGGAAGAGGACTAAGATATAGATGATAGTAGGTGATATAGACAGATAGGTAGATATCCTTTATTTCCTACATCCATGTCATTTCTAACTATTTCCCACAATCTCTGTCATTGTCTACAGCTCCATCACGGGAGCAGGGCTGTGAGTGGCCTTTAGTATCACAGAGCTTCACATAGTATATTGGGCTCTGCCACTGTGAAGATCTTACCATCCCATGTCCATTACAATGCTCTCCGTATCTTACATCCCTGCCTAAACACATGGACAGGTTGGTACAGAAGGAGGAATCTGGGTGCCTGACTAACTTTGGGAGTTAATACTTTCAATCTCTGGTTTCCAGATAATCCCCAGCTGATAATTCACATACAATACTCTGAAATAAATATCTCACTTACAAATAAGTGTAAGAATATGGGAAGACTAAAATAAATAAATCCACGTTTTAAAAAAATTATATTTCATATAAGTGTCATTTTATTTTAATCTTGTAATTAATGGTCAACATATCATATCAGTAAGGAGCATCCATTCTGGAGCCAGACATCCTGGAAATTCCTCTTCTTATTTCATAAGCTGCATGAACTTGTGCTGATAACTGCTCAGTGCCTCAATACTTATCCTTAAGATGGAAATAATAATAACATTACTTTATAAAGCAGTTTTGAGGATTAAGTGAAGTAAGAAATGTGAAGACCTAAGGATAGTTTGTAGCATACAGTAAACATGAAGGAATAGATAGATCTTATTACATCTTAGACTTTTCTCTGAAACTATGAAATAGTCCATTTTTAAATTTTATTTGTATTATTTGCTAAAATATTCAAAATGACCCTTCCTACCTTTTATCAACTACGATTATTATTTAACAAACTATTTTTCCCTAGATTTTTAAAAGCCGAAGAAAAAGGAAAAGATATAAAATATCATGCCAATAAATTTAGGGGTTTGGCTCCATTACATATAGCTACTTTCATTTAAGTCTTTTACAAACTGTTTTATTGAAATAATGTTGATATATGATCTAATATTGGTTTCAAGTATACTACACAATGGTTCAACAGTTACCCCCATATTATTAAATCCTCACCCCCAACTAGTACAGTTACTATCTGTCAACATAGGAAGATGTTATAGAATCATAGGCTCTGTTCTCCATGTTGTACTACCACCTCCATGACCAACTTACATTATGATTAAAAATTTTGGTGACTTTTAATCCCCTTCACCCTCCCTACTGACCTATTTGAACCCCTACTGCATGGTCTTCTCAGTGTTTATGAGTCTACTGCAATTTTATTCATTTTGTTTTGTTTTGTATTCCAAAAATAAGTGAAATCATGATATTTGTCTTTCTCCATCCAGCTTATTACACCTAGCATAATAGCCTCTAGGTCCATCATGTTGTTGCAAATAGTAAGATTTATTTCTTTCTTATAGATAAATAATATTCCATTGTATGTATGTACCACCTCTTCTTTATCCATTCATCTATTAACAGGCATTTAAATTGCTTCCATATCTTGGCTATTGTAAATAATGCAGCAATAAATATAAGGGTGTATATATATTTTCAAATCAGAAATTTTGTTCCTATTGGGTAAGTTCCTACAAGTGGAAATACTAGTTATATGGTATTTCTGTTTTTAGTTTTCTGAAGGACCTTCTTACTCTTTTCCACAGTGGCTACAGTAGTTTACATTCCCACCAACAGTATAGGAGTTCTCACTTTTCTCCACATCTGTACCAATACTTATTATTTCTTATCTTTTGGATAATGGCCTTTCTAGCTGGTGTGAGGTAATATCTTATTTTTTTTTTGATTTGCAGTTTCCTAATGAATAGTAATTTGGAAAATCTTTTATGTGCCTGTTGGCCATCTGTATTTCTTCTTTGGAAAAATGTTCAGGTCCTCTGCCCATTTTTTAATCAGATTATTTGTTTTTTTTTGGTATTGAGGAGTATGAGTTCTTTATATATTTTGGAGGTTAACCCCTTATTAGATAAACCGTTAACAAACATATTCTCCCATACTGTACATTGCCTTTTTCCTCTGCTGATGGTGTCCATTTCTGTACAGAAATGTTTTAGTTTGATGTTGTCCCACTTATTCATTTTTTGTTTCCCTTGCTGGAGGAGATGTGTTCAGGAAAAAAATTGCTCATGCTTATGTTCAAGATATTTTTACCTGTGTTTTTTTCTAACAGTTTTATGATTTCATATCTTCCATTTAGATCTTTGATGTATTTTGAGTTTACTTTTGTGTATAGAGTTAGACAGTGATCCAGTTTCATTCTCTTGTATGTAGTTGTCCAGTTTTCCCAACAGTAGTATTGAAAAGACTGTCTTTTATCCATTGTATATTCATGGATCTTTTATCATGTATTAACTGACCATACATATGTGGGTTTATACCTGGGCTCTCTATTCTCTTCCATTGATTTTTGGGTCTTTTCTTTTGCCAGCACCAAATTGTTTTGATTACTGTAGCTTTGTAGTATAGCTTGAAGTCAGGGAGCATAACACCCCCAGCTTTGTTCTTTCTCAGATTCCTTTAGATATTCAGTGTCTTTTGTGGTTTCATATGAATTTTAGGATTACTTATTCTAGTTCATTGAAAAATATGGTTGGTATTTTGATAGGGATTGCATTGAATCTGTAAATTGCTTTGGGTAGGATTTCCATTTTGACAATATTAATTCTTCCTATCCATGAGTGTGGGATAGATTTCCATTTATTTGTGTTTTCATTAATTTTCCTCATGAGTGTCTCATAGGTTACTGAGTTCAGGTCTTTCACCTCTTTGTTTAGGTTTATTCCTAGGTAGTTTGTTCTTTTTAATGCAATTATAAATGGAATTGTTTTCCTGATTTCTCTTTATGCTAGTTCATTGTTAATGTATAGGAATACAACATATTTCTGAGTATTAGTTTTGCATCCTGCAACTTTGCTTAATCCAGTTATTATTTCTAATAGTTTTTTAGTGTTGTCATTAGGGCTTTCTATATATAATGTCATATTATCTGCAAATACTGACAGTTAAACTTTTCCATTTTGATGCCTTTTATCTCTGCATATTTTCTGATTGCCAAGCCTAGGGCGTCCAGTACTATATTGAATGAAAGTGCTGAGAATGGACATCCTTGTCTTGTTCCTGAACTTAGAGGAAAAGCTTTAAGCTTTTCAACATTGAGTACAATGTTAGTTGTGAGTTTGTCATATATGGTCTTTATTATGATGGGATAAATATTCTCTGTACCCATTCATTTGTTCAGAGACTTTATTATGATGGATGGTGAATTTTGCCAAATGCTTTTTCAGCATCTACTGAAATGATCATGTGTTTTTCATTCTTCTTTTTGTTAATGTGGCATATCACATTGATTGAATTATGACTACCATACTATCATTGCATCCGTGGAAAAAAATGCTACTAGGTTATGATGGATAATCTTTTGAATGTAATTTTGAATTCAGTTCACTAATATTTTGTTGAGGTTTTATGCATATATGCTCATCAGGGATACTGCTCTATAATTTTATTTTTCTGTATTGAAGAATGAGTTTGGATGTACTCCCTCCTCTTCTACTTTTTGGAATACTTTAAGAAGGAAGGGTATTAACTCTTCTTTAAATGTTTGGTAGAATTCAGTTTTGAAGCCATCTCCTTCTGGACTTCTGTTTATTGGGAATTTTTGATTGATAATTCAATTTCATTACTGTAATTGTTCTGTTTAGATTGTCTGTTTCTTCCTGGGTCTGTCTTGGAAGGTTGTACTTTTCTAGGAATTTGTCTATTTCATCTAGGTGGTCCAATTTATTGCCATATAATTTTTTATAGAATTCTTTAATAAATCTTCATATTTTTGTGGTATCTGTTATGACTGTTCCTTTTTCATTTCTGATTTTCTTTATTTGTACTCTCTTTTTTCTTGATAAGTCTGCCTAGGGGCTTGTCTATTTTGTATATCTTCTCAAAAAACAGCTCTTGGTTTCATTGATTATTTCTATTGTTCTGCATTTTCTTTCTTTTCTGATCTTTATTATGTCCCTCCTTCTACTAAGTTTGGGTTTCATTTTTTATTTTTCTAATTTCTTTAATTGTGAGTCCAGACTGTTTATTTGGGAATGATCTTGTTTCTTGAGGTAGGCCCATATTGCTATGTACTTCCCTCTTAAACATCTTTTGTGGTGTCCCACAAATTTTGGACTGTTACATTTTTGTTTCATTTGTCTCCATGTATTGTTTGATTTCTGTTTTGATTTGTTCATTGATCCATTGGTTATTTAGTGGCATGATGTTTAGCTTCCATATTTTTGTGGCTTTTTTGTTACTTTTTGTATAATTAATTTCTAGTTTTCAACAATTAGAGTCTGAGAAACTGCTTGAAACAATTTCAATCTTTTAGAATTAATTAAGGTTATTTATGTGGCATAATATATGATCTATTCTAGAGAATATTTCATGTACGCTTGAGAAAAATGTTTATCCTGCTGCTTTTGGGTGGAATGTTCTGTAGATATCTATTCTCCATCTAATCTAATGTGTTGTTCAGTGCCTCTGTTTCCTTATTTTCTGTCTGGTTTATCTGCACATTGATGTGAGTGTTGTGTTAAAGTGTCCTAAAATGAGTGTTTTACAGTCAGTTTCCCCCTATAATTCTGTTTGTATTTGTTGTACATATTTAGGTGTTCCTATGTTGGTTGTATAGATATTTATAATGGTTATATCCTCTTGTTGGACAGACCACTTTACCATTATGTAATTTCTTTCTTTGTCTCGTTATTTTCTTTGTTTTAAAGTCTACTTTGTCTGATATAATTACTGCTACTCCTGCTTTTTCTCCTATTAGTTGCATGAAATATCTTTTTCCATCCCTTCATAGGTCTGAAATGAGTCTTTTGTAGGCAGTATATAGATGGGTCTTTTTCTTTATCAATTCTGCCACTGTATGTCTTTCAATTGGTGCATTCAGTCCATTTACATTTAAGGTAATTATTGATAGGTATGTATTTGTTGCCATTTTATTCATTATTTTCTGATTGTTTTTATAGCTCCTCTCTGTTCCTTCCTTCCTCTCCTATACTTTTCTCTTGTTATTTGATAGTTTTCTTTAGTGTTGTGATTATATTTCCCTTTTTTAATTTTTAATGTATGTACTATAGGATTTAGGTTTGTGGTTACCATAAGGTTCATGGATAGCTTCTTAACTACTTAACAGTCTATGTTAAGTTGATGATTGATCTATTTAAAACACAATCTAAAAGTGTTTTTTATTTGTTTATTCTTCTTCCTCATCCATACTTTATTAGATGTCATAATCCCCATTTTTTTTAATCCCTTGACTGATTTTCTATATAGTTGATTTTACTAGTTTTGTTTTATTTTAATTTCATACTTGCTTGGTAAGTAGTTGGTCTACTACCTTTACTGTGGTTTTATTTTCACTGGTTAAACTATTTAGGCTTAAGAACATTTCCATCTACAGAAGTTCAGTTTACATATCCTGTAATGCCAACTTAGTGGTTATAACTTCCTTCAGTTTTCATTTATCTGGGATATGTTTAATCTGTCCTTCACATTTGAATGATAATCTTGCTGTGTAGAGGGTTTTTGGTTAAAGGTCCTGTTTCAACACATTAAATATTTCATGTCTCTTCTTTTTGGCCTAAAAGTTTCTCTGCTGTTAGTCTAATGGGCTTTCCCTTATAAATACCCTCTCACTGTTGTTAATTTTCTCATTTCAATTATTATACATCTTAATGTTGTCTTCCTAAGGGTTCCTTTTGTTAGAGGCACTCTGTGATTCCATGCCATGGGTGTCTATTTGCTTCCCCAGATTGAGGAAATTTCAACAATTATTTCCTCAGAGACTTTTTCTCCTTTTGTCTCTCTCTCCTACTCCTGATACCCTTATTATGCAAGTATTGTTTTCCTTGGAGTTGTCACATAGCTTTCTTAAAATTCTTTCATTTCCATAGATTCTTTTTTCTCTCTGTTCCTCAGCTTCATTTTTTCCTGTTCTCTAATTTCCATCTTATTGATTGTCTGCTCTACTTGTAGCAATCTACTATTCCTTCCCTCCATTGTGTATTCCATTTCATTTACTGTATTTTTCAGCTCTGAGTGACTCCTTTTCAAATCTTTTATCTCTTTGTTGATGTCCTCCCTGAGATCATCAATACTTTTCCACAGATCAGTGAGCATATGTATGACTACTATTTTGAAATTTTCGTAAGATGATTGGTGATCTCTGTTTCACTTAGCCCTATTTTAATGTCTTATCCTGTGCTTTAGTCTGGAACATATTTCTCTGTCTCACCATTTTGTCTGAGTTTCTGTGCTTCTTCCTTTGTAGTAGATGGATCTGCTATGCTTCCTAGTCTAGAGCCAATGGCTTTTTGAAGAAGGTGTCCTGTGGTGCCCAGAAGCTCAAGACTCTTTACCCTCCAGCACCTGGTTCTCCTTTGAAGTAGAGCCCCAGTTGCTTTTAGTGGGCTATGGGTAAGTTTACCTTTCCATCTGTCTGCAGGTGAAGAGGTCTATCTCAACCTGCTGCATAGAGAAGTTTGGCTCAGCCAGCCCTTTGTGAGCAGAGAAGCATGCTTCTGCTGAGATTGTGGTGGGCAGGGCTGTCCTCTGTCTGCCCCAAAGTGATGGTGACACGGCTCTACTAATGTGGTGATCAGGGTGTTTGTGCAGCTCTGGGGCAGACATATGGAGCTGAGTCACATGATTAAGTGGTGGCAGTGACTGCATTATGGCATGACATACAGTTGTGCTGTGGCAGCAAGTTGCACAGGGACAGTGGAGGGGCATATGGCACCAGGCTGGGCTGCCTGTGAGAAGGATGAGCACTTAGAACTGGTTTCTGCAAGTGCCTCTCTAGTTTGGCTAAGGCTGGATTGAGACATCTGGGCAAGCCTCTTTCTGCCTTCCAGGCAGCATAGTCTGATGCTGGTAAGTGGAGTTGGGCAGGCAGGTGCACAGGGAAGCACCTCAAGGTTGCACCACCAGCATGGGAGATGAAGTGTGTGGGGCTCTCAAGAGTGCCTGACCTGTTGGGCTGAAGGATGACTGAAGAATTGTTGTCCATGTACCCTTTCTTCTATAGAGAGAACTCTGTCCATCCCTCATCCCTACTGTACCCTTCCTGCTGCTGGCAAATCTTTCACACTGCCACCTCTGCTTTGGGTCTCAGTGGGACTGTTAGAGCATGCCTGTTCTCCACAAGTGGCTGGAGTCTCAGCCTCCCAGAGTGCTCCAACTCTCTCTGGTGTGCAGCCCTGCTAATCACCAGAACCCAAAGCAATGTGTAATTGTGTTCCTAGAGCAGATCTCCATGGCCAAGTATGCAGAGTACTTATCCTCTCCCAGCTCCATTCCTTTCCTCCCACCTGTGGGCTGGGATGGTGGGAAGGCTGGGGTCCGGATTGACCATGGCTCTGATGCTTTACCCTTCTCTGTGTGGTCTTCTCTTCTTCCCCAGGTGTAGGTGATCTGTTCTGCAGTCTTCAGGTTGTTTTCAAGGTTAGCTGTATTTGCTGTAGTTGTTTCCTCAGTGTGCATATTGAGAAAGGTTTCTTTTTTGCCTTCCTCCTCCACCATCTATTTTGAAAATCCCTACACCTTTTTTAAGCTTTAGTTTTATGTCCAATAAAATGGAATTAAAACACTTAATTCAAAACAGTGAATTAATATTACATTTTTAACTATACACACTTCTCTTTGCAGATCCCCAACCAGCCCAAAACTCACTAATAGATGATAAAAGTAGAAAAAATTTAAATCAGAACCATTACATGCAGGAATTTCAATAAATGTCTACAAGATGTATTATAGATAAGACAGATTAAAGCTCTTATAAACAATTCTCTCAAAAGAAACCCTGCTAGTACCCCTAAATTGAAGCTCTGGTCAAAATTCCACTTACTTGAAATGCTAATCACATAAAATTTTAAATAATTCTCAATAATAAGAAGAAAAAATAACTCTCTGTATATTACTACTACTGCAATATCATATATTGAGCAAACTCATAGAATAATACTGTCAAATCATATTCACACAAATCAAAGACCTTACCCATCAAACTTTACTACGTAATTTTAAAGTCAGTAGTAACCAAATCTCTTAGAAGAAGCATAGAGGAATCTGGGGCATGGAAGCATATCCCGGGCCTTTCTTTCCTGTACAATCATGCACTTCTGGTCCAGAACAGATGAGGTCTGTCAGTGAGCTCTGCAGGGTCCCTCACACAGTAGAGAGCATTTAATTTATGTAACATTTCCATTCTATATTCCCCAGAGAATTGCATTGTCTATGACATTCTCCAGGAAGCCATCCCTTGCAAATTTTTTGTGTTATTTACTATGGATGATCTTATCCAGGATCTTCTGCCATGGCATTCCAGAGACAAGTCGACAAGTCCTCTTCCTTTAGAGAATATTATTAGTCTATTTATCCAGAGGTTCTGTGGACAAGAAAATTAGACCTGGTTACCTGCTTCCTTTTCATTTCTCCTGGGGTATCCCTACAGTAAAATAAATGAATTCATTCCTGTGCAGCTGCTTTAACTATTTCCTTCCTTAAATCATATTAATTTCAGATGGCATTCACATGCATGTTGTTATGGAATGATTATCATCAGATTTCTAAAGTAATGAAAGAGCAAATGTTATTAACTGTTTTAAAATAAAACAGTTTCGAAGAGAAAGAAGCCACAGGTATCTAATTGCCAGAACTAATGGTGCTGTATTTGGGTTCTCAGTTTAGGGCCCATTCTTTCAATCAAAACTAAACCAATAGCAATGTCTGGTGACTCTGCCTCAACTATCCAAACAAGGTGTCCTAGTCTATGTTTGGCTGTTTCTGTAGTTTAAAGGCAGTCAAACGGCGCATGAGAAAATGCTTATTTTTTCTGGAGACAGTCAAGGAAAACAAACTATTAATGTGTTTGTGTAGAAAACCACAGCTTCAGATAGTGTGGTAGCATTATCCTTCAAACAGACCCAGGGCACCTTGATCAAGAAACACAGTGTCCTTTATTACCAAGGTAAAAGCTGTTAAGTTCATAAATTGGCTCTCTTAAGCCCTATTAAATAAGACTTTCTTTAAGCTATATTCAAAATCCTGTGTCTAATTGTGTAAGAAAATGAGTGCCTCAATCAAGGGATTTTCAAAGGTTAGAAAAAAGTGATCAAAGAAGTTGATCACTTGTTTCCTTGGCCTTCACACTCAAGTTCACTTGAGCGACCCTTGGTCTGAAGAGGGATTTCATCACTTCTGGCCTGTCCATGCATATGGACATATCAGAACTGCACCAGTGAGAAATCCCTCACAGAAAATTCCAGGACAGTACTTGAGAAGTACATTGAAGAGAATTGTCTTCTTAGAAAAATAAGAAAGAAAAATAAAGCTCCTTGCTTCCTCTCAATTTGTTTTACTTAAGAAGATGTAAAAATGAAAAATATATGTTTATTTGTATTTCATGTTGATCTCAAAAGTTCTGTTAGGCTGGGAATACATTGGTCACCATCAGTATTATCAAGCAATATTGCCTGGGGTCAGAATGAAATTATTAATTTGATTTACAAATAAACTCATATATCTATGATGAGTCCCATTTTTATACTCATTGTGAATGGTAGAATTAATGGGGATACTCATGGTATTGCTCACAGAACATTTTCCTGCAGGGGAAATACTGAAAATTATGAACATTCACTAAAGCAGGACTGTTCTGCACAATAATTTGATGGATTCTGAGCTTTATCTGAGTTGTTCATAAACTTGTGCTATTCCCTGAAGAGTGAAGAACTAACAGGATGATGATTGAAATTAAAGTTTTAAGAATAGAGATGGCATTTTTAATCATGGGGAAATTGCCATCTCAATATTCTTAAAAGACGTTCAATATTTAAATAAGATCGTTTTAGGATCTAATGAAGCATATGCAATATTTAATTGAATCATAATTTTCCTTTAGAAAACAGGGAGCCCCCACACATATATTTTCATTAATTATGTAGTATTTATAAAGTTAAGACTTATTGTAACAGAACAAATTAATCTTAACAAAACAATCAATTTAAAAAGAACCCTAGGTCTTTAGCTATGCAAAACTTGAGTGCAGCTGACTGTTAAGCTCTGTACTGATAATGCAAAGTCAGAACCACTATTTGACTAAGGGTTTTGTGTCTCAATACATGATACATATGATAAATTTACATTATCACAATATTAAAAAGACCTTTGGCTTCTGGTGAGTCTGTTTTTCCATAGTTAAAGATAGTCTCTAAAATTCACATTTTTGAAATGTGTATTGAACATTTACGCTCATTTTCAATTCCATAAACTAGACATAAATAGCTAACATTACTAATAAATTCTTAAAATATTTGCAAATTGAAACACATACACATAGTTTATTAACTTAAAACACTTTGAGTGCCTAGTATGTTACACAAAATATGTTACATCAAGTGAAGGTAACATCTATATTTAATACATGTGCCATTGTTTAAAATAATTCTTTAACTTGTAGTTTCAAGACAAATTGCTTAAATAAAAATTCAGTTTTGATCATTCTTTTTAACTCTGTGATTTGAAATTTCTATTGCTTCAGTTGATACAGATTTCACCAATAAGTGTCCATTCCAAAACTACTTTTCTAAATAAATTAATACTTTGAATTAAATATATAAATAGCAAAGTCAAAGGATGTATGGATAGTAAAGGAATATATGAATACTGAAGTAAGAAATATAAAAAATGTGAATAGTGAAGTAAAGCAGACCTCACCAAGCAGGAAGGATCAGGCAGCTGAAAAGCTTTGATGAAAAGGAATTGAAAACTTTTGGCATGGTGCTTTATGAGATGTCTACCCAGACCTTCTTTGTGGTGAATATCCTACCCCCTCAGTGCTGAGTTACTGACAGCTACTCGTGCATTTTGCACTGCCACCTTCCTAGCTACAGGTAATTAAATGAAGTCCATTAAATGTGGAACAGGAGTTCAAAACAGATGGTTAATTCTTGCACGTGACTAGAAATTTAACATGTTGGGAATAATATAGCTGTAGGGCAGTTATATTCTACTGTGAAGATGGAAAAAGAGAGGAGAAAACTGATGTGTCTATTTAGACACTGCTATACAGTTTTTAAACTCACAGTTATCTTGAACCAAATGGTTTGCTTGTACCAAAATTCTCAAGCTTACACATGTTGTATATAGAAGTAAATCTGTTTATAATAGGCTTAGAACTCTCAAGTAAAAATTGCTCTGAGGGAAAGAAATAATAAGTATGTAATTATGTTTAAACTCTCTCTAGCTAAGTCTTCTAAGTAGCCCTGATTTGTTCAGTTTATTGTAAAAAAAAAATGCCATCCTTAAAAATGTTTAACAATGGTATAGAATAATACAGTCTTTTAATCAAACATCAGTTTGAAACCTGGATCCATCATTAATGACTGTTTATTAGGGAAGAATCTGTAAGCTGAAAATGACAGAAACCCTTTTCAAACTTAATCACCCTAACCTGTTCTCAACTAAAATAGAAATTATTGGCTTCAATTCATTCATTACACAAGTTTTTATTGAGCACTTGGTATGTATCAGACAATGTGCTAGGTACTCGAAGATAACAAAATCCCTGTTTTCTGCCACTGAACAATGGTAAGGAAGGAGGCAATAGACATGATAAACAAGTAAGGTATGATGACAAGTGTTTAGAGGAAAAATAAAGCAGGAAAGGGGACTAGTGAATGACAATAGGGGCTGGAGAGAATTTGGGAGGGTGCAATGGCAAATAGAGTTGTTGGGGAAAGCCAGTAGGGGATGATATTTGAAACATAGTGATGGCAAGGGAGTGAGACATGAGATTGACTCTGGAAGAGTGTCTCATGCAGAATATGTAAGCGCAAAGTCCCTTACGCAGGGCAGGCCTGATGTGTTTGAGGCACAGTAGAATCAGTATGAAAGAGTAAGCTGAATTTAAAGTCAGCCCATTGTATAGGGTGAAGTAAATCATTGCCATACTTCGGGTTTTACTCTCATATCAATATAAAATGGTACTTTGACTGAGATATAACAAGAAATTGTTAGGACTTTCGTTCTCATGACTTTGATGTCTCAGAATTGGAATGGGTTTATTTTTATGCCAAGGACTAAAATGCTGTTATCGGGATTTAATTTCTTTTTCTCCTTTTCTTGGCTCTGCCTTCTTCTCAACTGGCTATTTCTTTCCTCAGTTCATGGGAAGGAAATATGGTCTCCAGAAAACCCCATGGCTTATGTAATTCTCACAGCTAACAGTTTCAGAAAGGGAGGGAACTTCCTTTCCCAGTATCTGTATCAGTTCTCCCTAAGAGGTGCCAATGGTCCAGATAAGGTTATATATACAGCTCTGTAGTAAGCAACCTAAACTAGTTCAATGGCAATCTCATCCAAATCACGTGGAATAAAAGTTCTTAAAAGAAAGGAATATAGGGCTTTCCAAAAGTCAGAGGTCTGCCAATACTGTGTGACCACAAACAAGGTACATTATCTGTCTAAGCCTCAGTCTCCTCATCAGTGATTTGGAGAAAGTGTTGCCAAACTCATTATTGTTAGCAACAAATTAGAACATGTTAGCAAAGTGCTTTCCCTAAATGGCACTCATTTTATAATAACTTAATAACAGATATTTGGAAAGTCTAATAGACGAAGTATTAACTGGAAAAATTTCAACTTTTCAATTATATTGTGGAGTTTTTTTCAAGGGAAAACAGGGTCTTAAAAATGGAAGGCTACAAGAGAAAGTAAGAATGCAATACAGAAGGCCATATTATTTAAATCAATGTCATCTGTTCATGATTATTCAAGAGTACAGTGAATTTTTCTCAAACTATAAATCACACATGTAATGATACAGGGACAAATATTTGACACTGGAATTGACTAGAAAACTACTTGGTTACCAAAGCCTTTACCCTTTATGGGGTATCTCTTATGTTCCCTGCCAGGTAACATCTGATCTAGTGGTTTTGTTTTTCTCCCCCTAATAACTTTATCTGAAAAGTTAGGGCCACAGGATTGAAGACAGTAGATACAGGATTAAATTCAAAGGGGTTTCTTTGTCAGGCATTTTAATTTCTTTTTCCAGGTCTCATTTTCTCATTGACCACATGGCAATCATTGTGTTGTATTCTACAACAGCCCAACAAGCTCTGGAGAGTTGCATTTATTGTGAACACATTTCTTTTCCTGATTTAAAAAAAAAATTTATCATGGGGACACTTTTAATTTTGCATATTGTGAAGAGAACCAAGTGATAGCCTGGGCATTAAAACAAGAAAAATAAAATTCCAACTTTCAGAAGCCAAGTATAGACCTAAAGTATTTTGCTTTAATCCTTCATTCCTGGCTTCTGATTACTTCTAGCTCAGATGATAGAAAGCAATTTCCAGCTAAGTGCTTAACTCCAGTAGTTTACTTTCACATCTGGACCTCCAGGGCCCTACTTATATATCCCATCATGTAAAGAGTCTTCACAATTCTCTGCTTTTCTTGGAAAACTTATCCATGGAGGATTTACATGGTTTTCCATTTCATCAGTATGTTAAGCATAAAGCTCTGAGTTTTTTCTAGCCTTCTCTATTTTATGAACTACTACATTTCCTATGATGAAAATGGAAAAGAGAAAAATTCAAGTTTCTTGCAATTTAATTTCTGTCAAACTAGATGTGTTTATCTGCTTAATCAAAACCAACAAAGAACTCTGAAGTGTGCATTGCTGATCAGTTTGCAACAGTAAAATGTCATTACAATAGACCTGGGCAAAATGACTGTGACAAATTCCACATATGTAGGAAGAAACTAAAAAGCCAAGGGTATTCTGCATAGATAATCTAAATCTAAATGGACTAGATTGAGGGGAAACAGAAGAAATTAGCCATGATTAGCGTATTTTTTACTTATTTGTTATTTTGCAATCTAGAGCACCCTAATGAGACAAAATTGTGGCTCAGCATCCTCTCAGCATTGGGACTTGATAGTCAGTGGTCATTTTTGAGTAACTGCAGTAGGTATAATTTTTCAGAGAAATTTTGAGAAACATACAGAGTATTAATATGCAGTTCTGATCAATGGAAGGATTTCCTAATTATAGCCCATATTTAAAGAAAGAAACTCCCATTTTTAGAGTTCACATGTACACAGTTAGTTTTAGAATCACATAAACTAGTGCTTTAAAGAATTTAAAGTTAGTTTTAGAATCACATGAACTAGTGCATTAAGGAGCTCTAATTCTAATTAACTAGAATTAATGCTAAAATTCTAATGTTGGCAATTAGACAAAAGGAATTGACTCATTTCGGCAAGATAGATGCAAATTGTAATATCAAATATAAAGACAAGAAAAAAATCACAGGTTTAATTTATAGAAAGACTCATTTGAAATACTAACTAAGCCCAATTTGACATCTCATATGGTGGTCATGATTTCAGATACATAGTTAAAAAAAACCTCCCATTTCTCAGGTTATTACATACTCATTAAAATGAATCAACAAGTAATTAGGAAATAACTTGCAATTTTTAGATTGTCCATCATGAAAGTAACTTCATTAACTCAGAAAACAGCCTTCGGTTATAAATGATTGCTTAGTTATTTCTCAGTGATGATCTCTCTAAAGAGCATTTACTTCCAAATGACTAAATTCAGAGTTCAACTTAAAGATTAATTTAGCTATAAACCATTAACATAACCCAGTATATGATACAAAACTTCCCCATTTATGTATTGTTCCCAAGAAATAGCTTAGAGCTTAGTCTTAAAATGAACACAGCTTACTATGAAAAGAGCATATACTTTAAAGACTGAATTTATAAAGACCACCATTTTGCTTTATTACAGCTTTGGGAAAACTTGAGAAACTGGTATTTTAAAAAATAGTAGGTCAATCTTGGAATGACTTTTTTTAAAATAAGTGCTATTTTATTCCCTTCTTAGTCTAGTATTTAGTTCAAAACTTTGCAGACCTTCTCAGTATTGGTATATCTCATAGATTTGGTATGTTAACCTACTTAAAATGGTGAAGAATATTTTGAAATCAGGAAGAATAATGCCACCAGCTTTCTTCTGCCTGATTTCAAAATATATCACAAAACTATAATAATTAAAACAGCATGGTATGTACATAAAAATAGACATACAGACCAATGGCACACAAAAAAGAGAACCTAGAAATAAAGCTACATGTTTGTGATCTTTCACAGGCTTGCTAAGAATGCACAATAGGGAAAGGACAGTTTCTTCAACAAATGATGCTGGAAAAATTAGACATTCACATGAAAAAGAACGAAATTAGACCTTTATCATACACCATACACAAAATCAACTCAAAATAAATTAAAGACTTAAACATAAGACCTAAAACTAAAATTTCTAAAATAAAACATGTGACAAAGACTTCATGACATTGATCTTGACAATAAATTTTTGGATGTGACACCAAAAGCACAGGCAACAAAAAGCACAAATATACAAATGGGACTGTATCATACTGAAATGATTCTACATAGCAAAGAAAATAATCAGCATGTGAAAAAGGCAAACTGCAGAATGGGAGAAAATACAAATTGTATACCTGATAAAGGATTAGGATTATACGTGAAATATGTAAGAAACTTCTAAAACTCAATAGAAGAAAAACAAATAACTTGATTTAAAAGAGGAAAAGTACTTGAAGACATATTTCTTCAAAGAAGACATACCAATAGCCAAAAGGTATATGAAAAGATGGTCACCATCACTAATCACCAGAGAAATGCGAATCCAGACTACAATGAGATATCGCCTCACTCCTGTCAGGTTAGCTCTTAAAAATATCTAAAGATAACAAGTATTGGCAAGGATGTGGGGAGAAGGTCAATTGTTGGTAGTAACATGAAATGTAAAAGAGTATGGAGGTTTCTCAAAAATTAAAAAAGACCTACCATATGATCCTGCAATCCCACTTCTGCGTATATATAAAAAGGAATCAAAACAGGATCTAGAAGAGAAATATGCACTCCAATATTCATTGCAGAATTTTCACAATAACCAAGAAATGGAAATAAATTAAATGTCCTTTGATGGGTGAATCGATAAAGAAATTCTGGAATATACATATAATAGGTTATTATACAGCTTTAAAAAAGGACAACCTACTATTTGCAATAACATGGATGAAGTGGGAGACATTATGCTAAGTGAAATAAATCAATCATAGAAGGACAAATAATTCGTGATTCCACTTATATGAGGTATCTAAAATTGTTAAACTCATAGAATCAGAGAGTAGAATGGTGATTACTAGGGGCTTAAGAGGGGAAAAATAAGGAGTTGTTCAACAGGTTTAAAGTTTCAGTTCTATGAGATGAATAAATTCTAGAGATCTGTTGTACCATATTGTGCCTCTATTTAGCAATACTTCATTGCATATTTAAAATTTTAAGAGGTTAGATCTCATGTTACTCTTACTACAATAAAAATATTTTGATTAAAAAATAAAATTGTTAAGACAAATACAGTGAAGTTCACCATGAAGCAGCAGTTTAGGAACAAGAAGCTCAAGAAAGAGTATTCCACTAACGTTTCCTCTGTTTGTATTAAAGACTAAATTTTAGAAATAAAATAGAAAGAAATTCTTATGAAATAATAGTTAAAGCTCTAATTGTAACAATACTAAAATTAAAGTAGGTTTCTACAAATATTTCCTTCCTTATAAGTCTTTCTTCAGTGTCAGCAGATATAGGGAAAAAAAACAAGCAATATTAAAATTCTAAGAATATTCACTATTATAAATGGACAGGATGGTCTCTTTTCTAGTGACATGGGTTATCTGAGATTTCCAAACTCAAACATGGGATTAGGACTTAATAATAGTTTATCTTTGCTTAGCTCCTTCTTAACTTCAAATAACAAAATGCAAGGGCATCCAACCTGCCGGCTTGCCCTGTGAGAGTATCTGTTTAATTACGCCACTTTATTTGAAGGACCAAATACATTCATTTTCATGACAAGGTTTCTTGGGAATAAATCAGCATTAGAAGACAAGCAAAAAGAGCAAAATGAAAGCTAAGATAAACACTTTGCTGCAAAGGTCCTGGCCTTAGATCTAGACAAGAAGGGTTCCTCCTGTGCTTGGCGCCTCAGAATGCCCCCATATTACAAACACAAGACACTTCAAGACATATGTAGGCATCTCATAAGTGGGGTTTTAGTTTTTGCTTTGTTGTTTTGGGGTGGGGCGTGTTGTTTGCTTGTTTGTTTAGCTCAGTCACTGGTTAATAGTTTGAGAAGGTTACTTGAGCTGGACTGAGACCCCAGACCAGAGAATACATAGATGAGTGCCTGAATTCAGGGATGGGATAGTCAGGGGAGAAAATCCTAACTTCTGACTTGGAAAATGAGAATTTATATAAAGTTGGTCATCAAAATCAAATGACTGGTGTCTTGTGAATTTTGCTTCTGCCAACAACCAGACAACTATGATCCCCCTCTCCTATGCTTTGATGGTTTACTTTTAGGGAGCATTTCAGACAACCTGGAAATGCTGAGCTGGAGAAGAAAAGTGAGTGGATGGTAAACACACTGATTTAGTTCCCTGGGAAGTTTGCCGGCTCTGTGCCCTCTGCCCCAATTCAGGAGGGTTCAGTCACTGCCCAAGAGAACTGGGTCTGAGCCCAGTTTTTGTCCTATCCTGTCCCAGCAGATCTAATTCAAACTCACAAGCAGTAGGAAGAGCTCCTTTTGGCTCCTGATTGCAAGGAACATCACCGAGGAGTGGGCTGGGAGTGTGAGGTGGGGATATGGTCAGGGACATGTGTGTAAGTTGATGTATAATTTTCAAATACATAAACCTCTGATACAGTGCTCTGGGTCACCTCTATGCTTTTGCCCTGCACATGGCTATGAATATTATGCATTCAGCAGGCATTGTTTGTTATTGTCCAGGTGTTGCAGTTTTCCTATATTTTGATTTCCCATGGTCTTTTCCCCCTATATTAATGAATAGTCTTCTACCTTTGATTTTAGTAACTCATCTCAGCCTACCTTAAGATTTTCTTTACAAAAAAAAATAAAAAATAAAAAATAAAGAAGTAACTTTCCACTCTGCCCTTGGCAGTGTCCTGTTCCAAGTGAAAGGTATTAGCCTTCTGGAAGTGCCTTTGGATTACTAGAGCTCAGGAAGACTCAGGTGGACATGCCTAAGCTGCTTATAGATGCCACTCTTCCCTGGGTATTAATTACATATGTGAAAGTCTGAGGCAAGAACTCTGTGTGAACAGAAGGGTAAGAGTTGACAACCTCAATGTTCACTTCAGCCACAGTCTCTTCATAGGAAATCTTATAGCCACTAAGTTACCTTGACTTAGGATCTGACACTTCTGACTTAGACTTGGTAGTTTGGCTGATATGTTACCAACTCTTGTTGTATTTCTATTTATTTCATCTCTAATTAGTAAAATGGCAGACAGTAGGCAACCTTAAATGCACTGTAAATTATAGAGATATGCTGGTGAACCTGGAGCTCAGCAGAGGGATTAAACCTGAATTGCCCAATAGAGAGTAATTGCCAAAGTCCCAGATGATAGAATAGTTAATGTTTATTCACTGAGAATGGACAGACATCTATGTAACATTCTTCCATCAAATTAGAGCTAGAATGTGGCCTGCCTGGAGTTTATTATTTTATTATCTACAGCAAATCTTTGTTGGGGAGAACTTTTAATACTATGCCCCAAATAGGAAGTAGTTAAATATATTTTTTAAATTTCTGTAAAATGTGTTTTGAAGATCAAGAAACAGTTTCTAATGAAGAAATGAAATGAGAATTTCCATATTCCTTTGTTTGTACTTCCAGGAAGCACACAAAAATATTTATACCTAAATGTTTAAAAGTAACTTAGCTTAGGTGATAAGCATATTTATTTTTCCCTCTATACATTTTACATATTTATTAATTTTCAACTATTTTATATGTCTCTGTGGCTTTATTGATGAAATGTGAATTCACATTTGAAGGCATATGGCTATAAATATTTAAATTATTTGAAATTATTTTGAATCATAATTTCTTAAAACTATAAGCTTCATGCTTTTATTTATTTCTTATGTTACTCATAATAAACCTGTCACATAGATATTTTCATAGGTAAAGAAAGTCAGGTTAAATGACTTGTCAAAAATCACTCAGCAACAGCAGATAAAGGAAACTCCAACACCTACTTTTCTCTAAATCTAGAGTTCAAATAACAATAACAATAAAATCATTAGTAAAATAAAAAACAGAAGACATGGTTTTAAAATAAAAATTACCATGTGTCAACAAAAATATCTCAGAGGTCAATCTCTCTCAGATTTTTGCAAGTGTCTTTTTGCAGCCAGAATCCAGTTCAATGACTGTATAAAATCTTTTATTTCCTATTTACTTAGTTCTCTTAAATTAACAAATTACATTAATAAAATGCATTATGTGTATTTGGATCTAGATGATGAAAATAATTATGATAGTTTCTATTTTGTCACATTTCTAAAATCCGTGGTTTCAAAAAGAAGCAACAGACTTTAAATTTTATTGTTTTATAAAGAAGACTAATGACTTGCATATTACCTTGTATACCTACATATTTATGTGTGGTAAATAAAAGGAATTTTGCTGTGTGATAATGGAGCTGCTTCTAAATATATGGCTCAGTAAAGGCAGCTAAGACATGATTATTATTTTCTCTCACCAAGTAGTGAATAATTTTTGTTTTAGATAAACATCTTCAATTCCTAAGGAGAAACAGATGGCTGATTCCTGTGGAGACAAGTGCAGATCCTTTTTTCCCTAGGAAAAAATGACTTTGTCCCCTCAGCACTTTCTAACTCAAAGCAAGTCATGTTGTTTAACCTCCATACAACATATTAACTGAGATAAAAGAGGATTTATCTTCTTTTGTCACCTTTTTATGAAAACGTATTTATATTTTAGTAATTCTCATTAGCCTAGTTATATTTATGAAAGTTTTTATAACAGTTTTAAAACTTTCATTAAGCTTTTAAAAAGTTTGATCTATCTATCCCATGCATTTTACTTTTCTTCTTTTAAAAAAAATTCCAGTGCTTTAGCACTTGCTAATTTTTTATTTCATGCCCACTCAAATACCACTTAGCCCAATCTTTTCGTATAACTCATATTTTTCAAACTTTATATATATATATATATATTTTGGCTTGGAGTGCCAATGTAGAGTGCTCAGAACTCTCATTTATTTATATTAAGAAATGTGACTTGTGAAATAATATATTTTTGTACTATCATAACATGAGCATCACTATTGGTCATGTTTCAAAAATGTTTAGTTATTCACATTCACATGAAAGTGAATACATCAGATGATTGTATTTGGCTTAGAAACTGGAATCCAAAGTAATTTTAAGAGAGAGGGTGATAAAATTGAATGCTGTTGAAATCCAGCACTTACATTCTGCTATGTACCATTCACTTCACCAATTATACAGTTTAGTATTAGTTGCAAGGGCAGGCCCCAGGCAAATTGAGAAATGGTTGTTTTTCTATCAGGTACTCTCCCACATGCCTTCTCAGCCTCTCCACTATCTCAGATCTACTTCAGCTGGTCTCTGTCAGCTTTGTACTTGCTCACATAACTTTTGTGATCTACAGCACACATTCACGGTCTAAGAACTCAACTAGTGAATTAGCTTAGCTCATCAGATTTGCAAAAGGTCATTTACTAAAGGGACTGTCATGCATTATACAACTATTAGCAACACACTTTCATTTTCATTTGGTCTCAGAGAGACTGTCCACATATTTACTATTTATTGGCAACTCAAGATTTCAGCAACCTTAAAGAAAGTTTAACCCTGGGTCTTGCATTGACAGTTCAACTTGTTATTCTCTACATTTCCTCTCAGTCTTTCTTCCCAAAAACTGCTCACAGAAGACTGTAAATTCTAAAGCAGAGTTATTTGCGTATGTACAAGCTATCATTTATGTACCTAAACTTAGTAAAAGTCAACAAAACAAGCTGCACCTTGTTTACTTCCTTAAGCTAAATACTGTCTAACTCATCACTGTAACCTCACTGCCTAGCATAACACCTGGAACACAATGGTTGGTTGGTATATTTTTGAATGAATGAATAAATATGCAAATGAGCAAATGAATAAACAAATAGGTGCTGTAGTCCATGGAAATAGAAAGTATTTCTCTGCTGTCAAAAAAAGCCAGTGCCATATATTACTAGGAATTATTATTTACCTATTGCTGTAATGAATTTAAACTTGTTCTTAATAAAAGGCTTGATCACACATATTTTTAGATGGTAAATGGTCCCTTAAATTTCATACCTTTTTGAATCAGAAAATTGTATTGTGTTCAATCACCTTTAATAGTATCTGATATTTTGCTAATTATCTATCCTTACTACAGTGTTTACATGACTGAGAAATAAAAGATTTCTGTATAAATGTATATGTATTAAATCTTTGTACTCATACATATACATTCAAAATGCAAATAATACTTGTATATTTTAATTACTCTTTTAGTAATTAGAGGAAAATAAAAAGGAACAATAAAATCTCTCAGACATTTAGAAAGGTGTATATAAAATAATAAAACAAACCTTAATTCTTCTCTTTCTATGGGTAAGCAAACGTGTTTAAATGGGTGAAGTGATTTCCACAGGGCTACACAGTTAAATAACACAGCTCAGTATATCCCTATTATTCTGAATCCCAAATTGGTGCCCTCTCAATGAAAAGATGATATTTACCACTGTGAAAAATAAGACTGTCGTCTTACCAGCAAAAATGGGTTTATTCAGGAATACCATAGAATTGCAATTCAGGATATGCAGGCTATAGCAAAACGATAGGTAAATCCAACATAGGAGAGAAACATTATTTTACAGAGAAAAAGGAGGATGGTGGGAGGGGTTGTTCTGAATGAAGGACCATGGGAGAAAAGCAAGAGTGCAGGGTGATGACGGGTTCCCATTAACTGAGTTGCAGGGATAGTCAAATTCTTGTAGGAGATGCACTGTGCATCTTTCCCTGTTGGGGCCTATAATTGTTGATTCCTTCCTGTTGACAGTTCTTCTGTTGAGATCTGTAATTTGCAATTCTTTCTATAATTGATGTGGAGTTGCACAGTTCCCCCTTTTGGCCTCCCAAATCTACTTTATTAATTTGCCTTTATTAATTTTCACAGCTCTATTGTGTTTTAAAATTATTATGTGAAATAATTTTATTTATTTAAAAGACAGAATGTTAGGAGTGAAATCCACAGATCTCAACATCCTTATGCTAATGATAGAACCTAATTGTAGCAATCTTGAGTAAATTATATTAAAATGATACCATTCCTCATATGCAATAATTCTCACTCAGTAAACATTTATTAATTGAACACCTACTTTGAGGCAGGCACTCAAAATGGAAATGAATATGAAACTTTTGCTTTAAAGAACTCACACTTTAATGAGATGGACAGATGTGTCAACAGATAAATAACAGAGCAAGGTCATAAATGGTAAATAAATGTTTTGAGAAGAATAGGGGGAAAAAAGATAAAATCTTGTAAGATATCTATATAATTCAGGGATGTGCATTTATAGAATTTAACTGTAGTTGGAAAACTGAGAGAGTAAGGTGACAGTCCTCCATATTGTCAAGTCTGCCCAACACTTCTGCCCCTAGCTGCAAAAGATTAGGGTATCCAGCTACAAAGTAGACAAAATAGTTTGCAAAAGACAGCACTCACTTCTGACACCAGTGCAAGTTTGGCGGTTTCCCAAAACTACCCTCAGAATTGTTAATACTCTAGAAAAACTCTCAAAACTCAGTGAAACCTATTATACTCATGACTATGTTTATTTCAGGGAAAAGATACAAATTTGAACTAGTCAAAGGAAAAGAAGCATAGACCAAAATCTGGAAGAATTCCAAACACAAAGCTTCTTGTTGTCCTCAAGACACATTACCCTCTCACATGAATACTTGATAATATGTTTGGAGTATTAACAACCCAGGAAGCTCATCCAAGCTTCAGTGTTCAGAGCTTTTATTGATTTATTCCTTCCTCATATGGTTGGACTCACTCTAGCGCCTCCCTGACTCCTCCAAGTAATTCAAATAGTGAAGGAAACATGCTACATCGCAGAACATAAACATATGCTGTATGTTTCCTTCATTATTTTTATCAGTGGTATATATTTATTAATTATTTTATATGAAAAGAAACTGAAACAGATATATGGTACTCATTCAAAGTCCAAAATGATTTTCTTTCACAGGCTTATTGACTTCTACCTCTAGAACTATTTGTGTCTCAAAAAACTCTTTTCTCATCTGTATTTTAGATGTTTTCTTTTTTCCTATAGCATTAGTATTGAGGAAAATTCCAATTATGAAAGATGCACCCTTTCAATCCAAATAGGTGATGTGTATCTTTGAGATGAAGCAAGTTCAAGCATTTGTCTTATAATTAACACATTGTTATTTATAAAATACATCCTTTTCTTTCCTCAAGTTATCTTTCACTATCACAGTGATTTTCTAAAACCTCTGGATTAGAAGGTAAGAGTAAATGTCACTTTTTTATTTTAATATTTTTTCTTCTATTATCTTTATCTTGCCAAATTTATGTATTATTTGGTTTTCAAATTTCCATTCTACTTCATGGTTAATCTACTCACAAAGAACCTCATCTTCAGATCTATCTATATCTTGAATTACCAATTAAGCCAAAATTAAAACAGTTAATCTAGCATTTATTATTAAGTCACTGAACTTTATATTGCAAAGAAGAATTGAATCACAAATGCACATTTTTTTTAGAAAACTTACAAGGTAAATTATAGATGGAGAAAAATGGAGGTTGCAATTATTTTTTAAGAGGATGTTTGGGTATGTGGTAAGATTTACAGGAATAATGAATTTTGTTATTTATATAACATAAAACATTAAGTACATTCTAAAATAATATGAGCCCTGTGTGTGAGTGATAAATTTAATAGCTTAGGGAAACAAGCACCCCCTTTTTCTTCAGTCTCTTAATTTGTTCTTCTATACTACTCAGGAAGATCAGTTAGACAGAGAGCCCTGATGTGTCAAAAGAATGTGGCTCCTTACTCAATAGACTAAATTATTAATGATTATTTATATTTATACTTTAGAGGTCTTGTCATTTTCTATTTATTTTGTTCTATCTAGTATCTGTGAGTGAGAACTTGACAAATAACACTTGGGAATTACAAATAAATCTCTTTAAGGCAGAGTATCTAAAAGGGAACATCCAAAACAAAAATGGCCCAGTGAACAAGTATATTTCACATATTTTGGAGCTACATGGGAAAGAAAGGAGCCAGAATGACTTGTATTAAAGAAATAACATTAGCTTCAATTTCCCATTGGCTGATAAATCATGATGCTAATGTCATGTGACATATGGTCAAGATACTATTGCCAGTGCCATGTGAAAAATATCATGTGAGTCTGGCTGCATTCTACTATCATTACAGATATCACCTGAATTTTATAATGACAGAGGATCAAATTAAAATTACATGCTCACAGGCTTCATGAAATTGCAGAATACAAAGCACATTACAGTGTTTTACCTACTTAGCACTAATAGGTCCATGAAGTAGAAGGGACAAAATAATATTACTCCTCCTTTGATAAAAAGAGATCTTGGAAAGTTCAAGTGTTTTGACCATAAATAAAATGGTAATCAATGACAAAGATTCAGGGTTCCAATATCCAGGTGTGATCCTTTCCTCTTCTCCAGCCCTAATATCCCATAAACAACTAAGGCAGTAGACTGCATGACCATTTTTGTGGGTCCAAACTCCAGACCTTGTGAAAGAAGTTCAGTCTCCTAAGTGGTCATTACATACAGCATTAAAAAGTGCGAATAGCAGTCTCCTTGGCACAGGAGCAAACCTAAATTTTTCTTCCAGCACTGCCCCTTAGCTGGTGTTGTAATAGGAAGCAAATTATTTAATCTCTCTGAACCTCAGTTTTGCACAATAGGCTTACTGAGACCTGTCTTCCCAGGATTTTTGTAAGGGTTAGAGGAGGTATAATTTTTTGGTATGTTGGTTTTCAGTAATGAATCAATTTCATTCATTTCAAATGATAATTTAGTTAGCCCTCTTAACAACTAACGGAAATTAATGATATTTTCCTAATTTTAGAAATACAGACATTGAGGCATAGAACATCAAATAATTTGCTCAAGATCATACTCTTGGTCAGTGATGGAGCCAGTGCGCAACCTACATGTATATAACTTCAAGTCTCTCATTTCAAAAATATTTAATATAAGAATTCCAGTCCTTAGGAAATATGGAGACCAAGAATAAACAAAAAGCAAAATGAGACTTGCCTGTTATTTTTATTCCTCTTTCCGGACTTAAAAACAACACTGTTAAAGTTTAAACCAATAAAGGAAACACTGATGGAAACCATATTTTTCCATACTGCTGATGTCTTATCTCACATATCACCTAATATTTAAAAGAGGAATGTAAAACTTTACTTTGTTGGAACAAGGCTCATAACAGCTGAACTGTGAGTTCTGTCAAATGCATCTAAGCAACAGACAATCAAACTTTGCATGGCTCCTATTAATGACAATATCATGTTCAAAGCAGCATTCTTGCCAAAAATGTTTAATCTGTGGTTGTGCCTCATGGGTACCTTTTACCATTAAAAATGTTAGCAGGCTTTTTGTGGAAATTACTAATGTGATTCTAAAATTCATCTAAAATGTAAAGGACCTAGAATAGTCAAAATAATCTTAAAAGCAGAATAAAGTTGGAGGACTCACATGGGCTGATTTCAAGACTTTTAATAAAGCTACTTTTTTAGAGGAAATGCAGTATCGGCTTAAAGACAGAGAAACAGATCAAACAGGATAGAGAATCCAGAGTGGGACTCAAACATACAGGCATAATGTGGGGATATTGTGGGTTGAGTTCCAGATGATCACAATAAAGTGAATATTACAATAAAGTGAGTCAAATGACTTATTTTAGTTTCCCAGTGCACAGAGAAGTTATGTTCACAGTATACTATAGTCTATTAAGTGTGTACTACCATTATGTCTAAAAACTCTGCATACCTTAATTAAAAATAATTGCTTGCTAAAAAATGATAACCAGCATCGAGTTTTCAATGAGTCATATTCACTGAACAAAGATAACCACAACAAACATAATTATAGTGAAAAAATTTGAAATATTGAGAGAATTATCAAAATTTAATACAAAGACACAAAATGAGAAATGTTATTGTAAAATGGCACCTGCAGACTTGCTTGATGCAGGGTTGACACAAACCTTCAATTGGAAAAAAACAAAATATCTGTGAAGCTCAGTAAAGCAAGCACAATCAAATGAGGTATAACTTATATGGACCAATGACTTTCTTATGCCATACACAAAACTAAATTCAAAATGGCTTAAAAATTTAAATATAAGACCTAAAAACATAAAACTCCTAGAGGAAAACTCAGGCAATAGATGCTTGAACATCAGCATTAGTAATTTTTTTCTGGCTATGTCCCTCCAGGCAAGGGAAACAAAAGCAAAAATAAACAAGTGTGACTATATGAAACTAAAAACTTCTGCACAAGCAAAGGAGACTATCAAAAAAAACAAAAACAAAACAAAACAAAAAGGCAACCTACTGCATGGGAGAATATATTTGCAAATTATGTATCTTGTGTGTATATATATATATATGACATATTGCAAATTATATAAGGGGCTAATTTCCAAAATATATAAAGGACTTTTACAACTCAGCACCAAAAAAACACAAGTAATCCAATTAAAAAATGGAAAGTAGACCTGAAAAGACATTTTTTCCAAAGAAGACATAGAGATGGCTAACAGACACATAAGACGATGCTCAACATCACTAATCGTCAAGGAAATGCAAATCAAAATCACAGTGGGATCCATTACCTCACACCTGTCAGAATGGCTAATATCAACAGACAAGAAATAAGTGTTGGAGAGGATGTGGAGAACAGGGACCCCTTGAACATTGATGGTGGGATTACAAATTGATGAAGCCACTAAAGAAAGTGGTATGGAGGTTTCTCAAAAACCTAAAAATAGAAATACCATATGATCCAACAATTCCACTTCTGGAAATTTACTTGAAGAAAACAAATATACCCGAAAAGTTATATGCACTCCTACAGCATTATTTATGATAGCTAAAATGTGGAAAGAACCCACATATTCATGGATAGATGCATGGATAAAAAGATGTGGTACATGTATGCAATGGAATGTTACTCAGCCATAAAAAGGAGGAAATCTTGCCATCTGTGACAACATGCATGGACTCAGAGTATGGATGGGCCACATAAAGATTTCACCTATATGTGAAATCTAAAAAAACAACTCACAAAACTGAGAATAGACTCATAAACACAGAAAAGAGACTGGTGGTTACCATAAGGGAGGGAAGTGGAGGCATGGGTGAAATAGGTGAAGGGAAAAAAAATTAGTGAGAATGGTATCTTGATCAGAGCAATTGTTACATGAGGTATATATATGTATACATAATGTATTGAGCTGTACATGAAGATTTGTGCATTTCTTAATATGTACCTTAAAAAAACAAATATATAATTAAATAAAAATGAACATAAAAAGATGCAGAAGCAATTCACTAGAGAAAGAATTGTCTTTTCAATAAATGCCTAGGGGATTACTGGATATCTACATGCAAAAATATAATAAGTGACTTTTATAACGTACTTCACACCTCAGATTTATAAAAACTTAACTACAGAAGGATCATTTATAAATACAAAAACCTAAAACTATAAAACTAAGAGAAGAAAACATTGCAGAAAATCCTCATAACTTTAGGTTAGGGAAGAGTTCATAGACACAAAACCAAAAACACAATTCTTAAAAGAAAAAAGTAACAAAAGATAAATTGGACTTCCTCAAAACTAAAACTTGATGTTCTTTGAAAGACATTGTTAATAAATTTTTAAAAATACACACTAAGAAAAAATATTTGAAAATCATGTATAGAATTTATATATATAGCATATATAAAAAACTATTTAAAGGTCAGTAATAAGAAAACAACCCAATTAAAAATGAGCAAAATTTGTAAGATAAACCTCAAATCAAGATTGAGATAACCTATATTTGGAGTTTTCTGTGTGTTACTTTTTCAAAAGTTACTTTAAAAAATCACTCAGGGAGAGGATGAATGTTTTCCCTTCCCTACTGTGAGTAACACCATCCAACTTGCATTCCTTACCTCAGTAAATATGTCCTTCCTTCTATGTACCAATATCTCAAAAATAATCCTTATTTTGGTTTGCTTCTGTGGAGAAAGTGAAGGCTCCTCTGGCCAGGATTCTCACCTGGACATAGTCAGCTTGACCACTACACACATATGGACAATACGTTGTTGCTGACTCTATATAAAGAGCTCTGCACAGTGCTCTGGGTTGCTGCATGGCTGCAGGAGAGCAGAGGCTGGAGTGGTGGCAGCGCCAAGGACACAGACTTAGAAGGCTGCAGGGGACAGAGAGGCCCAGAGGCAGAGACTGGCTTGCTGCATGCAGACTTGCTCTGAATGGATGGGATTCTAGTGATTGACCTGCCACCTTGGGGATAAAGTTGGGTTATAAACTCTTTCACCCCAAGAACGTTCCATTGTGATTCTTTGGTCTCATTGAACTCATAGTGAACTTGTCCAGGGGCTGAAATCCATTGGCAAGAGAGCTTTCCTCTTCCTTCACTGCTAGATTCACTTGGTCAACAAATTCTATTACTTATATCATCAAACTCTTTTTCATATTTATATATTGCCCCATATTTCTACTATCATTGCACAGTTTTAGACTCTCTCTCCTAAACCATAACTTTATCTCCTTACCTATGGTTTCTTCCTATTATAATATTTTTGACCAGTTGCAGCAATATTAGTATTCTAAAATTGGTGATCATGTAATTAAACCCTGAGTCTGAAATTTCAGGTTGTCTTCAATGTAACGGGAATGCCTGACATTAAAAGCCTTTCATAAGTTTATATTTATCCTTCCATCTGTGTTTTCCATAACACCCTACTTACAGGATGTAAGCCTTAGCCACATCACTCTCCTTATCATTTCCTGAATATTTCTCACTCTTCAAACTATCCTCCAACCATACTATCCACACCTCCAATCTGTTATTCCTCAAAATTCCAGATCAGAGTTCATTAAGCAATTACTCTAGAATAAACCTTTGAATATGTCCTCTGTTGAAATAAATCTTTCCTTCATTTATAATACATTAAGTAATGGCCACTATTATAATGCTAATACTAATTTTTTAAATGTGTATCTCTCCCACTGAATTGTGAATTCCCAGAGTTTAGGAATCTTGTCTTTTGAATTTACACTTCCTCCAAATACCCAAATGTGAGGAAAATTGAAGTTCCTATGGCCAGGATCCTCCCCTGAACCTAAACTACTTGATGATGTAACTGGCCTGCTGCTAGGCTACTGCTTCCACACCTGTAGACAATAAGCTATTACTGACTGAGTCACTAAATAAAGAGCCTGCCAAGTGCTCTGGGTGGAGGCAGAGACAGAGGTGGATTCTAGTGCTTGACCTATAACTGGGAGAACAAGCCGGGTAATAAAACCTTTTACCCCAAGAGTGTTCCATTGTCATTTCTCGGTCTCACTGAATCCATAGTGAGCTTGACCAGGGCTGAAACCCATTGGCAAGACACCCAAAAAACAAATATTTAGTAAATATGAGGCACTACATATATGCACGGTAAATGCAGTAACAAAGAAAACAAGGTTGGAATGAGTGTTCTATTTCTGTTTATCTATTGTTCTCAAAGGTAAACCCTCTTTCTAAAAAGAGGACCTGGAAATAGAATAACTTAGTAACAATTTAGACCACATTGAATACATTCAGTTTTGAAACTTCTATAGCAAACAAATTGTCATTATTAATAAAGGTATTTTTAATATGTGAAATATCTTTACTATTTTTGTTATATTTTTAGAAAATTCAGAAAAAGTTTTAATAAATTTATATTACTATTTAGTTTGACTGTAAGAATATTGTATTACAATAAAACCTTGTTTTCCCGAAGTATATTTACTCCTAAGTAATAGTTTTTCCAATTATGTAAATTTTTACTCAAAAATCAAAAAATTTAAGTGGCATATTTTTCTATTAATTAATCACATGGATAGTAATGAAGGAAAAAAAATCAAGGGTGATTATTAGTTATCTTGCGGTTTTACCTTTGTCCAGATCGCAGTCTGGTCTACCAGAACATGAGTTGCATGCTGCCTGAGCAGAAGCAAGAGTGAAATCCCCAGCACAAGTAGCTAATGTAATTGCAAAATATTTAACATTTTTTTTTCTCTGACATTCTGTCAATCGAAAGCAGTTACATGTAGGACTTTCAGTGCAGTTGCAGAGACAGATAACTGAAGGAGGAAGGCTGCCATTATGTCCAGAAAGAAGAGTCCTAACCTGTGTTCCCCCTAGTACGGTATATCCAGTTTAGGTATTGTGCTCTAAACTGTACTGTCTACCATTTATATACATATGAATAACCTTTTTGAAAACAAGAGGCATTTTTTTAATTCACTTGCAAGTTGGAGTGCTCTGTCTCCTGGATCATTTTTAAAAATTAGATGCTTTCAATATCTCTCTGAGGACCACATACAATAAGATCCAAGATTATTGCACTCTGGTGCTCCTAAATATTTCTCCTGAGTAAAGTGAGAGAGATTTCTGTGAGAAAAAAATAGTACAATGTGCATTTTGGATGCTGCAACAATTGATGTATCATCTTTAAAGCTGTGTAGAAATAAGTGACATGATACATTATAAATACTGAAGCGATATTACATTACTCTTGTGATGCAAATAATCACTCAGTTAAGCACCAGTAAAAAACAGCATTAGATTTAGAAGTACTTTTCTATATTTTCAAGTAATAGGTCCTTCCTACAGAAGGTAATAAAGTATTCCAATTTGTAAAGAAATATTTTTACTAATAGAACAATTTCTTTATGGTCTACTGATATAATGCCATAATTTTGTCATCATAATGCAGACTATTGAGTTAATATGCTGATTCTGTCATCATAAAGGAGAGAGAAAATACTAAAATGACTGTATAAATGAAGGAAATCATCACAAGTAATAGACCTACATCTCTCTTTCAAAGGCTATGTTTATTAGAATATAAGTTATAAACACACTTTGTAAAACACCACACATGTTATCACATCTTATCAATAATACTTTGTTCACAAAAAGTTCCCAAGAATTACAGTATTGAAAAGTGATTTTAAGAGTATCTAATGACAAAAAAGTTGTTCCTCTCTAATTCAGTTTTTTTTTTAGATAATTATTTTTTATTGAAGGGTAGTTGACACACAGTATTACATTAGTTTCAGGTGTACTACACAGTGATTCAACATTTATATACATGATAATTCTAGGTACTAGCTATCACCATACCAAGTTGTTACAATATTTTGACTATATTCCTTATGCTATACATTACATCCCGGTTACTTATTTATTTTACAATTGGAAGTGTGTATATATATATTTTTTTGTGAGGGCATCTCACATATTTATTGATCAAATGGTTGTTAACAACAATAAAATTCTGTATAGGGGGGTTAATGCTCAATGCACAATCATTAATCCACCCCAAGCCTAATTTTTGTCAGTTTCCATTCTTCTGAAGCATAACAAACAAGTTCTTACATGGAGAACAAATTCTTACATAGTGAATAACTTACATGGTGAACATTACAAGGGCAGTCATAACAGAAATTTTCAGTTTTGCTCACGCATTATGAACTATAAACATTATGAACTATAAACATTATAAACAACTATAAACTATAAACAGTTTATAAACTATAAACAGTTCAAATATGAATACTCATTTGATTTTTATACTTGATTTATATGTGGATACCACATTTCTCAATTATTATTATTTTGAATAAAATGCTGAAGTGGTCAGTAGATACAAGATAAAGGTAGAAAACATAGTTGAGTGTTGTAAGAGAGAAAATGTAGATGATCAGGTGTGTGCCTGTAGACTATGTGTTAATCCAAGCTAGACAAGGGCAATAAAACATCTACGTATGCAGAAGATTTCTCTCAGAACAGAGTGGGGGGAGGTTCTAAGCCTCACCTCTGTTGATCCCCAATTTCTCACCTGATGGCCCCCATGCAACTGTGCCTGTCTTTGGTTGTTCCTCCCTTGAGGAAGCTTACCCATCTCTGGGTAACCAGTCATCTTCCGGGGCCATACAGGGAAATGTAGAGTTGGTAAGTGAGAGAGAAGCCTTATTGTTTGAAAAGGTTAGCTTTTAACTTCTTTGCATATTTATGCCCTGTGGCTTCTATGCCCAGCATTTGTCTTGAGGTGTCTTTACCACTTGGAAGAATCATGATAATTGGTAAATTCGATATGAGGCACGAATTCTATTTAAGGGTTGTAATTAGGAAGGAAGAAGAGAAGCTATAGAAGTAGCAGGCAGAAGAAAACATGGGAAGATTGATTATTTCTTTGACATATCTTCTTGTAGAGTAACTTCAGCATATATAGGTTTTAAACTACTAATTAAATTGCGTGCACACATTAACATAATAGGAGTACAGTTATGTAATGAAAGCATACCTGTAATTAACAGCCATCTCCAATGAAACCAAGAAAACCAGTTAGGCAACTTAGGCATTTGTGAAAAACTTATCTATGATATGGTGGATATTGTCCAACTGAACTTAAACAGTCTGAGAGAAATCAGACAAATTAAAACAACCCATTCCTGGGGACTGTTCACATCCCATATGTTCTTTTAACAGTAAATAGTCTGTAGTCGTAAGATTTTGGAGCGCTACAATTGGCACTTCACCTAATTCTTGGTTGAGTTCCAACAGTGTAGATCCAGTCAAATTTGTTGTTTTACTCTATGCACAGGCCAGCTTAGATATCTCCTTCATTCCCATGGCAAGTCCAGGAACCAGTGGGACGAATGCAGCTACAGCTGTAGCAGTGCATGGATCTTTGTTGGGGTTTTTTGATGATCATCTTCTGGCATGAGTCTTCCCGAGAGTGCTGATGTTGGAAGTTCTTTTTCATATCGTATCTTAGTTCATTTTCTGGGTAGCCAAATTAGGCTTTGATCCTCTGTATAAACACAAACAGACCCTTTGCCTACACTTTTATATGCCCTTTATATCATTGTGTAGAACTCATTGGAGGTCACCACACAGGAACTGCTTTTTTTAAAAATTTTTTTTATCATTAATCTACACTTACATGACGAATATTTTGTTTACTAGGCTCTCCCCTATACCAGGTCCCCCCTATATGCCCCTTTACAGTCACTGTCCATCAGTGTAGCAAAATGTTGTAGAATCACTACTTGTCTTCTCTGTGTTGTACAGCCCTCCCCTTTCTCCCACCCCGCCATGCATGCTAATCTTACTACCCGCCTTTTACTCCACCCCCTCATCCCTCCCTACCCACCCATCCTCCCCAATCCCTTTCCCTTTTGTACCTGTCAGTCCATTCTTGAGTTCTGTGATTCTGCTGCTGTTTTGTTCCTTCAGTTTTTCCTTTGTTCTTATACTCCACAGATGAGTGAAATCATTTGGTATTTCTCTTTCTCCACTTGGCTTGTTTCACTGAGCATAATACCCTCCAGCTCTATCCATGTTGCTGCAAATGGTAGGATTTGCCCTTTTCTTGTGGCTGAGTAGTATTCCATTGTGTATATGTACCACATCTTCTTTATCCATTCATCTATTGATGGACATTTAGGTTGCTTCCAATTCTTGGCCATTGTAAATAGTGCTGCAATAAACATAGGGGTGCATTGGTCTTTCTCATACTTGATTGCTGCATTCTCAGGTTAAATTCCTAGGAGTGCAATTCCTGGGTCAAATGGTATGTCTGTTTTGAGCATTTTGATGTACCTCCATACTGCTTTCCACAATGGTTGAACTAATTTACATTCCCACCAGCGGTGTAGGAGGGTTCCCCTTTCCCCAAACCCTCCCCAACATTTGTTGTTGTTTGTCTTTTGAATGACAGCCACCCTTACTGGTGTGAGGTGATACCTCATTGTAGTTTTAATTTGCATTTCTCTGATAATTAGCGATGTGGAGCATCTTTTCATGTGTCTATTGGCCATCTGTATTTCTTTTTTGAGAACCGTCTGTTCAGTTCCTCTGCCCATTTTTTAATTGGGTTATTTGTTTTTTGTTTGTTGAGGCGTGTGAGCTCTTTATATATTCTGGACGTCAAGCTTTTATCTGATGTGTCATTTTCAAATATATTCTCCCATACTGTAGGGTTCCTTTTTGTTCTATTGATGGTGTCTTTTGCTGTACAGAAGCTTTTCAGCTTAATATAGTCCCACTTGTTCATTTTTGCTGTTGTTTTCCTTGCCCGGGGAGATATGTTCAAGAAGAGGTCACTCATGTTGATGTCTAAGAGGTTTTTGCCTATTTTTTTCCAAGAGTTTAATGGTTTCATGACTTACATTCAGGTCTTTGATGCATTTTGAGTTTACTTTTGTGTATGGGGTTAGACAATGGTCCAGTTTCATTCTCCTACATGTAGCTGTCCAGTTTTGCAGGCACCGTCTGTTGAAGAGACTGTCATTTCCCCATTGTATGTCCATGGCTCCTTTATCATATACTAATTGGACATAGATATTTGGGTTAATGTTTGGAGTCTCTATTCTGTTCCAATGGTCTGTGGCTCTGTTCTTGTGCCAGTACCAAATTGTCTTGATTACTGCGGCTTTGTAGTAGAGCTTGAAGTTGGGGAGTGAGATCCCCCCTACTTTATTCTTCTTTCTCAGGATTGCTTTGGCTATTCGGGGTCTTTGGTGTTCCCATATGAATTTTTGAATTATTTGTTCCAGTTCATTGAAGAATGTTGCTGGTAATTTCATAGGGATTGCATCAAATCTGTATATTGCTTTGGGCAGGATGGCCATTTTGGCGATATTAATTCTTCCTAGCCATGAGCATGGGATGAGTTTCCATTTGTTAGTGTCCCCTTTAATTTCTCTTAAGAGTCACTAGTAGTTTTCAGAGTATAAGTCTTTCACTTCTTTGGTTAGGTTTATTCCTAGGTATTTTATTTTTTTGATGCAATTGTGAATGGAGTTGTTTTCCTGATTTCTCTTTCTGTTGGTTCATTGTTAGTGTATACGAAAGCCACAGATTTCTGTGTGTTGATTTTGTATCCTGCAATTTTGCTGTATTCCGATATCAGTTCAAGTAGTTTTGGGGTGGAGTCTCTAGGGTTTTTTATGTACAGTATCATGTCATCTGCAAATAGTGACAGTTTAACTTCTTCTTTACCAATCTGGATTCCTTGTATTTTTTTGTTTTGTCTGATTGCCGTAGCTAGGACCTCCAGTACTATGTTAAATAACAGTGGGGAGAATGGGCATCCTTGTCTTGTTCCCGATCTCAGAGAAAAAGCTTTCAGCATCTTGCTGATCAATATAATGTCGGCTGTGGGTTTTTCATAGATGGCCTTTATTATGTTGAGGTACTTGACCTCTATTGCCATTTTGCTGAGAGTTTTTGTTGTGAATGGATGTTGAACTTTGTCAAATACTTTTTCAGCATCTATGGAGATGATCATGTGGTTTTTGTCTTTCTTTTTGTTGATGTGGTGGATGATGATGGACTTTCGAATGTTGTGCCATCCTTGCATCCCTGGCATGAATCCCACTTGGTCATGGTGTACGATCCTTTTGATGTATTTTTTAATTCGGTTTGCTAATATTTTATTGAATATTTTTGCATCTATGTTCATCAGGGATATTGGTCTGTAGTTTTCTTTTTAGGTGGGGTCTTTGCCTGGTTTTGTTATTAGGGTGATGTTAGCTTCATAGAATGAGTTTGGGAGTATCCACTCCTCTTCTATTTTTTGGAAAACTTTAAGGAGGATGGGTATTATGTCTTCCCTGTATGTCTGATAAAATTCCGAGCTAAATCCATCTCACCCGGGGTTTTTGTTCTTTGGTAGTTTTTTTTATTACCACTTCAATTTCGTTGCTTGTAATTGGTCTGTTTAGATTTTCTGTTTCTTTCTGGGTCAGTCTTGGAAGGTTGTATTTTTCTAGGAAGTTGGCCATTTCTCCTAGGTTTCCCAGCTTGTTAGCATATAGGTTTTCATAGTATTCTCTAATAATTCTTTGTATTTCTGTGGGGTCCGTCGTGATTTTTCCTTTCTCATTTCTGATTCTGTTGATGTGTGTTGACTCTCTTTTCCTCTTAATAAGTCTGGCTAAAGGCTTATCTATTTGGTTTATTTTCTCAAAGAACCAGCTCTTGGTTTCATTGATTTTTGCTATTGTTTTATTCTTCTCAATTTTATTTATTTCTTCTCTTATCTTTATTATGTCCCTCCTTCTGCTGACCTTAGGCCTCATTTGTTCATCTTTTTCCAATTTTGATAATTGTGACATTAGACCATTCATTTGGGATTGTTCTTCCTTTTTTAAATGTGCTTGGATTGCTATATACTTTCCTCTTAAGACTGCTTTTGCTGCGTCCCACAGAAGTTGGGGCTTAGTGTTGTTGTTGTCGTTTGTTTCCATATATTGCTGGATCTCCATTTTGATTTGGTCATTGATCCATTGATTATTTAGGAGTGTGTTGTTAAGGCTCCATGTGTTTGTGAGACTTTTGCTTTCTTTGTACAGTTTATTTCTAGTTTTATGCCTTTGTGGTCTGAAAAGTTGGTTGGTAGGATTTCAATCTTTTGGAATTTACTGAGGCTCTTTTTGTGGCCTTGTATGTGGTCTATTCTGGAGAATGTTCCATGTACACTTGAGAAGAATGTGTATCCTGTTGCTTTTGGATGTAGAGTTCTGTAGATGTCTATTAGGTCCATCTGTTCTAGTGTGTTGTTCAGTGCCTCTGTGTCCTTACTTATTTTCTGTCTGGTGGATCTGTCCTTTGGAGTGACTGGTGTGTTGAAGTCTCCTAGAATGAATGCATTGCAATCTATTTCCTTCTTTAGTTCTGTTAATATTTGTTTCAGGTATGTTGGTGCTCCTGTATTGTGTGCATATATACTTATAATGGTTATATCCTCTTGTTGGACTGAGCCCTTTATCATTATGTAATGTCCTTCTTTATCTTTTATTACTTTCTTTATTTTGAAGTCTGTTTTTTCTGATACCAGAATTGCAACACCTGCTTTCGTCTCTCTGTTGTTTGCATATAATATCTTTGTCCATCCCTTGACTTTAAGTCTGTGCATGTCTTTGGGTTTGAGGTGAGTCTCTTGTAAGCAGCATATGAATGGATCTTGGTTTTGTATCCATTCTATTACTCTATGTCTTTTGATTGGTGCATTCAGTCCATTTACATTTAGGGTGATTATTGAAAGGTATGAACTTATTGCCATTGCAGGCTTACATTTGTGGTTACCAAAAGGTTCAGGGTTAGCTTCTTTACTATCTTACTGTATAACTTATCTCGCTTGTTGAGCTATTATAAATGCGGTCTGATGATTCTTTATTTCTCTCCCTTCTTATTTCTCCTCCTCCCTTCTTCATATGTTGGGTGTTTTGTACTGTGCTCTTTTTAGGAGTGCTCCCATCTAGAGCAGTCCCTATAGGATGCCCCGAAGAGGTGGTTTTTGGGAGGCAAATTCCCTCAACTTTTGCTTGTCTGGGAATTTTTTAATCCCTCCTTCATATTTAAATGATAGTCATGCTGGATACAGTAGTCTTGGTTCGATGCCCTTCTGTTTCATTGCATTAAGTATATCATGCCGTTCTCTTCTGGCCTGTAGTGTTTATGTTGAGAAGTTTGATGATAGCCTGATGGGTTTTCTTTTGTAGGTGACCTTTTTTTTCTCTCTGGCTGCCTTTAATACTTTGTCCTTGTCTTTGATCTTTGCCATTTTTATTATTATGTGTCTTGGTGTTGCCCTCCTTGGATCCCTTGTCATGGGAGTTCTGTGTACCTCTGTGGTCTGAGAGGCCATTTCTTCCCCTAGTTTGGGGAAGTTTTCAGCAATTATTTCTTCAAAGACACTTTCTGTCCCTTTTTCTCTCTCTTCTTCTTCTCGTATCCCTATAATGCATATATTGTTCCTTTTTGATTGGTCACTCAGCTCTCTTAAAATTCTTTCATTACTGGAGATCCTTTTATCTCTCTCTGCATCAGCTCCTCTGCATTCCTGTTCTCTGTTTTCTAGTCCATTAATGGTCTCTTGCATCTCATCCATTCTGTTTTGAAGTCCTTCCAGAGTTTGTTTTATTTATGTATTCTCCTTCATTAGTTCTTGCATATTTCTCTGCAAGTCCATCAGCATGGTTATGACTTTTGTTTTGAATTCTTTTTCAGGAAGACTGCCTAAATCTATCTCCCCAGGTTCCTTCTCAGGGGAAGATGTAGTAGATGCTGAAGCTGTCTGGGTTAGTCTTGTGTGGATCATATTTTTTTGCCTTTTCACGTTGACAGGTGCTATTGACTGTCAGCTGGGAGGGCCAAACTTTTCACTTGCTACTGGCCTTTCTTTACTGGGACAACTGTGACCCCTAGTATCTTGTGTTGTGTAATTGTGTGTAGGCTAGGTCTTTGTGTCTTGCCTGGTCGAAGTGTAGGAATTTTCCTTTCTGTTGGCATGTTTTGTCTTAGGCTGTTTCTCTGCTTTCACAGTGCCCAGAGGGGTAATGGACGGGAGGGCTGTTTGGCTGTTTACCTCTGTGAAGGGTCTCAGAGATGTTGCCCAGGGGGTTAGTGCACCCAGTTTTCCCTGTAATTTCCAGCCACTGGGCTGTGACCTGTGTTGTTTCTGTCTAGCTGTTAAATCCCTGTCACTTTAAGACTTTCAGAAAACACTCGCTTTTCTTTGTCACAGGGGCATCAGCTTCGGCACCCGCTCAGAGGTCTTGCTGCCCTATTTCCCTAGTTTCCAGCCCTCCACGCATACTCTGTGTCTGCGGTCTGGTGTGGGTGGCTGGGGCTGGGTGTTTAGCAGTCCTGGGCTCCCTCTCCCTCCCACCGGGAGCTGGGGGGAGGTGTGCTAGGGTCCCGCCAGGCCGGGACTTGTATCTTACCCCTTTCACCAGGCGCTGGGCTCTCGCATGTGTGGCTGTAGTCAAGCTGTTGTCCTGTGTCTTCTGGTCTCTCTTTTAGGATTAGTTGTATTTGTTGTATTTTCAAAAATATATATTTTTTTGGGAGGAGATTCCCACTGTCCTACTCATGCTGCCATGTTGGCTCCACCCTCTAATTCAGTTTTATTTTCTCCTTTTATTATTGAAATGTGTATGGCATAATTATGGAGGAAGTGGAGAGTTTAGATGAGTGGAGAGGGTTATTTGTAGACTATAAAGTAAGTTTATATAATCTCTTATCAACAGTGCTATATGCAAATCATGAGATATAATTGTGTAGTTTTTCTTTTCCTCTATCTTTCTGAGTAATAACTGTCTATGTCTAGTGAAGTCTAAGAGAAAATATTAGAAAGCTGAACTACTATTATGTGAATTGAATCACTTGATTTCTGAGCTTGAAAATCCTGCTTTGAGTCCTTATGGCAACTGTATGCTGCAGAGTATAAACATCAAATTTTCATTAGATAAGAACCTCACTTCAGAGGTGTTATAAGCCATTTTGGAAAAGTAAAAATAAAACATAAGAAATACAACATGATCTAGGTAGATTGGAGTTTTAGTCTGACCAATCTTGCTGTACATGCAGGAGTTTTGGTAAATCATATACTATTCAAGCAGAATTCCCTGTGGGTTACCGAATGTTTCAGAATCTAAAAGCTCCAATGTACATTTGATCAAATTCATTTTATCACCAAGAGGAAAGCTGTCAAACTTCCATTAAATTGAGTTTCTCTTTATTCTAAAGTACAAAAACTAACACTTGAAAAATTTAAAAACCAGGCAAAGTTTCCCTACCATTCATAACATGAAAGTAGTATGAAGGCAATATTCCTAAGAAAAGGTAATGACAATAAGGCCAGACAACAAACATAAGTGATATTTTTATCTTGCCAAAATATGTGTGTTCATGTATGTATGTGTGTGGTATCAGTATCAAATCTCCAAGAAATTTAGATATGTTTATCTTAATGCATTCAAAAACAGGATAGTTTTGCAGATGAGAATGCAATGTTATAAACTCCTTGCCAGAACATTTTAGCATCTGGTTAAACTAACCTTGGGAATACACTAGCTTCTATGAAGAACAAATAAAGTCACCAATTTATTAAACATTGGTAATTTGCTTTAGAAGACAAGAAAGTAGGGAAGTCAATTATATGAGGCCTGTGAATTCAGGTGAAAAAAGAAAGGAAAGATCAGATGATTAGTAATCAGGGTGGCCTCTGATTTCATCAGAGCAACAATCAAAATTTATTTTTAAAATGAAGCAATATTTCAACAACCATAAAGAGGAGTACCATGATGAACAGTCAATCAAGTCTAAGGGTAGCATTTTCAGATATGCAAAAACTCAGAATATTTTCTTTTCTTGCATCCTTTCTCTGGAAGCAACTAAGGGTCCTCTTTCCACAAATTGGAGAAAAACATAAGAAAATCTACAAAACACTGAAGTTCCATGTCTTTAGTTGTGAAGCAGTGAAGAAACTACTGCTGAAGAGCAAAGCCGAGTCAGAAGGCACCAATAGGAAAACCTCCAAGGAGAAAAAGAAAGGATAGAAAAAGGAGGATGTAGGCAAACTGAGATGACCTGACGTATTTGGCCACAGTGAAAGACTTTAAGGTTCTATGGGAAAATTGGCACTAATTTCATTAAATTAACTTAAGGGGGAAAAAAAAGTTGAAAATAAAGAAAATGTAATCATACAATATATGTAATTAAAAGCCATGTTTTATCATATTAATAACATAAATACAAGCAATTGTTTTAAGAGGTTTGTGTATAATATATATGTGAGAGTATTTGTGGACTGGCAGTGTGAGAGAGAGCCAGATACTTATTTTCTATTTTAAGAAGTGATAAGTAACAGACTGTGGGAGGGCATGTGACAGGAACTAGAGACTTCAGAGCCATGGCACTGAAATTTACAAAGAAGAACAAGATGCAGCTTGTGAGGCATTTCATTTACTGGAGAGATATGGAGATCATTCACAGACATTTAAAATTATCCAATAAACTTGGTTCAGATTAAAGATGGCAGCATGAGAGAGACAGGGGCTACCTTCTAAAACTGGATTCAAATAGAAAATTTAATTGGTGCAACTAATCCTGAGAGAGCAACAGGAAAGAGGATGGCGTCAGACTGCACACACCTGGAGAAAAACTCAGACCACACCGAACAGGGTAATGTACCAGAGCTATGGCTCTGTGGGAACTGAGCCCTTCCCCCACCCCGGCTCACCAGTGGGAGGAAGAGAAGCTGATCAGGGAGGGAGTGGAAGGCTTGGGACTGCTGAATACCTAGCTGCGGAGATCTGTGCTGGGAGCACAAAACCTACATTTCATGGTGCTTTCATGAGACTCGCATAACCACCAGGTTGGAAAGTTAATACAGGCAGAGTTCCTGGGGAGACTGGGATTCCAGCCACTTGTGGCAAGCAGGGATCAAAGGAAGGGCTCTGGACAAAAATATACCTGTGTGACGGACCCACTGACTCAGGCAGTAGAGACAGGCACAGCAGCCAGGAGGCGGGTAACAGCTCTTTCCTCCCCACAGGTATCAGCACCACTCCTCTGTGGCCCCAACATTGCTTCAGGGAGAGAGCAGCTCCAGAGACTACAGCTTTTGGACACTAGCAGGCACCATATACAAACATGAAATGCCAAAGGAACCTTGTCCAAAGTAAGAGTATTAATACAACTCCCGAGAAAGATTTAAATGATACGGACATTGTGACTCTTCCTTAAAGGGAGTTCAAAATAAAAATCATCAACATTCTAATGGAGGTACAGGAAGTTATCCAAGAACTCAGGAATGAATTCAGGTCAGAGATCCAATCATTGAAGAGCACCATGGAGGGTACTAAAAGCAGGTTGGATATGGTGGAGGAGACAGTAAATGAAATAAAAACTAGAGAAGAGGAATACAAAGAAGCTGAGGCACAGAGAGAAAAAAGAATCTCTAAGAATGAAAGAATATCGAGAGAAATGTGTGACCAATCAAAGCAAAACAATATTCGTATTATAGGGATAACAGAAGAAGAGAGAGAGAAAGGTAGAGAAAGTGTCTGTGAGGAGGTAGTTACTGAAAACTTCCCCAATCTGGGGAAGGACATAGTCTGTCAGGACATGGAGATCCACAGATCCCCCAACACAAGGAACCCAAGGAAGACGACAGCAAGATACAGAGTAATTAAAATGGGAAAGATCAAGGATAAGGACAGACTGTTAAAAGCAGCCAGAGGCAGAAATAAGATCACATACAAAGGAAAGCCCATCAGGCTAACATCACAATTCTCAGCAGAAACCTAACAGGCCAGAAGGGAGTTCCATGATGTATTTAATGCCATGAAGCAGAAGGGCCTGGAGCCAAGATTACTTTATCCAACAAGACTATCATTTAAATTTGAAGGAGGGATTAAATAATTTCCAGATGAGCAAAAGCTGAGAGAGTTTACATCCCACACACCATCTCTGCAGTCTATTTTGGAGGGACTGCTAAAGATGGAAGTATTCCTAGGGTTGGATAGATGTCACCAGAGGTAGTAAAACCATGGTACGGAGGGTGGAGCAGCTGATTGCGAGGCAAATGCAAAATTAAATTGACTATTCCCAAAGTTAATCAAGGAATAGACAAAAAGTACAGAATTTGATACCTAATATGTAATGAATGAAGGAGGCAGAAAAAGGAGGAGAAATAGAAAAGAAACTTTGGATTGTGTTTGTAATAGCATACTAAGTGAGTTAAGTTAGACTCTTAGATAGTAAGGAAAGTAACCTGAAACCTTTGGTAACCATGAATCTAAAGCCAGAAATGGCAGTAAGTACATACCTATTGATAATCAGCCTAAATGTAAATGGACTGAACGCACCAATCGAAAGACATAGACTCAATGAATGGATAAAAAAACAAGACCCATCTATATGCTGCTAATAAGAGACTCACCTCAAACCCAAAGACATGCACAGACTAAAAGTCAAGGGATGGAAAAAGATATTTCATGCAAACAACAGGGAGAAAAAAGAAGGTGTTGCAGTACTAGTATGATACAAAATAGACTTCAAAACAAAGGAAGTAATGAGAGATAAAGAAGGATATTACATAATGATAAAGGGTTCAGTCCAACAAGAGAATATAACCATTATAAAATATATATGCACCCAACACAGGAGCACCAGCATATGAGAAACAAATACTAACAGAACTAAAGGATGAAATAGAATGCAATGCATTCATTTTAGGAGACTTCAACACACCATTCACTCCAAAGGACAGATCCACCAGACAGAAAATACATAAGGACACAGAGGCACTGAACAACACACTAGAACAGATGGACCTAATAGACATCTACAGAACTCTACATACAAAAGCAACAGGATACACATTCTTCTCAAGTGCACATGGAACATTCTCCAGAATAGAACACATACTAGGCCACAAAAAGAGCCTCAGTAAATTCAAAAATATTGAAACTCTACCAACCAACTTTTCATATGACAAAGGTATAAAACAAGAAATAATTGCACAAAGAAAGCAAAACCGCTCACAAACACATGGAGACTTAACAACACACTTCTAAGTAGTCAATGGAACAAAGACAAAATTAAAATGGAGATCCACCAAAGTATGGAAACAAATGACAACAACAACACAAAGCCCCAACTTCTGTGGGATGCAGCGAAAGCGGTCTTAAGAGGAAAGTATATAGCGATCCAGGCACACTTGAAGAAGGACGAACAATCCCAAATGAATAGTCTAACATCACAATTATCGAAACTGGAAAAACAAGAATAAATGAGGCCTAAAGTCAGCAGAATGAAGGACAAATAAAGATCAGAGAAGAAATAAATTGAGAAGAATAAAACAATAGCAGAAATCAACAAAACCAACAGCAGGTTCTTTGAGAAAATAAACAAAATAGATAAGCCTGTAACCAGACTTATTAAGAGAAAAAGAGAAACAACACAAATCAACAGAATCAGAATTGAGAATGGAAAAATCATGACAGACTCCACAGAAATACAAAGAAGAATTAAAGACTACTATGAAAACGTATATGCCAACAAACTGGAAAACCTAGGAGAAATGGACAACGTCCTAGAAAAATACAACCTTCCAAGACTGACCAAGGAAGAAACACAAAATCTAAACAAACCAATTACAAGCAAAGAAATTGAAGAGGTAATCAAAAAACTATCAAAGAAAAAAAACCCCAGGCCATATGGATTTACTTCGGAATTTAATCAGACATACAGAGAAGACATAATACCCATCCTCCTTAATGTTTTCCAAAAAATAGAAGAGGAGGGAATACTCCCAAACTCATTCTATGAAGTCAACATCACCCTAATACCAAAACCAGGCAAAGACCCTACCAAAAAATAAAACTACAGACCAATATCCCTGAGGAATGTAGATGCAAAAATACTCTACAAAATATTAGCAAACCAAATTCAAAAATACATCAAAAGGATCATACACCATGACCAAGTGGGATTCATCCCAGGGATGCAAGGATGGCACAACATTCGAAAATCCATCAACATCATCCACCACATCAACAAAAAGAAAGACAAAAACCACATGATCATCTCCATAGATGCTGAAAGAGCATTCGACAAAATTCAACATCCATTCATGATAAAAACTCTCAACAAAATGGCTAGAGAGGGCAAGTACCTCAACATAATAAAGGCCATATATGATAAACTCACAGCCAACATCATACTGAACAGCAAGAAGCTGAAAGCTTTTCCTCTGTGATAGGGAACAAGACAGGAATGCCCACCTCCCCACTGTTATTCAACATAGTAGTGAAGGTCCTAGCCATGGCAATTTGACAAAACAAAGAAATACAAGGATTCCAGATTGGTAAAGAAGAAGTTAAACTGTCACTATTTGCAGATGACATGATATTGTACATTAAAAACACTAAGGACTCCACTCTGAAACTACTAGAGCTAATATCGGAATTCAGCAAAGTTGCAGGATACAAAATTAACACACAGAAATCTGTGGCTTTCCTATACACTAACAATAAACTAATTGAAAGAGAAATCAGGAAGACAATTCCATTCACAATAGCATCAAAAAGAATAAAATACCTAGGAATAAACCTAACCAAGGAAGTGAAAGACCTATACCCTGAAAACTATAAGACACTCCTAAGAGAAATTAAAGAAGTCACTAACAAATGGAAACTCATCCCATGCTCCTGGCTAGGAAGAATTAATATCGTCAAAATGGCCATCCTGCCCAAAGCAATATACAGATTCGATGCAATCCCTATCAAATTACCAACAGCATACCTCAATGAACTAGAACAAATAGTTTAAAAATTCATATGGAAACACCAAAGACCCCATATAGCTAAGCAATCCTGGGAAGGAAGAATAAAGTGGGGAGTATCTTGCTCGCCAACTTGAAGCTCTACTACAAAGCTACAGTAATCAAGACAATTTGGTACTGGCACAAAAACAGAGCCACAGACCAGTGGAAGAGATAAAGAAGCCATGGACATACAATAGGGAAATGATAGTCTCTTCAACAGATGGTGCTGGCAAAACTGGACAGCTACAAGTAAGAGAATGAAATTGGATCACTGCCTAACCTCATACACAAAAGTAAATTCAAAATGGATCAAAGACCTGAATGTAAGTCATGAAACCATAAAACTCTTAGAAAAAAACATAGGCAAAAATCTCTTAGACATAAACATGAGTGACCTCTTCTTGAACATATCTCCCCAGGCAAGGGAAACAAATGCAAAAATGAACAAATGGAACTATATCAAGCTGAAAAGCTTCTGTACAGCAAAGGACACAATCAATAGAACAAACAGGTATCCTACAGTATGGGAGAATATATTCATAAATGAAGATCCGATAAAGTGTTGACATGCAAAATATATAAAGAGCTCACACACCTCAACAAACAAAAAGCTTATAATCCAATTAAAAAATGGGCAGAGGAGCTGAACGACAGTTCTCCAAAGAACAAGTTCAGATTGCCAACAGAAACATGAAAAGATGCTCCACATCACTAGTTATCAGAGAAATACAAATTAAAACCACAATGAGATATCACCTCACACCAGTAAGGATGGCCACCATCCAAAAGACAAACAACAACAAATGTTGGCAAGGTTGTGGAGAAAGGGGAACCCTCCTATACTGCTGGTGGGAATGTAAATTAGTTCAACCTTTGTGGAAAGCTGTATGGAGTTTCCTCAGAATGCTCAAAATAGACTTAACTTTTGACCCAGGAATTCCACTTCTAGGAATTTACCCTAAGAATGCAGCAATCCAGCTTGAAAAAGACAGATGCACCCCTATGTTTATCACTGCACTGTTTATAATAGCCAAGAAATGGAAGCAACCTAAGTGTCCATCAATAGATGAATAGATAAAGAAGATGTGGTACATATATACAATGGAATATTATTCAGCCATAAGAAGAAAACAAATCCTACAATTTGCAACAACATGGACGGAGCTAGAGGGTATTATGCCCAGTGAAATAAGCCAAGCAGAGAAAGACAAGTACCAAATGATTTCACTCATCTGTGGAGTATAAGAACAAAGGAAAAACTGAAGGAACAAAACAGCAGCAGAATCACAGAACCCAAGAATGGAATAAGAGTTACCAAAGAGAAAGAGACTGGGGAGAATGGGAGGGTAGGGAGGTATAAGGGCAGGGAAGAAGAAAGGGGTATTATGACTAGCATGTATAATTGGGGGTGGGGGAAAGGGGAGGGCTGTGAAACACAGAGAAGACAAGTAGTGATTCTACAACATCTTATTATTCTGATGGACAGTGACTGTAATGGGTTTTTGGGGGGGACTTTGGGTAGGGTAGAGCCTAGTAAACATAATGTTCCTCATGTAATTGTAGATTAATGATAACAAAATTTAAAAAATAAATAAATAAATAAATAATTATTCAATAAAAAAAAAGAAGTGATAAGTAATGTCCAAATTGAAATGTCAATACAGATTAATACAGAGCAGCATCAAATCATGCAGAAATGAAGGAGAAAATAATAAGAAAATAAAAGATGAAGCCTCTCTGTTTAGGAATTGTGAATTCAGATAGATTTTGGAGGGCAATGAATTACTTTTTTTAAATTATAAACCCTAACATACTACCTTGAAAAATAATTTAGAATACTTCTAAAAATATGTACACATAATACTTTGCTAACAATATAAACTTAATTTACTAAATTAAATTACTAATGAAATTTCAGTTAAATGAATTTTATGCAGCTCTTAAAATAATGTTAGAAAATAATATGTAATGACATGGAAAATTCTTCATGAATATGTATATATTAACATCATTTAAATTATATGTGTGTATATATATGTATCATTTAAAATTATGTGTGAATATATATATTTATCATAAATATTTATGTATTTTACATATGATTGATATATAAATATATATATAATGTATATATGTACCTACACTCCCTCTAATCATTTTCAGTGCTTTGGACCTTTTCCAATCTCTTCAAATGTCTAATTTCTCCCTTTGTCACTGATTGTCTACAGACAAATTTGACTCCGTTCCACAGAGATAGCTGAAGTTGTAAAACAAGGCATACCATCACATTTTTCACCAAACTGACGACTCATCTTGAATTCTCCATCCTCTTTTCTTATTACAATGAACATAAAGCCTTTGTCAAATGGAAGGTGAATTCCTCTCATGTGATCTGAGTTACATGTGCTGTAATCTTTCTGAATGTCTGCTTTCTATTTGATACTTCCTCTCTTTCTACTTCCTATTTGATATTTCAACTTCTTTTGAATCTTTACTGTTTCCTTTCTTTCCCATCTTAAACTTATTCTTTCCCATCTTAAACACACACACATACACACACTTCTCTGGTATGCACTGAGGTATTCAGTGGATGTCTGAGGTGTATGCATGTTGTGCACCCTGTACAGCTTGGATCATCTGTGTTAAAGTTTCTGCATTCATCCAGTGTTTCTTCTGGGTGAAATGGCACATAAATGAATGAAAATTCAGTAATGCTTAAATTGTTTCCTAATATATCAATTCCATTGGAACAAATGTATATTTTCAAAATGAGCATGAGTTGACTGTACAGAATTGGCTGTACATTGTAATTTTTCTTTTGTGGAATATTCAAAGCTCTAATTTCAAATAAAAACTCAAATTTTAAATGTCAGTTCAACTTCAAATTCAAAAATGATTTTAAAAGTTTGAGAAAACTAAGTTGATAAAAAGAAATTTAATGTTCCAGATTTGCATGAATTGGTTGGATACAATATACCTGAAAGAAACAAAAATCAATGAACCAAACAACAAAAAATATCTTCTGATGAATACACTCCTCTGTTGTATAAATATAAAGTCCTTTTCTGTACTAAAGTGATTGGTTTTGAATCAAATGGAATCACTAAAACTCAAATATTTAGAGAAAACCTTCACCATTCCACCCTTCAATAATAAAAAAGCTATTTTTCATAGACAAATTTTATGCAACATAAATTTAAATTGCCCAGAATCTGTGCAATAGAAAATAGGTGGTATACAGCATGAAGCTTCCTCAATTATCAACATTTAAACTGAAGCTCCTCCAAGCACATTGTAAATGCCTGTTTTGTGAACTACTTCCTTGCTATATAACAAAAAATGTCGATGTTGATACTCAATAATGTTATGGTGTGCATTTATTACCTCGTAAAATTTAATAACTATGTGTTAGCCATGCTGCCGATGGAAACTTGTCTTAATGTGGTTTATAGTGGTGCTAATTCTGCTTGGGTCCCATGCCACAGCAGGATGAGGTAGTAATGCAGTCATTAATTAGAAGGACAAAATAGAGTTTACACATGTGGCTTGGAGCCCAACTTTAATTACCCTATGGCTCCAAGGCCTCTTGTGGGGTCATTTCTGCAAGTAGGTTCATAGTTTGCTGACAGTGCCTTCTGTACTTGACAGATTCTGATACAGCAATGGCAATGGTTTCACCACTTGTATTATTAAATTTCATTTTAAGATTATGAGGAGTACTTAGCTGGCTAGTTGGAAATGATTTAATTTTTCATTGGAGACCTTATATGGACACTGCAACTTATTTATAGACTTATAAGTAAAATCAATTTTGTGCTGTTATATTTTCTTTTGTTGCTGTGATTTTGGTTGTCATCCAATATTTATAGCCTTAAAGGCTGATTTCTGAATACTAACTTTAAAGTCTCATTACTCATAAATCCTCAATCAATAAAAGCTCAAACTGGCAATTATATTACTAGTAAGCCTAATAATATAAACAGATATTTATTAAAGATTTACTATGTGATAGGTAGTGTTGTATGTGCTTTTTTATATATTATGTCCTTTATATCTCTGCCCAAATCCCTTGGGATAAGCTTCATTATCATCCCCATTTTAAAGATGTGCAGACACAGAAGTAGTTTTTCCAGCCTCTCACACCAAGTGAGTAACAGATCTGGCTGGCTGGAATTCATCTGTCTTCTCTTTTATTGCAATTTGGGATTAGTTTTAAAACCTCAAAAAATACATATGTATTCACAAGTTTATAATTATATCCACAATAAAAACCCAATGCTACAAAAAAGCAATTAGAATAAAACATAGGGAAAAATTTCATGACATTGGATTTGGCAATGATTTTTTGGATATGACGCCAAAAGCACAGGTAACAAAAGCAAAGAGATAAATTGGACAACATCAGAATTAAAAAAATTTTGTGCATCAAAGAACACTATCAACATAGTGAAAAGACAACTCATGGCAGAAAATATTTGCAAATTGTATATTTGATAAGATATTAATATTAACATATATTAAACTGATAGAATATGTGTTTGGAAAAAGGTCTATCAAAGTTTTATGCCCACTTAATAAATTGGGTTATTCGTATGTGATTTTACTTACATGTGGAATCTAAAAAAAATAACAAATGAACAAACATACAAAAAAATAGACCCATAGGCAACAGACAGGTGGTTGGCACAGACCAGAAGGATGATGAGATGAGTGAAATAGGTGAAGAAGAAAATATAATTAGTGAGAATCATAGTTTGATCTAGGTGAAGGTTACATGAGTGTATACACAGGCAAAATAAATTGAGCTGTACACTAAGGTTTGTACAGTTTATTGTATGTATCTCAATAAAAATAAAACAATAAATTTTAAAAATTGGTTATTTTTGGGCTGTTGAATGGTATTCTTTATATAGTGTACATTATATGTATATTATATGTAATATATATATACAATATATATAATACATACATGAAATACATAAAAAACATGTATATTTCTTTTTTTTTAAATTTTCTTTTGGTATCATTAATCTACAATTACATGAAGGACATTATGTTCACTAGGCTCCCACCCTCACCAAGTCCCCCCTACATACCCATTCACAGTCACTGTCCATCAACATAGTAAGATGCTGTAAAATCACTACTTGTCTTCTGTGTGTTGCACAGCCCTCCCCGTGCCCCCCCTCACACTATACATGTTAATCATAATGCCCCCGTTCTTTTTTCCTGCCCTTATCCCTCCCTTCCCACCCGTCCTCCCCAGTCCCTTTCCCTTTGGTAACTGTTAGTCCATTCTTGGGTTCTGTGCTTCTGCTCTGTTTTGTTCCTTCAGTTTTCTTTTGTTCTTATACTCCACATATGAGTGAAATCATTTGGTACTTGTCTTTCTCTGACTGGCTTATTTCACTGAGCATAATACCCTCTAGCTCCATCCATGTTGTTGCAAATGGTAGGTTCTGTTTTTTTCTTACAGCTGAGTAATATTCCATTGTGTGTATGTACCACACCTTTATCCATTCATCTGTTGATGGACACTTAGGTTGCTTCCATTTCTTGGCTATTGTAAATAGTGCTGTGATAAACATAGGGGTGGATCTGTCTTTTTCAAATGGGGCTGCTTCATTCTTAGGGTAAATTCCTAGAAGTGGAATTCCTGGGTCAAATGGTATTTCTATTTTGAGCATTTTGAGGAATATCCATACTGCTTTCCACAATGGTTGAACTAATTTACATTCCCACCAGCAGTGTAGGAGGGTTCATCATTCTCCACAACCTCGCCAACATTTGTTTTTGTTTGTCTTTTGGATGGTAGCCATCCTTACTGGTGTGAGATGATATATCATTGTGGTTTTAATTTCCACTTCTCTGATGACAAGCTATGTGGAGCATCTTTTCATGTGTCTACTGGCCATCTGAATTTCTTCTTTAAAGAACTGTCTTTTCAGCTCCTCTGCCCATTTTTTAATTGGATTATTTGCTTTTTGTTTGTTGAGGTGTATGAGCTCGTTATATATTTTGGATGTCAACCCTTTGTGGGATCTGTCATTTATGAATATATTCTCCCATGCTGTAGGATACCTTTTTGTTCTATTGAAGGTGTCATTTGCTGTACAGAAGCTTTTAAGGTTGATATAGTCCCATTTGTTCATTTTTGCTTTTGTTTCCCTTGCCCGGGGAGATATGTTCAAGAAGAGGTCACTCATGTTTATGTCTAAGAGATTTTTGCCTATGTTTTTCTCTAAGAGTTTTATGGTTTCATGACTTACATTCAAGTCTTTGATCCATTTCGAATTTAATTTTGTGTATGGGGTTAGACAGTGATACAGTTTCATTCTCTTACTTGTAGCTATCCAGTTTTGCCAGCACCATCTGTTGAAGAGACTGTCATTTCTCCATTGTATGTCCATGGCCCCTTTATCGAATATTAGTTGACTATATATGTTTGGGTTAATGTTTGGAGTCTCTATTCTGTTCCATTGGTCTGTGGCTCTGTTCTTGTGTCAGTACCAAATTGTCTTGATTACTGTGGCTTTGTAGTAGACCTTAAAGTTTGGGTGTGAGATCCCCCCCACTTTATTCTTCCTTCTCAGGATTGCTTTAGCTATTCGGGTCTTTGGTGTTTCCATATGAATTTTTGAACTATTTGTTCCAGTTCATTGAGGTATGCTGTTGGTAATTTGATAGGGATTGTATCGAATCTGTATATTGCTTTGGGTAGGATGGCCATTTCGATGATATTATTTCTTCCTAGCCAGGAGCATGGGATGTGTTCCCATTTGTTAGTGACCTCTTTAATTTCTCTTAGGAGTGTCTTATAGTTTTCAGGGTATAGGTCTTTCACTTCCTTGGTTAGGTTTATTCCTAGGTATTTTATTCTTTTTGATGCTATTGTGAATGGAATTATCTTCCTGATTTCTCTTTCTATTAGTTTATTGTTAGTGTATAGGAAAGCCACAGATTTCTGTGTGTTAATTTTGTATCCTGCAACTTTGTTGAATTCCGATATTAGCTCTAGTAGTTTCGGAGTGGAGTCCTTAGTGTTCTTAATGTACAATATCATGTCATCTTCAAATAGTGACAGTTTAACTTCTTCTTTACCAATCTGGATTCCTTGTATTTCTTTGTTTTGTCAAATTGCCATGGCTAGGACCTCCACTACTATGTTGAATAACAGTGGGGAGGTGGGCATTCCTGTCTTGTTCCCTATCACAGAGGAAAAGCTTTCAGCTTCTCGCTGTTCAGTATGATGTTGGCTGTGAGTTTATCATATATGGCCTTTATTATGTTGAGGTACTTGCCCTCTCTAGCCATTTTGTTGAGAGTTTTTATCATGAATGGATGTTGAATTTTGTCGAATGCTCTTTCAGCATCTATGGAGATGATCATGTGGTTTTTGTCTTTCTTTTTGTTGATGTGGTGGATGATGTTGATGGATTTTCGAATGTTGTGCCATCCTTGCATCCCTGGAATGAATCCCACTTGGTCATGGTGTATGATCCTTTTGATGTATTTTTGAATTTGGTTTGCTAATATTTTGTAGAGTATTTTTGCATCTACATTCCTCAGGGATATTGGTCTGTAGTTTTATTTTTTGGTAGGGTCTTTGCCTGGTTTTGGTATTAGAGTGATGTTGGCTTCATGGAATGAGTTTGGGAGTATTCCCTCCTCTTCTATTTTTTGGAAAACATTAATGAGAATGGGTATTATGTCTTCTCTGTATGTCTGATTAAATTCCGAGGTAAATCCCTCTGGCCCGGGGGTTGTGTTCTTTGGTAGTTTTTTGATTACCACTTCAATTTTGTGGCTGGTAATTGGTCTGTTTAGACTTTCTGTTTCTTTCTGGGTCAGTCTTGGAAGGTTGTATTTTTCTAGGAAGTTGTCCATATCTCCTAGGTTTCCCAGCTTGTTAGCATGTAGGTTTTCATCATACTCTCTAATTATTCTTTGTATTTCCATGGGATCTGTCGTGATTTTTCCTTTCTCCTTTCTGTTTTTGTTGATGTGTGTTGACTCTCTTTTCCTATTAATAAGTCTGGCTACAGGCTTATCTATTTTGTTTATTTTCTCGAAGAACCAGCTCTTGGTTTCATTGATTTTTTTGCTATTGTTTTATTCTTCTCAATTTTATCTATTTCTTCTCTTATCTTTATTATGTCCCTCCATCTGCTGACCTTAGGCCTCATTTGTTCTTCTTTTTCCAATTTCAATAATTGTGACATTAGACCATTCATTTGGGATTGTTCTTCCTTCTTTAAATATGCCTGGATTGCTGTATACTTTCCTCTTAAGACTGCTTTTGCTGTATGCCACAGTAGTTTGGGCTTTGTGTTGTTGTTGTCATTTATTTCCATATATTGTTGGATCTCATTTTAATTTGGTCATTGATCCATTGTTTATTTAGGAGCATGTTATTAAGTCTCCATGTGTTTGTGAGCCTTTTTGCGTTCTTTGTACAGTTTATTTCTAGTTTTATGCCTTTGTGGTCTGAAAAGTTGGTTGGTAGGATTTCAATCTTTTGGAATTTACTGAGGCTCTTTTTGTGGCCTAGTATGTAGTCTATTCTGGAGAATGTTCCATGTACACTTGAGAAGAATGTGTATACTGTTGCTTTTGGATGTAGAGTTCTTTAGATGTTTATTAGGTCCATCTGTTCTAGTGTGTTTTTCAGTGCCTCTGTGTCCTTACTTATTTTCTGTCTGGTGGATCTGTCCTATGGAGTGAGTGGTGAGTTGAAGTCTCCCAAAATCAATGCATTGCATTCTATTTCCTCCTTTGATTCTGTTAGTATTTGTTTCACATATGTTGGTGCTCCTGTATTGGGTGCATATATATTTACAATGGTTATATCCTCTTGTTGGACTGAGCCCTTTATCATTATGTAATGTCCTTCTTTATCTTTTATTACTTTCTTTATTTTGAAGTCTGTTTTGTCTGATACCAGAATTGCAACACCTGCTTTTTTCTCTCTGTTGTTTGCATGAAATATCTTTTTCCATCCCTTTACTTTTAGTCTGTGCAAGTTTTTGTGTTTGAGGTGAGTCTCTTGTAAGCAGCATATGGATGGGTCTTGCTTTTTTTTCCTTTCTATTGCTCTGTGTCTTTTGATTGGTGCATTCAGTCCATTTGCATTTAGGGTGATTACTGAAAAGTATGTACTTTTTGCCATTGCAGGCTTTGTGGTTACCAAAGGTTCAAGGTTAGCTTCTTTACTATCTTACTGTCTAACTTAACTTGCTTGTTGAGCTATTATAAACATGGTCTGATGATTCTTTATTTCTCTCCCTTCTTTTTCCTCCTCCTCCCTTCTTCATATGTTGGGTATTTTGTTCCGTGCTCTTTTTAGGAGTGCTCCCATATAGAGCAGTCCCTGTAAGATGCCCTGTAGAGGTGGTTTGTGGTAGGCAAATTCCCTCAACTTTTGCTTGTCTGGGAATTGTTTAATCCCTCCTTCACATTTAAATGATAATCGTGCTGGATACAGTAGTCTTGGTTCGAGGCCCTTCTGTTTCATTGCATTAAGTATATCATGCCATTCTCTTCTGGCCTGTGAGGTTTCTGTTGAGAAGTCTAATGATAGCCTGAAGGGTTTTCCTTTGTAGGTGACCTTTTTTTTCTCTCTGGCTGCCTTTAATACTTTGTCATTGTCTTTGATCTTTGCCATTTTTATTATTATGTGTCTTTGTGTTTCCCTCCTTGAATTCCTTGTCATGGGAGTTCTGTGTACCTCTGTGGTCTGAGAGGCCATTTCCTCCCCTAGTTTGGGGAAGTTTTCAGCAATTATTTCTTCAGGGACACTTTCTATCCCTTTTTCTCTCTCTTCTTCTTATGGTACCCCTATAATGCAGATATTGTTCCATTTCAATTGGTCACACAGTTCTCTTAATGTTCTTTCATTCTTGGAGATCCTTTTATCTCTCTCTGCATCCATTTCTCTGCATTCCTGTTCTCTGTTTTCTTGTCCATTAATGGTCTCTTGCATCTCATTCATTCTGTTTTGAAGTCCTTCCAGAGATTGTTTTATTTCTGCATTCTACCTCCTTAGTTCTTGCATATTTCTTTGCAAGTCCATCAGCATGTTTATGACTTTTGTTTTGAATTCTTTTTCAGGAAGATTGGTTAAATTTATCTCCCCAGGTTCCATCTCAGGGGTAGATGTATACGATGTTGAAGTTGTCTGGGTTAGTCTTGTCTGGATCAAATTGTTTTGCCTTTTCATGTTGATAGGTGCAGTGACTCATCTGTCAGCTGGGTGAGGCAAGAGTTTTTCCACTTGCTACTGGCCTTTCTTTACTGGGACTACTGTGACCCCTAGTGGCTTGTGTTGGGCAATTGCATGTAGACTGGGTCTCTGTATATTGCCTGGCCTGTATGGAGGAAGCTCCCTTGCTGTGGGTGTGGCCAGCCTCAGGCCGCTGCTCTGCTGTGGCGGGGCCCTGCAGGGGTAATGGACAGGGGGCTGTTTGGCTGTTTACCTCCATGAGGGGTCTCAGTGCTGTTGTCCAGTGATTTAGTGTGCCCGCCCGGAATTCCCTGTAATTTCCAGCTGCTGTCTATGTCCCGGGATGCTTCCGTCTAGTTTCGGGGTCCCTGTCCCTTTAAGACTTTCATAAAGCACTCACTTTGTCCCAGAGGCACCAGTTGCGGGCCCAGTCACAGGTCTTTGTGTCCTGCTTCCCTTGTTTCCAGCATCCCACGCATGCACTGTGTGTCCGCGCTCTGGTGCAGATGACTAGGGCTGGGTGTTTAGAATTCCTGGGCTCCCTCTCCCTCCCACTCTGACTATTCTCCTCCCTCTGGGAGCTGGGGTGAGCAACCTCGGGTCCCGCCGGGTCACAGCTTGTATGTTACCCCTTTCACCAGGCTCTGGGTTCTCGCAGGTGTGGATGTAGTCTGGCTGTTGTCCTGTGTCTTCTGGTCTCTCTTTTAGGGATAGTTGTATTTGTTGTATTTTCAAAAATATATATGTTGTTGGGAGGAGATTCCCACTGTCCTACTCACGCCACCATCTTGGCTCCTTCCCTCTGTATCTTTCTATTTTATACACACATGTATTATTTATCTGTAACTATATAAAATATATAAAAAACTCAACCCAACAAAGAACAACCCCCTGCCTACCTTTTGACTTTCCCCATCCTGCACAAGGCAACTTCTCTAAGACAACACCCAGTGAGTGACACCCTTTACAAACCTGTCTCCTGGAATGTGAGCAGAACCTGTGACTTGCTTCTAGCCGATAACATCTGGAAAAGATGATGAGAGAATCACTCCCTTGATTATGTTATATGATTTCATCTTTGCTGACTGGGGTGAGAGATTCTCCTGCTAAATTTAAAGAAGTAAGCTGCCATTTCGTGTGTTCTAAGAGGGACACATGAAAAGAAACGGGTTGGGGGAGTATGGAAGATGAGTGTTCTCAATGTTGAGAGTCCCAAAAATGAAGAGGTCATCTTATAGCTTCAAGAAAATGAATGTGGTCATTAACCATGTGAACTTGGAAGAGTACCCTGAGCCTCAGATGAGACCCCAGACTCCCTACTGATACCTTGATTGCAACCTTGTGAGACATGAATCAGAGAATCAAGCTAATTCGTACTAGAACTCCTGATTCATGGGAACTTTGAGATAATAAATATGTTACTCTCAGTTGTTAAATTTGTGCAGTTTTTTGTGTAGCAACAGAGAAGTAATAAAATAGTTTTAATTTTGCAGAATTGTATATAAAAGGAATCAATAGTATGTATCATTTTTTATCTGGCTTCTTTTATTCAGTATAATTATTTTGAAATTCATCTGTTATTGCATGCATTGATAGTTCATTCCATTTTATAGTGCAGTAGGATTCCATTGAGCTACTTATTTCACAATTTGTATATCTATTTACCTGTTGATGAACATTTATTTGGACTTTGCAATTTGGGGATATTATAAACAAAGCTGCTCTAAATGTTCATGCACAAATCTTTATATGGGCAAATGTGTTCTTTTACCTTGGGTAGAATCCTAGAAGTAAAGTAACTAGATGTGACAGTAGTTGTATGTTTATTAAAGTGGTTGCACTAGTTTACATTTCCAACAGTGTATGAAAGTTTCAGTTCCTCTACACTGTCACTAACACTTGCTGTGGTCAATCTTTTAAACTTTAGCTATTCTAAATAGGTGTATAGAGATATTTTGTTTTTGTTTTAATTTGTATTTCCCCAGTGACTTATGATGTCGAATTTTGTTTTTATTTTCCAAGTTATTTGTATAATTTTCTTTGGTGAAGTGTCTGTTTAAAATTTTCCTTAGTTTTATAGAGTTATATAATCTGGATTCAATTTCTTTATCTGATATGTGATTGCAAATATTTTTCCCAATAAATATCTCTATTCATTCTCTGATTAGTCTTCTGGAGATCAGGAGTCCTTAATTTTGATTAACTTTATTTTTTTTTATTATGGATTCTCTTTTTTTCCCTGTAAGAAACCTACATCTAACCCAAAATGACAAAAATTTTCTTCTATTTCCATCTAAAAAAAGTATACTTTTAGGTTTTATAATAAACATCTAGTAACTACTTTTAGTTAAGTTTTGAATAAGGTGTGAGGTATGGATCAATGTTAATGTTTTTTTTTTCTATATGGATACTCTATAGTCCCAGCACCATCTGTTGAAAACATGCACATTTTTCCACTGAATTCATTATAAATGAATTGAAACTCAACTGACCATATATTTGTGATACTTTACTTGACTCTATAATAAACCATTGATTTAAGTGTTTATGTTGATGCTAGTATCATACTTTGAGGGCTATTCTAGCTTTATAACAAGATTTGAAGTGAAGTACTGTAAATCCTCCAACTTTTTTCTTTTCAGATTAATTTTGACTATTCTAGGTCCTTTGGATTTCCCATATGAATTTTAAATAAGCTTGTTAATTTTTTTAAGTCCACTGTGGTGTTGATTGGTATTATATTACAACTACAGATCAACTTGGAGAATATTGATATTTTTAAAATAATCAGTCTTTAAAACCATGGACACAATGTATTTCCCCACTTACTCATCTCTTTTTTAATTTCTGTAAATATGTAATTGTGTAATTTTCAATATATGAGTCTTAAATGTCTTTTGTCAGATATATGCCTAAATTCCCTTTTCATTCTATTTTAAACTTATTTTGGATTAATTATTACTATGATTCCCACTGATCTTCTTCGACTTAATTAGTTGTAATCTTGTTTAATTATTTTGATATCTCTTTTAACACATATGATATACATCTTAAACTTATCCCTGTCTCCCTTCAAATTATATGATACTACTTATAGTATAAGAAAGTTTTAATATTATACTTTGTTTCTTTCCTCTTGGACTTTGTGCTATTGTTATTGTGCATTTCACTTCTCTTTATGTTATAAATCACATAGTACTTTGTTATTAATTTGACTTTAGGTAGCTGATCATCTTTTAAAGGAATTAAATAATAATAAAATAATGAACTTTTTATCTGCCTAAGTAATTATATTTTTCTATGCTATTCATTTAGATCCAATTTTATTATTTTGTTTCCAAACCACTATCCAATTATTCAAGCACCATTCATTAAATAGTTCATCATTTATTTCCCAAGAGATATGAGCTACCTGCAAGTTTTCTCATATACTTTATTTACATACTTGTGTTTATTTCTGAACTTTTTATTCTGTTGCATGTAGTTTTAAGCATGGAATCATCATAGTATGTTTTCATACCTAAAAGGGGATATGCTCATTCATTGTCTCTTTTGTTGTATGTTTGACTTTACACTCTGTAGAACAAATTTTCTAGTTTCAGAAAAATGTGTATCATATTTTACTAGGATTATATTGTTATATATTTAACTTGTTATGGTTTACATATTACAATGTTCATTCATATTGAGAACCAGAAACGTTTTCCATTTGTTCATTTCAGTTATTTAATCTTTTTCATACTACATATATTGAATACTTTGGTTAAATTTATTCCTAAATTTATTTCCAAATACATATTTATAGTTATTACAAAAAATTTCTTTAACTGGTCATTGTTTGTTGATATAGAACTTTATCTTTGAATATTGTTACTTCTTCCTAACTTAATAACTTATTTTTTGTGGTTTTGTTTTATTGTAAAATCATATTATTATATTATCATACTATCTACAAATGGAAACAGTCTTACCTCCCTGTGCCCAATTCTTACAATAGTATTTGTTCTTATCTATTGCCTTCTATAATCAGTACAATGTATTTTTTTACCTGATTTCCTGTCCTTATTTTAAAAAATGCCTAAATGCCTCTTTTAATTACCTATTAATTATAATGCTGGCTTTGTTAGCAGTTATGTGTAGTATATAGCCTATAAAATGTAATATGTGATGTATAATATAAAATATGTATAGAATATAAAATATATATATCAAAATAATGTAATTCATAAACGTACTAAACAAGTATCCATTACTTATTTAGTTTTTAATTTTATTCAGTGTTTTAATAGAAATGCGTATTAAGTTTTTGTCAAATACTCTTTGAGGATCCATAAAGATCATGTTATGGCTTTCTTTTTCCTTCGATCTAGTCAAATCACTGATTATATTAATGACTCCCTAATATAAAGTCATTCTTGAATTCCTGTAATAAGTTTTATTTGGTCATATCGTATTTTTATAATGTACTTTTGGAGTGTTGGATTCAGTTTGCTAATATTATACTTTGGGTTTTAAATTGAAATCTATAAGAGATTGCTCTATTTTTCTGTTGTAGTGCCATCTATATCATGTTTATATATAAATAACCATACTTGCTTCAAAAAATAATCTGAATCTGAAGTTTCTTTATTGTAGTATGTTCCGGAGCACTTTAAAGAGACATAGATTTTTCTTTTTGAAGGTGTATCAGAATTTTATGAAAGCATCTTGACCTTTTGCTTTGTCATGGTCCTTTAAGAACTGTTGCTCCTATGGGAATTGGGCTTCTAAACTGGTAACTCAATTGAAGTCAATGTTTTTGTTGTTAGAAATGTATTATGTCATCTAGGTTTTCAGATTTGCTTATATTAGTTTATTACTTTCTTTTTTACTACTCTGATTCAGTAATTATTTCTCTTTTTTCTTTTTATTGATTAGCCATAGCAATTACTAAATCTAAGAATTTGATGTTTTAAAATACAAAAAAATTAAAATTTTTAATTTTAGTGTTTTATAATTAATTTTGCTTTTTTATTTCTTTCCTTATGTTTCAACTGGATTATTTTATTTTCTAGTTTGTTAAATTGAGAATTTATTCCTATCTTTCAATTCCCTTATTTTTCATGAGTTTTTTAAATTATGCTTTTTATAACAGTTTTAACTTTACTTTACAGTGCCAAATATGTAAGTAATGTTTTCATCACTATTGGTTTTATTAATTCAATACTTTTATTTTAAATTTTCTTATGCAAAATTCAATTAGTATAGATCTAAACTTATTAACTCTTCTTTTTTTAACCTCAAGTCTGAAGTTTAGATAGTCGTTAATTGTACAAGTGAGCTCATGAAATATTTTTACAATTGACAAATACAAAAGCTTTTCATTTTATTAGTTTATTGTATTTCATCTCCAATTCTTGCTCTAATAACATTTGCAACTAACAGATACGTTTTGAAACTTCTCCTACATTTTAATTTGTTTTTCTAAATCATTTATTGTTATTTTGTTGCACATTTTGAAACTTAAAGGCTATAGATATCATCTTTCTTACATTTATTTTTAATCATTTTATTTCTATCTGTATGTCTATACATACTATTGTTTCTTCATACTGCTCCAGTCTTGCATAAATTCATCCATCATCTATGCTAATCCCTCATTTATGTCTTTATAAATTCAAATGCCTCTTCAATTCTATACAACAGCCAAAGCAAATGTCAAAGAAGGAATTTTCGCCATATGTCTATGGTAGACATTATATCAAACATACATATTCCCAGAGTTTCAGCTCATAATTCTATTAGTTTACGTTCTTTAGTGTCTCCCTAGCTCCTCTCACATAGCATTTTACACAGCTGTGTTTATACTAATAATTACAGTAATTTCACATTTATCTTCAGTGTTTTTTTGCCTCTTCTATTCCTCTCTATACTGGGACTTCCATATTAATAATAATCACTTCCACATATTTGCACTAGCACACAATATGTACATGATAAGGTGAGTGTTACTCCAAGGGGAACATCTATCTCCCAGACTGGAGCAAATTATCTTTGAAACTAAAATCAGTCAAAGGGAGAAATAAAGTGGGAGAAACCATTTATTACTTACAGTTGCCCATTTCTGCTTGCCTGGGTCTCCCAAGACCTAGCTGTAGAAAAAGTGGCTCCACCCAACCTCTCAGGTCCAGATAGGCCCTTGATCCCCCTTGTAATTACCTTTTGATATGGAGAAGGCTGCTTCTCTCCACCCCTTGGAAACACCTATTGATATGGAGATGTACTAAGGCCAGATGAGAGATTCTGTAAATACTGCAATCTTACCCACAGCAAGATAAGCAAGTTATATTATTGTTGCTTTTATTTTATTTTATCTATTTTACTTAGAGATATAATTATTATTCCAGCAAATGAAATTTTTATTTTATATGCAACTCGCAGCACAATACTTGAACATGAAAATTGTTAATAACATAAATCAAGGATAATGTTAAGATTCATCATATTTACCTGTTCCTGAAGAAACTGACATAAGGAGTACTATAAGTAGTACTGGGAATTAAACTCTTTTCAATTAAAAAAATCCTTCCTTAAGAGCTAAATAAAATATTTACCAAATGATTAAAAAGATAAATGAAGTTGGATAAATTACATTCAGTTTATATTGGATCAATGAAAATCTTTGCAGATCTTTTGCTGAAGTACTCAATGATTCTTTAAACTAGTATGTCTGCTATAAAAGGGGATAAAAATATAAATGTTTTACACTGATGATTTATAATTCTGGGGGAATTTGTCGTGTTGCTAAATATGGTGACCTAGTTTAGAGAAAGCAGAAGCTGTTTATAAGATGTCAAATTAACAGGTCTAAATTAAACCTTCCAAAGACATTAATAACAGCTGTGCTTTTAAAAAGAAATTTTGAGCCATTGCATTCTTTCCACAGAAACACGTGTTATGGCAGCTACTGCAGTGAGTCTTCTATTCGATGACTAGAATAAAAAGGAAGGGTTTTTATTTTTTAACTTGAAACTAAATATTTATGAAGAAATTATATGAAGTGGGATGCTGAGATATATATAAGAAGTATTGTGAAACTTACATTTAATATTTGAGAGCTGTATTTATGTCAACCTTATTTTTATAATATTTTGTGTAGCAGATTAGAGCAGATTATGGATAATGGTGGAGAAATCAACTAAAAATATTTTTAAGAGCAAATTTACATCCTGCATTTCTATGTGGCCAGGTAAACTAATATAAAATAAATAAATGTCTTTAGACTACTGAAATCATCACATACCTTACTTATACCATAATGCTTTCTGAAAGTAACATAGACTCTACTCCAATTGCCCATTTCTCATGAAATTTCTCATGAAGCTGAGAGCAGTGGCTCCCATTAGTAAATCAATACCTGAAGTCAATTTGAGACATTGTTTGGTTTATTTTAAAAGTACATTTGGTTAAAGTGTTGCAACATTAACATTGTAGACACTACCATTGTCATTGAAATAAGTCAGTCTTTCACTTTAGTTTGTTATTACTGAATGTCTTTTCCATTGACCTCACTTACTATAGGTCATTTGTATTTGACAATTAAGACAAATAACACAATAGGTGCCTTTATTTACCATAAAATATTAATAATAATTTTCATTTCCTTTTTGGCCCTGTTTTTTCTGATGTCTTTGGTGTATTATGTAAAAACACTTAACATGAATAATTTTTTTATTTTGAGAGAAAGAGGTAAAAAGTAAAACCTGTGTATTACATTTTCTATTTTTATAAATGTTTTTACTTTTCTCAAACTTGAGAATAAGATGTACTAAATGTAATGTAATTGTCAGTAGGTCTCAAATCCTTTTTAAGGAATGTAAAATGTGAAAGGGTGTCTCACCAGACCCTCCTTACCCAGGATGACTCTGTAGACATGGGCCCATGCAAGATATTTTATTATCTGAAAGAGAAAGTAGCTGCCCCCGGGGGGTGGGACGGGGTCTGGGGATGGGTGGGTAGGGAGAGAGAGAGGGAGCAGCAGCATGATGCAGAGAGTTGTGCCTTTAATTGTGGCAGATCCACTGGGCCTGTTGCCTTGGGGGAGGGTCAAGATGTTTAGAGATAAGGCAAGGTAAGCCCAGGCAAACCCCAGGCAAGCCCAGACATAATTCTCACCAGTTTATGTGCTTGGGACCTTGTGGTAAATGGAGGATAAATTACTATATTCTTATATTCCTCCCTTTTCTGTTTTATAAGTAGTAGAGTATTTGGGAAAGGGTGAAGATCAATCTTCAGTAACTGCTCATGCTGATTAGGGGTGATGAAGTTCATTTTTGTATTGATGGGGGGCGGTCCTCAGATGAACCCTTGGTCTGCAGTGGCCATGGCATTCTCCAGGTTCAATAAGGATCATCGTCTTTGGAGAGGGGTTGGTAATCCTGTAATATAAGCTGGTTAAAGGTTTGGTCAGAAATTTTTTGCATTTGGGCTGATTGCTATGTTTACATAGGGTGGCTGAATTAATAGCATTCTTTGGGGACATATGTGTAGGCAGCAAAGCAACCTGTAGGGCAAAGGGAATCCTTTATGGTGCAATCTTTTGGACAGGCTGAAAGAGAGGAAAGGGCTGGTGTTGGGAAGATAGGTCTGGTGAGAGAGTAAGTGTTGAGACCAGGGTTAACAATCCTGAGGCATGACACATGGCGGTTGTAAGGGAGGTCTTAGGACTCTGTGCTGGCAGAAACTTCTTCAGTGATGAGTGGAGGTGGAGATGAGCAGCGTGAAATGCAGAGAGTAAGAGGTCCCTTCATGGTGGAGGAGTAGGAACCTGTGGGAGATTTGGTGGGAGGGGAATAAGGTGAGACAAATGGCTTAAGGTGGAAGTTGTGTATCTAGAGGGGAAGACCCTGGAGTTTAACTGCAGTTGGGGTGGAAAGTATTACTGTGTATGGTCCTTGCCATTTGGGAGTTAGGGATGGTGTTGCTTGGTGTGGTGGAGATAGGAGCACAGAGTCTCCTGGCTGATAAAAAGTAGGAGAAGTGGGGTTTTGAGGTTTTGGTGTATAGAGATCAGCGTGGGACCAGAGTAGAGAGCAAGTGTGTTGAAGTAAAGGGTTGACAAGATGAAGAGGAAGGATATTAGGTTTGGAGTTGAGACCTGGAGTATAAGAATATAGTAATTTATCCTCCATTTACCCCATGGTCCCAAGCACGTAAGCCAGTGAGAATTTTGCCTGGGCTTACCTCACCTTATCTCTAAACATCCCAACCCTCCCCCAAGGCAACAGGCCCAGAGGATCTGCCGCAATAAAAGGCACAACTCTCTGCATCATGCTGCTGCTCCCTCTCTCTCTCCCTCTCTCTCTCTCTAACCCCCAACCCCAAATCCCACTCTGGGGGTGGCCACTTTCTTTTTCAGATAATAAAATCTCTTGTATAGGCCCGCAGCTCCTGAGTCATCCTGGGTAAGGAGGGTCATGGCAAGATACCCTTTCATTGGTGCCATGACTCAGATGAGGCTCTCCCATTGACTTTGCTCTTCCTCTGGGAACCTGAGCTACTCTGGAAACCCTCACTGCCTGATCCTTCTCCACGGGCTCACCATCCATTTCCCCAGTTGCTCATCTTCTCGCCCAACACCGGCCTTCAGTTTGGTGAGTCTCCCCTTCATGGTCACCTTAAATGTCCCTTTGGAACCTGGGAAATGAGTGTCCAGCACCCCCAAGGGCTCCTCTGGGACAGGCGCACCCCCAACCACGACTTTCAGAGTCATGGTTGATGCCCATAGTCTACCCTTCTCTGCCTCCATGGTGAGAATCCTCATTCACTGAGGCCCGGTCTCCCTTTATCTACATATCTACTCTACTCATAAACTCCTGGTACCAGGTACTGAGCCTCCTTGGTGTTTTTGCCTCAACCCCGCAGTTAGAGGTAGTGACAACACCCTAACTGTGCCTGATCTTCTCCATGACCTTCTCAATCGCTCAGGGACACCTCAGCAACTTCTGAACAGTCTCATTCTCACCATGAGATCTGGCCCCTCCATTCCTGCAGATTCACCCTAGGGTGCTTACTCAATAATCTAAAGCCCCCCCCCTCACTCCAGAGCTCAAACCTTTTCTGCTTGTTCGCTACTGTAATGAGATCTGGCCACAATATCCCTTGGAAAATCAGTCTAAATGGCCCCCCAATGGCTCTTTAGATCCTAATATTCTCCATGACTTGTACAACTTCTGTGAGCATACAGGCAAATGGAAAGAGATCCCATATATCCAGGCTTTCTCCTACCTCCCAACCAAGCTCACTCTCTGTCTCCCCTACAATCCTAAACACCTACTACTTGCCTTAAAGTCCTCACCCTCCAACAAACCATATTCCACTTCATCTTCTGACTTTGACCCTGCTGACAAATCCCCACCCTACCAACCCCAAATCCCCATGGCACCTCCTCTTTCTCCTCCTCCTCCTCAACCACCCAGTCCACATGGTGCTGCTGCAGAAACTGCCCAGCTTCCTCCCCCTGAATCCCCACCCAGTTTCCCACCACAACCTCCCATCAGGGGTGGGACAACAATCCTGCCTCATCTACCGCAACCAGTTTCCCTCCCATCCCAAGATCCCCTACCAAGTCCTCCTGTCACTCATTCTCGAACCCAGATCCTAGCCCCACTATGGAAAGTAGCCAGTACAGCAGGCATCATCCAGTTGCATGTCCCTTTCTCTCTCTCCAACTTATCTCAAATTAAGAAAAGATCAAGCTCTTTCACTTCCAACCCAGCTACTTACATAAAAGAGTTCCAGTACCTAACTCAGTCATGTGATCTTACCTTTCATGATATTCACATGATCCTATCCAACACAATTTTGCGTGAGGAGCATAGGCTAGTCTGGGAACAGGCTAGAACTTATGCCGATGAGGTTCACCATACTACTCCAGCTCATCCAATTGGTGCTGAAGCAGTTCCTGACTGAGACCATAATTGAGACTATAATACGGCAGAGGGAGTCACCAGTCAAGATCAATTCATCACCTGTCTCATGATGGGTCTCAGGAAGTTAGCCAATAAGGCCATTAACTATGAAAAACTCCAAGAGATTATCCAGGATAAAACTGAGAGTCCCTAGACCTCCTCACCAAAGCTCTTTTACAATATACAAACCTAGACCGTGAGACTCTAGATGGGAGACAATTATTAATGACCTACTTCTTCAACCAAAGTTTCCCCAACATTAAGGCTAAACTTAGACATCTAGAGAAGGCACCCTTAACTCCTCAGGCAGAAGTCCTGGCAGTGGCCTTCAAAGTATATAATGGAAGAGATGAAAAGGCCCTTAAACAAAAATATCAAATGATGGCTAAGGCCTTTCAGCCTATTCCAACCACTGGTGTTCGGGTATCCTCACCTCCTAGGAAGCAGCCAGGAGGACCTCCTGGTCCATGCTTCAAATGTAGTCAAAGGGTCATTGGGCTAGAGCCTGCCTAAATCCCCAGAAGCCCCCTGGTCTATGCCCTAAGTGCCATCAAGAGGGACACTGGGCTGTTGACTGTCCTCACACACAAAGAGGTGCCAGGCCATCCAGTTCTAACACTCCACACATAGACCTTCTAGGTCTAGCAACTGATGATTGAGGGGGCCCGGGACCCCTACACCCAACCACTACCATCACTGTACAGAAGCCCAGGGTAACCATTGTGGTAGTGGGTAGGCCCATCTCTTTCCTTTTGGACACTGGAGCCACCTACTCAGTCCTGAAGGAGTTTTGGGGACCTACATCCCTTCCACAGTCCTCTGTAGTTGGGGTAGAGGGCACACCTCATCAACCTTTACAAACTCCCATGCTTCACTGCATCTTTAGAGGCATTGCCCACTCTCACTCATTTTTGGTGATTACCCATCCCCCTTATGGGAAGAGACCTATTACACAAGGTTGGAGCTTCCTGGACTTTCACTCCTGGACTGCTCTTCAACCCCGACTCGCCTTCAATCCCACTTTTACATGCCCTCCAACCCACTGCAAACCTCCCTCCCTCTCCTTTTCCTCTGCCACCCCATCTGGTCAACCCTGTAGTCTGGGACACCCTCACTCCCTCTGTCACCACCGGACCCCCAGTAATTGTCAGACTTAAAGACACCGCCTTATCTCTAAACATCCCAACCCTCCCCCAAGGCAACAGACCGAGTGGATCAGCCAGAATAAAAGGCACAACTCTCTGCACCATGCTGCTGCTCCCCCTCCCTCTCTCTCTCTTCCCCGCCCCCCACCCTCCTCTGTCTGGGGGCAGCCACTTTCTCTTTTCAGATAATAAAATCTCTTGTGTGGGCCGGTGTCTCCTGAGTCGTCCTGGGTAAGGAGGGTCGCAGCGAGATACCCTTTCAAAATGTGCTAAAGATAATAATGTACAAAAGACAGCTATGATTCACTTATGCCATTATTACAGGTTGTGGAAAGTAATATAACAATTTCAACACTGCTTTATTTTCAAGGTAATATGCTACTTGGCATAAATCAGAGTATCAGGGGATACATTTGAGTGAGTCTGGAATCTACACACTAATTCTCCATAACTTAAAAGAATTACATTACAAATAGCAATAAATCCAAAACTGAAAAGCAATGAAGTAAGCATTTTTAAAGCCTTAGTTCTTTAATCATTTTGGCTTGAATAAATTTAGGGGATTTTTTGGCTGAAGCCTCTTACTTGTCCACTTTGTATTACATTTAATACAAAATCACTCATTCAAATATGCATATAAAATGTAGCAAAGAAAATGACACATTAATTGTAATTTCCTAGGATGGCTAAATATCTAGAATAATTTCGGAAATGGATATTGTTTCTGGGTTTTTCTTGGATGTCTGGTTTCTCCTTTGTGCTTAGGAAGGAAGAAAGTGATTTACATGACTTCTTGCTATTTTCTGATGATGAATCTCAATTTGAACTCTCATGAGTAATGAGCTTCATTAAACCTCCCCTCATTAATTTGGAACTCCCAAAATTCAAACTCAGAATCTCAAAATAATTTGGAAGGAATAATAAACTACAAAAATTCACTAGTAATCTAGATAAATCCTTAGAACTCCATAAGAGTTGCAGTTGGGAGTCCAACTTTCATATGTGGTTTAGAATGGTTATGAGCATTTTTCTCTTAATTTTGAGTCACATTTTCCTTTTTACTCATATACACTGTTTTGATTGTACACAGCATTATGATCTGCTAGAAACTCTGGGTTTTGATATATTTCATTGGAGAATATTGAGGGTTTTGATGCTGTTTGTTTCTTTTAGCAGGTAAATTATTGGCAGATCTTCTTGAGCTTCTAGAGGCTTCATTTTGGGCTTCATGAAGAAGCATAGGGTTTGGCCTTTACTTTTTCTCTTTTGTTCTGTCCAAGTTTGGACTTAATATTAATTTTATGTTTGTCTCAGAAAATGGAACTATTTAATGTCTTATTCCCTGAAATCTGTATAAATAAAGACTGGAATGAGTTTTACCTTGAAAGTTTCATAGAATTGCCTTAACCTCATCTGGGACAGTATCTCTATGGAATTTCTTTTTTTCATTCATTTTTTTGGATTGTTAGTAAAATGTTCAAAATTTTGTTTAATTATAACTGTGTTGTTTAATTAATCTTTATTATTATTATGACAACTTCCTTTAACTTTTACAGTTTATCATAGAATTTTGCTATTTTTTTAAATCTCTGGATTATATGTAATTATTACCCCATTCTTAATATTGGTTTTTTTAATATATATTTTCTCTTTTAATTCACCTGAGTATTTTCTATTCTAAGTGCTTTCAATGTGAATGCTGGAGAAGAATAGTAAGTAGGTAATGAAGGAGTCAGAGATATGTGTCTAAGATACCCAAGGCCCTCATATATTGTATGCTGGGAGATTCAGGGCCAGTGAAACATTTGTTTTTGTGTTTTGAGTAGCTTTTTCAGTTATTCACTGAATTTTGTATAATTACATGACTATCTAGATGTGTCAAGAAGCAAAAATGTTTGGGACACAGTAGTTTTTTATAATTTTTTTTCAAAGAAAAAAATTTTGGATTTCTTGCCCATACAACAGATATATACAAATACTAAATAAGCACTTGAAAATACGGTCAACTTTTTATTCTACAAAGAAAAGGAAATAAAAATATATACCAGTATATATCCTTTAGGATAGCTACAATTATAGAAAAAACAAAAATATGAAACACTGGTAAAGGTGTGAAACAGATCAAATTTTCATACAGTGATGGTGAATTGTTTAAAATTCTTTTTATTTTTGAGAGGGCATCTCTCATATTTATTGATTAAATGGTTGTTAAGAACAATAAAATTCTGTATAGGAGAGTCACTGCTCAAGGCACAATCATTAATCCACCCCAAGTCTAATTCTTGTCAGTCTTCAATCTTCTGTAGCTTAACGAACAAGTTCTTAAATGGTGAACAAATTCTTACATAGTGAATAAGTTCTTACATGGTGAACAGTACAAGGGCAGTCATCACAGAAACTTTCGGTTTTGATCACGCATTATGAATTATAAACAATCAGGTCAAATATGAATATTTATTTGATTTTTATACTTGATTTATATGTGGATCCCACATTTCTCCCTTTATTATTAATATAGTTATTATTTTTAATAAAATGCTGAAGTGGTAGGTAGAAGCAAGATAAAGGTAGAAAACATAGTTTAGTGTTGTAAAAGAGCAAATGTAGATGATCAGGTGTGGCCTGTAGACTATGTGTTAATCCAAGCTAGACAAGGCTAATAAAACATCCACAGATGCAGAAGATTTCTCTCAAAACAGGGGGGAGGTTCTAAGCTTCACATCTGTTGATCCCCATTTTCTCACCTGATGGCCCCCCTGTGACTGTGCCTGTCTTAGGTTCTTCCTCCCTTGAGGAATTTTACCTGTCTCTGGCTAACCAGTCATCTTCCGGGGCCATAAAGGGAGATTTAAAGTTGGTAAGTGAGAGAGAAGCCATATTGTTTGAAAAGGTTAGCTTTTTACTTCTTTGCAGATTTATGCCCTGTGGCTTCTATGCCCAGCATTTGTCTTGAGGTATCTTTACCACTTGGAGGAATTATGATACTCGGTAACTTCAATATGAGGCACGAATTCTATTTAAGGGATGTAGTTAGGAAGGAAGAAGAAAAGCTATAGAGGTAGCAGATGGAAAAAAACATGGGATGATTGATTATTTCTTTGACATATCTTCTTATAGAGTAACTTCAGCATGTATAGGTTTTAAACTACTAATTAAATTGCACACACACATTAACATAATAGGAATACAGTTACATAACCAAAGCAGACCTATAATTACCAGCCATCTCCAGTGAAACCAAGAAAACCAGTTAGGCACCCTAGGCATTTGTGAAATTTATCTATGATATGATGGATATTGTCCAACTGTACTTGAACAGTCTGAGAGAAATCAGACAAATTAAAACAATCCATTCCTGGGAACTGATCACATCCCATATGTTCTTTTAACAGTAGATAGTCTATAGTCGTAAGATTTTGGAGTGCTACAACTTGTACTTCTCCTAATTCTTGGTTGAGTTCCAACAGTATAGATCCAGTCAAATTTGTTGTTTTACTGTATGCACAGGCCAGCTTAGATATCTCCTTCTTCATTCCAATGGCAAGTCCAGGAACCAGCAGGATGAATGCAGCTACAACTGCAGCATCGCCTGGATCTTTGTTGAAGTTTTCTTGATGAGCATCTTCTGGTATGACTCTTCCAGAGAGTGTTGATTGTGGAAGTTCTTCATATCGTATCTTAGTTCATTTTCTGGGTAGCCAAAGTAGGCTTTGATCTTCTATATAAACACAAATAGACCCTTTGCCCAAACTTTGATATGCCCTTTATACCACTGTGTAGATCTCATTGGAGGTCACCACACAGGAACTGCTTTTTTTTTTTAAGAGACAGGAAGATTATCAGAAAAATGTACCTGCATAGCCAATCATCTGACACCCTTTAAGTGATCAAAATTAAGGATATTTAAAGCATGCATTAATCATTGATTTACAGTTAGTTTTATCCTATTGGGGAGTAATGCCCCTTTTCTTTCTTTCTTTCTTTTTTTTATCATTAATCTACACTTACATGAAGAATATTATGTTTACTAGGTTCTCCCCTATACCAGGTCCACCCTATAAGCCACTTTACAGTCACTGTCCATCAGCATAGCAAAATGTTGAAGAATCACTACTTGTCTTCTCTGTGTTGTACAGCCCTCCCCTTTCTCCCTCCCCCTCTTTGCATGCTAATCTTAATACCCCCTTCTTCTTCCCCCCCATCCCTCCCTACCCACCCATCCTCCCCAGTCCCTTTCCCTTTGGTAACTGTTAGTCCATTCTTGGATTCTGTGATTCCGCTGCTGTTTTGTTTCTTCAGTTTTTCCTATGTTCTTATACTTCACAGATGAGTGAAATCATTTGCTATTTCTCTTTTTCTGCATGGCTTATTTCAGGGAGCATAATACCCTCTAGCTCCATCCATGTTGTTGCAAATGGTAGAATTTGTTTTCTTCTTATGGCTGAGTAGTATTCCATTGTGTATATGTACCACATCTTCTCTATCCATTCATCTACTGATGGACATTTAGGTTGCTCCCAATTCTTGGCTATTGTAAATAGCACTGTGATAAACATTGGGGTGCATCTGTCTTTTTCAAACTTGAGTGCTGCATTCTTAGGGTAAATTCCTAGGAGTGGAATTCCTGGGTCAAATGGCATTTTGATGAAACTCCATACTGCTTTCCACAATGGATGAACTAATTTATGTTCCCACCAGCAGTGTAGGAGGGTTCCCCTTTCTCCAAAGCCTCACCAACATTTGTTGCTGTTTGTCTTTTGGATGGCAGCCATCCTTACTGGTGTGAGGTGATACCTCATTGTAGTTTTAATTTGCATTTCTCTGATAATTAGTAATGTGGAGCATCTTTTCATGTGTCTGTTGGCCATCTGTATTTCTTTTTTGGAAAACTGTCTGTTCAGTTCCTCTGCCCATTGTTTAATTGGGTTATTTGCTTTTTGTTTGTTGAGGCATGTGAGCTCTTTATATATTTTGGACGTCAAGCCTTTATCAGATCTGTCATTTTCAAATATATTCTCCCATACTGTAGGGTTCCTTTTTGTTCTATTGATGGTCTCTTTTGCTGTGAAGAAGCTTTTCAGCTTAATATAGTCCCAGTTATTCATTTTTGCTGTTGTTTTCCTTGCCCAGGGAGATATGTTCAAGAAGAGATCACTCATGTTTATGTCTAAGAGGTTTTTGTCTATGTTTTTTTCCACGAGTTTAATGGCTCATGACTTACATTCAGGTCTTTGATCCATTTTGAGTTTACTTTTGTGTATGGGGTTAGACAATGGTCCAGTTTCATTCTCCTACATGTAGCTGTCCAGTTTTGCCAGCACCATCTGTTGAAGAGACTGTCATTTCGCCATTGTATGTCCATGGATCCTTTATCAAATATTAATTGACCATAAATGTTTGGGTTAATGTCTGGAGTCTCTATTCTGTTCCACTGGTCTGTGGCTCTGTTCTTGTGGCAGTACCAAATTGTCTTGATTACTATGGCTTTATAGTAGAGCTTGAAGATGGGGAATGAGATCCCCCCTACTTTATTCTTCTTTCTCAGGATTGCTTAGGCTATTTGGGGTCTTTGTTGTTTCCATATGAATTTTTGAATTATTTGTTCCAGTTCATTAAAAAATGTTTCTGGTAGTTTGATAAGGATTTCATCAAATCTGTATATTGCTTTGGGCAGGATGGCCATTTTGACGATATTAGTTCTTCCTAGCCACGAGCATGTGATGAGTTTCCATTTGTTAGTGTCCCCTTTAATTTCTCTTAAGAGTGACTTGTAGTTTTCAGAGTATAATTCTTTCACTTCTTTTGTTAGTTTTATTCCTAGGTATTTTATTCTTTTTGATGCAATTGTGAATGGAGTTGTTTTCCTGATTTCTATTTCTGTTGGTTCATTGTTAGTGAATAGGAAAGCCACAGACTTCTGTGTGTTCATTTTGTATCCTGCAACTTTGCTGTATTCTGATATCAGTTCTAGTAGTTTTGGGGTCAAGTCTTTAGGGTTTTTTATGTACAATATCATGTCATCTGCAAATAGTGACAGTTTAACTTCTTCTTTACCAATCTGAATTCTTTTATTGCTTTGTTTTGTCTGATTGCCATGGGTAGGACCTCCAGTACTATGTTAAATAACAGTGAGGATAGTGGGCATCCCTGTCTAGTTCCCGATCTCAGAGGAAAAGCTATCAGCTTTTCACTGTTCATTGTAATGTTGGCTGTGGGTTTATCATAAATGGCCTTTATTATGTTGAGGTACTTGCCCTCTATTCCCATTTTCCTGAGAGTTTTTATCATGAATGGATGTTGAATTTTTTTGAATGCTTTTATAGCATTTATGGAGATAATCATGTGGTTTTTGTCTTTCTTTTTGTTGATGTGGTGGATGATGTTGATGGATTTTCGAATGTTCTACCATCCTTGCATCCCTGGGATGAATCCCACTCGGTCATGGTGTATGATACTTTTGATGTATTTTTGAATTCGGTTTGCTAATATTTTGTAGAGTATTTTTTTGAATCTACATTCATCAGGGATATTGGTCTGTAGTTTTATTTTTTGGTGGTGTCTTTGCCTGGTTTTGGTATTAGGGTGATGTTGGCTTCATAGAATGAGTTTGGGAGTATTCTCTCGTCTTCTTTTTTTTGGAAAATTTTAAGGAGAATGGGTATTATGTCTTCCCTGTATGTCTGATAAAATTCCGAGGTGAATCCATCTATCCCAGGGGTTTTGTTCTTTGGTAGTTTTCTGATTACCGCTTCAATATCATTGCTGGTGATTGGTCTGTTTAGATTTTCTGTTTCTTTCTGGGTCAGTCTTGGAAGGTTGTATTTTTCTAGGAAGTTGGCCATTTCTCCTAGGTTTCCCAGCTTGTTAGCATATAGGTTTTCATAGTATTCTCTAATAATTCTTTGTATTTCTGTGGGGTCCGTCGTGATTTTTCCTTTCTCATTTCTGATTCTGTTGATGTGTGTTGACTCTCTTTTCCTCTTAATAAGTCTGGCTAAAGGCTTATCTATTTGGTTTATTTTCTCGAAGAACCAGCTCTTGGTTTCATTGATTTTTGCTATTGTTTTATTCTCAATTTTATCTATTTCTTCTCTGATCTTTATTATGTCCCTCCTTCTGCTGACCTTGGGCCTCATTTATTCTTCTTTTTCCAATTTCAATAATTGTGACATTAGACCATTCATTGTAATTATTCTTCCTTCTTTAAATATGTCTGAATTGCTATATACTTTCCTCTTAAGACTGCTTTTGCTGTGTCCCATAGAAGTTGAGGCTTTGTGTTGTTGTCATTTGATTCCATAAATAGCTGGATCTCCATTTGGATTTGGTCATTGATCCATTGATTATTTAGGAGTGTGTTGTTAAGCCTCCATATGTTTGTGAGCCTTTCTGCTTTCTTTGTACAGTTTATTTCTATTTTTATGCCTTTGTGGTCTGAAAAGTTGGTTGGTAGGATTTCAATCTTTGGAATTTACTGATACTCTTTTTGTGGCCTAGTATGTGGTCTATTCTGGAGAATGTTCCATGTACACTTGAGAAGAATGTGTATCCTGTTGCTTTTGGATGTACAGTTCTGTAGATGTAGTGTGTTGTTCAGTGCCTGTGTGTCCTTACTTATTTTCTGTCTGGTGGATCTGTCCTTTGGAGTTAGTGGTGTGTTGAAGTCTCCTAGTATGAATGCATTGCATTCTATTTCCTCCTTTAGTTCTGTTAGTATTTGTTTCAGGTATGTTCATGCTCCTGTATTGTGTGCATATTTATTTATAATGGTTACATCCTCTTGTTGGACTGAGCCCTTTATCATTATGTAATGTCCTTCTTTATCTTTTATTACTTTCTTTATTTTGAAGTCTGTTTTGTCTGATACCATAATTGCAACACCTGCTTTCTTCTCTCTGTTGTTTGCATAAAATGTCCTTTTCCATCCCTTGACTTTAAGTCTTTGCATGTCTTTGGGTTTGAGGTGAGTCTCTTGTAAGCAGCATACAGATGGATCTTGCTTTTTTTATCCATTCTATTACTCTATGTCTTTTGATTGGTACATTCAGTTCATTCACATTTAGGGTGATTATTAAAAGGTATGTACTTATTGCCATTGCAGGCTTTAAGTTTGTGTTTACCAAAGGTCCAAGGTTAGCTTCTTACTATCTTACTGTCTAACTTAACTCGCTTGTTGAGCTATTATAAACACTGTCTGATGATTCTTTATTTCTCTCCCTTCTTACTCCTCCTCCTCCCTTCTTCATATGTTGGGTATTTTGTTCTGTGCTCTTTTTAGGAGTGCTCCCATCTAGAGCAGTCCCCGTAAGATGCCCTGGTTTGTGGTAGGCAAATTCCCTCAACTTTTGTTTGTCTGGGAATTGTTTAATCCCTCCTTCACATTTAAATGATAATCGTGCTGGATACAGTAGTCTTGGTTCGAGGCCCTTCTGTTTCATTGCATTAAGTATATCATGCCATTCTCTTCTGTCCTATCGGGTTTCTGTTGAGAAGTCTGATGATAGCCTGATGTGTTTTCCTTTGTAGGTGATCTTTTTTTTCTCTCTGGCTGCCTTTAATACTTTGTCCTTGTCTTTGATCTTTGCCATTTTAATTATTATTTGTCTTGGTGTTGCCCTCCTTGGGTCTCTTATCATGGGAGTTCTGTGTACCTCTGTGGTCTGAGAGGCCATTTCCTCCCCTAGTTTGGGGAAGTTTTCAGCAATTATTTCTTCAGGGACACTTTCTATCCCTTTTTCTCCCTCTTCGTCTTCTGGTACCCCTATATTGCAGATATTGTTCCGTTTCGATTGGTCACACAGTTCTCTTAATGTTCTTTCATTCTTGGAGATCCTTTTATCTCTCTCTGCATCAGCTTCTCTGTGTTCCTGTTCTCTGTTTTCTAGTCCATTAATGGTCTCTTGCATCTCGTCCATTCTGTTTTGAAGTCCTTCCAGAGCTTGTTTTATTTCTGTATTCTCCTTCCTTAGTTCTTGCATATTTCTCTGCAAGTCCATCAGCATAGTTATGACTTTTGTTTTGAATTCTTTTTCAGGAAGAGTGGTTAAATCTATCTTCCCAGGTTCCTTCTCAGGGGAAGATGTAGCAGATGCCAAAGCTGTCTGGGTTAGTCTTGTCTGGATCATTTTTTTTTTTTTGCCTTTTCTTGTTGATAGGTGCTGTTGACTGTCAGGTGGTGGGCCCAAACTTTTCATTTGCTACTGGCCTTTCTTTACTGGGACAACTGTGACCCCTAGTGGCTTGTGTTGGGCAATTGCGTGTAGACTGGGTCTTTGTGTCTTGCCCGGCCAGTATGGAGGAAGCTCCCTTTCTGAGGGTGTTGCCTGCCTTAGGCTGCTTCTCTGCTTTCACCACGCTGTGGACAGGTAATGGACAGGGAGCTGTTTGGCTATTTACCTCCATGAGGGGTCTCAGATCTTTGGCCCAGGGGTTAGTGCGCCTGGTTTTCCCTGTAATTTCCAGCTTCTGTACTGTGACCTGTGTTGTTTCCATCCAGCTTTTGCATCCCTGTCCCTTTAAGACTTTCAAAAAGCACTCGCTTTTCTTTGTCACATGGGCATCAGCTTCAGGACCCACTCACCGGTCCTGCTGCCCTTTTTCCCTAGTATCCAGGACCCCACGCACGCACTGTGTCTGCGGTGTGCTGCGGATGGCTAGGGCTGGGTGTTTAGCAGTCCTGGGCTCCCTCTCCCTCGCATCTCCACCTCCTCTCCTCCCACAGGGAGCTTTGGTGAGGGGTGTTCGGGTCCCACCAGGCCGGGGCTTGTATCTTACCCCTTTTACCAGGCACTGGGCTCTCGCTTGTGTGGATGTAGTCTGGCTGTTGTCCTTTGTCTTCTGGTCTCTCTTTTAGGATTAGTTGTATTTGTTGTATTTTCAAAAATATTTATGTTTTTGGGAGGAGATTCCCACTGTCCTACTCACACCGCCATGTTGGCTCCACCTCTTCCCTAAAATTCTATAACCACCATTGAAAACATTAAGGCATTTTTTTTTGTAATGTTAAACTTAACTTATTCCATAACCTACTGATTCATTCCTATGTATTTATTCAAAATACATGAAACATACATCCAAAGAAATAATGTGTATATTTTTTCTTCAGCAGCTTTATTTATATTAATCAAAAACTGGGAAAAACATCCAACATGAAGTGTGTGTGTGTTTGTGTGTGTGTGTATCTATATTCATATACATATATATATATAATTGTATTATATGCATACAAGAAAATAAAAGCACTAAAAAGGAATAATCATATGATAAACTTCAGAACATAAGTGAATCTCAAAAAGATAGTGCTGAACAAAACAATCCAGGTACGAATGTATATATATTTGTTTGATTTTTTTATATGGTGTATGAGAGAGCAACAAGAATTAAGAATTCTGAGAACATTAACTATGGATGAGGATGTGTATAATGGAGTCTATCGGTGGGATAATACCCTGGTATAATTCATCATTATTATGTAAAGCGTATTCGTCTCTCAGCCTACAAACTAGCAGTTCTATACTCAGGTTTATATGACAGAATTTCTAACTGGCCTGCAGAGTCCCACTGTTGTGCAGAGACCAGGTTAAAGATGTGGTAAGAAATCGATCTACAGCTGAGGGTAGCCTGGTAGCTCAGCCCTGTCACCTCAGGCTGTGAGCAGCATCATCCCATTACCTCAGGGTATAAGTGTACAGTGAGATGTAAATGGCTTTTAAAAACAGCACTATGTTTTCAGAATAGGAAAAACATAGAAGTGTCTGAAAACGGAGGAGAATAAGTAAGTAAATAGAGGTATGTTTAAGCAAGGGACTGTTCTGCAACTTGAAAATAAATGAACCACAAGTATAAGAACAATACAGATGAATCTTGTAGACATTATGTTGATGAGAAGAAGAACTCTCAGTACCAAATACAAACCGAGTAATTCAGAGAGTGCCTATGTTTATCTGTGTGGGAATGCATGTATGTATATGAGCATATATACATATATATACATGCTCTTAATGAAAGAAAAATAATCATGAAATCCAAGTGATGATTTTGAGGTGGCTTCCTTTCTTGTTGGCCTGATGGGAGTAGAATGGGCTGGGAAAGAGTAGTATCCCTGTAATTACAGGGTTAGTGCCAATATTCTAATTCATTAAGTCTGACCATGAAGAACATACAAGGAGTGGGGGGGAGGGCAGGAGACACATAAAGATTATTTATTCATTTTTTTATATAAGATGGGAAAATAATATGCTTCCGTGCTTATGAAAATGATTTAATAGGATGATTTAATAGGGAAAGTGAAATTCATGGGCGAATAGAGAGGGCAGGGAATTATAGAAACCAAATTTTCCAAAAGGTTAAAGAGAATGAGTGCCAGATCACAACTATGTAGGCAGGCCTTCACTTACAAAAGGAGAGAACAAAGTCTAAAGATACAAATGTTTCCAGGTTGACTAGTTTGGTAGTGGAAAGACAAGGGAGTTTCAGCTTCAGACAAGATCTGCAGCTGGAGTTAAGGGAAATAGGATAATGTGAAGTGAGAAAAAAAGGTATGAAATAACCAAAAATAGAAGGGCAAATATCTTACATAACTTATTTATTTCTGGCCAGAAAACTTACATTAATTGCAGACCCCAAGAATCTGTAATGTGAGGAAAACACAAAATACACACATACACACACACAAACCCACAAAAATCAAACCAGGACTAACAAAAGCACTTGAAACTCCCTACTGCCTGAGGCCCTTGACACAAATCATGACTTACAAGCCACCACTCTACTTTATTTTAATCACAGTTGTACAGATGAATACAGTTGTAAATCCTAAGGAAATTTTGCCAATGGGAATATATTTACAGCTTCCCAACTCTGAACTGTAATATCCCATTGTCATTGTAAAATAAAGCAATTATATATTTTTCAGTGATGAAAGAAAATGAAAATTTTAATAATTACTCTATTTTTAGAACTCCAGTTACTAAATTCCTAAAGGAAAGTAAACCCTTTAACAGTGTTGTTTACCAGGTTTTGCTTTGTAACTAGTATTACTTAAAAGTAACTGAGCAGATGATAATCACAATAGTAAGTAAGAGAAGAAGAGTACTGCTGTGGATTTTCACAGCATAAATGAGGTATTTACAAGTACTACATTAAAAAAGAGTGTTCTCCCTCAACAATCCCAAAGAGAGGCAAATACTTATACTAGAATATTTCTACTGCATGCACAAGCGCACAAATAAGGTTGATTTGTATGTATGTGTGGGTGCGTTTTATTGTCATTGGTGCTAGATTTCTAAGCTATGAAGAAAATTAATGTCTTATGGACTTTAGACTTTTAAAAGGGTCCTATAAATGCAGGGAACCAAAACATGTGTTAACCAGTGCATCTCTCTGCTCCTAGGAAGCATATTATATAGTGCTTTTTTTCTTATAAAAAAGCTAAGTCTCACTCTAATCTCTTAGGCAGGCAAGTGCATATCTTTAAGTATTCTACCTTATGTGAATTCATTACTCCAGTTTTTCCTTTCAAGGAGACTTATCCCAGTGCATTATCTTAACTTGCTGAGCTCTCCTGCCTCAGATTTTTACCTCTCTCACTGCTCTGGCCCCTAACTCAAGGCTCTGTGTGACCTGCCACAATATAGTCACACTCTGATGTCCAAGAAATGTGGCATTATTCAACTAGATTAATTATTTATTTAACAGATTCCATTTAATGTTTGTTCAAAAATTATGGTCTTTCTGATAAATCAACATCATTAAGAATATAAAAATTTCAAAGGGCTTCAGCTTCTGTAAACAAGTTAAAAGTGACATCATGATATTTCAAATGCTTTCAAAGGGATACTTTATAAACTGCAATGCTAATACTCATGCTTGGGTTCATATATTAATCTTATTGCAGAGGACAAAACCTATTACCTGTACCGCTGTTTATTTAAAAATACAGATGGATTGTTGACTTCAGTGATATTTGTTGACATTTTCCCACTCTGTTTTAATATTTCAATTTTTGTTTGCTTCTTTTCTCTGGATGTTCCCATAATTCTCCCTCCCCCATTGTTACATTGTATCCACAGAATATTACATAGTGCCAGATTGTAAGCACTATTAAAAGTAGCTATTTTATTTTAACACTATATTTAAATTATTGCAACTAGAACATTGCCTAGCAATGATATCTAGATAGCCTCTAGAATGTTGAAATAAACGAATATGATGCATTATTGAATTGCTTATAATTTCATCACCCTGAGACACTCTGACCAAAAAGAAAGAATCTGTTAGAGTAAAAGCAGAAGAAAAAGAGACCATATCACTTAAAGTTCATGGTATAAGAAAGCTAATAATACTAAAAATCAACAAGCAAAACGAGAATACTTTATCAGCCTGGCCCTTCAACGGCCTATGAAATTTCAGAGTAGTTCATATATGAAGGACAATAGGAAAGGAAAGACCAGAAGGAGCTAACACTTGCAAAATTATTTGCTTTTGAGACCAAATCAAATTTAAGAAACAGAAGTTATTTTTTATTTTCCTTACCTGCTTCACCCCTGTCAGAAGAAAATACTAATACTAATCATTGGCCACATTCTAGTGCATTAGTGGCATTAAACTTTTAGTGGTTGAGTAATGATAGAATAAGAAATAAAGTGGACAAGCATGTCTCTAAGACAAAAAAAATTATATTATATAATAACAGATTCTTGAATGCTGATGTCTTTTCCTCACCCCATCCCTACTAATCAATCTAAAATTATAAAAATGCAACAGTTCTTATAGTCACTTAATATGAGAGATCCTCACACTGTGAAGGTCACTGCTTTGGGACCTGCTTCTATGAGGCACTAAGGAAGAAATAGAGAGCCTCCTCTTGACTGAAATCTTGACTTCATGTATATTCTTTGCACTGATTGCTAATAACAAAATGGGCAAAATAGCAAAGGTTAAATTTTATTCTTAACTGTTCCTCAAACCTGGGCAAACGTTTTACAGTATAGCTTAGTTAAAAAGAGAAGAATATATAGTCAATAAATTTCAGATCTGAATTCTGATCCTAAGCAATTTTCTCTTATTGAAACTGAAAAGTAATATACTAACATTTGTTTTAAAAACTCTCTGTTAAATGATTTTAAATTATATAGAAATAAGAGCTAAACAGACATGAAATCAGAATCACTAATTAAATTTTTTTATTTAGTATCCCAATTTTAATAAAGGCAAATTCTCTTGGAAGAACAGGAAATATGACAAAATGAGTCTGGATTTCAGTAAGAATTTTTAAAGTTTCTTCTTTACCACCCAAATGTAGAAGCTAGAAATAAAACTGATGCCAAAATTAGTTCTCAGTTAGACACTGTTCCATGGCAAGTATAGAATAACTAAAGTGGCTTTAACAGTAGGGATTTATTAGTATATCCTACCTACCAGACCTTCTGGAGATAGATGGCCCATATGTTGGTTAATTCAGTGACTCAGTATGTTAAGACACTATGTTGATTTTCTCATTCTCTCTCTCTCTCTCTCTCTCTTTTTTTTACAGTCACAAAATGGCTGTCAAAGTTCTATACAATTTAACATCCTACAACAATGTCCAAGGAAGAAAAAGAGGGATGCAGGATTAGGATTAGACAGAGGAAGAAATGGAGCTATAACACCTACGGGGACATCCTCAGCTGACTCCACACGAAGTTTATATGCCCCAGAATTGTGTGATATGGACAGACCTTTATACTCCCTTACTAATCACTTATTAGATGTGTACCTCCCCTGCAAAAGATATCACGACTTTGTGCAAGGCAGTTCTCTGCAGTAGAGGTAATCCTCCTATTTGTTGGGGCTGGCAGCTAAGTAAATAAATGGAGAGATATTCTTTTATACAGTCATACAGTTACTTTTGCTTTATATGAATGAATTTAGCTAGATGTCTAGGATTTCTTCAAAATCCATTTTCCTGCATGTCTTGATTTCTCTTTCTGCTTTCTTTATTGTGACAGGCTCTATACTTCTCCCTTCACTCCTGAATTTTATAGTCCTGTGATACTGATGGAAACTATTCCTTTCTCTTGGCCCTTCTCATTCTTTAATTTTCTTAGAAGTTCTCCTCTTTCCATCCTCCCTCCTTTGTGGATCTCAGAAGAAGCTGTCTCTGACATAGGACTTCTCTGCTCCTTTAATTACCAAGGCCTGTTTTCTCTCAGTATTGATAAATTCTCTTTTTAATATATGTTGAAAAGATTTTAACACCAAACTTTTGGACACAAGCCTATACTGTAGAAACGTAGTTGAGTTTGCTCTTCAGTCTAACATTTATTTTTCTGAAGGAGTAGAGATGTGCCTACTGATCTATAGAAATAGCAAAGCAGAAGTAATTATATTTCCTGAAATATTATTTTTAATTTTTTTTCACTTAACTATATTTATTGTTGGCCACAAAATCCAACTTAATCATGTTAACATGTTAGTTTCTTTTAACTTAAATATAAGTTCTGAACATATTTTTTAAAAAGAGTTATGAGTATTTCATTTCATTGAGATAGATGTAGAACTAGATCTGCCAGGATAAAGCAGCTTCCACTATCTTTGAAATAAACATAGGATTTTTAGGTACTGTTTTGATCACCAGAGGTAGCTTATATAGCATTACTGAAATTACAAAAAAACAGTGAACAACAATATAAAGTTAATTTTGGATAAAGAAATGTAGGGAATTTAATTGTAAAAGAACTCAAATCTCTTGTGCATGTCAGAGTCTATGTCGAGTAGAAATTTTTATTAAAATCATGTATGGTTTATAGAGACACTATTAATTTAAATAAGAAGTAGAACCTCATATTTCAGATGACTTGAGTTCATAAAAATAGAATATCAGAAAAGATTGACTTTTATTATCATAGGAAATATAAAAAGCATTGATTGTGATATCAAATGCCATTTAGTTTGAGGTCACAAGTTTTTTAAAAAGGGAAGAAAAAGGCACAGCAAGGTAAAATATGACATATGACGTTGTTTAAAGGAGAAAGAAGTAGAAATCATACACAAAATGAGGACTATACAGTAAAGTGTTAATCTAGCAGAGAAAGATGTAGCGATCACACCAGATTGTAGTCTGAATCAGCAGGATTTATAAGAAAAAAGATATACTGTATGGATTAGAGAAACTGCATGGTAATTTTCTAACTATATTATTCACTAAAGCTCAGCACAGATGCTGAATTTGGAAAAGGATTAGAAAATAGGACATTTGGGAAATGGTAAATTCAGGTGATACAGCAGAGTGAGAAACAGTGGGTAGTAAAGGCAGGAGTATGTTCTTGAGGTTACAGCAATGTCACCAGATCGCCCAAAATCGTAAGTCATCTCATGTCTCTCAGCCTCATGGTCCTCATTTGTCAAATGAAAACACTGACAAAATTATCTCACAGTTTCCATACAGGTCTCAGATTCTCCTATGGCATAAATTAGAATTACATAGCAACTGACAGTCTCCTTGACATAGGGGTTTCCAATACTTTAGTATAAAAGGATTCTATTAAAGTTGATAAACTATTCACTATATTCACCGAAGACAGACTTAGGAAAAATGGGTTAAATCAGAAGTAAGAACAATGTAGTTTAGGCCAATGATTCTCAAACTTCACTGCCTTAGAATCAACTGGGAATCTCTACAAAATGCAGACAGCAACCTTTGCCCCAAGATTCTGTTTCAAATGGTCTGTGGTATGTCCAGGCATCATGTGTTTTAACAGGCCCCTTAAATGTTTCTAATTTTCACCCAAGTATGGGACAACACTAGATTAAACATAATAAAGTATTACCTGCCAATGAAAGATTGCAGGTAATCTCTTTCTATGCATATTAGAAAATCAACTAATTACCTACAAAGTGAACACTACTACAACCACAATAATTAATACCTATTTAGACCTTAACATATTTACTAGACACTTTCTAGATGCTTTGAATACATTAGTTTAATTAATCCTCTCAACAATGTTTTCATGTATTTACTCATATTTTCCCATTTCTAAAGATAAAGGCACATTTTTTAAGGAGTTCATAAATTCACTCATACTCTGCTAGACCCTGTTTTTACCTTCAGCCACAGGATTTCATTTGGCTCTAGTTCAATGCCATCCTGAAGAAGCTATGATTAAAAATAAAGAAATGCAAGAATGTCAGTTCTTCTTCTATACCCTATCTTCTCCTAAAACTATTACATTCATATAAAATTCCTATTAATGAATGCAATATAAAATATGTCTTAGTTTTCCAACACAATCCACATCCCCAAATTAAACTCTTTTGACAGTATATTTTCTTCGGGGAATTATTATCTGTATTTTAATTGTGACTGGAATACCTTAGGTTTCCTATTGAGCTTGGTGTTCTACGAACTAAAACATCAAATTGCTGTGTTCTTTTCAAATATTCTATTGAAGTCAATATTATGACTTTAACTATATCAGAAATTTCATGTTTCATGCAGTCCCTGTGCTATATGCATTTTATGACTCTCTGAGATTAAGATATTTCAAACCTCAGTGACTATATGTTTCCACTGGGATATTGGAGAGACAGACTTTACAGTCCCCACACACAATGCAATTTTTAAAATAAAATTCCATAAATTAAGGCTCTCATAAACCTTCAGAAATACTGTTGTTGTGAGCAGATGTTTCATTTCATTTTGACCCCCACGCTAAGGTAGAGTTCATGGAAATAGGGTATTTAAATCTGGACTGTCCTTAATTAGCATGAAGGACTTGTGAAAAGATCATGCCTGGCAGAGAGCTTGCCTGGCAGAGAAATTTTAAAATTTCAGACAGAAGATCAGTGTACACTACCTTGAAGAAAATATCAACTGTATCTATTTGTTATGTAACATAGCTAGAGGCCTGGTAATGGACTGAAGTTACAAAATTGTTTGGGGTCAATGAGAAATTCAAGCTATAGCTTCCATCCCACAAAATAAAATATAAAAATAAGGGAAAGTCTTATCAAGGAAAAGTCATTCACAGCACTGGAATCACTTAATCCAAGAAGCTTCAATGATGTAAATTTCACATTTGAGCCACGAGTGCCTATATGAACAGGAACTCATATTTATTTATTTGTTCCAATTTCATATACCTTCAGCAAGAAATAGAAGGATAAGAAGAGACCTAGGAATCAAAAGATAGACAAGGACAGTGACAGTTTGAGAACAATTCTGAAAGATTTGCTATTTTTATTATTTTGTTTGTTTCTCTATGGTAATCATCGAAATCAAACTTCAAAATGACTTCTAAGAGCCGAAATTCTTTTCGTTGTATTATGGTTTGAATGTTCATGTCCCCTCAAAATTCATATGTTTAAATTCTAACCCCCATATGATGGTGTTAGGAGGTGAGGCCTTTGAAAGGTGCTTAAATAATGAGGAGACCCTAAATGAATGAGATTCAAGTCTCATTCTTCTTTGCTTGAATGTCCTCTACTTTTCCCAGTTCTGCAAATTTCAAGTACAAATCTTCCTCACCTTATGATGGGGTTATATCCAGATAAGTCCATCTTAAGTAACATCACAAGTCAAAAATGCATTTAATATACAACCTACCAAACATCATAGCATATCCCATATCCTAGCCTATCTTAAATGTGCTCAGAACACTTATATTTGCCATAAAGTGGGCTAAATCATCTAACACAAAGGCTATTTTATAATAAAATGTTGAGTTTACCATACAACTCAGTAAATACTATATGAAAAGTGAGAAACAGAACAGTTGTATGGTGCAGAATGGTTATAAGGAATTGATTGGTTAACCTCATGATTGTGTGGCTGACTGGGAGCTGTGGCTCACTGGTGCTGCCTAGCCTTACAAGAGGATCATTCACATATTGCTAACCTGGGAAAAGCTCAAAATTCAAATTAAGGTTTTACTGAGTGCATATTGCTTTCACACCTTAAAGTTAAAAAAATTATTAAGTCAAGCCATCATAGGTTGGGAACCATCTCTATATGTGCATACTCTGCCTTTAGGAAGTATTTCTTCTTTCCCCACTATTTCCTGTCCCCTTTCAATGAAAATTAATTGACTGTAATCTAAATTTCCTTTGGACTTTGAAGCATATCAGTATATAGAGAAGTGCTTTGAAGCACTGAAGCTAGAGAAATCTAGTTGCCCTAGCTTACTCTACCATTTAGTATCTGGGGATCTTTCTTTCCTTATCTATAAAATTAAAATAAAATTATGCTTATGTTATCATTTATAAATTAAACTTATAAAACATGTAATAATGCCCAAGTATAGTAATCACTATCATATACAAAGTACTCAACAAACATTTATTATTCCAAGTCATGGTAGAACTCATAGTAGAACTCATATTTAGTATTACATAGTATTGTAGCCTTGGAACTACAAAGAGTTTATAAACCTTCTAAAAATCTATGAAAATAAAGGTGGAGCCAAGATGGTGGAGTGAGTAGAGCAGCGGAAATCTCATCCCAAAACCACATATAATTATGAAAATATAACAAAGACAACTCTTCCTAAAATAGAGACCAGAGGACACAGGACAATATCCAGACCACATCCACATCTGCAAGAACCCAGAGCCTCACAAAGGGGCACCCCAAGCCAGGCCACGCCCACAGCAACAGCAGAGATAAATTCCATAGCAGCCAGCAGGAAGCAGAAGCCCTGACTGTGCACCCCTGCCTGCGCACAGCTGCCCAGCACAAACCACTAGAGGTCACTGTTCTCCAAGGAGAGGAAGGCCACAAACAAACAAGAAGGAAAGCTCTTCCAGCCATCACTCGTACCAGCTCTGCAAACGATCTCTATCACCATGAAAAGGCAAAACTACAGGCAGACAAAGATCACAGAGGCAACACCAGGGAAGGAGACAGATCTAACCAGTCTTCCTGAAAAAGAATACAAAATAAAAATCATGAACATGCTGATGGAGATGCAGAGAAAAATGCAAGAGCAATGGGATGAAGTCCGGAGGGAGATCACAGATGTCAGGAAGGAGATCACAGAAGTGAAACAAATGCTGGAATGATATATAAGCAGAATGGATAAGATGCAGGAGGCCATTGAAGGAATAGAAACCAGAGAACAGGAATGTATAGAAGCTGACATAGAGAGAGATAAAAGGATCTCCAGCAATGAAACAATACTAAGAGAACTATGTGACCAAACCAAAAGGATCAATATCCGTATTATAGGGGTACCAGAAGACGAAGAGAGAGGAAAAAGGATAGAAAGTGTCTTTGAAGAAATAATTGCTGAAAACTTCCCCAAACTGGGGAAGGAAATAATCTAACAGACCACAGAAATACACAGAACCCCCAACGGAAAGGATCCAAAGAGGACAACACCAAGACACCTCATAATTAAAATGGCAAGGATCAAGGACAAGGAAAGAGTTTTGAAGGCAGCTACAGGGAAAAAGGTCACCTATAAAGGAAAACCCATAAGGCTATCATCAGACTTCTCAACAGAAACCCTACAGGCCAGAAGAGAATGGCATGATATATTTAATACAATGAAACAGAAGGGCCTTGAACCAAGGATACTGTATCCAGCACGACTATCATTTAAATATGATGGTGGGATTAAACAATTCCTAGACAAGCAAAAGCTGAGGGAATTTGCTTCCCACAAAACCACCTCTACAGGGCATCTTACAGGGACTGCTCTAGACGGGAGTACTCCTAAAAAGAGCACAGAACAAAACACCTAACATATTAAGAATGGAGGAGGAAGAATAAGAATGGAGAGAAGAAAATCTCCAGACAGTGTATATAACAGCTCAATAAGCGAGCTAAGTTAGGTAGTAAGATACTAAAGAGGCTAACCTTGAACCTTTGGTAACCATGAATTTAAAGCCTGCAATGGCAATAAGTACATATCTCTCAATGATCACCCTAAATGCAAATGGACTTTATGCACCAATCAAAAGACACAGCGTAAGACACTGGATAAAAAAGCAAGACCCTTCTATATGCTGCTTACAAGAAACTCACCTCAAACCCAAAGACATGCACAAACTAAAATTCAAGGGATGGAAAAACATATTTCAGGCAAACAACAGAGAGAAGAAAGCAGGGGTTGCAGTACTAATATCAGACAAAATAGACTTCAAAACAAAGAAAGTAACAAGAGATAAAGAAGGACACTACATAATGATAAAGGGCTCAGTCCAACAAGAGGATATAACCATTCTAAATATATATGCACCCAACACAGGAGCACCAACATATGTGAAACAAATACTAACAGAACTAAAGGGGGAAATAGACTGCAATGCATTCATTTTAGGAGACTTCAACACACCACTCACCCCAAAGGATAGATCCACTGAGCAGAAACTAAATAAGGACACAGAGGCACTGAACAACACACAAGAATAGACATCCTTAGAACTCTACATCCAAAAGCAACAGGATACACATTCTTCTCAAGTGAACATGGAACATTCTCCAGAATAGACCACATACTAGGCCACAAAAAGAGCCTCAGTAAATTCAAAAATATTGAAACTCTACCAACCAACTTTTCATATGACAAAGGTATAAAACTAGAAATAAATTGTACACAGAAAGCAAAAAGGCTCACAAACCCATGGAGGCTTAACAACATTCTCCTAAATAATCAATGGATCAATGAACAAATCAAAATAGAGATCAAGCAATATATGGAAACAAATGACAACAACAACACAAAGCCCCAACTTCTGTGGGACGCAGCAGAAGCAGTCTTAAGAGGAAAGTATATAGCAATCCAGGCACACTTGAAGAAGGAAGAACAATCCCAAATGAATAGTCTAACATCACAATTATCAAAACTGGAAAAAGAAGAATAAATGAGGCCTAAAGTCAGCAGAGGGAGGGACATAATAAAGATCAGAGAAGAAATAAACAAATTGAGAAGAATAAAACAATAGCAGAAATCAACAAAACCAAGGGCTGGTTCTTTGAGAAAATAAACAAAATAGATAAGCCTCTAGCCAAACTTATTAAGAGAAAAAGAGAAACAACACAAATCAACAGAATCAGAATTGAGAATGGAAAAATCATGACAGACTCCACAGAAATAAAAAGAAGAATTAAAGACTACAGTGAAAACCTATATGCCAACAAGCTGGAAAACCTAGGAGAAATGGACAACTTCCTAGAAAAATACAACCTTCCAAGACTGACCAAGGAAGAAATACAAAAGTTAAACAAACCAATTACAAGCAAAGAATTGCAACAGTAATAAAAAAACTACCCAAGAACAAAACCTCCGGGCCAGAAGGATTTACCTCAGAATTTTATCAGACACACAGAGAAGACATAATACCCATTCTCCTTAAAGTTCTCCAAAAATTAGAATATGAGGGAATACTCACAAACTCATTCTATGAAGCCACCATTACCCCAATACCAAAACAAGGCAAAGACCCCACCAAAAAAGAAAATAACAGACCAATATCCCTGATGAATGTAGATGCAAAAATACTCTACAAAATATTAGCAAACTGAATTCAAAAATATATCAAAAGGATCATACACCATGACCAAGTGGGATTCATCCCAGGGATGCAAGGATGGTAAAACATTCGAAAATCCATCAACATCATCCACCACATCAACAAAAAGAAAGACAAAAACCACATGATCATCTCCATAGATGCTGAAAAAGCATTTGACAAAATTCAACATCCATTCATGATAAAAACTCTCAGGAAAATGGGAATACAGGGCAACTACCTCAACATAATAAAGGCCATATATGATAAACCCACAGCCAACATTATACTGAACAGTGAGAAGCTGAAAGCTTTTCCTCTGAGATCGGGAACAAGACAGGGATGCCCACTATTCCCAGTTATTTAACATAGTACTGGAGGTCCTAATCACGGCAAACAGACAAAACAAAGAAATAAAAGGAATCCAGATTGGTAAAGAAGAAGTTATACTGTCACTATATGCAGACGATATGATATTGTACATAAAAAACCCTAAAGACTCCACTCCAAAACTAGTAGAACTGGTCGGAATACAGCAAAGTTGCAGGATACAAAATTAATACACAGAAATCTGTAGCTTTCCTATACACTAACAATGAACCAATAGAAAGAGAAATCAGGAAAACAATTCCATTCACAATTGCATAAAAAGGATTAAAATACCTAGGAATAAACCTAACCAAAGAAGTGAAAGAATTATACTCTGAAAACTACAGGTCACTCTTAAGAAAAATTAAAGGGGACACTAACAAATGGAAACTCATCCCATGCTCATGGCTAGGAAGAATTAATATCACCAAAATGGCCATCCTGCCCAAAGCAATATACAGATTTGATGCAATCCCTCTCAAATTACCAGCAACATTCTTCAATGAACTGGAACAAATAATTCAAAAATTCATATGGAAACACCAAAGACCCCAAATAGCCAAAACAATCCTGAGAAAGAAGAATAAAGTAGGGGGGATCTCACTCCCCAACTTCAAGCTCTACTACAAAGCCATACTAATCAAGGCAATTTGGTACTGGCACAAAAACAGAGCCACATACCAGTGGAACAGATTAGAGACTCCAGATATTAACCCAAACATATATGGTCAATTAATATTTGATAAAGGCACCATGGACATACAATGGGGAAATGACTGTCTCTTCAACAGATGGTGCTGGCAAAACTGGAAAGCTACATGTAGGAGAATGAAACTGGACCATTGTCTAACCCCATACACAAAAGTAAACTCAAAATGGATCAAAGACCTGAATGTAAATCATGAAACCATAAAACTCTTAGAAAAAAACATAGGCAAAAATCTCTTAGACATAGACATGGGTGACCTCTTCTTGAACATATCTCCCTGGGCAAGGAAAGCAATGGCAAAAATGAACAAGTGGGACTATATTAAGCTGAAAAGCTTCTGTACAGCAAAGGACACCATCAGTAGAACAAAAAAGTACCCCACAGTATGGGAGAATATATTTGTAAAGGACAGATCCGATAAAGTCTTGATGTCCAAATTATATAAAGAGCTCACCCACCTCAAAAACCAAAAATCAAATAATCCAATAAAGAAATGGGCAGAGGAACTGAACAGACAGTTCTCCAAAAAAGAAATGGAGATCACCAACAGACACATGAAAAGATGCTCCACATCACTAATTACCAGAGAAATTCAAATTCAAACCACAATTAGGTATCATCTCACACCAGTAAGGATGGCAGCCATCCAAAAGAGAGACAACAACAAATGTTGGTGAGGCTGTGGAGAAATGGGAACCCTCCTAAACTGCTGGTGAGAATGTAAATTAGTTCAACCATTGTGGAAAGCAATATGGAGGTTCCTCAAAATGCTCAAAATAGACTTACCATTTGACCCAGGAATTCCACTCCTAGGAATTTACCCTAGGAATGCAGCACTTAAGTTTGAAAAAGACAGATGCACCCCAATGTTTATCACAGTGCTATTTACAATAGCCAAGAATTGGAAGCAACCTAAATGTCCATCAGTAGATGAATGGATAAAGAAGATGTGGTCCATATACACAATGGAATATTATTCAGCCATAAGAAGAAAACAAATTCTACCATTTGCACCAACATGGATGGAGCTGGAGGGTATTATGCTCTGTGAAATAAGCCAAGCAGAAAAAGAGAAATAGCAAATGATTTCACTCATCTGTGAAGTATAAGAACATAGGAAAAACTGAAGAAACAAAACAGCAGCGGAATCACAGAATCCAAGAATGGACTAACAGTTACCAAAGGGAAAGGGACTGGGGAGGATGGGTGGATAGGGAGGGATGGGGGGGAAGAAGAAGGGGGTATTAAGACTAGCATGCAAAGGGGGGGAGGGAGAAAGGGGAGGGCTGTAAAACACAGAGAAGACAAGTAGTGATTCTACAACATTTTGCTATGCTGATGGACAGTGACTGTAAAGTGGCTTATAGGGTGGACCTGGTATAGGGGAGAACCTAGTAAACATAATATTCTTCATGTAAGTGTAGATTAATGATAAAAAAAAAGAAAGAAAGAAAAGGGTCATTACTCCCCAATAGGATCAAACTAACTGTAAATCAATGATTAATGCATGCTTTAAATATCCTTAATTTTGATCACTTAAAGGGTGTCAGATGATCGGCTATGGAGGTATATTTTTCTGGTCGTCTTCCATCTCTTAAGAAAAGAAAAAGCAGTTCCTGTGTGGTGACCTCCAATGAGATCTACACAATGGTATAAACGGCATATCAAAGTGTGGGCAAAGGGTCTGTTTGTGTTTATATAGAAGATCAAAGCCTACTTTGGCTACCCAGAAAATGAACTAAGATACGATATGAAGAACTTCCACAATCAACACTCTCTGGAAGAGTCATACCAGAAGATGCTCATCAAGAAAACTTCAACAAAGATCCAGGCGATGCTGCAGTTGTAGCTGCATTCATCCTGCTGGTTCCTGGACTTGCCATTGGAATGAAGAAGGAGATATCTAAGCTGGCCTGTGCATACAGTAAAACAACAAATTTGACTGGATCTATACTGTTGGAACTCAACCAAGAATTAGGAGAAGTGCAAGTTGTAGCACTCCAAAATCTTACGACTATAGACTATCTACTGTTAAAAGAACATATGGGTTGTGATCAGTTCCCAGGAATGGATTGTTTTAATTTGTCTGATTTCTCTCAGACTGTTCAAGTTCAGTTGGACAATATCCATCATATCATAGATAAGTTTTCACAAATGCCTAGGGTGCCTAACTGGTTTTCTTGGTTTCACTGGAGATGGCTGGTAATTATAGGTCTGCTTTGGTTATGTAACTGTATTCCTAATATGTTAATGTGTGTGTGCAATTTAATTAGTAGTTTAAAACCTATACATGCTTAAGTTACTCTACAGGAAGATATGTCAAAGAAATAATCAATCTTCCCATGTTATCTTCCGTCTGCTACTCCTATAGCTTTTCTTCTTCCTCCCTAACTACAACCCTTAAATAAAATTCATGCCTCATATTGAATTTACCGAGTATCATAATTCCTCCAAGTGGTAAAGATACCTCAAGACATAAAAGCCACAGGGCATAAATCTGCCAAGAAGTTAAAAGCTAACCTTTTCAAACAATATTCCCTCTCTCTCACTTACCAACTTTGCATTTCCCTGTATGGCCCTGGAAGATGAGTGTTTAGCAGAGACACGTAAGATTCCTCAAGGGAGGAACAACTTAAGACATGCACAGTCGCAGTGGGGCCATCAGGTGAGAAATTTGGGATCAACAGAGGTGAAGCTTAGAACCTCACCCCCCCTGTTTTGAGAGAAATCTCTGCATCTGTGGATGTTTCATTGCCCTTGTCTAGCTTGGATTAACACTTAGTCTACAGGCACACACCTGATTATCTAAATTTGCTCTCTAACAGCACTAAACTATGTTTTCTACCTTTATCTTGCATCTACCTACCACTTCAGCATTTTATTAAAAATAATAATAATAACAATAATAATAAGGGAGAAATGTGGGATTCACATATAAATCAAGTATAAAAATCAAACAAATATTCATATTTGACCTGATTGTTTATAGTTCATAATGTGTGATCAAAACTGAAAGTTTCTGTGATGACTGCCCTTGTACTGTTCACCATGTAAGAACTTATTCACTATGTAAGAATTTGTTCTCCATGTAAGAACTTGTTCGTTATGCTTCAGAAGATTGGAGACTGACAAGAATTAGGCTTGGGGTGGATTAATGATTGCACATTGAGCATTGAGTCCCCTATACAGAATTTTATTGTTGCTATCAACCACTTGATCAATAAATATGGGAGAGGCCCTCTCAAAAAAAATCTATGAAAATATATTATTCTGATCATGTTCCACAATCTCTTGTGTAAAGAAGATATTTAATTAATATTTGTTGACTTGAGAAATTGCATTGATTAAAGAACACTTTTGCAAAATGAAGCTTTCTTTAGAAGTGCATTTCTTCCAAAAATAGGAAAACTGTAATTAGCTCTATTGTGTAGGAAATTCGCAAATGTGAATTGCATGCAATTCTTTTACATCTACCAGTATATGTTGCCCATAATGCTTAAAAAATAATTAGAAACTTTGAAGTAATCAGCCTTCCTTCACACTTTATCAAGAATATTTTAAACAGCATTTAACTGAGTCTTGGGGTTGGAATTCTGCATGATATTAGTCCTCACTGGAAGCGCATATCTGATGATTTTTTCATTTAGAACAGTGAGTGACTCCCTATGCCACAGACTGGCTAATTTAGAATCACCTGAAGTGATTATTAGCATCACAGACTGCTGGCCTTCATACCTGACACACTCATCAGTGTCTTCGGAGAATTAGGCCCTGGAAATTATACTTTATACAAACAACCCAGGAAATTTTTATGTATAGCCATGTGTAAGAAGCTTTCTTTTCAGAAAGAAGGTAAATGGAATAACTATATACAAATAAAGAGCAGTAGATTTTTTATACTAATTATCCTTCCTATTGTATCTTCTAATATAGAAGTTTCAAGCTTTGAACTTTACTTTTACACAGAAGCCCAAATGACTGTCTAGTACATTCTTTCATACTATACAATTAATGATATATTTAAATTTATAGTTTTCCATTTTTTAAATTGATGAAACCTTTAAATAAAATGATGGGGCTACACAATTTTAAAAAAAAGTAATTTATAGGGATTAAAGATGGCAATCTAAGAGGTGAGACAGAGGATTCCTCCTAAAACCACAAATAATATGAAAATGTAATTACTACCAATAATCCTGAAAGAGCAATAGGAAAGAAGGCTGCACCAACTGCATACACCTGGAGAAAAGAGAAGACCTCACAGACAGGGCACCAACACCTCTTCCCTGAGACCCCCAACATTTCTCCAGGAGCTGAGTAGCTTCAGAGAGTAGAGCTTCTGAGCACTAGAGGGCGCCATGTGCAAATATGAAACATCAAAAAAACCTGGTTCAAACTAAAAACATGTATACACCAGAGAAAAATTCAAATGAAATCGACCTCATGAATCTCCCTGAAGGAGATTTCAAAATAAAAATAATGAACATGCTCATGGAGGTACAGAAAAATATTCAACAACTCAGAAATGAATTCCAGATGGAGATCTAATCATTATGGAATACAGTATCAGAAATGACATACATTGGAAGGTTTTAAAAGCAGAGTAGACATAGTGGAGGAGACAGTAAGTGAAATGAAAATCATAGAAGAGGAATAAAAGAAGCAAAGGCACAGAGAGAAAAAAAATCTCTAAGAATGAAAGAATATTGAGAGAACTGTGTGAACAATCCAAACAGAACAATATGCACATTATATGGGTACCAGAAGAAGAAGAAGAGAGAAAGGGATAGAAAGTGTCTTTGAGGAGGTAATTGCTGAAAACTTCCCAGTCTGGGGAAGGACATAGTCTCTCAGGCCATGGAGATGCACAGATCTCCCAACACAAGGGGCCCAAGGAAGACAACACCAAGACATATAGTAATAAAATTGGCAAAGATCAAGGATAAGGACAGACTATTAAAAGCAGCCAGAGAGAGAAATAAGATCACATACAAAGGAAAGCCCATCAGGCTATCATCAGATTTCTCAGCAGAAACCTTACAGGCCAGAAGGGAGTGGCATGATGCATTTAATGCAAAGAAGTAGAAGTGCCTTAAACCAAGAATACTTTATCCAGCAAGATTATCATTTAAATTTGAAGGAGGGATTAAACAATTTTCAGATAAAAAAAAAGCTGAGAGAACCCACCTCCCACAGACTATCTATACAGTGTATTTTGGAGGGACTGCTATAGATGGAAGTATTCCTAAGGTTTAATAGCTGTCACCAGAGGAAATAAAACCACAGCAAAGAAAGTAGAGAAGTTCATTAATAAGCAAATGCAAAATTAAATCAACTACCCAAAAAGTCAGTCAAGGAACAGACAAAGAATACAGAACATGATACCTAATATATAAAGAATGGAGGAAAAAGAAAGAAAAGAAAAAAAGAATCTGTAGATTGCATTCATAATAGCATACTAAGTCATTTCATTTAGACTCATAGATAGAAAGGAAGTTAACCTGAAACTTTGGTAACCATGAATCTAAAGCCTGCAATGGCCAAAGTACATACTATCAATGATCACCCTAAATGTGAATGGTCTGAATGCACCAATCAAAAGATATAGAGTCACTGAATGGCTAAAACACAAGACCCATCTATATGCTGCCTACAGGAGACTCTCTTTAAACCCAAAGACATACACAAACTAAAAGTAAAGGGATGGAAAAAGATATTTCATGCAACTAATTGGTTGAAAAAAGCAAGAGTTGCAGTATTTGTATCAGACAAAATAGACTTCAAAACAAAGAAAGTCATAAGAGACAAAGAAGGACATTACATAATGATAAAGGGGACAGTCCAACAAGAAGATATAACCATTAAAAATATATATGTACCCAACACAGGAGCATTTACATATGTAAAACAAATACTAACAGAATTAAAAGGGGAAATAGAATGCAATGCATTCATTCTAGGAGTCTTCAGCACTTACTCACTCCAAAGGACAGATCCACCAGACAGAAAATAAGTAAGGACACAGAGGCACTGAACAACGCACGAGAACAGATGGACCTAACAGACACCTACATAGCTCTACACCCAAAAGCAGCAGATACACATTCTTCTCAAGTGAACATGGAACATTTTCAAGAATAGATGATATACTGGGCCATGAAAAGAGTCTTGTTAATTTCAAAAGATTGAAATTGTACCAACCAGTTTCTCAGACCAGAAAGCTATGAAAATAGAAATAAATTATACAAAGAAAATGAAAAATCCCAAAACACATGGAAGCTTCACAGCATGCTCCTAAATAACCAATGGATCAAAGACCAAATAAAAACAGAAATCAAGAGGTAAATGGACAAAAATGACAACAAGAATTCAACACTGCAAAATCTATGGGATGCAGTGAAGACCGTGCTAAGAGGAAATTATATTGCAACACAGGCCAACCTCAGGAAAGAAGAACGCCCCCATATGAACAGTCTAAATTCACAATTAATGAAACTAGAAAAGGAAGAACAAATGAGTCCCAAAGTCACTAGAAGGAGGGATATAATAAACATTAGAGCAGAAATAAATAAAATTGAGAAGAATTAAACAATAGAAAGAATCAATGAAAGCAAGAGCTGTTTCTTAGAGAAAATAAACAAAACAGATAAACCCCTAGGCAGACTTAGCAAGAAAAAAGACAGTCTACACAAAAAAAACAGAATCAGAAATGAGAAAGAAAAAATCACTTTGAACACCACAGAAATAAAAAGAATTATTAGAGAATACTATGAAAAATTATGTGCTAACAAACTGGATAACCTTGAAGAAATGGAAAACTTTCTAGAAAAATACAGCCTTCCAAGACTGACCCAGAAAGAAACAGAAAATCTGAACAGACCAATTACCAGCAATGAAATTGAATTGGTAATCAAAAACTACCTAAGAAAAAACTCCTGGACCAGATGGCTTCACCATTGAATTTGACCAAACATTTAGTGAAGACCTAATATCCATTCTCCTTATATTTTCCCAAAAAGTGGAAGAAGAAAGAATATTCCCGAGTCATACTATCAGGACAGCTCACTCTAAGACAAGAAAAGACAGTACAAAAAAAAGAAAATTACAGACCAATATTCTTGATGAACTTAGATGCGAATACTCAAAAAAATATTAGCAAACCAAATTCAAAAAAACATCAAAAAGATCATTCATCATGATCAAGTAGGATTTATTCCAGGGATGCAAGAATGGTACAGCATTAGAAAATCCATCAACATCATCCACTGTATCAGCAAAAAGAAGGACAAAAATCACATGATCGTCTGCAAAGTTGTTGAAAAAGCATTTGACAAAATTCAACATCCATTCATGATAAAAACTCTCAACAAAATGGGTATAGAGGGAAAGTACCTCAACATAATAAAGGCCATATATGACAAACCCACAGCCAACGTCATACTTAACAGCAAGAAGCTGAAAACTTTTCCTTTAAGATCAGGAATGAGACAAAGATGTCCACTCTCCCCACTTTTATTCAACATAGTTCTGGAGGTCCTAGCCACAGCAATCAGACAACATAAAGAAATAAAAAGTATCCAGATTGGCAAGGAAGAAGTTAAACAGTCCCTGTTTGCATATGACATGATATTGTAAACAAAAAATCCTAAAGAATCCACTTCAAAACTACTAGGTCTAACATCTGAATTCAGCAAAATTGCAGAATACAAAATTGATACACAGAAATCTGTTGCATTCCTATACACTAACAATGAACTAGTAGAAAGAAAAATCAGGAAGACAGTTCCATTCACAATTGCATCAAAAAGAATAAAATACCTATGAATAAACCTGTCCAAGGAAGAACTATACTCTGAAAACTACAAGACACTTATGAGAGAAATTAAAGAAGATACCAATAAATCAAAACACATCCTGTGCTCATCGATAGAAAGAATTAATATTGTCAAAACGGCCATCCTGCCTAAAGCAATCTACAGATACAATGCAATTCCTATCAAAATACCAACAGCATTCTTCAAAGAACTAGAGAAAATTATTCTAAAATTCATATGGAACCACAAAAGACCACAAATAGACAAAGCAATCCTGAGAAGGAAGAATAAAGCTGGGGGAGTTACACTCCCCAACTTCAAGCTGTACTACAAAACCACAGTAACCAAGACATGGGGAAATGACAGCCTCTTCAACAGCTGGTGTTGGCAAACTGGACAGCTACATGCAAGAGAATGAAACTGGATTATTGTCTATCCCTATACACAAAAGTAAACTCAAAATGGATCAAAGACATGAATGTAAGTCATGAAACCATAGAACTTAGAAGACAACACAGGCAAATATCTCCTGAATATAAACATGAGGAACTTCTTCCTGAATGTATCTCCTTGAGCAACAGAAACAAAACCAAGAATGAACACATGGGACTACATCAAACTAAAAAGCTTCTGTATGGCAAAGAACACCAACAACAGAACAAAATGGCATCCTACAGTATGGGGGAATATATTTGTAAATGACATATCTGACAAGGTGTTAACAATCCGAAATATATAAAGAACTCACATGCCTCAACACCCAAAAAGCAAATAACGATTAAAATATGGGTGGATGATATGAAGAGAAAATTCTCCAAAGAAGAAATTTAGATGGCCAACAAACACAGGAAAAGATGCTCCACATCATTAATCATCAGGGATATGCAAATTAAAACCACAATGAGATATCAACTCACACCAGTAATGATGGACAGCATCTAAAAGACTAAGAACAATAAATGCTCACGAAGATGCGGCGAAAGAGGAACCCTCCTGCACGCTGGTTGGAATGTAAGCTAGTTCATTCATCGTGGCAAGCAATATGGAGGTTCCTCAATAAACTAAAACTGAAAATAAAATTTGACCCAGGAATTCCACTCATAGGAATTTACCAAAAGAATACAAGTTCTCAGGATCAAAAAGACATATACACTCCTTTGTTTATCGCAGCACTATTTGCAATAGCTAAGATATGGAATGTCCATCAGATATAAGTGTCCATCAGTAAATGAATGGATAAAGAAGATGTGGTACATATACACAATGGAATACTATTCAGCTGTAAGAAAGAAACAAATTCTACCATTTGCAACAACATGGATGGAGCTGGAGGATATTTACACTCAGTGAAATAAGCCAGGTGGAGAAATAAAAGTACCAAATGATTTCTGTCATTTGTGGAGTATAACAATGAAGCAAGATTCAAGGAACATAACAGCAGCATACTCACAGACCCCAAGAAGGGACTAGTGGTTACCAAAGGGGAGTGGTGTGGGAGGGCTGGTCGGGAGGGAGGGAGATGGGGATTGAGGGGTTATATGTTTAGTACACATGGTGTGAGGGGTCACGGGGAAAACAGTGTAGCACAGAAAAAGCAAATAGTGAATTTTGGTATCTTACTACAGTGATGGAAGTGACTGCAATGGGGTATGGGTGGGGACTTGATAATATGAGTAAATGTAGTAACCACATTGTTTTTTCATGTGAAATCTTCATAATAGTGTATATCAATAATACCTAAATAAAAATTTATTTTAAATACATAATTTATAGAAACAGAAGCTTATCATTATAGAATAAGTATCAATAAAATTAAAAAATGCATGAATCTATTGAATTTTAAGATATGATTGTGCAAAAGATTTTAAACTATTCATTTTGTTGCTGAATAGTATTTCATTTTATGAATATACCACATTTTGTTTATACACTCACCAACTGATGGGCATTTGGATTGTTTCCTATTTTTGGTTCTTATGAATAATGCTGCTGAATGTTGAATATTTAAGTACAAGTCTTTGTACAGACATATGCTTATATTTTTCTAGGGTAGTACATGGAAGTAGAATTGCTGGTTTACATGTTAACTTTATTTTTTAATGTTATAAGAACATGTCAAATTATATTTTTGCACAGTGATTTCAGGGGGTTACAGTCCCACCAGTAATGTAGGAAGATACCTGTTTCCCCACATACTTACCAACACTTGTTCTTACATACTACAACATGGATGAATTTCTAAAACATTATTCTACATGAATGAAGCTAGGTAAAAAAATACCATATATTGCATGATTCCATGTGTATGAAATATTTAGAAAAGACAAATCTATAGAGACATAAAGTAAATCAATGATTGCCTGAGAGTAGAAATAGTTTGACTGCAAATGGTTATGAGGTATCTGAAATAATGAAAAATGCTTTAAAAAACTAGATCATAATGTTAGTTTCATAACTCTGTAAATTAATGAGAAATATATTCATTTTATGATATGTTAATACAAAACTAATTATATCTATATATATGAATATATCTACGAGTATATGTGTGTGTGTATGTATGTATCTATATACATTCAGTTCTCTCTTTTCAGAATAACCTTAATTCTAGTTATCAAGAATTGTACTTGGTGGTATTATGCTATTATGTAATACTGTAGGTTCATCTATGTTGTCCCAAATGGCAAGATTTCCTTCTTTATATTGGCTGAGAAATATTCCATTGTAGGTATGTACCATATCTTTTTCATCCATTCACCTACCAATAGGCACTTAGGTTGCTTCCATATTTTGGCTATTGTAAATAATGTTGTGAGTACTATAAGTACTTTTAAAAGAAGAAAGCTCTAAACATTTTTCTCTAGTTATTGGGATCAGGTTGTTTCCAATTTTTAACAATTATGAGCAAGACTTCTAAAGACATTTGCATAAATTTTGTATTTACTTAAATTTTCATTTGGAAAATGCCTTGGAGTGGGATTGCTAGACACATGGCACTTTTATGCTTCACTTTAAAAAAATTACCAAATCAGTGCTGTTTTTCTTATTCTGACCAGCCATGTCAGAAAATTGAGTTTTGCATTTTCAATAATACTTTATATAGTCATTTACTCAACCATGCTAGTGTGTATGCAGTATAATCTTAGGGTGGTTAAATTTGCATTTCCCTAATCACTGTCCTGTTGAGTTACTTTTTTTTTAACCTATATATTTATTTCCAATCCACATGAATTCTTTACTAAAATATCTGTTCAAGTATTCTGCCCATTTTATTTAAGATTTTTTCTTATCATTGAATTTTGAGAACCCCTTATATATTTTAAACCTATATTTATATATTCTGTATACAAGTATCTTATGGGATATATGCATTATAGTCTGTGGCTTGTCTTTTCATTCTTTTAACATTGCCTTTAAAATAATGGAAGTTATTAATTTTGATAAACTATATTTTTTATCTTCTATGGATCATGCATTTTGTGATACAATGAATAAATTTTTGACTAATGGAAAATCACAAATTTTTTTCTCTTGTGTTATTCTCCAGAAGTTTTATAATTTTAGGTTTTACAATGAAATCCATGGTGAATTTGGAGATTATTTTTTATATATGAAGAAAAGTCTTTAATAAGGCCATTTTTGGTACAAATGTTTGCACAATTGTTACAGCATCATTTGTTGAAAATACCATGCTTTCCACACTGGCCTTTGCATGTGCCCAAAATAAAGTGATCATGTAATTACAACAGTCTATTTCTAATGATCTATTCTGTTTCATTTAAATACTTTTTCTAACTTTCACTAATACTACACTATCTCAAATATTGTACCTTTATAGTAAATTGTGAAATCAAATAATGAGTCCCCCAAAACCTGTTATTTTTTTCGTAATTGTTTTAACTATTCAGATTGCTTTCAATTTTTTATGTACATTTTTAAATTATGGTAATTTCTACCAAAACCCTACTGATATTTTGGTGGAGATAGCATTGACTCTACAGATTATTTAAGGAATAATTGACTATTAGCAACATGGCACCTCCTAATCTTTGAGCAAAGTATATTTCTCAATGTACTTAAGTTTATTTTTATTTCCTTAATCAGTATTATCTAATTTTCAACAAATGTCTTGCATATGTTTTGCTAGAATTACTCATTTTGTCATTTTTATGCTACTACAGAAGGTTAATTTTTACATTTCAATTTATAATTATTCACTGATAGTATGTATAGCAAGGTAATTGATTTTGTATATTCTATGTATCCTGTGACCTTACTAAGTTCCACTACTGCTTTAATTAGATTCTTTGGGATTTCTGCATAGACTACAAGGTCATCTTTGAATGGAGAGTTTTGCTTCTTGCTTTTCAATATATATGCCTTCTATTTCAACTTTCCTTATTTCACTGAGTGGGATGTCTAGTATGATGCTCAGAAGAAGTGATGAGTAGACATTCTTGAAGGAAAGTGTTTAGACTTTCCAAATTAGGTGTATTGTTAGCTATAGTCTTTTGATAATTACCCTCTATAAGTTTGAAAATGTTTCTAATTCTAGTTTTCTGGAAGTTTTGAAAAGGAAATTTTAATGAATTTTGCATCATGCACTTTCTACATATATTGAAAATATTATATTTTTCTTCTTTATTTCTTTGATATTGTGAACTACATTGATTGTCAAATGTTGAAGAAGTCTCTTATTTCTGGGATAACTCCCATTTGGTCATGATATATTCTCTTTTTATATGTTGCCAGACTAGATTTGCTGATATTTTGGGGCTAATTTTTGCTTCTATGTTCATGAACATTATTGTTCTGTGGTTTATTTTCTTTTCTTTTTTTTTTTTTTGATATGGAACACTTCACGAATTTGAGTGTCATCCTTGCACAGGGGCAATGCTAATCTTCTCTGCATCGTTCCAATTTTAGTATATGTGCTGCTGAAGCGAGCTGTGGTTTATTTTCTTATAACATAATTTTTTATTTTCATATCAGGGTAAGGCTACCCTTAATATGAGCTAGAAAGTGCTCACTCCTCTTCTATTTTTCTCAAAAGATTTGTATAGAATCAATATTATTATTTTTTCCTTAAATGTTTGGTAGAACTTACATGTGAAGCTATCTTCTCAAATATATACATATATATATGTGTAATTTTTTCTGTGAATTAATATTCTTTATATAATTATAGGACTATTTTGCCTGACTCATTCATTAGTGATCTCTGGTGTCTTTGTTGTCTTTCAAGGAATTTGACCATTTTATCCAGATTGTGGAATTCATGGCCATAAAATTTTTCATAATATCCATTTTTTTTAAATCTCTGTAGAATATTTAGCCATATTCACTGTTTCATTCCTGGTTTTGATAATATACATCTTCTCTATTTTTTTTCCTGTTCAGTATGACTAGGAGTTTAACAATTTATTAATCCTATCAGAGAAGTAGCTATTTCTTTCATTGATTTTACTTAGACATTTTTAGTTTTGAGTCCCATTAATTTCTGTTTCTGTATGTCTATCCTTCTTGTTATTTTGGGCTTAGTGTACCTTATTTGTCTATTTACCTAAGTAGAAGTTAGACAACTGATTTTAAACCTTTTCTCTTTTCTAATGAAAGCATTTTATACAATGAATTTCTTTTTAAGCACTACTGTAGCTGTATTCCACACATAGTAGGTATTTATTCTAATTCATTTCAAAATATTTTAGTCATTTCCCATAACATTTAGGAATGTTATATCTTCTTTGTGAAAGATGCCTGATCCCTTCATCATTATGTAACGTCCTTGTTTATCCTGTTAATATTTTTTTCTTTAGTGTACTCTTTTTAAGATTAATAGAGCCAGCCCAGATTTCTTCTGGTTTGCATAATGTCTTTTTCTATCCTTAGAAATATCTTTAAAGTCAGTTTCTAAGAGACAGTATATAGTTAGGCCTTGTTCTTTCATCCAATAAGTTAATTTCTGGTTTGGTCTGGTTTTTTAAAACCATTTGCACTTAATGTAGTTAACGATATGGCAGGAAAAAATATCTACCATCTTGCTACTCACTTTTTATTTGTTTCATCCATAACTTCTTATCTCATTTTTCCTCTTTTTCTGCTTGACTTCAGATTTTTTTTCAGTCTATTATTTCCAGTGTTGACTTATTATTTGTACCTTTAAAATATTGCTGCTTGTCCTAGAAATTACAGCATACACCTTTCATTTCAACAATTTACCATCCAATATTATACACATTTGTGTAGAAATCTATAATAGTGCACTTCCAGTTGTCCCATCTATGTTCTGTGCTTTGTTATTATATAGTTTACTTTTATATGTAATGTGAACCCATTACTTCTACTATTTTTGCTTTAGAGCTGTATTTCTTAATCTTCTGTCATTGTTGTCCCACAAAGGAATATTCCTAAATATTCTCCCAACCACTCTCCAAAGAAATTTGTTATTACATAGATACTGTGTATCCATGTGCCATATGTATAAATGAGCCTTACACATTAAAAAAATGCCCCTCCTCTAAGAACTAATTTTCATCCTTTGATAGCAATATCATGTTGAGATTTAGTGCTTTAGATAAGTGTTTCTCAGCCTTGACACTACTGAAAAGTTCTTGGCTGAATAATCCTTTGTTTCAGGGACTGCGCTGCTCACTGTTGGATGTTGTGTCCCCCTGGCCTTTACCCAGTAGATGTTAGCAGCATCCTCCAACATTAGTGACAGCAAATCTTCAAGTATTGCCAAATGTCCCATGAGAGCCAAAATCTCCCCTGATTGAGAGCCACTGATTTAGAGAATTTTCCTTTAACGTGATCAAAAATAAATTTTAAAAAAGGACTCTTATTATGTCTCTTAATTTTCACCATTTCTGGAGCTCTTATTTCTTTGTACAGATTTGTTTCTATCGATATCATATTCCATGTTCCTAAAGAACTTCCTTTAGTATTTACTTTAGTACAGGTTACTGGTAGTGAATTCTTTCAGTTCCTTATTTGTTTCAGATAGTGTCCCTCCTTAATTTTTCTCTGGTATAGAATTCTGAATTGATGGGATTTTGCATTGTCTTCATCTTCTTTTAACACTAACAAAGTTATTTCATTGTCCTCCAATGAAAAGTCTGCTCTGTAATTCTCATCTTTGTCCTTCTGTATCTAATGTGCCTTTTTATTCTATGTTGTCTTCATATGTTTCCTTTTATATGGTTTTAAGCCATTAAATATGATATCTAAAGTGGTTTGTGTGTGTGTGTGTGTATTTTCTTTCATTTCTCCTGTGGTAGAGAAAAGGGTGTGTGGAATTTTCCTGCTTGAGAGTCTGAAATTTTTTAATCTGTAGTAACACTTTTTTATTATTTTTGTCTTGTTCAGACTTTCTTCTTCTAGAATTCCTATTAAAAGTATATTAAAATGTTTGAGAATGTCCCACAGGTCTTGGTGCTATTTGTATTTGTTATTATTTTTTCTCTTTATATTCAACTTGGCTAACTTACATTGTCTTATTTTCAGTTCATTAATTATTCTCTGGCTGTGAGAAGTCTGCTTATCAAATCATCAAAGGCTGTCTTTGCTTCTGTTACCAAGTTATCTTAATTGTAGCATTTCTATTATTAATATTATTTTTTTCCTTTTATTCTAATTTATATTATCACTGACAGTAGTGCAAGTTCCCCCTCTCATATTGTGTATGCCTAAGGGTTTTTCTTCTATCCCATCTTCTTTTTTATAAAATGAAAGGCTCACATTCCCAGGTTTAGCAGATTCTCACAAGATAGGCATTAGATTTAATATCCATACTTCTCTGAATTGTTATTTTAGACTCATTTTTGGTTTCTAGAACATATTAATGTATAAACATAGGGCAAATGTTTATACTTAATATCCACACATCTGCCACTTGTATTCTACTATTAAGATTTATTAGGCTTGTTTTGTTATGTATCTAATCATTTTACTATCCAGCCTCTTATTTTTAAGGCATTTGAAACTGAATTGTTACAGTTTTATTTTATTTTAATTATAAGCTTTACATACAACAAATTGCACAAATTTTAAGTGTACATTCATTAGTTTTGACAAATGCTTTTATCTTTATAATGAATCCTACTATCATGACATCAAACATTAGTATCTGTGCAAAAAAGTTTTCTCAATTCCATTTACAGTCAGTGCTTGCCTCCACCCTTAGGGATAATCACTTTCTATCCTTTCTGTCTTCAAAAATGGATTATATTTGTCTGTTCTGGAATGCTATAAAAATTTATTTTTATTGTATTTGGTCTTTGTATAAGATTTCTTTCACTCAGCATAATGTTACTGAGATTCATCCATGTTGTTGTATGTTTCAGGAATTTGTTTCATTTTATTGCTGAGTAGTTTTCTGTTGTTTGAATTTATGACAATTTGTTTATCCATTCTTATGTTGAGGTACACCCAGACCTGTTTCTTTTAAGTACAGTTTTTAAATTTTATGATTAAAGCTATGACAAACATTCATATTCACATCTTTGGAGGAACACTTTTCAATTTGCTTAGGTAAGCTTCTAGACTGGCATTGCCGGGTAAATGGGGTGGCATATTTAATTTTATAAGAGATTGCAAGAGCTTTCAAAGTGGTTTCACTAATTACACTCTTGCCATGGGAGCATGTTTCCTGTTCTCATCCACATTTAGTGTTAAAAGCATTTTCAATTTTAGTCATTTTGACAATTGTATAGTGTTACCTCACTATCATTATAATTTTCATTTCCCTGATGATTAATAATGCTTATCAATTTTTTCATGTGTTCATTGGCCATTTGTATGCCAAGGACATGTTCAGTTCTATTCATCTCTTTTTTTTTAATTGGATTTTCTGCCTTTTTATTGTTGAGTTGTAGAAGTTATTTTTATATCCTAAACACTAGACCTTTATCAGATATGCTATGAATTCTACTTTTTGATACTTAGCTGTATATTTAACTTGCTTAAATACAGATTTTTAGGGTTTTTGTAGTGGACATTTTATTGGGATATTTCATTTTTTATGTTACCTTATATTAAAGGGGAAACTATATGGTATCTTATCTGCTAGTAGGTGTAATATATTTCTGTTAGCTATAGAAGATAAAGGCTTGGGAAAATAAGTTATTATATAATGCCTACACCAATATATATCACAGTCATAATCAAATACTTCATTGCTGAATTAGATATAAAGGTGTATTTAATTTAGGTCACATACATTAAACATATGGTGGCCAGAACTATTCTAATATTAAACAATAAGAAAATATTCCTATATTTGAAAAATATATAGTCTGGATGAAAATAAATAAATAATATTGAGGTAGGACCAGGACACGGGACAAGCAACATGATTGGTTTTCCTGCCTATGATGAAAAATACCTATATATAAACAGCATGGTAAGAACAGTAGAGACTCCATCTGAAGGATAAGATTCCACTTTAAAAGCAGAGAGTTAGGAGATAAGATTCCTAACATATTGTTTGGTAATAGCCAGCAATTTATCATAAGGCAGGGCAAACAGCCCTAAATGATATGTTCCCAATGCTTGAGGGTAACCACTATCTTGGAGAAGAATAGGATCAATAAATTCCCTGTGTTAAGTTTATCTTACAGAATTATCTGGGGGCTAACTATGGATGATGACAGCGTCTCTCACCAGAGATAGACATCATGAGATCACATGACAAGCCTATTTGTTACAGGTTGAGTTTGTTCTCCCTGGTTCTTGGCTCCACCACAACAAATATTTGAAAGTCAGAGGCACAATAGTGAAGTAGAGTGCAAGTTTTTTTGAAAACATTCTAAGGGAGGAGTGGGCCAAGATAGACAGAGGCACCTGACTTTTAGAGGAGGGTCTGTTTATCATGACCTAGCTGGCAGGTGCCTCTTTGATTGACAGGATGAGGTCATCTGATTGACAGTTCTAGTTATAAACCCATTCCTTTTGGTACACATGTCTTCTCCCAAAATGCACACAGAAAAGCCTATGGTGGCAGGGGAGCAGAACCACAATTTTATTTTAATGAGATTATGATGAGGTGTGGTTTGGGTGGTTCTTGATTTTGTTCAATTGTGCCCGTGTTGGGAGATGGTTGGGACTGGTTTGGCCTTGTCCCAAAAAGCAAGGAAGTTATCTCCCTGAAAAGACTTTGCTGCCTTCCCGTGTGGGACCCCCTCCCTGGACAGTTTAGGCAGTTGTTTCCTTGAACCTTATCTTCCCCTTTCCCTAGCTGCTCACATCTATTTTTCTACCTAACACTTCTAACACCTTTATTCCATTCTTGAAAATTGTTAAAAGACACAATCCCCAGCTTTTAAGCATGACTCTTCTCTGAGGTTGCCCATACTCCCCTTTCTTTGAGTGTCTACTCTTTGCCTTAAATAACACCTTTTCACTACTCAACTTGTTGTGTTCTGTCTCTGTGCTCTTCCAGTGGTAGGTGTTTTGTTACTTTGCTATTTCATTCAATTTTCTAGACATTATAAGACTTCACTCTGTCTCTATTCTACTCCAGAAAAGTAGGAAGAGCTACTGCTATCTCTGATTTGAGGTGACAAGTTCCTATCACTTGGGTGACCAGGGCAGGACTGCAGCTGTACGGTCATGCTCTTTAGCAGCCTGCCCCAAACCTCCTTTCTTTGCTTTTGGGAAGTTCTCAGAACATATTCTCACTCCACCCAGTGCTCTGCAGCTCCCCCAAATCCTGGGGTGGTAGGGCTTAGTTCCCACACCATGCAGATTCAAGCAGACACTGGATGCCAGGTGACTCTGGCTCCAGGTGCTGGCAAGGGATTTGCCCTATGCTGAGCAGGAGTTCGTTGAACTTCCCTTTCCTTCTCTGCTCTTCCTTGCTCTCTAAGGCCTGAACGGCCACTGCCATTTACTACCACTCTTGCCCTAATGAATTCCTTCCTTACCTACACTCATCCTAACTGTTTGTGAATTCTTTCTTGATCAGATTCAAGAACCCTCCTGGACTGAGGTTTCACCAAGCATGCAGAAAAATCTCCCTGAATTGGACTGCCCACCAACAATATGATTAAATAGCCAAAAATGTATAAAACCACAAGTCAACAAATAAATACACAGTTGTGTCTGTTGAATATGAGTGGTCCTTATGCACAGAAGATAAGGATCACTGAAGGCTAACATAGGTATAGTAAGTGTCATGAAGTAGCAAGGGACCCTAAAGTATAATTTGTATATAAAGGAAGAAAGTTTTTGAGTATATGCACAGAGGTGGAGAGAATCATGATATCTTCACAGGATATTACATTTGGACAGTGAAAATAATACCATACTATCAAGATCTTTGCAAGTCAAAGCAAAGTACAAGAATTTAATAGACTAGGTGAGAAAGAATCAGCACAAGTTCTATATGTGTAGTATGAGGGGAATCTGGAGTGCTACTGACAGGGTTGAAGCGCTATTTTAAGCAGACTGGGTAATACTACAGGTAGCAAAAATTATGTAACAGAGGCTGAAAGGAAATGGCAGTGGTTCAAATGTAATAAGAAAGAACTATTGGCCGCAGTTAAGGCTGAGGGAAGAGAGAGGGACGCACAGTAGTAAAGATGACTCAAAAAAAAGAATAACCAGTATTTTGTGACTGACAGGAAAAATGTATAAATGATAGTAAGTGGTCTTATTTAATAAAATATAATAACTGTGTAAAAGTTTCTGGTGTGGCTACAATAAAATCTTAAATTTTAAACCTATCAAATAAGTTGTGTAGACAGATGTAAATTATATAAAATCATGTGGGTATGCAAATGTGACTCATCTCACACCTACTCGTTTTTCCCACAAAGATTATTGAGAGTGCTATTTTTGAGGAACTTAATATGTTGATCTGAAAATGGGCATATCTTGTAAAGGTATCTTTTGACTTTCTTATTAGCTTTGTTTCCTTTGTTTTTTTACTGCTTATTGTCATCCCTCAGGGGTTTATTTCAACACCTGGTGTGTTCTTTGAAAGATGTTTTCTTGCTTAGCATTCTTATTTTAATACATGAACATCTGGTAAAGGTTTACTTTAGAAATCCTCTAGTCAGAGTTCATCTGCTTCTAATATTTTACTTTCTAACTTTACATTATCCTCCTGAGGTTACAGGACAGTGACATTTTAGCATCAGAAAATAATTATTTCTGATGAACCTTTAATATTCAAGATGATAATCAACTGGATTTATTGGATACCTATTTTTTGCTCAATACTCTGATGAGCCCTGAGAAGGAGAACAATATATTATTTCATCCTTGTTCTCAAAGAGTTTACAACCTGGTTGGGAAAAAGACAGAGTAAACAAAACAAGGTAATGTATTATAAAACATTTTATTTTGTGGTTTTACAGAAATAAATAAATGAAGGTTGAAGAAAAGAGAAAAGGTTTCAAAAAGGAGATGTAACTTGAACAAAGGATCTTCTTTGGGAAGACAGAAATTAAATTATACATCATTATTATCAAGATAAATATAATGCAGTATCACTTATTTTTTTAAATTTTATTGCAGTTTACCCCTAAATTATCCTTGGTCTCTCTTTTTTTTAATTATAATATAATCCTGATCAAATTCTTTTAAATTATAGGCTCAAAATGTTTGTGATCTTTTAGCACTGATCAATAAACATTTAAAATTTCTTAAGAGAGGTAGGTGCTATTTTAACATGTCTTTCCTGCATTAAATGTTATGATGTCTACTGAGAAACTTTCTGCTGGTAAGAAAATGTCTCATAATCTTTTATTAACTTAATTTTATTTGCTTTATTTGGAGCAATTAGGAAAAAAATATTTAGGCCACTAAATCTAAGTCACAATTTTACTCTTTCACTCTGCTAATAAAACTTTAGCCAATAAAATGTTCATCATTTTAACACAAAGTACACTTTCCCATTTCATTTAGTATTTTCCCATAAGGAAAAGAAATAGATGGATTTCACAAATATAGGATACAAACTTATATTCATATTTATAGATCAATTTGCCCTTCTTGGTGGTATTTGTTTCATACAACTAGTATTATCTATACAGGTTTAACAGTCAAGTTTTGTTAAGTAAGGAAATTCTATGGCAATTTCTTCACCCCATCAACAATCTACCATTTATATATGCCATAGCACATGTTTACATTAAGTACAGGTTTAACGCAAAGGTGAAATTAATTTTAAGAGGTGAATAAGTCTTTCATCTGAAAATTCTGTTTTAAAATATGCAGAAAGAAATAAAAGCTTTCTCTTGGTCTACCAAAAATAATATTGTTATTGATTTCGCAGTGAAAGAGAAAAATGGAGTATTCCCATATTCCAGTGCTCTATGTAAATCCTATGATTTCTGGCACTCAGAATGCTAAGAAATAAATTCAAGACAGAAGTTGCAGAAGAAAATTAAGGAGTATGGAGAGTCAATCTACACTCTTTCTTTCTCACTGCCAATTTTATATAGGTGTCATTTTCAGAGTAATCATATAACTTGAGGCTGTAATTCAAGAGGGATGTCCATCTATCCAATGCAGAATGAAATGCTCATTTCCTATTCACTGGGACCTAGCCCACTACAATTTTACATTGTAAATATTTGGAACAAATATTTACTGAGCCCTGCACTTCTAAAAATATGGAACATGGAAGTCATGAAGGACTTCTTCAGCATCCACACCTAATCAGTCACTCAGTTCTCAATAGAATCCTCAATAGTATTTTACATCTTAAGTACCTCAAATTTATTCTCTTTGAATATGGTCTTGGTTCAGTCCTAAATCATCTTTTTTCAGAATATAGAAATAAGCAAAATCTGGTAACAAAAGGATAGATAGCTGAACATGTCTCTAGCCATGGGTATAAGGATTGCCTCTCTCCGTATACACAAATGCACATGCATGCACACATTTGTATGCATGTATATGTGGAAAAAAATCCAAATATGTGTGTGTGTATGTTTACTAAATAGAATTGACCAGTTTCCCAATATCAGTATTTATGAAAGCTCAGGGGTAATCAAGATCCTTTTCTTTATTTGTGTTGGTTTTGCATTCCCTCTAATCCTTGTCTATTTCTCCCTTCTATGCTGGACAACACTTCCCTATGGTAATATCAGACATGATATGCTAATTGTAGAGACTCTCTGAAACCTTTTCCTATCTATTCTTTATAATATAAAGACTTTATATCTTGAATACGGTTTTTCATCAACTGCATTTTATGACTTTAGCTATTCTTCCTCTATTTTGCTATTTCACCAGCAGCAAGCTAAATCTCAAGATATGCAAAATCACCTTATATTCAAAAGCACTATACAAAATGTTTTTAGTCTTAGAATAATTTTTTCAAATACCTTTTGTTCTGCATGTGAAATGGAAGGAATATTAAAGGCCTTCTTGAATTAAGGTGGAAAAATTGTCTTCTAGACTAAGTAGTGTCTGGACAAATATTGCCACCATTCTATTTTTTTTCCTCTTTTTTTTTCAGTTTTTCTTTCCCACCATTAAGCTCAGAATCCTAGTTCCCTGTCCTGAAACCTCATATTTCCCATCATAAGTAGTGGTAGATGCTTGAAAGACACTTTAACATTCTAATATTTCACAATTTTAAAGTTAAGAGTTCTTTGCTTTGTAATTAAAGGCTTTACTTATTTGCTTAATTTTGATTTAAAATAAACTGGAGTGGGTACTAAATCTGAGTAATCAGTCTTGAATTTTTTCATGTTGTCTTTTAATAGCAAATACTGTTTTTCTGTGTATGTATAACTAAAATTTGTTCTGTATTATAGTTGTTTACAAATAACAACCCATAAATATATCTGCTCTTGAAAATCACCAAGCAAATTATAGTCCTTGATACTCTTGTGACCCAGGTATAATCAGGATTCACATTTACATGTCCATTCTTTAAGGTCCTTTTCTCAACACATCCTCTCTTTCACTGGTAAATGTGACCAAATAGGAGTGACTACGGATGGATTGTATTTACTTTTATTAGATGTTTTTCACTCATGTAGACATTTGCTATGGATGTGTTTTAATTATTTTTAATCTCCTTTCATCTATTTATTAAGATATGAGTACTTAGATAGTTAGACATTTTAAACAGCAGTGTAAAAAACTGAGAGCAACACAATTTTCCTGCTGATTGAGGGGGAGTTTTAGTCTTTTATTTGATTCCATAGATAGTTGCTGAACAACAGTGTCAGTCACATTGAAATGCTAAAATGGACCTCAGCCTCAAAGGTCCATTTTTTGTATCTGCAATATTAAAAATGAAATGCAGTCATAGGGAATAGAGATAGGAAATAATTTTCCTCTTGTATTGCATGTTTCTACATTTGTATGAAATTCAATTTATTTGGGGGGTGAAGGGTTGATAGAAAGAGGGGAAAAGAACCAAGTATATATAAATGCAAATTACCTAAACAGAAATCAATACTTATGAAAGAAAAAGTGTCAGTTGCTATTTATCAAATCATCACATTATTATACAATAGAAAAAAGGGATTTTATATGAATATATGATATATATCCAAAATATATAATATCTATCAAGCTATATTTTTAATATTTTAAAAAATATTCCCATGATGCAAATTCCTGTGCTGTCTGAAAAGCTAAGAATGCTTACCAACCACTATATCTCAGTAAAATGTGCCATCACCAAAGCATGAGAGATGGCAAGAGGTTCAGAGGCAAAAGCAGACATTAGAGAAATTGCAGGTAGCTCAATATACATAGTTGTACATAGAGTGCAGGAAATAGACTTAGCAGGAGCCACAATACTAATAACCAGAAAACTCAGACTTGATCCCAAGGACAGAAAATATTTGGCAGTATTTAAACAAAAAATGACATGACCAGGTTTGTATTTTGAATGGTCCTCTAACTGCAGGGAAAACATGGATTTGAGGAGGCAAACCTAGAAGAAGGTAGTGTTATCATCCATCAAATAAGAGATGATACCCTGAATTGTGCCAGTGAGAATGAAGTCTCATGTGGAATAGCTCAGCCGTGGAATGAACCAACACCCTTTCCAGTGGAATCCTAGTCTAAGAGGCAGAAAGGATTTCACCATGTGTTGAAAACAACTGCTATTCATAGGGAATAGGAAAAGAGGCTTCTCTGGAGTGAATCATCTACAGCCTAAATTGACTAAATCTTTTATCAGAATTTCTTCTCTTCTAGTTATAGAAACAGGATAGCAGACCGCATTGATCCATTCCACATCTACAATGTTGTTTTAGTTTTGAGTCCTTGGGAAGCTTATTAAACCTCTCTGCCTCAATCTCCTCATTTGTAAAATAGGGTTAACAATACTATATATGCAGTGGTATACTGGTAACTGTTCAACTGGCTCTCTGAGGAGGTAAAAGAAAAAAAACATTTTGTAGTGTTTATTGATTTCCAGGTTGTAAATTATTTCCACTGCACTCACTTTCAAACTACTATAACTTGATATCAGCTGACTTACAAAGGACACCATCAACAAAACAAAAAGACAACCTACAAGATGGGAGAATATATTCATAAATCATTTATCCATTAAAGGGTTAACATCCAAATATATAAAGAACTCATACAACTCAACAGCAAAAAAAGAACAACCTGATTCAAAACTTGTAAGAAGACTTCAACAGATGCATTTCTTCAAAGAAGAAATACAAATGGCCAACAGGGACATGAAAAGGTACTCCACATCACCAATCATCAAGGAAATGCAAATCAAGACCACAGTGAGATATCCCCTCACACCAGCTAGAAAGCCCCTATCCAAAAGACAAGAAATAACAAGTGTTGGCAAGGATGTGAAAGAAAGGGAGCCCTGCTACACTGTTGGTGGGAATGTAAACTGTTCCAGCCACTGTGGAAAGCAGTACGGAGGGTTCGCAAAAAGCTAAAAATAGAAAAATCATATAAACCAGTAACTCCACTTCTAGGAATTTGTTCAAAGAAAACCAAATCCCTAATTTGAAAAGACATATGCACCCTTATATTTATTACTGTATTAGTTATAATAGCCATATATGGAAGCAGCCAAAGTGCCATCAATAGATGAATGGATAAAGAAGATGTGGTACATATACACAAAAGTACACAAAAGAATATTATTCAGGCACAAAAAAAGAAATAAATTCTGCCATTTGCAACAACATGGATGGACCTAAAGGGTATTTTGCTACATGAAATAAACCAGATGGATAAAGACAAATACCATATGATTTCCCTTATTTGTGGAGTCTACAAACAAAACAAAACAAAATGAACAGAACAGCAATAGACTCATAGACACTGAGAAGTGACTAGTGGTTACCATGGGGAGGGGTTGGGATAGGTGAGGAGGATATAAAGGCAGAAAATCTCAGTCATAGTATAAATTGGTCATGGCAGTGGAAGTGCAGCATGGAGAATATAGTCAATGGTTCTGTAACATCTTCTTAGTTGACAGATAGTAACTGCACTATTTGGGGTGACTGTTGAATTATTGTGTTGTATACTTGAAAAAACTATTATGTATATCAACTAGACTTCACTTCTTAAAAATTCCTGAAAATTTAACTATGGACTTTCAAAAGCTAGTAGAGGTCTCCTCTTGTGGATCTCTGTATTTACCTCATAAGAATGTTGTTAGGATTAAGTATGCAAATAAATTCAGGGCACTTACTGTACTGCTTAGCACATATTGAGATCTCAATTATGTTAACTGTTATTATACTGGAACTGATCATTCTATCCAACTTTAATTATAGTAATGTAAAAAAATACAATTTGCTCTATTTAAAAATTAATTTTTAGAAATCACGTGCTTTACAGATTTCTAACTGAACAATATTTGAAAAATATCTCTTATTTCTGATAATCTCCCAAACTCACATACTCTTATCTCAGTGAACTTTGGGAGACTGCTTCTAATTATTTAGAAGAATTATTTCATTTTTATCATTAGGTTTACTGAATTTATATTGTTATCAAAGAAAATTCAACAATGAATTCTTTTGAGGCTTTTTGAATGTGTCTTTACACTGCAAAAGATTTTGGTTAAACTTCAGATAAAGTGTTATACCTGCACCTATTCATCTTGAAAAATAATGAAGTATACACTTAAAAATGAATTCTAAAATACAGATTCTTAGTAGAAAGAATGAAGTACAAGTCATTATCCTTCACCAAATCAGAATTGCATAAATTCATGTTTCTTTTGCTCTATATAAAAAACATTTTTGTATAAAATATTATCACTGAGAAATTCATAATTAGGAAATTAGTACACACAAACAAGTATAATGAAATTAATGGAAAGAAAATAGCTTCACTTAGTACTTTTTAATGACTACTACCTTATAGAAATAATCATTTCTAGAGCAGAATTTGTGAAATTACCCAGAAGGTAGAATTTTGACAGAGGACATCTTATAATTGCTACAATATCTTGCTAAAAGACCTTGCCAGAAAGCAGTTTTACCTGAAAACTAAGATACCTGGAACAGTAGGAATGAATAAATTCAAGGGGACATCAAAAGAAAAGGCTTGGAATCAAATGCACTTAACCATTAAGGAGTTATGCTAGCATGATAAAATTTCATCATGGGGTTCAAAAATATGTATTGAACTCATATTTTAAAAGTAGCAAAATTCTAAAAATAATGCCCGGAATGTAGATTCACTGTATTAAATGACTTATATAGATATTTCACCTTAGATTTTTTTCATTTTCTGCAATATTTTATTAATACATGCTTTCAAGTATATAATAAACTACTGCTTATTTAAATAAACATGATCAAGATATTCAAATTAATCCTAGATTATATAAGAAGTGAAAGAAAACTACAAGTTATGTTCATATTAACGTATGATTTCGTGAGTAAAGAATACGCTTGGCAAAGGAATAGCTCCTAAATGCCCACGTATTTCCCACCCATTTGTGGTTCTAAGCATCCACCATGTACTAAGTCCAGTATAGATTGTTTTTAAATCCAGTAGAACTTCTGTTTAAAACAGAACCAAGGCACTTCACTTTCCAGGAGCAGTACATAATAGCAGACAAATCTGCTTCTGAGATGCTACTTTTTCATGTTTCCTCCCCTTAATGCTTACATATAATGCTTGAAGATATGTTAAATCTCATTAAATAGGACAATTGCTTCAAATCTAGTACTAATGGTAAAAATTGTTTTCTGATAAAAATAGTAGCTTATGTTAATAGGTATCATAATACTTTTACTAAGAACCTTAGGATCAATGCAAAGCCCAGTAAAAGCACTGCATTTGAATATATTTCTTGACACATACTGAAAATACTCTACCCTCACTGTTACTACTGAGCCAGAGATTGCCAAAGCACAGCGCGTTGTTTCATAAAATGACAGAAGCTCTACAGAGTTTCTGGGAGAGCCGAGGAGTAGCAGGTCATTGGAATGATTTGTTTGTTCGTTTATTCATTTCCTACTATGCACGAGGTTCTAAGGATGTAAAAATGAAATTTTCAAACAAATTAAATAGATAGTGGCCTTAAAGAGTTCATACTCTACTAGAGAAAATATTACACATGGAAATAGAAGATTACATAGTGTAAACCCAATGATAGAGGCAACCCATTTAACGTGGAGGGAAAAAGAGGAAGGGACCCCTAGATTGATTGGGAGGCTGTGGTGGGATGGGATAATGGTCAGAAAAGGCTTCCTAGAGGAGTTGATGCCTGAACTTAGTTCTAAAGGAAGAATGAGAAAAAAAATGCAGAGGGGTCAGTACGGCGTTCCCAGCATAGGACACAAACAGCACGTTATGTGTGTAAGAACTACAAGCAGTTGATTATTGATATGTGTTTTGATTAGACACCCTTCCTCAGTGCTGTGTGGAGGATGAATTTGAAGAGGAGCTGGGAGCAAGAGACAGTAAAGCTCCTGGAGTGGTACCGGTGAGCTCTGATGGTCCGAATTTGGCAGTGTTAGTAGCCTTGGAGAGGGATTAGAATCACTCTGTGTTTATAATCAACAGCAGTGACTGAATGTATGGAAAAAAGGAAGAGGAGGGAGCATCAGGACGACTACCAGGTGTCTGATTTGATGGTGCCAGTAGTTGAGACAGAGAACTAGGAAGAGCAGCTTCCAGAAGAAAGGTATGTTCAGTTCTGACATGATTTGTCTGAGGTACCTGTGGGTCACATCCAGGTGGGATTGTACAGTGAGAAGCTGGATGTGAGTCTGAAGCTCAGGCAAAAGCTAAAATTACACATTTGGAGGTCCTCATCGTAACAGAGGACTGTGACATCGAAGGGCAAAAAGGCAGGACATTTCACTGACCTTTTGTTTGGGGCTTTGTAGATATTACCTCATCATCCCATCAGGTCCACATTTTTTGGGGCCACTGAAACATGATTGCCATTGGCTCTCATATTTCCTTAAAATATTTGCAGAACTAAATAGTCGAAGTCCTATCATCATTTCTCCCTGTGCTGAGAACTAATTATACATGTCACTTACTATCTGATCACTTACATCACTGATGGCAAGGTCTTGTAATATAATAAGTGATCAGTGATGTTCATCTTCTGGCTCTCTGTATACAAAATTAGCTCCTTTGTTTAAAGCAAGAACTTCTTTTCTTTTCACGTTTAACTTAGAAATCTGTAAGACAACTTCAACATGAAGTTTAAGGAGGGGCAGTACTTGATAGGTGTCTTGCATTCATCATCAGACTGAATCATTCCTTTAGTTATCATCACACATTAGTTGTTGCAGGATTTGTTAACGACCCTTTGTGTTCTTAGGGAAGGACCATGGGATTTATTCAGGTGGGGTTCCAAGACAGAGTTAGAGTAGCAGTAACCTGACATGAGTGATCCCTGATTTCAGGTGGTGATGGACATTGAGTTTCACATTTTGCTTTATTTGAAAATATGCAAAAAAGACTCACTAAAATTAAGAACAAAATAGGCTTTGTTTCAACTTAGCGGTTTGCCAAATCTACTACATAAAGGATTCATAGGACAAGAAGGATTTGATACTGTGATAGATTGTAATTGCCCTCTAAATAGAAGTTAAATATCCTTTTTATGAGCACTAAATTTCTGGGATTTTTTTTGAATAGTTATCTTTATAAGGTATGGATGGTATACAGGGACTGTAATATTTATTTTATAGGACCCAGGCAAGAGAAGATAATACTCTCTAAATTTGTTGATTCTATAGGGGAAGATACATTTTCTGTCTTAGACATCTACAATTACATTGGGTAAAACACTGAGCACAGATGTAGTTGTAATCTTTCATTCCACCATTAAGTGGATACCAAAAGTATCCATTGATAATTCCTTACAATAGTCCATATTTTCACACTTATTTCCTTTCTTCATGTTGACATTTCTTGAAGTGTAAGTATGTGCACGATATTGAAAACATATCATTGGGTTAAGCTACAGTAGTGTAATGTCCCAGTTACTGGAACACCACTGTCAAAAGAGTAACTGTCCACCAGGGCACCACAGTGGAGACTTGCAAAGAGGGTAAATCACTCTTGTTTTCAGCCACTCCATGACTGCTGTAGTTTCAGGCTGCCTTGCTATACTGTTAATTCAAAAGCATTGGGGAAACTTCTACTCAGGTCATAGTGGTTATCATTTTCCTTCCCTTCACTGTACAAGCAAGTTTTCAGACAGCTTCAAATGCATTTGGGTTCACTGAGGGCATGATGTGTATTCGGGTACCATTGATTAGATTTGTGATTTCAAGGTCTTTTCCAGCACTGGTTAGGAGATGTTCAATTAAATGGAGCAGCAGTTTCTGCCCTACAGTCTCATATCCATGCATGTTGACCATGTATTTAAAGTCTGGGATCCTGATTCAGTGTTCCATTGGTGAGTGACCCACAGCAAGAGTGCACAGGTTTCTGTCTTTCACAGATTTACTAGTACTGTATAAGTAAGTGATGGAACTGTAGTGTTGGGCAATATTCTTCAAAATGCCTCTATCTTTTCCCGGTGGGGTAGCCAAAATCCAGCGTGTCTACCAGAGGCAGCAACAGCCTTAGCCAGGGGCATGGAAGTCCATGTTTCCAGGCCAGGGCAGCACCACCCTCCTGCCACAGCCCAGCCGGGCATGGCCCTATAGCCCAGCCAGGGGGGCAGGCATCTCACCTTAGATTTTAAATTGAGTCATTTGTTACTATATTAGCTGATGAACACATCTTAAAAATCAGTTTCTTACTTAGCTCATTTACCTTAACAATTTAAAATATTAAGTTCGATCACATACACACAAATACTGACCTGTCAAGTTTGCATAATACCTCTTTATATTTACACATTTAACTATTTCTACTGCAGTAATCTTTATATACATATTCCACCAGCAATAATATACAAAGAGCTACATGTTGTTCTTTCCCAGGTCTTAGTTTATTTCAAGAGTAATGGGGACAACTGGTCTATGTATTCAAGGCACCATCTCTACATATGAATGACCTATAAAACCTCTAGGAAATAGAATCCATTTAACAGACTATAGTTAATCAGAGTTGTTTTGATACTTACTTCTGGGACACAGACAAATCATAAGAGACAGTGTGCAAATAAGAATAATCAGTTTGACTAAACAGTCTTGACTCATAGGAGTATAAACATGGAACAATTTTATTTTCTCAATAACTTCTATGAACTCTTATCTGTTATTCATCTCTTACCCCTTTTCGGCTGAATGGCAGTCATCTTTAGTGATAGCTCAGTCTGACCTTATACATTTTTTTCTGTCAACTTCAGTTATTAAAGGTGTCATTCCATTTCTTAAGGCTCAGTCTTCTTCACTTTAAGACTATCACCATGATTGTTTAACTCCAGCCAAACTTTTGCATTATTTCCCAGAAGCATAGAAAATCCGTATGTCTTTGTCATGCTTCTTCTGCACTTGGTGTCTTACCTGTGTTATATGTTTCTAGTCCCTTTCTCTATGTCCTGGGAGAGGCCAGGATATTAGCTCAACAATTTTCATATGGGAGACAGCCACCCACTAATCCTTAAGTTCACACATGAGGGAGAACGGTTGACAATTTTATAAGAATGATCTGTCTCTTCCAAGAGCAAAAAAGGGAGTGAAGTCAGCATGATGCTGGCAGGAGTCCTTCTTTCCTTCTCTCCCCTTCAAGTAACAACCAAATGGACATCCATAATCAAAACAAAAGTGCCTCTACACAGCATTCCAGGACAGCTAAGTGATCCATCCATGTATGTACCCAAAGTGGGTGGATTGGCCCTTGGAGGAGATTGAAGAATGAGGGGATTGGTGGTGGAGCTGGCAGTGGCAGAGGTGGTGGCGGCAGGGAAGGCAGCGGCAGGTCTAGCACAGGACACACCCTTTCTGACAGAGGCAGTGGGTGAAGGCAGTGAGTGGTGGTTTGCCTGGCTGTGTATAACTGGAGGACCACAGTGACTGCAGAGGGAGAGGAAAACCAAGTAGGCAGACAAAGAGAATCAAGGAAGAGTGCCTCCTGCTGTCTGCCCAAGATTCTTTCAAGAGGACCACCCACAGACCCCTGACACTCCTCCACTCAAGCATCTACTTACTGACTAGGGACTCATAAAGCCCCAAGTGTTTAGTACACATCTTCCTATACACTTTGCCACCACCTTTTTTATCCCTCTGGCTGTTATTTTTTTTTTTTTAATACATGCCCTCAACCTTAGCAGCATTCAGCTCTGGTAAGAGAAACCAAAGACTTATGTTATATTGCCCATTTCTGGAAAACAAAAAGGAGGGCTTCTCATTGCCAACCTGTTGAACTATTGGAATCAAAGTAAATAAAGTCTTGCCTAAGCAAGACAGACATTTGCTTATTTCAAATGTGGTTATTTTTCTTCAAATACCATAAAAAACCATGGTACCACAGTATTACAAAAAGGAAATGAAAATTTTCCAGAAGTTGAACCCACAGACATGGAATAATTCAACCTAACAGGTAAAGAATTTTAAAAAATCTGTTATGAAGAAATTCAACAAGCTACAAGAAAACTTAGAAAGGTAATGCAATGATCTCAGGAAGAAAATTAACAGAAGAGGTACTTTACCAAAGAGATTAAAATTGTAAAAAAGAACCAAACAAATCTAAAGAACTCAAAAAATGAGATGAAGAGTGCCTTAGAATGCATTGGAAATAGGTCAAATGGAAGAGAGAATTAGCGAGCTGGAAGATAGGAATCTAGAAATGATTCAGGTGAAGAAGAACAAAGATTTTTAAAAAGTGAGAGCTATCAAACTCTATTAGAGAAAAAGCAAAAAACATGAGAACAATGGGTTTTCCAGGAAAATAAGAGATGTGGAAGGGAGCAGAAAGCTTATTTAATAAATAATAGGTGAGAACTTCCCAAACTTGGAGAAGGAACTAAATGTACAAGTCCACAAAGCTAACTGACACTTTGTTATCTCAACACAAAAAAGACTTTCTCCATGACGCCTCATATTAAAACTGTCAAAAATCAATGAAAAAGGAAAAAATTTAAAGGCAGCCATGAGAAAAAAGACAGTAACTTACAAAGGAACGCCCATTAGGCTATCAGCAGTTCTCAGGAGAAATTCTATAGACCAGGAGAGAGTAGAATGACATATTCAAAACACTGAAAGATGAAAACTGACATCCAAGAATAACCTCTCCAGCAATGTTATCCTTTAGCTATGTAGGAAGAATAAAGGCTTTTACAGACAAAAACTAAGGGAGTTCATCACTTCTAGACCTGCTTTTTAGGAAATGTTGAAAAGAACTCTTCAAGATGAAACAAAAAGATGAATGTACATAAAACTGATTAAGATGATGAGCAGTCAGAATTAGAAAATTGTAATTATTTTTTAGAAGAGTATATTAAACTTTTCATTATAGCATAAAAGTTAAAGGGAAAGAGCATTCAAAATAACTATAGCTACTGCAACTTGGCAATGAAATCACAGCATAAAAAGAGATAATATGTGACATCAAAAATATCAAAGGGGAAGGGAAAAAGGATAGAATCTTAATGGGCAAATGATGATAAATTCCCATCAACAGAAAAGGTCTATTTAATCTATGAAATGTTTTATATAAACTTCATGTAACAACAAAGGAAAAGTATAGAGCAGAGATATATAAAAAGGGGTGGGGAGACTGCGCAAATTGCCATGGAAAACCACTAACTTACAAAAATAGAAACAATGGAGAAACAAAATAAACTGTCACTTTTCTGATAGAAGCAAAGATAAAATAGCAATACTTAATTTTACCTATCAATAGTTATCCTATCTAACTATTAAGCTCAATCAGTCAAAAGGCAGAGTGACTAGGTGGATAAAAAACAAGACCCAACTGTATGCTGCCATCAAGAAGCTCATCTCAGGTATAAAGACAAACACATAAGCCCAGCGTGAGAGGATAGAAGATGATATCATAAAAATACAGAAACAAAAGAAGGAAGGTAGAGACATATTTATACCACACAAAATAATCTTCAAGCCAAAAAAGAATAACAGGAGAAAAAATGTCATTATATAAAGATAAAGGGGTCAGTACATCAAGAAAGTGTAACTATCATAAATATATCCTCACAAATACTTGAGCACGGAAATATATTAAGCAATAATGTTCACAATGCAATGATAATATATTATAGGTAGCATTTAAGGCTATCTAGGGATCAATACACATTCAGTTCTCATAGAGATTACATATATTTTTATTAAAGCATATCAGTAAAATCACGATAGCAAAAACACACAAGAAAAATTTTCAGTAAATGTTAAAATCAAAGCTCTATTTTATTAATTACCATGCTCCATATGTTCCAGTTAAGTGAAGCTTTGCTGTATTATATTGTGTAGGGAATTAAAAAGCAATGGGTATCATCACTAAATGCCAAATGCTCCTGCTGTAATGCATAAAGGTCCCCAGAACATCTTTCTGAACAAATTAGATTTACTGGTCCTACTCATATCCAACAAGGTGATATTAGAAAGAAGTAAACTGATGCTTAACAACCCCCTTCTCCAGCTCCACTTCAGAAAATAATTAGCTTTGTATATCATAATGGTATGACTTGGCTTACACTGTCCTTGACTAGGGATATGATAGGAGAGGTTGCAATAGTCAGAAGAGAGCACCTGTGTTACAGAAGCACTGCAGGTGAAAGCTTGTGCTCTTAATGAAAGAAGATGAAGCTGGGAGGTGCTAAAAGTTTGAGCTTTCCCAAAAGATGAGGAGGAAATGAATGGAATAATTTCTTTAGCTGGATTTTCAGCAGTTTTTTCTTGAATTTCTAATGGTCTTTGCATTGTATAATCAACTGTCTTGTTATTTTATACATAAGGGTTCTGACAGTTTCAGATTTATACTTCTATCTTTAAAAATATCTATTTTGAAATTTTTGTGTTTAATATAAGCAACCTAATATTTGTGCTGCCATTCCTCTTCCCTCTCTCTCTCTCTCTCGCCCCTTGCCATTTCCCCATTCTCTTCCCCTCTTCCTCTCTCTCTCTGCCTAGTCTTTTGCCTATCACTATATGTTAAATTTTTCATTTTGTTTGTTTTTCATGAGTTTTTCATAAACAGTGTATGTGAGTGTTTTAACTGGTTAGCTACCTAATGTATAACATTAATGTTGTGCCCAAAGTCATGAATCCCAGAAGACCACCAAGGAGCCAACACCGATGCAAAAGCAAAGAGCCTTTATTCGAGCTAGCTAGAGCTCAATCTCTCACCTACACCAATGCAGTGGTAAGATGCCAGAGAAAGAGAGCGAGTTTCAATACCACAAAGGTTTTATGGGGTTCTAGGGCAGTTGGTGGGGTGATGGTCATGGCTCTGGCTGATTGGCTGGATCTAGGGGTAGTTGGTGGGGTGATAGGTCATGGCTCTGGTCAATTGGCAGGGTCTAAGGGTGGTGGGTGAGCTCCTTGCTGACTGGAGAGGAGAGAGACCAAGCTCCGATTGGGTGAAATAGGATATGGGTCCCGATTGGCTGAGGTAGGATCTGGGTCCCAATTGGCTGAAATAGAATCTGGGAGCTTGCCCTTTCAGTTGCTTTGAGGACTCCCCATCTGTGAACTGTTCTATATGTAAGGTTGAAGGCACTGGGGGGAGGAGTGAGCACATCAGACACTGATGACGTGCCAAAGTCCCCGGCTGCTGCCCCCTCCCAACCTGAAAACTGTGCCTTAGGCTAGCCAATCCTCCCGCTGCTATAAATCTAAGCTCTCCCTCCCCCTACCTTCTTTAAAAACTTGCTGCCTGCCCTGCTGGGTGTGACTTCCCCAGCCTCCATTTCTGTAGACTAAGGAACCTTGCCCCGGGCATTCAAATAAACTGCCTGGCCCTTTGTTGTCTCTCTTCACCTGCTTATTTCTGCTAGAATTTATTTTACACTCTATACAATAAATTCTTATTAATATAATTTTACTAAACTGGGATTTTTTTTAACTGTTTCTAGATTTCAACATCTCCATGGCTTTCTTCTCCCTTTTTTCAGAACTCTGGTCTCGTGGATCCACTGCACAGATTTTTTTATCTTTTCCACTCTTATTTGTCATCTCTATAATTTTGCCTAAGTGTTTCAAGATATGTTTGAACTTGATATTTTAGCCCTCTTAATTAGAGCTCAAAATTAATCATCTTTCCTTTGAGTTATTTTATTTAGCTACAGGGAATTGTTTTAGGTTCCAAAAAATCCTTTTAACTCTACACTTGGTTATTATTCACTGAAGTGATTCTAATATTTTTTTAGATTCAGGCTTTCTTGTATCTCCCACATGATTTTATTTCACTGAATGTCTATAGTTTGTCCTAGTTAAATATCCTCACTCCAGCAGATGGAACTTTAATGTGTTGCCTTTTGTCTCTGTAGATGCACAGGTCTTGTTGGGTTTAATTGGTGGCCATCTGCCAGGTTTCAGGTGAAGTGTTTTCTACTGCTAGGGATTGCTAGTGGAGATGCAGCAGACTACCGTTCTCTGCTGAGGTACTTCAGCAAGCCCCATGGTTCCTTTGTCCCTTGTTCTCTCAGCAGTTGGGCAATGAGGACATCAGCTTCCCACTTCCATCTTGGTCTCTTGGGAGCCAAACAGATAAGACATTTCCATGTAAGAAGTGTGGGGTGAGTCAGCTTTCACAGTGAGCCATGATCTTACTGGGCCAAACACTCAATTTTCTGTCCTCTCTTCTAGAGCACCATCAAAGATTATCTTCAGCTGATGGTATAGTGCTCAAACTACTCTTTTTCTTCTCCTTTCCTTCTTCTTTTTGATTGTTTGTTCTGAAATTTTACCTTAAAAGAAAAAGACAAAACATAAAGACTCTTTTGGGACTTAAACCGTTTACATATCCATAAGGAAAGAATTCTTAGCACTATATACCTTCTTCATAGTTACTTTCCCAGTACAAATTTCATGAATCTTAATTTCCAACTGTGAACAAGTTACAGGAGAGTTCCAGTTTCCAGTTAAAGTGAGGATACTTGGACAGGGTTAAAAATGGCAACATGAGAAGGGAGACAAAGACCTCCTAAAATCACATGTAATATGAAAATATAATTAAAACAACTAACCCTGAAAGAGCAACAGGAAAGAAGACAGTGCCAGACTGCATAAACCTGAAGGGAAGAACAGACCTCATGGAACAGGGTAATGTACCAAAGTTGTGACCTGGCGGGACCCAAGCCCTTCCCCCAGACAAGCTCACAGGCAAGAGGAAGAGAAACAGAGCAGGTAGGGAGTGGAGATCTAGGACTACTGAACACCTACCCCTGGAGATCTTCTCTGAGAGCACGAAACTACATTGCATGGTGCTCTGGTGATTAGTGGGGTTGGAAAGCTAAGACAGAGAGACTGAGATTACAGCTGCTTGTGGAAAACAGGGATTCATATTTGGCTGATTTGGACGGGCAGTCTGAGAGACTTCCTAAAAGCAAGAGGGCTGCTAAAGGAGCAAGGATTGCACAGAGCTTACTGATCAGAAGAAAGGACAGATAGACAATATTGTCTGGGTGCACTCTGCCCAGCAGTTTGGGAACCTTAACAATCTTCATGCTCTCCATTCCCCTGGATGGCTACATACCTCCAAGGCCACCCACTGTGATATACACAGTGTTCCTACAGGAAAGCTGGCACCTGGCTTGCAAACTGGCAAACCCTACCCTGGTGTCAGGCCAGCTAGAAGGAATCCCTGCCTACAGCAGCTACAAATGCAAAGCATAGATGCTAACACCTGTGTGTTTAGCCCACTGGTTCCAGCAGTGGAGACAGGCATAGCACATAGAAGCAGGAACCAGAAATTTCCTCCCCTCAGGCACAAGCACCACTCACCTGCAACCCCTGATATCACTCCAGGGGCTGAGCAGCTCCAGAGACTAGGGCATCTGGGCACTAGAGGTTGCCACATACAAATATGAAATGTCAAAGGAACCTGGTTCAAAGCAAAGTCTCAACACCAGAAAATGGATTGAGTTAGAATGAACTAATAAATCCTCCTGAAAGAGATTTCAAAATAAAAATCATATACATGCTCCTGGAGGAACAGAAAAATATTCAAAAACTCAGCAATGAATTTAGGACGAAGATCCAATTATTGAGGAACACAATGGAGAGTATTAAAAGCAGATTAGATATGGTGAAAGAGACAATAAATGAAATAGTAATTAGAGAAAAGGAATACAAAGAAGATGAAGCACAGAGAGAAAAAAGGATCTCTAGGAATGAAAGAATATTGAGAGAACTGTGTGACCAATGCAAACAGAACAATATTCATTCTAAAGGGATACCATAAGAAGAGAAAAAAAGGGATATAAAGTGTCTTTGAGGAATTAATTGCTGAAACTTCACCAATTTGGGGAAGGAGAGAGTCTCTCTGGACATGGAGATGCACAGAGATCACAACGCACAATGGATCCAAGGAAGACAATACCAAGACATATAATAATTAAAATGGCAAATGTCAAGGATAAGGACAGACTATTAAAAGCAGCTGGAGAGAGAAATAAGATCACATAAAAGGAAAACCCATCAGGCCATCATCAGACTTCTTAGCAGAAACCTTACAGGCCAGAAGGGAATGAAATGATTTATCTAATGAAATGAAATGGAAGGGCCTCTAAACAAGAATACTCTATCCAGCAAAAATATCACTTAAATTTGAAGGAGAGATTAAACAATTTGGAATTAAGTAAAAGCTGAGAGAATTAATCTCCCACAAAGCAGCTATATAATGTATTGTGGAGGAACTGTTATAGATGGAAGTGCTCTCAAAGTTAAATAGCTGTCACCAAACGAAATAAAAAGGGATAGACAAAGAGTACAGAATATGATCACTAATATACAAAAAATGGAGGTAGGAAGAAAAAGGAAGGAGGAAAAAAACAGAACCTTTAGATTATGTTTGTAAGAGCACACCAACTGAGTTAATTTAGACTCTCAAATAGTAAGGAAGTTACTCTTGAACCTTTGGTAACCATGACTTTAAAACCTGCAATGGCAATAAGTACATACCTATTGATAATCACTCTGTATGTAAATGGTCTGAATGCACCAAACAAAAGACATAAGGCACTGAATGGATAAAAAAACAAGAGAGACTCACTTCAAACCAAAAGACATAAACAGAGTAAAAGTGAAGGAATGGAAAATGATATTTCATGCAACCAATAAGGAGAAAAAAGCAAGGTTTGCAGTACTTGTATCAGACAAAATAGATTTTAAAACAAAGAAAGTCACAAGAGACAAAGAAGGACATTACATAATGATAAACGAGTCAATCCAAAAAGAGGATATAACCATTATAAACATCTATGTACACAACACAGCAGGACCAACATATGTGAAACAAATACTAACAGAATTAAAAGGGGAAATAGAATGCAATGTGGAGACTTCAACACTCCACTCAGTTCAAAAGACAGATCACACAGACAGAAAGTACACAAGGAGACAGAGGCACTGAACAACACATTAGAACAGATGGACCTTACAGACATCTACAGAACTCTCTACCCAAAAGCAGTAGGATACACATTCTTCTCAAGTGGACATGGAACACTTTCAGGAACAGATCATATACTAGGACACAAAAAGAGCCTTGGTAAATTCAAAAAGGTTGAAATAGTACCAACCAGCTTCTCAGACCACAAAGGTATGAAACAAGAAATAAATTATGTGAAGTAAATGATAAAGCCCAAGAATACATGGAGGCTTCACAACATGCTCCTAAATAACCACTGGATCAATGACCAAATAAAAACAGAGATCAAGCAATGTATGTATACAAATGACAACACTAATTCTACACACAAAATGTGTGGGATACAGCAAAGGCTGTGCCAAGAGGAAAGTATATTTCAATACAGGTTAACCTCAGGAAAGAACAATCCCATAAAACTGTCTAAACTCACAAATAATGAAAATAGAAAAAGAAGAACAAATGAGGCCCAAAGTCACTAGAAGGAGGGACATAATAAAGACTACAACAGAAATTTACAAAATTGAAAAGAATAAAACAATAGAAAGAATTAATGAAGCAAGAGCTGTTTGTTTGAGAAAATGAACAAAAGAGATAGACCCCTAGCCAGACTTATCAAGAAAAACAGAGAGTCCATACAAATAAACAGAATCAAAAATGAGAATGGAAAAATCAGTATGGACACCACAGAACTACAAAGAATTATTAGAGAATACTATAAAAAATTATATGCAAACAAACTGGATAACCTAGAAGAAATCGACAATTTTCTTGGAAAATACAACCTTCAAAGGCTGACCCATAAAGCAACAGAAAATCCAAACAGACCAATTACTAGCAATGAAATAGAAATGGTAACTAAAAACCTACCTAAGAACAAAACCCCTAGGACCAGGGAGCTTCACTGCTGAATTTCATCACACATTTAGTAAAGACCTAATACCACTCTCCTTACAGTTATCTAAAAAGTAGAAGAGGAGGGAATACCTCCAAATTCATTCTATGAGGCCAGCATCACTCTAATACCAAAACTAGGCAGACACCACAAAAAGAAAATTACACACCAATATCCCTGATGAACATAGATGCAAAATACTCAACAAAATATTAGTAAACCGAATTCAAAAATACATCAAAAAGACCATCCAGCATCATCAAGTAGGATTTACTTCAGGGATGCAAGGATTGTACAATATTCTAAAATCCATCAACATCATTCACCATATCAACTAAAAGAAGGACAAAAACCACATGATCATTTAAAGATATTGACAAAGCATTTGACAAAATTCAACAACCATTCATGATAAAATCTCTCAACAAAATGGGTATAGAGGGCAAGTACCTCAACATAATAAAGGCTATATAAGACAAACCCACAGCCAACATCATACTTAACAGCAAGAAGCTGAAAGCTTTTCACCTAAAATTGGGAACAAGACAAGGATGCCCACTCTCCCCACTTTTATTCAACATAGTATGGGAAGTCCTTGTCATGGCAATTAGAAAACACAAAGAAATAAAAGGCATCTAGATTGGTAAAGAAGAAGTTAAATTCACACTTTTTGTAGATGCCATGATATTGTACATAAAAACACCCTAAAGAATCCACTCCAAAACTATTAGATCTAATATCTGAATTCAGCAAAGTTACAAGACACAAAATCAATACACAGAAATCTGTTCATTCCTATGCATTAATGATGAACTAGAAGAAAGAGAAATCAGGAAAACAATTCCATTCACTATTGCATCAAAAAGAATAAAATACCTAGGAATAAACCTAACCAAGGAAGTGAGAGACCTATACCCTGAAAACTACAAGACACTCGTGAGAAGAATTAAAGAAGATACCAGTAAATGGAAACACATCCCATGCTCATGGATACAAAGAATTAATATTTTCAAAATGGCCATCCTGCCTAAAGCAATTGACCAATTCAATGCAACCCTTATCAAAATACTAACAGCATTCTTCAACAAACTAGAGAAAATATTTCTAAAATTCTTATGGAACCACAAAAGACCCTGAATAGCCAAAGAAACCTTGGGAATGGCACAAGAACAGAACCATAGACCAATGGAACAGACTAGAGAGCCCAGATATAAACCCAATCATATATGGTCATTAAAAAATATATGATAAAGGAGGCATGGACATACAATGGAGAAATGACAGCCTCTTCAAGAACTGGTGTTGGCAAAACTAGACAGATACATGCAAGAGAATGAAACTGGATTATTGTCTAACCCCATACACAAAAGTAAACTTGAAATGGATCAAAGACCTGACTGTAAGTCATGAAACCATAAAACTCTTAGAAAAAAACATAGGCAAAAATATCCTTAATATAAACATGAGGAACATGTTTCTGAATGCATCTCCTCAGGCAAGGCAAACAAAAGCAAAAATGAACACCTGGGACTATACAACTAAAAAACTTCTGTACAGCAAAGGACACCATCAACAGAACAAAAGGCATCCTACAGTTTGGGAGAATATATTTGTAAAGGACATATCTGACAAGGGGTTAACATCCAAACTATATAAAGAACTCTCACACCTCAACACCCAAAAAGCAAATAACCCAATTATGGGTGGAGGATATGAGCAGATAATTCTCAAAAGAAGAAATTCAGATGGCCAACAGGCACATGAAAAGATGCTCCACATCACTAATCATCAGGGAAATGCAAACAAAAACCACAATGAGATATTACCTCACACTAGTTAGGATCACCAGTATTGAAAAGACTAGAACAGGAATTGAGAAAGGGGAACCTTCCTACACTGCTGGTGGGAATGTAAGCTAGTTCAACCATTGTGGAAAGCAATATGGAAGTTCCTCAAAAAACAAAAAATAGAAATACCATTTGACCCAGGAATTATACTCCTAGAGTTTACCCAAAGAATACAGGTTCTCAGATTCAAAAAGACATATGCACCCCTATGTTTATTGAAGCACTATTTACAATAGCCAACATGTGGAAGTAACCTAATTATCCATCAGTAGATGAATGGATAAAGATGGTGTGGTACATGTACACAATGGAATACTATTCAGCCATAAGAAAGAAACAAATCCTACCATTTGCAACAACATGGATGGAGCTGGAGGATATTATGCTTAGTAAAATAAGCCATGTGGAGAAAGTCAAGTACCAAATGATTTCCCTCATTTGTGGAGTATAACAACAAAGCAAAACTGAAGGAACAAAATAGCAAGAGACTCACAGACTCCAAGAAGGAACTAGCAGGTGCCAAGGGGGAGAGTTGTGGGAGGGTGGGTGGGGAGGGAGGTTGAAGGGGATTTCCGGGTATTATGATTGACACACATGGTGTCGGGGGGATCATGGGGAAGAAACTGCAGGACAGAGAAGGCAAATACTGACTCCTGGCATCTTACTACACTGTTGAGCAGTGACTGCATTGGGGTCGGGGGGAACACGATAACATGGCTGAATGTAGTAACCACATTGTTTTTTCATGTGAAGCCTTCAAAAGAGTGTATATCAATAATACCTTAATAAAACAAATAGGGAAAAAAATTAAAAAATAAAGGGAGGCTGCATGTTTGTAATGTGAAAGCTTCCTTTAGACTGTCCAAACTCCTGAGATATTTACCTTACTAATTAATAACTTTATTAGTATTGAATAAGTTTCTGGCTAACAATTTTAGTTTAGTTTTTTTTTCCCACCATTTGAGTATTTTTGCTGACACACATGCTTTCAAAGGGACAATGTGTTCTTTTCAGGACTTCAAATCATATCTTGGATATGGCAAGACCCAGCAAGCAAAACACCTACAAAGTTGTAATTTCCTCATAACTGCTTAAAAGTGGTTTGAGTATGAAAAATTAAAATCACTCTGGGGAATTTTTTTCATAATTTCAAATTATTTTAGAGACAAGTTTCAAATAATGTCTAAAGAGGGTTGAAAATTCAATGCTAATTTCCTTCCACAAACAACAAGCAAAGAAGTGAGTGAACAGGGAGAATTGAAAGGGTCCTAACAATTCCCTCCCCCCAAAAATTAAGATCATATTTACATCAACAACAAGAACAAAACAATGGGGGAGAAATCCAGCTGATGGTTTATTACATGTTTGAACCTCCCTATTTCTTTCATCCAGAAAGAGCACAAGTCTAGAGGGAAATTATTATTCAAAGCTCTACTTTCATTAAAAGCCTGTGACAGCTGAAACAAAAAAAGTTGTAATATAGGTCAAAACACAGGGAAGCATTTTTTTATCAGGCTGGCCCAAGGTAGAGTTACCTTTCTATGGGATTCACTCCAAGATAAGAATGATAAATTATTAGAAATAATCACTTCCTTCATGCCTCGAAATTGATTAGTATAGATGATTATAGAGAAAAGTGTCCATATATTTCATTCTGAGATTTTATGTTCACTTCTAAACAGAATGTTCCTTAGCCTTATTTTGATCACCTCATTTCACAAAGGCTTGTGTATTTATGATAGTGTAATTAATGTGAAAGAGTGCTATTTGTTCTGGTAGTTAACCGTACCTTTTGAATGAAACCTGCTGATCTAGATTACATGGCTAAGTGACAGGTAAAGCACCCCAAGTGCTGAATTTGAAACTTAAACAGAAACCAAACATGAACTATTTACTAATGTAACAAGTGTTTATTTAGCAGCTACTCTGACCTAGACAGTGCTGAACATTAGCAATTCAAAACATTACTCCTTTCAGTGAATATCACCACTGTCTGCTCTAAAGGTTAAGTTACAGGTAGTACAAATTCAAGTATATATCTGCAGCTTCACCATTCTAAACATATTCCTATATTTAAAAACAGTGAGTGGGAATAACATCTTTTGGTAAAATCTTTTAGCCTTAGAATAATTTTTGAGTAATAGAAGAGCATCAAAGCTAGTCAGAGTTCTCATCCCCTCTGTCTAGCTTCCCCTGTTACCTAACCTTTTAGCTAACCAACCACACTTCATTTTTCAAAAGCAAGAAATTAACATTTGTAGAAAGTAATAACTAAATATAGATTTTATTCAGACTTTTTCATTCAGGCTTTCTCTACCAGGATTTAATCCAGAATACTACATGACATCTAATCATCGCATCTCCTTAGCCTCCTCCAGTCTGTAACAATTTCTGTCTTTCTTTTTCATCATCTTCATGCTTTTGAGGATTATCAGTCTGGTGTTTTATAGCATGTTTATCAGTTTGGCTTCATGTGATTTAGTCACAATTACATGCCGTGGAGATGAGGTGGCCTTTTTCCACTGGATCAGAGAGCAGATGATTTCACCATGACTCCTAATGACAATCTTAATCTCAATCATTTGGTTAAAGTGGCATCTGTTTATTATTTTCCATATTTGGTGGAAATGAGTCACCAAGTCTGCCTATGTTCAAGGGGAGTTAAATTAAGCTCCAACTCTGGGAAGGGGAGTTACTTTAAAAAGTTTTTGATATTATGTTACCTTATAATAAGAAATTGCATACTTAGAAAGATATTTTTTTATTAATTTATTGTCTTTTTTAACAATTATAGGATTGGCTTGTGTTTTCAACAGAAAGGGAGGACTGGTAACCTATATCCTTTTCTTAAAAGCTTGGTTTAGTATTGGTGTCCCTAGCAAAGACAGGTTGGCTTTTGCTTTCTATATTACTGGAATGATCACAATATCTAATCTGTTTGATCAAATTACTAGACAGTCAATTAAGTAAAAACCCACAACTACCTATTGTTGCTATTGTGAGTTATCACATCAAAGCGCATAACATAAGATTTGTCTTCTCAACTTTCTCTTTTGAGAGTGAAGGAGAGCAATATTTATTATCATATAAAAACAACATGTGTGAGCTAGGACATATTTTTTCCCTATGAAAAGAATAACCACAGTCCTTCAGGAGAGGATTAAAGATGGTAGCATTAGAGGTGAGACACAGGCTTCCTCCTAAAGCCACATATAATATGAAAATATAATTAATACAACTAATCCTGAAAGAGCAACAGGAAAGAGTGCTGCACCAGACTGAATACACCTGGAAAAAAGAATAAACCTCATGGAACAGGGTAACATACCAAAGCCATGGCCCAGTGGGACCCAAGCCCTTCCCCCAACCCAGCTCAGCAGTGGGAGGAAGGGAAAGGAAGTGGGGAGGGAGTGGAGGCATGGGACTGATGAACATATAGCTCTGGAGATCTGCTCAGGGAGTACAAACATACATTTCATGGTGCTCTCATGATTGGGGGGGTTGGAAACCTAAGACAGGCAGAATACCTGGAGAGACTGAGAATCCAACCACTTGTGGAAAACTGAGATCCATCTCTGGCTGCTCTGGGACAAAATAAAGGTGGGCATTCTGATAGACTTCCTAACAGCAATAGGGCTGCTAAAGGGGCAAGGAATGCACACAGCTTACTGCTCAGGAGAAAGGACAGGTAGACAGAAATGTCCAGGTGCACTCTGCCCAGCAGGTTGGGAACTTTCACGATCTTCAGGTGCTCCAGCCCCCTGGCTGGCTATGCAGCTTCAAGGCCACCCACCATGATAGGCAGCCTGCTGCGCCTCCCTCATGGCCAGCACCACCTGGCTCACAACTGACCAATCCTAACCTGATGAAAGGCCAGCCAGAGGGAAGCCCCGCCTACAGCAGCTACAAATGCAAAGCATAGAGACATATTTGTGTGGTCGGCCCACTGGTCCTGGCAGTGGAGAAAGGCATAGCAGCCAGGAGGCAGAAAACAGCTGTTTACTCCCCCCGAGGCACAAACACCACTCCCCTGCAACTCCCGACTTTGCTCCAAGGGCTGAGCAGCTCCAGACAGTAGAGCTTCTGGGCACTAGAGGGCACCACATGCAAATATGAAATGTCAAAAGAACCAAGTACAAAGCAAAATTATGAATACACCAGGGAAAGAGTCAAATGAAATCGACCTCATGAATCTTCCTGAAAGAGATTTCAAAATAAAAATCATCAACATGCTCATAGAGGTACAGAAAAACATTCAAGAACTCAGGAACGAATTCTGCTCAGAGATCCAATCATTATAGAACACAGAAGTGAAACATACAATGGAAGATTTTGAAAGCAAATTAGATATGATGGAGAAGATGATAAATTAAATAGAAATTAGAGATGAGGAATACAAAGAAGCTGAGTCACAGAGAGAAAACAGGATCTCTAAGACTGAAAGAACATCGAGAGAACTGTATAATCAATCCAAATAGAACAATATTCCCATGATAGAGGTACCAGAAGAAGAAGAGAGAGGAAAAATGTTAGAAAGTGTCTTTGAGGAGGTAGTTGCTGAAAACTGCCCCAAACTGGGGAAGGACATAGCCTCTCAGGCCATGGAGATGCACAGATCTCCCATCACAAGGGATCCAAGGAAGACAACACTAAGACATATAGTAATTAAAATGGCAAAGACCAAGGATAAGGACAGACTATTAAAAGCAGCCAGAGAGAAAAATAAGATCACATACAAAGGAAAGCCCATCAGGCTAACACCAGACTTCTCAGCAGAAACTTTAGAAGACAGAGGGAGTGACATGATGTATTTAATGCAATGAAGCAGTAGTGCTTTGAACCAAGAATACTTAACCCAGCAAGATTATCATTTAAATCTGAAGGAGGGATAAAACAATTTCCAGATAAGCAAAAAGCTGAGAGAATTTAACTCCCACTAACCATCTCTACAGTGTACTTTGGAGGGACTGCTATAGATGGATGTGTTCCTAAAGTTTAATAGCTGTCACAAGAGGTAATAAAACCACAGTAAAGAAAATAGAACAGTTAATTACTAAGCAAATTCAAAATTAATTTAACTATCTCCAATATCAATCAGGGGATAGACAAAGAGTACAGAATATGATACCTAATACATAAAGAATGGAGGAGGAAGAAAAAGGAGGAGAAAAGAACAGAACCTTTAGCTTGTGTTTGTAATAGCATACTAAGTGAGTTAAGTTAGACTCTTAGATAGTAAGGAAGTTAAACTTGAACCTTTGGTAACCATGAATCTAAAGGCTGCAATGGCAATAAGTATATACCTATTGATAATCACCCTAATGTAAATGGACTGAATGCACCAATCAAAAGACACAGAGTCACTGAATGGATTAGAAAACAAGACCCATCTATATGCTACCTATAAGAGACTCAATTTAAACCCAAAGACATACACAGACTAAAAGTAAAGGGATGGAAAAAGATATTTCATGCAACTAATGGGGAGAAAAAAGCAGGAGTTGCAGTACATGTATAAAACAAAATAGATTTCAAAACAAAGAAAGTCACAAGAGACAAAGAAGGACATTACCTAATGATAAAGGGGTCAGTCCAACAAGACGTAACCATTAAAAATATAGATGTACCCAACACAGGAGCACCTACATATGTGAAACAAATACTAATAGAATTAAAAGGGGAAATAGAATGCAATGCATTCATTCTAGGAGACTTCAACACTCCACTCACTCCAAAGGACAGATCAACCAGACAGAAACAAAGTAAGGAGACAGAGGCTTAGAACAGATGGACCTTACAGAAATCTTCAGAACTCTACAAGCTAAGGCAGCAGAATACACATTCTTCTCGAGTGCACATGGAACATTTTCAAGAACAGATCATATTCTAAGCCACAAAAACAGCCTAAGTAAATTCAAAAAGATTGAAATTGCACCAACCAGTTTCTCAGACCACAAAGATATGAAACTAGAAATAAATTAAGCAAAGAAAATGAAAAATCCTGCAAACACATGGAAATTTCACAACATGCCCCTAAATAACCAATGGATCAATGACCAAACAAAAACAGAGATCAAGCAATATATGCAGACAAATGACAACAATACTTCAACACTGCAAAATCTGTGATATGCAGCGAAGGCCATGCTAAGAGGAAAGTGTACAGTTTATTGCAATACAGGCCTACCTCAGGAAAGAAGAAAAATCCCATAAAAAAGTCTAAGTTCACAATTTATGAAACTAGCAAAAGAAGAACAAATGAGGCCAGAAGTCACTAGAAGGAGGGAGATAATAAAGATTAGAGCAGATATATTAAAAATTGAGAAGAATAAAACAATAGACAGTATTAATGAAAGCAAGAGCTGGTTCTTTGAGGAAATAAACAAAATAGATAAACCCCTACTCAGACTTACTAAGAAAAAAAAGAGTCTAAGTACATAAACAGAATAAGAAATGAGAAAGAAAAAATCACTATGGACACCACAGAAATACAAAGAATTATTAGAGAATACTATGAAAAATTATATTCTAACAAAATGGATAATCTCTAAGAAATGGACAACTTTCTAGAAAAATACAACCTACCAAGGCTGACCCAGAAAGAAATAAAGAATCTGAACAGACCTATTACCAGCAAAGAAGTTGAATTGGTAATCAAAAAGCTACCTAAGAAGAAAACCCTGTACCAGATGGCTTCACTGCTGAATTTTATCAAACATTTAGTGAAGACATAATACCCCTCCTCCTTGAAGTTTTCCAAAAAGTAGAAGAGGAGGGAATACTTCCAAACTCTTTCTGTAAGGCCAGCATCACTCTAATACCAAAACCAGGCAAAGATACCACATACAAAAAAAATTACAGACCAATATCCCTGATGAACATAAATGAAAAAATATCCAACAAAACATTAGCAAATCGAATTGAAAAATACATCAAAAATATCATCCAGCATGATCAGTTAAGCTTTATTCCAGGGATGCAGGGATGGTACAACATTAGAAAATGCATCAACATAATCCACCACATCAACAAAATGAAGGACAAAAACCACATGATCATCTCCAAAAATGTTGATAAAGCATTCGACAAAATTCAACATTCATTCATAATAAGAACTCTCAACAAAATGGGTATAGAGGGCAGGCAAGGACCTCAACATAATAAAGGCTAAGTATGACAAACCCACAGCCAACACTATACTTCACAGTGAGAAGCTGAAAGCTTTTCCTTTAAGAACACGAACAAGAAAAGGATACTCACTATCCCCAATTTTATTCAACATAGTACTGGAGGTCCTAGCCATGGCAATCAGAAAACACAAAGAAATAAAAGGCATCCAGATTGGTAAAGAAGAAGTTAAACTGTCCCTGTTTGGAGATGACATGATATTGTACATAAAAAAACCCTAAAGAATCCACTACAAAACTTCTAGATTTAATATCCGAATTCAGCAAAGTTGCAGCATACAAAATTAGTACAGAGAAATCTTTTGCATTCCTATACACTAATGATGAACTAGCCCAAGAGAGATCAGGAAAACAATTCCATTCACAATTGCATTAAAAAGAATAAAATACCTAGGAATAAACCTAATCAAGGAAGTGAAAGACCTATACCCTGAAAACTACATGACACTCATGAGAGGAATTAAAGAAGATACCAATAAATGGAAACATTTTGTGCTCATGGACAGGAAGATTTAATATTGTCAAAATGGCCATCCTGCCTGAATCAATCTATAGATTCAATGCAATTCCTATCAAATTACCAACAGTATTCTTCAATGAACTGGAGCAAATCATTCTAAAATTTATATGGAACTGCAAAAGACCCTGAATAGCCAAAGCAATCCTGAGAAGCAAGAATAAAGCTGGGGGAATTGCGCTCTCCAACTTCAAGCTCTACTGGAAAGCCACAGTAATCAAGACAATTTGGTACTGGCACAAGAACAGACCCATAGACCAATGGAATAGACTAGAGAGCCCTGATATAAACCCAACCATATATGGTCAATTAATATACGATAAAGAAGCTATGGACATACAATGGGGAAATGACAGCCTCTTTAACAACTGGTGTTGGCAAAACTGGATAGCTACATGCAATAGAATGGAACTGGATTATTGTTTAACCCCATACACAAAAGTAAACTCAAAAAGAATCAAAGACCTGAATGTTAGTCATGAATCCATAAAACTTTTAGATGACAACATAGGCAAAACTCCTGAACACAAGCATGAGCAACTTCTTCCTGAACCCATCTCCTAAAGCAAGGGAAACAAAAGCAAGAATGAACACATGGGACTACATCAAACTAAAAAGCTTCTGTATGGCAAAGGACACCATTAGCAAACAAAAAGGCATCCTACGGTATGGGAAATATATTTGTAAATGACATATCCAAGAAGGGGTTAACATCCAAAATATATAAAGAACTCTCATGCCTCAAAACCCAAAAAGCAAATAACCCAATTAAAAAATGGGCAGAGGATATGAAGAGCCAGTTCTCCAAAGAAGAAATTCAGATGGCCAACAGACACATGAAAAGGTGCTCCACATCACTAATAATCAGGGAAATGCAAATTAAAACCACAATGAGATATCACCTCACACCAGTAAGGATGGCCAGCATCAAAAAGCTTAAGAACAACAAATGCTGGAAAGGATGAGGAGAAAGGGGAACCCTCCTACACTGTTGTTGGAAATTTAAGCTAGTTCAACCATTGTGGAGAGCAATATGGAGGTTCCTCAAAAAACTAAAAATAGAAATACCATTTGACCTGGGAATCCCACTCCTTGGAATTTACCCAAAGAATACAGGTTCTCGGATTTAAAAAGACATATGCACCCCTATGTTTATTGCAGCACTATTTATAATAGCCAAGATATGGAAGCAACCTAAGTGTCCATCAGTAGATGAATGGATAAAGACGATGTTGAATATATATACAATGTAATACTATTCAGCCATAAGAAAGAAACAAATCCTACCATTTGCAACAACATGAATGGAGCTGGAGGATATTATGCTCAGTGAAATTAGCCAGGTGAAGAAAGACAAGTGCTAAATGATTTCCCTCATTTGTGGAGTATAACTATGAAGCAAAACTGAAGGAACACAACAGCAGCAGACTCACAGACTGCAAGAAGGGACTTGCATTTACCAAAGGGGAGGGTTGTGGGTGGGTGGGTGGAGAGGGAGGGAGATGGGTATTGAGGGGTATTATGTTTAGTACACATGGTGTGAGGGTTCGTGAGGAAAACAGTGTAGCACAGAGAAGGCAAGTAGTGAATCTGTGGCATCTTACTACACTGATAGACAGTGACTGCAATGGGGTATGGGTGGGGACTCAATAATAAGGGTAAATGTAGCAATCACATTGCTTTTTCATGTGAAACCTTCATAAGAGTATATATCAATAATAACAATAAATAATTTAAAAAGAACAACCACATAATTGACTGAATAGCAAACTTTTCAAAAGGCTCTTTGAATCACTCAACGAAGAGCTGTGACTGTAAAGAGGAGTAATAGGTGCTCATGGGAGCAGGCTGGAAACATCTTGGCCGATTCAGGAGTCAGGGATGATTTCAAGGTACAGTGGGCCAAGGACCACCTGTGAGATATAAAAATAAATGCAGAGCAGTAGCCTCCAACTGCTATCTCCTAGGGCATGCCAGGCACATAGATGTGTTCTATTTGTCTATTGGTGCTCAAGAAGCATTGTATTCCTTTCTAATGTTCAATGACTGAACATTTTCACATAAAAATCCAAGTTCCTGACTTATTTTGAAAAAGTAAAAGATTTGTGATGCAGGCTGTCAGCCTACATGACTACAGCTAGTAGGAGCGAGGTGGCTGCTGCCCCCTTTTGTGTTTTCCAGGATGCACCCCTCCCAGAGCTTCCTTCACACTGACGCTCAGAGTTAGTGCCATTCTACCAACTCATAAGCTGCTGTATTAATTTTCCCAAATGGGTTCTGTGGAAAATTGTTCCTGATCTTCACCTGGTATTCATGTATGAATGTCTTTAAGAAAACAAAGCTTGAGGTGAATTTGGGTGTCTCTCTGACTCATTTCCCTCATAGACTTGATGTCAGCACTCATCCTGAGAAAATAGGACACTTCTTGTCTTTATTAGAGACTTGGCAGCCAACGGTTTGAGTTGTGTTTTATCTGTCCACTGAGGGAAAGATATTTTTCATCTCTACTTCTGTTCTCTAAAGCAATGCTTCGCTATGCTGAGTATTAGAATCACTTGGATAGCTTTCATAAAAATACTGATGCCTAAGTTAATTAAAAAATAATTAAATAAAATTATTTTGGAGTAAGGCATCAAACCTTAAAAACTTCCCAGTTTGAGCTAATATGAAGCTAGTATCAATATCCACTGATTTAGACTCCCTCTATATTTGGAAAAATGAAGACAATCCTTCAGAAAATTTATTTCTTCCCAGTCCCGCTACCTCTCCAAACAGGGCAGCCTTCTCATGTGCAGGCCTATGAGAGAGACCAAGAAATCACAGTAGTGGGTACCTGCACATTTTGACATCCCACAGCTTGTCCATTACACTTATTCCTTTCTCCACAGTAATTCCAGTGCCTGACCTGTATTTTCCTATTCCTCAGGTCATCCTGCCCATTTGCCATTCACATTGCAAACTCCTCATAAACTCTACATTCCTTTCTACATTGAATAATTCTAAATAATCCTCTTATCTATTTGATTTCTTACCCTAATCCCTACAATGACTTTTTATTGCCTGCCATAATAACAACACAAGGCACATTCAGCTTCCAAGTCCTAAATTAGATCTCTCAGCACTAACATATCTTATCTATAAACCTGACTTTCCTATGTAGGCAGAAACTCTGACCCACCTTTTAAACTCACGTTCTGTAAAAACTTTTGACTGTTGACTAATGCCTTAACTATTTTAAATATCTTCAAAAATTTAATCACTAAAACAATGTCTCCAGTAAATATTATCAAATTTCAATAATTTTGCATTTTAACCTATTTTTAAAGGCAGGATGGGCTCTTAAATTCAGAACCAGATAGAATAAACCATTGTTTAATGCCCTGGTCAAATACAAAGCAGCTGGCTTTTGCCATGTGGCCCTTGCTCTTTAATACATGAATAGATTCTTCCAGCCTCCAGATTCCCCAAAATATATGATCTATCTATGAAAGACATGGAATATAATTTTTCTTTTACCTCATACAGCTGGAGAATTATAGGGTCTAGCACAGGATTAACACCTCTGGTGGAGGTCATGCTTGAAAATTAAAATACCATTTTTCATTGTGCTGTGTTATGCATTGCTACTGAAGCTGCAGAGTTCTCATTACTTCTATTCAAAAACATTGTAAATTTTGTTAATGCCAGCATCCTGCCGTGAATGCCAATGTACTATTTGATATTTTTATACCCTGAATTTTTCTCTTTCTTAGAATAAAGGGCAAATGGATCAAGTCTTGACCTAGATGTTATGACCCCATCTAAGTATCCTTTCTTTAGAAAATGGTGTGTGCATATGCAAGCATTAATCTTTAAAGTATTTCTGTCCTCACTACTTTTACAAAGTTGATTCAGAAATGAGCTGAGAACATCCATATACATTTTAAATAGACTAAATCATGAACCAATGGCAGTCTGCTTTGTACCCAGTGACATTGTCTCAGTTGATAATTTGTATCCAAGGACATTATCTTAGGTGATCATTTTAACCTGAATCCAGAACTTGTACCTTTTAATTCTACAAATGTCAAAGACTCTGGGTACATACATTTAATAATACATTTAAATTAAACCATTTCAGTCTTTGGGTTTTACCTCAGTTTCACTCAAGGCCCCAAGGAAATATAAAGCAACCCTCCCATATGCAATACAGGGTGGTAGTTCAATACTTGCAAAGGACAGTTATAAAAAGATATTTTATAATTATTTTCCCTCATCTATATTATAGATCTAAAGATCGAGGTAGGAGATTGATATACACTTTGAATTCCACCATGGAAAAGGGGGAGGCTGGAGTGGCTTTTCTGCATCGTAAGCCAAGGCAAGGGGTGCACTGAGACCATGGGAACAGCTCATGCTGTGATCCCTGGAACTCTACATCAGAGCAGACTGAGAGTGACACATGGATGAGGAATTAAAGGATAAGCACTGTGGCTACTCAGAGGAACACTGGGATTAGGCTTTAGTTCAAGCCTATTTTAAAAGGGATAAGAATAGACACGTGTTCCCAAGGACAAAATGTGCCCACAGCATGATGAAATAATGTTCATATTCATTGCTCTCTAAAAATACCACCTAGGATACTAGGAAGAGCACAGCAGAAAGCAGCTTGGAGGGGACCAGAGCTTGCCTTCCTCTAAAAAGATAGATTTAAAAAAACCCAATAGGTAGTTGGAGACCTCTGTGACTAGGGGTATTTTAAGTTAGGAATTCCTACCAAGTGAAGAGTCTCAAAATGTCCTTTAAAGTGACTAATTGGAATATGTGCCAAGCCCAGAGGCATGAAAGCCCAACCATTCAGTCCTGGAGAATTCATAAATGTTTTACCCCTTATCTCCGATTCTTTTTCTCCACTGCTCCCTCTCCACTCATGTTCACACCAAAGAAGCCAGAGGCAGCCTTCTGAATGGGAAGGAGAGGCGGGCAACTGGAGGAGAAGCTGTCTGATCTTTTCCAACACAGGAGGGTAGCCTTAGACACCTGATCATTAGTCTATACTGAACATTCAGTAATTACTGAACTGAAACTATATTTCTTTTTGTGAATAAAGATTACCAAAACTTTTGATTACCTATAAATAACCAGAAATGTCATGAGACTTACCCAAGGTTTCATCTAAGTTGCTGGAAAATTAAACAGCTCCTCAAAGTGGGAAACTGAATTAAGGTGCTTTCTGATTATTGTCACCACTCTTGCCTCTTCCAAAGAACAGTGACAGTCATCATCTGAAATGCCCTCCCCTGGGGCAAAGTCATTCATAAACAGACATCATGGCTGGGGTCTGCTGTGAGTGGCATTTCTGCACTGCACTGTGACAATGGCCCAGCAGGTTGTGTTGCCAGAGACAGCAAATAAAGGACTCCAGGTTAAATTTGAATTTCAGAAAAGTAAAGAATAGTTTTTCAGTATAAGTGTATCCCAAATATAGCATGGGACATACTTACACTAAATAAAAATATTCATATGTTTATCTAAAAGTCAAATTTAACTGGTTTCTTGTATTTTTATCTGACAACCTTAACAGGGCCTCTTGCAGTGATGGGAGAAAGGCAGGCAGCAGATTCCTAAAGCCCCCTGATATGAAAGATTGCAAGTGGTCAGAGTTTTAGGAGGCATTTAGGGTGGAGCAAAGATCTAGAAAGGGGAAATCATGAAAAATATTTCAGTCAATTAGCACATCCCCAAGGTGCAGAAGGTAAACATGGCATTATTTAAAGCTTAATATTTCTTTAAAATAAAGAAGAGAATGATGGTAAGGGCCTGGGATTGTAAAATACTATTGCCCTACATTTTCTAAAAAATGTCATTTCACCTACAGAAATCATGGAAACAAAGATTTTGTAGCCTTTTGATAGGTGCACCTTGACATTATCCTGTTTGTCATTGTCTCTCAATCTCATGTGTACTCATTTTTCAAACTGAATTTTCTGTGCCTGAAGTTCAGGTTGTGATTCACTATTACTTCTGTTTTATGTTTTTATGCAGATAGTTCAATTAAATTTTTGTTCCTATATGTATCTTTTTTAATTTACCCTATTGAACTTTATAAAAATCACAGGCACACTGCCATTTTGTAAATTACATTTCTATTAAATAAGTAAAGCTACCAGAAAACAAACTTGCAATCAAAATTGAAACTTACCATTTAAATCATGTGTTTACTTTGATTTACATTCAGGCACATTTTTTTTTATCAGTGCACCTGTAAATCAACATTATGGAGAGAGCTATCCAAGTATAAGAACAACTGAATATGTATAAACCAAACTGTGTTTGTAAATATGTAGATTGAGGTAGTAAACACCTTTAACACCACTTAGAAATCTGTCACTGATTATACATAGGGCAGAAAGTAAGCATTAATTTTTTAGTAAATAGCTTAAAAATCTTGCAAATATCTGTGGTCCAAGTAAAGTTTGCATTCCATAGAGATAAGCTGGATATAGTTCTTTGATTACAGATATAAAGGTATGCATGTGGAATATAAATGCAAACACAGTCATATTTACAATATGCTTGTAACAACTTGTAACAACTATTACTGACACGTAAAGGAGTGTCAAAAATCAGTGTTACACAAGAGCACCGCCCTTTGTATTCTTCCTTATTAGGAATAAAAATAAATAGAGCTATAAGGTTAAATGTATTTTTAGTACACCTGTCAGTGACAAATAATAACTTCGTATATTTTTTGGTCCAGAATAGCATTACCTTGGCATAACTGATTCTAGGTTCAAAGGATATTTTATAGCTAATAGGTTAAAGATAGTCAAACCCATATCTGCCTTTCCTGACACCTGCTCAGTCATCTTTACCAGCCAGAGTCCCTGGGCCCCTTGCTTCAATTGATGGCTCTTTTAACAGGGGACTTGAAAACCTTAAAGTCAATGGTGCTGCTCGCATCAACTCACAACAATGAATTGCTCCGTTTTTCCAAAGAAACATTAAAGACGCTCTTTTCTTTTTTTTTAAGCTATTTTGTTAGTAAGTAACAATCATCCACAATAAAGAATATCATGATGAAGTGAAGAATGTCCCTTGTCAAAATCACGAACGCTTCCTCTGCTTGAGGACTGAGTATGGTAAGAAGCACACCCCAAGGGAGTGTGAAGGGGGGACCAGGAACATTTTAACAGTTTAAGGTATCTTTTAATTTTTTTGCTTGTTACAATCAGCATATTTTAATTTTAATTAAATAATAAGAAAAATAGACAGAAAAAAACAGAAAAATAGAAGAAGCAGGATTTTTCTCTATGAGTCCTCTATTATAAGCAATCTTGAAAGAGCTGAAGAAACTGAAATTCAAAGCATTCTCAGGCAAATTACATAAAGGAATTCTAGGGCAACTTGCTAGGATAGTGAGGTTGAGATAAAATAATAATTTGGTGAAAAGAGACTAACAGCATATTCTATTTTATAAATACTTGTCGGTGTTTACTTGCTCAGTTTTTCATTTGCAGATCTTAATCTATTCCAAAGTAAAGCTCTCTTACTAATTAGTATAACTAGGTTGATCTAATAACATCCATACATATTATAATACAAAGGTACAGAAGTGTTTGTGTATTATTTCATAAATATTCTCTAAATATTAATGGAAATATTGTTTTTTAATCTATTCATTTATATCTTTGAGAATCAATGGTGCCTCCTTTTCTCCCTCATTGACCACATCTCATATTATCTTGCTTCGCCCACTGACCTTCTTTTGGTTTTTCCAAAACTCCATATTTATCACTTTAGTCTACTTTTACTTTCAGTTCTTTTCATCTGAAATTCTTTTCCATCAATCTCCCTAAGGTTTATTTTTATATTAGCTCAAGTATCACCTATTCAAAGAAGTCTTCTCTAACAACAAGAATTTGAATAAAATTTTAGTTAATCAGCCATCCTATTTCCCTGTTTTATCTTCTCTGAGTTTGCACATTTTGTATATCTATTATCCAGCCTCCCCACCTCAAACACACATACACACTCCCACTGGAATTTAAGCCACATAGAAGTATGGATATTGTCTCATTTACTGCTATGTTTCCAGGTGCTAGAATATCTCCTGGAATGGAGCAGACACTCACAAAATAATGTTGGAATACTTTAAGTAAATTTACTCAAAATGGAAATAAGGAATCTGTATGGTCAACATTTTTCCAAGAGTTTCTGATTATCAGAACATTTAGAAACAAGTGACCAAAAATATATTTCTTCTATATTGCCTGTCTTTCTGACTTTTATAAAAGATTCACTGTTGGGATTCACAGTGGCCCTTCATGTAAATGAAATTCCCCTAAACTGCCAATGCTCTCTGGCATCCTTCTAACCTTGACAACTGAGATAATCTTAGTATGGTATAACGAGGCAAGTGTCAAAACCAAGTATCATTTCTATTTTTGCCTGTGATTTGAATACTGAGAATGGGAAGGGGGTTAATCTAGTGAACAAAAGCAATGATCTACTTGCATGAATCACTTTCCTCTTCTACTTTAACAAAGTTCAGACTTGTAATTAGCTGATAAGAATAAGGTCAGTTCTATTTGTTGCATACTTGCAAGTTCATTTTAATTACCTACACTTCTTGAATATATTCTATTTTGCTTTCTATATTTGAAAAAATGAAGATCTACCCATGGGTAATCCAGTAAAATATACCAGTGTACTATGCTTCATAATAATAATTTTCAGTGTTTCATCTTATCAAATTTGAAATAAATGTTTTTCCCTTTGAAAAACACCACATATATTATCTATCACCATTTTGCAGTCTGGATTGACAAAGCATTTATTTGTGTGACTTGCCAAACTTCTGTTTAAGTGTTTTTTGTACCTGTCTATCAATCTATATCTATATCATCTCTCTATATATAATTATGTTGCTATAATTATATATATAAACATTTTTATATTTATAATATATTTAATAAAGAGAACAGCACAATTAGAAAACTGTCACTCTCTTCGAAACTGGAAACTGTGAGAAAGTTAAACAATTAGAATGTTTAATTTTCCGGATAATCAATTAATAATATTCATGGCAATATGATATTAATAATAGAATTTATATAATTGCTATGAGATAGAAACTTTACATGTTAACTAATTTAAGCTTAACAACTATTCTATTTTGTTAAGGTACTGCTCCTTTTCCGTTTTACAAATGAGGATGCCGCAATACAGACAGGTTGGGCAGTTTGTCCTGGGTCACAAAGCTAGTAAATGAAAGGATTCAAACCCAAGTGTTATATATACATCCAAAGTTTGTGCATATAACCACTAGGCTTTCTATAGATAATTATCTCATGGAAGGGTTATTTGCAAATATTCTTTGACATTTACATTGTCTTAATCAAGATAAAATATGGCTTTAAATAAAAATACTGTTCTTACCTATTGACATAAATGTTACTAATACTTACCTTTATTATCTTTTACACGCACATACATTTCCTAATTGTTTCTCTAAAAACCTAACAATTAGTAAGTGTAAACTATGTTTATTTCCAGAGCTTCTGTTAGATACACATGGTTATTACCATAGTAGAGTTAAATATTTAAGGAGGGTTACATCCTGAAAGGTGCAATGAGGGGAAAAGAATTTTAAAAATATTTAAGACACTTTGATTTCTGCTTGTGAGATTATGAAAATTACCATATGCTTTGAAGTCTGACTCATATCTGAGCACTTCAAACAATATTTTCTTCTTTCAAAAAGAAATCCATTTAGCAAGACTGAATTGAAGTCTGTAACTATTTAAAACACGGTATTTTTTTCCATTTCAACTCATTTAATTTCTGGTCCTGGACTTAAGGATACTCAAGTGGGTATTTTTAAGTAGAAAGAGAATCAAGTAGTGAAAACAACTGTCCTTCAAGGAAATAGACTTCATTTTCATGGCAAAAAAAAAAAATTAAAGGGAGTGGCATGGTGCTGGCCCATTTCCTATGGGTGAGAAATGGACATGCAAATGCTAATTTCTTTATATTCATTGTACTTCATCTTTGAGTTCTATTGGTTCTCACATGGAGAACTGACCAGTCAATAGATTTCCTTCTACTACTGTTCCTTTTGTCCTTGGAAATGCTATATTCAGTCATGCATTGATAGGTGAAGCAAAGTGTTTTATTCTCTCCTTTTATGGAAAAACATGTTTCCCATAGATATATTACCAAAATATAAAGCATAGTGTATCTAAAGTTAATTGTATTTAATGTGTTGTATTAATGCTTCTTTAATACTTTCTATAGTATGTTTACTTAAATCATATTACTTATATCATCTCTACATTACACATTGTAGGTGGTAAGAGGAAATATTTTATTTCTGCAAATTGTTTCTTCACTACCCATTTTGGAGGACAAACTGGGGAAATATATGAATAATCCCAACCCTTCTGCCTCTGATCTGTTAAGCACTTTACAGTGTCCTAGAGAACTGGTAGCACTGTGACTTTGGTCTTGTATTTTCTAATACACCCCCGCGAAGAAACGTGTGTTACTTGAGGACAGGAATCAGATCTTACGCATTTTTGTCTCACTTTAAATGTCCATCAGAGTGTTTTGTATATTATAAGCACGAACTAAGTGAACAAAGTCAGTATAAAAATTGTTTTAAGTATAAAATTGTGCTTTAAAAATTCTCTAAAACTTTCTGATGCTTGTCTCTAACACTTCTGTGAAATTTTGTCTTTCTGTGTGATTTCTACCTTTGGTGGAATCTCTATCCCCTATCTTCATTATCTCTTAAATTCATATCCAATCTCTCTTTGTACTTATTAAAAAAATTTACTGGAAATGATCAAATATACTCATCCCTCCTAGATTATCAAAAACAATAAAGGATAAAAATTTAAATTGATAAAAATTAAAAAGGAAAGGAAAATAAGACACCATAGCACAGTAGCTAAGAATCAAATAAAATACCATTTAAATTCTGAATAACAACTGACAAGCTAAGTGATTTTGAGCATGTGAATTAAGCTTTCTAATTCTCAATTTCAAAATCTGATAAAGGGAAATATTATTTTTTTCATAAGCATCATTTTGAGGGTTCAAATAAACATCAAATATATCAGTATGGTGCTTGCCAAATTGTAGTCCTTCACCTACTGGTATTCAGTGCCATTAGTAATTGTGTTTGATTAATTATTATGTCATTGATTATAACAAAAATTATCTAGTTATTGGTATAAAAGTCAATACATTGATTAATGTATTGATATAATATTGATAACATAAATGTCATAATACTAATCATCAATAATAACAATAAATGCATAATACAAAAGAGGGGCAAAACAAATAATTTAGGGAATTCATCCTGAATGTAGGTTTCTGAGCATCTCTGAATGGCTGACCACTCAAGATGAAACAACAGGAAAGAACTACGTTTCCATCTAAAGAGATCCCCATGCAAATATGAAAATCTAGCTTGGATAACATTTATGGAAAGAAATTGAATATACATACAATTTAATTGATTTTAAAAAATCTTGATCTGTAATACAGTTTTGTAGTTAAAAGAGCTCCAGTATTGCAGGAGAACCACACCTACTGCAGGCAGGGCTCAGCACTAATGTTACATGCTACTGAGAGTCTAAGCAGCAGCACGTGAAAATACGTTTTAAAGTGAGTCTGCTTCTCATAAAAACATTATTTTCAAAAAATTTATTTATGAGCATTATTTATTACCACTGACCCAGTTTCTCTAAAGAATAAAGCATTAAAAGTCTCCAGTTTTGTTTGTTTAGGATTATTCTGGGGATCTGTAGGAAAAAATATAGTTCTGATTTAAAGATTGGTCCTAATGAACTTTCACCTCTTTTGCTAAATTTTGCTCTTTTTATGAAAATAAAGTGATTTTTGCCACCAGATTAAAGACAAAGATTACAATTTAAACTGTGATGTGTATGGCCTGAAAACAAAAAGTGGTAAGGGTGTTTCTTGTTTTTTGTTTTTCAGTTAAAGTTCAAAATTATGCTCTCTTTGCCAGGTCAGCAATAATTTAGGTTGTTGCAATGCTTTCTTATTTCTCTCTGTACTGGTCCACACTTTCTAAACCTGTTTCTGTCCTTTTATTTACCAATGGCCTGTTATCAAAACATCACCTTGCAACCAAGCAAAAAGTAAAAGACCATTCCCTTTACTAAACTCCTTTTTCCCTTTTCCCTCCCTCACCTTTCAATCTTCTGGAGATTTAAGTAGAATGGATTGAATTAAATGAGTTTAAGTACATTTTTCATTATAATAATTTTATTTTCTTGGATCTGTAGCTAAGATACCACTGGGAGTACAACATTGTGTTAATACCTTGTGATTAGATTGATATGCAAGGACTAGAGGAAAAGGGAAGGGCTGTCTTTCTCAAATGACAGACTGCAGATGCTTCAAAAAGATGTTTATTTCCAAGAGTCAGCCTTCTATGTGCAAAATTATTATCAGCCCTGAATTCAATTTACTGCAGGTTGAAATATAAGGACAGGTTGGGATTCTCATAATTATCTGACTTAAAAACTGAGAAACTTTCATTTGAAGAGGTTTTTTTTTCATGGAGGCAATAGAAAGAGTGTAAGGAAATACGATGATGAAGAGGTACTCTGTCTAGTACTCTATGCAAGTGATATTGTTATAAATATAATGCATTATATTAAAATGAATATTGAAATTCAGAAGGAAAGTAAATAACACTTTAAGGAGCATAAAATGTATAAAATAATTGTAGATTGTGGGAATTATGGTATGTGGAGAGAAACATCTAGACCCCTATGGTTGGTTGTGGCTAAGCCACTGGTTGAGTGACCGTGTTGAAACATGGCAGATAGTTGGATATGGGATTTCCTCAGTGGGTGTGCATGTGAGATTGCAGCTCCCACTTACATGCTACCCAGGTCTCCCTGTACATGAGTATATATTCTGTCTACGGAAATTTTCATAGCTAAGGGCAATAACCACAAGCTATAAGGATTAGAAGATTAACTGGGATATAAGATGTGAGAGGGTCAGAACTGATTTCAGATCAATAAAGTAAAATCTACAAAGAAGGGAAAGATTTTAAGTTGACAATATAAAGACAAAGAAAATAAATTTTTCTTTTCAAAAAGTGAAAGGATTTTGCATTTAATCCCTGATTTTCTAGGTAAAGGAAAGAAAACCCTATAAAGCTTTGACTGTTAGTAATTTCAGAGTAATTTTCAGATATCTACAAAGTGAAAAAGAGATCAGAGTTCATCAAAAGCATTAGAAAAAGAAATTTCTTGCTGAGTCTAGAATCAGAAACTGCTCACCTTCCTCTGCACTTCTGAGCCAGTCTCAGCAAGGAAATGACTCCCATAGGACCAGCAAATGGGGGCAAGTGGCAGAAAGAGGAAAAAGAAGACCGCCAGCTTTGTATCAGCAACTATATTCATAACAAACATTATTTCTTGATCAAATATGTTAATTTAATACTTTTCCAGTAAAGTTTACAAGAAGTGTTCATGAGAAAATATACTAATTTGTTTAGGGTAAAGCAGTTTTCTCAGAGATAAAATACACAAAAGAAATTAAGATATTTATAAAAACCTTTTCCAGGGCGTCTTGAGTCAGTAAGAGGGGCTTGTAAGGAATACGCATGTGTAAATCACTTCAATCCATCATTTCAGGGAGGTATATTTATATAAAGCTGGACAATTTCTTTTCCAAAATGTTTTGAAAAACAGTCTTTCAAACTAGCATTCCATGGTCACAAGGTGCTCTGACCAAAAATGGGTTCTGTGGCAAAATCGGTTTGAGGAAATGCGCACTAGATACTCCCACTTGGATATTTGTCATATTATACGCATATGTAAGTTTCTATTGGAAAGAAATACATTTCCAGTCTTTCTGGCATTTTCCAAATCTCTAAACATGAAACCCTCTTTCCCTTTTTTCTTAATTATAGACATCTACTGCTATTAGTTATATCCAGTGTTTCACAGGATATATTTTGGAAAATACTGTTTCAGAGTAAGATAAAAATATGTTTAACCTATGAACTATGAAGAGGCTACTCAGTTTGATTTTTTTTGTTTATTTTTTTGTTTTGACCAGAGAGGTTCAAGTTTTATTTCCTTATTGCTCAGTATGAGAAGATATTATAAATGTCCATGTAAGTATTCTGCAAACCACAACACAAGTCTGTGGCTTTAGCTACACGGTCCAAAGTGGCAATTTAAGTTTAAATTACATAAAATTAAATTGAGTTCTTTAGTTACACTAGCCACATTTCCAATGCTCAATAGTAATACATAGTAAGTGGCTACCACATTGGACAGCACAGATAGAGAACATTCCCATTACTGCTGAAGGTCCTATAGATGGTGCTAATCTAGAGTACTAGTAAGCATACAGAGAACTAACTGTTCGAGAGACCAATAATCTATCAACCTTATATAGACGTCTACATGTTGCTTACTCCATCTTATTTAGGGATGGCTAGACATTGATGACTATACTAGGACCTTAGCATATATGTATGTGTGTACACATACACACATACATATATGCACAACATCTATAGTATATACACAACAAGGGCCTATGCCCTCAAGAAGCTCAGAATAGTTAAGAGAATATAAACAAGCAATGGCAATGACCTGGAATGTGCTATGATTCAACCTGCTATGGAATCAGGAGATCAGGAGAAAGCACTGCTTACCTTTTTCATAGGTGAGTCTGGCTTATAGGACAGGAGATCAAGAAGGTAAGATCATAAGGGAGACAATATTTGAGCCTTCATAGTTTTGAAGGGTAAGGAGCAAGAAGGGTAGCGTTCCAGAGAGAACTATCCTACAAGAGGTATGACAATGTCACTTTGACTTGGGTAAATAGAAATAAATTCAGTGTGACTTGAGTAGAGAGGTAGTATTTATGTGTCTATATGGAAAATTTTAGCAAATTTTAAAAGCTGTTAGGAAAGATGAGGTTAATCCATTGAGGGACTTTGTATATCACATTCATGATGATGGAACTGATCCTGTAAGTAATTGGGAGTAAGTACTTAAGTAAAAAGGGGTTGTGTCAGTCATTTTCATGCTCTATCTGTATGTTAGGACAGTTGTCCCAGAAACATGGAGATAGACCAGAAGATACTGGTGGCAGAGACACCAATTTGGAGGCTAATAGCATTATGGCAACTACAGTCAGTTATTAATTAAGGAGAACAGAAATAATGAGATAAATTAAGTGGCATCCAAAAGAGGTAAAAAGGAGATCTTGTTGAACCTCAAGTCCAATTCTCAGTAAAGCAGTAGTTAAGTCCATTTGGATTGTGAAGAATATCAGGGGTAGAATCCCAGCTAACTAAGGCTTTCTCAGAAGGTTATCAGTTTATGTCATCTTCAAAGTTTGATTATTAGTTTTCAAGTCAAATTAAAAACTTGAGCATTTTTTATTTAGCTGATAATTTCTTGAGAGGAAAAATCTGTTTATATAGAAAATTATCAGGCACACTTTTCTTGAACACACGTTAAACATTATTCTAACAAGCGCTTAATTATTTTTCTGCCAAATATTTTCCTTATCTTTATTATTATGTTAAAACATCTTTGTGTAATTATTGATTAGCTATATTCCCCAGTCAAAAGTCTGCTTGATTGAACTCACTGAAAAGTTTATATTGATTTAGCTTTAAATAGTTTTTACTCAACACCTCATCTTACTTCTCTTTATAATCTTGGGTTATTCATGCACCAAAGTGATTAGTTACTTTGACTGCAAGAAAATCAGATCTTAACTATCCACCATGAGAGGAAAAATAACAGGGGTCGTTGACATTCAAAATAAAAAAAAAATAGTATTATTTTATATATACCTCCTCCAAAATGAACTATTTCTTGGCAAGAACTGCTATCAAGTGGACATGTGTTAAATTTTACTTGACTTGTTCCCAATTTAATATAAACAAGCAAACTGAAATGTCAGATGTTTTAGTAATCCACATGCCTGACTCAAGACTGGGAAAGAATGGACAATACCTTTGAAATTATTTGATGTCAATATCTAGATTTGCTCTATTGAGAGTTGAAATTTTGCCATTTTGCTTTTGTTTGAGAACTGCAGGAGAAGAATGTAAATTGATCTTTCCTTAACCTATCCATAGAGCCAGCTGCTTTAATTTGAAATATTCATTGAAAATGAGTGTAGTAACCATGGGTAGCCCAAATGTATTTCAGGAGATACAGCTACTTATTAAGGGCACAGAGTTCTACCAATCTACTCTATTTGAAAGTAGATCATAATTAAAATGCAATCACTTGGTTTCACTGGAATTTCTGTTTAAGCTTAAGAGTCAGAATTGAGCAAAATCATGTTAACAGGCACTTATATAATAGCAGAAGAGATTTGTCTTCCTTTTGAACTAGGCTTTTAGTTTACTCTTCAATGTTGCTTTTTCCATGACTATTTTTCTTATTAACTAAAAAGATGGTATAAGAAGATGAATAGACTCACAGTATTCTATGAGTTATTTTAGGCATGGATTTTACTTATGCCCATTTTCATGTACTTTTCTATTAAGGTTTTCCCTTATAAAAGTTAATGAATATCTCTTTAACCCAATTTACATAAATTATGGAAGATATCTAGCCACTGAGAGTAGTAAAGTATATTTACAGCTCTTGAGCATTAATCTGAGAAAAACCGAAAGAATATTTAAAATTTCAAGTCCTTTGAGTATGTCGGCTCTTCAAAACATCTAAATAAAATAATATGCACATCATTTAATTAGGTTCCATAGTACATAAGCAGAAAAGATAAAAGATTAACTTTTTATTCTAAGTAATAGCTGTGCAATGATCCTGAATCATGTGAAAAAAAGTTTATGACATTCCTTATATTAATTTCAGGACATTCATTCACTAAGAGAATATGACTCCTTTTATTTTGTAAGAAATTCCTTTCTATGTTATTAGGATTAGAATATCTATCAGTGGAAAATCTATGTTAATCAACTAAGATGGAGTGACAGGGATTAGATTTTTTCCTTCCACCATGAAAAACTAGAAAAACAACAAACATATACACATAGATTGATATATATGTATATATGTATCAAAAGTTTTCAGGGAATGGAGGACTGATTACTTGAGAAAAAGCTAACAAGGTGAGCCATTAAACCAAAACAACTCTTTACCGGTAATGAAGGCAATGTCCAGGCTGAAGTTCAGGGTCAGCAAAATGCAATAGAGCCTAATGCTTTAGCTAAATTAGAAAGAAACTAAAGAACACATAGTTCAGAACTGAGCCAGTTTGATACTCTGTATAACAGCTCCCTTGGGAACTTTTACTAAAATGGTTGTGAGAATTAATGATAAAAAAACAGTTTGTCAGCCTCTGAATAATTGTGTCTGGATTAATATAAGATCACAATTATTAATCACTTTTACCCAACTGAGAACTTCACAGGAGGGGCACATATTCAACCTGTGGAACTGGGTTAATGGAAGATCAGACCATATTTAAAGAAAAATGGGGACTATCTCTTGATCTAAAATGGAGTTCCTCCACTGAGACAACATAAATGTCAGAGAAAACTATTTTAGATGTCTGGCAATTCTTGAATTTAGTGGAACAGCTAAAAGTCTATGAACACACAATAGTCAAACAAGACACCATAAAATATAAATTCTCCCTTCTGGCTTTCTGCTGTTTGGAATACTAGCCAGACGAACCACCCTCTCCAAGTTGGCTGTTACTATTGAATACTACCTACAATAGAGGTTCTAAAAGCCTGTCAACATCACCATATGATAAGAAAATATGGGAAGCCAGGAATGATTCCTGAAGATTTTATTCTTAAAGAATAAAGATTTTATTCTTAAACTAAGAATTAGATATTCTTAAAGTGTTATTTCTCTGCCATATTTGGGATGGGTATAGTAGCCTGAGGACAGTTCTTTTGATCTGTGTAACTTAATGCATTTGTTGGAGTTCTTAATTACAAGAATTTCTGGGATGAGTATAATTCTAACAAAAAATAATTTGCTTGGATTGCAAGAAGAAAAAATTGAGACAAAAGGAAGAAGAAATATAAGAATTAAAGGCTTTTGGCCTTTCACAGAGCCCTTTTTCACCATTCACTGTTGTCTGTGCCCCTTCTCTTTTCCTGTATCCTTTTTTCTCTCTCTCTCTGCCCCAGACCAACTTTGGTGAAAGTGAGGCAATGATCTTTCAAACAAGTTGTTCCTTCTATTAGTGGATTTCCCTGTAAAGAAGAATGAGGATACAATTTCTTTAGCTGATAATGAATCTGTTTGAGGACACAGGCATATGTTCCTTGTGGCCCAGCCCTGAATCTACTTCATGTCTTAGCCCAATTCCACCTCCAAGAGTTTCTTATCATCCACACACCATGCAGCTAGGGAAGCAGATATGATAAAGAGACCTGATCGGAGAATAACTAAGAATTAGATAAATTATATGCCTGTGGGAAGGCAACGGGATGCAGAGTAGCTGCACTAATCACTTGGGAAAAGGCAAACAAATTAGGTGTTAAGCTGATGAATGAAAGGAAACTAAAGTGTCATAACACATCTTAATATTTTCTAACCACAAAGTAAAAGTATCTAATATGCATCTAAATACACAAACCTTAAATTTGACATGTCTTTCATGTCAACTGGTTTGATTGGGAGGATAATGTAGAAATTGCATTAATATATTAATTGTATTCACTAAATAGGCACATAGAAATCTGGCATTTATAGATGGGAACTCTAAAAAATAGATTTAACATCATTTTATTAACTTTGGAATGTAAGTTTTCTGCAGGCCCTGTATAGAACAGTAAAAGTGAAGGCTTGTTGTTCATGGAGATTTAGTTGACTGTTATAGTAGTATAAATAATGATTTATACAAAATGAAAAAAATTGGGCCGGAGCCAAGATGGCGGCGTGAGTAGAGTAGTGGAAATCTCCTCCCAAAAACACATAGAGCTATGAAAATATAACAAAGAAAAATCTTCCTAAAATAGAGACCACAGGACACAGGACAACATCCAGACCACATCCACACCTGCAAGAACCCAGGGCCTTGCGAACGGGGTAAGATACAAGCCCCGGCCCTGTGGGACCCGAGCGCCCCTCCCCCCGGCTCCCAGCGGGTGGAAAGAAACCGGAGCAGTTTTTTTTTTCTTTTGGCGAGTGCTTTTTGGAAGCCTTAAAGGGACAGGGACCCCGTTGCTAAGGAGGCAGGGTGGTGGGACCGGTGAGCGGGTGCCTGGGACCAGCAATTGAGGACGGAGGAAATCGCGCGTTTTTCCCCTTTTTTTTCCCTCTTTTTGGTGAGTGCTTTTGGAAGCCTTAAAGGGACAGGGACCCTAGTGCTAGGGAGGCAGGGCGACGGGACAGGTGAGTGGGTGCCTGGGACTGGCACCTGAGGACAAAGAATATTCCACATTTTTCCCTGTGGGACCGGTGGGCGGGTGCCTGAGACCAGCACTTGAGGACGGAGGAAATCGCGTGTTTTTCCTCTTTTTTTTTCTCTTCTAGGCGAGTGCTTTTTGGAAGCCTTAAAGGGACAGTGACCACGGTGCTAGAGAGGCAGGGCGGTGGGACTGGTGAGCGGGTGCCTGGGACTGGCACCTGAGGACAAAGAATATCCCGCGTTTTTCCCTGCGGGACTGGTGGGCAGGTGCCTGAGACCGGCACCTGAGGATGGAGGAAATCGCACGTTTTTCCCCTTTTTTTTTCACTTTTTGGCGAGTGCTTTTAGGAAGCCTTAAAGGGACAGGGACCCCAGTGCTAGGGAGGCAGGGCGGCGGGACTGGTGAGCGGGTGCCTGGGACAGGCGCCTTAGGACAAAGAATATCGCGCGCTTTCCCCTGCAGGACCAGTGAGCAGGTGCTTTTTGGAAGCCTTGAAGGGACAGGGACCCTGGTGCTAGGGAAGCACGGCAGCAGGACCAGTGAGTGGGTGCCTGGGACCGGCACCTGAGGAAAAAAAAAAAATCACGTGTTTTTTCCTTTTTTTTTTTTCCGTTCCTTCTCTCATTGTTGCGGTTGTTCTTTTGGTTTGGAGAGTGCTTTTTGGAAGTCCTAAAGGGGCAGGACAGGACACTTAGCCCAGAGGCAGGGACTCTGGGGATCTCTGGGCACTCTAACCCCCTGGGCAGCAGGGAGCACAGAGGCCCCTTACGGAGATAAATAGTCTCCTGGCTGCTCCCCCTCCAATGGGGCTCCACCATTTTGGAGGAGCAGCCCCAGCCAGGCCAAGCCCACAGCAACAGCGGAGGTAAACCCCATAGCAACCGGGCAGGAAGCAGAAGCCCTGTCTGCACACAGCTGCCCAGCACAAGCCACTAGAGGTCACTATTCTCCCAGGTGAGTAAGGCCACAAACCAACAAGAAGGGAAGCTCTTCCAGCAGTCACTTGTACCAGCTCTGCACACTGTCTCTATCACCATGAAAAGACAAAACTACAGGCAGACAAAGATCACAGAGACAACACCTGAGAAGGAGACAGACCTAACCAGGTCTCCTGAAAAAGAATACAAAATAAAAATCATGAACATGCTGACAGAGATGCAGAGAAAAATGCAAGAGCAATGGGATGAGATGCAGAGAAAAATGCAAGAGCAGTGGGATGAAGTCCGGAGGGAGATCAGAGATGTCAGGAAGGAGATCACAGAAGTGAAACAATCCCTAGAAGGATTTATAAGCAGAATGGATAAGATGCAAGAGGCCATTGAAGGAATAGAAGCCAGAGAACAGGAACATATAGAAGCTGACATAGAGAGAGATAAAAGGATCTCCAGGAATGAAACAACACTAAGAGAACTATGTGACCAAGCCAAAAGGAATAATATTCGTATTATAGGGATACCAGAAGAAGAAGAAAGAGGAAAAGGGATAGAAAGTCTCTTTGAAGAAATAATTGCTGAAAACTTCCCCAAACTGGGGGAGGAAATAATCAAACAGACCACGGATTTACACAGAACCCCCAACAGAAAGGATCCAAGGAGAACAACACCGAGACACATAGTAATTAAAATGTCAAGGATCAAGGACAAGAAAAGAGTTTTAAAGGCAGCTAGAGAGAAAAAGGTCACCTATAAAGGAAAACCCATCAGGCTAACATCAGACTTCTCGACAGAAACCCTGCAGGCCAGAAGAGAATGGCATGATATACTTAATGCAATGAAACAGAAGGGCCTTGAACCAAGGATACTGTATCCAGCATGACTATCATTTAAATATGATGGCAGGATTAAAAAATTCCCAGACAAGCAAAAGCTGAGGGAATTTGCTTCCCACAAACCACCTCTACAGGGCATCCTACAGGGACTGCTCTAAATGGGAGCACCCCTAAAAAGAGCACAGAACAAAACACCTAACATATTAAGAATGGAGGAGGAGGAATAAGAAGGGAGAGAAGAAAAGAATCTCCAGACAGTGTATATAACAGCTCAATAAGCGAGCTAAGTTAGGCAGTAAGATACTAAAGAAACTAAACTTGAACCTTTGGTAACCACGAATCTAAAGCCTGCAAGGGCAATAAGTACATATCTCTCAATAGTCACCCTAAATGTAAATGGACTTAATGCACCAATCAAAAGACACAGAGTAATAGAATAGATAAAAAAGCAAGACCCATCTATATGCTGCTTACAAGAAACTCACCTCAAACCCAAAGATAAGCATAGACTAAAAGTCAAGGGATGGAAAAACATATTTCAGGCAAACAACAGTGAGAAGAAAGCAGGGGTTGCAGTACTAATATCAGACAAAATAGACTTCAAAACAAAGAAAGTAATAAGAGATAAAGAAGGACACTACATAATGATAAAGGGCTCAGTCCAACAAGAGGATATAACCATTCTAAATATATATGCACCCAATACAAGAGCACCAGCATATGTGAAGCAAATACTAACAGAACTAAAGAGGGAAATAGACTGCAATGCATTCATTTTTGGAGACTTCAACACACCACTCACCCCGAAGGATAGATCCACTGGGCAGAAAATAAGTAGGGACACAGGGGCACTGAACAACACCCTGGAACAGATGGACCTAATAGACATCTATAGAACTCTACATCCAAAAGCAACAGGATATACATTCTTCTCAAGTGCACATGGAACATTCTCCAGAATAGACCACATACTAGCTCACAAAAAGAGCCTCAGTAAACTCCAAAATATTGAAATTCTACCAACCAATTTTTCAGACCACAAAGGTATAAAAGTAGAAATAAATTCTACAAAGAAAACAAAAAGGCTCACAAACACATGGAGGCTTAACAACATGCTACTAAATAATCAATGGATCAATGAACAAATCAAAATAGAGATCAAGGAATATATAGAAACAAATGACAACAACAACACTAAGCCCCAACATCTGTGGGATGCAGCGAAAGCAGTCTTAAGAGGAAAGTATATAGCAATCCAGGCACACTTGAAGAAGGAAGAACAATCCCAAATGAATAGTCTAACATCACAATTATCAAAACTGGAAAAACAAGAACAAATGAGGCCTAAAGTCAGCAGAAGGAGGGACATAATAAAGATCAGAGAAGAAATAAACAAAATTGAGAAGAATAAAACAATAGAAAAAATCAACAAAACCAAGAGCTGGTTCTTTGAGAAAATAAACAAAATAGATAAGCCTCTAGCCCAACTTATTAAGAGAAAAAGAGAATCAACACAAATCAACATAATCAGAAATGAGAATAGAAAAATCATGACAGCCTCCACAGAAATACAAAGAATTATTAAAGACTACTATGAAAACCAATATGCCAACAAGCTGGAAAACCTAGAAGAAATGGACAACTTCCTAGAAAAATACAACCTCCCAAGACTGACCAAGGAAGAAACACAAAACTTAAACAAACCAATTACAAGCAAAGAAATTGAAATGGTAATCAAAAAAATACCCAAGAACAAAACCCCGGGGCCAGATGGATTTACCTCGGAATTTTATCAGACACACAGAGAAGACATAATACCCATTCTCCTTAAAGTGTTCCACAAAATAGAAGAAGAGGGAATACTCCCAAACTCATTCTATGAAGCCAACATCACCCTAATACCAAAACCAGGCAAAGACCCCACCAAAAAAGAAAATTACAGACCAATATCCCTGATGAATGTAGATGCAAAAATACTCAATAAAATATTAGCAAACAGAATTCAACAATATATCAAAAGGATCATACACCATGACCAAGTGGGATTCATCCCAGGGATGCAAGGATGGCACAACATTCGATAATCCATCAACATCATCCACCACATCAACAAAAAGAAAGACAAAAACCACATGATCATCTCCATAGATGCTGAAAAAGCATTTGACAAAATTCAACATCCATTCATGATAAAAACTCTCAGCAAAATGGGAATAGAGGGAAAGTACCTCAACATAATAAAGGCCACATATGATAAACCCACAGCCAGCATTATACTGAACAGCGAGAAGCTGAAAGCATTTCCTCTGAGATCGGGAACCAGACAGGGATGCCCACTCTCCCCACTGTTATTTAACATAGTACTGGAGGTCCTAGTCACGGCAATCAGACAAAACAAAGAAATACAAGGAATCCAGATTGGTAAAGAAGAAGTTAAACTGTCACTATTTGCAGATGATATGATACTGTACATAAAAAACCCTAAAGACTCCACTCCAAAACTACTAGAACTGATATCGGAATACAGCAAAGTTGCAGGACACAAATTAACACACAGAAATCTGTAGCTTTCCTATACACTAACAATGAATCAATAGAAAGAGAAATCAAGAAAACAATTCCATTCACCATTGCATCAAAAAGAATAAAATACCTAGGAATAAACCTAACCAAAGAAGTGAAAGACTTATACTCTGAAAACTACAAGTCACTCTTAAGAGAAATTAAAGGGGACACTAATAAATGGAAACTCATCCCATGCTCATGGCTAGGAAGAATTAATATCGTCAAAATGCCCATCCTGCCCAAAGCAATATACAGATTTGATGCAATCCCTCTCAAATTACCAGCAACATTCTTCAATGAATTGGAACAAATAATTCAAAAATTCATATGGAAACACCAAAGACCCCGAATAGCCAAAGCAATCCTGAAAAAGAAGAATAAAGTAGGGGGGATCTCACTCCCCAACTTCAAGCTCTACTACAAAGCCATAGTAATCAAGACAATTTGGTACTGCCACAAGAACAGAGCCACAGACCAGTGGAACAGATTAGAGACTCCAGACATTAACCCAAACATATATGGTCAATTAATATTTGATAAAGGAGCCATGGACATACAATGGCAAAATGACAGTCTCTTCAACAGATGGTGCTGGCAAAACTGGACAGCTACATGTAGGAGAATGAAACTGGACCATTGTCTAACCCCATACACAAAGGTAAACTCAAAATGGATCAAAGACCTAAATGTAAGTCATGAAACCATTAAACTCTTGGAAAAAAACATAGGCAAAAACCTCTTAGACGTAAACATGAGTGACCTCTTCTTGAACATATCTCCCTGGGCAAGGAAAACAACAGCAAAAATGAGCAAGTGGGACTACATTAAGCTGAAAAGCTTCTGTACAGCGGAAGACACCATCAATAGAACAAAAAGGAACCCTACAGTATGGGAGAATATATTTGAAAATGACAGATCCGATAAAGGCTTGACGTCCAGAATATATAAAGAGCTCACACGCCTCAACAAACAAAAAACAAATAACCCAATTAAAAAATGGGCAGAGGAACTGAACAGACAGTTCTCTAAAAAAGAAGTACAGATGGCCAAGAGACACATGAAAAGATGCTCCACATCGCTAATTATCAGAGAAATGCAAATTAAAACTACAATGAGGTATCACCTCACACCAGTAAGGATAGCTGCCATCCAAAAGACAAACAACAACAAATGTTGGCGAGGCTGCGGAGAAAGGGGAACCCTCCTACACTGCTGGTGGGAATGTAAATTAGTTCAACCATTGTGGAAAGCAGTATGGAGGTTCATCAAAATGCTCAAAACAGACCTACCATTTGACCCAGGAGTTCCACTCCTAGGAATTTACCCTAAGAACGCAGCAATCAAGTTTGAGAAAGACAGATGCACCCCTATGTTTATCGCAGCACTATGTACAATAGCCAAGAATTGGAAGCAACCTAAATGTCCATCAGTAGATGAATGGATAAAGAAAATGTGGTACATATACACAATGGAACACTACTCAGCCATAAGAAGTGGAAAAATCCAACTATTTGCAGCAACATGGATGGAGCTGGAGAGTATTATGCTCAGTGAAATAAGCCAAGTGGAGAAAGAGAAATACCAAGTGATTTCACTCATCCGAGGAGTATAGGAACAAAGGAAAAACTGAAGGAACAAAACAGCAGTGGAATTACAGAACCCCAAAATGGACTAACAGGTACCAAAGGGAAAGGAACTGGGGAGGATGGGTGGGCAGGGAGGGATAAGGGGGGTTGGGGAAGTACAAGGGGAGTATTAAGATTAGTATACATGGGGGGAGGGAGAAAGGGGAGGGTTGGCTGCACAACACAGAGAGGACAAGTAGTGACTCTACAACATTTTACTAAGCTGATGGACAGTAACTGTAATGTGGTTGTTAGGGGGGACCTGATATAGGGGAGAGCATAGTAAACATAGTATTCTTCATGTAAGTATAGGTTAAAATTAAAAAAAAAGAAAGAAAGAAAAAGAAAGAAAGAAAGAAAGAAAGAAAGAAAGAAAGAAAGAAAGAAAGAAAGAAAGAAAGAAAGAAAGAAAGAAAGAAAGAAAGAAAGAAAGAAAGAAAGAAAGAAAGAAAAGGCGGATTACTACTTGATAGGATAAAACTATTGGTAAATCAAAGATCAATACATGCTTTAAATATCCTTAATGTTGATCACTTAAAGGGCGTCAGATGATCAGCTATGGAGGTCCTCTTTTCTGATAATATTCCTTTCTCTTAATTAAAAAGAAAAAAAAAAGCAGTTACTGTGTGCTGACCTCCAATGAGTTCTGCACAGTGGTATAGAGGGCATGTCAAAGTGTGGGCAAAGGGTCTGTTTGTTTCTATGCAGAAGATCAAGGCCTAGCTTGGATACCCAGAAAATGAACTAAGATACGATATGAGGAGGAGCTTCCGGCATCAGCACTCTCTGGAGGACTTCTGCCGGGGAATGATCATCAAAAAGCCTCCACAGGGATCTGGACGATGCTGCAGTTGTGGCTGCATCCAACCCACCATCTCCTGGACTTGCCATAGGAATGAGGAGGGAGATGTCTAGGCTGGCATGTGCATACAGTGAGACAACGAATTTGACCGGATCTGTACTGTTGGAACTCAACGAGGAGGTGGGAGGGGTACAAGGTGTAGCACTCCAAAATCTTATGACTATAGACTATCTACAGTTAAAAGAACATATGGGATGTGAACAGATCCCAGAAATGGGCTGCTTTAATTTGTCTGATGGTTCAAGTACAGTTGGACAATATCCATCATATCATAGACAAATTTTCACAAATGCCTAGGGTGCCTAAATGGTTTTCTTGGCTTCACTGGAGATGGCTGGTAATTATAGATTTGCTTTGTTTATGTCACCGTATTTCTATTATGTTAATATGTGTGTGCAAATTAGTTAGTAGTTTAAAACCTATACATACTTAAGGTACTATACAAGAAGATATGTCAAAGAAATAATCAATCCTCCCAAGTTTCCTTCATATGCTACATCTATAGCTTTTCTTCTTCCTTCCTAATTACAAACCTTAAATAGAATTCGTGCCTCATATCGAATTTACCGAGTATCATAATTCCTCCAGGTGGTAAAGATACCTCGAGACAAGTGCTGGGCATAGAAGCCACAGGGCATAAATCTGCAAAGAAGTAAAAAGCTAACCTTTGCAAACAATATGGCTTCTCTCTCACTTACCAACTTTACATTTCCCTGTATGGCCCCGGAAGATGACTGGTTAGCCAGAGACGGGTAAGATTCCTCAAGGGAGGAACAACCTAAGACAGGCACAGTCGCAGGGGGGCCATCAGGTGAGAATTTGGGGATCAACAGAGGTGAGGCTCAGAACCTCACCCCCCCCTGCTTTGAGAGAAATCTTCTGCATCCGTGGAAGTCTTGCTGCCCTTGTCTAGCCTGGATTAATACTTAGTCCATAGGCACACACCTGATCATCTGATCATCTACATTTGCCCTCTTACAGCACTAAACTATGTTTTCTACCTCTATCTTGCATCTACCTACCATTTCAGCATTTTATTAAAAATACAAATAATAATAATAAAGGGAGAAATGTGGGATCCACATATAAATCAAGTACAAAAATCAAATGAATATTCATATTTGACCTGATTGTTTATAGTTCATAATGGGTGATCAAAACCGAAAGTTTCTGTGATGAATGCCCTTGTACTGTTCACCATGTAAGAATTTATTCACTATGTAAGAATTCGTTCACCATGTAAGAACTTGTTCATTATGCTTCAGAAGATTGGAGACTGATGAGAATTAGACTTGAGATGGATTAATGATTGTACATTGAGCATTGACCCCCCTATCTGAATTTTATTGTTGTTAACAACCATTTGATCAATAAATATGAGAGATGCCCTCTCAAAAAAAATAAATAAATAAATAATAAAAAATAAAAAATAAATAAAAAATAAATAAAAAAATGAAAAAAATTATCTATAGGATAAGTTTGCTCTTAATACTTAAAACAATTAGAGATTTGTAAACCAGCACTGGAAGTTTAATTTGTACCTTTCAGTGATGTCTCAGGAAAACTTGTTACTAGGTGAAGGCCATAGATGTCTTTGTATTTCACATTTGGGGAAAACTTTTGAGGATGATTGACTAATTACTAAACGGCCTAAATTTTCATATAAATATGATGCTACTTATGTGATTGACTGAAATTCAGGAAAAATTTATTAGGCCCTGCAAGAAAATCTCTTGGCAAAAAAAACCTAAAATAAATAAATGGGATTAAATCAAACTAAAAATCTTTTGCATACAAAGTAAACCATGAACAAAATGAAAAAGCAACCTACTGAATGGAATGAGATATTTGCAAGTCATACATCCATTAAGGGATTAATACCCAAAATATATAAATAACTTATACAACTTAACATCAAAAAGAAAATGACAATAAAAAATGAGCAGAGGACTTGAATATTTTTTCCAAAGAAGACATACAGATGACCAACAGGCAAATGAAAAGATGCACAACATCACTAATCACCAGGGAAATGCAGATCAAAACCACAATGAGATATCACCTCACACCCTTACAGATAGGCCAAGACAAAAAATAACAAGTATTGGAGAGGATGCAGAGAAAAATGAACCCTCATACACTGATGGTGGGAAGGTAATTTGGTGTAGCCACTATGGAAAACAGTACGGTTGAGGTTCCTCAAAAAACGAAAGAGAGAACTACCATACAATCCAGCAATTCCACTTTGGGGTATTAATCTGAAGAAAACAAAAACATCAATTCAAGGAAATATATGCAACCGTAAGTTCGTTGCCCACATTACTTACAATAGTCAAGATATGGAAGCAACTGAAATGTCCAGTATTAGGCAAATGGATAAAAAGTTGTGGTATATATATACAATGGACTATTACTTGGTCAGAAAAATAATGGAATATTGCCATTTGGGACATACATAGACCTAGGTGGGATTATCCTAAGTGAAATAGGTGAGATAGAGAATTATATTTATATGTAGAATCTAAAAAATCAGAAAAATGAACAAACCAAAGAAAAACAGCCTCAAATAAAGAAATTATTGGTTACCAGATCTGGAAGGGGCTCAGGGACAAGTGAGATAGGTGAAGGGGTTTAATTCACTCCAACTACCAAGTGAATTTAGAATAAACTATATTTAATAAATGGTGCTGTCAAATCCTCTTATCTGAGGACTGGTTACTGTTTATCCTGACAGCATCTATGTAATGGGTTATATGTACCTGATTATAAGAAAAGTGACATTTCTTCCTATCTTCCTATCTTTGCAATTTTTTAACAGATTGCCTGTAATGTGCATAACATTCTAGTTTAATGATTATATAATAATAAAATTCTTTTCTTTCCTTTCTACCTTTGTGAGGAGGTTTTCTGGATTTGAAGGAGATGTTATTTTTATTGATATTAACCCAAAACTTCCAAGTATTTGGATATTAAATAATTCACTTCTAAACAACCCATAAGTAAAATATGAAATCCCAGGAATTTATAACTCTCAAAAAGATGAGCAAGTTACCTACAAAATGAGGAGGAAAGACATAATGAAAGAGGAGGCAAAGTAGAGGGAAAGGAATCAATGAATTAAAAAATAGAAGAGTAGAGAAAATTAATAAAGCCTAAAATTGGCTCTTTGTAAACACTTAGCAAGACTGCCCAAATAATGAGAGGAAAAACAAATTATCAATATAAGGAATAAAAGGAGACAGAATTAAGGATTCTGAGCAATTGAAAGACAACAAAGCTATATTACAAAAAGCTTTTGCCCATGAATTTTATAACTTATATGAAATAGACAAATTCCTGAGAAAAATCACACCTTTCCATAACTGACATAAAAGAAAATTGAATAAAATAGATAAAAGAGTAATGTCAATAGTAAACAAACTTTTCAGAAAATGCAAACTATTATAATCCTGACATCAAAATCTGTGCTGTTAAAAGAAAATAAAAATTACAGACAAGTACTCTTCAGAGCATAGATTTAAAAGTCCTTTACAAAATATTAGCAAATCTAACTCACAATACATAAATGATAATAAATAATCAAACATAGATTTTACAATGAATTAAAAGCTAATCTAAAATCCCCAAAGCAATCAAAGTAATTTACTATATTAACTACTGAAAGAGAAAAACACATTATTTATTCCATAGATTCAGAGAAAGCATTTTAACAAAAATGCAAACATTCTATGTGTTCCAGTAATTGAAATACTCTTCTTCAATCTGATAATGGGCAACTATGAAAGATCTCAATTTTCTTCTGAACATAAGGTAAAATATAAAGCACCTGCATTATAATATCTGGAACAAGACAAGAATGTCACTCTCACTGATTAAGTTTAATATTTTACTGGAGATTCTAGACAATGCAATTAAGCAAGAAAACTAATAAAAATCATAAAGATTATAGGGGGTGGAGCCAAGATGGCGGCGTGAGTAGAGCAGTGGAAATCTCCTCCCAAAAACACATAAAGCTATGAAAATATAACAAAGAAAAATCTTCCTAAAATAGAGACCACAGGACACAGGACAACATCCAGACCACATCCACACCTGCAAGAACCCAGCGCCTTGTGAAGGGGGTAAGATACAAGCCCCAGCCCGGCGGGACCCGAGCGCCCCTCCCCCCGGCTCCCGGCGGGTGGAGAGAAACCGGAGCGGTTTTTTTTTTTTTTTTTTTTTTTTGGCGAGCGCTTTTTGGAAGCCTTAGAGGGACGGGCCCCCGTTGCTGGGGAGGCAGGGTGGCGGGACCGGTGAGGAGGTGCCTGGGAACGGCGCCGGAGGACAAAGAATATCCCGCGTTTCTCCCTGCGAGACCTGGGGGCGGGTGCCTGAGACCGGTGCCTGAGGACGGAGGAGGTCGCGCGTTTTTCCCCTTTTTTTTTTTTTTTCTCTTTTTGGCGAGCGCTTTTTGGAAGCCTTGAAGGGACGGGGACCCCAGTGCTAGGGAGGCACGGTGGCGGGACTGGTGAGCGGGAGGCTGGGACCGGCGCATGAGGACAAAGAATATCCCCCGTTTTTCCCTGCGGGACCGGTGGGCGGGTGCCTGAGACCGGCACTTGAGGGCAGAGGAAATCGCGCGTTTTTCCCCTTTTTTTTTTCTCTTTTCTGCGAGTGCTTTTTGGAAGCCCAAAAGGGACAGGGACCCCGGTGCTAGGGAGGCAGGGCGGCGGGACTGGTGAGCGGGTGCCTGGGACTGGCACCTGAGGACAAAGAATATCCCGCATTTTTCCCTGTGGGACCGGTGGGTGGGTGCCTGAGACCAGCACCTGAGGACGGAAGAAATCGCGCGTTTTTCCCCTTTTTTTTCTCTCTTTTTGCCGAGTGCTTTTTGGAAGCCTTGAAGGGACAGGTACCCCGGTGCTAGGGAGGCAGGGCGGCGGGACTGGTGAGCGGGTGCGTGGGACCAGTGCCTGAGGACAAAGAATATTGAGCGTTCCTTCCCTGCGGGACCGGTGGGTGGGTGCTTTTTGGAAGCCTTGAAAGGACAGGGACCCTGGTGCTAGGGAGACAGGGCAGCAGGACCAGTGAGCGGGTGCCTGGGACCGGCACCTGAGGACAAAAAAAAAAAAAAAAAAAATCGCTTGTTTTTTCCTTTTTTTTCCTTTTTTTTTTCTCTTTGTTTCTGTTCCCTCTCTCATTGTTGCTGCTGTTGTTTTGGTTTGGAGAGTGCTTTTTGGAAACCTTAAAGGGGCAGGACAGGTCACTTAGACCAGAAGCAGGGAATCTGGGGATCTCTGGGCACTCTAACCCCCTGGGCAGCAGGGAGCACAGAGGCCCCTTACGGAGATAAATAGTCTCCTGGCTGCTCCCCCTCCAATGGGGCTCCACCATTTTGGAGGAACAGCCCCAGCCAGGCCAAGCCCACAGCAACAGCGGAGATAAACCCCAAAGCAACTGGGCAGGAAGCAGAAGCCCTGTCTGCGCACAGCTGCCCAGCACAAGCCACTAGAGGTCGCTATTCTCCCAGGAAAAGGCTACAAACCAACAAGAAGGGAAGCTCTTCCAGCGGTCACTTGTACCAGCTCTGCAAACTATCTCTATCACCATGAAAAGGCAAAACTACAGGCAGACAAAGATCACAGAGACAACACCTGAGAAGGAGACAGACCTAACTAGTCTTCCTGAAAAAGAATTCAAAATAAAAATCATGAACATGCTGACAGAGATGCAGAAAAAAATGCAAGAGCAATGGGATGAGATGCAGAGAAAAATGCAAGAGCAGTGGGATGAAGTCAGGAAGGAGATCACAGATGTCAGGAAAGAGATCACAGAAGTGAAACAATCCCTGGAAGGATTTATAAGCAGAATGGATAAGATGCAAGAGGCCATTGAAGGAATAGAAGCCAGAGAACAGGAACGTATAGAAGCTGACATAGAGAGAGATAAAAGGATCTCCAGGAATGAAACAACACTAAGAGAAATATGTGACCAATACAAAAGGAAAAACATTCGTATTATAGGGATACCAGAAGAGGAAGAAAGAGGAAAAGGGATAGAAAGTGTCTTTGAAGAAATAATTGCTGAAAACTTCCCCAAACTGGGGGAGGAAATAATCGAACAGACCATGGAATTATACAGAACCCCCAACAGAAAGGATCCAAGGAGGACAACACCAAGACACATAGTAATTAAAATGGCAAGGATCAAGGACAAGGAAAGAGTTTTAAAGGCAGCTAGAGAGAAAAAGGTCACCTATAAAGGAAAACCAATCAGGCTAACATAAGACTTCTCAACAGAAACCCTACAGGCCAGAAGAGAATGGCATGATATACTTAATGCAATGAAACAGAAGGGCCTTGAACCAAGGATACTGTATCCAGCACGACTATCATTTAAATATGATGGTGGGATCAAACAATTCCCAGACAAGCAAAAGCTGAGGGAATTTGCTTCCCACAAACCACCTCTACAGGGCATCCTACAGGGACTGCTCTAGATGGGAGCACCCCTAAAAAGAGCACAGAACAAAACACACAACATATGAAGAATGGAGGAGGAGGAATAAGAAGGGAGAGAAGAAAAGACTCTCCAGACAGTGTATATAACAGCTCAATAAGCGAGCTAAGTTAGGCAGTAAGATACTAAAGAAGCTAACCTTGAACCTTTGGTAACCATGAATCTAAAGCCTGCAATGGCAATAAGTACATATCTTTCAATAGTCACCCTAAATGTAAATGGACTTAATGCACCAATCAAAAGACATAGAGTAATAGAATGGATAAAAAAGCAAGACCCATCTATATGCTGCTTACAAGAAACTCACCTTAAACCCAAAGGTAAGCATAGACTAAAAGTCAAGGGATGGAAAAACATATTTCAGGCAAACAACAGTGAGAAGAAAGCAGGGGTTGCAGTACTAATATCAGACAAAATAGACTTCAAAACAAAGAAAGTAACAAGAGATAAAGAAGGCCACTACATAATGATAAAGGGCTCAGTCCAACAAGAGGATATAACCATTCTAAATATATATGCACCCAATACAGGAGCACCAGCATATGTGAAGCAAATACTAACAGAACTAAAGAGGGAAATAGACTGCAATGCATTCATTGTAGGAGACTTCAACACACCACTCACCCCAAAGGATAGATCCACCGGGCAGAAAATAAGTAAAGACACACAGGCACTGAACAACACACTAGAACAGATGGACCTAATAGACATCTATAGAACTTTACATCCAAAAGCAACAGGATATACATTCTTCTCAAGTGCACATGGAACATTCTCCAGAATAGACCACATACTAGCTCACAAAAAGAGCCTCAGTAAATTCCACAATATTGAAATTCTACCAACCAATTTTTCAGACCACAAAGGTATGAAAGTAGAAATAAATTCTACAAAGAAAACAAAAAGGCTCACAAACACATGGAGGCTTAACAACATGCTACTAAATAATCAATGGATCAATGAACAAATCAAAATAGAGATCAAGGAATATATAGAAACAAATGACAACAACAACACTAAGCCCCAACTTCTGTGGGACGCAGCGAAAGCAGTCTTAAGAGGAAAGTATATAGCAATCCAGGCACACTTGAAGAAGGAAGAACAATCCCAAATGAATAGTCTAACATCACAACTATTAAAACTGGAAAAAGAAGAACAAATGAGGCCTAAAGTCAGCAGAAGGAGGGACATAATAAAGATCAGAGAAGAAATAAACAAAATTGAGAAGAATAAAACAATAGAAAAAATCAACAAAACCAAGAGCTGGTTCTTTGAGAAAATAAACAAAATAGATAAGCCTCTAGCCCAACTTATTAAGAGAAAAAGAGAGTCAACACAAATCAACATAATCAGAAATGAGAATGGAAAAATCACGACAGACTCCACAGAAATACAAAGAATTATTAAAGACTACTATGAAAACCTATATGCCAACAAGCTGGAAAACCTAGAAGAAATGGACAACTTCCTAGAAAAATACAACCTCCCAAGACTGACCAAGGAAGAAACACAAAAGTTAAACAAACCAATTACAAGCAAAGAAATTGAAACAGTAATCAAAAAACTACCCAAGAACAAAACCCCGGGGCCGGACGGATTTACCTCGGAATTTTATCAGACACACAGAGAAGACATAATACCCATTCTCCTTAAAGTGTTCCACAAAATAGAAGAAGAGGGAATACTCCCAAACTCATTCTATGAAGCCAACATCACCCTAATACCAAAACCAGGAAAAGACCCCACCAAAAAAGAAAATTACAGACCAATATCCCTGATGAATGTAGATGCAAAAATACTCAATAAAATATTAGCAAACAGAATTCAACAGTATATCAAAAGGATCATACACCATGACCAAGTGGGGTTCATCCCAGGGATGCAAGGATGGTACAACATTCGAAAATCCATCAACATCATCCACCACATCAACAAAAAGAAAGACAAAAACCACATGATCATCTCCATAGATGCTGAAAAAGCATTTGACAAAATTCAACATCCATTCATGATAAAAACTCTCAGCAAAATGGGAATAGAGGGCAAGTACCTCAACATAATAAAGGCCATATATGATAAACCCACAGCCAGCATTATACTGAACAGCGAGAAGCTGAAAGCATTTCCACTGAGATCGGGAACCAGACAGGGATGACCACTCTCCCCACTGTTATTTAACATAATACTGGAGGTCCTAGCCACGGCAATCACGCAAAACAAAGAAATACAAGGAATCCAGATTGGTAAAGAAGAAGTTAAACTGTCACTATTTGCAGATGATATGATACTGTACATAAAAAACCCTAAAGACTCCACTCCAAAACTACTAGAACTGATATCGGAATACAGCAAAGTTGCAGGATACAAAATCAACACACAGAAATCTGTAGCTTTCCTATACACTAACAAGGAATCAATAGAAAGAGAAATCAGGAAAACAATTCCATTCACCATTGCATCAAAAAGAATAAAATACCTAGGAATAAACCTAACCAAGGAAGTGAAAGACTTATACTCTGAAAACTACAAGTCACTCTTAAGAGAAATTAAAGGGGACACTAATAAATGGAAACTCATCCCATGCTCATGGCTAGGAAGAATTAATATCGTCAAAATGGCCATCCTGCCGAAAGCAATATACAAATTTGATGCAATCCCTCTCAAATTACCAGCAACATTCTTCAATGAATTGGAACAAATAATTCAAAAATTCATATGGAAACACCAAAGACCCCGAATAGCCAAAGCAATCCTGAAAAAGAAGAATAAAGTAGGGGGGATCTCACTCCCCAACTTCAAGCTCTACTACAAAGCCATAGTAATCAAGACAATTTGGTACTGGCACAAGAACAGAGCCACAGACCAGTGGAACAGATTAGAGACCCCAGAAATTAACCCAAACATATGTGGTCAATTAATATTTGATAAAGGAGCCATGGACATACAATGGCAAAATGACAGTCTCTTCAACAGATGGTGCTGGCAAAACTGGACAGCTACATGTAGGAGAATGAAACTGGACCATTGTCTAACCCCATATACAAAGGTAAACTCAAAATGGATCAAAGACCTGAATGTAAGTCACGAAACCATTAAACTCTTGGAAGAAAACATAGGCAAAAACCTCTTAGATATAAACATGAGTGATCTCTTCTTGAACATATCTCCCCGGGCAAGGCAAACAACAGCAAAAATGAGCAAGTGGGACTACATTAAGCTGAAAAGCTTCTGTACAGCGAAAGACACCATCAATAGAACAAAAAGGAACCCTACAGTATGGGAGAATATATTTGAAAATGACAGATCTGATAAAGGCTTGACGTCCAGAATATATAAAGAGCTCACACGCCTCAACAAACAAAAAACAAATAACCCAATTAAAAAATGGGCAGAGGAACTGAACAGACAGTTCTCCAAAAAAGAAATACAGATGGCCAAGAGACACATGAAAAGATGCTCCACATCGCTAATTATCAGAGAAATGCAAATTAAAACTACAATGAGGTATCACCTCACACCAGTAAGGATGGCTGCCATCCAAAAGACAAACAACAACAAATGTTGGCGAGGCTGTGGAGAAAGGGGAACCCTCCTACACTGCTGGTGGGAATGTAAATTAGTTCAACCATTGTGGAAAGCAGTATGGAGGTGCATCAAAATGCTCAAAACAGACCTACCATTTGACCCAGGAATTCCACTCCTAGGAATTTACCCTAAGAACGCAGCAATCAAGTTTGAGAAAGACAGATGCACTCCTATGTTTATCGCAGCACTATTTACAATAGCCAAGAATTGGAAGCAACCTAAATGTCCATCTGTAGATGAATGGATAAAGAAGATGTGGTACATATACACAATGGAATACTACTCAGCCATAAGAAGTGGAAAAATCCAACCATTTGCAGCAACATGGATGGAGCTGGAGAGTATTATGCTCAGTGAAATAAGCCAAGTGGAGAAAGAGAAATACCAAATGATTTCACTCATCTGAGGAGTATAGGAACAAAGGAAAAACTGAAGGAACAAAACAGCAGCAGAATTACAGAACCCAAAAATGGACTAACAGGTACCAAAGGGAAAGGAACTGGGGAGGATGGGTGGGCAGGGAGGGATAAGGGGGGGGAAGAAGAAGGGGGGTATTAAGATTAGCATGCATGGGGGGGAGGGAGAAAGGGGAGGGTGGGCTGCACAACACAGAGAGGACAAGTAGTGACTCTACCACATTTTACTAAGCTGATGGACAGTAACCGTAATGTGGTTGTTAGGGGGGACCTGATATAGGGGAGAGCATAGTAAACATAGTATTCTTCAGGTAAGTGTAGATTAAAAATTTAAAAAAAAAAAGAAAGAAAGAAAGAAAAGGGGGATTACTCCTTAACAGGATAAAACTATTGGTAAATCAAAGATCAACGCATGCTTTAAATATCCTTAATGTTGATCACTTAAAGGGTGTCAGATGATCAGCTATGGAGGTACTCTTTTCTGATAATATTCCTTTCTCTTAATTAAAAAAAAAAAAAAGAAAGCAGTTACTGTGTGCTGACCTCCAATGAGTTCTGCACAGTGGTATAGAGGGCATGTCAAAGTGTGGGCAAAGGGTCTGTTTGTTTCTATGCAGAAGATCAAGGCCTAGCTTGGATACCCAGAAAATGAACTAAGATATTATATGAGGAGGAGCTTCCGGCATCAGCACTCTCTGGAGGACTCGTGCCAGGGGATGATCATCAAAAAGCCTCCACAGGGATCCGGACGATGCTGCGGTTGTGGCTGCATCCAGCCCACCGTCTCCTGGACTTGCCATAAGAAGGAGGAGGGAGATGTCTAGGCTGGCATGTGCATACAGTGAGACAACGAATTTGACTGGATCTGTACTGTTGGAACTCAACCAGGAGTTGGGAGGGGTGCAAGTTGTAGCACCCCAAAATCTCATGACTATAGACTATCTATGGTTAAAAGAACATATGGGATGTGAACAGATCCCAGAAATGGGCTGCTTTAATTTGTCTGATGGTTCAAGTACAGTTGGACAATATCCATCATATCATAGATAAATTTTCACAAATGCCTAGGGTGCCTAAATGGTTTTCTTGGCTTCACTGGAGATGGCTGGTAATTATAGATTTGCTTTGTTTATGTCACCGTATTTCTATTATGTTAATATGTGTGTGCAAATTAGTTAGTAGTTTAAAACCTATACATACTTAAGGTACTATACAAGAAGATATGTCAAAGAAATAATCAATCCTCCCAAGTTTCCTTCATATGCTACATCTATAGCTTTTCTTCTTCCTTCCTAATTACAAACCTTAAATAGAATTCGTGCCTCATATCGAATTTACCGAGTATCATAATTCCTCCAGGTGGTAAAGATACCTCGAGACAAGTGCTGGGCATAGAAGCCACAGGGCATAAATCTGCAAAGAAGTAAAAAGCTAACCTTTGCAAACAATATGGCTTCTCTCTCACTTACCAACTTTACATTTCCCTGTATGGCCCCGGAAGATGACTGGTTAGCCAGAGACGGGTAAGATTCCTCAAGGGAGGAACAACCTAAGACAGGCACAGTCGCAGGGGGGCCATCAGGTGAGAATTTGGGGATCAACAGAGGTGAGGCTCAGAACCTCACCCCCCCCTGCTTTGAGAGAAATCTTCTGCATCCGTGGAAGTCTTGCTGCCCTTGTCTAGCCTGGATTAATACTTAGTCCATAGGCACACACCTGATCATCTGATCATCTATATTTGCCTTCTTACAGCACTAAACTATGTTTTCTACCTTTATCTTGCATCTACCTACCACTTCAGCATTTTATTAAAAATAAAAATAATAATAATAATAATAGGAGAAATGTGGGATCAACATATAAATCAAGTACAAAAATCAAATGAATATTCATATTTGACCTGATGGTTTATAGGTCATATTGCATGATCAAAACCAAAAGTTTCTGTGATGAATGCCCTTGTACTGTTCACCATGTAAGAATTTATTCACTCTGTAAGAATTCGTTCACCATGTAAGAACTTGTTCGTTATGCTTCAGAAGATTGGTGACTGATGAGAATTAGGCTTGAGATGGATTAATGATTGTACATTGAGCATTGACCCCCCTATACTGAATTTTATTGTTGTTAACAACCATTTGATCAATAAATATGAGAGATGCCCTCTCAAAAAAAAAAAAAAATCATAAAGATTATAAAGGAAAAAATAAAACTCTATTCTTGGAATACATGCTTATGTCTATGTAGAATTCCTACACAATTTATAAAGCAACAATTAGATTTAATAAATTAATTTTACAATGTCACAGAATACAAAGTCAATATACAAAATTGTTTGTTTCTCTGTAGTTATATCAAACTTTTAGGCAGGAAGTCAGAGATAAGCAGGAGAAGAGGCCAGGGTGACCACAGAGAAGGTGAGATTACAGATAGCTTCTACCAATGAGAAAATCACTATCAGGAGGAATAAAACCACAGAAAAATTACACAAGCTATTGCAATTCTAATCATAGTCCCTAGAAGATTTTAAAGAAATTGATGATTCTAAAATATATATGATAATGCAAAATACCTAGAGTAGAATAAAATCTTAAAGCAAAACAAAGTTTGAGGAATTATACTACCTGATTTTAACAACTGTTATAAAGGCACAGTAATCAAGACAGGGTGGAATTAGCAGAAAGATAAATGAATGAAACTTGTTACAAAACACATTCACTTAATTTTAACAAGAGTGCCAATGCAATTTATTATAGGAAGGGAAGTCTTTCCTTAAATGCTGCTGAAACAAGTAAATACTGATATGGAAAGAAAATGAACCTCAACACTTACTTTACAGTATATATGAAAATAGACTTGATATGGATCATAGACCCAAACATAAAAGATAAAACTAAAGTTCCTAGATGACACAGAATAATATCTTAATAACATAGGTGTAGCCCCAGGTTGTTTTGTCATATCACAAAATGGAATAACTATAAATGGAAAGAATAGGAATTTGATAGATTTCATCAAAACAGAAAACTCATGTTCATGAAAAGACATCACTAAGAAAATAAATAAACAAACCAAACACTTGAGAAAAATATTCGCAAAAGATAAGTTTGGCAAAGGACTTGTATCTGGAACAAAGAAACCCAACAAGCCAATAATAATAAACAGTTTTTAAAAATTGTCAAGGACTGAGAGAGAGCCAAGGTGGCGGCGTGAGTAGAGCAGAAGAAATTTCCTCCCAAAACCACATATATTCTTGAAAATACAACAAATACAACTATTCCTAAAAGAGAGACCAGAAGACACAGGACAACAGCGAGACCACATCCACACCAGCGAGAAGGGGGTAAGATACAAGCCACAGCCTGGAGGGACCCAAGCGTCCTCCACCCCAGCTCCCAGGGGGAGGAGAGGAGTCAGGGCAGGGAGGGAGAGGGAGCCCAGGACCGCTAAACACTCAGCCCTAGCCATCCGCACAGGAGTGCAGACACAGTGCATGCGTGGGGTGCTGGAAATTAGGGAAACAGGACAGTAAGACCAGTGAGCAGGTCCCTGCAGCTAGCGTACCTGGGACAAAAAAAAGTGCTTTTTGAAAGTCTTAAAGGGACAGAGACCCAACAGCTTGATGGAAGCATCCATGGACACTCAGCCCAGCAGCTTGGAATCTTGGGGAACTCTGGGCACTCTAACCCCCTGGGCAGCAAGGAGCATGGAGGCCCCTCATGGAGATAAAAAGCCTCCAATGCGGCTCTGCCATATAGGAGCAGCAGCCCGAGGCAGGCCACGCCCACAGCAAATGCTGAGCTAAACTCCATAGCCGCTGGGCAAGAATCAAAAGTCCCATCTGGGTGCAGCTGCCCAGCACAAGCCACTAGAGGTTGCTGTTCTTCCAGGAGAAGAAGGCCACAAACCAACAAGAAGGGACATTTTCCAAGCCATCATTGTGCCAGCTCTGCAAACTATCTCTATCGCCAAGAAAAGGCAGAAAAATTTGATACAGACCAAAATCACACCCCTGAGAAGGAGATAGACCTAACCAGTCTTCCTGAAAGGGAATTCAAAATAAAAATCATAAACATGCTGACGGAGATGCAGAGAAATATACAAGAGCTAAGAGACGAAGTGCAGAGGGAGACTACAGATGTCCAGAGGGAGATTACAGAAATGAAACAATCTCTGGAAGGATTTATAAGCAGAATGGATAAGATGCAAGAGGCCATTGATGGAATAGAAACCAGAGAAAAGGAATGCATAGAAGCTGATGCAGAGAGAGATAAAAGGATCTCCAGGAATGAAACAATATTAAGAGAAATATGTGACCAATCCAAAAGGAACAATATCTGCATTGTAGGGGTACCAGAAGAAGAAGAGAGAGAAAAAGGAATAAAAGTGTCTTTGAAGAAATAATTGCTGAGAACTTCCCCAAACTGGGGGAGAAAATAATTGCTCAAACTACAGAGGCACAAAGAACTCCCAAAAGATAAGACCCAAACAGGACAACACCAAGACACATAATAATTAAAGTGGCAAAGATCAAGGACAAGGAAAGAGTTTCAAAGGCAGCCAGAGAGAAAAAAAGGTCACCTACAAAGGAAAACCCATCAGTCTATCATCAGACATCTCAACAGAAACCTTACAGGTCAGAAGAGAATGGCATGATATATTCAATGCAATGAAACAGAAAGGCCATGAAACAAGCATACTGTATCCAGCACGATTATCATTTAAAAATGAAGAAAGGATCAAACAATTCCCAAACAGCAAAAGTTGAGGAAATTTGCATCTCACAAACCACCTCTACAGGGTATTTTAGAGGGACTGCTCTAGACGGGAGCACTCCTAAAAAGAGCGCAGAACAAAACACTCAACATATGAAGAATGGAGGAGGAGGAATAAGAAGGGAGAGAAATAAACATCAGACTGTGTTTATAATAGCTCAGTAAGCGAGTTAAGTTACACAGTAAAGGAGTAAGGAAGCTAACCTTGAACCTTTGATAACCACAAATCTAAAGCCTACAATGGCAATAAGTACATATCTTTCAATAATCACCCTAAATGTAAATAGATTGAATGTACTAATCAAAAAACACAGAGTAATAAAATGGATAAAAAAGCAAGATCCATCCATATGCTGCTTACAAGAGACTCACCTCAAACCCAAAGACATGCACAGATTAAAAGTCAAGAAATGGAAAAAGATATTTCATGCAAATGACAAAGAGAAAAAAGCAGGTGCTGCAATACTAGTATCAGACAAAACAGACTTCAAAACAAAGAAAGTAACAAGAGATAAAGAAGGTCACTACATAAGGATAAAGGGCTCAGTCCAACAAGATGATATAACCATTATAAACATATATGCAACCAATATAGGAGCACCACTATATATAAAACAATACTAACAGAATTAAAGGAGGAAATAGAATGCAATGCATTCATTTTGAGACTTTAACACACTGCTCACTCCAAAGGACAGATCCACCAGACAGAAAATAAATAAGGACACAGAGGCACTAAAAAACACACTAGAACAGATGGACCTAATAGACATTATAGAACTTTACATCCAAAAGCAACAGGATACACATTCTTCTCAAGTGCACATGGAACATTTTCCAGAATAGACCACATAGTAGGCCACAAAAAGAACCTCAGTAAATTCAAAATGATAGAAATCCTACCAACCAACTTTTCAGACCACAAAGGTATAAAAGTAGAAATAAATTGTACAAAGAAAGCAAAAAGGCTCACAAATACATGGAGGCTTAACAACATGCTCCTAAATAATCAATGGCTCAATGAGCAAATTAAAATGGAGATCCAGCAATATATGGAAACAAAAGACAACAACAACACAAAGCCACAACTTCTGTGGGATGCAGCAAAAGCAGTCTTAAGAGGAAAGTATATAGCAATCCAGGCATATTTAAAGAAGGAAGAACAATCCCAAATGAATAGTCTAATGTCACAATTATTGAAATTAGAAAAAGAAGAACAAATGAGGCCTTAGGTCAGCAGATGGAGGGACATAATAAAGATCAGAGAAGAAATAAATAAAATTGAGAAGAATAAAACAATAGCAAAAATCAATGAAACCAAAAGCTGGTTCTTCGAGAAAATAAACAAAATAGATAAGCCTCTAGCCAGACTTATTAAAAGAAAAAGAGAGTCAACGCGCATCAACAGAATCAGAAACAAGAAAGGAAAAATCACAACGTACCCCAAAGAAATACAGAGAATTATTAGAGAATACTATGTAAACCTATATGCTAAGAAGCTGGAAAACCTAGGAGAAATGGACAACTTCCTAGAAAAATATAACCTTCCAAGACTGACCCAGAAAGAAACAGAAAATCTAAACAGACAAACTACCAGCAAAGAAATTGAAGCGGTAATCAAAAAACTACCCAAGAACAAAACCCCCGGGACAGATGGATTTACCTCGGAATTTTATCAGACATGCAGAGAAGACATAATACCCATTCTCCTTAAAGTTTTCCAAAAAATAGAAGAGGAGGGAATACTCCCAAACTCATTCTATGAAGCCACCATCACCCCAATACCAAAACCAGGCAAAGACCCCACCAAAAAAGAAAACTACAGACCAACATCCCTGATGAACGTAGATACAAAAATACTCAACAAAATATTAGCAAACTGAATTAAAAAATACATCAAAAGGATCATACACCATGACCAAGTGGGATTCATCCCAGGGATGCAAGGATGGTATAACATCCGAAAATCCATCAACATCATCTACCACATCAACAAAAAGAAAGACAAAAATCACATGATCATCTCCATAGATGCTGAAAAAGCATTTGACAAAATTCAACATGCATTCATGATGAAATCTCTCAGCAAAATGGGTATAGAGGGCAAGTACCTCAACATAATAAAGGCCATATATGATAAACCCACAGCCAACATCATACTGAACAGTTAGAAGCTGAGAGCATTTCCTCTGCAATTGGGAACAAGCCAGGGATGCACACTATCCCCACTGTTATTGAACATAATACTGGAGGTCCTAGCCACAGCAATTAGACAAAACAAAGAAATACAAGGAATCAAGATTGGTAGAGAAGAAGTCAAACTGTCACTATTTGCAGATGACATGATATCGTACATAAAAAAACCCTAAAGACTACACTCTGATACTACTAGAGCTAATACCGGAATTCAGCAAAGTTGCAGGATACAAAATTAACACACAGAAATCTGTGGCTTTCCTATACACTAACAATAAACTAATAGAAAGAGAAATCAGGAAGACAATTCCATTCACCATAGCATCAAAAAGAATAAAATATCTAGGAATAAACCTAACCAAGGAAGTGAAAGACCTATACCCTGAAAACTATAAGACACTCCTAAGAGAAATAAAAGAGGTCACTAACAAATGGAAACTCATCCCATGCTCCTGGCTAGGAAGAATTAATATCGTCAAAATGGCCATCCTGCCCAAAGCAATATACAGATTCGATGCAATCCCCATCAAACTACCAACAGCATTCTTCAAGAACTGGAACAAATAGTTCAAAAATTCACATGGAAACACCAAAGACCCTGAATAGCTAAAGCAATCCTGAGAAGGAAGAAAAAAGTGGGGGGGATCTCCTCCCCAACTTCAAGGTCTACTACAAAGTCACAGTAATCAAGACAATTTGGTACTGGCACAAGAACATAGCCACAGACGAGTGGAACAGAATAGAGACTCCAGACATTAACCCAAACATACCTGGTCAATTAATATACGACAAAGGAGCCATGGACATAGAATGGGGAAATGACAGTCTCTTCAGCAGATGGTGCTGGCAAAACTGGGCAGCTACATGTAAGAGAATGAAACTGGATCACTGTCTAACCCCATACACAAAAGTAAATTCAAAATGGATCAAAGACCTGAATGTAAGTCATAAAACCATAAAACTCTTAGAAAAAAACATACGCGCTTATCTCATGGACACCAACATGAGCTACTTCTTCATGAACATATCTCCCCAGGCAAGGGAAACAAAAGCAAAAATGAACAAGTGGGACTATATCAAGCTAAAAAGCTTCTGTACAGCAAAGGACACCATCAATAGATCAAAAAGGTATCCTACAGTATGGGAGAATATATTCATAAATGATAGATCTGATAAAGGGTTGACATCCAAAATATATAAAGACCTCACACACCTCAACAAACAAAAAGCAAATAATCCAATTAAAAAATGGGCAGAGGAGCTGAACAGTTCTCTAAAGAAGAAATTCAGATGGCCAACAATACATGAAAAGATGCTCCACATCGCTTGTCATCAGAGAAATACAAATTAAAACCACAATGAGATATCCCCTCACACCAGTAAGGATGGCTACCATCGAAAAGAGAAACAACAGCAAATGTTGGGGAGGTTGTGGAGAAAGGGTAACCCTCCTACACTGCTGGTGGGAATGTAAATTAGATCAATAATTGTGGACAGCAGTATGGAGGTACCTCAAAATGCTCAAAATAGAAATACCATTTGACCCAGGAATTCCACTTCTAGGAATTTATGCCAAGAATGCAGCACTCCAGTTTGAAAAAGACAGATGCACACCTATGTTTATCACAGCACTATTTACAATAGCCAAGAAATGGAAGCAACCTAAGTCTCCATCAGTAGATGAATAGATAAAGAATATGTGGTACATTTACTCAATGGAATATTACTCAGCCATAAAAAAAACAAATCCTACCATTTGCAACAACATGGATGGAGCTAGAGGATATTATGCTTAGGGAAATAAGCCAGGCAGAGAAAGACAAGTATCAAATGATTTCAGTCATATGTGGAGTATAAGAACAAAGGAAAACTGAAGGAACAAAATCAGCAGCAGAATCACAGAACCCATGAATGGACTAATAGTTACCAAAGGGAAAGGGACTTGGAAGGATTGGTGGGAAGGGAGGGACAAGGGTGGGGAAAAACAAAGGGTACATTATGATTAGCATGTATAGTGTGGGGCTGGCACGGGGAAGGCTGTGTGACACAGAGCAGACAAGTAGTGATTCTACAGCATCTTACTACGCTGATATACAGTGACTGTGAAGGGGTATGTGTGGGGGACTTGGTGAAGTGGGGAGCCTAGTAAACATAATGTTCTTCATGTAATTGTAGATTAATGATACCAAAATAAAAAATTTAAAAAAAAGTGGTCAAGGACTGGAACATAACACTTCACAAAGAAAGATGTACAAATGGTTAATAGTCATATAAAAAGGTGTTCAATATCAGTGGAAAACACATATTAAAAACACATTGAAATGCAATTACACAAACACTAGAATTGCTAAAATGAAAATTATTGACAGCTCCAAATGTTGGAAGCATGTGGAGCAACTGAAAATTTTATATGTTGCCAGTGGAAATGTGAAATGGTAGTATGACTTTGGTAAAAGTTTTGGCAATTTCTTTAAAAGTCAAGCATACCAGAAGATCCAGCAATTCCATTTCTACATATTTGCCAAAGAAAAATGAAAATATATGTCCACAGGGACTTGTACAAGAACTCATTTACGATCATAATAACCTTGACTTTTTAACACTGGTTTACTTATTTGATGAATGAGGTATGTTAAGGCACTTAAACATTCACTTAGTAGTAAACACTCATTTGTTAAATACCAGCTCTTGCAGAGGACCAAGAGTTTCCTACCTTGACCTAAACAAGCAGTTTTGAAGGTCCTTTGGGATATAATCTCAATGTAAAGGTTTATATTACAAAGGTTTTCCAAATTAATAATTGTAAGTCCCTTTCACTCTGGTTCTTATGCATTGATTCAAATTTTCTGAATCTATTGCTTTTTCTGACATGTAACAAGGTAAAAAACATATATTCTTTTGGTAACAGAAGCACATTAGAAAATCATGAAATAAAAAGAGAAGGAAATGTTTAAATGTTTTTGAATGTCTTTCTCACAAATTTGAAGCTTTTATTCTACTTCTTTGGGAAAAATAGATGGTTATAATAGTTGGAGAGGCAATTATGCTTTCGAAAATATTCTCTAGAGAGTGAGAATCCTGCTCTTGGTCACAGAAGTGTGGAGCTGTGCTTAATTTTCAAGGAGTGATGATGACACATCACTGCACTAGATTATGCTGGCTTGGCAGTCCCGGTTTAAGTAATTCACTGTGTGTCATTTCCATTCAGAGGAGTGACAGTGTTTCCTTTCCCTCGGCCAGAAGCCTCCTCAGGAGGGTGCTACTTTTGCCCTGCCAAAGGTTTAGCAGCTTCAGGCAGTCCCCAGGCAATCGTCTAATGAACTCATTCTGACAGCTGATATTTAATGGCGACAAAATCATCGATCCACGGCTGTGTTACATGTCATATATTTCTTGGGTGGAGGTAATGCAAACACACCTCTGTCATTCAACATAATACAAAATTTGGTTGACCAACTCTTCTGCATCAGTGACAGTTTTCATTATTAATTATTCAGAGGGATGGATGGGCAATTTGGAGATCAAGCCAGTTAATTTTATCAGAGGTGCTAGCTATCTTTTTCCCAAAAAGAAGAGAAATTAACATTTTTTGAGAACCAACTCTGTTGTTAAAAGTGCTTAATATAACTGACCTCATCAATTTCCCCCTTTACAAATATGGAAACGTACTCAAAAAGTTTAGAGTTGTCGAAAGTCATGCAGCTCATAGATACTAGAGGCCAGGTTTTAAACCCAGGGCTAGCAGATGTCCAAACTTTCTAATACCAACTATTGACCTTTTCTTCCTTTAAGTTACATAGAAAAAAAAATACTTCATGAATGAGCCACTTATAGAGCAAAGACTCTGAAAGAAAAAACACATTTGTAGGAAAAGTATGTCAGTAAGTCTGTTTAGAAGTATTTGCTCTAAGTCTTTTTTATGCAGTTCAGAGGAGCCTAATCTTTGTTACCTACAAAAATGACAGCAAAGAGAAGGTGCACATATTTAGACTAAGATTCATCTCTTCAAAATGGAAATGTTCAATAAAAAACAAAAATACGCAAATAGCTCAAACTTAAGAGCAGAAAACTTTGCACTATAAAAACTAAAAGGAAAGGACAACGTCTGAAAATTTGTGAACAATGCTATAAAAGCATCAAAGATATTTAGTGTACAGACTAGCTCCAGTATGCTAATGACAGGCTTGTGTTTTAAAATCCATTAAATTCATATACCACTGGGATATCAAAGGAAATGAGCAAATTGCAAGCAAAGAATATTTTCCAGACAATCTAACAATATTAACTATTGACTTTCTGACAAACTAGCAGAAAAATAGAGCTATTACTTCAAACATCTAGATGAAAAGTAAAAAAGCTCAGTTAATCAGTAAAAATTCAATTTTCAGTCTACATGATACCTAATATTAGGTTTAGTAAGTTATATATCAATTAAACAAAAATAAAGACAAGATAAAAGAAAAAGAAAAAAAGGGGAAAGTATGTTTTCTCTGTGAGTGTGCTTGTATAATGTCATGCTATAAAAAAAGAACAGGACAACAAAAAGTTTTAAAGAAAGTATGATTGCAATAGATTTTAGTTAAACAGTTCGCTAAGGAAGACATTATTCAACACTATTTCAGTAAACGAGATGGACTAGAACTGAAGTCTGAATCCAACTCTGCAGAACAATGACCTGTGTTATTCCTCTCACTGTAGTGCTTAAAAACCCTCCAGACTGCCAGGACCTAGGAGAGAAGTGATCAGGGAGACAGCAAACCCAAATGTTTTCCAAGAAAGGAAAAGTTCTAAAGTCTCTAAGAAAGCAATGATGGTATATTGTAAACAATTACAAATGAAACAGAGTTTCTTGAGTATTTTTTGAAATGTGTGTTGGTCTGACAGTCTGGAGAGTTTTTAAGCACTGCAGTGAGAGGAATAACACAGGTCATGTGTGTTTTCTAATTGCTTTACCCAAAAGAAAAGTAAACTTTCTTATATCCTTACGACAGGAGGTAGTTTTTGAACTTAGAGCAAGGCACCCATCAAAGTAAGGTTCTTACCTTCCCACAGAAACTGGGGGATAAATAAAACCAGTAAGAGGCTTACCTATATTACATGGGATTTACATATACCTCAAAGGGGCAGAGAAAATTTACAAGTTTTCTTAAGTAAATGCTCTAAGAAAAGGAAGTGAGGGTGTAGAGTCAGGAAGGAGCCTACCTAAGTTTAATCAGGCTGATGGGAACCTTTGGGGTGTTTTGAGAAACCCTCCAGTTACAGACTAGCATAAAATGTTAAGGACCTAGGAGAGAAGTTACAATCACTGGACTTTGATCAGGGAGACAGCAAACCCAAATGTTTTCCAAGAATAAGTTCTAAAGTCTCGAAGAAGGCAATGATGGTATATTGTAGACAATTACAAATGAAACAGAGTTTCTTGAGTATTTTTTGAAATAGGTGTTGGTCTGACAGTCTGAAAATGAATTTTCAAAAGGTGACCAGTATACTGAAGGCATTATACACATTTCAATTCCACCTCTGGCCTTATTTTCTATTCCCGACCACCACTACTGCAAATCTCTTCCCCCATTCACCCTTGCTTTGGCATTTCAATTTTTGCATTTGAATCTGTAGATCGGAAATGTGAAACACATTATAGAAAGATTCCATTGTTCCTTCTCTTTGTTCACCCCTACGATAAACCATATGATTTTGTGAACTGATTCCAAAATTTATCCGAGGTTTTTATGCCAAAGCTACCATCAGTGCAAAATTTCTCTATAGAAATATGAAATTAGATTTCTAATTAGGTTCAGTGGATTGATTGACAAGTGAAGGTGGTGAGCGGAAGGATAAACTGATGAAAATCAAAAACAATTTGGGCTGATACCTGGCAAATGAATTATGTTTATATTTGAATGACTAGGACTGTTTTTCCCAGAAATTAAAGCACCAATATAGATTTAATAGCATTACTACCAACTGAGAAAGAAGTTTTTAATAATGCATTGCCATCAATAGTTGACTTTCAAAATGTATGGATAGCACAGGAAATGGTAATACAGTTGGAATAATGTTAAGAGATCTGCGTGTTTGCAACCTGAAATAATTTGGTTTAGTTAAGTGCCTATCATTATACCCATTTTTCTTATAGAGAAACTAAGGTACAGAAAAGTAATTTGTCCAAGGAAATACACAAGTATAGTTCCACAAGCACTGTGAGAATCAAGCTGTCTTTTGTCATCATTTTATCCTCAGGATATAGAAACTATATCGGCTGTGGAGAGGACTCTATAAATATTTATTAAATTGATTATCCTTGCTTGTCCCTGTCCATAACCCTTGTCCCTGTCCATAACCCACTGACTGTCCCTGAACATTCCCCTTCTTCATGTTTTCTTAAGTAAATGCTCTTCTTCTTCATGTTTTCACTCAAACAGACTATTGGCCAACAGCAAAGGTAGGGTGCCTATTTTTCACATCTACTCCTTGATCAAAAGGTCATAATGGTTTCCTATTTCCTAAAAAATAAAATAAAAACTCTCAAGCTTGGCATTAGATGCCTCTCTAGTGAAATTCAAAACTACTTCTACAACTTACTTCATGACATAGAAAATATTCCATGTATTGAGCATTTGCCCTGTATTCAGTACTTCTTAAGTATTTCACACACATTATCTAATTTAGAACTTGAATTCCATTTTACAAGGAAGCCCAGACTCAGAAGAGACTTTTATACCAGCTAACAGGATATTTCAGACCCAGGTGTCTTGCAAGGAACACTTTCTAATTTCTTCTTTTTCATGACCATTATTTAATTTTCCACAACAAAAGGATTAATGCCTTATTAAAATTCCTTCAACATTTACTATTTCTTTCTTACCATGTTATTATAAAAATGATCCTCATTTTTATTTTATTTGTTTTATTTATGTGTTGCCTGTGAAACTCCACTTTCAACCTTAATGCAAGAATCATGTATAAACATAATTTTATCCATAACTTTTTATAATGCCTTATAAACATTATTTGTTTATAATGACAAGACTTCAGATATAGAGGGTGGTTCAGAGTTTTTATTCTCTTATAATCACAATGCACATTGGGAATGTGATATAATTTAAATACTCACATCAGGATATAATACACTTAATTCATAATTAATTCACAAATATCTTATAAGAGAAAAAGTAAATAAGTATGTTTGACAGAATAGGTTTAATGGAAATGGGTTGTCAATTTAGATTTCTTTTCATATTTTTATCTTTCCTTGTAGAGATTACACAGATATTTCTGATGTTTTGTTTTGTTTTTGTAATATTTAGACTGACTTTGAAATATCAGTTAGTGCTTAAGATTTTAGTGAATACAGCCTGATAAATAAACATGTTCATATAATGATTCATGTTATAAAGCTTTGTATTTTCAATAAAAAAAATTACCTCCAGGAGCACTTTCTTAGTTATTTAAAAAAAAAAACAAATCTAAATTAACCTCAGCAATTTCCACTGTTTGAGAAACAAACAAATAATCTTATCAAGATTTAAATGGATTAAAAGATATGTGATTGGAACTAAAAAATTTATGTAACCAAGTGATTTCAACCCACAATAGTCTTGTAATAGAAGGTAAGAGCAGGGTGAGAATATCTTTCATTTTTCTTAATTTTAAAATCAAGAAAATTAGGTCCATTATCACAAGAAACAAAAAGATTCTAGCATGAATGGACTAGAAAAATCTTCCTCTGTAAACCTAAAATATGAGAATTCAATCAGAAAAAAACTGTTTTGTAAATCATAAACTTGCATTCATGCTTTTGACTAAAAAGTAAAAGTCATCCTTAAGAAACATGTAATGAAGAAACTACATTCTTTAGGGTTCTAAATAAAATTATAAAAATAATTCATCTTTTTAAAGCAAGGTTTTATTTCCTTATGATTGTAATAATTTGTGCTGAATTTCTGTTAACTAGCCTGAGAGTGTAGCCACAGAATTTTTTAAATTGGAATCAATAGATTTTCATCACTGATCAGAATTGCATATATTTAAGATGTGACTTCAAAGTTAACTTATGTGATTCTATCTGGTGAAGAAATTATATTATGAAAGAAAATTAATTTGCATTTTCAAAAAGTAGTAAGAATCTTAGAACTTTAACCTGGTAAGAATTCAGGAATAAAATAAAGAATTCAGGAATGAAGTAAATAAGAGGATCCATATGATCAAGCTATTCTCTGCTAGTACTTTGAGCATTTTGTACACATACATGAGATATCATTGATATTTTTGTTATTCAGTTACGTGTATCAGGTCCTATTAACACTGGTATGCAAAAACAACCAGGTCTTTAAGAGTTCTTTCACTGATTTTTTTTTAGCTTTGGCTTGTCTTTAAAGAATATGAAATATGTGACACAATGAATTTGGGGATAAGGGGGAAAGCATATTTCTTTGACAATATATGACATATGGAAATGTGCTCTTCATTTGAAGAATTTATTGAAGCTTGTCAGTATCTTACTTCGGTTGTTTATAGTCTGTCTAACCTGTTGTGAAAGAGGTTTAATGGCCAGCCTGAGCAGATAAAGAATACACAAAAGTTCAGCATGAGTGGAGTTTAGAGTTATAATTCAGTTCCGGCACACTACAATGTCTTTATGACATTGGAACTAAAAGAAATTATTCTCCCTAGTAGACTGAAATAATCTTCATCAATTTCTGAAGTGTTTGCAATGCCACCAACATGTCATTTGTATTTTTTCAACTTGCTTTCCTCTGATATTGCACCCTCAAAAGGCGACTTCAGGGTCTTCCTGGCAGATGGTTCCATCTCTTCATCTACATTGTGCTTAATTGTGATTCAAATAGCAAGTCAGTCAGCTTATTTTAACTGTTTATTTAAACTACTTATTAAAGTTCTGTGGAAGTCATTCCTAAGTCTATTATTTTCTTAGTCTAGATAATATTTTATTAGCTCATATGAACAGAAGGATAAACTGATATATAGTTTACATAAAAATGGGATTTTTAATATAAAGGTAGTTTGAAATTCTAATTCTGAATTTAGAATAGAAAAGAAATGCAGAAAATAGATTTAGTGAATGTTTAGCATACTGTGTGAGATATTTCAAAATTATTATAAAAAGTTGTATTTCTTTAAACCTTCCAGCATCTTCTCTGCAATTTAGAGCACTGCTGATATACAGTTCATTTAAGTCAAATCATAGAACCTCTCAGTACCCATAGTAACTCATCAAAACTTACAACTAAAGTGTCACCTTTTGAATTATTAATGCATTTTAAATGGTACATAAGATGAATGAATTCAAAGTACAGGATAAAAAGATGACGTGTCCTTAGCAGACCCTTAGTTTTTCTATAAACTGTTCTCTTGAAGCCAAGAAAATCTGCCTTTATAATGGCACACTATATTCACTTTTGTTCTTAATATGTTCAGTAGATGTTTTAAGTAAAATTTCATTAAACATTCAATTGATATGAGCAAAGTATGGGTGAAATTCGATGTATTTTGAGTGAGTATTCTCTAAAAAAATTTACAAATAAATGTTGTCTGTAATTTTATTTTCATCCAGTGAAAATTAATTTTATTAATTCCCTGGTGTTGAATTTTCAAAAGTTGGAGCATACTTTATTATATTCAGCTTCAAAGAAATTCTCTCTTATATCGAAACCATACTATTGAATTTCCTGTATATGTAATTATTCTCACAGTTGCATCTATCTTCATATGCAGTATGGGAAATTATAGACACAGTGATATTTATATTTACCCTAGACACCCAGGTTCTTGAACCTGAAAATATGTCAAGTTTAGTAGCACTTTCTTAGACATAACAGATTAAGAGAGACTCTAATCTAGGCTGATTGTATACAACAATATAATTCAAATGACCCCCACATATCCTGTTTCAAAATTCTCTGCTGAATTTGTACCTTCACAGATACATATTTATTAACAAAGACTTCTTTTAACTGTAACTATACCTAGAAGATTTAGGTACCACTAGATATATAAAGGATTCAAAACTTAATGTGATGTATTTAAATCAGTTCCCCGTTCAAAAATTTTTGGTAATTCCAGAGGCTGTTTGTAATCTACTACTAACCAGCAAATATTAGATAAAAAATTAAAATGTTGTAGTGCTGAACTGAAAGTACAGACCTATCTGTGTTTTGAATTGGGGAGGAGTGAATAATAGACAGACATGGATGCAGAAATGGAGTTTGAAATCAAACTGCATCAAAAAGTCCTTTTAACTTAATTACATATATGTTTGCCTTCATGGTGTAGTATTTACCATATTGCCTTCTGTTCAAGAAATTTGCTAAAGAAATCTATTAAATCTGTAAAGGTACTATGCATTCTTTATTAAATTTGGAGCAGCAGGTTAATCACAAAGGAAAGTGAACATTAAGGGAACATCTTTACATACATCTCTTTATGTATATATATAGAAAACAGATAAGCTGGAAATTTTTGTAAATGATATTATGTCATATAAGCTATTAATTTCACTTGAGTTTCATAGAAGAAAAACTTCATGAAAAGCTAAGGAAACTACTAAATTTCAGATAATACTTTAAATAGAATTAATAATAATTCTTTCTTCATGAAAAAGATTTTCCTAGACCTAAAAAGGTTAATAAAAACCCCAATAAATAGAATCTTCATGTTTTAACACTATTTCTCAATTTTAGATAGTATTGATTGAAACTCTACTTAGAAAAAAAATGAAGAAATGTATCTACCACCCAAATATATTCTTATTTTTACTGTAATTTAACTTCCAAGTGCTCTTCCTACATTTTTTCTTAAATCTGCTCCAACTTTCACTGCCACCACTCTACTGAAACCACTTTAACTATCTCCCCATTACCAAATCCTATGGCCACTTATTTGTCTCTTTTTATTTTACATGAACCAGCATCAGCCTTGAACACAATTGATCCCTCTTTTCTAGAAACACTCTTCACTTGGCTTCAAGGACATCAGACTTCTTTGCAAGGAATTCCTTTTCTGTCTCCTGTGTTGATACCTTCCTTCACTTTGACTTTTTAAAATAGGAGAGTTCTACGACTCAAGAGTTCTAAGACTCTGCTGTACACCCACTTAGATGGCTTTAAAACCAAGTATATATGGGATCCCTAATACCTCATACCCTGTAGTCTTTCCTGAACTTCAAATAGCAATTGTTTAGGTGAACTTCTATGTGTATGTTTAATAGGCACTTCCAGTCTAACATGCCCAAAGCTAAACTTTAAATAGTCAACAAACCAAACAATAAATTAATGAATGAATAAGTTAATTAATAAATAAATAAAGAACATGCTCTATTTGTTTTGTTTTACATCTCAGTTGATGGCAACATTATCTAAGTTACTCAGACAAAAAAGAATCTCAGGATCTTTTTTTAACCATTCTTTCTCATGGCCAACATCCAATCTATCAGAAAAAATTCCACTGGTTCAGGCTCTTGAAAAGATGGCAGCATGAGAGGTGAAACAGAAATTCCTCCCAAAACCACATGTAATATGAAAATACAGCAAATACAACTAATCCTGAAAGAGCAGCAGGAAAGGCTGTGGCAGATTGCCTACACCTGTGGAACAGAGCAAACCTCACAGAAAAGGGTAAAGTACCAAAGCCATGATTTGGCAGGACCCAAGCTCTTCACCAACCCAGTTCACCAGCAGGAGGAACAGAAACAGAGCAAAGAGAGGGTGGAGGTCTAGGACAGCTGAACACCAGCCCTGGAGACCTGTTCTGAGAGCATGAACCTATATTTCATGGTGCTCTGGAGACAGGTGGGGTTGGAAAGCTAAGAAATTCAGAGTACTTAGAGACTGAGATTCCAACCACTTTTAGAGAATAGGTACCCACAACTGGCTGCTCTGGAACAAAAGAAAAGTGGGCACTCTGAGGGACTTCCTAGCAGTGAGAGGGCAGCTAAAGGGGCCAGAAATGCACAGAGCTTGCTGCTCAGGAGAAAGGACAAGTGGGGAAAATTGTACCAGTGCACTCAGCCTAGAAGTTTGGTAACTTTCAGGAGCTTCAGGTGCTCCATCCCCCTGCCTGGCAACACAGCCATGAGGCCCCCCACCATAATATTTAGCCTGCCTTTCCTTCTTCCTGGCCAGCACCAGCTTGCAAACCAGATGACCTCACCATTGCACCATACCAGCCAGAGGGCAACACCAACTACAATAGCTACAAATGCATGGCATAGAAGCTCCTCCCTGCATGCTCAGCCCACTGTCCCTAGTAGTGGAGGCAGGCACTGAAGCTGGGAAGCAGGAAAGAGCCCTTTCCTCCCAACAGGTACCAGTGCCACTCACCTGTGACCCCCACCATCACTCCACGGACTGAGCAGCTCCAGAAAGTATAGCTTCTGGGCACAAGTGGGCATCCCCTACAAATATGAAATATCAAAGGAACCTGGTTCAAAACAAAATCCCACAAACACCAGAAAGAAGGCCAAGTAGAACTGAACTCACCAAGTTTCCTGAAAGTGATTTCAAAATAAAAATCATAAACATGATCATGGAGCTACAGAAAAATATTCAAGTCCTCAGGAAGGAATTCAGAAATGAGATACAAATGATGAATAATTCAGTATCTGAAATGAAACATACAATGAAGTATTTAAAAACAGATTAGATGAAGTAGAGGAGACAGTAAATGGGACAGAAATTAGAGAAGAGGAATACAAAGGAGCTCAGTCATAGAGAAAAAAAAGGATTTCTGGAATGAAACAATAATGAGAAAACTGTGCTACCAATCCAAGCAGAACAATATTTGCATTATAGAGGTACAAGAAGAAGAGAAAAATGGATAGAAAGTGTCTTTGAGGAGGTAACTGCTGAGAACTTCCCCAATCTGGGGAATCAGAGAGTCTCTCAGGCCATGGAAGTGCACAGATCTCCCAACACAAAGGACCCAAGGAAGACAACACCAAGACATATAATAATTAAAATGGCAAAGATAAAGGAAAGAACAGAGTATTAAAGGCTGCCAGAGAGAGAAAAAAATGATCACATACAAACTCATCAGGCTATCATCAGACTTCTCAGCAGAAAGCTTACAGGCAAAAGGGAGTGGCATGATATGTTAAATGCAATGAAACAGAAGGGCCTTGAGCCAAGAATATTCTACTGGCAAGATTATCATTTAAATTTGAAAAAGGGATTAAATAACTTCCAGAAAAACATCAGTTGAGAAAATTTACCTCACACAAACCACTTGTACCATTTATTTTGGAGGTACTGATATAGATGAAAGTGTACCTAGGGCAAAATAACTGTCATGAGAGAAAATAAAACCACAGTAAAGAAAGTAGATCAATTAATTACTGAGAAAATGCAAAATAAAATCAACTACCCCCAAAGTCAGTCAAGGGATAGACAAAGAGTACAAAATACAATCCCTAATATATAAAGAATGAAGAGGAAGAAAAAGCAGGAAAAAAAACCTTTAGATTGTGTTTGTGATAGCATACTATGTGAGTTAGGTTGTATTGTAAGATAGTAAGGAAGTTTACTTTGAATGTTTGGTAACCACAAATCAAAAGCTTCCAATGGCCATAAGTACATATCTATCAATAATCATCCTAAATGTAAATGGTCTGAACACACCAATCAAAAGACAAAAAGTCACTGAGTGACTATAAAAACAAAACACATCAATACATTGCATACAAGAGACTCACTTCAAAATGAAAGACATCCACAGACTAAAAGTGAAGGGATGGAAAAAATATTTCATGCAACTAATAGGGAGAAAAAGCAAGAGGTGCAGTACTTGTATCAGACAAAATAGACTTTAAAACAAAGAAAGTAACAATAGACAAAGAAGGACATTATGTAACGATAAAGGGGTCAGTCCAACAAGAGTATATAACCATTTTAAATATATATGCAACCAACATAGGAGTTCCAATATAAGTAAAAGAAACAGTAAAAGAATTAAAGGCATAAATAGAATGCAATGCATTCATTTTAGGAGACATGAACACCCCACTCACTCCAAAGGACAGATAAACCAGACGGAAAATAAGGACACAGAGGCACAGAACAACACATTAGAACAGATGGACCTAACAGATATCTACAGAACACTCCAACCAAAAGCAACAGGATACACATTCTTCTCACATGCACATAGAATATTTTCAAAAATAGATCATATACTAGGCCATGAAAAGAGCCTCAGTAAATTCATAAAGATTGAAATTGTACCAACCAGCTTCTCAGACCAAAAAGGCATGAAACTAGAAATTATGCAAAGAAAATGAAAAAGCCAACAAACATAAGGAGGCCTAACAACATGCTCCTAAGAAATTAATAAAAACAGATATCAAGCATTATATGGAGACAAACGACAACAATAATTCAACACCACAAAATCTGTGGGATGCAGCATCGACTGTACTAAGAGGGAAGTATATGCAATGCAGGCCTACCTCAGGAAATAAGAAGAATACCAAAGGAACAATCTAAACTCACAATTAACAAAACTAGAAAAAGAAGAAAAAATGAAGCCCAAAGTCAATAGAGGGAGGGACATAATAAAGATTAGAGCAGTGATAAATATAATTGAGAAGAATAAAACAATAGAAATAATCAATGAAAGCAGAAGCCGGTTATTCAAGAAAATAAACAAAACAGATAAGCCCCTACCTACACTTCATTTTTTTGGTATCATTAATCTATAATTACATGAAGAACATTATGTTTACTAGGCTCCCCACTTCACCAAGTCCCCCCCCCACATACACCTTTACAGTCACTGTCCATCAGTGTAGTAAGATGCTGTAAAATCACTACTTGTCTTCTCTGTGTTGCACAGCCCTCCCGTGCCCCCACCACATTATACATGCTAATCGTAATGCTCCCTTTCTTTGTCCCTGCCCTTATCCCTCCCTTCCCACCCATCCTCCCCAGTCCCTTTCCCTTTGGTAACTGTTAGTCTATTCATGGGTTCTGTGATTCTGCTGCTTTTTTTTTACCTTCAGTTTTTCTTTGTTCTTATACTCCACATATGAGTGAAATCATTTGGTACTTGTCATTCTCCACCTGGCTTATTTCACTGAGCATAATACCCTCTAGCTCCATCCATGTTGTTGCAAATGGTAGGATTTGTTTTCTTCTTAAGGCTGAATAATATTCCATTGTGTATACGTACCATATCTTCTTTATCCATTCATCTACTGATGGACACTTAGGTTGCTTCCATTTCTTGGCTATTGTAAATAGTGCTGTGATAAACATAGGGGTGCATCTGTCTTTTTCAAACTGGGCTGCAGCATTCTTAGAGGCAATTTCTAGAAGTGGAATTTCTGGGTCAAATGGTATTTCTATTTTAAGCATTTTGAGGAACTTCCATACTGCTTTCCACAATGGTTGAACTAATTTACATTCCCACCAGCAGTGTAGGAGGGTTTCCCTATCTCATAATCTCGCCAACACTTGCTATTGTTTGTCTTTTGGATGGTGGCAATCCTTACTGGTGTGAGGTGATATCTCATTGTGGTTCTAATTTGCATTTCTCTGATGACAAGCGATGTGGAGCATCTTTTCATGTGTCTCTTGGCCATCTGAATTTCTTCTTTAGAGAACTGTCTATTCAGTTCCTCTGCCCATTTTTTAATTGGATTATTTGCTTTTTGTTTGTTGAGGTGTGTGAGGTCTTTATATATTTTGGATGTCAACCCTTTATCAGATCTGTCATTTATGAATATATTCTTCCATATTGTAGGATACCATTTTGTTCTATTGATGGTGTCCTTTGCTGTACAGAAGCTTTTCAGCTTAATATAGTCCCACTTGTTCATTTTTGCTTTTGTTTCCTTTGCCGGGGAGATATGTTCATGAAGAAGTGACTCATGTTTATGTCCAAGAGATTTTTGCCTATGGTTTTTTCTATGAGTTTTATGGTTTCATAACTTACATTCAGGTCGTTAATCCATTTAAAATTTAATTTTGTGTATGGGGTTAGACAGTGATCCAGTTCCATTCTCTTACATGTAGCTGCCCAGTTTTGCCAGCACCATCTGTTGAACAGACAGTCATTTCCCCATTGTATGTCCATGGCTCCTTTATCATATATTAATTGACTATATATGTTTGGGTTAATGTTTGGAGTCTCTATTCTGTTCCACTGGTCGGTGGCTCTGTTCTTGTGCCAGTACCAAATTGTCTTGATTACTGTGGCTTTGTAGTAGAGCTTGAAGTTGGAGAGCAAGATCCCCCCCACTTTATTGTTCCTTCTCAGGATTTCTTTGCTATTCAGTGTCTTTGGTGGTTCCATATGAATTTTTGAACAATTTGTTCCAGTTCATTGAAGAATGCTGTTGGTAATTTGATAGGGATTGCATCAAATCTATATATTAATTCCTCCGAGCCAGTAGCACGGGATGAGTTTCCATTTGTTAGTGTCCTCTTTAATTCTCTTAAGAGTGCCTTGTAATTTTCAGGGTATAGGTCTTTCACTTCCTTGGTTAGGCATATTCCAAGGTATTTTATTCTTTTTGATGCTATTGTGAATGGAACTGTTTTCCTGATTTCTCTTTCTATTAGTTCATTGTTAGTGTAAAGGAAAGCCACAGATTTCTGTGTGTTAATTTTGTATCCTGCAACTTTGCTGTATTCTGATATCAGTTCTAGTAGTTTTGGAGTGGAGTATTTAGGGTTTTTTATGTACAATATCATGTCATCTGCAAATAGCGACAGTTTGACATTTTCTTCACCAATCTGGATTGCTTATATTTCTTTGTTTTGTCTAATTGCCATGGCTAGGACCTCCAGTACTATGTTGAATAACAGTGGGGAGAGTGGGCATTCTAGTCTTGTTCTTGATCTTAGAGGAAAAGCTGTCAGCCTCTTCCTGTTCAGTATGATGTTAGCTATGGGTTTATCATATATGGACTTTATTATGTTGAGGTACTTGCCCTCTATTCCTATTTTCCTGAGAGTTTTTATCATGAATGGATGTTGAATTTTGTCGAATGATTTTTCAGCATCTTTGGAGATGATCATGTGGTTTTTGTCCTTCTTTTTGTTGATGTGGTGGATGATGTTGATGGATTTTTGAATGTTGTACCATACTTATATCCCTGGGATAATCCCACTTGGTCATGGTGTATGATCCTTTTGATGTGTTTCTGAATTCAGTCTGCTAATATTTTGTTGAGTATTTTTGCATCTACGTTCATCAGGGATATTGGTCTGTAATTTTCTTTCTTGGTGGTGTCTTTGCCTGGTTTCGGTATTAGGGTGATGTTGGCTTCATAGAATGAGTTTGGGAGTATTCCCTCCTCTTCTATTTTTTGGAAAACTTTAAGGAGAATGGGTATTATGTCTTCTCTGTATGTCTGATAAAATTCTGAGATAAATCCATCTGGCCCAGGGGTTTTGTTTTGGGTAGTTTTTTCATTACCGCTTCAATTTCTTTGCTGGTAATTTGTCTGTTTAGATTTTCTGTTTCTTTCTGTGTCTGTCTTGGAAGATTTTGTTTTTCTAAGAAGTTGTCCATTTCTTCTAGGTTTTCCAGTTTGTTAGTATGTAGGTTTTCATGGTATTCTGTAATTATTCTTTGTATTTCTGTGGGGTCCGTTGTGATTTTTCCCTTCTCATTTCTGATTCTGTTGATGTGTTTTGATTCTCTTTTTCTCTCAGTAAGTCTGGATAGAGGCTTATCTATTTTGTTCATTTTCTTGAAGAACCAGCTCTTGGTTTCATTGATTTTTTCTATTGTTTTATTCTTCTCAATTTTATTTATTTCTTCTCTGATCGTTATTATGTCCCTCCTTCTGCTGACATTAGGACTCATTTGTTCTTCTCTTGCCAATTTTGATAATTGTGACATAAGACTATTTATTTGGGATTGTTCTTCCTTATTTAAGTGTGCCTTGATTGCTATATACTTTCCTCTTAAGAGTGCTTTCACTGCGTCCCACAGAAGTTGGGGCTTTGTGTTGTTGCTGTCATTTTTGCCATATATTGCTGGATCTCCATTTTAATTTGGTCGTTGATCCATTGATTATTTAGAAGCATGTTGTGAGCCTTTTTGCTTTCTTTGTACTATTCATTTCTAGTTTTATACCTTTGTGGTCTGAAAAGTTGGTTGGTAGAATTTCAATCTTTTGGAATTTACTGAGGTTCTTTTTATGGCCTAGTATGTGGTCTCTTCTGGAGAATGTTCCATGTGCACTTGAGAAGAATGTGTATCCTGTTGCTTTTGGATGTAGAGTTCTGTAGATGTCTGTTAGGTCCATCTGTTCTAGTGTGTTGTTCAGTGCTTCTGTGTCCTTATTTATTTTCTTTCTCTTGGATCTGTCCTTTGGAGTGAGTGGTTTGTTGAAGTCTCCTAAAATAAATGCGTTGCTTTCTATTTCCTCTTTTAATTCTGTTAGTATTTGTTTTACATATGTTGGTGCTCCTGTATTTTGTATATATATATTTATAATGATTATAGTCTCTTGTCAGACTGAACCCTTTATCATTATACAATGTCCTTCTTTATCTCTTGTTACTTTCTTTGTTTTGAAGTCTATTTTCTCTGATACTAGTACTGCAACACCTGCTTTTTTCCCCCTGTTGTTTGCATGAAATATCTTTTTCCATCCATTTACTTTTAATCTGTGCATGTCTTTGGGTTTGAGGTGAGTCTCTTGTAAGCAGCATATGGATGTGTCTTGCTTTTTTATCCATTCTGTTACTCTGTGTCTTTTGATTGGTACTTTCAATTCATTTACATTTAGGGTGACTATTGAAAGATATGTACTTATTGACATTGCAGGCTTTGAGTTTGTGGTTACCAAAGGTTCAAGGTTAGCTTCTTTACTATCTTACTGTCTAACTTAAATTGCTTATTGAGTTATTATAAACACTGTCTGATGGTTCTTTATTTCTCTCCCTTCTTATTCCTCCTCCTCCATTCTTCATATGTTGGGTGTTTTGTTCTGTGTTCTTTTTAGGAGTGCTCCCCTCTAGAGCAGTCCCTCTAAAATACCTCGTAAAGGTGGTTTGTGGGAGGCAAATTCCCTTAACTTTTGCTTGTCTGAGAATTGTTTAATCCCTCCCTCATATTTAAATGATAATTTTGCTGGATACAGTATCCTTGGTTCAAGGCCCTTTTGTTTCATTGCATTAAATCTACCATGCCATTCTCTTCTGGCCTGTAAGGTTTCTGTTGAGAAGTCTGATGATAGCTTGATGGGTTTTCCTTTGTAGGTGACCTTTTTTTCTCTCTCTGGCTGTGTTTAATACTCTGTCTTTGTCCTTGATCTTTGCCGTTTAAATTATTATGTGTCTTTGTGTTGTCCTCTTTGGGTCCCTTCTGTTGGGAGTTCTGTGTGCTTCTGTGGTCTGAGCAACTATTTCCTCCTCCAGTTTGGGGAATTTTTCAGTAATTATTTCTTCAAAGACACTTTCTATCCCTTTTTCTCTCTCTTCTCCTTCTGGTACCCCTACAATGTGGATATTGTTCCTTTTGGATTGGTCACACAGTTCTCTTAATATTGTTTCATTTCTGAAGATCCTTTTATCTCTCTCTGTGTCAGCTTCTATGCATTCCTGTTCTCTGGTTTCTAGTCCATTAACGGCCTCTTGCATCCCATCCATTCTGCTTTTAAGTCCTTTCAGAGATTGTTTTATTTCTGTAGTCTCCATCTGTACTTGCTCCTTAAGCTCCCACATATTTCTCTGCAGATCTGTCAGCATGTTTGTGATTTTTATTTTGAAATCTTTATCAGGGAGACTGGTTAGTTCTGTCTCTCTGCAGATCCTGTCTCAGGACTTGTCTGGACTATTTTGGACTGTACTAAATTTTTCTGCCTTTTCATGATGATAGCGGTAGTTGTAGGCAGGTTGTGGGTGTGTCAGCTGGGAGAAGAAAGTCCTTTCCTGCTTGCTGGATTCCTTGCCCTTCTGTGCTGCCTGTGTCAGTTACCCACACTCCTTGAGCAACCACTGGGTTAATCCTCTAAGCTGCTGTGGGTGGGGTCTCTGTCAGAGCAGCATAAAGCCCTGTGGGGAGTGGCAGGCATGCCAGGTGTGCTCCTCTGTGATAGCAGTGCCCCTTCCGGACAGCTGTGTGCCAGCAGCAGCCTTTGGGTCTGGCCTGGGTGGGTGTGCATCGGGCTGGGATTCCAGTAGGCTGCTGGGAGTGTGACTGCTCCTGAGCTGCTCCTGTGCTGCCACCTCCAGCTCCCATGGACCACTCCAGTGCCCCTCTGGCACCACTTCCCCTGGCACACGCAGGCCGCACTCATGCTCCTCTGGCTTCACTGCAGATGTGCATGGGCCTCTCCTGTGCCCCTCTGTTGCTGCCACCACCAGTACATGCGGGCCTCTCCTGGACTCCTCTGGCGCCGCGGTCGTCGGTGCACGTGAGCCACTCCCAGTCCCCTCTCACACTGCTGTCCCCAGCGCTGCCACTCTCCCACTACTGGGCTGGTGTGTCGGTGTCTGCGCTAGTTGAGGGAACAATTGGCAGGCTGCTTAGTGCCATGAGGGGCTTCAGAGCTGTGCTGCTGCCCAGGGGGTTAGGGTGCCAAAATTCCCTGGAATTCCCAGCTGCTAGCTAAGTGGGCCAGGACGACTTTGTCCAGCTATGGGTTCCCTGTCTGTTTAAGACTTTCAAAAAGCACTCACTTCTTTTGTCTCAGGGTTACCAATTGCAGGGACATGCCCGCAGGTTTTGCTTTTCTGTTTCTCTGATATCCAGCACCCTGTGCACCTTGTGTTCGCTCTCCAGGTACAGATTTGTAGAGCTGGTTGTTTAGCAGTCCTGGACTTTCACTCCCTCCCCGTTCCAACCCCTTTCTTCCTGCCAAGTTCTGGGGTGGGGGGACGTTCGGGTCCCACTAGGCTGCTGCTTGTATCTTATCCCCTTCATGTGATGTTGAGTTCTCACAGATGTAGATGTAGCCTGGCTGTTGTACTGTATCCACTGGTGGCTTTTAGGAATAGTTGTATTAATTGTATTTTCATAAATATATATGTTTTTGGGAGGAGATTTCCACTGAACTACTCATGCCGCCATCTTGGCTCCACACCCCCCTAGACAGACTTTTGAAGAAAAAAAGAGAGTCTACAGACATATACAGAATCAGAAATGAGAGAAGAAAAAATCACTACTGACACAACAGAAATACAAAGTATTATTAGAGAACACTATGAAAAGCTATATGCTAACAAACTGGAAAACCTAGAAGAAATGAACAACTTTCTAGAAAAATACAAACTTCCAAGACTGACCAGGAAGAAACAGAAAATGTGAACAAAACAATTAGTAGCAATGAAATTGAATTGGTCATCAAAAAACTACCTAAGAATGAAATCCTGGACCAGATGGCTTCACCATTGAATTTTATCAAACATTTAGTGAAGACTTAATACCCATTCTCCTTAAAGTTTTCCAAAAAGTAGAAGAGGAGAGAATATTTCCAAACTCATTCTATGAAGCCAGCTTCACTCTAATACCAAAACCAGGCAAAGACACCACAAAAAAGAAAATTGCAGACCAATATCACTGATGAACATAGATGCAAAAATGCTCAACAAAATATGAGCAAACTAAATTCAAAAACACATCAAAAAGTTCATACATCATGATCAAGTAGGATTTATTCCAGGGATGCAAATATGGTACAATATTTGAAAATCCATCAACAGCATCCACCACATCAACATAAAGAAGGACAAAAACCACATGATCATCTCCATAGATGCTGAAAAGGCATTGGACAAAATTCAACATCAATTCCTGTTAAAAACTCTCACAAAACAGATATAGAGAGCAAGTACCTCAACATAAGAAAGGCTATATATGTAAACCCACAGCCAACATCATACTTACCAGTGAGAAGCTGAAAGCTTTTCCTCTAAGTTCAGAAACAAAACAAAGATGCCCACTCTCCCCACTTCTATTCAACATAATACTGGAGGTCCTATCCTATCCATGACAATCAGACAACACAAATAAATAAAAGGTATCCAGATTGGTTAGGAAGAAGTTAAACTGTCATTGTTTGCAGATGACATGATATTGTGCATAAAAATCTCTTAAAAATGACCTCAAAACTACTAGAACTAATATCTGAGTTCAGCAAAGTTGCAGGATGCAAAATTAATACACAGAAATCTATTGCATTCCTATATACTAATGATGAACTAGCAGAAAGAGAAATCATGAAAACAAGTCCATTTACAATTGCATCAAAGAATAAAATACATAGGAATAAACCAAGGAAGTGAACAGTTCCCTGAAAACTACAAGACACTCATGAAAGAAATTAGAGAAGACAACAATAAATGAAATACATTTATTTATTATTCCTCAAGGACATGAGGAATTAATATTGTCAAAATGACCATCCTGCCTAAAGCAATCTTCAGATTCAGTGCATCCCTATAAATACCAACAGTATTGTTCAACGAACAAGAACAAATAGTTCTAAAATTCATATGGAACCACAAAAGACCCCGAATAGCTGAAGCAATCCTAAGAAAGAAGAATTAAGCTGAGGGAATTATACTCCCTGACTTCAAGCTCTACTACAAAGCCACAGTAATCAACACAACTTGGTACTGGCACAAGAAAAGACCCAATGATCAATGGAACCAAATAGAGAGCCCAGATATAAACTCAATCATTTAAGATCAATTAATATATGATAAAGAAGCCTTGAATATTCAATGGCGAAATGACAGCCTCTTCAACAACTGGTGTTGGCAAAACTGGACAGCTACATGTAAGAGAATGAAACTGGATTACTGTCTAACTCCATACACAACAGTAATTTCAAAATGGCTAAAAATTTGAATGTAAGTCATGAAACCATAAAACTCACAGAAGAAAACATATGCAAAAATCTCTTGAATATAAACATGAGCAACTTTTTCATGAACATATGTCCTCAGGCAAGGGAAACAAAAGGAAAAATGAACAAATGGTACTGCATCAAGCTAAAAAGCTTCTGTACAGCAAAGCACACCATCAGTAGAATGAAAAGGTATCCTACAGTGTGGGAGACTACATTCATAAACAACACATCCAACAAGGGGTTAACATACAAAATTTATAAAGAACTCACATGCTTCAACCCCCAAAAGGCAAATAACCTGATTAAAAAATGGGTAGAGGATATAACAGACACTTCTCCAAAGAAGAAATTCAGATGGCCAACAGGCACATGAAAAGATGCTCCTTGTTGCTAATTATCGGGTAAATGCAAGTTAAAACCATAGTGAGATATCACCTCACACCAGTTTGGATGGCCAACATCAAAAAGACAAGGAATAACAAATTCTGCTGAGAATGCAGAGAAAGGAGAACCCTCCTACACTGCTGGTGGGAATGTAAATTAGTTCAACCATTGTGGAAAACAATATGGAGGTTACTCAAAAAACTAAAAATAGAATTAGCATTTGACCCAGAAACTCCACTCATAGGAATGTACCCAAATAAATCAAGATTTCAGATTCAAAAAGTCATATGCACCCCTATGTTTATTGCAGCACTTTTTACAATAGCTAAGATAGGGAAGAAGCCTAGGTGTCCATTAGAGGATGAATGGATAAAGAATTTTGGCACATATACATAAGGGAATATTATTCAGCCATAAGAAGAAAACAAATCCTACCATTTGCAACAGCATGGATGGAGCTAGAAGGTATGCTCAGTGAAATAAGCCAGGTGGAGAAAGACAAGTATCAAATGATTTCCCTCATTTGTGGAGTATAACAACAAAGTAAAATTGAAAGAATAACACAGAAGCAGTCTCACATACTCCAAGAAGGGACTAGTGGTTACCAAAGGGGAGAGGTGGTGTTAGTGGGTGGGGAGGAAAAGAGAAGTGGATTGAGGGTATTATGATTTATACACATGGTGGTGGAGGGGAGACACAGGGAATATAGTGTAGCACAGAGAATACAAGTAGTGACTCTGTCACACCTTACTATGCTGATAGACAGTGACTTCAATGGGGTATGGGGAGGACTTAATAATATAGGTAAATGTAGTAACCACAATGTTTTTCTCATGAAACCTTCATAGTAGTGAATATCAGTTATACCATAATAAAAATATCTACTAGTTCAACATTAATAATATATACAGAATTTGACTTTTTCCACCATATTCATTCTTACCACTTTGATCCAATTTGCCATCACTCTTGCCTGGATTACAACTATCCCTTCCAGTTAAAGCATACCTTGGAGATATTGAGGGTATGGTTGACCACCTCAATAAAATGAATATCACAATAAAGCAACTCAAGTAAGTTTTTGGTTGCTCAGTGAATATAAAAGTTGTGTTTATACTATAATGTATCCTACTAAGTGTGCAATAGGACTATGTCTGAAAAAAACATACATACCTAAATTTAAAAATACTTTATTGTTAAAAAAATGCTAACCATCACCTGATCTTTCTTTGAGTTGCAATCTTTTTGCCAGTGGATAGCCTTTCCTTAGTGTTGATGGCTGCTGACTGGCATAGTGCTTGCTGAAGGTCAGTGAGGCTGTGGTAATTTCTTAAAAGAAGACAACAATGAAGATTGCTGCACTGACTGAGTCTTCCTTTCATGAAAAGTTTCTCTATAGTATGTGATGTGTGTGATAGCATTTTATGCACAGTAGAACTTCCTTAAAAACTGGAGTGAATCCTCCCCAACTCTGCAACAGATTTATCAACTAAGTTGATGCAATATTCGAAATCCTTTGCTATTTTTTCAACGTTTACTGCATCTTCACCAGGAATTAATTCCATGTCAAGAAACCACTTTCTTTGCTCATTCATGAGAAGCAACTTCTCATTTATTCAAGTTTAATCATGAGATTGTAGCAATTCAGTCACAACATCAGACTCCACTTTTTTGCTATTTCCACCACATCTGCAGTTACCTCCTGCACTGAAGTCTTGAGCCCCACAAAGTCATCAAGAGAGTTGGTATCAACCTCTTCCAAAATCCTGTTAATATTAATATTTGTCATCTTCACAGGAATCGCAAATGCCCTTAATGGAGTCTAGAATGGTTAACCTTTTCCAGAAAGTTTTCAATTAATTTTTCCAAGATCAATCAGAAGAATCATTATCTATGTCAGCTATAATCTTAAAATATACATTTCTTAAATAATAAGACTTGAAAGTCAGACTTACTCCTTCATCCGTGAATGGTAGAGTGAATGTTATATAGCAGGCATGAAAACAGCATGAACCTCTTGTAAATCTCCATCAGAGCTGTTAGATGACCAGGTGTACTGTCAGTGAGCAGTAGTATTTTGAAAGGGATCTTTTTTTCTGAGCAGTAGTTCTCATCAGTGTGTTTAAAATACTCAGAAAACCATATTGTAAACATATTTCCTGCCACCCAGCTTTTGTGAATACTTCCATCCAGCTTCCATTCATAGAGCACAGGCAGAGTAGATTTAACATAAATTGTAAGAGCCCTTGGATTCTCAGAATGTTCAATTTATTAGCCCTTAAAAAGAGAGTCAGCCCCTAACATTTGAAGCTTTGAAACTGGGCATTCACTTCTCCTCTCTAGTTTTGAAAGCCCTCGGTGATATCTTCTTCCAGTATATTGTTGTTTCATCTATACTGGAAATCTATTATTTAGTGTAGCTACCTTCATGAATATTCTTAGTTAGATCTTGTGAGTAACTTGCTGAAGCTTCTATATCAGCACTTGCTGCTTCACCTTGCACTTTTACGGAGATGGTGTCTCTCCTTAAACCTTATGAATTAACCTCTGCTAGCTTCAAACTTTTCTTCTGCAGCTTCCTCACCTCTGCCTTCATAGAATAGAAGAGAGTTAAGGCCTTTTTTTGGATTAGGCTTTGGTTTAAGGGAATGTTGTAGCTGGTGTGATCTACCAGACCACTAAAACCTTCTCTGTATCAGAGCAAAGGCTGTTTCACTTTTTTATCACTCATGTGTTCACTGGAGCAGCACTTTGAATTTCCTTCTACAACTTGTCCTTTGCCTTAACAGCTTGACTGACTGTGCATAGGAGACCTAGCTAGCTTTTGGCCTATCTACCTTTCAACAAGCCTTCCTCACAAAGCCTAATCATTTCTAGCTTTTGATTTAAAGTGTTTCACCGGTACACTTTGAAGTCATTGTAGCGTTATTAAATGACCTAATTCAATGTCATTGTGTTTCAGGGATAAAGAGGCCTGAGAAGAGGGAGAAACACATGGGAATGGACAGTTGGAGAAATTAGAACACACATAATTAATCAATGAAGTTCACTGTCTTACATGGGCACAGTTTGTGGAACCACAGAACAATAGTAACACCAAAGATCACTGATCAACATAACAAATATAATAGTAATGAGAAACTTTGAAATAATACACAAATGACCAAAATGTGACACAGAAACACAAAGTGAACAAATGCTGCTGGAAAAATCACTTAAAACTTTGCACAAAGCAGAGCTGCCATAAACCTCCAATTTGGAAAAAAACAAAGTATCCATGAAGCACAGTAAAGTCAAGCACAATAAAATGAAGTATGCCCACATTTTATTAAGAAGAGAGAACAGATGCTCTATTCTCTTATTCTTTCATATTTTTCATGGTCTGATATCTGCGATTGAAGAAATTAGCTCTGTTTCCACAATGTAGAAATTTCTCAGTTGAAATGTAGCATTTACTAAGTTGCTTCTCATTCATTTCCTAGTTAAGTGACTTACTCTACTCCATCCTGATGCTTGAGAAGCTCTTTACCAATGTGGTTCAATAACTTAAGAAAGATATGTCTCCATGTTGATCATTCTATACCAAGATTTGGTAGGATAACTCAAGTTCCTTCGATTTTCAAACTCAGATCTTTATTTCGTGGAAATCATTAAATTATGTTTTATTCATAGTTGTTCTCTTATAACAATTATTTGTCTCCTCTGACATATTATTCTGCTTTAATTTCTTTGGCTCTTCCCTCTTTGTTATACCTCATCTTTGTATTGGGAATTCAATTTTGAGCAATATATAAACCATGCATTTTATACATATACATACATATATATATATACACACATATATATACATATACATACATGTGTGTGTGTATATATATATATATATATACACATATGTATATGTATACATATGTGGTCCATAATAGGTCATTCTATTATCATTTATTACATCAAAGGGTCATTATATTAAAACGAGCTTTATAGCTTTGATACCAAAAATCACAATTTTTGTTTTCACTTAGTTGGGTAATGTCTGTTTACCCTCTGGGATCTTTGTTTGTCTTTTCCCATTCTTTTATTTCTCTAGAAAGTTTGTTTAGTTGCTAGGCTACATATTTTCTTTTTTTATGTTTAATATTGGCAGCTTTGCCCTGAATTTCTATTTTCTCCTACAAAATGAGGGCAAAGTTTCCTTGACTCTACTCACACTTTGCATGATAGCTGGTTGCACCCTCTATTGAGCTGCAGTTTGAGAACTGAAGTTTAACTATTATTTTACCTACTTTTGGTATTTTGAAAGTATGGGCTGATTAAAGAAAACAAAAGCTCTATTTCTTTGAGAGCAGTCTTTTTTCAACAGCCAGGTCTCTGCTCTGTCTTTTGAGATTTTATTAAGTGTCTTTAGCAGAATTCATTTCATTGAGTTCAGGTATGCATTATTCTTGTGGAAGGATCCGCTTGGATTTTTTATCATTCTCCTGGAATACAGCGACCCCTGGTGGTTTCCCTCTCCTCTGTTTGCGGGCCTGAGAGCCTGCTGGTGACAGAAAGATTCTGTTCTCAAGGAGCTTTGCTCAGATTTTCTCTAGGTTATCAAATTACCCTCTCATGCTGCTATTCTAAGAATTTTTAAAATGTTTCCAATTCATTCTCTTTCCTCTGTATGACATTTGAGAGATAGAGAGGGATGAGGATTAAACCACACACCACAATCAGTTACTTTTCAAAGTTTATATTGTAAGGTTGAATCATGTTTGGGTCAGCTAATGAATTCACTGCTGCTTGTGTGCGAGAATGGTGGTTGCCTGTTGCCTACCCTCTTTTTATCTTCCTCTTTTTTTTCCCTTGACGTAGAACATTTGTTCTATTGTTGTGTACATGACTGCTTATAATATAAATCACCATCACCGGCATCTGCTGTAGCTAACTCTGGGCATGCAACTAAGTTTTGGTCAATAAAATGTAGGCAGAGATATTTTCTGGTATTGTCTATGAAATCTCCATTAAAAATAACAGGCATGTTCCCTTTTCTATTTCTCTCTCTTCATCCTGCTTCTGGCCTAACACAAGGAGGTGATGGATGGAACACTAGCCATCAACTTAAAACCTGAGAACAAGAGTCACATTTAGAGATGAAGGAGTCAAAAGCTGGAAAAAGCCTGGGTCACTGGCAACTTCATGAACCCATCAGAATTCTTTTATGTGGGAGAAAATAAACAGCACATTGTTAAATCTACTACTATGTAGGCTTTTTATCGTATGGAATTAAACCTAATTCTAAAAATACTTAGTCTTTCTAATTTTTGTTCATTTATCAAGTATTGGATAAAAGAATATTCTGTGATCCAGTTTTGTTCCTCCGTTACCATTTAGGGTTTATTTTGTAAGTTAACATCTGTTGGTGGTTTGTTATTTAAAAAGCATTTTCATATATAGATATGTAGATAAATACATGTATTCTATATTTTTTTGGTTTTCAAACATTTTGTCAAAATGTTGGTCAAGTACTTCTTATGTTCTAATCTCCTGTATTTCTGATTTCTGTCTTTTTTCAAATTTGAAATATTTTATTTGTGTCTTCTCTCATTTTCTCGAGCAATATCATGAAGTTTGTCTATTTTAAAATTTTCAATGCATAAACTTTTGGCTTTTTTCATACTGTTTTAATTCTGCTTCCTATTTCATTAATTTCAGTTCTTACCTTTGTGGTCTCCTTTCTTCTACATTCTCTGGGTTTATGTGGTCATTTTATCTTTAACTTCTTTATTTAGATGCTTAGCTCATTAACTTTCTGTTTTTTCCTAAGTTTGCTACTTAAGTTCAGAGTCTTACTTTAAAATACTAATATTGCTTTGTTCACATATTTTGATATAGTCTGTCTTCTTGTTACTTACTTTAATAATCATTTTAAAATTTCATTGTCAATTTTTCTCTTACCTTAGTGTTTGGAAATGGTACATGCATTAATGCCCCAAAATGGGGGAAGGGTAAATTTATATTTTATCCTTGACTTCTAAGTTAATTGGACTTAATTTCTAAGTTAATATGTCCAAAAACATTGTCTAGTGTTATAATATTTTAAAAAATATATTGACACTTGATTTTAGCCAAGTAAATGGTCATTTTTGTCAATATTTTCTGTGTGTGCTTGATAAAAGTGTTTGCTCTTTAATTGTTGGATAGCAGGTTTTTCTAAGTAGGGTTTCCATAATGACTAGTTGGCCTAGTCATGCTCACTGTCCCAGTGTAATCACTTACAGCACCCCTCTCATTCACAAAAGTATACCAGGAGTTTTTTTGTTGCAAGGATTATATTATTATCAAATCAAATAATTATTCAACCTTGTCATTTGTGAATTTTAAGTCTTCAGTAACATAACTAATATTTTGGCCATTTGATCTCCTGGTAAGGGAGAGAGATTTGTTGAAATCTTCCACTGTGGTGGTGTATTTATCAATTTCTTCTTGCAGTTCTATTCATTTCTGCATTATTTATGCTGGAAGCATTTTATTAGATACCTGTATGCTTACAATTGTCAGAGCTTCCAAGTGAGCTGAATATTTTTTCCCACTGACTAAGTTTTTTACTGGTTATTTTATTTTTTGTCTTTATTAGCTGTTTTAGCCAAACTAGCTATCTAGCTATATATATATATATATATATATATATATATATATATATATATATATAGAGAGAGAGAGAGAGAGAGAGAGAGAGAGAGCCTCACAGCTCTATTTTGGTTTGTCTTTTCTTGGTTTGCATTTTTTACTTCAGACACTTTGCCTTATGTTTTATATGAGGAAGCCAAGGCAGGGCTGCAATAGGATTCTGAACATCTAAGCTCACCCAGCTGGTAAGAAACACCCAAAACCCAAAACCAGGGCACCTGGTTCAAAATTTCCTGTTGTCTTTTAATAAAAACCACATTGACTCAATGTCCAGTTTGTGCCAGATATTGTGTCAAGAGTTTTATATATATATATCATCCCAGGGCCTCTCCAGATCATTATTGGCATTAGCATAATATATACTAACAATAAATAGAAAAAGCAAGGAGATCATTTGAAGATATTTCCTTTTTTGTACCAAATAAATGGTGCACTATGAAAGCTTTGATATTGAAGGAAAAAGTAATAGTTTTAAATCTGAGTTCGATGTGCACATGATTTCTTCCATTTTTAGCTGTTGTTGGTCAGCACTTCAGGTCAGCCTGTCTGCACTTTGGCACTTCTGAAATAGGAAGGACATGTGTGTATTGCTATTTTTGAAACTGCTAAGGGTGACAGTGACAGCTCCCTGGTGTGAAACTCATCAGAAATTCAACTCCTTTATTTAACCTACAATCTCAGCCATTTATGAAACTGCTGGTTTCATATCAGAGCCTCAAATGATCCTTCAGGGAGCTGCTCAAAAGGCCAGATCCCATGGAACTAGCTAGAAGGGTTCTTTCCTTTTCCTTCCTTTCTTTTTTAAAATTCTGTGCTTAGACTGATAGGGAAAAATTTACAAGGACGGCAGTCTAGTCCTGGGGGCTCCCTTCTGCTTCTCAGCAAAACAACAGAACACTCCCTGAACTTCCCGCTCTGCCAGGCGCTCACTCCCTCAGCCCACTCCCTAAACTTACTCCCCCTCGCTTGCTTGCTGTGCACGTAGAATTGTTGCAGATATGGGAGCAGAAAGATATTGGGATATTGCTCCCCTTACCTTTGTTCAGAGCTCAGACTTGGGAGATTACTCCCCTCTGAGCCCACCAGTGTAAAAATAAAACCTCAACACTCCAAGACCTCCGAGTGATGCTTGGTTCTTCCACCAGTGATCCAGTCCAAGTTTTTCTTTAACAAGACTAGAACTAACGCATAATTGCAAGGCTCCCAAATCTCCTAGATTGACTCTTTTCAGCAGCCATGAAGAATACCACAGTACAAGTTTCGCTTGAATAACCTTCATGCTTATTTACCTTCAACTGACTTTCTTTTGTTTGTAACTTCTCAAGCCTAATTTTGATTGGGCCTGCTGCTCAAAAAGAATCTGCACTGTGCAGAAGAATTATGTCCTTGCTTCTGTCTGGAAAACAGCCATCACATTTACTTATTAATGGCACCACTGCTGTTACCTCACATGTCTATTGGGTGACAAGCTTTCAGTGTAGGCCAGTTGTGCCCCAGACCCTAAGGTATTTTCTTTCCAAGGCAAGGAGGCTACAAGAGTTTTTCACTAGCTCATCCACAACATTATTTCCTTAGAATTCTACTCTGACCTTAATTCATTTACTTATTCCACAGACTTAATTCTGTAAGCACCTTCTATAGGCTAAGTAGTGTTCACTGAGTTCCCTACCTATTATTCATGGTCACCTCTGGTATCACCATTGCAAGATGTCACTACCCATTACCGGATGTCCCCATTTACCTTGGTGGACTAAAACTGATATCATCCTTCACTCCTGCTCTTAGATGCCATCATCAATAATCTCTGTTAGGGAAGCAACTGTGTCTGTCTGTCTTAACACAGTGTTCTCAGCAGCTAGTGGAGTGACAGGCACATGGTTATGTGTTTGACAAATATCTACCAAGTATATAAATCAAAGAATGACCTTAAAATTGATATGAGACATTGCACATTGCAAAGCCTTCAAATCCCATCTCTTCCGCAGCCCACACCTCCACACCCTCATGTCACATATCTCCATTTTGGTTCACACTTCTGTGTGCCCCACCCAGACCACCACTCCCTGACTTTCTCCCTCTTTTTCATTCTCTGACTCAGTGGCTTTCTGAGATTCCCATATCTTGTCTTCTAACTGACTTTGACATCTTCCTTAAAGATTCAAAGCTGTGAGAACACAAAGCCTGCTGTGCAAGACAGCCAGATCTTCTGGAAGAAAGCAGCATACAAGTGGGAATTTGACAGTGCTGCCTGTGTAAATCGTAAATCATTTGAAATTCAAGACTAAGGATGTGTGTGTGGAAGAAGAGTTGGCTGCCAGGGAAGTTTAATTAGCACAAAGGTCATGGCTGTGCTGCACATATTTTTGTAAGATACCATATCTAATTGTCAGGCAGTTAGATTGTGCTTATTTCAGACTGTCAGGGCTTTTTGGTTTAATGAGACAGTACAATGCCTCCACAGTTCACTGACCATTGTTTGAAGCATTGTAATGATAACTGCATTTAAAGCTATTGAACTTGAGCTTAAATAAATTATACAGAGGTCAAGGAACACATATTTGCTGTTCCATAAACAGCAAGAACCAGTGAATCACAGCATCTGAGAGAAAAAAAGTTTCTTAAAAACTCATATCCTTCATCTCACTGCTAGGTTTTTCTTTAGGCATTCCATATTGTGTGAAAATAAATTACTTGTGTAAATGAACCCCTGAAATTTCTCTATAGGCTATGACAAACTTTCAGATATCTTTTATTTAATTAGAGTAAGACTAAGTAATATGTACTAAAACTCAGCTGGCCATATACTTTAAACTGTAAGGCTAAACAATAAGAATACTGAATTATTTTCAAATAGAGAAGGAAACTCATCATTGAAACACACTCACCCACATGTCATTGGTTTCTTAGATTTTTATAAATGTAGTTTTGGGAAAATCATCGTTATTTTTGTAAGCCTTGTTTTGGTATTTTCCCAATTAAGACATTAAACACATTTAAAATTAGGCAATAATATTTAAATTAGCAGTATCTCATTAAAAAGAAAGTGGGTCAGTGGGTAACTGAATTCCAGCTATTTGCCAATCATTGTTTTGGAGGCTTCCATATATTATCTTATTTACTTTGTACCACAACTTTTGTCATATTGGTGCCATTATCCCTATTTCGAATATGAAGAAACTGAAGAAACATGCCTCAAATCATACAGCTAGTAAATGAGGGTGGCATGACTTGAATTCCAAAGTGTGTGTTCCTTCTACCTTATCCCATTGTTCAAGTTTCCAAATTTTGCTTATTGCCACACTTAGAAAATAACTTAGATCTATTTAAATAAGATATCTTAAAATTATTATTTAAGTAATATAAATACTATAATAACTAACAACACCATGTAGTCTCTTATTTTAAAAAACATTTATAAAGAATATACATAACTGGCTTACTGAAAGTTACATTACAAATTTGTGACAACTGCCATAAGCTACATCATCTAACATCAACTCCTTTTCCCTGTCCCTTAATAAGATAGGATAAAAAATTACAACACTCAGTTTTGTAGTACTCCTTGCTAGTAGCTGTAGTCATGTAAGTCAGTTTTTGCCAGTGAAACAAAGCACCAGTGTGAGAGCTGTGCATCTTCTGCTTCCGTTTGCTTCTTTCCTGGCACAGGAAGGCTGGAGCTGCAGCTGTCACCACCCAGGATGGCAGCCCCAGAGGTCAGAAAGGCCTGGTTCCTGAACGACATCGGTGAGTACCAGACATAGATAGTGAACCTGCACCTCTAGATCCATTATATAAAATTTATATATATATGCCACTGAAGTTTCATTTCAGTGAGAGCAACTCAACTACCTAATACAACCCTCTTTGTGCTAACTTGGTCAGTGGATCCAATAGCAATTTTAGTCAAAACTGATTTTGGGGCGTTAGTGTCCTGATGTGAAATTCAAGGCTTAATTAACATCTTCTCTTACTTGACTTAACTGACTTCACTCTTTCTTCTCAAAGTGGGTCTTTTTATCCACAATAATATAGCCAAATGAGTTTAACAAATTTATTTTTCATGCAGTCTCCTAAGGCAGCTATCTAGAAGTCTTGCTTGAAACTCAGAGGAAAGACTCTCTAATACATAGTCTAGGCCACATGTGATCTTAATGCCTGGTTCAGTAGGGCATTTGGTCTCTGATTCCACAATGACTGAAATGGACAGAGTCAATAGGCTTATTGTGCCGTGAAGCCTGGAAATAAGCAATGCTCCCAGGTGACTGCCTCTGTCTCCTTCTCACAAGTGTCTTTAGGAAGATTGTTTAATGAGAATGCATTTTGGCAATGAAAGCCTAAGGAAGAGTTATTGCCGACAATAATAGTTACCATGAGCAGCTCAAGAACCAGGAGACCAAAAGATCTAGATCTTCTCCAATAAAATAATTGTCATTGAAATTTCTCATCATGTTTAATTTCCCAGTTGCTATCATAGAAAAAAGAAACAAAACATACAGCTTAGAAAACAAAGAGATGATATCTGTTTAGAATATTACAGAAGCTCACACTCACAACTATCCCCCAAACATAATAAAATATTTTAATAAGACTTCCTGATTCCAGATGCAATTGATTCTACCATTCTGAGATTATTATAGGGGAAAAATTCCCACTTAACCCCAAACAAATCTGTATTGTCTGATGGTGTCTACACTCAATTACCTCATCTTTATTTCCATTAAGTTTAAATATTTTTGTTGACTCCTCAGAACCTCCTCTCAGGGTACTGGTAAGTGAGTCCTCCATCTTCATTCATATGGCTATAATACGTGTGGGGGATAAGGGAGTGGAAGAAGACAGGACAAAGGATGGGGAAAATGAGGTAAGTCAACAATAGCTGGGAGCCAAGTGGATCAACCAAAGGGAGGTTTTAGTACTGGTCAAGCAGCACACAAAGTGACCCTTCTCAACACCCCCGTGTTTTCAGTGATGTCTGTCAGAGACAAAACTGCTTTAAAAGAGTAGATTATTTTGCATAAGTAAAGGTAAGAGGTAAGTTTCATGGTTAGATTAGTGTCATTCATATCAGAGAGAACATAAAAGCCCCTGGGAATTCAAAGAAATTTCAGTACTTTGGACTCCACCATGGATAAAATTTCAAGCAACCTCAACTAAATAATAACACACTGGAGAGGCCCCCTGGCTTTGGCCGCACACGTAGTAGAGAGAGCATAAGAAGAAATAGCTCATCTCCCCTATGGCTACCAAATATTTGTGCTTAAAATGCATGTGTGTATTTATGAAGAAACTAAAATACAGATATTACAGCTGTTGTTTCATAGAATTCTAAATTTTTAAAAGTACATTAACTGACCCAGAAATAATTTGGATAAGATTTTTTACTAGTTATTCTGAGTAAAAACGGTGTGAACTGAAACTTTTCAAACTCAGGACTAACTCTGACTGAATGGATATGATTTAACACCTTCCAAAAATCCCTTAAATGAACTGGTGATCCAAATGAGTTACTCATGTTTAAAGTAATTGATTGAATTGATGGAACAAGTGTTATCTGTCATTTTATGTATTCTATATGAGGGACTTGAAGACATAGGTTAAAAGATTTTTCTCTATAAAATGGACAGAAATGTAAGGTTTTCTAAAAAAAACATGGCCCAGTCTTTCAGTATGTTTCTGACTTTAAGTGTCTGGATAGTCTTCAGTCTCAAGAGAATATTATTAAATATCACTTGAAAAACAGCTAAAAGATCAGATGTATTTCTCCCTGTGGGATTAGAAAGGGAAATAATTTTTGTCTTTTTTCTTAATACTTCTTATAATAAAAATATAGCTGTGTAAATAACAGATTACCTTTGATTAGTAATTATAGCTTACATTCAAAAGGAATATGCATGATGACTACTAAAAAGTATAGAAGATAATACTGCTCTAACCACATAAATTAATAAAGGATTTTTGCTTAAAGGATTATTCTAAAACTGGAAATCCAGATTTTAGCTGAAAGATAAAAGTGAATTATTAGGTCTGCTGCTATATACTTTGAAGGCAATTTTTAAAATTTGTATGAATTAGGAACATTCTCTACTGCTGTTATTGATTATTCATAAGAATGGAAACCATATCATTAATTTCTTTATCTTCTTCACTCTGTATTAAAAACAAAGAGATTTAGTGAGTAATAGAATTTTAAGTTATGAAAGAATTTTAAAATGGATATTTTAAGTCAAGGAGAACCTTTTATAGGGAAAATACTTTTTAAAAAATCTAAGAATTATGCACAACTCCTCTAATAGTTGAGATTACTCTCCTTTGCAAAAAAGTGTTATAGAAGCAATACTTCATTGACCCGGAAGTATAATTTTTTATTAAAATGCTTTTAAAAACTACTAGTATTTGTATAATTCAGTAATCTGTATTTCTGAGATTAACCTTTTCAGTATCTTGTCATTAACTGGATTTTGTTGTCCTATTTCTAAGTGTGGTCTCTATTTACCTATCACTAAAGCAAAACTCAGATTGAGTTCTTACACTATTCTAATATGTCTTTCTTAAGATAAATATCTTATAGAACAATTTTCCCAGTAGGAAGTCCTTACTGTACCTTCAATTATGAAATTCTCTTACAAACCCAACAGCAGCTCAGCTGGATTTTAGAGGCATCCTTTCCTTTTTTGTTATGCCAACACATTTCTAATTCTCCAAAGGAGACACAACACACACACACACACACAGACACACACACACACACACACACACACACACACACACACACACACCAGCCTGCCAATATTTATCAATCACTGCAGTTTCAGATATCTTTACTTGAACTGGAAAAACCAAATCTCTGCCCTACTCTGTAAAATAAAAATATCCTTCCCTCAGCACTATCTTTGTTGACTATAACCCAGGCTCTCCTGAAGGAACAAGAGAATCAGAAGAGGTGAGACAACCACAGAACACAGAGTTCTTCATAGAGCGTATGCTCAACAGCTATTCAACAAATGGACAAATAAGTGAAAATTAGGAAAATGTGCTCCCAGTCTTTCACCAAGAAAGGGGATAAAATATTCATGGAATCCAAACTTAGAACATATTTTGTATGTTATTCAAACACATAGAAAACATAATGTCATATAATATAGAAATATTGCACTAAATTGTGATTATATGCTACTCATATTGCTGTTCTTGTTAAGTAAGTTTTTATAGAATGGCTCAGCTTCTATCCATCATTAATTACATTCTCACTACAAGAAATGGATCTAAGTTTCAAATAATGAACAAGCACAGGTTACATACCAAATGCATCATCTCTGAAACACAGAAATGGGGTCCTGAGAAATGCCGATAGCATATCTTCCCCAAAATATGCATATCTCTCTGTGCCTCATTCTCCTTCCATCCCCTCCTTTCCACAGGTGTTAATGCCTAGGGATTTTCCCTAACAGTGCCCTGAACATTAAAATGACTCTCTAATCACTCGGTTGGCAATGAGAGTCTTATCACTAGTGGTAGGTAGAGCAAGAAAACTCCTAACACAAGGTGGTCATCCAGCTGTTTATACTTGCATTGGTATTAATTGGAGGGATACACCATTGGAAGGGATTATATATAAAAATACATATTATTTTTATATACACAAGAGATACTGAATCTCTCAACCCAGAACAGAGGGTAGAGGGATCCGTATGTTCTCACTACATCTGGGTGGAGTGGCGCTTATGTCATGGGGAACTGAGAAATAGGGAGGAGGAGCAGATGTGGTTCAAATGCCACAGCTTTCACTCTTAGCAGGATTTAGTAGATTTTATCGAATATGTATTTCTTCATTTTCTGTTTGCCCTTAGGACAATTTCCAATGATTTTAAATGGTTATTTATAATTTTCACCAACTATGGTTGCTTCCCTGGGGAGAAGGTCCATGGAGCACCTCATCCCACCATTCTAGAAGTCCCCTACTTAGTCTTAAATCCTGGTCCCACCCCTAGTTTGCTTTGCTTCCTAGATGTAGGAGATTGAAGCCTCTACATAAACTGTCAAGGAAGACTTCTGACTTTCACATTTTATTTGTAGCTGCCATATAATTGCTCCTAGCCTTTCATTATATTTTTTAGGATTTCTGTCAAGCTCAGCAGTAGTCATCCATCCCATTTTCCTATTTTCCCTATACTTTTCAAAAACTGAATAACAATTTCACTAGCTAATGTAATCCCTTCCAATGAAATATCCCTCCAATTAATACCAATGCAAGTGTAAACAGTCAGACAACCACCTCATGTTAGGAGTTTTCTTGCTCTACCTACCACTAGTGATAAGATTCTCATTGCCAGCTGAGTGATTAGAGAGTCATTTTAACATTCAGGGTGCTGTTAAGGAAAAATCCCTGGGCATTAACACCTGTGGAAAGGAGGGTTTGAAGGTGAATGAGGCAGAGAGAGAAGATAATATGAAATACAGACTCTGTGGCTTCAGTCAACCCCAAGATGAGTTCTGGAGCTGAAATGCGCCATCAGAATTGCAATGGGTCAAAATGTCCAGCTTTGATACTACCACCTTGTTCAGTCACTGAGTATGGGCCATGCCTAGGAGGACATGACACTGAGTGAGGAGACTTTCTGAAGCTGAGGTAATTCATGAAGGGGTTGGCCAACAGGCCTTACAGGAGTTGGGAAAACAAGTCCCTGAGAACAAGTGATTAAAGATCAATCATAATGTGACCCATTACCCTGTCCACTTGTAGCCTAGACCTCACCTCCAAAGACGGGGTTGCTTCCAGACTCTCTAATATCTGGCCTGAATGTAAACACTGAAAATATTCACAAGCTTACCGTTCTGGGTTTTACACCTTGGAAGTGGTAACACGTCTTGCTCAAGGGCTGGGGCTTTCACTCTGCACTCTTGCCAGAGAAGACTGATTTCCCCTGTGCTCCTATCTGAGCTTTCAGTCCAAATTCACTGTTTGCATAGAACCAAGTCTCACTGCAGGATTCAAAGTTTTAAGAAATCCCATGTACCTCAACTCATATTCAACATCTATTGTCCTCTCAATTGATCTCACTGCTACAATTGTGACAAAACTTTTACAAGGCAATATAGTCAAATCCAGGTCTTCTAATTTGAAATTCTATTGTTTGTAACTGACCCCAAATACTGGGCACATCAATAGAAATAGAATTCATATCAATTGACAGAGAATAAACATATACATTCTTTCTGAATTTATGGTTCTTTCTGAATGGTTCATATTTAATAGGAGGACTTAGGAAAAAATATTTTTCTTAATAATATGGCAATAATTTTGTAGATGTCTGTTTTCTTAGCATGCTCTTTTAATCTACATACTGATAGAATGACAGTTTTGTTTTAGCCTAGTGAAACAATCATTGCCCCTTGTATTCCTCAAGCACAAAATTGTGTAAATTAAACTGCTGGCCTCTGTAATGATGTTTACTGGCCATAGAATTGTATATATACTAGAATTGTATGTCATGAGCTGATAAATCCAAGTCTTTCTGAAGCTCCTGTGGCCTGGGTCATCTAACCAACCATCTAACCTGTGGCCTGGGTCATCTAACCATCTAACAAATTTAAAGCATTTTAAAATATGCCTCCCATCCTTCCTCCTATCAACCCCTTTTTAATCTCTTAAAAAATTCTCTAACTTGACTCTAATAACTCTAGGTCCTGTGGCTTTAGATATTCCTAAAGAATTCCAAATCTATGTAAAGAAAAGGCACAAGGTTTTCAAGTAAAGATAACATTTCCTCCTAAGTTGAAATGGGCATTCTAATTTTGGAGGTATATAATAATTCTTAAATGCTTAGTGATATTGCCTGTTCTATATTTAAATGAGAGAATTACAGCAGATATTTTATAGACTATATGCCCCAATATAGAATATATAATGCTTTCTATTTTGTTACATTTTATAAATTATAGTATTTTAGAGTGGCATAGAAGGAATATTGTGGCTATGGTAGTAGCCTCTACATTTAGAACGGAACCAGGTTCTGTTCAAGAGGTGGGAACAAGATATACTTCACAGTCCAATTGTTGAAGCAAGTCAATGAATATAAAATTATTGTAAGCATGTTAGGTCGGAAAACTGAAAAATGCTGTGGAGGCCTCTAGTTAGACTACAAAAAAATGGTAAAAGCTTCCCACAAGAAATAACATTTTAAGCTCTAATTTGAGTGATAGAGGTTTATTTAGAGGGTTGCAAAAGTCACACCAGGCATGAGGCTTAGCACAAATATGAAATGGTACTTACTTTAAGAAGGAAGATAGAAGATGATAGAAATAAGACCTATGCTTATTTACTAATAAGATAAAATGGACAATTTATGTTTTGCATCTAAAAGTAAAAAGTACAACACATTACTGATAGTTTCATAATTCTGTGTGAGGCTAGAGATGGTACTAGGAAGAAATGAAATAGATGAGAATAATGCAGTTGTAGTAATGCAGTCTTGTAAGACTCATTTGCCAAGGACTGTCTACTCAGGGACCTGCCACAGTGCTCCCGGATATGTCTTCAAAACAAAGCCCTGGAGGGTAAAGCATTTCTATCAATGAAGGATGACGGCTCTATTAGTGCAACAGGAGAAGATTTTGAGAGACTGAAGGGAAGAAACAGAAAATGGACCATGCTGAGGAGGGCAGATCCCAAGGACTCCATGCAGAAAGCAAAAGGACAGTGAATTCCTGCAGGAGGAGGCACCAAAAGAGAAAAAAGGGGGAACACAGACAACCCAAGTCATTTGATAGTTTATTCCTGGTAATTATGGACAGAAATGAGTACAAAGGAGTGGATTCACACATTTTAATGCAAGAAACTTTAAGAGCAAACAAGAGTTTTAATGGGTAATGCACAGGTTTATTAAAAAAAAAAACCTTTCCAAAACATGACTTTTTGTAAAGGAAAAAAATCAAGATCAAGAAAAGGAGAATGCTAAAAACAGTTTTATCTCATTTTTTTCTGTAACATTTCTGGTTTCATGGCACAAAATTTAATAGACCCCAACATGTTGAAATAAAGAAGGAAAAAAAGAATGATACAGTAAAATCACAAATGGAAAAATGACTCTTTACTTGAAAAAGGCTTGTTAAGGTTAGAGATTGGCCAACCCATCCTATCCTAGATGATTTGCAATCAGTAAAACTTATCTGCAATTCTAAAACTGTAGACTTCTGTTTTCTATTTCAAATAAGAAATAAACTTTGCTATAGGTTTTGGGATAAAATCTCTGTTTTAGATTAAGTCACCCTATTTATATTTGCAGACCTAAAGTTGGTGAAAGTTTAGTGGCTAGACGTTTATTCTGATAAGAAAAATAATAGTTCATTGAGCAGTTACTTCATGACATGTCTTGTTCTAAATTATTTAAACCACCCTTTTCTGGTACATCAAGTAATCACAGGGCACCATACACTTGGGTACTGAATTGCAGCCTGTGTTAAGTTTTTATTCCTTTACCACAGCATCTGATTTGTATTATGTTATTTTATCTAACTTCAAGGCAGATACCATGTCTTATGAGTGTCTCTTCTGAAGTAAGATGCATCCTCAACATATTAGATCCTCAAAATAATATAAAAATATAACTGACTTGCATCACCCTTTGACAGCTTTAGCAGAATTCTGAAAGATAAACATCATTCAACCAAGGATTCACTGGGGTTTGTAGAATATGCCAGAGCTACTCTTATGTTTGGAGTGTAAATGCTACAAGAACAGGGAAATGTTGGAGGACCCATGAAGTGAGGTAGTTATATATTCTTCAAAGGAAGCATGCAGAACTCATACACTGACCTACAACAACTAACTAATTATTGCCCCAGCAAATATATTGGAAAAAGTACCAGTGAGGAAATACACATATATATATTTATATACATGTATTTGATTATACATATATATATATATATATATATATATATATATATATATATATATATATATATATATATATATATATATATATATATATCTCAAAAACATGGGACTGCTTATGGATGATTCCATTTTCAATATTCCATGCAACCATCAATTTGCATGTCTCTCTTTTTTCAATTGGAACAGCTGTTTGGAAGATGTGGAATTTGGTTATGGAAAATACAATTCTTATTCCTGTTTTTGTTTTTTTTCTTGGAGTTGAAGGCCTCTATCCTCTTTATGATATAGGGTGTTTCTTGGGATGATTTGTTTAGTGCCTGAGCAGTGTCTTTAAACTTTTCTCTCTGGGAATTTCCCACCAGGCTTTCCCTCAGTTTTTCTACACTTTGCTTTTAGTCTCCTCTCAGAACTAGTGAATCGCAGGTATAATTTCCAAATTCTTGTTGCAGATATGCTGTATGCATTTCGTAGCCACCTGTAGTTATGTTTCTCCACACATTTCTTGTTCATGGGTTTTTTTGTGGTTGTTTGCTTCTAGGCACTCATCAAAACCCAAGTATTACAGCTGCTTCTGAGATGCCACAGTGGCCATGGCTTTGGGCTACAATGTGACAGATGTGTGCTGTCTGTCTGTCACCAAAGCTCTCATTTACAACTAGTGGCAGCCTCTATTGCCTCTGACTTCCCTCCTACATTCATATAAATTAATGAAATGTCAGACCACAAAAGGTAAATACTGAAGTTTTAAGACTCATATTTAATTATGAGAAAGGCTGTTCCTTTATCATTGTCATAGAAGTTTGCTGGAAAATGACAGCATTTCTGTGGCAATAGAAATAAAATCCTATATACATACAGTATGTTAGTCACCACACTAGCTCACTCATTCTACCATTAGACATGCTTCTGAAATCTTAATGTCTTCTTTTCTACCTACTCTAGACCAAACTTCTCATAGTGATGACTGGAGCCTCTCACTGAACAAATCAGTCACATCGATTGCTTAGTGATTCTGAAAGTGCTTGATATTTGAGTTCTACAATTGAATGTATATTATATACCCAATAATTTGTACTTACATAGTGTTACATATAAGTAACTAGTGAATCTTACTAGGAATTCTTTCCAAAATAAGAATAGGAGCACAAATGTAAGTACTGTATCCTCTACCTCTTTAGTATTATTTTTATTTCTTTGCATGGGTCCGTAAATATAGAAAACACTAGTTTAGGTGAAATTTTTCCCCATTCGAGAATTTTAAAGATTTTTTTTCATGCAGAGAATCAGTGAAAGTATGAGAGAAAAGAAACTTATAAATTTGATGTGAATATAAGTTGTTGCAATCTTTCATGGAGGTATTTTTGTCATTATTTGTCAAAATTTTTTGGTGTATATACATTTGAACCAGGAATTGTACTTCAAAAAATTTAGTATATGAACACTATCACTCAAGCAAATAAAGATATATTATAGCATTTTTTTTAATTTGTATGTATCTATATATTTTATATATAGACACATATTTTGTCTATATATTTTATTTGTATGTGTCTATATATTTTATATATAGACACATTATTTTGCAATGCATATGTCAAATAAAATATACATATTTCAATCCAACAATTCCATTTTTGAGAAATTATATTGCAGATGTACTCATAATTATGTACAATGACATATGAATAGTTTGTCACAATAATTGAGAAGTTCTACTGGCATTTATTTAATGAGCAGAGTCTGGGGATACAAACACCCTGTAATATGCAGAAGACTCCAGGTCTAGTGTAATAGCATTATTTTTATTAGCAATAAAAATAAAGTCAATTTGAACATTCATCAGTTGAGATTGATTAAATAATGGTACTTTCATACTGCAGACTACAAATGAATGCTTTAAAAAATAAAGTAGACCTTGATGTATGAAGAAAAAGAAAGTTCATGGTATAATGTTAAGGAAAAGACACCCAAGAAACACAAATATGCAGGCAACAAACAAAAAATATACAAAAACCAAATTATATAACAATGTGTAGAACAGTCCATTCTGGTAGCACAAACAAATTCCATATGTTTGGGGAAATCATGATTATATACATCACATGGGGAAGAAAAAATGATTAACTTTAATTTTGACTAACATTTTGGATAGTTTTACTTAATTATTAACTTATTTGAAAGCCTGTTATGTTCCAGACACTATACTAGGTAATGATTTAATTTTAATGCTTTCAACAACTATATTTAGACATTTAAAAATATTTGCTTTTTAAATATGTTCTCTAACTATAAATATTTTTATGGATCATCATAGAACTTATGCCTTTAAGAATGCTGAAATTTGTTTATTCAGGTCACTCAAGGAACATGGCAAAATTATATTCTAAACAAGTCAATGCTACAGGCATGTAGAATTCATTAACCTTATCAGAACTACACTATGTAAAATCTCTAAAACAAATTCCTATATATAAAAGTACATAATGAAATTTTAACATACACATGCATACCAAGTTGCTTTAAGAGTTACTGAAAGAAGTGTTGGCTTTCTAGCAAGACTGTAATAAAAGAGAACTAACTGCCTTAAAAATTGTACCATACTTCTGCTGGCCATTACACAGAACCACAGTGCCTCCAGTTGGACATGACTTTACACATCATCTTGGCTTTAATTGTGGATGAAAATGATATAGTGAATATAGTATTAGTAATAATGTTTCTAATAGTGACAGACCTGATTTAAAGCTTTTCTTAGCCACTTAGTAATGTGTTATCAGGTACAAATCACTTAAAATCACTGCTTCATTTTCACCATCAATAGAGATACTAAATATGTTACCACACATGGTTGTATAAACAATGCATGTACCTAATATAAGTTAATTCATGTCAAGCACTCAGTATAGCATTTGATACATAGTAAGCAATTAATTAACATCTTCTGGTACTATTATTTATAATAATTTTGATGATGGAATTTCAAATATGTAATTCTTTTTGAGATACAAATTCTTTAGAGGATCTATTCATATATTTTATAATATTTTCTACCAGTTTACTAGTTTCCTATTGCTGCTGTAACAAACTGACATAAACTTAGTGACTTAAAGTAACATAAATTCATTCTTATAGTTCTGAAGTTCATAAGTCTAAAATGGTCATTAAGGCTGCATTCCTTTTGTAGGTATTAGGGGACAGTCTGTCTTGTTGCCTTTCCCAGCTTCTAGAAACCACCTATACTCCTGGGCTTGCGGCTTCCTCCTCCATCTTCAAAATCACCAATGGCTTGTCAAATCTTTCTCAGGTTATGCCACTCTAATTTGCCACTACTACAGCAAAATCTCCCCCTTCTTTCACCTAATAAGAACCCCTGTGATTACATTGGGCCTGCCTGGATAATCCAGAGATGATTTCTCTGTCTCAGGATCTTTAACTTAGTCACATCTTCTAAACCCTTTTTACCATGTACAATAACATTCACAGGTCCTGAGGATTTAGACAGTGGCATCTTTGTGGGGCAGTTATTCAGCCTACTACAGCTACTAAACAAATTCAGGACAGTTTGAATAGGTTCTCAAAATTTCTGTTTCTATGGCAATGAATTTTTAACAGACTACACCACCAAAAATGTATAGTGTCATTCAGCTATTACTATTAGGACAGTGTGTTAGGTGTAAAGGACACACAGTAAGAGAATACTTTCTTTTAACTACCCTTAAGAAACTCTAGGAGACAAAAATAAAAATAAATATTTACAGTACAATGTATTTTGGTGAGGAGCTAAATATATTTGTTCAGGGAAAGCTTCAGATAATAAATGACACTTGGAAAAAGAAAGGGCTAAAGGAGTAGAAAGTCCTTACCAGATAAAGCAGGCAGTAGGAAGAAGGATGCAGGTTAATGGAAAGGCAGGAGATATACAAGGTAGACAATATTTGCAAGTTTTGGATGTTCACGGAAAGCATTAGATCAATTAGACTGGAGCAGAAGGGTCAAGTGAAGAAATGGTAAGAGACAAGGCTTGAAAATCAGTCAAGAGTGAAAGAAATTTGAATTGTATCTTGAGTTCCACTATAATCCTTCCATGAGATGGTCAGACTGTACATGTCCACCAGTCAGCAATTAATGACAACCCATTGATGCAACAGAATCAGGTGCTCCCTTGAGAGAGTATGTAACTCTCTACTTAGCCTCATAGTGCCCATTATCAGATATCCTCTAAGACTATGAAATAATTCTGAATCTCATGAGATGTAGTAACTAAAAGTGACCTTAAACCATCTTCTCAAGAATACCTCAAGTGTGTTCCATAAAATACTACATCTAAGAGATATAGAGAGCTCTCAAAAAAAAGACTTCATGATCAAAAAGATTTCTAAGCCATTGTATATCATATACTCAAAATACATTATATATATTTTGAGATTTTAAATTCCTATAGCTATATTAGCACTTTAATTAACCTGATAAATTATGCAAAAATAAATCACTTTTATTCAGAATTTCATAGATTTTTGAACCACACTAAATTAATTTTTCCCCTTGTTTTCCAGAAAATCTGTGGACATGAGTCCACTATACAACACTATGGAAAAATGACTTAATCCAGCACTTGTGAAAGACTGTTCCTAGCCCAGCAGCATCAGTGCCACCAGGAAATTTGTTAGAAATGCAAATTCTCTGGCCCTACATCCAAATTATTGAATCAGAACCTCTGGGCCTGGGGCTTAACAAACTGTTTAAACAAGCTGTCTGCTGCCTTGCTAACAAGTGAGAATCTTTGCTCTCATCAGCCCCAGAGAGTTTGAACGTCCCCACTGCTGTCATAGGTCAGCATTTTCCAGGGCATTGCAGATCTTAGGCATCCCAAGTTTCAAATTATTCCACCACTTGATCACCAACTTTTCCTGATGCTCCACAGTGACATCCACTTTCAGCATCACACTGTGTACTCTCCCTGTAGAGAACTGATTTTCTTATACTTAGACTTTGATTCTATATTTGCAGGGTATTTTAGTTTGAATGAACATAGTACATCTTAACACTGCCTCTGTCCCTCCTATCAGACAAATAGAAGATCAAACTGTTATTTCCTTACATACAAAATATTTTTTTCTATCATTTATCCAAGAAGTGGCTCAAAAAAGCCCCATGATTCTTCTCTGTAGGCTACCTAATCTTTCTGAACTGCTCTGAAAATAACATAGCATCCTAAAATACTACTAACATACAATTGGAGAAAGCTAATTAGCCAAGCAAGAAGGACAAAGACACCAAATTGTAAAAAGAGAAATGAACTCTAAATTTAAATTTGAGTTAAGAAAGATAACTGGTAAAGATCAGAAAAATATAAGGAAGAAATGTAATAATGGAAAATTTTGTTTGGGTTAGTTTTGTGGTGGTGGCTTTTAACCTTAGGAAAGAGAGTAAAGGAAGCAAATTTTGGTTTGGAAAGCAAAAGTTGAAAAAGAAAGTGTTGGAGTTAAAAATATTTACTTTTTATTAGTGTTCTGCCTTTCCAATTATATACTAGTTGAGCAGAAAGCAAATCTTCCTTAGCCATTTATGAGGATGTATTTCCACCCATGTGCTTTCCCCTCCAGCTGTCATAAGCTGAGAGAATATATTCCCTCTGTGTAAATTTAAGAAACCTGGCAGTAACAGGAGAGGATGACAGTAAATAATACTGCCACCTGAACTTAAATGGAATTTCTGATGTTTTGCTTTTCATTGCTGTCAGTAGTGTATCACTCCTTAAGATAATATTTCATCAGACTTATAATGAAAATGATTATGTGGCCATGGCTTATTTACAGCATACATCTCTATTGGCTGGGAAGAGTTTTTGTTGTCACATGAATCAAATCAAACTCAAAATTGAGTTTAGTGTAGCACTTGAAACTCTTTAAAATTATTTTCCAAAAAATTACTTTTAAAAACATAGAGACAAATGTTAACACTAGAAAAAGAGCTTTCAATGGAACATCAGCTAAAATAACATATTTTATTTCATTAACAATTTTGGTGAGAAATACAATTTCAGGTAAACCAAGACAGTATGGCCAAATCTACTGAGGATTAAATTACAATTTCCCCCAAACAAAGTTTCTGAAAAGAGTAAAATGATCAAGAGAACTAAATCTCTAGCCAGTATCCATCTTCACATGGAAGAAGATACTTGGCTGGAAGAATATGTAAGATGTAAGATCCCATTTAATTGAAAATTATTTGGTTTTTAATGAAATTCTGGGGCTTTTTTCAAACATGACATCATAGTAAACATGCTGCCTTTTGAGATAAAATTCAAATATAGCATACTATGTGCTCACTACTGAATTCATATTCATATTTCATATTCATAATTCATATCACAGATCCATATTATATAGATATGTGACAGAAAATCAGTGAGGATTATTGGTCATAAGAATGAAAGGTGAAAGGAAAAGGATATTGTTAACACAGAAGAAAAACATGCAAATCTAAGTTCCAGCACACCCTGTACAAATTTTTACACCCTCTTAGGGTCTTTATCTGCAAAGTAGGTGTAATAATTCTTCCCTCATGGGGTTGCTATGAAGATTAATAAGTTAACATTTATAAAGTGGAGATAAGCATATAATAAGAACTAAATGGATATTTGTTAAGTAAAATTAACAAACAGGAGGCAGAGCAAAAATGGCAGCATGAGTAGAGCAGCGGAAATCTCCTCCCAAAACCACAGATATCTATTAAAATATAACAAAGACAACTCTTCCTAAAATAGAGACCAGAGGACACAGGACAACATCCAGACCACATCCACACCTGTGAGAACCCAGCATCTCGCGAAGGGGGTAAGATACAAGCCCCAACCCCACGGGACCCAAGCGCCCCTCCCCCCAGCTCCTGGAGGGAGGAGAGGAGTCAGAGACGGGAGTGAGAAGGAGCCCAGGACTGCTGACAACACGGCCCCAGCCATCCGCACCAGAGCGCAGAGTGCATGCCTGGGGTCCTGGATACTAGGGAAACAGGGCAGCAAGACCAGTGAGCAGGTGCCTGAGGCCGACGCCAGAGAACAAAGAAATGGGAGCGGCCATTTTTTTTTCCTCTTTTTTTTTCTGGCGAGTGCTTTTTGCAAGTCTTAAAGGGACAGGGACCCCAATACTAGGGAAACAGGGCAGCAAGATGGTGACTGAGGCTGGCACCTGAAGACAAAGAAAATCGTGCGTTTTTCTTTCTTTTCTTATATTAATTATTTATTTAATTTTTTTCTTTTGCTTTGTTTTGTTTTGTTGTTGTTGTTTTGGTTCGGTGAGTGCTTTTTGGAAGTCTTAAAGGGGCAGGAAAGGACACTGAATCCAGAGGCAGGGAATCTGGGGATTTCTGGGCACTCTAACCCCCTGGGCAGCAGGGAGCACGGAGACCCCTTAAGGAGATAAATAGCCTCCCGGCCACTCCCCTTCCAAAGGGGCTCCACCATTCTGGAGCAGCAGCGTGAGACAGGCTACGCCCACAGCAACAGCAGAGATAAACTCCAGAGCAGTAGGGCAGGAAGCAGAAGCCATGTCTGTGTGCCCCTGTCTGCATGCAGCTCCCAAGCACAAGCCACTAGAGGGCGCTGTTCTCCCAGGAAAGGAAGGCCACAAACCAACAAGAAGGAAAGCTCTTCCAGCTGTCATTCGTACCAACACTGCAAACTATCTCTATCACCATGAAAAGGCAAAACTACAGACAGACAAAGATCACAGTGACAACACCTGAGAAGGAGACAGATCTAACCAGTCTTCCTGAAAAAGAATTCAAAATAAAAATCATGAACATGCTGATGGAGATGCAGAGAAAAATGCAAGAGCAATGTGATGAATTCCGGAGGGAGATCACAGATGCCAGGAAGGAGATTACAGAAGTGAAACAAATCCTGGAAGGATTTATAAGCAGAATGTATAAGATGCAAGAAGCCATTGAAGGAATAGAAACCAGAGAACAGGAACGTATAGAAGCTGACATAGAGAGAGATAAAAGGATATCCAGGAACGAAACAATACTAAGAGAACTGTGTGACCAATCCAAAAGGAACAATATCTGTATTATAAGGATACCAGAAGAAGAAGAGAGAGGAAAAGGGATAGAAAGTGTCTTTGAAGAAATAATTGCTGAAAACTTCCCCAAACTGGGGGAGGAAATAATCTAACAGACCACAGAAATACACAGAACCCCCAACAGAAAGGATCCAAGGAGGACAACACCAAGACACATAATAATTAAAATTGCAAGGATCAAGGACAAGGAAAGAGTTTTGAAGGCAGCTAGAGAGTAAAAGGTCACCTATAAAGGAAAACCCATTAGGCTAAGATCAGACTTCTTGACAGAAACCCTACTGGCCAGAAGAGAATAGCATGATATATTTAATACAATGAAACAGAAGGGGCTTGAACCAAGGATACTGTATCCAGCACGACTATCATTTAAATATGATGGTGGGATTAAACAATTCCCAGACAAGCAGAAGCTGAGGGAATTTGCTTCCCACAAACCACCTCTACAGGGCATCTTACAGGGACTTCTCTAGATGGGAGCACTCATAAAAAAGGCACAGAATAAAACAACCAAACTATGAAGAATGGAGGAGGAGGAATAAGAAGGGAGAGAAGAAAAGAATCTCCAGACAGTGTATATAACAGCTCAATAAGTGAGCTAAGTTAGGCAGTAAGATACTAAAGAAGCTAACCTTGAACCTTTGGTAACCACGAATCTAAAGCCTGCAATGGGAATAAGTACATATCTTTCAATAGTCACCCTAAATGTAAATGGACTGAATGCACCAATCAAAAGACACAGAGTAACAGAACGGCTAGAAAAGCAAGACTCATCTATATGCTGCTTACAAGACACTCACCTCAAACCCAAAGAGAAGCACAGACTAAAAGCCAAGGTATGGAAAAACATATTTCAGGCAAACAACAGAGAGAAGAAAGCAGGGGTTGCAGTACTAGTATGAGACAAAATAGACTTCAAAACAAAGAAAGTAACAAGAGATAAAGAAGGACACTACAAAATGATAAAGGGCTCAGTCCAACAAGAGGATATAACCATTCTAAATATATATGCACCCAACACAGGAGCACCAGCATATGTGAAACAAATACTAACAGAAATAAAGGGGAAATAGACTTCAATGCATTTATTTTAGGAGACTTCAACACACCACTCATGCCAAAGGATAGATCCACTGGACAGAAAATAAGTAAGGACACAGAGGCACTGAACAACACCCTAGAACAGATGGACCTAATAGACATCTATAGAATTCTACATCCAAAAGCAACAGGATATACATTCTTCTCAAGTGCTCATGGAACATTCTTCAGAATAGACCACACACTAGCCCACAGAAAGAGCCTTACTAAATTCCAAAATATTGAAATTCTACTAACCAATATTTCAGACCACAAAGGTATAAAAGTAGAAATAAATCCTACAAAGAAAACAAAAAGGCTCACAAACACATGGAGACTTAATAACATGTTCCTAAATAATCAATGGATCAATGAACAAATCAAAATAGAGATTAAGCAATATATGGAAACAAATGACAACAACAACACAAAGACCCAACTTTTGTGGGACGCAGCAAAAGCAGTCTTAAGAGGAAAGTATATAGCGATCCAGGCACACTTGAAGAAGGAAGAACAATCCCAAATGAATAGTCAAACATCACAATTATCGAAACTGGAAAAAGAAGAACAAATGAGGCCTAAAGTCAGCAGAAGGAGGGACATAATAAAGATCAGAGAAGAAAAAAAAATTGAGAAGAATAAAACAATAGCAAAAATCAACAAAACCAAGAGCTGGTTCTTTGAGAAAATAAACAAAATAGATAAGCCTCTGGCCAAACTTATTAAGAGAAATAGAGAACCAACACAAGTCAACAGAATCAGAAATGAGAACGGAAAAATCACGACAGACTCCACAGAAATACAAAGAATTATTAAAGACTACTATGAAAACCTATATGTCAACAAGCTGGAAAACCTAGGAGAAATGGACAACTTCATAGAAAAATACAACCTTCCAAGACTGACCAAGGAAGAAACACAAAAGTTAAACAAACCAATTACGAGCAAAGAAATTGAAGAGGTAATTAAAAAACTACCCAAGAACAAAATCCCAGGGCCAGACGGATTTACCTCGGAATTTTATCAGACACACAGAGAAGATATAATACCCATTCTCCTTAAAGTTTTCCAAAAAATAGAAGAGGAGGGAATACTCCCAAACTCATTCTATGAAGCCAACATCACCCTAATACCAAAACCAGGCAAAGACCCCACCAAAAAAGAAAATTACAGACCAATATCCCTGGTGAATGTAGATGCAAAAATCCTCAATAAGATATTAGCAAACAGAATTCAACAGCATATCAAAAGGATCATACACCATGACCAAGTGGGGTTCATCCCAGGGATGCAAGGATGGTACAACATTCGAAAATCCATCAACATCATCCACCACATCAACAAAAAGAAAGACAAAAACCATATGATCATCTGCATAGACGCTGAAAAAGCATTTGACAAAATTCAACATCCATTCATAATAAAAACTCTCTGCAAAATGGGAATAGAGGGCAAGTACCTCAACATAATAAAGGCCATCTATGATAAACCAACAGCCAGCATTATACTGAACAGCGAGAAGCTGAAAGCATTTCCTCTGAGATCGGGAACCAGACAGGGATGCCCACTCTCCCCACTGTTATTTAACATAGTACTAGAGGTCCTAGCCATGGCAATCAGACAAAACAAAGAAATACAAGGAATCCAGATTGGTAAAGAAGAAGTTAAACTGTCACTATTTGCAGATGATATGATATTGTACATAAAAAACCCTAAAGACTCCACTCCAAGACTACTAGAACTGATATCGGAATACAGCAAAGTTGCAGGATACAAAATTAACACGAAGAAATCTGTAGCTTTCCTATACACTAACAATGAAACAATAGAAAGAGAAATCAGGAAAACAATTCCATTCACAATTGCATCAAAAAGAATAAAATACCTTGGAATAAACCTAACCAAAGAAGTGAAAGACCTATACCCTGAAAACTACAAGTCACTCTTAAGATAAATTAAAGGGGACACTAACAAATGGAAACTCATCCCATGCTCATGGCTAGGAAGAATTAATATCGCCAAAATGGCCATTCGGTGCAAAGCAATATACAGATTTGATGCAATCCCTATCAAATTACCAGCAACATTCTTCAATGAATTGGAACAAATAATTCAAAAATTCATATGGAAACACCAAAGACCCCGAATAGCCAAAGCCATCCTGAGAAAGAAGAATAAAGTAGGGGGGATCTCACTCCCCATCTTCAAGCTTTACTACAAAGCCATAGTAATCAAGACAATTTGGTACTGGCACAAGAACAGAGCCACAGACCAGTGGAACAGATTAGAGACTCCAGACATTAACCCAAACACATATGGTCAATTAATATTTGATAAAGGAGCCATGGATATACAATGGGGAAATGACAGTCTCTTCAACAGATGGTGCTGGCAAAACTGGACAGCTACATGTAGGAGAATGAAACTGGACCACTGTCTAACCCCATACACAAAAGTAAATTCAAAATGGATCAAAGACCTGAATGTAAGTCATGAAAGCATAAAACTCTTAGAAAAAAACATAGGCAAAAACCTTTTAGACATAAACATAAGTGACCTCTTCTTGAACATATCTCCCCGGGCAAGGAAAACAACAGCAAAAATGAATAAGTGGGACTATATTAAGCTGAAAAGCTTCTGTACAGGAAAAGACACCATCAATAGAACAAAAAGGTACCCTACAGTATGGGAGAATATATTTGTAAATGACAGATCCGATAAAGGCTTGATGTCCAAAATATATAAAGAGCTCACATGCATCAACAAACAAAAAACAAATAAACCAATTAAAAAATGGGCAGAGGTACTGAACAGTTTTCTAAAAAAGAAATACAGATGGCCAACAGACACATGAAAAGGTGCTCCACATCGCTAATTATCAGAGAAATGCAAATTAAAACTGCAAAGGGGTATCACCTCACACCAGTAAGGATGGCTACCATCGAAAAGACAAACAACAAATGTTGGCGAGGCTGTGGAGAAAAGGGAACCCTCCTAAACTGCTGGTGGGAATGTAAATTAGTTCAACCATTGTGGAAAGCAGTATGGAGGTTCATCAAAATGCTCAAAACAGACTTCCCATTTGACCCAGGAATTCTACAACTAGGAATTTACCCTAAGAATGCAGCAATCAAATTTGAGAAGACAGATGCACCCCTATGTTTATCACAGCACTATTTACAATAGCCAAGAAGGGAGCAACCTAAATGTCCATTGGTAGATGAATGGATAAAGAAGATGTGGTACATATACACAATGGAATACTACTCAGCCATAAGAAGAGTGCAAATCCTACCATTTGTAGCAACATGGATGGAGCTGGAGGGTATTATGCTCAGTGAAATAAGCCAACCGGAGAAAGAGAAATATCAAATGATTTCACTCATCTGTGGAGTATAAGAACAAAGGAAAAACTGAATAAACAAAACAGTAGTGGAACCACAGAACCCAAGAATGGACTAACAGGTACCAAAGGGAAAGGGACTGGGGAGCATGGGTGGGAAGGGAGGGATAAGGGGTGGGAAGAAGAAGGGGGGTATTAAGTTTAGAATGCATGGGTGGGAGGGAGAAAGGGGAGGGCTGTACAACACAGAGAATACAAGTAGTGATTCTACAACATTTTGCTATGCTGATGGACAGTGACTGTAAAGTGGTTTATAGGGGGGAGCTGGTATAGGGGAGAGCCTAGTAAACATAATATTCTTCATGTAAGTATAGATTAATGACAACAAAAAAAAAGAAATAAAGAAAAGGGGGTTTACTCCCTGATAGGATAAAACTAACTGTAAATCAACAATTAATGCATGCCTTAAATATCCTCAATTTTCATCACTTAAAGGTGTCAGCTGATTGGCTACAGAGGTTCATTTTTCTTATAATATTCCTTTCTCTTAAAAAAATAAAAATAAAAAAAAAGCAGGTCCTGTGTGGTGACCTCCAATGAGTTCTACACAATGGTATAAAGGGCATATCAAAGTGTGGGCAAAGGGTCTGTTTGTGTTTATACAAAGGATCAAAGCCTAATTTGGCTACCCAGAAAATGAACTAAGATATGATATGAAGAAGAACTTCCAACACCAGCACTCTCTGGAAGAGTCATACCAGAAGATGATCATCAAGAAACCACAACAAAGATCCAGGCGATGCTGCAGTTGTAGCTGCATTCATCCCACCGGTTCCTGGACTTGCCATTGGAATGAAGAAGGAGATATCTAAGCTGGCCCGTGCATACAGTAAAACAACAAATTTGACTGGGTCTATACTGTTGGAACTCAACCAAGAATTAGGAGAAGTGCAAGTTGCAGTGCTCCAAAATCTTACAAGTACAGACTATCTACTGTTAAAAGAACATATGGGATGTGAACAGTTTCCAGGAATGGGTTGTTTTAATTTGTCTGATTTCTCTCAGACTGTTCAAGTTCAGTTGGACAATATCCACCATATTATAGATAAGTTTTCACAAATGCCTAGGGTGCCTAACTGGGTTTCTTGATTTCACTGGAGATGGCTGGTAATTATAGGTCTGCTTTGGTTATGTAAGTGTATTCCTATTATGTTAATGTGTGCATGCAATTTAATTAGTAGTTTAAAACCTATACATGCTTAAGTTACTCTACAAGAAGATATGGCAAAGAAATAATCAATCTGCCCATGTTATCTTCCATCTCCTAGTCCTATAGCTTTTCTTCTTCCTTCCTAATTACAACCCTTAAATAGAATTCGTGCCTCATATCGAATTTACCGAGTATCATAATTCTTCCAAGTGGTAAAGATACTTCAAGACAAATACTGGGCATAAAAGCCACAGGGCATAAATCTGCAAAGAAGTAAAAAGCTAACCTTTTCAAACAATACTGCCTCTCTCTCACTTACCAACTTTACATTTCCCTGTATGGCCCCGGAAGATGACTGGTTAGCCAGAGACGGGTAAGATTCCTCAAGGGAGGAACAACCAAAGACAGGCACAGTTGCAGGTGGACCATCAGGTGAGAAACTGGGCATCAACAGAGGTGAGGCTTAGAACCTCACCTCCACCCCTGTTTTGAGAGAAATCTTCTGCATCCGTGGATGTTTTATTGCCCTTGTCTACCTTGGATTAGCACTTAGTTTACAGGCACATACCTGATCATCTAAATTTGCTCTGTTACAACACTAAACTATGTTTTCTACCTTTATCTTGCATCTACCTACCACTTCAGCATTTTATTAAAAATAATAACTATAATAATAATAAAGGGAGAAATGTGGTATCCACATGTAAATCAAGTATAAAAATCAAATAAATATTCATATTTGACCTGTTTGTTTATAGTTCATAATGAGTGATCAAAACCGAAAGTTTCTGTGATGATTGCCCTTGTACTGTTCACCATGTAAGAACTTATTCACTATGTAAGAATTTGTTCACCATGTAAGAACTTGTTCATTATGCTTCAGAAGATTGGAGACTGATGAGAATCAGGCTTGGGGTGGATTAATGATTGTACATTGAGCATTGAGTATTCTATACAGAATTTTATTGTTGTTACCAACCATTTGATCAATAAATATGAGAGATACCCTCTCAAAAAAAAAATTAACAAACAGGACCAAATGGGTTGAGGAAAATTGTCATTTCTCTTCATTTCAAAATACTTCTAATGGTGTATCTAATAATTAAGTACTGTGTTCCATGAGCAAAATTGCATTCATTAGCAAATTAGTGCATTCAGTAAGAATGAGTTTAATGTTAACAATATTTTGCACCTAATTGATGAACTCATGAATTTAAAGAATTATGAAAGTGAAAAAGCCAATGAAGGAAATGTGATAAATTTAGCAAAACTACTTGTGCACTGCCTATAATAGAGCATTCTTCAAGTTAAAAATTGTATTTAAAGTATATTGCATTTACATGAAAAATAGAGTAACAATGAAACAATTACAAGTGCTCAAAGTAGGGTAAAAATTTGGGCATAGGAGATAATTATAACTCTCAAAGGGCAAAATATATGTCAGCAGATAAGTAAGTAAATAAATAAATAAATGATGTAAGTAGTCATATAGGATATGATACCAAATAGAAAAATTGAAATGAATGTTTGTACATTTCCCCATTTCACATTAATCTAAAGAAGTTACCTATCACAAATATAACCAGAAAAATCTAGAATGACTATGCCTGTGTGATTTACACAAGGAGAGGGAGAATATAAGTGGAGTTTTCCATCTTATGAATATTTAAATTATACACCATATCATATTATTAGAAATATAATGAGCAACACATACAAAGGAAAATACAGTTCACTAAAGGCAGTTCTACAAATGGTGCATTTATTTCATTTATGAGCACCAGAATTTTGACTGCAAAAGTTAGTGAAAAGAGTAATGTCTAGAGAACAATACTGGGAGAAAACCTTTAACCTGGAACTTACATAAGCACCAGAAGTAACTATTTAAGAATAAATAGTTCATCCAGTATGGCCACAGGTATTGAGAGTCTATATATAGCCCCTCCAGGAATAGATATTTTCATGGGCTTATAAGAACAATTGAATTTAGGATGTTGGCAGTTGTAGTTAAAGTGATGGACATAGACTCTAAAAAGGATAAAGAGGAGTTCCTACACTTGAAGTAATAATTCCACTCAATCTGTACTTGAAAATATTTGGTCTAGTGGAATGGAAAAGATTTCCCTGACATATTGGCATTGTTGAGATATTTATTCTAAAGTAAAGGTTATTCAGCCATTGTGTCACCTTCTCTAGGTTGCTATGAATATATCACAGGTGTACTGACATATTTTAACCAGCGTGCAATATTTTTAAACTGTAACTGAAAACACAGTGTTATACTGATTTCCTTCAGACAAACATTGAGGTCAAGAAAGGAATAAGCATAAGTTCAGGTCAGTAACCATAAAATCATGTGTTTATGGTTATATACAGGAACTGTGACTACTAAACTTCTAACAAAATGAAGTTGGGGAAGGAGCAGTTTTACTCAGAGAGTCAAAGAAGTTAAATAAATAAAATGATAATTATTGATTCTTTTAAACAAACAAAAATATGTATTACCATCTATAACTACCAGAGACAGGCACTTTTATAGGCTCTAGGGTGAAAACACACAGTGCAACATTTTTTAAATGAGAGTAGTTTTCTTGAAATTATTCCATCCTCATTTATGATTGTTTTGAAGTTTGTATATTATCATCCTCTATTATGGTGAAAAGTCTCATAAATTCAAAAATTTGTCCTAAATATTAAAGGATTTGCCCCAAAGCTAGAAAGATGTCCTATAATTTCTCCAAAATACTATCCTTAAGTGAAACAATACTGTTTTGTGGTTGTAAAATCTTTATTGCATTCTATAGGTCAGCACACACATTTAGCCTTTAAGATTTAATAGTGTCTCTCAAATTTAAAGTTTACTTTGGTGGTGGCCCCAATAGCACCATAAACCTTTTAAATTCTGTTTTTCTAAAGACTCAACTAAAGGTAAATTATGATTTTCCTTCTTCTAACTAGTAAATGAGCAGATTGAAGAAATAGAGAAATGCAGAAATATTCTTCATCCATTAGCAGTAGTAGAAATAACAACAAATGAACCTATCTAACACAGCATGAAGGCTAAGTACAATAATCCCAGTAAATACATGTCAAAACCTGAAATTTTAGAGACTTATAATACAAGCTGACTTGCACACAAGGTCATTTTATATCTTTCAATATGCAATTTAACCACAACAGCAATTACAGCAGTTCTTGATTTAATTTGCAGTGTTTTAGTTTCAAATGAGGTAAGACTAGTAACATCTGATTCGTAACATAATAGATGTATCATTGAATGAATATTTCAATAAGGATATGGAGAATTATGAAAATCCTCAAGCTTCTAAGACTATAGTTACAGCTATACCAATACATATGATCTTGGTTGGCATTTAACAATGTTAAAAAAGCATTTCTGATCACAGGAGGAAATATCCCTTAAAGTAATATAATTGCACTTCTGATGAGAAAATAAATTCTCTAGAAAAACCAAAGAAAGTGCACTGGTGAGATACTACTCTTGTGCTCATAATACCTTTGTGACCAATCAAGATACTAAACCTGTTAGTGTGCTTTTATAAATAAAAATTTCAAGATGAACTTATTTTAGGACTCTTCCAAGAATGACAATTATCTAGACTACATCAACTTATAAACCAGTAGCTGAATATGTGTCAATGCTTTAACAATTGTATTTCAAGCTATAATGAGTTTTATTGCCATAATTCTGAATAGCAACATAAAAAATAGGAACAATAATAGAAATATAACAAATTTAACTTATTTTCTATTCCTTCATTTCATATAGGTGGGCTCTTTTCTTTTTTCAACTTTCATCTTTCCTTCAGTACATTTGCCCAAGAGTAGCTCTGGTAGTTAGAGAGAATTAAGCAATCTAAGGTACTCATAAACTTCTCTTCCTATTTATCTTTTACCTTTAGTTTGCTTCTTTTAGTAAATGCAGTAACTTTTAAACGTAGTCCCAAATTATTCTGACACTACTTGATCAATAGAATACAGCAGAAGTAAGATTACATCAATTTCTAAGCCGAAGGAAGAAACTGGTAGTTTCTACTTGCTGTGCCCTGAAAGCTCAAGGAGCCCTTGGTTCCTGTGTGGGAGGGTCTACATGGAGTCCTCAGCCCTAGCCTCATCTGAGTTTTCAGCTAACAATCACTGTCAGCATGCCAGCCAGTAAGGGAATCATCTAAGAAGCGTATGGCAGGGTGGGATGGTAGGGAAGGTGAGACAGTATGGGATAGTCAACCAAAATCTAAAATATGTGACAATGAATTTGGAACTTAGTGATAGCTGTATATTGGAAATATACAGAAGCAGAAATTTTAGCAAAACTGTCACCTGCAGTAATTCATAATATAGCGAACATACCTAGATGATTTCCAGACAAAATATTACAATTACCTCCTGAATTCTTCTTGCTGTGATAAGATGTGGGAGAAAAGGGATAAACTAAAAAGTCACTTGTTAAAATATAAAAGATCCAGGGCTGTTATCTTAGTCAATGTGGGCTGCTATAACAAAGTACTATATAGTGGATAACTTATAAAACAGCAGGAATTTATTTCTCAGATGTCTGAAGTCTGGAAATCCAAGATCTGGGTACCAGTATGCTTGGGCTCTGGTGAAAACCCTCTTCTGGGTTGCAGGCCACCAACTCATTGTGTCCTCACATGGCCGAGAGGGCTAGTGAGCTCTCTGGAGTCTCTTTTATACAGGCACTAATACCATTCATGGGGTCTCCACCATCCTGGTCTAATTACCTCCCAAAAGCCCTCCTCTAATACCATCACATGGAGATTAGAATTTCACCAAATGAATTTTGAGGGGACAAAAACATTGAGTCTATTATAGATCTTTAGGTTCAAAAATAAAACTTTTCTCATTCGAAGTCTCTTCAGATAGCAGAATATTTCAAAGTAAGATGAAATATTTATCTAAAATCAAAGGTAAAATCCTTGGTAAGACAGTAAGATCCTTTGCTAAGACCTCAGAAAGATCTAAAATGATGCCTCATAGAAACTTTCAGTCAGACATGCTTTCAGTATACCTCCCCATTAAATAATGGAGTTTCTCTGAATTTCTAAGTATCCTGAGGACATATCTCTCCTTTAAACAATATACTTCTTAGAATTATTAAGGTTTTTGTTTCATAGCAGGATCATATGAATCTCAAGGTAGAGAGAGACTTATTTCAAAGATATTTATAGTTTTTTGCCTAATGGACTAAACCTGAATGTTTTATCTCTTCCAAATGCGTATATTGAAGCTCTAACCCTCAGTGTGATGGTATGTGGAAGTTAAGCCTCTGTATGAAAATAAGGCTTAGATGAGGTCACGAGGGCAGTGCACTCATGATGGGATTAATGCCCTTGTAGGAAAAAGAGATAGGAGAGCTCTCTCCACATGCATGTACCAAGGAAAGGCTGTGTGAACACAAAACAAGAATAACGGCTATCTACAAGATGGGAAGAAAACTCACATCAGAACCCAAATCTGTCATCACCTTGATCTTGGACTTTCTAGCCTCTAGAACTGTGAGAAATAAATATCTGTTGTTTAAGACATTCAGTCTATAGCATTTTGTTACAGCAGCCTGAGCTAACTAGGACAGAATCCTAAAACATTTCATAGAAATTCTACAAAGTTTTTAAAGGTAATTGTTCTGGTGGAAACACCACCAATTTAATTTAAAGGGACAGAACTAGTATAAAATGAAAAAAAAGACCCTTGGACCCCCAGCCTTCTGTGGGCAAGAGAAGGCTGAGGAATTATTCAATTTCAAACACAGACTATATTTTATGGAAATTCAGAGGAAAAATCCAAGACTCCAGAGGACAGAGCCAAGAGCTATGGGGAATCATTCTTAGGAAGCATCACTAAACCTAATCAAGGATTAAAATTAGCTGGATTTCAGAATGACTATGGACTGGTAATTACAGTATGCTTCTATTTTCCCCTTTTTGAAGTAGAATGTCTATTGCCATTATCCTGTGCTGACTCATCATTTTATGTGGAATCTGTATGCCGGAGGTGTGTGGAGGGATGCGGATCACTTGTCTCTTTAGTTCATAGGACTTCTCAGATCAACAGGGAATTTTGAGGAGCTGGACCCAAATAACTGAATTCAAGGATGCTCATTTATACCTGGACTTGAGACCATGAGATTCTGTATCTCAAGCCTCAAGTTGTTGTAATGAGATGGGGACCTTGAGGAAATCTTGTGATGGAGGGAGTGATTCATGCATATGAGAGAAATGCAAATAAGTTTTAGTCATTTTAAAACATTGCCTAGAAACTCTTTGAGACTCCTTCTATCAAGAATGGGGTCCATATCCCATTACACTGATTCTGATCTCTGTAACTAAGCAATAGAATAAAATGGAATTAATGCTATGCCAGTTGAGTTAAGAAAGCTGGGCCTTAAGAACCTGGCAGCTGCCTTTTCCTATTGCTTGAGATACTGGTTTTTAGAACCCAGCCACCAGTCTGTGAGGATGCAGCCTGTGGAAGGGCATGCACAGCGAGTCACATGGATGGGAAACAGGGCCACTGACTCTCAGCCTCAGCTAAACACATGATTATCAATACCGCCAACTTAAAACTGTATGAGTAAATTAACTTAAAAATGAATCACCTAGTCCCCATTGAAGTGGTCCCAGATAATATCTAGAAAATAAGTGAGCTTTCCCTGAAGAACCTGTCACATTGCAGTTTCATGCAATAGTCATTGTGATTTATTTATATAGTCATAGGCAACCACAACAGTAACTATTACCAGACAAATAATCCTGAAGAATATGAAGATGTTTTAGTAATAAAGCTATAAGTGTACCAGATGATTAAGAGAGGGGTTCTTTTAAACAAATAACCTCTATCTTTGTCTATAATTTTTAACTATTCTGGCCAGGTCTCTAATAAAATAAAGAACCTCTGAAAACTAGCTCTTTTTTTTTTAAAGGAAAAGGTACTTAGACTTTTTTTTAAAGTTGATTCTAAGTTCAAGGTGAATCATCAAAGTAATGAACAAGAAATAAGAAATATTTGTCCCTATATCCTGGCTGCTTGAGGAGACTGAGTCTGACACAAGTTTTTATTAGAATAACTAGTATTGAAAAACAATTGGATTCATAGAGGTGACATTTAAGCTAAATATTTATACTAGTTTCAGTGCTCACAGGTAAAAACCATTACAAGTACAAATCTGTTTTTTTGTGGCTATGTTAATGGAATAGCACAGAAGATAAAGGTAATTTTTCTTTTTCATAAAATAGTGGTAAGGAAACAAATAAAGTCACTCTGCTAGAGCTCTCACTCCTTCTCTTCCTCTTCCAATATTCAAAAATCATAAGTCACTATATATCCTCAAAATCTAGTTGGAGAGTAACTCATTTGTTTTGCAATCTATTACCTTTTACAATTAAATTTCAGGTAGAGAATATGCTTTGAAATTGTAAATGGATTGTTTAACCAAAGACTATCTTATGAAGTCTTAATCTTATTTTTTATTGACTATGGGATGTTTGGTTTAGTTTTGTTGGGGAGGGTATTTCAAGTTGTCTGGGGAAATTACTTCAGTTCTTGATGAGCAAGAACATCTGATATGTGCCTCCTGGGAAGTGCTCAGTCCACCAGTTCCAGCTGAAGAGCCCAGCAGCTGCTGTGTGGATCTGGGCTATAATCTCAGCTATTTGAAATCAATTCTACTATTGAACAGACCTTCAGCAGACATGACAAGGATCACTTGATTTAAAGCTCTTTTGAATGATGCTCCAGCTGTTGAAGTATAGATTACACTAAGTGAAGAGAGTCGGTTTTTACTCAGTATATTTCTCAAATAAAACCATTATTTTCACTCTTTAAATGTGCTCAGAGTATGCCTGAGGAAAAAAATGAATTAAAATTGATCACACCCTCCTCAAAACATTTAAAAAGACATAGGCATTGAGATAATTCAGAAATCCAGGCAGGCAACATAATGAGTTTCTCCAATTACTTAAAGTATCCTGTAAAACAAAAATTATATTCTTCCTAAAGCTCATATAATACTAATTATTGGGTAACCTATCCGATGTCTAAAAATACTGGATTATTGATACTGCTGGTACACTAGGGCACTTGCCCTTTTTCTTGAAGTGAAACATGAACATTGGAGGAAAATAATCCTAAATTGAAATTAGAATTCCACCACTTAGAAAGTTGAAGTCTGTAGTAGTTACTTAAATTCTGAGTTTCAGTTTTCACAGACATAAATGGAGATAACAACTTATCTTGATTTAAAAAATTAGTGATAATATGAATATAAATCACCTGGCAAAACATCTGGTACCCAATAAATGGTAGCTATTATCATGATTATGTGTAATACGTATAAAAATTCTTGGCTCGCCCCAACATGAGGTTAGCTTCCACAGACCCAGCCTCCAGGCCAACCCCAATGGACTCTGACTCCAGGCTCACCACAGCGCCAGGCTGATGGTGGGGCCCCAGGCTCTAGTTCTATACCAGTGCTATGCTGGCCTTACAGCCCCAGGCTGAAGCCTACTCCTGTAGCCCAAGGCTCCAGACATGTCCCAGTGCCAAGAAGGTTCCCATGGTCCCAAGATGCAGGCCTGCCTCCATGGTCCCAAACATCATGTTTGCCCTAATAGACCCTAGCATGAGGCCAGACACTGCAAACTCAACACCAAGCTCATCCCCTAAAACTCAGGCAGCATTATACTGGCATAAAAACAGATGTATAGACCCATGCAGCAGAAATAGAAGCCCAAAATAAATTCATGCATAGCAGTCAAGTGATCTTCAATGAAAGTGTCAAGAACACACAGTGGGAAAAGGACAAATTCTTCAGTAAGAGTTGTTCTCACCACGAAAGAAAAGTAGTAACTATGTGAGGTGGTAGATATGTTAATTAGCTTGATTGTGGTAATCTTTCACCATATATACATATGCTAAAACACCGTGCTGTACACATTAAACAGATATTTTTATTTGTCAACTATACCGCAATGAATCTGGAGGAAGAAAAAGAAAAATTTTAAGCTTGTGTCCCAAACCATAATTTTCAAAGTAGACGTTTTTTTTTTTTTTTTTTTGCTGCTATCACAGGCCTATTATGATATAAATATTGGCAAAAGATTACAAGACAAAATAAATGGAATAATATAAAATCCTCAATTTTTATTTAAAAATTTGAAGGATTAATACAGGTAAGATAAGAACTGGGTATATACATTTAGTTTGAAGAAGATTCTAGTGATTTTATCTGACCTGAAATTCAACCTAAGTTTATGATATGGTTTCTAACAAAGTCTTAGTTGTCACTAATAGAAAATAATTTAAAATAATTTAAAATATTTGAAATATGGTGTCATCATGGACAAAGATGAAACATCAGGCCTCCTATTGCATTTGTTCTGAATACCTAATCTTAGAAGGAATATTGACAACAAAAATCTCCAGAAACTAGGAAAGGGAAGAGTTCGGAATTCATTTATAAAGAATGATGAACTCATGTATGTTTATCTTAAAGAAAAATAAAAGGAATAATGAAAATAATTGACATTAAGTATAAGATTTTTACTTACAATAAAATATTATTTTTTATATTATTTTTCTTCCAAAAAGGAATCCCAACAATCAAATGGTAAAAGGATGCAGCATTTGGTGGGGAGGGGTCAGTGATTTTTCTGCTACATGATGATAAATTAATAGTGAGATATTCACTAGGAAGGAAAGATATTACACCTGATTATACATTTTCTGTGTAGGAAATCACGTGAAGAATGATATTAAAGGGTAAATAATGGAATCAATGCTAGGGAACCTTAGGTGATCTCTATGGTCCCTTAAAACTCTACACTTATAAATACTCAAAGGTAATTTTTAAAAAAAGGAAGGGTAAGACAAATGTAGAGACATTGAAAGATAATAAGCTGTTATAATGTGAACACATTTGGAGTTTTTTAAATCCCTGATTGCCTTTAAAAGATACTTTCCTTTTTTAAACTCATTAATATAAAAAGAAAAAATAACCTTGAGTTTAATTGTTAAACTTATTAATTGTCCTTTTCAAATATTTGTGGCATGCCTATAACTATTCTTAGTATGGAAATATGAACTCATGACAAAAGTATTTGTTATAAAATGTATATGTGTGTATATACATATAAAATACATATATTCAAAAGATCAAACTAAGATTCATTTAAGCTTTCTATAGAAATAAGTTCTATGAATGTAAAATTTATCATTAGCTTTAATATTACATTAGATATATTTAGTACACAGATTTACCTCTTCCTATTAAGTAATTCACCATAAACCATTTAAATGATATTTCCTCTACTATCATATATATTCCTATAAATGCCTATTAAGTTACATTTTTCATATGAGTTTGGAAAATTTAAGCAACATGTCATTATGGCTTTTGATTTCTCATTGATCTATTGAAACAGAACAAGATTTGCCCAGATCTTTTGTCTAGATTTTTGCTTAAATGTATGATTTCTCCACATGGCATGGAGATGAGAGAATAATTAACTTTCCTAATGAAGACAGTGTCTCTTGTTTGCTCTTCCATGAACTCAAAATTTCCATTTCTCTTATGTAGTCATCAAATGATCATTCTCATTGATCACTAAGTTTGGCCATATCTGTATTTCAGAAAAATGCACAAATATATAAAATCCTCTTTAAAATTCTAATAAAAATGCAAAAAAAATCCCTCAATTTTAGAAAACTACCTGGAAATTTAAAAATTTTGAGGTATTTAATTAAAAATTTTTTTTATTTTTTAATTTATTATTTAATTAAAAAAATTAAATCTAAACAAAAAAATACAGAAACAGTAAAAACTATTCCAGCTCTAAAATAGTGATTATATTTCATGTTCTGCATATTTGATTTTAGCCTTGGATGAATTTAGCTGCATAGTTCTCATTGTTAGTTCATTTTTAACCAATAGCTAGAATATTCTACTAATTAATTATGTGTTTTCAGCCATTCCATCATCTGAATTTCCTGCCTGGGCAGGTATTAACTAGACAGTTATGGCCATGCAAATGAAAGCAAATTGTTCTATTGGGCAGCTTTTTGTAAACAGAAAAAATAAAGTCAGTAATCATTTCACAATATATCTAAATCAAACGATAATGCTGTGTGCCTTAAACTTGTACAGTGATGTGTGCCAGTTATTTCTCAATAAAACTGGGAGAAAAAATTAAAAATAATATTTATGGATATCCAATGTTCGGGCTAAATACTAGGTTTACATGCCTATCTGTTATGTGTTCACAACTGTTTTTCCAGTTTTGGCAACTTATATGACCTCATAGAGTTACAAGCACAAACCTGGATATTCTCGGTCCGTAGAAAGTTTCATCAACAAAATACCCATTTTTTTCCTAAGAGCTTTTCTTTCCCTCACCTTTAATGTTCAACAAGGATAGATTTTGAAGTTAAAAAACCTTGGGTTAGAATTCCCCCAATTTTTACTCCACATGGGTACTTCAACAAGCTATTTACTCTCTGAAATTCAGCTTCCTCACTAACAAAGATAATGAAAAATTAAATAAGATGATGTATACCAAGTACTTAAAACAGTGTCAGTCATATATAAACAACTTATTAATGTCAGCTATTATTTCATTGTCATTGTTAGTATCACATGTTTTCTTTTCCCACACTCTGTATAAGTTTTCAACAAATACATATTGGCACATATCTCCTCCCCTAGAGATTACAATGAAATGTAAATATATAAACAATTTTTAAAAAATATTACAGTAATAAAGTAACTTCTATTTCTGTTATAGTTTAAGGATTTCTATAAATATATGAGGAGTCATATTAAGTATCATTATCTTTCTCTTACATGTATGCATATGAGAATTAGAGAGTAGGTATACCAAAAATAGAATTGCATAGCAAGTATTCTTTCTACAGTAGCATGCTACTATTCACTCTTAAGAAAAACCAAATTTCATAAGTAACATGTTTTAATTTGTAAAAGACATTTTGCAATTAGAACCAAGATCACCAAGGGCTATAACAAAGAAAGGGAACATTTATGGAAAAAGTTACAAAGAATGGGCCTGGAAGTACTAAGTAGGCATATAAGAAGAGTTACACACATAAGGGAGGGCCAAGCATGACCAAAAGCATAGAAGAAATAAAAGTGTCCTATGTACAGGACAGAGAAGATACTAGGAGCAAAGGACACGTCAAAGAGTTGTGGGGCTGGGGGGAGTGGTTATGCTGAAAGAAGTCAGTTTATAAAGAACCTCAAAATTCAGAGTATGAAGGAGATTTTCATAGCATTTAATGACTTTTTCTTTTGGAGAGAGAGTTCCATGGTGAAAGAGGTCAAGGTTAAAACTGCTGCGTTTTCTAGATGATGCCTTCAGTGGTTCTCACGTAAAGCCTACTGTGTTTTATATGGAGGATCCACACAGATATAACATAAATGGGATTATAGTGTCAGTGAAGAAAACTAGATGCTATCAAAACTATTTCTCCTCTACCCCTTCTTCCTTCATCATTAGAGCATTTTTCTACCCCTCCTTCCTTCTTTCAACATTAGACATAATTTTTTTATAGCATTTCATTAGAAGCAGGATCCTCCCTAAAAATCACCATATTTCTTATCTCAATTCTAAATCTAAATTCTAGAATCTAAATTCTATCCAAATTGTTAGGAAACATCTTTTAAATTCAAAGTGCCTGATGCAATTGCCTAGTGAGTTTCACCATTTTTGACATATATGAAACTGAATATTTAACATGGGGATGTTGAATTTTGAAATCATCCAAGAAATAACAATGAAAAAACTGCATTAAGAAAACATTTCAGACATATTGTCCTTCACCTTGTAATGGCCCCTATGCATCTTGTTTGAACAAACAAACTTGGGTGGTTGTTAACCTTAAACAGAAAAATCAAGGCTCCTTTTCTGAATTAAGCTGTGAGAAAGCCTAAGAGAATGACAGACATAAAACAGCATTGAATCATGGAAATTCATAGGATACCATCTTTTAGTCACTTAAATTGTCTACCATGCTTGTTCTACCATCTGGAATACTGAGAAGATTGCAAAGCCTGAAACATGAATGTGGAAATATTTGTGCTAAAAACAAATTGATTCAAGAAATTCCAATTGTCACACATTTAGTAGTACAGAGGAAGAAACTCATTCTTATAAAATTGCACAAATTCTTATAAAATAACAGTAAATGCAAAACTATATTTTCTCTTCTCCTGTTAAATACTATGCTTTGTTTGTGTTCTACCTAACCCAACCATAGAGACAGGGACTTGAATGCAGGTAATTTATTTGGGAGGTGATCAAGTAAGTATAAGTAAGGAAGTTAAGAAATGGAGAATAAAAGGAGAAATCTATCAATGGTGTGTTAATTAGCTACCACCCTGGGAGGCTGGCCTCAGTCCCACTAGGAATTTTGTGAGGAACCATTCAGAATGAATGCCAGTTCTAGGAATATGAACTGTAATCTATCCACTGACTTCCAAACCTGATGATTAAGGTGTGTCCCTCAAGTAGTTAAATCTCCTGCATTTGACTGATTATTCCTGCCCTGAGAAGCAGTTTTTCTGGTGTCCAACTAAGGAAAATCTGAGGTCTTGATATAGGAAGCTGGTATGTACAGGGAACCGTCCATCAGAATTATGCTGAGATCAGGGGACAATGTTCAGTGCAGCACAGACACCTGGCACACTTGTTTTCAAAAATTATGCATTTACATACTTCATTCAGTTTCCAAGTATGATGACTGTTAAAGTCACCCAGTCCTGCATTTAAATCCCAGTTTGGCACTTACAAACCTGTAAGACTGAACAAGTTACTTAATCTTTTTAAATCTGTTCCATAGTCTGTAAAATGGTGCAAACAATAGTATCTTTTTCTTCAGAATTGTTGTAAAGAAGAAATGGTGTATAATATGGACAATTCAATTCACCTGTTGGGGGAGAATGAGTAACTATCATTATTACCCCCAAGATATTAGGCCTGAGATAGATGGATATACAAGATTTGAATCAGTGAGACCTCGGGTTGAATATTGTTTTACTGGTTGTATAATTTTCAGAGAGTAATTTAACCCCTTTAATTACTAATCTTTCTGTATTGCATCTACTAAAAAGTGTAATAAATACCAATTTCATAGATATGCTGTGAGAAACAAGGTTTTACAAGCAAGGTATTATTACATAAATTACATAGTCATGCTCATGTGGGCAGTCAGTAGATGTTGGTTGCCTTTTTCTTTCCCTCTGCTGCAGGATTTATTAATTTGTACATTTATGCATTTATGAACCATTAACCATTGCTGGTCTTTAAGATTATAAATTTGTGGGGGTTTTTTGGGGGATTTTTTTGGTGTTTTTTACCTCAGCTTATGGGCTCATGGGACACACATAAAGTTAAGAAGATATGTTACTATACATTACAAGCTATGAGAATTTGAAGAAGCATTTACTTTGCCTAGGGATGTCAAGGCAAACATCATAGAAGAGTTCTTATTTGAGGACATTTTGGGAGAATGTCTGAATTTATTCCTTTCTTGTAATATATTCTATTAGTAAATACTTTTTGTCTGCTTATGCCCCATAATGAGGCAAAATGTTCCAAAGCATTCTAGCATGGGAGCCAGGCTCACTGGGTCCAAAACCTAGATCTGATACTCACCAACTAAATGAGCATGACTTCTGTGGATCTCAATGTTATTTGATGAGAGCCTTTTTAAACTCAACTCCAACACTGCAGTCATCATATAGAAAGCTATAAAAATAAATAAATAAAAAATAAGGTTGAACAGATGGATTATTTTCATATCGTTTAGTTGTCCTCAATAATACAACAAATAAATTCTTGGAAATGTAAAGGTAAAGTTTGATGGCCTCACATATACAGCACATAAACATTTTGTTAGAAGCTTTGATATTGAGGTCATGTTATTAAATACTGAAGGACACTCAGGCTAAAGACATAGTGGAGAGAAATTGGTTTGCCTGCCTCTCCATTATAAAAAAGTAATTTCATTTTTGTTTTTCATATTACCTGTCTATATTGTGAAATTAGAACTATTTTATTTATTGCTGGCATTTATTTATCTTTCCACAAATTTACTTCCAAAATGAAAGACCTATCTTTTGATAAGCCTGCTTATAGCTGCATTTAGAAATTATCACTAGTTTTCCTTATCTCCTTTCAAAATGTATCTTTACAAAAGAGTAGAGATAAAAGATTGCTTCTCTCCTTTCCATAAATGGTAGATGAATGCTAGCCAAACACAGAGCTAAAACCAGGGTGCCTTTGTTTGTACTTGCTTAGATGAAACCTATCTTTATTTTTAGTTCTTTGCTCTTTCATTTTTGAAGTTTCAGTGATGAAAATGTGTGATGTACAAAGCATGTCTGCTAGGTATTAACAAGAAGTCAGACAGAAGTATTAGAAAGGTCCAAGAGAAGGGTAAGATTTCCCAAGAAATTTCTCTCTTATGCTATGGAATCTATACAAGCAATAAAGTATGGTGAAATGCAAACTGAAAAAAAAATGGTATTCTATTTTGAGTTTTTGTGGAACCCCCATACTGCTTTCCACAATAGTTGAACTAATTTACATTCCCACCAGGGGTATAGAAGGGTTCCCCTTTCACCATGTTGTCACCAGCATTTGTTGTTTCTAGTCTTTTCAATGTTGGCCATCCTAACTGGTGTGAGATGATATCTCATTGTGGTTTTAATTTGCATTTCCCTGATAATTAGCTATGTGGAGCATCTTTTCATGTGCCTGTTGGCCATCTGAAATTCTTATTTGAAGAATTGTCTTTTCATATCCTCTGCCCATTTTTTAATTGGGATATTTGCTTTTTAGGTGTTGAGGCATGTGAGTTCTTTGTATGTTTTGAATGTTAACACCTTGTCAGATAAGTTGTTTAAAAATATATTCTCACAAACTGTAGGATGTCTTTTTGTTCTGCTGATGGTGTCCGTTGCTGTACAGATGCTTTTTAGCTTGATGTAGTCCCATTTGTTACTTTTTGCTTTTGTTTCCCTTGTCCGAGATGTATTCAGGAAAAAGTCGCTCATGTTTATTCAAGAAATTTTTGTCTATGTTGTCTTCTAAGAGTTTTATGGTTTCATGACTTACATTGAGGTCTTTGATCCATTTTGAGTTTACTTTTGTGTACGGGTTAGACAATAATCCAGTTTCATTCTCTTCATTTAGCTGTCCAGTTTTGCCAACACCAGTTGTTGAAGAGGCTGTCATTTCACCCTTGTCTATCCATGGCCCATTTATCATATATTAATTGACCATATATTCTTTGATTTATATCTGGGCCCTCTAGTCTGTTCCATTGGTCTATGGTTTTGTTCTTGTGTCAGTACCAAATTGACTTGATTACTGTGGCTTTTTAGTAGAGCTTGAAGTCAGGGAGCGTAATCCCCCCAGCCTTATTCTTCTTTCTCAGGATTGCTTTGGTTATTCAGGGTCTTTTGTGATTCTATATGATTTTTAGAACTATTTGTTCTAGTTCGTTGAAGAATGCAGTTGGTATTTTCATAGGGATTGCATTAAATCTGTAGATTGCTTTAGGCAGGATGGCCATTTTGAAAATATTAATTCTTCCTATCTATGAACATGAGATGTATTTCCATTTATTGGTATCTTCTTTAATTTCTCTCATGAGTGTCTTGTAGTTTTCAGGGTATAGGTCTTTCACTTGCTTCATTAGGTTTATTCCTTGGTATTTTATTCCTCTTGAAACAATTGTGAATGGAATTGTTTTCCTGATTTCTCTTTCTGCTAGCTCATTGTCAGTATATAGGAAAGCAACAGATTTATATGGATTAATTTTGTATCCTGAAACTTCGCTGAATTCAGATATTAGCTCCTATAGTTTTGGAGTGCATCCTTATCCTTTAGGTTTTTTAATGTACAATATCATGTCATCTGCAAACAGTGACAGTTTAACTTCTGTACCAATCTGAATGTCTTTTATTTCTTTGTGAAGTCTGATTGCTGTGGATAGGACCTCCAGAACTATGTTGAATGAAAGTGGGGAGAGTGGGCATCCTTGTCTTGCTACCAATCTTAGAGGAAAAGTTTTCAGCTTCTTGCTGTTAAGTATGATGTTGGCTATGGGTATGCCATATATGGCCTTTATTATGTTGAGGTACTTGCCCTCTATACCCATTTTGTTAAGAGATTTTGTTATGAATGAATATTGAATTTTGTTGAATGCTTTTTCAGCAGCTATGCAGATGATCATGTGGTTTTTGTCCTTTTTGTTGATGTGGTAGACGATGTTGATGGATTTTCAAATATTATACCATCCTTGCACCCCTGGAATAAATTCTACTTGATTATGATGGATGATCTTTTTGATGTTTTTTGAAATTCGGTTTGCTCATATTTTCTTGAGTATTTTTGCATCTATGTTCATCAGTGATATTAGTCTGTAATTTTCTTTTTTTGTGGTGTCTTTGCCTGGTTTTGGTATTACAGTGATGATGGCTTCATAGAATGAGTTTGGGAGTATTCCCTCCTCTTCTACTTTTTGGAAAATTTTAAGAAGTATGGGTATTAGGTCTTCACTTAATGCTTGATAAAATTCAGCAGTGAAACCATCTAGTTCAGGCATTTTGTTCTTAGGTAGCTTTTTGTTTACCAATTCAATTTCGTTGCTGATAATTGGTCTATTCAAATTTTCTGTTTCTTCCTGGGTCAGATTTGAAAGGTTGTATTTTTCTAGAAAGTTGTCAATTTCTTCTAGGTTATCCAATTTGTTCACATATAATTTTTCATAGTGTTCTCTAATAATTCTTTGTATTTCTGTGGTGTTCATTGTTAATTTTCCTTTCTCATTTCTGATTCCATTTATGCATGTAGACTCTTTGTTTTTCTTAATAAGTCTGGCTTTGGGTTTATCTATTTTGTTTATTTTCTCAAAGAACCAGCTTCTGCTTTCATTGTTTCTTTATATTGTTTTATTATTCTCAATTTTATGTATTTTTGCTCTAAACTTTATTATGCCCCTCCTTCTACTGACTTTGGACCTCAGGTTTTCTTCTTTTTCTAGTTTCACTAATTGTGAGCTTAGACTTTTTATAAGGGATTGTTCTTCTTTCCTGAGGTAGGCCTGTATTGCAAAATACTTTCCTCTTAGCACGGCCTTTGTTGCGTCCCACAGATTTTGCAGTGTTGAATATTTGTTGTAATTTGTCTGCATATATTGCTTGATTTCTGTTTTTATTTGGTCATTGATCTATTGATTATTTAGGTGGATGTTGTTAAGCCTCCATGTGTTTGTGGAATTTTTCATTTTCTATATGTAATTTATTTCTAGTTTCACACCTTTGTGGTCTGAGAAGTTGGTTGGTACAATTTCAATCTTTTTGAATTTACTGAGGTTCTTTTAGCATCCTAGTGTATGATCTATTCATTAAAATGTTCCATGTGCACTTGAGAAGAATGTGTATCCTGCCACTCATGGGTGGTGTGTTCTGTAGATGTCTGTTAGGTCCATCTGTTCAAAAGTGTTGTTCAGTGCCTCTGTCTCCTCACTTATTTTCTGTCTGGCTGATCTATCCTTTGGAGTGAGTGGTGTGATGAACTCTCCTAGAATGAATGCATTGCCTTCTATTTCCCACTTTAATTCTGTTAGTGTATTTTACATATATGTAGGTGCTCTTGTATTGGATGCATAAATACTTATAATGGTTATACCCTTTTGTTGGACTCATCCCTTTATCATTATGTAATGTCTTTTTTTATCTTTTTATTAGTTTCTTTGTCTTGTAGTCTATTTTTTCTGATACAAGTACTGCATCTCCTGCTTTTTTTCCCTATTAGTTGCATGAAATATCTTTTTCCATCCCTTCACTTTTAGTGTGTGTATGTCTTTGGGTTTGAAGTGAGTCCCTTGTAGGCAGCATATAGATGGTTCTTGTTTTTCGTCCATTCAGTGACTCTATTTCTTTTGATTGGTGCATTCAGACCATTTACATTTAGGGTGATTATTGATAGGTATGTACTTATTGCCATTGCAGGCTTTAGATTTGTGGTTACCAAAGGTTCAAGGGTAACTCCTTACTATGTAACAGTCTAATAACTCACTTAGTATGCTATTACAAACACTATCTAAGGGTTCTTTTTTTCCCCTCCTTTTTCTTCCTCCTCCTCCATTCTTTATATATTAAGTATCATATTCTGTACTCTTTGTCTATCCCTTGACTGAATTTGGGGGTAGTTGATTTGATTTTGCATCTGCTTAATAATTAATTTTTCTATGTTTTTTCCAGTGGTTTGATTTTCTCTAGTTACAGCTCTTTAGCCTTAGGAACACTTCCATCTATAGCAGTCTCTCCATAATACACTGTAGAGATGGTTTGTGGGGGTTAAACTCTCTCAGCTTTTGCTTATCTGGAAATTGTTCAATCTTTCCTTCAAACTTTAATGATAATCTTGCTGGATAGAGTGTTTTTGCTTCACGGCCCTTCTGTTTCATTGCATTAAATATATCATGCCACTCCCTTCTGGTCTATAAGGTTTCTGTTGAGAAGTCTGATGATAGCCTGATGGGTTTTCCCTTGTATATGATCTTTTTTCTTTCTCTGGCTGCTTTCAATAGTCTTTCTTTGTCTTTGATCTTTGCCATTTTAATTATTATATGGCTTGGTGTTATCTTCCTTGGACCCCTTGTGTTGGGAGATCTGTGCACCTCCATGGCCTGAGAGACTCTCTCCTTCCCCAGATTGGGGAAGTTTTCAGCAATGACCTCCTCAAAGACACTTTCTATCCCTTTTCCTCTCTCTTCTTCTGGTACCCCTATAATGCAAATATTCTTCTGTTTGGATTGGTCTTACATTTCTCTTAATATTCTTTCATTCTTAGAGATCCTTTTTTCTATCTATGCCTCAGCTTCTTTGTATTCCTCTTCTCTAATTTCTATTCCATTTACTGTCTCTTCTACTACATCTAATCTGCTTTTAAATCCCTCCATTGTATGTTTCATTTCAGATATTGCATTTCTTACTGATTGAATTTCAGGCCTGAATTCTACATGTGTTCTTGAATATTTTTCTGTACCTACATGAGGATGTTTATAATTTTTATTTTGAAAAATATATCAGGAAGATTGACGAGTTCAGTTTCTGCTCTTTATGGGATTTTTGTTTGAACCAGGTTTCTTTAATGTTTCATATTTGTGTGTGGCACCCTCTAGTGCCCAGAAGCTCTACTCTATGGAGCTTCTCAGCCCCTGGCGCTATGTCAGGGATCGCAAGGGAGTGGTGCTGGTGCCTGGGGGGGAAGAAAGAGCTGTTTCCTCCTTCCCCAATGCTGTGCCTGTCTCCACTGCCAGCACCAGTGGCTGAGAACACAGGTGTTAGCCTCTGTGCTTTGAGTTTGTAGCTGCCTTAGATGGGGCCTCCCTCTGGCTGGCCTGACACCAGAGCAAGGGCTGCTCATTTGTGAGCTGATACCAAGTAGGAAGAAGGTGCAGCAGGCTGCACATCACATGGGGGGCCCTTAGTGCTGCACAGACATCCAGGGGGATGGAGCACCTAAGGTTCCTAACCTGATGGGCAGCATGCACCCAGACTATTTTTCCACCTTTCATTTCTCCTGAGCAGCAAGCTCTGTGCAATCCTTGCCACTTTAGTAGCCCTCCCACTGTTAGGAAGGCTCTCAAACTGCCTGCCTTTCTTTTGTCCCAGAGCAACTGGAGGTATATCTCTGTTTTCCACAAGTGGCTGGAATCTCAGTCTCTCCAAGTATTCCACTTGTCTTAGCTTTCCAACCCCTCTTATCTGCAGAGCACCATGAAATATATGTTCATGCTCCCAGAGCAGATCTCCAGGGTTCAGTGCTCAGCAGTCCTAGGCTTCCACCCCCTCCCTGTTCTGTTTCTCTTCCTCCTGCCAGTGAGCTGGGGTGGGGAAGGGCTTGGGTCCCACTGGATCATGTATTTGGTTAGTTACCCTGTTCCCTGAAGTCTGTTCTTTTCTCTAGTTGTATGCAGTCTGGCACAGCCTTCTTCCCTGTTGCTCTTTTAAAATTAGTTGTTTTGACTATATTTTCATATTATATGTGGTTTTGGGAAGTGGCCTCTCTCTCACTTCTCACACCACCATCTTTAATCATCGGGTTGAGGGCCTGTTTGCATAGAAAAAATGAGAAACACTTCTTAAGAAATACATGCTTGTTTCTTTCAACTATAAGTGGTGAAAGGAAAGCTATGTTTTGATCATTAGTAAAATTAAAAGCACTCATGAAGAATAAAGAAAAATGAATAGGAGAAAAGGAAAAAATAAGAGCTACAGCAGTATCAGCAACTATTAATGAAAAATTATTTTTGAAAACTTCCTTAGGATATAAAAGATCCAAAGAGACTATCCTGACACTTATTAAAATAGGAAGAAAGCAATGTGTGAAACAATTCCAAGCCTGTGTGTAGACACAGAACAAACTTAGGAAGTGATTGTATGAAATGTGAAATTTCAAGATAAAAGTACAAGGAAGTGTTTTATGAATATCTTAGCCACATGTACTTACTTCTTTGACTGCACCCCTGTCAGAGTTCTTATTTTATCTGCTACTCAGGAAACCTGCCTCAGGGAACAGGGTGGCTGAATACATTGTGTAAGGCCCTCTTAAATCTTGCCATGGTCTAATCTCCCAGTGGTTATGTGTGGTAGTGGTTGATGGATGTGGGTAAAGATTTGTGTATGTACACATGTTTGAGATTCAGTCTCACCTACCATGATGGTGGTGTAATTTAAGTAGAAGAATTCACACAGCTAGTTTTGAAAAGGCAATGCTCCTGGGTGGAGAAAGTGGATTTGCTTTGGAATTAATGAATGATGAATTTGTTGTGTGATAATGATCCATTAGGTTCACGCTAAGAAGGGAATCTTCAGATAATCATTAAGAAACTCAACTTGCTAGACTTCCTTTCATTTTAATTGAGAAGGCTCATTTGAAGCCTACCCCCTTACTGGGTCAAAATGCACACAGTACACAGAGCACATATAAAAGCAATTAGACCTACTACCTTGGCCTTGATGGGGTCTGCCTGTTCCAGAATGCATGATTAAATTCTGGTTTCAAAGGCAGACTGTAATTCAGTCTCTTAACTCTTTATCCTTGACGTAGAGAGGTTTGTAAGATCTGTTTTCAGGGAGGCTGGGGGATAGGAAGAGTAATTTTCCAAAAAAGAAGCAGTGCTTTTCCCCCACTGGACCCTAAAGCTTAATAATGGCATGTATATACTGGTACTTCACATTACTTCTTTTAAGAATCCTGGCATAAATAAAGGTCAATAAAATCTTTTACTTTTCTTATTCTTAATTGATCTAAAGTATGTTTTAAAGTAATAATGGTAAGAATACATTGGTTGATAATAGCATCTGCTAACAAAAAAGATTATAAAGAAGTATTATTAGGTGAAGAGAGGAGTAATGATATAACCATATAAAGTACTCGATTGAAACCAGAAGACCAAAAAGTAGGAGGATAAAGAAAGAAGAAAAATGCAACAAACAAAAAAGTTACAAACATGATAGATAATAATCCAACTATAATCAATAATCACTTTAAGTCTGAATGGTCAAAGTGCACCAGTCACAATACAGAGATTGTCAGAGTAGATTAAAAATAATAATAAGACCCAACTATATGTTGTCTTCAAGAAATACACTTTAAAAACTCACATAGGTTAAAAGTAAAATGGTGGAGAAAGATATAGGATGCTGACACGTACCAAAAGAATGGAGTAACTATGTTAATTTCAGATAAATCAGACTTCAAAACATGGAATATTTTCAGGGTAAAAGAACATTATGATACAAGGCTCAATTCTCCAAGAAAATAACAATCCTAAATGTGTATGCACCTAATAAAACAACATCAAAATATAGAATGCAGAAACTGTTAGAACTGAAAGGAGAAATGGACTAATCCATTGTTATAATTGAAATTTTCAGTGCTTTTCTATCTGTAATGGATACCTTCAGAAAGCAGAAAATCATGATCTAGTTGGCTTGAATAGCATTATAAACAAACTTCATCTAGTTGCTATTTATAGAATTCATATCCAAGAACAACAGAGTACACATTCTTCTCAAACTCACATGGAACATTCCTGAGATGAGTCACATTCTGAACTAAAAAACACACCTGAAGCATATTCTGGAATACATATAATACAAAGTAACCAAGTATGTTCTCAGACCACAGTGGCATTAAGTTAGAAATCAATAGCATAATGGCAACTGGAAAATTCCCAAATATTTGATTAAACAATGTATTTCACCATATCATATAGGCCAAAGAAGAAGTCTCAACAGAAATTTTTAAAATATATATTTGGAGGTAAGTGAAAATACAACTTATCAAAGCTTATTGGATGTAGCAAAAGCTGTGCTTAGAGGGAAACATGTAGCATTGAATGGATATATTAGAATAGAAGAAAGATCTTATGTCAATTATATAAACTTCCATTTTAGTAACTGTAGAAAAAACAATATAAACCTAAACCAAACATAAGAAATGAAATAATAAAAATTAGATCAGAAATTAATAAAATTGAAAAGAGAAAGGCCTTAGAGAATATTGATGAAACCAAAAGCTGTTTCTTTCAAAAAATCAATAAACCTCTAGCCAGGCTAACCCAGAAAAGAAGAATAAAGATACAATGCCAGAAATGAATGCCAGAAATGAAAGAGGGGAAATAACAACTGATTCTATGGACACACGAGAGGATAATAAAGGACTATCATGAACAATTCTCTGTCCACAAATTTGTTAACCTAGATGAAATGGGCCTATTCCTTAAAAAACACAATCTATAAAAACTTACACAAAGAGAAATAGCAAATCAAAATAGGCTTGTATCTATTTAATAAATTGTATCAATACATACCTTAGAAAAAAGAAAGCACCAAGTTTAAATGATTTCATTGGTGACCTAGTTTCCACAATCTCTTCCAAAAACAAACAAGAAAAAAAATGCACTTCAATGTCACTGTAAAACTCAAATTTACATCTCTACCCAAGACAAATCCACTGAGTTGAGATATATATATATATATCCAATTGCCTAATTTACAGCTCTTCTTTCATGTCCCATAGGTATCTGAAATATAATGTCCAAAAGACACATGTTAAAAATATTTCACCCCTCTAATCCATTCTCTTGCAACCTATTGGATTATTTCAAATATTGTAATGTCAATTCTAAACCTAGGAATCATACTTGATCCTCTGTCTAAATAATTTCTACCTCAGATCTGTAGATGAGTCCTGCAAATGTTACCTCTATTATACATCCTAAATCCATCTATCCCTACATCTTTATCTAGCTGAGACAATTACCATCACCCTCTTGGGCTTACTTCTGAGAGTCTGTATGGGTGCCTCTCCTCTCTCTCTTGTTCCTATCCTCTATACTGCAGCATACTCTCTATACTGCAACAAGAAGACTTGAAACAAATCAGACCTTGTCATACCCCTACTTATAATGTAATGCTTCTCATTACACTTCTATCAAAATTCAGTATCTTACTGTGACCCTGAAAGTCCTCCATAATTTAGCTCCTACCTCTCTTTGTCTCTTGTATCCCAGCCACATTGGTCTCTCAGATCCGAATATGCCAAGGCCTATACACATTCTGTTTTCTTTGTACCAGAATATTCAACACAAACTTGATTCACTCTCTTTTCCATATGCTTCTTTTCATTCTTCAGGTTTTAGCTTAAATGCAGTTTCCCAGCAAAGGTTTTCCCTGATGACCAGTTCTGAAGATGTTTTTCACTCAGCAATTTATCATTGAATTCATAGAAATCACAAACTGTGTTTATTTTGCTTGTTTCCTTATGTTGTTTATTTCCTCCAGTAGAATTTATACTTTAGGAGAGGCAGAAAAATATTGAACTTGCTCACCCACCACTGCATTTCCAGTCTCTAACACATTAGATGATACATTTTAAGTGTGGATTTGTTGAATTAATGAATGTGGCCAGGAGATTATATATCAACATGATTTTGATTTTTAAGCATCAAAGAGAAACAAAAATGTGTCCAGTTCAAAATTCCTTAGTTATTCAAGTATTTGGTATAGTATTTTGCATCACCTTCATGGAAAGAGAAATCAGTGAATTATTAGCAAAAACTAGGAAAATCTTATATTTAAATTTGGCCAGAAATTTAGTTAGAAATTGCTACAGCCCTGAAAAACATTATTTATTCTACATCTGAGAGACTATATGGTAAAATATGACTAATGTTCATAAAGGAACTTTTCTGAGAAAGATCAGCAGCAGACATCTTCCTGGATCTTCCTTTAGGGTGAAGAGCATCTGTTCATTCCTCTTATTCATTTCATACTCTGCATTAATATATTATAAAAAAGCTCTAGTTCTGGTGCGAGATCTTTGGCCATTAACTAGCCATATGATATAGCCATGCCTTAGTAGCCATGTTACTTAACCCTCCTGATTCTTAGTTTTCTCATACATAAAATGAGATTAATAATAACATTCCCCATGTTATCTCCTTTCCATTATGTTCATTCCTTTTTATATTTAGTTCATTTACTTTTAGAAAATTATTTTATAAAAACTAATATGGAGTGTGGAACCAAGATGGTGGCACGAGTAGAGCAGCGGAAATCTACTACCAAAACCACATGTATTTATGAAAATATAACAAAGACAACTCTTACTAGAATAGACACCAGAGGACACAGGACAACATCCAGACCATATCCAGACCTGCAAGAACCCAGCACCTCAAGAAGGGGATAAGATACAAGCCCCAGCCTGGTGGAACCCGAGCGAACCCCCACCCAGCTCCCGGAGGGAGGAGAGGAGTCAGAGAGAGCGGGGAGCAAAAGTGAGCCCAGGGCTGCTGAACACCCAACCCCAGCCATCCAGACAAAAGCGCAGACACAGTGCATGCACGGGGCCCTGGATATTAGGGAAACAGGGGAGCAAGACCTGTGAGCAGGTCCCTGAGGCCGGCACCTAAGGGCAAAAAAAACAAGTGGCTTTTTTTTTTTCTTTTTTAACTTTATGTTTTTTTGTTTTTTTTTGTTTTGGCGAGTGCTTTTTGGAAGTCTTAAAGGGACAAGGCGGGAAACCTAGTCCAGAGGCAGGGAATCTGGGGTCTCTGGGCACTCTAACGCCCTGGGCAACAGGGAGCATGGACGCACCTCACGGAGATAAATAGCCTCCAAGCCACTCCCCCTCCAATGCGGCTCCACCATTTTGGAGCAGCTGCCCAAGCCAGGCCACACCCACAGGAACAGCAGAGATAAACCCCATAGCAGCCAGGCAGGAATCAGAAGCCCTGTCTGTGTGCAACTACCCAGCACAAGCCACTAGAGGTCGCTGTTCTCCCAGGAGAGGGAGGCCACAAACAAACAAGAAGGGAAGTTCTTCCAGCCGTCACTTGCGCCAGCTCTGCAAACTATTTCTATCACTATGAAATGGCGAAATTACAGGCAAACCAAGATCACAGACAACACCAGAGAAGGAGACAGACCTAACCAGTCTTCCTGAAAAAGAATTCAAAATAAAAATCATAAACACGCTGATGGAGATGCAGAGAAAAATGCAAGAGCAATGGAATGAAGTGCGGAGGGAGATCACAGATGCCAGGAAGGAGATTACAAAAGTGAAACAAACTCTGGAAGGATTTATAAACAGAATGGATAAGATGCAAGAGGCCATTGAAGGAATAGAAACCAGAGAACAGGAACGTATAGAAGCTGACATAGAGAGAAATAAAAGGATCTCCAGGAACAAAACAATATTAAGAGAACTGTGTGACCAATCCAAAAGGAACAATATCCATATTATAGGGGTACCAGAAGAAGAAGAGAGAGGAAAAGGGATAGAAAGTATCTTGGAAGAAATAATTGCTGAAAACTTCCCCAAACTGGGGGAGGAAATAATGGAACAGACCAGGGAAAAACACAGAACTCCAAACAAACGAGACCCAAACAGGACAACACCAAGACACATAATAATTAAAATGGCAAGGATCAAGGACAAGGACAGAGTATTAAAGGCAGCCAGAGAGAAAAAAAAGGTCACCTACAAAGGAAAACCCATCAGGCTATCATCAGACTTCTCAACAGAAACCTTACAGGTCAGAAGAGAATGGCATGATATATTTAATGCAATGAAACAGAAGGGGCTTGAACCAAGGATACTGTATCCAGCACCACTATCATTTAAATATGATGGAGGGATTAAACAATTCACAGACAAGCAAAAGCTGTGGGAATTTGCCTCCCACAAACCACCTCTACAGGGCATCTTACAGGGACTGCTCTAGATGGGAGCACTCCTAAAAAGAGCATAGAACAAAACACCCAACATATGAAGAATGGAGGAGGAGAAATAAGAAGGGAGAGAAGAAAAGAATCTCCAGACAGTGTACATAACAGCTCAATAAACGAGCTAAGTTAGACAGTAAGATACTAAAGAGGCTAACCTTGAACCTTTGATAACAATGAATTTAAAGCTTGAAATGGCAATAAGTACATATCCTTCAATAGTCACCCTAAATGTAAACGGACTGAATGCACCAATCCAAAGACACAGAGTAATAGAATGGATAAAAAAGCAAGACCCATCTATATGCTGCTTACAGGAAACTCACCTCAACCCAAAGACATGCACAGACTTAAAGTAAAGGGTTGGAAAAACATATTTCAGGCAAACAACAGCGAGAAGAAAGCAGGGGTTGCAGTACTAATATCAGACAAAATAGACTTCAAAACAAAGAAAGTAACAAGAGATAAAGAAGGACACTATATAATGATAAAGGGGTCAGTCCAGAAAGAGGATATAACCATTCTAAATATATATGCACCCAACACAGGAGCACCAGCATATGTGAAACAAATACTAACAGAAGTAAAGGGGAAAATGACTTCAATGCATTCATTTTAGGAGACTTCAACACACCACTCACCCCAAAGGCTAGACACACCGGGCAGAAAATAAGTAAGGACACAGAGGCACTGAACAACACAGTAGAACAGATAGACCTAATAGACATCTATAGAACTCTACATCCAAAGCAACAGGATACACATTCTTCTCAAGTGCACATGGAACATTCTCCAAAATAGACCACACACTAGTCCACAAAAAGAACCTCATTAAATTCCAAAATAATGAAATTATACCAAAAAATTTTTCAGACCACAAAGGTATAAAACTAGGAATAAATTCTACAAAGAAAACTAAAAGGCTCACAAACACATGGAGGCTTAACAACATGCTCCTAAATGATAAATGGATCAATGAACAAATTAAAATAGAGATCAAGGAATATATAGAAACAAATGACAACAACAACACAAAGCCCCAACTTCTGTGGGACGCAGCAGAAGCAGTCTTAAGAGGAAAGTATATAGCAGTCCAGGCACACTTGAAGGAGGAAGAATAATCCCAAATGAATAGTCAAACATCACAATTATCGAAACTGGAAAAAGAGGAACAAATGAGGCCTAAAGTCAGCAGAAGGAGGGACATAATAAAGATCAGAGAAGAAATAAACAGAATTGAGAAGAATAAAACAATAGCAAAAATCAATGAAACCAAGAGCTGGTTCTTTGAGAAAATAAACAAAATAGATAAGCCTCTAGCCAAACTTATTAAGAGAAAAAGAGAACCAACACAAATCAACAGAATCAGAAATGAGAATGGAAAAATCACGACAGACCCCACAGAAATACAAAGAATTATTAAAGACTACTATGAAAACCTATATGCCAACAAGCTGGAAAGCCTAGAAGAAATGGACAACGTCCTAGAAAAATACAACCTTCAAGACTGAGCAAGAAGAAACACAAAAGTTAAACAAACCAATTACAAGCGAAGAAATTGAAATGGTAATGAAAAAACTACCCAAGAACAAAACCCCTGGGCCGGAAGGATTTACCTCAGAATTTTATCAGACATACAGAGAAGACATAATACCCATTCTCCTTAAAGTTTTCCAAAAAAACAGAAAAGGAGGGAACATTTCCAAACTCATTCTATGAAGCCAACATCACCCTAATACCAAAACCAGGCAAAGACCCCACCAAAAAAGAAAATTACAGACCAATATCCCTGGTGAATGTAGATGCAAAAATCCTCAATAAAATATTAGCAAACCAAATTCAAAAATATATCAAAAGGATCATACACCATGACCAAGTGGGATTCATCCCAGGGATGCAAGGATGGTACAACATTCGAAAATCCATCAACATCATCCACCACATCAACAAAAAGAAAGAGAAAAACCACATAACCACATGATCATCTCCATAGATGCTGAAAAAGTATTTGACAAAATTCAACATCCATTCATGATAAAAACTCTCAGCAAAATGGGTATAGAGGGCAAGTAACTCAACATAATAAAGGCCATATATGATAAACCCACAGCCAACATTATACTGAACAGCAAGAAGCTGAAAGCTTTTCCTCTGAGATCAGGAAAAAGACAGGGATGCCCACTCTCCCCACTGTTATTTAATATAGTACTGGAGGTCCTAGCCATGGCAATCAGACAAAACAAAGAAATACAAGGAATCCAGATTGGTAAAGAAGAAGTTAAACTGTCACTATTTGCAGATGACATGATATTGCACATAAAAAACCCTAAAGACTCCACTCCAAAACTACTAGAACTGATATCAGAATACAGAAAAGTTGCAGGATACAAAATTAACACACAGAAATCTGTAGCTTTCCTATATACTAACAATGAACCAATAGAAAGAGAAATCAGGAAAACAATTCCATTCACAATTGCATCAATAATAATAAAATACCTAGGAATAAATGTAACCAAAGAAGTGATAGACCTATACCCTGAAAACTACAAGTTACTCGTAAGAGAAATTAAAGGGGACACTAACAAATGAAAACTCATCCCATGCTCGTGGCTAGGAAGAATTAATATAGTCAAAATGGCCATCCTGCCCAAAGCAATATACGGATTTGATGCAATCCCTATCAAATTACCAGCAACATTCTTCAACAAACTGAAACAAATAGTTCAAAAATTCATATGGAAACACCAAAGACCCCGAATAGCTAAAGCAATCCTGAGAAGGAAGAATAATGTAGGGGATATCTCACTCCCCAACTTCAAGCTCTACTACAAAGCCATAGTAATCAAGACAATTTGGTACTGGAACAAGAACAGAGCCACAGACCAGTGGAACAGATTAGAGACTCCAGACATTAACCCAAACATATATGGTCAATTAATATTGATAAAGGAGCCATGGACATACAATGGTGAAATGACAGTCTCTTCAACAGATGGTGCTGGCAAAACTGGATAGCTACATGTAGGAGAATGAAACTGGACCACTGTGTAACCCCATACACAAAAGTAAATTCAAAATGGATCAAAGACCTGAATGTAAGTCATGAAACCATAAAACTCTCAGAAAAAAAATAGGCAAAACCTCTTAGATTTCAACATGAGTGACCTCTTCTTGAACATATCTCCCTGAGCAAGGAAAACAACAGCAAAAATGAACAAGTGGCACTATATTAAGCTGAAAAGCTTCTGTACAGGAAAACACACCACCAATAGAACAAAAAAGCACCCTACAGTAAGGGAGAATATATGTGAAAATGACCAATCTGATAAAGACTTCACACCCAAAATATATAAAGAGCTCACCCACCTCAATAAACAAAAAGCAAATAATCCAATTAAAAAATGGGCAAAGGAACTGAAAGCAAATAATCCAATTAAAAAATGGGCAAAGGAACTGAACAGACAGTTCCCCAAAAAAGAAATACAGATGGCCACCAGACACATGAAAAGATGCTCCACATCGCTTGTCATCAGAGAAATGCAAATTAAAACCGCAATGAGATATCATCTCACACCAGTAAGGATGGCTGCCATCCAAAAGACAAACAACAAGAAATGTTGGCGAGGCTGTGGAGAAAGGGGAACCCTCCTACACTGCTGGTGGGAATGTAAATTAGTTCAACCATTGTGGAAATCAGTATGGATGTTCCTCAAAACACTCAAAATAAACTTACCATTTGACCCATGAATTCCACTCCTAGGAATTTACCCTAAGAATGCAGCACTCAAGTTTGAAAAAGACAGATGCACCCCTATGTTTATCGCAGCACTATTTACAATAGCCAAGAATTGGAAGGAACCTGAGTGTCCATCAATAGATGAATGGATAAAGATGTGGTACATATACACAATGGAATGTTACTCAGCCATAAGAAGAAAACAAATCCTACCATTTGCAGCAACATGGATGGAGCTAGAGGGTATTATGCTCAGTAAAATAAGCCAAGCAGAGAAAGAGAAATACCAAATGATTTCACTCCAAGAACAAAGGAAAACCTGAAGGAACAAAACAGCAGCAGAATCACAGAACCCAAGAATGGACTAACAGGTACCAAAGGGAAAGGGACTGGGGAGGACGGCTGGGTAGGGAGGGATAAGGGGGGGGAGAAGAAAGGGGGTATTATGATTAGCATACATAATGGGGGGGTGGGAGAAAGGGGAGGGCTGTACAACACAGAGAAGACAAGTAGTGATTCTACAACTTTTTGCTATGCTGATGGACAGTGACTGTAAAGGAGTTTGTTGGGGGGATCTGGTATAGGGGAGAGCCTAGTAAATATAATATTCTTCATATAATTGTAGATTAATGATAACAAAAAAAAGGAAAGAAAAGGGGGATTACTCCCTGATAGGATAAAACTAACTATAAATCAACAATTAAAGCATGCTTTAAATATCCTTAATTTTGGTCATTTAAAGGGTGTCAGATGATCAGGTATGGAAGTACATTTTCTGATAATATTCCTTCCTAAAAAAAAAAAAATAAGCAGTTCCTGTGCAGTGATCTCCAATAAGTTCTTCACAATGATACAAAGGGCTTATCAAAGTGTGTACAAAGGGTTTGTTTGTGTTTATACAGAGGATCAAAGCCTAATTTGGCTACCCAGAAAATGAATTAAGATATGATATGAAGAACTTCCAACATCAACATTCTCTGGAAGAGTCATACCAGAAGATGAACATCAAAAAACTTCAACAAAGATCCTGGCGCTGCTACAGTTGTAGCTGCATTCATCCCACCGGTTCCTGGGCTTACCATTGGAATGAAGGAGATATCTAAGGTGGCCTGTGCATACAGTAAAACAACAAATTTGACTGGATCTATACTGTCAGAACTCAACCAAGAATTAGGAGAAGTGCAAGTTGCAGTGCTCCAAAATCGTGCGACTATAGACTATCTACTGTTAAAAGAACATATGGGATGTGAACAGTTCCCAGGAATGTGTTGTTTTAATTTGTCTGATTTTTCTCAAACTATTCAAATTCAGTTAGACAATATCCATCATATCATTGATAAGTTTTCACAAATGCCTAGGGTGCCTAACTGGTTTTCTTGGTTTCACTGGATGTAGCTGGTAATTGTAGGTCTGCTTTGGTTATGTAGCTGTATTCCTATGATGTTAATGTGTGCACGCAATTTAATTAGTAGTTTAAAACCTATATATGCTTATGTTACACTACAAGAAGATATGTCAAAGAAATAATCAATTTTCCCATGTTTTCTCCCGTCTGCTACTTCTATAGCTTTTCTTCTTCCTTCCTAATTACAAGCCTTAAGTAGAATTCATGCCTCATATCGAAATTACTGAGTATCATAATTCTTCCAAGTGGCAAAGATACCTCAAGACAAATGCTGGGCATAAAAGCCACAGGGCATAAATCTGCAAAGAAAGTAAAAAGCTAACCTTTTAAAACAATATTGCTTCTCTCTCACTTACCAACTTTACATTTCCCTGTATGGCCCTGGAAGATGACTGGTAAGCCAGAGATGGGTAAGATTCCTCAAGGGAGGAACAACCTAAGACAGGCACAGTCGCAGGGGGGCCATCAGGTGAGAAATTGGGGATCAACAGAGGTGAGGTTTAGAACCCCACCCCACCTGTTTTGAAAGAAATCTTCTGCATCCGTGGATGTTTTGTCGCCCTTGTCTAGCTTGGATTAATACTTAGTCTATAGGCACAGACCTGATCATCTACATTTGCCCTCTTACAGCACTAAACTATGTTTTCTACCTTTATCTTGCATCTACCTACCACTTCAGCATGTTATTAAAAATAATAATAATAATAACAATAATAATAAGGGAGAAATGTGGGACTCACATATAAATCAAGTATAAAAATCAAACGAATATTCATATTTGACCTTATTGTTTATAGTTCATATTGCATGATCAAAACCGAAAGTTTCTGTGATGACTGCCCTTGCACTGTTGACCAGGTAAGAACTTGTTCACTATGTAAGAACTTGTTCACCATGTAAGAACTTGTTCATTATGCTTCAGAAGATTGAAGACTGTTGAGAACTAGGCTTGGGGTTGATTAATGATTGTGCATTGAGTCCCCTATACAGAATTTTATTGTTGTTAACAACCATTTGATCAATAAATATGAGAGATGCCCTCTCAAAAAAAAAAAAACTAATATGTGCTCATTATTTAAAATATCAAGCAGTACTAAACTAAAGGAAGCTAAAAATTGCATAAAATATCTGCCCTTAAATTACTTGTATAATCCCAAAATCACCTGTAAGTTAGTTCCTGTAAATCTCATTTCAGATCTATCTATCTAGATAGATAGGTAGATAGGCAGATCAGTGAACTGAGGAAAGAAAAGAAAAGAGGAGAGGAGAGAAAAGGGAATGAAGGAAGGAAAGAAGGAAGGAAGGAAGGAAGGAAGGAAGGAAGGAAGGAAGGAAGGAAGGAAGGAAGGAAGGAAGGAAGGAAGGAAGGAAGGAAGGAAGGAAGGAAGGAAGGAAGGAAGGAAGGAAGGAAGGAAGGATCAGCAATAGATATCTTCTACTGAAGAAAAGGAGAGGAGATAAAAACCAAAAGATAGGATGCAGTAATCCCTAGGAACTATAAAAGTGGTAGTTCCAAAAAATCCTTCTTATATTAATAATTTTATGCAAATATTAAGAATTTGGAGTCATTATGTTTCAGCCACAATATTCTGTTACTGTTTGAATGGCTCCTGCATTAAAAATAAGATTATTCTTACTCGTCTATCTTTCCTCCAACTACTTCCCAGTCAAATGATTTTCCTTTCTCAAGTTTTAAAATACTGACTTTTGATTTTTTACTTAAAATTCTGGAAATTGTTTTGTTTTATTCTATAGTTAAAAGCTTACTTTATTAGTTTTCATTACTGATAAGGAAAATATTCATCACAGCCTTCAAAGTCAGCAAACCATTTTTTTCCTCCGGTTGGCAGCCAGCCGAGCCCTCCAGCTCCCTCCTCCCCTCCTCCAGGCTCCTCTTTTGCCCTGCACATGCTGAAATACCACGTATCAAAATAATATAAATTTCTCCCCTTGCTTGTGCTCAGGGCTCAGACCTTGGGAAATTACTCCCCTCTAAGCCCGCTGGTGTAAAATAAATCTCACCATTCCAAGACCTCCAAGTGCCACTTGGTTCTTCCGTCAGTGATCCAGTCCAGGTTTTCCAGTTTTTCCTGTAACATTACTATGCAACAAACTAATACACATTCAGCAGCTAGGAACAAAATACATTTACTGTTACATTTTCCATTTGTCAGGAGTCCAGGCATGGTTTCTCTGTCTCCTAAGCTCAGGCATTCACAAAACTGGAATCCAGAAGCTAGCTGGCTGAACTCCTTCTGGGGCTTGTAGTCCTCTTCCAAGTTTACACAATTATTGGCAGGATTTAGTTACTTAAGATTGTAGGACCAAGAGCCCTGTTTCCTTGTTATCTATTGGCTACCAGCCATTCCTCTCCATAGGAAGATTGCAGTATGTCTGGTTGCTTTGTTTCAGGCCACCTCTCTGGAACTCACATTCTTTAAAAGATCGTCCTGACAGGCCCACCCAGGTGGTTAATTTCCCTTTTGATTAGCTCAAAGTCAGCTGCTTCATAACCTAATCAAGGAACTGATATCTGACCATCCACATTAAAGGAGAGGGGCATATGAAGCAGGACACAAGAATCTGGGAGGACCGTGCTAGAGTTATGCCCACTTTATTCATTTCAAATATGTTTCTATTCCTGAACTATTATTTGATTCACTTTTGATTACTTGGACTTTATCAATGAGAAGTTACTTTGAGAAAGATCATAGGAGCTGTGGTCCCCAAGTTCCTTCTCTGAGAATGTCTGCCCAATGTTATTTTTATTTTAAGAGATAACTTAGATATTTTTAGGTTATTTTTGCTGTCCCTAATAATTTTATAGACCTTCCAAATGGTATTGAAAGTTGGGGAGAAATCAGAAATATTTATGATTTCCTGCTTCCCACCCATTACAGGAAACAGGAATTTTTTTTTCCCCTCTCTAGATGTCTAAAAGAGTCTTCATTTCTCTGAATTCCATGGTTTATGCTGGACATATTCTAATATGTCTTAATTTGGGAGAAATTTCCCCATTTTATATCTCTTAATAGTTTTCCTGTTCTGTTAACTAGATTCTTTCCTTTGAGAACAGCAATTGTCCTTTTATTAGACCATCTTTGGCCTCCAAATTTCTCATCTTCCTTAACTTTTAAAATCTCTTTACTTTTCTTCATTGGATTATTATCCTAAGCATTACTCCCAGGACAGGCATTCAACATTTCACTCCGTTATTTCCTCTCTCTTGCTGTTTCTAATTTATTTGAGCTGGAAATGTTGATACTGATGTTTTGAACTTATTCTACTAGCTCTGAAATTTCCCTTTTCATTTTATTATTTTGTTTAGTGGCTTGTCTTGACCTGTTGTTTTACTGATTTTGTATTAAGTCTTGTAGAGTTCAAAACATACTTGGAAAGTTTTCTCCCCTTCCTCAGACAATATATTTTCCTAACTGGGTACATCATCTATCATGCATTGTTATATTCTGTTTAATCCACTGTTTTGTTATGTTTGTTTAGTTACTGGCTATTTTTTAAAATAGCTGTTGGTAATAAGTGTATCTTTAATCTGAACATTGATTTTGTCTGACATAGTGAGGGTGAATTTTCCTTGACACCCTCACATTTTATCAAAACTACAGTTTAAGGACAAGATCTTCTTTTCCATCTGTTTATCTCAGAGCTTGTAGTGTTGAAAAAAGAGAATAGGACAGACTAAAATAAATGCACATCCTCTAAGGAAACTGTTCTCTGTGTTATCTCTGAAATTCTTTTAAATTTAAAAAAATAAAGAGCACAAGCCACACAACCAGGGGTAGTTCCTGCTCTAAAAAACTTTGGCTCTTGGGAAAAATGTCCAAATTTGTTTTTCTAAAGACCAATTTCAGTTATGCTGAGTTCCTACCTTCAAGGGTTTCATTTTTACTTTATGTCACCCAGCCTATTCATACTTTCAGTCTGCGCTCTCCAAATTGGGACTTCAGAGAAATCCCAGGTTTTTGTCAGTTCACCTTCTATTCTCATTTATCCTTCTGGCATGAAGATTGCTAAGGCAGAATTGGGAACTATTTTGATAGAATTTTTTATTTCTTTCTTTGGCCATCATTTTCCAAAGTTTCAGCATAAAATTTTACCACTTCTTATTTATTTATTATATATTAGGGAAGTTAAAATCTATTAAGATACTTCACTCAATCATCTTTTCCTGAAAGATTAATTAGTCTAGTTCTCTTCTTAAAAGCAGAATTAAGATAATAAAAACCAACTATCTAAATATCACTGGTCAAAAAATTTTTGGATGCCCATATAGCCATACGTATGAGTAAAAGGAAGCACTTATGTGTTGATACGAAAACATCTCCAGGATATAAAATTAGGTGGAAGAGGAAAAATAGAGAACAAAAGATACCAAAGGCTTTCTGCTTTTATCATCACATGGCATTCTCCTTGTATGTCTGTGTCTTCAGATGATATTTTCTTATAAGGACACCAGTCATATTGGAGTAGAAGCCCACCATACTCAAGCATGACCTCCTCTTGACTAATTACATCTCCAATGACCTTTGAGCCAAATAAGATCACATACCGACATACTAAGGGTTAAGGCTTATTTTTGAGGTGGGGGGGGTAACACAATTCCAGCCATAATAGCAAGACTTCAAAATACTAGGAATATAATGATTCATCTCATACTTGAACAATTCTATTGGCAGAACACTGTCATATGTAAAATCTCTCAACCATATATTTGTGGTTCACCTAGCACTCCCTTTTAAAAGGTGTTTATTAAAGGTGGATATTTAAAGGTATTGAAAAGATCTAAAATAAAGCTTATAAGATACTTATAAGGGATAAAAAAAGATAATTCATACCATATTCATATAAAACAACAAGATTAGGAAAAAATTATTACTTCAAAGGCTCTTACATATATATTCCTAAAGCCATACTTTCTTCTTAAATAAAAGAACTAAGTGTCTTTCATAAAATGGTGTTTTTACATTTACATAAATTTCATTGTGCTGTTTATTCTCTTTGTTTCTTTTGCTTAAAACTGTTTTCTGCAAATTCAGCCTAATTGATGGATGTAGCTCTAGTTCATTTATTTTTAACTACTCTATGTATTCTACTATGTGAATACAACAAAATCCACTTATTCATTAGACTATTGGAAGATTGAAGGGTTGATTTCCAAACCTTTCTTTTTAAAACATTACTTCTTTAAACATTCGTACATATCTCCTAGTGCATATTGAATTAATGTCATATATTATGGAGTTAAGAAATTTCATAGGCATATGCATGCTTAATTTTACTAGGCTATTCCAACTTGTTTTCCAAAGCAGTTTTAGCAGGGTATAATGATTTTGGTTGCTCTACATCATTACCATCACTTGGTATTTTCTGGCCTTTTAATATTTGCCCCTCTATTGAGCACTAAGTGCTATTTCACTGTGGTCTTATTTGCACTTATTGGCAATTTTAGTTTGCCCTTCTGTGAAGTGCATGCTGAAGTCTTTTGCCCATTTTTTGTTACATTATTTACTTTTTCTTATTGATTCCCTGATACCAGTCCTTTGTCAGGTAAATTTGTTACAAATATTTTCTTCTATTTGTGGATTTTCTTTTCATTCCATTCATGATACCTTTTAATTTAAAAATTCTTATCTTTAATGTCATTAACTTTATCAACCAATTCCTTATATGGTCTCTGTTCTGCATGTGTTTGTGCCTGTGTGTGTGTGTGTATTTAAGAAAATTCTCTTTACCTGCCATGGCTTAAAAAATACTCTCCTATATGGCTTTATAAAAATTTGTAGTTTGCTTTTCATATCTGGGTTCTTAAGAAAACTGGAATTGATTTTTGTAGCTGAAAAGATGTAGGATTCCAACTTCATTTTTATTCCATTTAGATAATAATGTGTCCTAACTTCATTTAATTAAAAATGTTTCCCATTCTTTGCATAAATCAGGTTGCTATTTCTTATAGATGTCTTTCTAAGTCCTCTTCTCATTTCACTATTCCTTCACCATTAAACCATGGTATTAATTACTGTAGTAAAATAATAATTATTGATATTTGAAAAGGTAAGTATCCCCACTTTGTCCTACTTCCTAAGAATTGGTTATTTTTTTACCTTTGCTCATCAAAAGAAATTTTCAAGTAAGTCTGTTAATTTACACACTTACACACTTACATACACTTATTTAGTAGCCTGTTAAGATTTTTATTAGAATTGCTTTAATCTATTAACATAATACTGTGACTTTTAATAAATGAAGATGATATCTCCAATATTTGGTACTTTTTCATATTTTCAAAACATTCTTCTTTCTAATCCATAAAAGGTATATATAACTTCTCTTAAATTATTCCCAGATACTTTACATTGTTTGTATTTTTATTATAATTACTTGTTTTCTCATGTATAGGAATGCGTTTGACTTACAATGAATTTTTTATCCAAAAACTTTCTAAATTCTCTGATTAAGGTAGTTGATTGTATTCATCTTGTCTTTTTTATCAATTACTGAGAATGGCCAGTTAAAATCTATCAAATTTAAAATTCATATGCTTTACAAATTCTTTCTATCCATGAGCATGGGATAGAATTCCATTTATTTGTGTCTTCTCTAATTTCTCTCATGAGTGTCTTATAATTTCCAGAGTATAGGTCTTTCACCTCATTGGTTAAGTTTATTACTAAGTATTTGTTCTTTGTGATAAAATTGTAAATGTAATTATTTTCCTTATTTCTCTTTCTGATAGTTCATTGTTAGTATATAGTTACTATATAGTATATAATATATAGTTCATTGTTAATACACAGAGTTCTGTGTATTAATTTTGTATCCTGCAACTTTGCTAAATCTAGTAATTAGTTCTAATTTTTTTGGTGCAGTCTTTAGGGTTTTCTGTATATAATATCATGTCATCTGCAAATAGTAGCAGTTTAACTTCTTCCTTACCATTTGGATGCCTTTGACATCTTCATCTTCTCTGATTGCAGTGGCTAGGCCCTCCAGTACTATGCTGAATAAAAGTGGTGATATTGGATATTCTTATCTTGTACCTGATCTTAAAGGAAAAACTTTCAGCTTTTTGCTATCATGTATGATGTTAGCTGTGGGTTTGTCATATATGACCTTTATTATGTTGAGGTACATACTCTCTGTACCCATTTTATTGACAGTTTTTATCATGAATTGATGTTGAATTGTGTCAAATTATTTTTCAGCAAGTTTTGTAACAATCATGTGGTTTTATCCTTTTTGTTGACATGGTGTATCACGTTAATTCATTCATGAATATTGTACCATCCTTGCATACCTAGAATAAATCCCACTTGGTCATGATGGATGATCCATTTTATGTATTTTTGAATTTGGTTTGCTAACAATGTTCATCAGGGATATTGGTCTAAAAATTTCTTTTTTTGTAGTGTCTTTGTCTGGTTTTTGTATTAGAATGAGGCTGGCCTCATAGAATGGTTTTGGAAGTATTCTCTCCTTTTTTACCTTTCGGAATACTTTAAGAACGATGGTTATTAGCTCTTCTTTAAATGTTTGATAGAATTCAGCTTTGAATCCATCTGATCCTGGAACTTTCTTTGTTGGGAGTTTTTGACTACCAATTCAATTTAATTGCTGGTATTGGGTCTGTTGAGATATTTTCTTTCTTCCTGAGTCAGTGTTGGAAGGTTATATTTTTCTAGGACATTTTCCATTTTTTCTAAGTTTTCCAATTTATTGGCATATAATTTTTCATAGTATTTTCTAACAATGCTTTGTATTTCTGTGATATCCCTTGTGACTATTCCTTCTTCATTTCTGATTTTGTTTATTTGTATACTATCTTTTTGTTGCTGTTGTTAAGTCTGGCTAGGGGTTTGTCTATTTTGTTTATCCTCTCAAAGAGCCAGCTCTTGGTTTCATTGATTTTTTTCTATTATTTTATTCTTCTCCATTTTATTTATTTCTGCTCCAATTATTATGTCTCTTCTTCCACTAACTTTGGGTTTCACTTGCTCCTTTCCTAGTTTCTTTAATTGTGAGTTTAAACTGTTTATTTGGGATTTTTCTTGTTTCTTGAAGCAGGCCTCTACTGCTATGTACTTCCCTCTTATAACTGCATTTGTAGCACCTCACATATTTTGGACTGTTGAATTTTCATTTTCCTGTGTTTCCATGTGTTTCTTGATTTCTGTTTTAATTTGCTTATTGATCCATTGATTATTTAGAAACATGTTGTTTAGCCTCCTTGTATTTGTAGGCTTTTTTGTTCTTTTTGTGTAATTTATTTCTAATTTCATACAATTATGGTCTGAGAAGTTGCTTGTTACAATTTCAATCTTTTTGAAATTTATTGAAGCTCCTTTTGTGGCTTAGTATGTGATCTATTTTGGAGAACATCCCAGGAGCACTTAAGAAAAATGTTTGTCCTGATGCATTTGGGTGGAATGTTCTGTAGATATCTGTTAGGTCTATATGAACCAATTTATTGTTCAGTGTCTTTGTTTTCTTATTTGTTTTTCTGTCTGGTTGATCAGTTGATGAGAGTGATGTATTAAAGTTTCCTAAAATTAATGTGTTGCAATGTATTTCCCCCTCTAATTATTTTAGTATTTGTTTTACATATTTAGTTCCTCTTATGTTGGGTGCATAGATATTTATGTTTATATCCTCTTATTGGACTGACCACTTTATCATTATGTAATGTCCTTCTTTGTCTCCTGCTACTTTCTCTGTTTTGAAATCTGTCTCTTCTGATATAACTACTGCTGCTCCTGCTTTTTTTCTCCCTATTATTCACATGAAATATCTTTTCCCATCCCTTTACTTTCAGTCTGTGCATGTCTTTGGGTCTGACATGAGTCAGATATAAATGGATCTTGTTTCCTTATCCATTCTAGGATTCTATGGCTTTTGATTGATGCATTCAGTCCATTTACATTTAAGGTTATTTTTGATAGGTATGTACTTATTACCATTTCATTAATTGTTTTCTGGTTGTTTTTTTATAGATCCTTGCTATTCCTTTCTTTCCCTCTTATACTCTTCTCTTGTTATTTGATGATTTCCTTTAGTGTTGTGATTGAATTTCTCTTTTTTAACTTCTTGTGTATCTGTTATAGGCTTTAGGTTTGTAGTTACCATAAGGTTCAAGGATAGCTTCCTAACTATGTAACAGTTGATATTAAGTCAATGATTGCTCTATTCAAACACAATCTAAAAGCACTTCTTTCTTATTCTTTCTCCTCTATACTTTATATATTAGAATTCATAATCTCCATTTTTTTTTGGTATCCCTTGACTGGTTTTGTATATAGTTGGTTTCACTACTTTGTTTTGTTTTGATTTCATACTTGCTTGGTAAGTAATTGGTCTACTACCTTTACTGTGGGTTTATTTTCACTGGTGGAAACTATTTAGGCTTAAGAACATTTCCATTTTCAGAAGTCTCTTTAACATATCCTGTAATGCCAGTTAGTGGTGGTGAATTCCCTCAGCCTTTGTTTATCTGGAAAAAGTTAAATCTCCCCTTCAAATTTGAGTGACAGTCTTGAGTGATGAAGGATTCTTGGTTGAAGGTCCTTCTGTCTCAATACATCAAACATTTCATGTCCCTCCCTTCTGCAGTGAAAATTTTCTGTTGAGAAATCTTCTGATAATTTGATGGGGTTTCCCTTATAAGTAATCATTTTTCTCTCTCTGGCTGCTTTCAGTATACTCTCCTTATCCTTAATCTTTGCCATTTTAATTATTATATATCTTGGTGTTATCTTCCTGGGTTCCTTTTGTTAGGGACTCTCTGTGCTTCCATGAACTGAGTGTCTATTTCCTTTCCCAGATGGGGAAATTTTAAACAATTATTCCCTCAGACTTTCTATCACTTTGTGTCTCTCTTCTCTTTCTGGGACTCCTATTATGTGAATATTTTTTCATTTGGAGTTGTCACACCACTCTCTTAGCATTTCTAGAATCTTAGAGATTCTTATTTCTCTGTTTCTCAGCTGCATTCTTTTCCTTTTCTTTAATTTCCATCTTATTGTCTCTTGTACTTGCGCAATCTATTTTCAATTCCCTCCACTGTATATTTCATTTCAGTTACTGTATTCTTCAGTTCTGGTTGTCTATTTTTCAACTCCTCTGTCTCTTTGTTAAAGTCCTCTCTGAGATCATTACTACTTTTCCACAGTTCAGTGAGCATATTTATGATTGTTATTTTGATATTTTTGTCAAGGAGATTGGTGATCCCCATTTTATTTATACTTCTTTCTGGTATTTTATCCTGTGCTTTTTTTTGGAATATATTCCTCTGCCTCCCTATTTTGTCAGGGTTTCTGTGTTTCACCCTATTAGATGGATCCACTACACTTCCTGGTCTAGAGAGTAATGGCTTTATAAGAAGGCATCCTGTGGTTCCCAGAAACTCAAGACTCTTTACTCACCTGTGCCTGGCTCTCCACTGTGGTGAAAAACCAGTTGCTATTGGTGGGCATTAGACAGGGAGGCCTTCCTGTCTGTCTGTCAGCAGTGGTCTCGGTCTGCCATGGACAGCAGTTTGATTCAGCTGGCCCTTTGTGATCAGAGCATTGGTGCTTCTGCTGGGATTATTGTAGGTGGAGCTACCCTCTGCCTGCCCTGCAGTGCTGGTGAGGCTGCTGGGTTAATAGGGTTCATGGGGTGGTTATGTGTCTCTGGGGAAGAAATGCTGTGGTAATGGGGCATCACACAAAGGCCAGGAGTCTCACAGTCATATGGTGGCCACAAGTTATGTGGTACCAAGGCACACAGGCACAAAGCAGTGGTGAGGCATGTGGGCCTGCAGCATTCAGCACAGGGCTGGGCCACCCATGAAGAGGAATGAGTGCTTGGAGCTGGCATCTACAGGCACTTCTCTAATTGGGCTGAGACAAGGCCAGGAAATCTTGGAAAGCCTCCCTCTCCCTGTGAGATAGCAAAGTATGATGCTGCTGGGTGAGTGGGCAGGCACGCCTGAGGTATGCAGAGAAGTGCCTCAGGGCTTAGCTGCCAGCAAGGGTAATGAGTGTTTGGGGCTACCAAGATTGCCTGACCTGTTGGGCCAAGGGAGGTTCTGAGGAAGTGTTGTCTACCTGCTCTTTGTCCTGTGGAGAGTGTTCCATCCAACTCTTGCCCCTCTGGCTCCCCTCCTGCTGCTGGAACCTCTGTTTGGGGTCTCAGTGGGTTGAATGGAGTGTACCTGTCCTCCACAAACAGCTGGAGTCTCAGCCTCCCAGAGTGCTCCAACTTTCCCTGGTGTCCAGTCCCACTAATCACAAGAAGCCAATGCAACGTGGACTCGTGTTCTCAGGAGAGATCTCCAGGCTCAGGTGTGCAGAGTTCCAGAGCACCTATCCCCTCTTGGCTCCATTCCTCTTCCTCCTGCCTGTGGCCTGGGATGGGGGAAGGGCTGGAGTCTCTCTACTAAATTTACCCTTCTCTGTGTGGGTGGTCTGTTCTGCAGTCTTCAGGTCATTTTGAAGTTTAGTTGTATTTCCTGTATTTGCCTCCTTGGTGTGTGTATGGAAGGAGGCTTCTACATTGCCTTCTTACTCCACCATCTTTTTTCTGGTAATATCACAAACTCTCTCTTAAGTACATATTCCTAAGACTAAAGATAACAAATTTTCCTAGGAAGAAAAATTCAGTGATAGATAAAATACTTTAAATGAGTGGCCTGTTCAACTTGGATAGATTAAGAATATTTTTTCTAATTGAGAAAGTGAATTCCTTTACTCAGTCAAAAGTCAGAATCTGTTATCAATTTAACACTTCAGAAACAGGGCTTCTCACCCAAGTAAATGAGCAATATATTGCATGTATTTCATTAATTAATTAAAAAAATATTGATCATCTTTTATGCTAGTCATAGATTTAAATGCTGAGGACATGGTAGTGAGAAAATCAAAAATTCCTAGCCACGTGATACTTATACTCTAATGGAAAGACATACACATTTTTAAATGATGCAAATATCTATGTAATGATAAATCATAAAAGGAGTTATGAAGGAAAGATTCATGGTGCTATAAGATATAGGTGAAATTGGCAAAAATAACTATGCTAAGCCATAGTAGACAGTTTCTACTTCCTATTAAACCATCTCTCATAAAATAAAGTTATTATGATATAAGGAAGGCCAATGAGCATATGGAAAGATCTGCATGGAGAAGAGACAATGACCCTGAACTATACCCTTTGGTGAGTTCCAACAAACAGCCAGCCCTAAATTGTCATTCACATGCATAAGCAATCTGTAAAAGTAAATCACACAGTCCCCTCTTTCTCCAGTGTCGGGGTTCAGGGAGGTCTACTTAGAAAATTTCCTTCTGAAAAGGGAGCAGTACTCATGGGGGTGAAAAGACCTCTGGAAGAAAGGTAACTTAGAGTTATGACCTATCTGCAAGCTATAATATTTTAGCTGGGCAATGGACTGGATTATGTGCAAGTCTGATGAACATTACTTAAGAAATGCTTTGAGTTAGGAAACAATGGAAAATCAAATATAAAAGTGACTAATGGTAGATAGACATAAATCAAGAGAAAATTTTATAATCCATTCTATTTTTTACATCAAACTATGTTCACTTATAAATATCATGTTAATTTTTAAACTACAAAAGGTAATTTTTTTAAGGATCCAGGAAAGGTGTATGAAATCAATAAACTCTTTTTCTTTTCCTGCTTTTTCTTTGACTAAAAGGAGTAAAATGAGGAGTCTTCTTAGTTTCTATGAAATACTTATATTAAGTTTAGGCTTATGAGTTCTGACAATCAAATACTCCTGCACACTGCACACACTTAAATATTCAGTTTTAACCTATTGATTATAAATTATACTCACACTGATCTGAACATATCTTGCGTAAATATTCTGATATAAAGGGGAGCTGGAAGATGAGTGAAACATCATCATTATATTTGGCTCTGCCTGTAACTTAGAAACAAATGAATGTTGAAGTGTTTTCCTGTCCAAGTATTGCCCTCCTACCCAGCACTAGTCAAGACTTGATGGAAAATAGTGATACAGTATTAAGGCTCAGAGAAAATGCTGACATATGATGGATTAAAGAGCAGAATTAGTCAGACCTTATAATTTTCCAACAGCTTCAGCAACTGCTTCTCTTTGATTCTCCAGTAAGCTAAATTTATCATGAATTTTATCCTTTCAAACACTGCTCAAATACATTCACAACCTACCAGTTCTCTTATAGAAAGCCCAAGCCCTCTCTAAACCCTTACTGAGTTCTCCAACATCAGTAAGAAATTATGATTTCTTGAGTTTAGTACACAGTTGTTCATGCTCTCCCCCCTTTTAATGTATCCCATTGGGTATTAATAGTGCTCACACTTATTTTTTTATAATTTAGAGCTTTCCTTATGAAATATTAAAATGCTTATTAATATTTGGAAAAGTGGCAGAGGCACTGATACAGATTGCAAGCAGCACACTGCTGTTCTTCAGCCACATACTAATTAGCCACACATATAAAAATGCCTCAGTTAAATTTTCTCTTCATTGTTCAGAAGGCAAATAGAAAAGGATACATAGAAACACATTTAAGGACCTTTATGACTTTAAGCTACTGTTTATTTGAAACTGTAGCCATTGGCTCAAATTGGTCAGGTAATACTTATGAACACATATTATGTACAATGACTTGAAAAGGTTTCTTACCTTCTTGCTTGTGGAAAATAGTGAATTCTCATGCATTAGCAATAACATAAAAATAAAAACCATACACTGTCAAATTATGAATCACCATTATCAGTCACCATTACCAGGTGCAGAATTTTCCCTCCAAGAATGTTAATGAATTCAAGTTGCTTCACTCCCCCTTCTGATTGACACCTGTTAAGTTACATGTTCAAAATAACTTTAAAAAATCTAACGATTATATAGATGGACCATTTGCCCTTGGTACAGTACTATACATACACAGTGATAGGCTTAGTTGATTTCACTAACCAAAAGGTAAAATTATTTTATAAATCATACATTATAGTGTGTGATATCAATATTTCTGCAAACAGAAATTTACTAAATGCTAATTTTTGCCTTGTGACACCAGTTGCCAATATAGGGGTGCCAATATAGTGGTTAACATCAAGCAAGATTAAGAACACATTTAATGAATATTAAAAATTTATTTTGATTCACTGTTAATTTGTCAGCATGAAATTTGTAGGAAAAAAAAGCTTTATAGGACTTTTACAAATCAAAATAGATGGTTTTGACCTATTTGCCATTTGATCTTTTGCTGGAATAGAATACAAGCAGCAGTGAAAAATTAAGCACATGGCAAAATTACTGGAATTTCTGACATTGTTATTGCACCAATTTCACCAACAATTTCAATTTAATGAATTAATCACAGATAAGTAATTCTGTCCTGTACATTAATATGGCTAAGAACCAATTCTTTATTTTTCCTCTAGGTGATACCCTTCTTTCCATTGTGAGAGTGCATCTTGTCTCTCCTGGTATTAGTGAGCAACACTGGGAAACTGTTTCACCCAAATGAGCTTCAGTTTCCCAATGTGATAGAAATAATAACATAGAAATAGTAACACCTATCTCAAAGGAAGCAGTAAGGCAATTTACATAAATCGCTGTTACAATGTAATCCCTTAAGAAGTGTTTATTTTTACTGTCCTATTAAACATAAAAGCAATAATTTCTGACGTGATTACAGTCAACATTCTCACTGATCAAAAATTTAAACTGAAAGTTTAGAAAGTTTGTAAATTATGAAAGGAGGAATAGAAAATAAGGCATCGTAAGTGGTAATTGGATGAGTACTCCCCATGTTCCCTGGAGCACAAGTCTGTCATTCTGAAGGCTTTATGTTTTTGCTTCTTTTTATTGTAAAATTTACTTATACTGCAGTTAGGTGTTGTTGGATTTTAATTGGAGAACATAGACTAAAGTCAATGTTTTTAAGAAGTATTTGAATCGACAAGACATCTTTGTCTCATCATTTTTTCTATATATACATATATCATGTTCTTGACTGTGGGAAGGTAGAGTCTTGAGTGAAAGCACACAAGGATACAAGGTATTGCAAACACTTGGATAACTGAGTTCAAGCCCATTGGCAGGAATATTAAGAGGAAGTCATTGTTAATACTGACCGAGGCCTGGCATTAGCTTTCATTATTGTTAATGGAATATCACAATACTAATTATGGAATAAGATAACTCAAGAAACTAAGAAATTTTTGTTTACCCCTTGGGACTGATGATTAAATTTTTATTGTTGTGAAATCTGTGAATAATAGATATGTTATGAACCTTTTACCCAGAGGATTAATACACACTAGATTTTTTATCATTTGTTTGCTGTTTTCTTTAATCCCTGAGGTTTTCATAGAAACTAAAAATTAAATAAGATCAAGAAATAGGAAATCTCCCTCTCCTTTTTTCTTCCTCTCCTCCTGAAGATTAAAGAAGCACCATTCCCCATTATGAATAAGTAAATTAAAAACAAGATGACAGAATTCATAATGAATAAAGAAGATATGTGAATATGCTTTATTAACTTAATATTTATTGAGATGATTTTTTCAGCTATGTAACTGAATACTAAACTTACCATCAGAAATATCTTCTAAAGGACCTTATTGGTCTTATGCACTATTCAGTTAATGTATGATGTTTCTCTTTATTTTTCCATATAAAAGTATGTAACTTTAGAATACTGAGCCTTCTGAATTTACTTTTTATTTAGATCTAGTCCTTCTTTATTATGCTAAACTTATTATAATTTTTACTATCTACTGTGGAATGTTTTTTAATATACAGCAGTATTTATTAACCTTTGGGAGAATCACTGACCACTCTCAAGAAACTAATGAAAGCCATTTCCAGAAAAATGCATATATTTAAATGCACAAACATATACAGAGAAACACATACTTTCCTACAAAGTTGAGGGCTCATACATTTCCTGAATTCTATCCATTGAACTTTGTTAGGACCATAGATGAAGAAACTCACATCAACAGTTATTTGAAACTAAGGTTACATAATGTTCATGCTTTTGAGAGTTCCAGAGTTTTGAATCAAAAGACATGACTTCTCTCCAAATTCCGCTCCTCATTTAACCCTGGTATCCCCACATATAAAATAAAAATAAGTGGTATCCATGGTTCATTCTGACCTAAAATTCTCTGTGTCTAGGCAATGTTTCTTTAAGAAAAAAAACCCTGTGTTTGAGAATTACAAAAAGAAAATAAGTTACAGAATAAGAGAAACATGTTATGATTTTTATAGGTTATTAATAAAAGGAACCTTAAATTTAAAATGCATGTACCATCTGAATCTTGCTAAGATACATGACTTTATAGCTTTTTGCAATCTCTTATATTGAGGAAAACAGAAGTAAATTTGTGAGAGTCATATTTGCATATAATGATATAATATTTTCTTTTAAAGGGGTAGTTTAATGATATTAAATAAGTAATTAAGTATGGCTGAATTAAACATTGAGATGATAAATTCAGTTTTATAAATTATCATTTGAAATACATGCCAGATTGTTTACAAGGTATTGACTGTAATACTCATGCAGCTTTCCTTGCACAAAAGGAAAAATATGTACTATAATAAAAAACCTTAACAGCTTTGGTCGACTTAGCTTAACTTTGAAGTTTGAAAAGTAAAGTGAACAGGCTTCTACTTCAAAATGTCTTAATACACATGACATCCATCACTGAATTCAAAGCAATTTTTTTTTTAACATATGTGTCAGAACATTAGATGAGAAGTAGAATCTAATTCTCTCTCCCTGGAAATTAGGGGGAACCTATAGCAGCAAAGAAAACTGGAGATGTATTCCACTTTTAAAAAATGTCAAGAAATTCCTGTGAGACAAAGGACATAGAGGACCAATTGAAGTGAGGATTAATTCAACTCTCCGATCCTATAAGAAAATATCCTGCCCAGAAATAGGTGGAACATACTGTCAAAGAATCTAGCAGATGAAACTTAACAATGCATAAGCAGAAGCAAGGGTGGGCAGTGAGCTTGTTGGAGGAACTTATTAGTGCCATAATAATTGTATAAAATATTTTTGAATAAAAATATCATGAATAAAGGGAGTGTGAAGAAACATTTGGATGTGGGATTTTCTGGCATAGATTGTGGTGTTGGTTTCAGGGATATTTACTTATTAGCTTAAAACTCATAAAATTGTATTCATTAAATATATAAAGCTTTCTGTATGTCAAACATATCTGAATAAACTGTTTAAAAAAATTAAGTCCCTAGGATGAATGGAGAGTAGGGGACAATTATCTGATAACCTATATGAGATACCAAATTCTGTTTTAAGATTAAGCATCTATAACCATAATGGAAGCTAATTAGATTAAATTATGTGACTCCACTGTATTGCTGAAAGACATTTGATACAGAATATACATAATACATTTTATAAATACTGAATATATTTTAATAAATCAATTAAATTTCAGAATCTGTAATAATTTACCATGATTTATATTAATTACCATCAAAGATAAATTTATTTAGAACATAAACTTGCCATATAAATTAAGTTCACTAATAAACTTAAATTTTAATAATGTTTACATTATTCTCACACAAATGTAGAAAATTTTTCATTTAAAAATTGGCATTGAAGCCTCTATTTGAAAAATACTCTATTAACATCTCATTGCTTATGTACTTGAAAACATGTATTTCTTTGTTTTAAAATATTTCCATAGTGAAATTTTTCACTAATCCAAACTGACTCTTCAAACTGCCCTTCCCACCCTTGTGATGGTAATTCAAATAGGTGACATTTTAATGCTATGGCATTCTCCATTTCCTATTAAAAGTGGTACTAGCCAAACCAAATTCAAAATAAAGCGGAGGCTGTAGAACTAAATTTTAAAAAAAGATATTGTGACAGCATTTTTTCTGACACACACATGACATCAAGACATCATTAGCAATAGAGGCAGCATCATTTCAAACTCAGGCAAACCTGGCTAACATCAACAAGAAGTACATTAGCTCCCTGTGCTAACTGCTACCAACTTAAATTCTAGACCAGATAATCTGTTTCCCCAACTAGTTAAATGTCTAAAGCATAATAGTATAAATAAAATAACTGAATTTTATATTCTCTGTAAGTCTCTGGACCTGTTAGATTTAACTGAGATCCATATCAATCTAAGGGAAAGCTTTCAACTCAAACTTTTCTTTCAGACAAATCTGAGAATGTATAAATTTTCAGATCTTTCTCTTTAAAAATGTAAACAGGTCTGCATGTCCACAAAAGATTTTTTGGCCAAATAAGGGCCTGTATTGTGAGAAGTCTCTCTCTCTCTAAAATAGATAAATGGTAGAAAAGAGGAAAGTGGGGAGATATATTTACAAAATTTTTTCTATTTAATGTTTTCAACAAAATTTAAGATGTCATTATCTCTGTGAAATTAGGCCAGCAGTTATGAAGAGAGAATACACTGAGATGAGTAAAGACAGTGTGAAGATGAAAAAATGACAACTAATTTTCAAATTGTATCAGAGATAATATAAAGAATATTGAAGACTCAAGAAGATAAAAATGGTCAAGTAAGGCACAAAATATTTTCTCAAAACTCAAAATAAAATAATAAAGAAATTAAAATAATAAGAAGAATGGAAATTGGAGGCAGATCCAATCCACTTGAATCACAAAAAAAAAAACAACAAAAGAATGCGGATTCAAAGTCAGTGATCCTGTATATTCATCCCATGAGGATTACCAAGATTTAGAGCTGTGGAGTAGAATAGCATGTCAGACCCTAAGAGTCATTTCATATGAAGACCATTTCAGTGGAACTGAAGTCTACATTTTACATTAAAGTGGTTACCAAAGGTAGGGAAAGATTCAGATTTTCAAGACAACTGAACAGGTACCAAGAAAAAACAAGATCCAAATCAGAGTTGATAACAACTAAGAGAACTCAGTCTCAGAGGATGGACTCTACAAAGTGTTAACATAACTGGGAAATGTGAACATCTTAAAAATATCTATGGGTGATGGTGTGATTGGCTAGACATTTATAATAAGTGTGAAATAGTTTGATTAAATTAAGAAGAAGAACTAAGGATGTAAAGACTGTAAAAGAATTTCTACAAATTAGAAAATGCCAAGATAGCTGTACAACAACACCGAATGAAAAAAAATATTCACAAAAATAGGGGTCCCAGAAGAAGAGAGACACAAATTAAAAGTTTATTAGAAGAAATAATAGCTGAAAACTTCCCCAATCTGGGAAAGGAAATAGATATCCAGGTCCTAGAGGCACAGAGTCCTTAACAAGATGAACCCTAGGAGGATAATACCAAGACACACAGTAATTAAAATGGCAAAGATAAAGAGAGACTCTTAAAGCAGCAAGTTATATACAAGGGAAAGTAACAGCAAGAGAAAAGCAGACAATTTTCCATAAGGGAAACTCCATAAGGCTATCAGCATATTTCTTAAGCAGAAATTTTACAGGTCAGAAGAGATTAGCATGAAGTATTCAACACACTGAAAGGGAAAAACCTACAACTAAGAATTCTCTACCCAGAAAGGTTATCATTCAGAATTGAAGGAGAGATTGAAAGTTTCCCAGATAAATTAAAGCTTAAAGAATTAACCACAAAACCAGCCTTAGAGGATATGTTAAAGGGACTTGTTTGGATGGAAATATCTTAAGTCCAACTTTTTCATCAGTGAAAATAAGCCTACAGTAAATGTAGTAGACTAATTATTTTCAAAGCAAATATGAAATTCAATAAACAAAAGTAGTAAAATCAACTATGAACAAAATCAGTCAAGGGATATAGAAATGATGTAGATTATTATATCATATACATGTGAAAGAGGAGGAAGAATAAAAACATAGTACTTTTAAATGTGTATGAATTCAAGTGACCATCAATTTAATACAGACTGTTATATATTTAGAAAACTATATATGAACATTATAGTAACCACAAAACTAGAGCCTATAATAGATACACAAAAATAAAAGGGAATACAAGCATAACAATAAAGAAAACCATCATCACAAGATAATGAGAGGAAAAAAGAAACACAGATAGACTCCAAAAACAAACAGAAAGCAATTAATAAAATGGCAATAAACACATGCTTATCAATAATTACCTTAAATGTTAATGGACTAAAAACACCAATCAAAAGACATAGCATGGCTGAATGGATAAAAAATAAAAATCATCTGTATGCTGCCTATAAGAGACTCCTTTCAGACCTAAAGACATACAGAGATTGAAGGTGAAGGGATGAAAAAAGATATTTCAAACAAATAAAAGGGAGAAAAATGCAGGAGTAGCAATAGTCATACTAGAAAAAATAGTTTCAAAACAAAGTAATGAGAAACCAAAAAGGACATTACATAATGATAAAGGGGTCAGCCCAACAAAAGGATATAGCAATTGAAACTATCTATGCACCCAATCTAAGAGCACCTAAATATATAAATAAAATATACATTGGACAACAAACCTAAAGAGAGAAATAGACAGCAACAATAATATTAGGGGATTTTAAGCACACATGCCCCAATTACATCAATGGATAGATCATCCAGACAGAAAGTGAATAAGAAAACAGAGGGACTGCACAACATATTAGATTAGGGGGACTTAACAGATATATACAGAACATAACACCCAAAAGCAGCAAAATACACAATCTTCTCAAGTTTACATGGAATGCTTTCCAAACTAAATCACATGTTAGGACACAAAAAGAGTCTCAATAAATTCAAGAATATTGAAATTGTTTCAAGCATCTTTTCATACCACAGTGGTATGAAACTAGAAATCAATTACATGAAGCAAACTGAACAAACAAATAACAAACCCACAAACACATGAAGGCTAGAAACATGCTTCAAAATAAGCAATAGGTCAATGAACAAATTAGAAATCAAATAATACGTGGAGAAAATGAAAATAAACACAATGGTCCAAAATATGTGCATGCAGCAAAAGGAGTTCTAAGAGGAAAGTACATAGCAACACACACATACCTCAAGAAACAAGAACAATCCCAAATAAACAAGCTAAGAACTAAAGGAACTATAAAAAGAACAAACAAAGCCTAAAGATAGTAGAAAGAGGGACATAATAAAGATCAGAGCAGAAATAAATAAGATAAGGAGAAATAAAACAATAGAAAAAATTAATGAAACCAAGAGCTGGTTCTTCAAGAAGATAAACAAAATAATAGACCACTAGCCAGACATGTCAAGAAAAAAAAGGACACATAATAACCAAAGTTAGAAACAAAAAAAGGAATAGTCACAACTGACACCATGGAAATACAAAGAATTATTACAGGATTCTATGAAAAATTATATTCTGATACATTGGACAACATAGAAGAAATGGAAAAATTCCTAGAAATGTACAGTCTTCCAAGTTTGACTCAGAATGAAAGAAAATCTGAACAGACCAATTATCAGTAATGAAATTGAAGAGGTAATAAAAAAACTCCCAACAAACAAAAGGGCAATATCAGATGGCTTCACAGATTAATTCTACCAAACATTAAAAGAAGAGTTAATACAAATCTTTCTTAAAGCATTCCAAAAGGTAGAAGAGAAGAGAATACTCCAAACTTATTCTACAAGGCCAAAATCACTCTAATACAAAAACCAGACAAAGACAATACATAAAAGAAACTATAGACCAATATCCCAATTAACATAGATGCAAAATTCTGAACAAATTATTGGCAAACTGAATTCAAAAATACAAGAAAAAGATCATCTATCACAATTAAGCATGATTTATTCAAGGAATGCAAGGATGGTACAATATTTGTAAATCAGTTGGTATTATATACCACATTACCAAAAGGACTGATAAAAACTATATGATCATCTCAATAGATGCTAAAAAAGCATTTGACACAATTCAACAATATTCATGATAAAAATTCTCAACAAAACAGGTATAGAGGGAATTATACCACAACATAATAAAGGCCATATATGACAAACTCATAGTGAACATCATACATAATGGTGAAAAATTTAAAGCTTTTCCTCTAAGATCAGCAACAAGAATGCCCACTCTCATCACTTTTATTCAACAAAGATCTAAAAGTCCTAGATATGGTAATCAGATAAGATAAAGAGATAAAAGGCATCCAAACTGGTAAAGTAAAACTGTCACTATTAGCAAATGACATGATACCATATATAGAGAGCCCTAAAGATTCCACCAAACAACTATTAGAACTAATAAATGGATTTGGTAAAGCCACAGGGTACAAATCAATATACAGAAATTCATTGTATTCCTACATACTAATAATGAACTAGCAGAAGGAGAAATCAAGAAAACAATTTTCCTTACAATTGCATCAGAAACTATGAAATAATGGAATAAGCCTAACCAAGGAGGTCAAAGAGCTGTACTCTGAAAAATATCAAATGCTGATGACAGAAATTGAAGAAGACACAAACAAATGGAAAGCTATCTGATGTTCATGGATAAGAAGAATTAATATTGTCAACATTGCCATCCTGCCCAAAGCAATTTGAACATATTGAACGCCAATGGCATTTTTTAATGAAGTAGAGCAAATGTTCCTAAAATTCATATGGAACCACCAAAGATCCCGAATATCCAGAGCAATCTTAAGAAAGAACAAAGCTGGGGTTATCATGTTTCCTGAATTCAAAGTATAGTACAAAGCTACAATGATTAAAACAGTGTGATGCTAGCATAATAACAGATCCATAGAACCATGGAACAGAATAAAGAGCCTGGAAATACACCCACTCATATTAATTAATATGAATTGATATATGAAAAAGGAGCAGTGAATATACAATGAGGAAAAGACAGTCTCCTTGATCAGTGGTGTTGGGAAAACTGTACACTACATGCAAGAGAATGAAAATGGATTACTCCCTAACACCACCCACAAGTAAACTTGAAATTGATTAAAGACCTAAATATAAGACATAAAACCATAAAACTCTTAGAAGAAAACAGGTAAAAATGTCTTGAAAATAAGCATGAGAAATTTTTGTTTCAGCTATTTGTTCCTGAGCAAGAGAAACAAAAGCAAAAATAAAAAAATCACACTATGTCAAACTAAAAACTTCTGTACAGCATAGGAAACCCATAAAAGTGAAAAGGCAGCTTACCACATGATTTCTAAATTTCTAAATGATATATCCAATTAGGGGCTAACATCCAAAATATATAAAGAACTCATAAAACATAAAAAAAAGAAACAATCCAATGAAAAATGGGCAAAGGACATGAATAGACATTTTTCCAGTGAAGATATACGGATGGCCAACATGAACATGAAAAGATGTTCCATTTAACTAATAATCAGGGAAATGAAAATCAAAACCAAAATGAGAAATCACCTCACACCATTACCAGACAAAAAAATAACAAGTTTTGGCAAGGATGTGGAGAAAGGGAACCCTTCAACACTGTTAGTGTGAATGTAAATTGGTGTAGCTGCTGTGGAAAGCAGTATTGAGGTTCCTCAAAAACTAAAAACAGAAATACCATATTACACAGTTATTCTACTTCTGTAGTTTACCTAAAGAAAACAAAATCTCAGAGAGGGGGAAAAAGATGGTGGTGTGAGAAGTGAGGCAGAAGTCTCCTCCCAAAACCACATATAACATGAAAATAGAGCAAATACAACCAATCCTGAAAGAGTGACTAGAAGGAAGACTGCAGCAGATGGCTTACATCTGGGGAAATGAGAACCTCACAGAAAAGAGTAAAGTAGCAAAGCCAAAATCTAGCAGGATGCAAGCCCTCCCCCCACATCAGCTCAGTAGCAACAGGAAGAGAAATGAAGTGGGGAGGGAGTAGAAGCCCAGGACTGCTAAAAACCCAGCCCTGAAGATAAACTCCAGGAACACAAACCCACATTGCGTGGTGCACTGGAGATTAGAGGGGTTGGAAAGCAGGCATAGGTGAAATACTTGAAGATTGAGATTCCAGCCACTTGTGGAGAACAGATACCCATAACTGGCTGCTCTGGGACAAAAGAAAGGCTGGCACTTTGAAAGACTTCCCAATAGGGAGAAGGCTGCTTAAGGTGCAAGGATTACACAGAGCTTGCTGCTTAGGAGAAAGGACAGGTGAACAAAATCGTCCTGGCACACTCAGCCAAGCTGACTATAAAATTTCAGGAGGTTCAGGCACTCCATCCCCTAGATGGCAACACAGCTCTGAGGCCCACAGTTGTTATACAAAGCCTGCCACTCCTTCCTTCCAGCCAGAACCTGAATACCAACCTGCTGTCCCAACCATCATGCCAGGTGAGCTGGAGAGAAGCCTGCTTATGGCAGCTACAGGGACATAAGGCAGAGTTTGCTCCCAGGGCCATGGATCACAGGTACTGGCAGTGGAGTAAGGCACTGCAGCCAGGGAGCAGGAAAGAACTCTGTACTCCCAGCAAGCACCGGTGCTGCTAGACTGCAACCCCCACCATTGCTCCAGGGGCAGGGAAGCTCCACAGAGTAGAGCTCCTGGGCACTAGAGGGTGCTGCCTACACAACGGTATCATTCATATTATTCAGTGGAAATGAAACATCAAAAGAAACTTCCTCAATCCAAAATCCTTCAAACACTAGAAAGAAGGCTCAGTGAAACTGTAATCAACAACCCTCTTAATAAATATTGAGTTAAAAATAGAAATCATAACCAAGGGCTCAGTGAAACTGTAATCAACAAACATCTTAATAAAGATTTAAAAATAGAAATCATAACCATGATCATGCAGCTACAGAAAAATATTCAAGATCTCAGGGACAACTTTAAGGCAGAGTTAGAAACTTTGAAAAATGTAGTACCTGAAATGGAACATACAATGGAGGGATTTAAAAACAGACTAGAAGAAGTAGAGGAGATGAAAAATGGAATACAAATTCAAGAACAGGAATACAAAGAAGCTGAGACAGAGAGAAACAAAGGATCTCAAGGAATGAAAGAAAAATAAAACAACACTGAGACAAACCCAAATGGAACAATATTTGTATTGTAGGGGTACCAGAAGAATAAGAAAGAGAAAAAGGGATAGAAAGTGTCTTTGAGGAGGTAATTGCTGAAAACTTCCCCAATCTGGGGAAGGAGATATTTACACAAGCCATGGACGTGCACAAATTTCCCAACACATGGGACCCAAGGAAGACAACACCAAGACATACAATAATTAAAATGGCAAAGATAAAGGACAGGACAGAGTATTAAAGGCAGCCAGAGAGAAAAAATATCACATAAAAAGGAAAATCCATCAGGCTATCATCAGACTTCTCAGCAGAAACCTTACAGGCCAGAAGGGAGTGGCATGATATACTTAATGCAATGAAACAGAAGGGCCTTGAACCAAGAATACTGGCAAGATTATCATTTAAATTTGAAGCATGGTCTAAGCAATTTCAAGATAAACAAAAGTTGAAAGAATTTACCTCCCACAAACCATCTCTACAGTGTATTTTAAAGGGACTGCTCTAGATGGAAGTGATCTTAAGGCTAAATAGCTGTCAACAGAGAAAATAAAACCACAGTAAAGGAAGTAGAACAAATAATTATAAAGAAAACACAAAATTAAATCAGCTACCCAAAAGTCAGTCAAGGGATACACAAAGAGTACAGAATATGATACTTAACATAAAGTGGAGGAGGAAGACAAAGAAGGGATAGAAAAAAGAACCTTTAGATTGTGTTTGTAATAGTGTAATAAGCAAGTTAAGTTAGACTATTAGATAGTAAAGAAGCTGCCATTGAACCTTTGGTAAACATAAATCTAAAGCCTTCAATGGCAATAAGTACATACCTATCAATAATCACCCTAAATGTTAAAGGACTAAGTACACCAATCAAAAGACATAGAGTTACTGAATGGGTTTTAAAAAAGACCCATCCATATGCTACCTATGAGAGACTCATTTCATATGCAAAGACATACACAAACTAAAAGTGAAGGGATGGAAAAAGATTTTTCATGCAAAAAATAGGGAGAAAAAAAGCAGGAGTTGTAGTTCTTGTATCAGATAAAATGGACTTCAAAACAAAGAAAGTAACAAGAGAAAAAGGACAGTATACAATGATAAAAGGGTCAGACCCACAAGAGGATATAAACACTGTAAATATATATGAACCCAACACAGGATCACTCAAATATGTGTAAGAAATACTAACAGAATTAAAAGGGGAAATAGAGTGCAATACATTTATTTTAGAAGACTTCAATACATCACTCGCTCCAAAGGAAAGATCAACCAGACAGAAAATAAGTAAGGAGACAGAGACAGAGCACAACACATTAAAAAAGATAAACCTAACGGACATCTACAGAACACTCCATCCAAGAGCAACAGTATACACATTCTTCTCAAGTGCAAATGGAACAATTTCAAGAATAGACCATATACTAGGCCACAAAAAGAGCCTCAGTAAATTCAAAAAGATTGAAATAGTACCAACTAGCTTCTCAGACCACAAAGGTATGAAACTAGAAATCAATTGTGCAAAGAATACAAAACTGCCCACAAACACATGGAGGCTTAACAACATACTACCAAATAAACAATGGATCAATGACCAAATAAAAACAGATCAAGCAATATATTGAGACAAATGAAAACAACAGCTCAACACCCCAACTTACATGGAGCACAGTGAAGAGAGTTTTAAGAGAAAGTACATAACAATACAGGTCCATATCAAGAAAGAACAATATCAAAAGAAAGGACTAAACTCACAATTAATGAAACTAGAAAAGGAAGAACAAAAGAGGCCCAAAGCCAGTAGAAGAAGGGATATAATAAAGATCAGATAAAAAAATAAATAATATTGAGAAGAGTAAAACAATAGAAAGAATTCATAAAACCAGGAGCTGGTTCTTTGAAAAAATAAACAGAATAGATAAATTATTAGCCAGACTTATCAAGAAAAAAAGGAGTCTATACACACTGACAGAATCAGAAATGAGAAAGGAAAAATCACTATGGACACCACAGAAATACAAAGAATTATTAGAGAATACTATGAAAAATTATGTGTAACAAATTGGATAACCTAGAAGAAATGGAAAACTTTCTAGGAAAATAAAACCTTCCAAGACTGACCCAGGTAGAAAAAGAAAATCTGAATAGATCAACTACCAGCAATGAAATTTAATTGTTAATCAAAATACTCTCTAAAAACAAACCCCCTGGACAGCTTCACCTCTGAATTTTATCAAACATGTACAGAAAACTTAATACTCATCCTCCTTTAAGTTTTACAAAAAGTAGAAGAGGAGGGAATAGTTCCAAACTCATTCTATAAAACCATCATCACTCTAATACCAAAACCAGGCAACACCACAAAAAAGAAAATTACAGATCAATGTTCCTGGTAAACATAGATGCAAACATACTCAACAAAATATTAGAAAACTGAATTAAAACATACATCAAGAGGATCATATATCATGATCAAGAAGGATTTATTCAAGGGATGAAAGGATGGTACAATATTTGAAAATGCATCAACATCATACACCACATCAACAAAAAGATGGACAAAAATCACATGATCATTTCAATAGATGCTGAAAAATCATTGGACAAAATTTGACATCCATTCATGATAAAAACTCTCAACAAAATGGGTTTAGAGGACAAAAAACTCAACATAATAAAGGCCATATGTGACAAACCCACAGCCAACATCATACTTAACAGCGAGAAGCTGAAAGCTTTTCCCCTAAGACCTGGAACAAGACAAGGATGCCCACTCTCCCTGCTTTTATTCAACATAGAATTGGAGGTCCTAGCCATGGCAATCAGACAACACAAATAAATAAAAGGCATCCAGATTGGTAAGGAAGAAGTTAAACTGTCACTGTTTGCAGATGACATGACATTGTACATAAAAAATCCTAAAGAATCCACTCCATAACTACTAGACACTCATGAATGAAATTAAAGAAGACACCAATAAATGGAAATACATCCCATGTTCATGGATAGGAAGAATTAATATTGTCAAAGTGACCATCCTGCCTAAAGCAATCTGCAGATTCAATGCAATCCCTATCAAAACACCAACAGCATTCGTCAATGAACTAGAACAAATAGTTGTAAAATTCATATGGAACCACAAAAAAATGAATAGCCAAAGCAATGCTGAGAAGGAAGAATAAATCTGGAGGTATTATGCCCCCCAACTCCAAGCTCTACTACAAAGCCACAGTAATCAAGATAATTTGGTACTAGCACAAGAACAGACCCATAGGTCAATCAAACAGAAGAGAGTCCAGATATAAATTCACACATATATGGCCAATTAATATATGATAAAGGAGGCATGGATATACAATGGGGAAATGGCAGCCTCTTTAACAACTGGTGTTGGCAAAACTGCACAGTTAACATGTAAGAGAATGAAAATAGATTACTGTCTAACCCCATACACAATAGTAAACTCAAAATGGATCAAAGACCTGAATGTACGTCATGAAACCATAAAACTCAAAGAAGGAAACATAGGCAAAAATCTCTTTAGTATAAACATGAGCAACTGTTTCTGAACACATCTCCTCAGGCAATGGGAACAAAAGCAAAAATGAACAAGTGGGAACACATCAAACTAAAAACTTCTGTACAACAAAGGACACCATCAACAGGACAAAAAGGCATCCTACAGTATGGGAGAATATATTTGTAAATGACATATCTTATAAGAAGTTAATATCCAAAATATATAAAGAACTCACATGCCTCAACACCCAAATAGTAAATAACTTGATTAAAAAGTGGATGGAGAACATGAAAAGACACTTCTCCAAAAAGAAATTCATATGGCTGAGAGGCACATAAAAAGATGCTTGACATCCCTAATAATCAGGGAAATGCAAACTAAAACCACAATGATATATCACCTCACTCCAGTTAAGATGGCCAACATCCAAAAGAGAAGGATCAACAAATGCTGGTGAGAATGCGGAGAAAGGGAAACCCTCTTTCACTGTTGGTGGGAATGTAAATTAATTCATCCATTGTGGAAAGTAATATGGAGGTTCCTTCAAAAACTAAAAGTAGAAATACTGTTAGACCCAGGAATTCCACTCCTAGGAATTTACATGAAGAAAACAAGGTCCCAGATTCAAAAAGATAGATGCACCCCTATGTTTATTGCAGCACTATTTACACTAGCCAAGATATGGAAGCAACCTAAGTGTCCGTCAATAGGTGAATAGAGAAGATGTGGTACATATATACAATGGAATATTATTCAGCTATAAGAAGAAAACAGATCTTACCATTTGCAACAACATGGATGGATTTAGAGGGTATTATGCTCAGTGAAATAAGCCAGGTGGAGAAAGACAAGTAACAAATGATTTCACTCAGTTGTGGAGTGTAACAACAAAGCAAAACTGAAGGAATAAAACAACAACAGACTCACAGACTCCAAGAAGGGACTAGTGGTTACCAAAATTTTGGAGTGGTAGGGAGTGGGGAGGGAGTGGAGCGGGATTAAGGGACATTACGATCAGCACACATAATGTGGGTAGTCACAGGGAAGGCAGTATAGCACAGAGAAGACAAGTAGGGGCTCTATAACATCCTACTACACTGATGGACAGTGACTGCAAAGGTGTTTGTGCGGGGGACCTGATAATATGGGTGAATGTAGTAACCACAATGTTGCTCATGTGAAACCTTCATAAGATTGTATATCTATGATACCTTAATAGAAACAAAAGAAAATAATATCTCTGATTTGAAAAAATTTATTCACTCCTATATTTATTTGTGCATTATTTACAATAGCCAAGATATGGGAACAACCAAAATGGCTATCAATTGATGAATGGATAAAGAAGAGGTTGTACATATGCACAATGGAATATTTTTTAGCTATAAAAAGAAAGAAATCCTGCCATTTGAGACAACATGGATGGACCTAGAGGGTATTATGTTAAGTGAAATAAGCCACATGGAGAAAGACAAATAGCATACTATTTCACTTGTATGAGGCATCTTAAAAAAAAACAAAACAGAAATAGACTCATAGACACTGAGAAGTGACTTGTGGTTAACATGGGGGAGAAATTGGCATGGGTGGGAGAAATTAGTGAAGGGGATTTTTAAAACAAGAGAGAAAAAGAGAAAGATATAAGGGGAAATGTTTCTAAGCTAAAGAAAGTTCTGAAAAGTCACTTAGTACAGGCTAAATTGTGGAAATACAGCAAAACATAGATACATTCCAGTAACATTAAAAAATATTAGAAACCTAAGTGAAATTAATAATTTGGGAGAGGAGAATTATAAGTCATAAAAGAGATTCAAGAAGAAGCACCTGTTCACAGACAGAATTCTTGTTCTTTCTCCTTCTTCCCTTCCCCTCCTCCTCTCCTGTGTCCTCTCCATCACTCTCCCTCCTCTCTCTCTCTCTCTCTCTCTCTCTCTCTCTCTCTCTCTCTCTCTCTCTCTCTCTCTCTCTCTCTCTCTGTTGTATTAGCCCTGCTTTAAGACCTTCCAATTGATTAAGCCACTGTCTTCCAAAGTATAATCTCTCTCACTTAAAGTCAACTGAATTGGAACTTTAATTATATCTGCAAAAATCCCTTCACTACAACACACCTTGGTTAGTGTTTATTGAATAACAAGAGACTGTAACGTAGCCGAAATGACATATCTGGATGACAAAAGAAATCAAGACTTGTCATCTATTTCTTTTTGTCCTTCAACCACACCTTTCCAGTATTTGAAAAATCAAAATTCATGGTTATTGAGCTAAGGTGGGAGGAAGGAGAATAACACAGTATTTACAGAAGTTGACCAGATGTCAAACAAATACATCAGCTTTCAACCTTCAATAGCAAAAAGTTGTTGGAAGAGAGAAACTTCAAGCCCATGGATTTTATTATTACATTAAATGAGTCACATTATTTACTGAATATTAGACCACTCGTATTACCAAAAGTCATAAGAAAACTTTTAAATAAGAGTAAGTTGAAATACTATTCATAGTAAACAACCAAGAAAGAGGGTCAAAATGATTAGGCATGAAGGGTGTTAAATAAAGATCTTAGTATAACTTTTTTTAAATCCATTAGAACAAAAATATAAACTTTTCCAAATACCAGAAGATGTAACAAGAGGAAGTGGGAGGGCAAGTGAAAGCAAGTAAAGGAAATGAACTACTATATATATATATATATATATATATATATATATATATATATATCACATTTATATTTATGTCACAAATATATGTGTATCACACAAATATATATGTTTGCATGAGCAGACATCGATCATTCCAAAGTGTATAATTGGCTATAAAACATCTAGTAAAATAATAAGTTTTTCAAAAGCTAACAAAACAATGTCCATTTCTAGCCTATATTTAAGATATAGATATAGATTTAGATATGATAAAGGCAAATGAAAAGAAAGCAGGAATCACAACTCACAATCTTGTACCCAACAAAATTAAATTTAGACCAAAAACTTGAACATTAAAAATGACAAAGGATACTTTATAAAGCAAAGACTATAATTCACCATGAAAATATAATTATTACTACTTATGAATCCAATGAAAGAGTAGCAATTTTCACAGAGCAGAAACTATAGGCATAGACTAAGTAAAGATAAAAAACTAACAATAGATACATTACACTTCCAGTAGAAAATAGAAAAAAGGTTGTAAAAGAGCTTTTTCACCCTTTAAGAGAGAGAAAGAGAGAAGTGGAAAACACAAATGGTGCCAGAATTGTGAAATGAGTAACTTCATTGTTACTTAATCCGTTCCAGAGCATAAAAGGAAGAAATACTTGTAAATTGTTTTTATGAGACAAATATAACATTAACATAAAAACAAGGTCAGCAAAAACAAAAAAATTACTGATAAATCTTTATCATGGATATTAATGCAGAAATCTAAAATATTAACAAAATATATCCAATAACATATTAAAAAATTAATATATAAAGGCCACAACTTATTCCAGGATTGCAGAGTCAATCAATACTATGAAAGCCATTTTGTCCATCACTGTAAAAGATATAAGGAGAGAAAGCATATGAATATCTTTTTAGATCTTGTAAAAACACTTAACATTCAAAATCCTTTCATGTTTAAGGCATTCAGTAAAATAGGAAGTGACTTAATTCCTTAACATACACACACACACAGAATCACATGCAAGCCATTATCGCACATTACGTGAAACAATAGAAGCACTCCTACTAATGAAATCAACAATAAAAGTATTCCTATCTCTACTACAATTGAGCATTTAATTGGAATAACTGACAAGAGAAAGCAATTAGACACAAGAATTTTTAAAGGACCAGGTAAACCTATCTTTATGGGGAAATCATTGTATATCTAGATATCATCTAGTAAAATATTAACAGAAAAATTGTTATAAGAAGGAATTAACTAAAGTACAAGAATATAAAGCTAACACGGGTAAGTTGATAGCCATCCTATATTAAAATAACTGGCTAGAGATTACAATGGAAGGAGAAACGATGTATCAGCAAATAAAGCAATAAAGGTACAGAAACTGCGAGAACTGGAATACACACAGACATGAAGAGACTAACAAGTAGAAATACTTATTAAGGCATAAAGAATATTCAGGATCACAAATGTATCAATTCTCTCCAAGTTTGTTTGTAAATTTAGTTCAATCTCAAAAAAATTATCATTAGTCTGTTTTTTCCCTGGAGCCAGGCAAGTAGATTATAAACTTCATATTGGAGAATAGATGAGAATTTTAGTCACCAATTACCCTGAAAACAAGAGTTAATCCTATCACACACACACACACACACACACACACACACACACAGCCAGCTAAAAAGAATGGAAGTGGTATAATTTACCTAGAGTAAATTCAAGAATAGTCATAGCTAATACGGTAATGTGACTCAAAAGAGTCTCCCTTTAACTAGGGAAGGCAATGGGGAGCCTGCTAGGGTGATGAGACTTTTAAAATCATGAGTGGTGGTGATTGTATGGGTATATGCATATGTAAAATTTTTGTTTTGTACAATTTATAACAAATAGTATATTTTTTAATTAATAGAATTTGTTTTTAAAATTGTAGATTCTCTGAAATATTGAGTGAAAACTAGAGTTCTCAAATACCCACTAATCCCCACATAGTTCCCTGTTAATTGATATCATGCATTAGTGTGGTATACTTGTTACAAATAATGAACCAGTATTGATACATTAATAACCAAAGATGACAATTTATATTAAGATCATTCTGTGTCATACAGTTCTATGAGTTTTGAGAAATACATAATGTCATGAATCCACAATTACAGTATCATAGAGAATAATTTCAGCACCTTAAAAATCCTCTTTGCCTCGCCTATTCGTTCCTTCCCTCTTCCCCTGGAATCCCTGCCAATCAATGATCTTTTTACCATTTGTTCTACCTTAATTTAGCAAAAAATACATTCTTTATAGAATTTCCTTTGCTACTTTCTTGGTTACATTTATATGGTCTATTTCTGGGCTTTCTGTTCCGTTCTGTTTATATATTTGTCTTTTATTTGGCTAATAACACAGTATTGCTTACAAGAGTTCTATATTGTCTTCAAGGCAGTGTCAGTCTCCACCTTTGTCCTTCAGTATTGTATTGGTTCTTCTGGGTCTTTCTGTCTTTCATTATAAACTTTAGAATAAATTTGTATATATGCACAGAATAACTTCCTATGATTTAGATTGGGATTGTACTGAATATATAGATCAAGTTGGGAATTTGGACATGAACTACCTCTCCATTTATATAAAGATTCTTTTATTTCTTTCATCAGCGTTTTGTAGTTTTCCTCATATAAATACTGAACATATTTTATTGAATTTCTACCTAAGTTTTTTACTTTTTGTGCTAATGTAAATGATACTGTGTTCTTAATTTCAAATTCCAGTTTTCATTGCTGGTATATGGGAAAACAATTGATTTTAATATATTAACCTTGTATCCTTATATTTTGCTATAACTTTAATTCTTGGACCTTTTTCTTGTTATGCATTCTTTGGAATTTTCTGCATAGTCATGTCATCTGTGCACAAAGATGGCTTTATTTCCTCCTTCTCAATCTGTATACCTATTATGACCTTTTTGTTTTTTGGTCTTCCTGGATTGTCTAGGATGTCCAGTTTAACACTGAATAAGAGTAGTGATAGGGGACATCCTTGCCTTGTTTCCCATTTTAGTGGGAAGATATATAGTTTCTCACCATTGATTTTGTTAGTTATAGATTTTTGTAGATATTCTTTATCAGGTTGACAAAGCCTTCTACCATTCTGAGTTTGCAAAGTTTTTATCATGATAAGACGTTGCATTTTGTCAAATACTTTTCTGCAACAATCATGATTTTTCTCCTTTTACCCTAACATTGTGATTAATAACATTCATTGATATTTGAGTGTTGAACCAGCCTTACATACCTGAAATGAATACCACTTGGTCATGGTGTGGAATTATTTTTATATATTGTTGGATTTGAATTGCTAGTGTTTTGTTGAATGTTTGTGCATTTGTGTGCATCAAAAATAATGATCTGTGGTTTTCTTTCTTGTAATGTCTTTAGTTTTAATGTAAGGTTAATATTCACCTAATTGATTGAAGTAGGAATTACTCACTTTGTTTTTATTATCTCAAAGATATTGTAGAAAATTGCCATAATTTCTTTCATAAATGTTTGGTTAGAAAGTCACCAGTGGCCATCTGGACCTGGTGCTCTCTCTTTGAAAGATGTGATTGGTTAATTTTATGTGCTAACTTGACTGAGCCATTTAGTGCCCAGACATTTCATCAAGCATTATTCTGGTTATGTCTATGATGGTGTTTTGGATGAGGTTAACATTGGAATGATTAGACTGAGTAAACCAGATTGTCTTCCATAATGTGGGTGGCCCTCATTAGTTGAAGTCTTGAATAGAACTCCCCGCTACAAGAGGGAATTCCTCTTGCCTGACTGACTTGAGTTGGGATATCTGTCTTTTCCTCCCTTCAAACTAAAACAAAACATCAGCTCTTCTTGGGTCCTAAGCCTGCCAAATTTCAAACAGGAACTTATCAGTTCTTCTGGTTCTCAGAGATCTGGAAAGGGACTGGAACCATCCCACTGGCTCTCCTGGGTCTCCAGCTTGCCAACTGCAGATCTTGGGACTTTTCAGACTCCATAACTAAATGAGCCAATTCCTTATAAGAAACTCATTCTCTTTCTCTGAATAACTAGTACTAATACAAGTTAATTACTGATTTAATTTCCTTAATTAGCATAGGTTTCTTTTATTATTATTTCTCCTTATGTGAGGTGGTAGTTTGAGTCTTTCAGGAAATTGGTCTATTTCATCTAAGTTATTAATTTTGGGCATATATTCATTTATAATATTCCTCTGTTATCCTTTTAAATGTCTATCAGATCAGTAGTGATCTCTCTTTATTTTTGGTATTATCAATTTGTGATTTTTTTTCTTTGTTAGCCTGACTGGGGTTTCATCAATTTTACTGGTCTTTTCAAAAAGCCAGCTTTTGCATTTTAAACACATAGATTTTCCCAAAACATTTGTCAATATATTTTGCAAGTAGCTTTTTTTCTCCCCACATATATCTTAGTTATCTTCCAAATAATAAGACTGCACCATTTATTAAACTAGCCATTGCTCTAGTTCAAGGACAAGCTAAGCTATAGAAACCAAAAGATACAAACATTCAAGATAATTCAGGTATGAGGCAGCAGCTCTACTGCTCTCATCACATAGCATCCATTCCGGAGTCATCAGTTCCCAGATACCAAAAGGGAAAAGGCAACATTAGAGCAAATACCCAATCATTATAAAACAAGATCCAGAAATGACACATACCACACCTCACCTCCATTGTCTTTCATTTTCCCTCTGGCCAGTATTTAATCACATGGCCATGCCTAGATGCCAGGAATTTGAAAAATGTGATCTTTAGCTGGTGGGTCATATACCCTGTCCAGGTAAAACTCTATTAATATGGGAAAGAAAAGAATGTCAGGGTACTACTTGCCATCTATTAGAATCATTCTTTTCCTTCTAAATTAAAATGTCCATTAAGTCCATATATATGCTAGTTTTTTTCCACTGGACTTTACTCTTCCACTGGTGTTTTTGTTCTGTCTCTATGCCAATACCAGCCACTTTCCTTACAGTGGATTACAGCAAGTGTTAACCTTTAGTGATGCTTCTCTGCTCCCTTACATTAATTTTTCTTAATATTTCCACAAAAAAATTAAATTATTACAAATATAAATGAAATTGAAATTGTACTAATTATATTTACTAATTTTAATGTATCTTCTTGTAATTGAGAAGTCAATATGTTCAAAGGTTATAATAACCTTGCTTAAATTTTCTAAACCTAAACATAGTGTGAGGGTTGTTTATTTGCAATAACATATATGGTTCATATCTTCTTCATGTTTACATATACAGCTTCATTAATATGCCACTCACTCAGTCTTTGCCTCTCAAAGTCCACAATACTAATAGTGTTATTCTTACTTTCTTTTGATTTATACTTGCCTCATCTAGTGTTCCTTGGAATTAAGAAATTACACCAAGAAATGTTTCAGTGGGGAGCCATTTCTATTTTTTATTATTGAATTTTGGTACTAATTCTTCATGAAAATAGGTGAATCTTTTTGATCTATGAGTTCAAGCTTTTCATTTGATCAAGAAACTAGTTCCATTACTTGTATGATTATAAATTATGTAGCTGTTATTTGTTTCTCTCTGTGAAATTTATTTTTCCAAATAACTGACCTGGATCTGTCCTCCAAATATCTCATATTTCCATTAATTATTTCCAACTCTATAAAGTAAGTTATTACTTCTACTGGATTTTTCCCACCACTAAATCAGTTTGGTGGTAAACACACTATTTTTAAGATTTAAAAAAATTTTATATTCACAAATCATATTACTTAATTCACAAGTCCTTTTGGATTTTATGAAAGAAATTAAAACACTGCATCAATATCCCAGAGCTCTTCTTCTAAGCATATGGTAGGATTACAATTTCCTACCCTTGCAATATAACATGTGACTTTCTTTGGCCAATAATATATAAATAACAATAATGTGTGTAATAACTGGCAGCCACTTTCAAAGTGTGTAATAACTGGCAGTCACTTTTAAAGGCATCCTATAAACAGATAGACAATTGTGTTTTGTAGAATAAACATTATTGTTCCCTGCTCAAGCTTTAGGGATTACTTGAGAGATGATTTCCTTTTTTGCATAGATCAGTCAAAATTTTTATACCCTTTGGGTCCCAAAGTCCAAACTCTTACTAATCAGCTATTTCAGTTCTCAGCTACTTCCCTAAGAAAACTTTTCCTAGGAAAACTTAACCAAGATGGATTATAATATCTGTCTCCATGTGCTTCCAGAAGATCATATCAATTTCCTCCTACTTCACCTCCAGGGATAAGAAATTCTTTCTTTTAAATATTTAAAATACAGAAAATTGTCTTATTTCCCCCTTCCTCTGGATCATTAGAGCTGACCAACCTAAGCTCTAGGAATTCCCTCAAATGATTCTAAGATATAATTTCTACTTTTTTAGACTATTCTTTAACGCTAATCTTTTAAAGACTATCATATGACTTAAAGGTGATTTTTCCATTGTGGACTTTGAAGAATGTGTAGTGAAGCAGCTTACACTCCTCTCAAAAAAAAGAGGAAAAGAACTCTGATAACGATTGAAATTTAAAAAAAAAATTTCTATAGTAGTTCTGATATGGATATCCCTCACAATAATAATTTTTAGTGGCAATGTGTTCTTTATCACTCAGTATCAATTTCTCCGTCCTTCCAGAAATAATACTCTAAATTTTCTGTTAAAGAATTTACTCCTCCCTAGCTCCAAGCCAATGTGACAGTACTCCTGAGGCCCTAATTGTTCTGTTAGTTAGTGTGTCTCACCCTCTGACTTAAATTTCTGGTCAGGAATAGACATAACCAGAGTATATAAATTTTTTCTTGAGCTCTGGTGAGAGAGCAGATTTATTTATTCCACTGGATATTTTGGTGTGAAATATTATGCTTAGAGATTCTACTACAGTCATCCTCACCATCAGGAGAGATTGATGGCAACACACAGAAGATCTGAAAGATGATTCCTGTTAATGTAATTTAGGGGAACAATGGAGAAGGGGCCAGCTTCGGTGATGTCTACTGAAGCAGTGCACCATGATAGACCAGGTAATTTTGTGAGAAAGATACAAGTTCTACCTTGTCCAAGATAATCTGCTACATACCTCTGGTATATGCAGCCAAATCTACATACCAACTAATACACATCTAAAAATATAAGTATGAGATAAGCAGTTAATATGTGCTTAACATTGAAATGGTACCCATTCTTTTGATCTCAGTGGTGGGCCTAGGAAATCTAGTGAAAAGGAAAGAGCATATAACTTGGTAATGTCATATATTGTTTTTACTTCATTTATGAAAATAGTATTGCATATTTAATCAAATAAGGCATGTGTTGGTTTCGATAGAATAAGTAACTACAGTGTTATTATTACTATTTTTAATGAATGTTGAAACATTAGAGCATAAATAAATTTGATGATGATTAATAACTTTCTTCCTATGTAATTAGCATAATAATGCTCTATCCCACAAATATGGTATTAAAGTCACTAATTACTCATGCAAACTATGGTCATTAGAGGTTTTGGAATTCATTGGTACTTTAATGAAATTCACTGAGCCTAAATTACAATGCAAAAGCTGTTACTATGGTGTTTTATTGAATTTTGCCTGATATTAGTATAAATATAGATCATGTGTTAAAAATTTAATATTTTGTATATTCTGGATAATAAAATGAAGAGAACCAATCATTCCATAACACACTGATCCTGGCACATACAGTGACAGAGTGGCCTGAAGCAAAGATCTACACTTTGATAACTGGAGCATGTATAGAATTTCTCCTGGGTCTTCATTCCTGTGTATGAGTAAATACCAGATACTTCTTGATTCTTCTTTCTCTCACATCCACATTCTCCCATCCCATGCATTCACACTGTCATTTCTCTTAGAAAACACTGCATTTCTTATCACTGCATAGCAGGCTCTGTCACATCAAAATTTATAGTAGATACTGTCTGTACCACCCAGAAGCGTAGCAGAATTTTATGCATTTATGTCTTATCAACATGTTTTAAGCATTTTTTTGGTATAATTAAGCTACAGTTACATGAGGAACATTATGTTTACTAGACTCCCCCCCTTCACCAAGTACCCCACAAACATCCCATTATAGTCACTGTCCATCAGCGTAGTAAGATGCTATAGAATCACTACCTGTCTTCTTTGTGTTGCAAAGCCCTCCCCTTTCCCCCACCCCCCACATTATACATGCTTATCATAATACCCACTTTCTTCTTCCCTGCCCTTATCCCTCCCTCCCCTCCCATTTTTCCAGTCGCTTTCCCTTTGGTAACTGTTAGTGACTTCTTGGGTTCTGTGATTCTGCTGCTGTTTTGTTCCTTCAGTTTTTCTTTGTTCTTATACTCTACATATGAGTGAAATCATTTGGTACTTGTCTTTCTCTACCTGGCTTATTTCACTGAGCATAATACTCTCTAGCTCCATCCATGTTCTTGCAAATGGTAAGATTTGTTTTCTACTTATGGCTGAATGATATTCCATTGTGTATATGTACCACATCTTCCTTATCCATTCATCTACTGATGGACGCTTAGGTTGCTTCCATTTCTCGGCTATTGTAAATAGTGCTGTGATAAACACAGGAGTGCAGCTGTCTTTTCAAACTGGGCTGCTGTATTCTTAGGGTAAATTCCTAGAAGTGGAATTCCTGGGTGAAATGGTTTTCTATTTTGAGCTTCTTGAGGAACCTCCATATTGCTTTCCACAATGAACAAATTTACATTCCCACCAGAAGTGTAGGAGGGTTCCCCTTTCTCCACAACCTCACCAACATTTGCTGTTATTTGGCTTTTGGATGGTGGCAATCCTTACTGGTGTGAGGTGATATCTCACTGTGGTTTTAAGTTACATTTCTCTGATGACTAGCAATGGGGAGCATCTTTTCATGTGTTTGTTGGCCATCTGAATTTCTTCTTTGGAGTACTGTCTGTTCACCTACTCTGCCAATTTTTTAATTGGGCTATTTGCTCTTTGTTTATTGAGGTACATGAGCTCTTTATATATTTTGGATGTCAACCCTTTATCAGATCTGTCATTTATGAATATATTCCCCCAAACTGTAGGATGCCTTTTTGTTCTATTGATGGTGTCCTTTGCTGTACAGAAGCTTTTCAGCTTGATATAGTCCCACTTGTTCATTTTTGCATTTGTTTCCCTTGCCCAGGGAGATATGTTCATGAAGAGGTCACTCATGCTTATGTCCAAGAGATTTTTGTCTATGTTTTTTACAAAGAGTTTTATTGTTTCATGAATTAGATTCAGGTCTTTGATCCATTTTGAATTTACTTTTGTGTATGGGGTTAGACAATGATCCAGTTTCATTCTCTTACATGTAGCTGTCCAGTTTTGCCAACACCAGCTGTTGAAGAGACTGTCTTTTCCCCATTGTATGTCCATGGTTACTTTATCAAATATTAATTGACCATATATGTTTGGATTAATGTCTGAAGTCTCTATTATGTTCCACTGGTCTGTGACTCTGTTCTTACGCCAGTACCAAATTGTCTTGATTACTGTGGCTTTGTAGTAGAGCTTGAAGTTGGGGAACAAGATCCCCCCACCAACTTTATTCTTCCTTCTCAGGATTGCTTTGCCTATTTGGGGTCTTTTGTGGTTCCATATGAATTTTAGAACTATTTGTTCGAGTTCATTGAAGAATGTTGTTGGTAATTTGATAGAGATTGCATTGAATATGCAGATTGCTTTGAGCAGGATCGCCATTTTGACAATATTAATTCTTCTATCCAAGAGCATGGGATGAGTTTCCATTTGTTAGTTTCCTCTTTAATTTCTCTTAAGAGTATCTTGTAGTTTTCAGGGTATAGGTCTTTCACTTCCTTGGTTAGGTTTATTTCTAGGTATTTTATTCTTTTTGATGCAATAGTGAATGGAATTGTTTTCCTGATTTCTCTTCCTGTTAGTTCATTGTTATTGTATAGGAAAGTCACAGATTTCTGTGTATTAATTTTCTATCCTGCAACGTTGCTGAATTCCAATATTAGTTCTAGTAGTTTTGGAGTGGAGTCTTTAGAGTTTTTTAATGTGCAATATCATGTCATCTGCAAATAGTGACAATTTGAATTCTTCTTTACCAATCTGGATTCCTTTTATTTGTTTTGCCTAATTGCCATGGCTAGGACCTCCAGTACTATGTTGAATAACAGTGGGGAGAGTGGGAATTCCTGTCTTGTTCCCGATCACAGAGGAAAAGCTTTCAGCCTCTCGCTGTTCAGTATGATGTTGGCTGTGGGTTTATCATATATGGCCTTTATTATGTTGAGGTACTTGCCCTCTGTTCCCATTTTGCTAAGAGTTTTTATCATGAATGGATGTTGGACTTTGTCAAATGTTTTTTCAGCAGCTATGAAGATGATCATGTGGTTTTTGTCCTTCTTTTTGTTTATGTAGAGGATGATGTTGATAGATTTTCGAATGTTGTACCATCCTTGCATCCCTGGGATGAATCCCACTTGGTCAAGGTGTACGATCCTTTTGATGTATTTTTGAATTCGGTTTGCTAATATTTTGTTGAGTATTTTTGCATCTACATTCATCAGGGATATTGGTCTGTAATTTTCTTTTTTGGTGAGAACTTTGCCTGGTTTTGGTATTAGGGTAATGCTGGCTTGATAGAATGAGTTTGGGAGTATTCCCTCCTCTTCTATTTTCTGGAAAACTTTAAGGAGAATGGGTGTTATGTCTTCTCTGTATGTTTGATAAAATTCCGAGGTAAAGCCATCTGGGCCGGGGGTTTTGTTCTTGGGTAGTTTTTTCATTACCGATTCAATTTCATTGCTGGTAATTGGTCTGTTTAGATTTTCTGTTTCTTTCTGGGTCAGTCTTGGAAGGTTGTATTTTTCTAGGAAGTTGTCCATTTCTTCTAGGTTTTCCTGCTTGTTAGCATATAGGTTTTCATAGTATTCTCTTATAATTCTTTGTATTTCTGTGGGGCCCATCATGATTTTTCCTTTCTCATTTCTGTTGATATGTGTTGATTCTCTTTTTCTCTTAACTTATAAGTCTGGCTAGGGGCTTATCTACTTTGTTTATTTTCTCAAGGAACCAGCTCTTGGTTTCATTGATTTTTTCCTATGGTTTTATTCTTCTCAATTTTATTTCTCCTTCGATCTTTCTTATGTCCCTCCTTCTGCTGGCTTTAGGCCTCATTTGTTCTTCTTTTTCCAATTTCAATAATTGTGGCTTTTGGCTATTCATTTGGGATTGTTCTTCCTTCTTTAAATATGCCTGGATTGCTATATAATTTCCTCTTAGAACTGCTTTTGCTGCATCCCACAGAAGTTGGGGCTTTGTGTTGTTGTTGTCATTTGTCTCCATATATTGCTTGATCTCTATTTTAATTTGGTTGTTGATCCATTGTTTATTTAGGAGCATGTTGTTAAGCCTCCATGTGTTTGTGAGGCTTTTTGCTTTCTTTGCACAATTTATTTCTAGTTTTATAGCTTTGTAGTCTGAGAAGTTGGTTGGTAGAATTTCAATCTTTTTTAATTTACTGAGGCTCTTTTTGTGGCCTAGTATGTGGTCTATTCTGGAAAATGTTCCATGTGCACTTGAGAAGAACGTGTATCCTGCTGCTTTTGGGTGTAGAGTTCTGCAGATGTCTATTAGGTTATTAGTTCCATCTGTTCTATTGTGTTGTTCAGTGCCTCTGTGTCATACTTATTTTCTATCTGGTGGATGTGTCCTTTGGGGTGAGTGGTGTATTGAAGTCTCCTAAAATGACTGCATTGCATTCTTTTTCCTCCATTAATTCTGTTAGTATTTGTTTCATGTGTGTTGGTGTTCCTATATTGGGTGCATATATATTTATAATGGTTATATCCACTTGTGGGAATGAACCCTTTGTCATTATGTAATGTCCTTCTTTGTCTCTTGTTGCTTTCTTTGTTTTGAATCCTATTTTGTCTGATACTAGTACTGCAACACCTGCTTTTTTCTCCTTGTTGTTTGCATGAAATATCTTTTTTCATCTCTTGACTTTTAGTCTGCGTATGTCTCTGGGTTTGAGGTGAGTCTCTTGTAAGCAGTATATAGATGGGTCTTGCTTTTTTATCCATTTTATTATGCTGTGTCTTTTGATTGGTGCATTCAGTCCACTTACATTTAGGGTGATTATTGAAATACATGTACTTATTGCCATTGCAGGGTTTGGATTTGTGGTTACCAAAGGTTCAAAGTTAGCTTCTTTACTGTCTGTCTAACTTAACTCACTTATTGAGCTACTATAAACACACTCTGATGATTCTTTATTTCTCTCCCTTCTTATTCCTCCTCCTCCATTCTTTCTACATTGGGTGTTTTATTCTGTGCTCTTTTGTGTTTTCTTTGACTACTTTTGTGAGTAGTTAATTTTATTTTTTGCCTTTAATTAGTATTTGGTTGGTCTTCTTTCTTTTCTGTGATTTTATTTTCTCTGGTGACATCTATTTAGCCTTAGGAGTGCTGCTATGTAGAGCTGTCCTTCTAAAATATCCTGTAGAGGTGGCTTTTGGGAGGCAAATTCCCTCAACTTTTGCTTGTCTGGAAATTGTTTAATCCCTCCTTCATATTTAAATGATTATTTTGCTGGATACTGTATCCTTGGTTCAAGGCCCTTCTGTTTCATTGTATTAAATATATCATGCCATTCTCTTCTGGCCTGTAAGATTTCTGTTAAGAAGTTGTCCTCCTTAGGTCCCTTCTGTTGGGAGTTCTTTGGGCTTCTGTGATCTGAGAGACTATTTCCTCCCCCAGTTTTGTTTTCAGCAATTATTTCTTCTTGGGATAGAAAAAATATACTTTATTTCTCTTTTCCTCTCTCTTCTTCTTCTGGTAACACTATAATGTGGATATTGTTCCATTTGGATTGGTCACACAGTTCTCTTAATATTCTTTCATTCCTGGAGATCCTTTTCTCTCTCTCTGCATCAGCTTCTCTGTGTTCTTGTTCTCTGATTTCTATTCCATTAATGGCCTCTTGCACCTCATCCAGTCTGTTCTTAAGTCCTTCCAGAGATTGTTTGATTTCCGTATTCTCCCTCCCAACTTTATCCATTAGCTCTTGCATGTTTCTCTGCAGCACCATCAGCATGGTTTTGACCTTTATTTTGAATTCTTTTTCAGGATGATTGGTTAAATCTATCTCCCCAGGCTCCCTCTGAGGAGTTGTCTGTGTGATTCTGGTCTGTATCAAATTCTTCTGCCTTTTTATGGTGATAGAGGTAGTCGTGGGGTGTTGGCATGTGTGTCAGCTGGGAGAACAAAATTCCTTCTTGCTTGTTTGTTGCCTTGTTTTCCTGCAAGAATGGCAACCCCTAGTGGCTTCTGCTGGGCAGCTGCATGCTGATGGGGCCTCTAAGTCTGGCCCAGGCAGCTGCAGAGGGGGCTCTGCATCACTGCTGTGGGCATGGCCACTCAGGCTGCTCCCCTGCTATGGCAGTGCTGTGTCAGAGGGGGGATGTACTGGAAGGCTGCTTATCACCATGAGGGGCTTTAGAGCTGTGCTGTTGCCCAGGGGGCTAGGTTGCCCAGAGTTCCCTGGGATTCCCAGGTTCTGGGCTGAGTGTGCCGGGATGCTCCCATCCAGCTGTGAGGCCCCTGTCCCTTTAAGACTTTCAAAAAGCACTCGCTTTTATTTTGTCCCTAGGGCACTGTCTGCGGGGACCCACTCGCAGGTTTTACTGTTCTGTTTCCCTAATATCCAGCACACCATTCACTGTGTGTCTGTGCTCCCGATGCAGATGACTAGGGCTGGATATTTAGTAGTCCTGGGCTCCCTCCCAGCTCCAACTCCTTTCGTCCCGCTGGGGAGCTGGGGTGTGGGGGGTGCTCAGGTCCCACCAGGCCATGCGCTTGTATCTTACCCCCTTCGTGAGGTGCTGAGTTCTTGCAGATGTAGATGTAGCCTGGCTGTTTTCTGTATCTTCTGGTCTCTCTTTTAGGAATAGTTGTGTTTTTTGTATTTTCAAAAATATATATGGTTTTGGGAGATTTCCACTGCCCTACTCACGCTGCCATCTTGACTCCTCCCCTTGTTTTAAGCATTTTGAGTGCACTAGGCATTGTTCTTAAACATTTACAACTACATCTTCATTTCTTTGATATCATATTGTATACTTTTGAGCACAAAATTCTATAAATGCTCTGTTGATTAGTGTGTAGTCACTCTGTTATCTTCACTGAATGATAATTATGGATTACTGACAGTATAAGACTGAACTGCATATAACTGGATGACTACATATTGATCATTTAATCCACTTCAAAACTGTTCTCAATGCCTTTTCTAAACAAATAACTTAAAAATTACTTTTGACTAAGAATTTTAAAACAAAATCAGAAGTTGAGGGATAAATTTCCAGTTCAAGGTAAGCATGTTCTACTCTGTCTCTTCTGTCTCTCCTACTTAATGCAGTCATAAAACAGAGTCAATGTATGGAGCAGCTATTTTTTGTCTCTGAAAAGTAAACAGTAACATAAAGATATGGAAAGAAAATGACAATTTGAAGTATCACCATATCAGTGATTAACTTTTCCATTTTTTCCCCCCTAGAGAATCCCCGAATCTCATCTCAATGAAGCCCAAAATACAAATAAGTATTAGAGTGCAGACAGGGAGAACCCAAGAAGCAGTGGACTAGTTTTAACTCAAGAAGTAGAAAAAGGAACTCCTAAAATACAGAGTGCAGAATGCCTCTTTGTCCTTTTCTCTAATCTCTTCAGCCTCAGCCCACAAGCCATCCCATAGTAGCAGTAGTGGGAACTGGACCCCATAGGAACCGAAAGTCTGTAAAGGAGGGGCTTATTTTCTGATCCCATCAGGGGAGGTCACACTGCCCACCACATTTGTCTCTGCTCTCTCTATATATATGGAGTCCTGGAAGTTTATAACAAAGCATGCTCAGGAAAGAACCATCTAACTGGCTAGAAAACAGAAAACGGGAGCCACAGAAAACTGGTGAGCACTGGAGAGATTTCAGAGAGAGAGAGAGAGGAGCTCAGGAAAACAAACACTTAAAGCTGTGTATGAACTCCATGGGCTCACCCTTAAGTAGAAAAAAGAGTAGATATGATCACCCTTCCAAAGAATTTAAGAAATGAATTAACTTACAGTCTGCCACCCTGGCCCCTGCCTACTGGATGGTGCACACACGGCTTAAATTTAATAGCACTGAACAGTCTTTAAAAACTGATTTGTTACTGGAACCACAGCACACATAAGGTGTGTTGGAACTTGTGCCCTGAACCTAATTAGGTCGACTGCTAAAATGAAGTTATCAACAACATAGGCAGATGTCTAAAATTTCAAATCTAAAAGAAAAAATTCTCTATAGCAGCCAAATAAAGTGACACACAACCTATAGGGGAAGAACAATTCAAGTAACTGAAGATTTCTCATCAGAAAACATGGAAACCAGAAAGAAGGTTTTTGAATAGCTTAAAGAAAAGAATTGTCCACCATTATTCTATATCCAAACAAAATATCTTTCAGGAATTAAGGTGAAAGTCATTCTCAGGTGAAGTTAGTCTAAAAGATTTTGTAGCCAACATGTTTGTTCTAGGAAAATGAAATTTTTCAGTAAACTTGGAAAAATCAGGAATAAAGATGAACAGAAATAGTAAATATCTGAGCAAATATATATTTACATATATTTATAATTTGCAATAAATACATTATTCTTCTCTTATTGGGCTCTTTAAAATATGTTTGACAGTTGAAAGCAAAAGTTATAACACTGATGAAAATTTCAATGTGTGTGTGTGTGTGTGTATATATATATATATATATATATATATATGGAATATAAGAGATGACTTTTGAATCATGAAGTGGGAAGGTGGTTAAGGAAACATACACAATAGTAAAATCTACATATTTGATTCTAAGTAGACTATCAAATGTTAACTATGTCTATTGTAACCCCTATAGCAACCATTTAAAAAATAACAGCCCATAGGAAGGCAGGAAGGGGAAGCAAAGAAACAAAAAAACAAAGAAAATACAAAAAAATACTGTAGACCTAAAACCAAACACATCAAAATTTAATTAAATGGAAATGTCCAAGGACATAAATTATTGTCCAAATGTATGTTTTTATTCAATTTGCTAATATTTTACATATTACTCATTTTTCTAATGTTTGCATTTTTAATCAATATGTATGTATGTATGTGTATATGTGTGTGTGTGTGTGTGTGTGTGTGTGTATACACACACATAACCATGCCAAAGGGATTTTCCCGTAGTAATTCAGGAAGAAAAACTGAATGATCATATCTATTTATGCAGTAATATTATCTGAAAAATTCAATATCCATTTATGTTATTTTAAAAAAACTCTGAGAAAACTAGTAATGGAAAGAACTTCCTCAATCTTATAAAGAGCATCTACAGATAACTATAAGAAATGTTATATTTAGTGGTAAAAGACCACATATTTTCCATGATTAGGATTACAACAAAGAAGTGCACATTCACCATTATTGTTCAACATGGTACTGGAAGTTCTAGCCTGTATAAATCAAAAATAAATTTTAAAAAAGCATATATTTAGGAAATGAAGAGATGAACATATCCCAATTTATATATGACATGATTATCCATTTAAAAACCTGAAAATCTATAAAACTTTCTGGAACTAATAAGTGAGTTTAGCAAGTTTGCAGGATATAAATCAACACACAAAATCAATCATATTTTCACAGACTAGTAATGCACAATTGGAAAACAAAATTTTTTTAATGAATTATAATAGTTTCAAAAAAAATACTTAGGTATAAATTAAACAAAGGGAAGTTGTACAGGGCCTGGGTAATAGCAATACACAATGCTAAAAACATTAAAAAAATATGTAAATAATGGCCAATAGACACATGAAAAGATCTACATCACTAACCATTAGGAAAATGCAAGTCAAAACTACAATGAGATATCACCTCATGCCAGTTAGAAAAGCCACTCCACAAAAGACAAGAAATAGACAGTGTTGGCAAGGATGTGGAGAAAAGGAAACCCTCCTATACTTTTGGTGGGAATGTAAACTGGTGCAGTCACTGTGAAAAGCAGAGTGTAGGTTCCTCAGAAAACTAAAAAAATAGAAATAGCATATGACCCAGTAATCACACTTCCAGGAGTTTGCCTGAAGGAAACAAAATCCCTGATTCAAAAAGATATATGCACCCCAATGTTTACTGCCACATTAATTACAATAGCCAAGGTATGGAAGCAACCGAAGTTGAATGGACAAAGAAGAGGTGGTACATATACACAATGAAATATTATTTGACTGTAAATAAAGAAAGAAATCCTGTCATTGTGACAACATGGATGGATCTAGAGGGTATTATGTTAAGTGAAATAAGTCAGGCTGAGAAAGACAAATACCACATGATTTCACTTATTGTGGAATCTAAAAACAATACAAAATGAAAAAAATGTAATAGACTCATAGAAGTGATAGGTGGTTACTATAGGGAAGAGAGTGGGGTGAGTGGGGAGGAAAGGGGGATAAATGGGCACAAAATTCTCAATCATAATATAAGCTGGTCAAGAGGATAGTAGTCGAGCATGGAGAATATAATCAGTGATTCTGTAGCATCTTCTTATGTTGACAGATAGTAACTACAATAGTTGGGGAGAGGATTTAAAAATGTGGGCAACTGTTGAAGCACTGTGTTGTATACTTGAAACCAATGTAAGATTGTATATCAGCTATACCTCAATAAAAAATTTTAAGGATGTAAATATATTAATTATAATCAATACCATTTTTTAAACTAGAATTTCAAACAAAATACCATAGAATAATTTTAGACAACTGATCTTAAGTATAACGGGAAAATAAAAGGAACTAGAATAGCTAAAATAACTTCAAGAAGGAAAAGATGAAACTGAAGAAAACATATAACCCCATTATTAGATTTTAAGGCCTACTATGAAATAACTGTAATCACGATGGTGTAGTACTGGCAAGGGATATGAATATAAACCAAGAGAACACTTCAGAAAGTCCAGAAATCTACCTACACAAATATGGCAAATAGAGTTTTCATAAATATGAAAAAGTATTTCTATGTATAAAAGATAGTCTTTTCAAAAAAATGATATTGAAAAAACTGAATAACACTACACAAAAAAAAAGGAACATTGACTTAAACTTCACAAAACATAACACAAAACAGATCATAACTCTAAATATAAAGGTAAAACTTTTAAAACTGGAGAAAATTCCATGACCTGAGATTAGGCAATGAGGTCTTAAACATAATGATTAACAGAAAAGTAATGGATAAATTTGTGTTGAAATTAACATGCATTGTTAAGAGAATGAAAAGATAAGCTATAAACTGGGGGAAATATTTTCAAATCACATAACCAATAGACATATTTAGATAAAAGAACTCTCAAACTCAAAAAAATAAAAGTAAGAAAACAATTTAAAAAATGGGTAAAAGACGCTTCAAAGAGGATATAAGTATGGTAAGCAAGCACATAAAAAAATATTCAATATCATTAACCATTAGGGATTGAAAATAAAAGCCATGATAAGATATACTACATAATATAAGAAAAGCTAATATAAAAAAAAAACACTGGTAGGACCAGATGGACTAAAGATGGTGGTGTGAGAGGTGAGACAGAGTCTTCCTCCTAAAACCACATATAATATGAAAATATAATTAATACAACTAATCCTGAAAGAACAATAGGAAAGAAGGCTGCACCAGACAGCATACACCTGGAGAAAAAACAGACCCCATGAAACAGGGTAACATACCAAAGCTGTGACCCAGTGGCGCCAAAGCCCTTCCCCCACCCCAGCTCACTGGCAGAAGGAAGAGAAACAGACCAGGGAGGGTGTGGAGGCCTGGAACTGCTGAACACATAGTCCTGGAGATCTGCTCTGGGAGCATTAGCCTACATTGCATGGTGCCCTGGTTATTAGTGGGGTTGGAAAGCTAAGACAGGCAGAATACCTGGAGAGACTGAGATTCCAGCTGCTTGTGGAAAACAGGGATTCATATTTGGCTGATAGGGTCAGGTAGTATGAAAGACATCCTAAAAGTGAGAGGGCTGCTAAAGGGGCAAGGAATGCACAGAGCTTACTGCTCAGGAGGAAGGACAAGTAGACAAAATGTCCGGGTGCACTATGCCCAGCCAGCTGGGGACTTAAATGATGTTCAGGTGCTCCATCCCACTAGCTGGCTATGAAGCTCTCAGGCCCCCCATTGTGATATGCAGTCTGCTGTGTCTTCCTTCTGGCTAGCTTGCACCTGACTCTTAAACCAGCAGCCCATGGCCTGGCAACAGACCAGACAGACAGAAGCCCTTCCTATGGCAGCTACAGACACAAAGCATAGAGGCCTATACCTGTGTATTTGCCCCACTGGTTCGGGCAGTGGAGACAGGCATGGCAGCCAGGAAGCAGGAAACAGCTCTTTCCTCTCCCCAGGCACCAGCACCACTGCCCTGCTACACGTGACATTGCTCCAGGGGCTGAGCAGTCCCAGAGAGTATAGCTTCTAGGCACTAGAAGGTGCCACATATGAATATGAAATGTCAAAGGAACCTGGTTCAAAGTAAAATCTCAACACCAGAGAAAAGACTGACTGAAACTGAATTAATAAATCTTCATAAAAGAGATTTCAAAATAAAAATCATAAACATGCTCATGGAGGTATAGAAAAATATTTGCGATCTCAGGAACAAATTTAGGATGGAGATCCAATCGCTGAAGAGCACAGTGGATGGTATTAAAAGCAGATTAGATAAGGTGGAGGAGATGATAAATGAAACTGGAGAAGAGGAATAAAAAGAAGCTGAGGCAGAGAGAGAATAAAGGATCTCTAAGAATGAAAGAATACTGAGAGAATTGTGTGACCAATCCAAACAGAAAAAATATTCATATTTTAGGGGTACCAGAAGAAGAAGAGAGAGAAAAAAGGATAGAAAGTGCCCTTGAGGAAGTAATTGCTAAAAACTTCCCCAATATGGAAAAGGAGATAGTCTCTCAGGCTATAGAGGTTCACAGATCACCAAATACAAGGGACCCAAGGAGGACAACACCAAGACATATAGTAATTAATATGGCAAAGATCAAGGATAAGGACGGACTATTAAAAGCAGGCAGAGAAAGAAATAAGATCACATACAAAGGAAAACCCATCAGGCTATTATCAGACTTCTCAGCAGTAACCTTACAGAGCAGAAGGGAGTGGCATGACATATGTAATGCAATGAAAAAGAGAGGCCTCAGACCAAGAATACTTTATCCAGCAAGACTATCATTTAAATTTGAAGGATGATTAAACAATTTCCAGATAAACAAAAGCTGAGAGAATTTAGCTCCTACAAATAATCTTTACAGTGTATTTTGGAGGGAATGCTATAGATGGAAGTGTTCCTAAGGTGAAATAGCTGTCACCAGATGTAATAAAAAGGGATAGCCAAAGAGTACACAATACAATACCTAATATATGAACAATGGAGGAGGGAAAAAAAAAGAACCTTAGATTGTGTTTGTAATAGCATACTAAGAGACTTAAGTTAGACTCTTAGATTGGAAGGAAGTTAACCTTGAACCTTTGGTAACCATGCTTCTAAAGCCTGCAATGGATATAAGTACATTCTTATCGAAAATTACCCTAAATGCAAATGGTCTGAATGCACCAATCAAAAGACAGAGTCACTGAATGGATAAAAAAACAAGACCCAACTATATGCTGCCTAAAAGAGACTCACTTCAAACCCAAAGACATACACAGACTAAAAGTGAAGGGATGGAAAAAGATATTTCATGCAACTAATAGGGAGAAAAAAACAAGTGTTGAAGTACTTGTATCAGCCAAAATAGACTTTAAAACAAAGAAAGTCACAAGAGACAAAGAAGGACATTATGTAATGATAAAGGGTCAATCCAACAAGAAGATATAACCATTGAAAATATCTATGCACCCAACACAGAAACACCTACATATGTGAAACAAATATTAACAGAATTAAAAGGGAAAATAGAATGCAATGCATTCATTCTAGAACACTTCAACACTCCACTCCAAAAGACAGATCAACCAGAGAGAAAGTAAGGAAGGAAACAGAGGCATTGCACAACACATTAGAACAGATGGACCTAACAGACATCTACAGAACTCTGCACCCAAAAGCAGCAGATTACACATTCTTCTCAAGTGCACATGGAACATTTTCAAGAAGAGATCATATACTGGGCCACAAAAAGAGACACAGTAAATTCAAATAGATTGAAATTGTACCAACCAGCTTCTCAGACCACAAGGGTATGAAATTAGAAATAAATTATGCAAAGAAAATGAAAAAGCCTACAAACACATGGAGGTTTAATAACAAGCTCCTAAATAACCAATGGATCAATGAGCAAGTAAAAACAGAGATCAAGCAATATATGGAGACAAATAACAACAATAATTCAACACCGTAAAATCTGTGGAATATAGTGAAGGCCATACTAAGAGGGAAGTATATTACAATAGAAGCCTACCTCAAGAAAGAACAACAATCCCATATGTAAACTCACAATTAACGAAACTAGAAAAAGAAAAAAAAATGAGGCCCAAAGTCAGTAGGAGGGACAAAATAAAGATTACAACAGAAATAAATAAAATAGAGAAGAATAAAACAATAGAAAGAAACAATTAAAGCAGGAGCTGGTTCTTCCAGAAAATAAACAAAATAGGTAAAGCCCTAACCAGACTTATCAAGAAAAAAAGAGAGTCTACACACATAAACAGAATCAGAAATGAGAAAGGAAAAATCACTATGGACACCACACAAATACAAAGATACAGGCAAAGAATACTATGAAAAAATATACACTGACAAACTGGATAATCTAGAAGAAATGGACAACTTTCTAGGAAAATACAACCTTCCAAGGCTGACCCAGGAAGAAACAGAAAATCTGAACAGACCAATTACTAGCAATGAAATTGAACTGGTAATCAAAAAACTACATAATAACAAAATCCTCTACCAGATGGCTTCATGGCTGAATTTTATCAAACATTTAGTCAGGATCTAATACCAATCTTCCTTGAAGTTTTCCAAAAACTAGAAGAGAAAGGAATACTTCCAAACTCATTCTATGAAGCCAGCATCACCCTAAAACCAAAACCAGGCAAAGACACCACAAAAAAGGAAAATTACAGACCAATAATCCTGATGAACATTGATGCAAAAACCTCAACAAAATATGAGCAAACCAAATTCAAAACATAAAAATGTCATCCATCATGATCAAGTAGTACTTCTGCCAGGGATGCAAGGATGGTACGATATTAAAAAATCCATCAACATCATCCACCACATCACCAAAAGTAAGACAAAAACCACATGATTATGGCCATAGATCCTGAAAAATCATTCAACAAAATTCAACACCCATTCATGATGAAAAGTCTCAATAAAATGGATAAAGAGGGCAAGTACCTCAACATAATAAAGGCCATATATGTCAAACCCACTGTCAACATAATTCTTAACAGCAAGAATCTGAAAACCTTTTCTTTAAGACCGGGAACAAGACAAGGATGCCCACTCTCCCCACTTTTATTCAACATAGTTCTGGAGGTCCTAGCCACAGCAATCAGACAGCACACATAAATAAAAGGCATCCAGATTGGTAAAGGAGAAGGTAAACTGTCCCTGTCTGTAGAATGCATGATATGTACATAAAAACCTTAAAGAATCCACTCCAAAACTACTAGATCTAATATCTGAATTCAGCAACATTGAAGGATAGAAAACTAATACACAGAAATCAGTTGCAATCCTATACACTAATGATGAACTAACAGAAAGAGAAATCAGGAAAACAATTCCATTGACAATTGCATCAAAAAGAATAAAATACCTAACGAAGGAAGGAAAGATGTATACAATGAAAACTACAAGGCACTCATAAGAGAAATTAAAGAAGATACTAATAAATGGAAACACATCCCATGCTCATGGATAGGAAGAATTAATATTGTCAAAATGGCCATCTTGCCTAAAGCAATCTACAGATTCAATGCGATCCCTATCAAAATACCAACAGCATTCCTCAATTAACTAGAGCAAATAATTCTAAAATTCATATGGAACCACAAAATACCCCAAATAGCCAAAGCAATCCTGAGAAGGAAGAATAAAGCTGGGGGGACTATGCTCCCCAACTTCAAGCTCTACTACAAAGCCACAATAATCAAGACAATTTGTACTGGCACAAGAACAGAACCATAGACCAATGGAACAGACTAGAGATCCCAGATGCAAACCCAAGCATATATGGTCAATTAATATACAATAAAGGAGCCATGGATATACGATGGAGAAATGACAGCCTCTTCAACAACTGGTGTTGGCAAAACTAGACAGCTACATGCAAAAGAATGAAACTAGATTGTCTTTCCTCATGTACAAAAGTAAACTCAAAATGGATCAAAGACCTGAATGTAAGTCATGAAACCATAAAACTTCTAGAAGATAACATAGGCAAACATCTCCTGATTATAAGCATGAGCAAGTTTTTCTGGATGCAAATCCTCGAGCAAGGAAAACAAAAGCAAAAATGAACACATAGGATTACATCAGACTTAAAAGCTTCTGTACAGTGAAGGACACCATCAACAAAACAAAAAGACATCCTACAGTATGGGAGAATATATTTGTAAATCACATGTCCAAGAATGGATTAACATCTGAAATATATAAAGAACTCACACACCTCAACACCCAAAAAGCAAATAACCCAATTAAAAAATGAGCAGAGAATATGAACAGACAATTCTCCAAAGAATATGCTGGAGATAGCCAACAGGCACATGAGAATATGCTGCACATCCCTAATTATCAGGGAAATGCAAATAAAAACCACAATGAGATATCACCTCACACCAGTTAGGATGCCCAGTATCGAAAAGACTAAGAACAACAACTCCTGGTGAGGAGAAAGGGGAACACTTCTACACTGCTGGTAGGAATGTAAGCTAATTCAACCACTGTGGAAAGCAATATAGAGGTTACTCAAAAAACTAAAAATAGGAATACCATTTGACCCAGAAATTCCACTCCTAGGAATTTACCCATAGAATGTATTTTCTCAGATTCAAAAAGACATATGCACCCCTTTGTTCATTGCAGCACTATTTACAATAGCTAAAATATGGAAGCAACCTAAGTGTCTATTAGTAGATGAATAAGTAAAGAAGATGTGGTATATATACCCAATGGAATACTACTCAGCCATAAGGAAGAAACTAATTCTGCAATTTGCAACAATATTGATGGAGCGGGAGGATATTGTGCTCAGTGAAACAAGCCAGGCGAAGAAAGACAAGTACCAAATGATTTCTCTCATTTGTGGAGTATAACAATGAAGCAAAACTGAAGGAACCAAACAGCAACAAACTCAGAAACTCCAAGAAGGGACTAGCAGTTACCAAAGGGGAGGGTGGGTGTGGAGGGAGGGAGAAGGGAATTCAGGGGCATTATGATTGGCACACGTGATGTGGGGGGGGATCAAGGGGAAGAGAGTGTAGCACAGAGAAGGCAAATAGTGACTGTGGCATTTTACTACCCTGATGGGCAGTGACTGCAATGGGGTATCAGGGGAACAGTATAACAGGGGTGAATGTAGTAAGCTCATTGTTTTTTCATGTGAAACCTTCATAAGAGGGTATATCAATAATACCTTAATAAAATAAATGAATGAATGAATGAATGAATGAATGAATGAATGAATAAAGGGGAAAAAAGCACTGGTAATACCAAATGCTGGCAAGAATGCAGAGAAACTAAGCTCTTTACATTGCTGGTGAGAATGCAAAGTGATATAACCTCTATGAAAGAGAGTTTCAGTTTCTTACAAAGTAAACATACACTTACCAGCTGACACAGCAATGTCACTCCTGTGTACATAAATGTTTATATCAGCTATATTCATAATTTCCAAAACTTGAATCAAACCAGTCTCAAACTATTACAAACTTAAAATTCCATGCATATGACATTCTTGAAAAGATAAAGCCATAATGATGGAAAACAGATTAGTGGTCACCAGGATTCTGGGATGGTGAAAGTACATAGTATAAAAAGATACAAAAGGGAATTTTGGGGTGAAAGAACTGTTATATATTGAGAAAGTGGTAGTGCTGATTACATGAATCTACACATGTGTAATAACTCATAGCATCAAAAAGAAAGCAATTTTACTGAATAACTTAATAATTGGAATAAATTGTTTCAAGACAAATGACAGATAATGTTAGGATGGAAAAAAGAAAGAGAAAAAATACTTTGGTGATTGCATAATGATGATTATGCTTGCTATAGCAATTTTATATTTGCAAACTATACTTCTTTGATAATGAAATAAGATCATGTATTCTGTTTCCCATGATTCCTGAATATATTTTTTGTGCCTGGTGGATGTCCCAAAACATGATGCCTGATTGATGGCTATTGGTTCACATATTGTACACCATTTAAATGCTCTGGTACACAGGAGAAATTTCTGTTTGGGGATTTTTCCTGGCTTCTATGGTTTTTGAATTATGAGGAACAAACTACCTATGTGTCTTTTTCTATAAATCTGACAATAAATTTCTCTCCCATCTGAGTCGTACACAGCAATAAGAACATAAATGTAATACATTTTGATACAAGGGGTGGGGGTGGGGATAGAACAGAGAATTACTCATTTCCCATTTTCCTTCTTTTTATGGATAGGAGCATTAACTGTTGTCCTGGCTAAGTTCCAGCTCAGGTAATTAGTTTCTTCCAAAAATTCCCATTGTAGTTTTAATTGAACAATTTATTCTTTACTTCCTTTCTTAAATCATATACCTGTGCCTATTTCAACAGCTGCAGAAATACATTTACTCTGAAGTAAAATTCAAAAGGCTGTGTATATAGTCATTTTCATAAAAAATATATATATACTTTTTAAGAAAGCATTTTATTCTCTTTCTGGATTGAAAATAGCTGGTAAGTTTAAAATAAGAAGTTCCCTGTCTTCAGTGAAAACAGATGATTGGACAAACTATTTTTAAATATTTGATATCTTAGAGTGTTCCTAAAACAAAGAAAGCAGCAAGGCAGAGGACTTGTTAATATCTGATATTGTTGCAATTCCTAAGAAAACTTTAGATCTCCATTATTCATTCCTAGTGTCAAAAAGATGTCCCAGACTAAGAGAAACACTGGCCAGCTACACCCACTTACAAGTTTTCATGAATAGTTATTAAGGAAGCCATTTTTTAAATCAGAAGATAGTACTGACATTTAAATGTCAAGCCTAAGTGATTATAAAATACTTTAATAAACAAATGAGGCATTATTATAACAAATAGTCATAAACTATACGTTTTATATATAACAGCAAAAGACCTTTTTTGAAGATAGATTAGTTCAGCAGATTCCAACCTTGTCTGATAAGATTTGAGGCAATTACTTAAAGTACAAATTTCCAGGCCTCTCTTGGAAATCAGGGGAAATGAGAAGCTGTTGTATAAGAAAATCTGAGGTCCAAGATAGCAGCATAAGAAGGTCCTGAATCACCTCCTTCCACAGCTACACTGAATCTATACCTACATTTAGGACAATTCCTCCTGAAGAACTGAGGCCTCATTCTGTAGAAAAGTGAACACAGGGACCACATGAACAATGACAGGAGAGACAGAGACATAGTATTTATGGAAACTCCACTACCAATGCTACCAACTGCAGTGGGGAGGAATATCACTGAGGGTTACTACCACCCTAGATTTGATGGATATTGGGAAGAGTAAAAAAAAAACAACAGCAGTTTGAAGGGCAGCTAGACTATAACTGAAGGAAACCCATTTACTAACCCTAGAATATCTGCTAAGCAATGAGAGAAATTTGGGAACTCTTTCAGGAGTTGTCAGTCTTGGTAAGCACCAATGTTTGCATTACTCTTCCACATTGACAGCAAAGACAGGACGAGGGTTTGGGAGCTTTAGCTGGCCTGCCACATGAACAATCCTCAACTCAGTCCACACCAGATTCTGCCCCACAGTAGAACACCCAACCACCCCTGCCCTGGCTCCCACTGTCTCAAAAAGGCTGCCCCATCATGGTGCACACCAGGAAAATACTGGCCTGCACCCACTAAAGCTCCAGGCATTTCACCAAGGTGACCTAGAATTAAGTACCCTATGACACCCATGGCCTGCATCCACTTCAGCTTTAGCCAACTTACCAGGGTGTCTCCTACATGTAGCATCCCAGGACTCTCCCACATGCACTGCTCCAGCTCTAGCATTCCTACTAGGACGTACCCTGCTTGGAGTATCTTATCACACACCCACCCTTGCTTCAACCATGTTGCCAGATTATCCCAGCATGGAATCCCTGAGAAGTCCTGGCCTGCACCTGCTTCAGCTCCAGTTATCCAGCCAAAGCCACCACATACATGCTGTCTAAACAGGGGCTGTCCCTACAAAGACCACTCCTCCAAGACTGGGAAAGTCAGCTCTTTTGCCTAATTCATAAAAACAAACACAAAAATTCAGACAAATGGGGAGGAAGGAATATGCTTCAAGTGAAATAAGACAAAACTTCAGAAAAAGAACTAAACAAAGTGAAGATAGGCAATCTACCTGACTAAGAGTTCAAACTAATGGTTATAAATGCTCACCAGACCTGAGAAAGAGTGGATGAACTCACTGAGAACTTCAACACAGAGAAGGAATATACAAAAAAGAATGACTCAGAATTGAAAAATACAAAAACTGAAATGAAAAATGCAATAGGGGGAATCAACAGAAGATTAGAGGATACAGAATGGATCAGTGATCTGCAAGACAGGATAATGGAAAACACCTGAGCTGAACAGCAAATAGTTGACCTGTAGGACAGCATTAAGTGTATTAACATTTACATAATAGATATCTCAGAAGAGGAAAGGAGGGACAAGGGGGCAGAAAACCTATATGAAGAAATAATAGTTGAAAGCTTCCCTAACCTGGAAGAGGAAACAGACATTCAGATCCAGGAATCATAGAATGCCCTAAAAAAGATGAATCCTAGGAGGTCCACACCAACACACATAATTATTAAGATGTCAAAAATTAAAGATAAAGAGAGAATCTTAAAAGCAGCACAAGAAAAGTAACTAGTATAAAATGCAAACCCAATAAGGCTATCAATGTTTATTCAGCAGAAATTTTGCAGACCAGAAGGGAGTGGCATGATATATTCAAAGTGCTGAAAGGATAAAACCAACAACCAAGATTACTGTACCCAGCAAGGTTATAATTTAGATTTAAAGCACAGATAAAGAGTTCATCACTACTAAACCAACCTTACAAGAAATGTTAAAGGGATATCTATTAGCAGAAAAGTCTATAATTAGAAGTAACAATGTTATGAAAGGAAAATTTGCACTGGTAAAATCAAACATATAATGAAGGTAGCTGATCAATCACTTTGGAGTTTGTATGAAGGTTAAAAGACAAAGGTAGTAAAATTAACTAAAACCATAATAATTAGTTAAGGATACATAAGATAAAAAGATGTAAAATATGACATCATGTACATAAAACATTGAGGGAGTAAAAATGTAGGGCTCTTAAAATGATGTTCAAACCATCAACTTAGTACAGATTGATACATACCAAGAATGTTATATATAAACTTCAAAGTAACCACAAATCAAAAACCTATAATAGATACACACACAAAAAAGAGGAATCAAAGAATAACATTAAATAAAGTCATCAAACCACAAGGGAGGACAGCAAAAGAAGAAAGGAACAGAGAACTACCAAAACAAAACCAAACAAGAAAATGGCAAGAAGTACTTATCTATCAATGGCAAGAAGTACATATCTACTTTATATGTAAATGGTCTAAGTATACCAATCAAAAGACAGTGGGTGACTGAATGGATAAAAAATTCATTTATATGCTGTCTACAAGAGACTCACTTCAGAACAAAAGACTCATACAGACTGAAAGTGAAAGCATGGAAAAAGATATTCCATGCAAATGGAACTGATAAAAAGCTAGGGTAGCAATAGTTATATCATATAAAATAGACATTAAAGCAAAGACTATAACAAGAGATGAAGATCCTAACATGATAAAAGGATCAATCCAACAATAGGATATAACAATGTATATATCCATGCACCCAACATATGAACACCTAAATATAAAGAGCAAATATTAACAGACATAAAGGGAGAGATTGACAGTAATACAACAATAGTAGGGGACTTTAAGATCCCACTTATATCAATGAATAGATCATTGAGACAGATAATCATAAGGAAACAGTGGGTTTCAACAACAGATTAGACAGGTGGACTTAACAGATATATATAGAACATTGCATCCAAAAAGTCCTAAATAAACATTCATTTCAAGTACACTTGGACCATTTTCCAGTATAGATCATATTAAGCCACAAAACAAGTATTAATAAATTTAAGAAATTGAAAGCATATCAAACATCTTTTCCAACAACACAGTATGAAACTAGAAATTATTACAGGGAAAAGCTGGAAATAGACAAATATTTGGAGGCTAAACAACATGCTGATGAACAACCAATGGGTCAATGAAGAAATCAAAGAGAAAATTTTTTTAAATACCTTGAGACAAATGAAAATGAAATGCAACCATTCAAAATATTTGTGATACAGCAAAAGCAGGTCCAAAAAGGAAGTTTATAGCAATATAGAAATTCCTCAAGAAACAAGAAAATTCAAAATAAACAATCTAACCTTATATCTAAAGAACTAGAAAAAAAATCTCGGAGTAAATAGAAGAAATTATAAACATCAGAGAGGAAAAAGAAAAAAGATAGAAAAGATAGAAAAAATAAAAAAGATCCATGAAAAGAAGAGCTGGATTTTTAAGGTAAACAAATTGATAAACCATTAGTCAGACTCATCAAGAAAATAAGAGAGGGCTCACATCCAAAAGACAAATAACAACAAATGTTGGCGAAGATGTGGAAAAGGGGAACCCTCCTATACTACTGGTGGAAATGTAAACTAGTTCAACCATTGTGAAAATCAGTATGGAGTTTCCTCAAAAATCTAAAAATAGAAATACTATTTGATCCAGGAATTCCACTCCTAAGAATTTACTCCAAGAATGCAGGATCCCAGTTTCAAAAAGACATATGCACCCCTATGTTTTTCACTACACTATTTACAATAGCCAAGAAATGGAAGCAACCTAAGTGTCCATCAGTACATGAATGGATAAAGTAGATGTGGTACAAAAAAAAGAAGAAAAGAAGAGAGGGGATTCAGATAAATAAAATTATAAATGTCAAAAAGGCATGTTACAAATACCACAGAAATACAAAGAATTATAAGAGACTACTACAAAAAATGATATGCCAGAAAATTGGACAATACTGAATCAGGAAGAAACAGAAAACATGAACAGATTATTAGTAATAAAATCAAATTTGTAATTAAAAATTCCCAATAATTCCAGGACCACATGGCTTCACAGGTGAATTCTCTACCAAACATTTAATAGAAGATGAAAGAATTTTTTCAAGTTCACTCTACCAAACATTTAATTCCCAATAATTCCAGGACCACATGGCTTCACAGGTGAATTCTACCAAACATTTAATAGAAGATGAAAGAATTTTTTCAAGTTCATTCTACAGTGCCTGTATTACCCTGATTTCTTCACCCAAATCAAACACAACTCAAAAAAGATAATTACAGGCTGATATCATTGATACACATAGTTGCAAAAATCCTCGACAAAATCTTAGCAAACCAAATTCAACAATAAATTGAAAATATTATTCACCACAATCAAGTGGGTGTATTCCAGGGATAAAAGGATGGTTGAATATCTGCAAAACAATCAATAGAACACACCACATTAACAAAATGGATAAAAATTATTTAAGCATCTCAACAGATGCTTAAAAGCATTTGACAAAATTCACTATTTGTTCATGACAAAAACTGTCAACAAAGTGGGATTAGAGGGATCATACCTGAACATAATAAGGCCATATCTGACATACTCAAAGCTAACATCATAACTCAATGGAGAAAAGTTGAAAGCTTTTTCTCTAAGATCAGGAACAAGACATGGATGTCCACTCTTACCACTTTTAGTCAACATAATACTAGATGTCCTAGCTGCAACATCAGACAAGAAAATGAAATAAAATGCACCCAAATTGGTAATAAAGAAGTAAAACTGTAAACAGAAAATCTACAGATTTAATGCAATTCTATCAAAATACCAATGGCATTTTTCACAGAACTAGAACAAATAATCCTAAAATTTATATGGAACCACAAAAGACCCCAAATAGTCCAACCTGGGATATCATTTGCTCTAATTTCAAACTATATTACAAAGCTGTATATTAATCAAAATAGTATGGTACTGGCCCCTAAATAGACACATAAATCAGTAGAACAGAGTAGAGAGCCCAGAAATAAATCCACACATATGTGGTCAATTAATATATGACATAGGTGGCAAAAATATACAATGGAGAAACCCAATTTCTTCAGTAAATGGTGTTGGTAAAACTGGACAACTACATGCAAAAGAATGGAATTGGACTACTTTCATATACCATACATATAAGTAAACTAAATGGATTAAAGGCCTAAATATAAGAACTGAAACCATAAAACTCCCAAAGAAAACATAGGGAATAATCCCTTTGACATTGGCCTTAGCAATATTTTTCTGGATATGTGTCCTTAGGTAAGGGCAAAAAGCAAGTAAATAATTGGAACTAGATCAAAATAAAACATTCTTGCACAAGAAAATAAACCACCAACAAAATGAAAAGGTAACCTACTGTATGGGAGAAGGAATTTGAAGATGGTGTATCTGATAAGGGGTTAATATTAAAAATAGACAAAGAAATCATACAACTGAACATCAAAAGCACAAGTCATCTGATTTTAAAAATTGATAGAAGACTGAATAGAGTTCTTCCAAAGAAGACATACAAACATCCAAGAGATACATGAAAAAGGCTAAACATCACTTATCATCAGGAAAATGCATATTAAAACCACAATGAATTGTCACCTCATACCAGTCAAAATGACCAGTATTGAAAAGATATAACAAGTGTTGGTGTAGATGTGGAGAAAAGGAATAAGCATTGGTGAGAATGTGGAGAAAAGGGAACCCTTGTGCACTGTTGAAGAGAATATAAATTGGTGTAAACACTAAGGAAAACAGTAGGGAGGTTCCTTAAAAAACTGAAATAGAAATACCATACAAACCAGACTTCTGGACATTTCCTGGAAGAAAATGAAAATATTAATTCAAAAAAATATATGTGCCCCTATGTTTATTGCATCATTATTTACAATAGCCAAAATAAGGAAGCAACCTAAATGTACTGATAGAGGAATAACTAAAGAAAATTGGTGTGTGTGTGTGTGTGTGTGTATATATATATATAGTCATAAAAAGGAATGGAATTTCACTATGGCAGGATGGGTGGGCCTAGAGAGTATTATACTAAGTGAAATAAGCCAGAAGAAAAGAATAAGATACCATATGATTTTACTTATATGTGGAATCCAAAAAACAAAACAAGAGAAACAGACTCGTAAAAACAGAACAAACTGGAGGTTGCCAGAGGGGATGGGTATAAGGAAATGGATAAAATAGGTGATGAAAGAGGTTCAAACTTCCAGTTATAAAATAAAAAAGTTACAGGGATGAAAAATACAGCATAGAGAATATAATCAATAACATTGTAATAACTTTGTATGATGAAAGATGGTAACTTCATTTACTGTGGTGAAAATTTAATGATATATGTAATTGTTGAATAACTATGTTGTACTCTGAAACTAATATAAGATTGTATGTTGTATTTTCTATAAAAAAAATAAACCTTATAAACTCTCCATCATTCTTCCCAATCCAAAATCTTCATGCTAATTCCCCATCTGCCAACTCATATAAGGCTCTCTAATCTCAAGTTTGGCCACACAGTAGAATCACTGACAAGATTTAAAAGTACTGATCCCACTGCAAAAATTTTTGATTTGTTAGTTTTAAAGAGTAAGTATTAGCATTTTCAAAATTTCCCAGCTAATTCATATGTGCACCAAAGTTGAGAACCACTGAGCAAGGATGACTCTAAAATAAGCATAAAGTAATGATAATTCTACCCTGGCTTTCTGACCACCCTAGAGCAACATACTGCATTCTTCAGAGATGCAACAACCAAGTGGAAAGTACTCACAAGCCTTAGAATGACACAGATCTGACTTTGAATCCCAGATCTACTGGTTTCAATATGACTGATGCCACTTACAAGACAATTTGCCTGAGACTTGGTTTTCTAGTTGTGTAATGGACAAAATAATGCCTGTGAATCAAATAGGTGAACCGATTTGCCTGCCATGTTCAACTTACCCTTCTAGCTTCCCCAGCCTGTCCACAGGGCCTGGAAGTTATTGATCTACAAATGGGGGTGAGGGTACCTCTCTATCTGCCCAGAAGAGCTCTGTTTATGTTTATTAGTTATTAATCATGCCAGTTTTTATTCTCCAAAGTGCACTGGTTTGGAATATTAACTAAGTAGTCATCTTTCCCATATATCATATTTTTCACTTATCACTTTCAGTTGACTGCCCAGAGGTAGAAATTTGACCCATACAGTAAACTGAACCCATCAGATTTTTTTGCACAACTTTAAAAGATGGAGCAAATAAATTACATAAGTTATCTATGCTTCATTAGCAAATTACACAAAAATTTAGTGACTTCAAACAATGTATATTATTTTATAGTTTCTGTAGGTAAGGAATCCAGGGCTGATCCTTCTGCTTTGGAGTCTATCATTGCAATTAAGTTGTTCAAACCTAGTGAGCAAGAAGTAGCAACTACTCTAGACTTATTGACAAGATATCTTCATGTCAGAGGATGGGAAATAAATTCAACTAAAGTTCTGGAACCTTCTACATTGGTGGAACTTCTTAAGCACTAGTGGTGTGGGGTATGTTGAAAGTGTGAAAGAGTGAAAAAAAGTGCAGGCAGTATGGGAACATTAAATCACATTTGTACATTTTCAGAGTAAACTGGTTATCTGCCACCTAGTAGAAAGGCCAGTTGGGGCATTATATTGATGAGCAGGCCAAGTAGGTTTATCAAAAAAAACACTTCTAATTCTTCAGAAAACCTTGAGAGTTTATCTATGAAACAAACTTGACAACTGTCCATGTTTAAGTTCTGCCAAGCCCTTTTACACCTCTTTAGGCAGTCCTCTGTCGGAGCTTATCACCATGTATCTCTACACCTAGACAACTTACCACTTTTCAAAAGTTCCCACTGAATTTCAGAGTTTATTTTGTGAAATCCTTCTAGGTTTTTTGTTTTTTTTCTTTAATTGTCTTCAGACAATTAAAGATTTTTGTTCCTGCAACCAAAGAGTCTTCACTAAAACAAAACTGAGTTACTGCAAAGACGACATGAAATAGTGTAGATTAATTGTGTGGAACTTAATTAGGACTCATAAATAGAAGTGGTTCTGAGTCATGAGTACAATTACTGACAGGACTAAACTAACTGAAGCATATGTAGAAGCAAGGAAATAGGTCATTAAGCAGTCTCAAAACCATGCCTCATGAGGAATGGCTCATGGAACCAGAGCATTTAGTCAGGACAAAAGAATCCTCAGAAGTCATATAGCACTGTTTTTTCCCAAATGTTGAAAGCCTATTCATATAGAAGATGACTTCTTAAACATAAAAGCAGGAAGCTGTAAAGAGATCTAAAAGGATGTATGGAAGTGTTTTAAGGGTCAGGACCTTATTCATCATTGAAATAATTCAAACATAAGCAGCTTGTCGGAGATTTAAACCAGATGATACTTGAAGTCTTTCTAATATTAAACTTACATAAGTTTGTGAGATGGAGAACTTTGATCTTTTGGAGCTTTACTTTCTTCTCCTGTAAAATAGCTAAGATAGTAACTGCCTTATCTACCTGGGCTTAAGGCCAACAGACAGAAGATTACCAGTTATATGAAAGTCTCTGCTATGATCCATGAGCTTGCTGAGAACCCAGTCGCCTTCCTAGAAAGGCTTTAAGAGGCACTCATTAAATGTACCAATCTGGACCTATACTCATATGAAGGGAGGGTCATCCTGAAAGATAGATTTCTGACTCAGTCAGCATGAGCTATTAAGAGGAAACTCCAAAAGGTAGTTCAGAACTCAGAGGTCACAACAGATGACATACTTACAGCAGCAACCTTGATTTTTTACAACCAAGAGCAGGTCATGAAAAGGTTAGGGTACAGGAGAAGGAATGGAAAAAAGAGGTGTGGCACCAGAAGGAGGAATGGAAAAGAGACACCTGGTATGCCCTGATGGTGGCTGCCATACAGGCTGAGGGCAGCCCATTGGTACCCCAGCCACCTCCAAGAATGATTCCACAAAGTGTTAAATCTGCCACTAAGTCGGACATTGGTAGTGGGGCTCAAGGCTGTCCTGGGAACTGTGGAGTCAGCCACTGTGGAGATTCCTCCTTAGGAAATCAATCCTAATTATCCCAGGAAATAGCTGATAATTTCTGGTGAATAGCTGCACCTTGACAAGGCTTCAGGACCAATTAGACTCACTTGCTAGGGTGGCTCTTCAAAACCACAGAACATTAGACCTCTTCACTGTGAGCAACGGAAGCACCTGTCTGTATCTAAGGGAGGAACGCTGTTTCTACATCAATTAGTCAGGCCAAGTACATGAAGATATCAGCTGGATCCTAGACTCCACAGATAAAATATAAACTTTGGGCATGGCTGCCTCAAGTTGGGAATCATGGCTATCATCTGTCCTTCTATCCTTGGCATTTCCCCTTGTTTTATAGTCAATGGCCCTTGAGCTGAACATCCTTTAATTAACCTCTTTATTCAATTTCTCTCTTCCTGACTTCAGGATCTACATTTACAAATGATGATTCAAGATGGTTATCATGGACACTTTAGCCAAACACTCACATCAATAGAGAAATAAATCAGACAGAAAATAAATAAGAAAACAGAGGCAATGAACAATACATTAAACTATATGGAGTTAACAGATAACTAAGGAACATTCCACCCAAAAGCACCAGGATATACATTTTTCTCACATGTCTATGGAATGTTCTCCAGGACAGATCACATACTAGACTACAAAAAGATGCTGAACAAATCAAAAAGATTGAAATTGTATCAAGCAACATCACAGACCACAATGATATGAAACTAGAAATTAATTATACGAAGAAAACAAAAAAGCTCAAAACACACAGAGGTTAAACAGAATTCTTCTCAGTAATGAATAGATCAATGAACAAACCAAAACAGAAATCAAACAATACATGGATAAAAATGAAAACAAAAATAGAACAGTCCAAAATTTGTGGAATGCCACAAAAGTGGTTCTAAGAGAAGAGTACATAGCAGTAGAGGTGTGCCTCAAAAAATAAGAACAATCCCAAATAAACAGTCCAAACTCCAAACTCACAATTAAAGAAACTAGGAAAAGAGAAATAAGTGAAACTCAAAGTTAGTAGAAGGAGGGACATAATAAAGATCAGAGAAGAAATAAATAACATAGAAGAATAAAACAATAGAAAAAAATCAATGAAACCAAGAGCTGGTTCTTTGAAAAAATAAACAAAATAGACAAACCCCTAACCAGACTTATCAAGAGAGAGGATAGAAATAAACAAAATTAAAAATAAAGAAAAAATAGTCACAATAGATACAAGAGAAATACAAAGAATTGTTAGAAAATTCTTTAAAAATAATATGACAAAAAATTGAACAACCTAGAAGAAATTTTAAAAACTCCTAGAAAAATACAACCTTTCAAGACTGACCCAGGAAAATACAGAAAATCTGAACAGACCAATTACCAGCAGTGAAATTGAATTCATAATAAAAAATCTCCCAACAAACAAAATACCATGACCAGATGGCTTCACATCTGAATTTTACCAAACATTTAAAGAAGAGCTCATATCCGTCTTTCTTAAATTATTCTAAAAAGTAGAAAAGGAAGGAATATTTCAAAAGACTTTCTATGAGGACAGCATCACTCTAACACAAAAACCAAAGACAATATAAAAAAAGAAACTTATAGACCAATATTCTCTAATGAACAAAGATGCAAAAATCTTCAACAGATATTACCAAACCAAATTCAAAAATATATCTAAGTGTCCATCAGTAGATGAATGGATAAAGAAGATATGGTACATATACACAATGGAATATTATTCAGCCATAAGAAGAAAACAAATCCTACCATTTGCAACAACATGGATGGAGCTAGAGGGTATTATGCTCAGTGAAATAAGCCAGGCGGAGAAAGACAAGTACCAAATGATTTCACTCATATGTGGAGTATAAGAACAAAGAAAAAGTGAAGGAACAAAACGGCAGCAGAATCACAGAACCCAAGAATGGACTAACAGTTACCAAAGGGAAAGGGACTGGGGAGGATGGGTGGGAAGGGAGGGATAAGGGTGGGAAAAAGAAAGGGGGCATTAAAATTAGCATGTATAATGTGGGGGGGGCACAGGGAGGGCTGTGCAACACAGAGAAGACAAGTAGTGATTCTACAGCATCTTAGTATGCTGATGGACGGTGACTGTAATGGGGTTTGTGGGGGGGAGACTTTGTGAAGGGGGGAGCCTAGTAAACATAATGTTCTTCATGTAATGTAGATTAATGATACCAAAAAAAGTTTATATATATATCAAAAGGATCATCCATCATGACCAAGTAGAATTTATTCCAAGGATTCAAGGATGTTATAATATTCAAAAATTAATCAGTACCATACACCAAATGAACAAAAGGAAGGATAACAACACTTGGATCATCTCAATAGATGCTGAAAAATAATTTGACAAAATTCAACATCTATTCATGACAGAATCAACAAAATCAACACAGAGGGTAGGTACCTCGCATAAGAAAGGACATATATGACAAACTCACAACTATTATAATCAATGGTGAAAAGCCTAAAGTTTTATCTAAGATCAGGAACAAGACAATGATGTCCACATTCACCACTTTAATTCAATATAGTACAGGAGGTCCTAGCCATGACAATCAGGCAACACAAAGAGATAAAAGGCACTCAAATTGGTAAGGAAGAAGTTAAACTGTCACTATTTGCAAATGACATGATGTTATATATAGAAAACCCTAAAGAGTCCACCAAAAAGATATTAGAACTAATAAATGGATTCAGCAAAGCTGCAGGATAAAAAATTAATACACAGAAATCTGTTGCCTTCCTATATACTAACAATGAATAGCAGAAAGAGAAGTCAGGAAAGTAATTCCATTTATAATTGCATAAAAAGGAATAAAATACCTAGGAATAAACATAACTAAAGGGTGAAAGACCTGTACTTTGAAAACTATGACACTCACAAGAGAAATTAAAGACACAAATAAACAGAAATACATCCCATGCTCATGGGTAGGAAGAATTAATATTGTAAAAATTTCCATCCTGCCCAGAACAATTGAGAGAGTCAGTTCAATCTCTATCAAAATACCAATAGCATTTTTCAATGAACTAGACCAAATAATCCTACAATTTATATGGAACCACAAAAGAATCCAAACAGCAAAAGCAATCTTGAGAAAGAAGAACAAATCTGGGGGAATTATGCTCCCTGTCTTCAAACTATACCATAAAACTCTTAGAAGACAACATAGGCAAAAATATCTTGAACATAATTATGAGCAATCTTTTCCGGGACCCATCTCCTCAGTCAAGAGATACAAATTAAAAAATTAACAAAGTGGGATTACAACAAACTGAAAACTGTACAGCAATGGACACCATCAACAGAACAAAAAGGCAAACTACAGTATGGGAGAATATATTTTTAAACAGTTTATCTGATAAGGGGTTAACATCCCAAATATATAAAGAACTCACACACCTCAGCACCAAACAACAACCTGTTTTTATAAGTTGGTGGATGATGTGAACAGATGCTACTCCAATGAGAAAATACAGATGGCCAACAGGTACGTGAAAAATGCTCCACATCGCTGACCATTAGGGAAATGCAAATCAAAACCACCATGAAATATCACCTCACACCAGTCAGAATGGCCACTATCCAAAAAGACAAGAAATAACCAGTGTTGGTGAAGATTTGGAGAAATGGGAACCCTCCTATACTCTTGGTAGGAATGTAAGTTGGTGCAGCCAAAGTAGAAAGCATAATGGAGGGGGTCTCAAAAAATTAAAAATAGAAATACCGTATGACCCAGTAAATCCACTCCTAGGAATTTACCCAAAGAAAATAAATGCCTGATTGAAAAGATATATTCACCCTTATGTTTATTCCCACATTAACTACAGTAGTCTAGATATGGAAGCAACCAAAGTGTCCATAAATAGAGGAATGGATAAAGAAGAGGTGGTACATATACACAATGGAATATTATTTATACATAAAAAAGAAAGAAATCCTTATATCTGTGACAACATGGATGGATCTAGAGGGTATTATGCTAAGTGAAAAAAGCCAGGCAGAGAAAGACAAGTACCAAATGATTTCACTTAGTTGTGGAACATAAAAACAAAGCAAGACAAAATGAGCAAAACAGTAGTAGACTCACAGACACTGAGAAGTGACTGGTGGTTACCACGGGGGAGGACTTGGGATCAACAGGTAGGAGTGGGGGGGGGAGGTAAAGGGGCACAAAAATTCTCAATCATAATATAAGTTGTTTATAGGGATAGTAGTACAGAATGGAGAATATAGCCAATTATTCTGTAACATCTTCCTATAGTGCTAGATAGTAACTCACTAGTGTGGGTGAGGATTTAATAATATTGGTAAATATCAAATCACTGTGTTTATATTTGAAACCAATATAAGATTGTATATTAATGATACTTAAATTTTTAAAAATAATGGCTATCAGCCAAATCAGATGTTCTTATTCTCCATCTATATGGGACTTCTGGATCAGCCAGAACCTTCATTTGGGCATGGTCTCCTATATCCCTGGCCCCACAGCACTTAACCAACCAGTCACAACCCTAAACCCTGACTGATGGGGAGCAAGCAGTGGTATTCAGTCTATGTACACTACCCCTTTGTCATCAGGAAGCAGCCTGAGTGGTCATACCCTAATGTCCAAAGAAATGGGACCCAACTTCTTGAGGAGGGGATGTTAGATAGGAAAATAGACATGAGTAGCAGGGAGGAAGAAGATAACGTTCAAGGAAAACTGCTCACAGTTAGGGGGTCCCACTTGAAGAAAACAAAGGCTCTACAGGGAGATAACCTCCTTACCTCTGTGAACCAGGCCAAACTGGTTCCAACCATATCACAAAACAGGCACAACCAAACAAAACTAAGAGTTGTCCAAACCACACCTCATCATAATGTCATTAAAATGAAATTGTTGTTTTGCTCCTCCCCTCTTCCCCATGGGCTTCTCTGTGTATAATTTGGGGAAAGACATGCGCACCAAGAGGAATGGATGCATAACTTGAACTGTCAATCAAATGACCTTACCTTGTCAATCAAAGAGGTACTTCCCACTTAGGTCATGATAAATAGACCCCCCAGTAAAAGACTGAGGCTTTTGTCTAACTTGAGTCTGGCTCACCCCTCCCTTGGAGTGTATTCAAATAAAACTTTCACTCTGCCTTGCTATTTTGTCTCTGTCATTCAGTTCTCTGTTTTGGTAGGGACAAGAACAGAGAAGAACAAACTCTACCTGTAGAATTACTAAACATCCCTAACCTCACTTTCTTCATCTGTGAAAAGAATAATTGGGTCACTGAGAAAATTAAATTTGATAAGTCATTCAAGTTTCTTAGCATAATGTCTGGCAAAAAATGAACTTGCCATAAACAGAGCTATTGTTCTTTATATTTTCTTAATATATTATTTTTTTTATTGACTTCGTTTTCTTATAATGACCTAGAGGAATTCATTAATATATACTACTTTAAAATTTTTATTTATTTTTAATAGATTTTTTTAGAGCAATGTTCAGGTTCACTGAAAAATTGAGAGGAAAATACAGAGATGCCTATACTACCCCTACACATAGATAGCCTACCCCATTATCAACATCCTTCACCTGTATGGTACATTTGTTATAATTGCTGAACTTACACTGACATAATTATCATCTAAAAAACATAGTTTATGTTAGGTTTCACTCTTGGTATTGTATATTTTATGGTTTGGACAAATTTATAATGGCATATATTCACCATTATAATTTCATGCAGAATAGTTTCATTATTTTAAAGTTTTTACTGTTTACTGATATTCTAGTAATGTCTTCTATTTAATTAAAATATTTCTTGTTTACCCTTCCAATAATGCTAGCTTCAGAATTTTGTGATACTTTCTTTTTACTTACCTCTGTGTTTTACTTACATAGGCCAACTTTCTTGTTTATAAAGCGAGGGTCACTCTGCTGTAATGTTCAAAAGCAGCAACATAGATATACCAATCACACCCTTCTCACGGAAGAACAAGGAGAAATTATATACAGCAGTGATAAAGTCTAACCACTGGACAAAAGAATGAATAGAAATAAATGTCAATAAGATATGTTCAATGCACACACCAAAAAGAAGAAATGTAGACACAGAAAGAAATGCATGTATTATTGTAGAGTGAGAAAAGTAACAAGAAACCTGAGACACTACAATAGTCTTCTCTTGAGATAGACAATAGCATAGCAAGACAGGCTTGAATATTTATGTAACCTCTGACCTGGTGTGGTATGAAACCAATGAGAGGCTCGCAGCCAAAACTATCTATCTCTTTGGCTGCCTTCCAGGACACCTGGAATGTCACCATTAAAATCTTTACATTTGTGTTCCTTATTAAAAGGCACTGCCAATGGAAGGGGACACATCATGTTATTATCAGTCCACATGTAAGAGAAAAGAAAGAAGCTAGTGTAGTTTAGAGGAAAGCACTCTCACTAAGGGATACAGGATAGATGTCTAATAGGATTTTGAGTTTGGTAAGTTAGGTGTGCGTATAAGGGAGAGTGAAACTAGAACAATAGATGTGAGAAGTGATTATATATAAGACTAAAGTGCAAACAGTCCAAACAGGCAAAATTTCCTTCTTTCATTTAAGAAAATGACTTACAAACCATTGTTATACCTGAGTCTTCCAGAACAGAATTGTTACGGCATCCACCTTTAAGGCTTAAAGAAAAAAAAAAAATCTCAGAGAGTCTAGTGTTGGATGACCTTGCAAGTATTGCCACAGCCGCAGGCTCCCTGATTTATGGCAATGTTAGGAATTAGGGCTGTCTCCTTTCTGAAGTACTGCAACATGCTATAAAAGGGTACTCTGAATCACAGGCATAAAACAGCATGTCAAGGGAGGGATATTCCAAGTCAAAAATAATGGTGATAAATCAGAAGCAGTGAATGAGACTATATGGTTTTATTTTGTTACATAAAGTCTTTGCTACACTTTTTAGTACACTCTGCTGAAAACTAAAGCTATAATAGTTACACACAACTATAAGGGTTTCCCTTTTTTAATAATTATTTTCAGGAATGATACACAGTGCTGCATGACAATATTAGAGAAGTCAATATTTTCAAGGGCTATATATACCCATACTTGTTTCTTTGATAATTTAAAAAATAAGAATAATCTCCAGTTAACGTAACTATAGTTAATCCTGTAAATATATAAAGATTAAGTTATTCCTGTTTTAATTATTAATACTTATTGGCACCTTGTGTGTGTACATGTATGTATTTCAACTTTTAAATACTTAAAAAGAAAAACATAAATTTATTACAAAAAGTTCAGAGTTCATTAAGTCATTGAATCAATTAGATATAAATGCTAATACTTTCCTCAAAGAACATTCTTTAATAGCTTAGTTAGAATTAAAGCAATATTAAAATTGTTTTCCTATTAAATTTCTTGGATTTCAGAGCAACTCAACAGGTTCAGTCACATGATTATTTACTTGTGAGTATTTGTAAAATTTTTATACTCAGGTGCTTGTGGGGTATGGATTGCCATCTGTAAATTTTTGTGTTCGGTTTCATCCTAGGGTAGACTCTTGCTTTCCAGGACTTTAAAATTTACTTTTGAGCACTTGTAAATGACCTCAAAGTCCATAACATGTAATAATTTAGTTTGCCTTTGGAACAAATTATCATGTCTCAGTTCTCTGTGACCTAAGTCAAGCGTTACGGTGGCTTCATGTTCTCAAGATAGCTCACATGTTTGATGTTCATATGTGGAAAATCATCCCTGCCCACCAAATAAATAATTTTAAACGTAGAAGCTAATTGTGGTTACTTATGAGAATGATACACAGATGGGAAAAGAGTTAATTCTTTACCTTAAATCAGATGTTTGATAAATGAAAAATTAGAATTTTGAATGTCATTGTACGTTTATTTTACCACATACTCTGTACAAAAAAAACAAGCATAAAATGGTTCACAAAACTGGTTCAGTGTTAAAAGTAGTACATAATTGCTCATCTATTAAGAGAGAAAACTAAAAACAAAATGGAAAAGGTGATAATTTTATGGTGCAAGGATACACAAAATTACCAGTGATTGCTAATGGAACAGTGATTCAGGTGAAAAGATTTTAAAATATGCTCATGCTTGTGATTTTGAAATATCATGTGATTTTAAAGTTGGTTAACTTTCATGAATATCAGTGCAAAAACAGCTTCTTCCTTTACATATAGAAGAGAAGGTGATATAATGTAAAGAAGAGATTATTCTCTGAAGAATCAAATAACCCTAAATTCTAATCCAAACATCACTTTGTATTAGTCATGCGGCCTTGGAAAGCTACTTAACCTCTAAATTATAGTTTCTCCATCTCCAAATGGAACTTAAGGTTGGTGTGAGTATTGAGGTAGTGCATATAAAATGCCTGGATATGGGAAGTGTTCAATATATGTATTTTTAAGAAAAAACAAGTGTCATCTTATTTTAGCTGCTTTTCTGGTGAAAATAATGACTCTATATTAATACTCAATGACAGACATTTGTGGCACATCCAAGACTGAAAGTTCAGTTTATGGCCGTGAGTCAAGTAGAGAGTCTTATCTTTGAAAGTAACTGTCAAGTAGTCATTCATACCATTTTTAAGTAACTAACCTATCTGGCTAGATAAGCCAATGTTTATATAGATTAAAAAATAATAATAAGTTTGTGCATAAGATAACTATGATTTTAGTTCAAATTGCAAGGTCTATTTATTCATTGAAATATAGGAAACTACTTTGTCATAATGTTGGTCAACATCTGTAAAAATTAATTTTTGTGTCTGCAATTCGTGTATATATAAAAGGGGGCCTCATGAATATTCAAATACACTTACAAAATAAAATCATTATTTTATCTAACAGTACATTTTAAAAATAATTTATGGTAATTATTTAGTAACTGCATAAGGAAATCAATAGCAGAGGATAATAGAAACATAATTAATCAATTTTTTATTATTCTACTATCACTTTTGATATTAGCTAGCTTTTGATCTTTAATCATTTCCTAAAACAGATACTACTTTTTACTGAACTATAAAGTATAAGGAATATTTTTGGATTAGTATTTTACTCTACCACTTACTATAAATAGCAAATCTTACTTCATCCTTTATCTACCTCTTAAGATTGTTTTTAAAACCACCTCTGTTGAATAAAATCTCCTGGCTCATGGCACTGATAAAAATTTTTCTACAACTTTTAGTAATTAATATCACTTGCTTTTATTTCTATCTTCAGAAACTGACATTTATCGTCCTTTTAAGAAAATATGTAAAGAAAAACAAGATACAGATCACTTTTGCATAAACTATCCATGATATGCATTCATCAACTTGGCTCAATCAGGGATCACTAGGAGCTACTCTCATAGTGAAGGCCTGGCATTTGCTAAGTATGAGTATATGGAACCATTAAAAGAATTACATTCAGAGATAAGCTAAAACTATGTATTGCACATCCTAATCTATATTCAGAATAGCATTTTAGTACTAAATTAAAAGCAGGCTCTGAACTGAAAATATACCAAGTAAGTAAGCTTTTGTTGTATATACTGTAACAGAATATTAAATACACCTTTGCTTATCAGATCAAAAAACAAAGGTTGCTAAAATGAGCAAGGTTTCACTGTCCTCTCTTTAGTGATTCAAGTGACATAAATTATTGCACAAGTATAAAAGCAACTTTCATCACATTACTGCAACAGATTAATTTGAAACTGTTATACGCAATGTTATAAAGTTTCAAAATATCCCTTAGACTTTAAATTTATTTTTTAAACAAATTCACAATTATACTTTGCTAATAATGATCTTACTATTAAACATGTTATTGAAAATATTTAATTTTAATCTAATATCTTATGCCATCAATCAGACATCAATTGGATAAAACAGATTTATAAGCAAATCATTAGTATTGTTTAAAAGGAATTAGTTTACTGATTATCTCCTTCCTAAAAGCATTGTGATGGCCTAGGTACAATAAACTGGAAACACAAAACAAAATAAACCTACAAAATTTAAAATTGAAGGAATGACTGGATTAGAAAACTATAAGAACTAAACTCAAAACAAAATTCTGAAACTCTTATTAAGAAGACTGAAAAGAGAAACATTGAGTTACTTATCAATAACAAATGGGGAGAGGAGAATCCTAATTCTTATTATAGAAATAAAATAATAGCTTACATAGGTGCATTGAATTTTAAAAAATGAAAAAGGAGAAGGGTTGCATCTACATTAGTTTTACTAAATATTAGAAAGTACTTCTAATAAGGCAACTCTATGGGATAGGGTAGAAATAAGTGGAGGTGAGGAGAGTCTAGATTTAAAACATCTCAAGTTCTTTCTTAATTCAAGAATAATTAAAAGTTGACATCTTATTTAAAGTTTGACAAAGGATAAATCTAAAACTATCCTTATTGGGAGCCTAGCAAGAACCTAAGGTACAGTATTCTCTGGAAGAAAATGTGTCAGATACCAAGGATTTGGACACTCCTAGTAAAGTTTTATGGTAAAAGATAAATTTTAATTGCATAAAGTTAAGTGTCCACTTGAATTGTTGTGTAGGTTTATGGCTACATGGAGGTAGGCTGAAGGAATCACTTTAGATGGGACCTATATTTTTTTCACTGTAGATTAATTAGATTTGTTCACATTGTCAGTTAAAATATCAAAGTTCTATATTGTTAATATGAACAACATATCCTTGAATGATCATTTTTAATTAAAGTAGTTATCAAATGTCATTTCTACCTCTGAGAAACCAAAATATGGATTCTTTAACAGCTGGACCCTTATTACAGTTCTTACCCTAACAAAAGGAAATAATTCCCTTAGCCAGACTAAACTTTTCCCATATGCCAATGGATATTATTCTTTCCTACCATCTCCAGAACTATACTCTGTATCAATCATTCCTTTTTCATCTTTTTATTTTTCACTGCTTTTACTGTTGTTGAACTAGAATATTCAATATGTTCTAGTTTCTCCAATCTTATCTTTTAAAATTCTCTATTTGACCACATCTCCCCTCAGTTACAGATTTCTCTCATTATTTTCTTTTTGTAGGTAAGTTTGAGTTGGGTGTTGGTAAAGTAAGGAGCTGTGGATAAACTGCGGTACTTCCGGAATCTCTTGCCTGGCCTTAGTGCATCTCCATATCAATAGGTGTTTCCAAGGGGTGGAGAGAGGTAGCCATCTCCATATTAATAGGTAATTATCAGGTCAAGAGAGGGCTTAATTGGATGGGAGAAGTTGGGTGGGGTCCCTTCTTCTGCAGCCAGGTCACAAGAGAGACAAGGGAGAGCAGAAGTGGACTGCTTGAAGAAATAAACGGGTTTCTCCCATTTTATTTTTTCCTTTGACTTCGGTTTCAAAGGTACTTGCCCTGGATTTCCCACCCAGAGTCACAGGAGCACATCTCTCTAAAGACTTCTATTTTTCTTTATGAATTCAGGAAAGAATGAGTCAGAATTTTGAAAATATTTCATAAGTTTAGGACAATCATCATGAAGCAGAAAATGAGCTGACCAGAGATACACACTGAGGTTACAGAGTGACCAAGGCTGATAACAACCTTCTCATTCTAATTATTAGGTATGTTGATAACAAGATAACTTTAGTAAAGAAAAAGATGTGAAAACATTCTACTTAATTGAAATTTTGACTGTGAAAATTGACTTGTAAACTTGTGATTTCAGTTAAGTAACTTAATTCTGTTTTAGCTTATATTTCTACATTTGAATATGGTTATTTAACAACCAAATGGTTATTACTGATAAGCTCTTTAATTTTTAGGTTTTATATAAATGACTTGAATAAATATACTTTCACTGTTTTAGTTCCATGTGGACTATATTCAGATTAATTTTAGTAATGGACATTTTACATGTAAATTTTACTCATGTAATCATATCACTTACATGTTTGACTTTGCATTCAAAATGCAACAGTGTTTGTTCTGGTGACATGTGGTTTCACTGAAAGTGTTTACTAAATGAAAAAGGACACAGCAGTGGTAGAGAGGATTCAGTGTAGAACTGGAATAAAGATACAGAGGGATCTGAGGAATCTATACATAGCTCCAAGCCCTGAATCCAATCTATTCCTGATATGAACCCCACACTTTGGAGCCCGTAAAATTCTTCCATAAATCCTCCTTTTTAGTTAAACTCACTGAAATTTCTTTTGTTATTTACATAGCAAAATGTCCACCTAAATCATTTACAATGGCAAGATTTTCAGGATTTCTATAAGACGTCTCTACTTGCTCACTTCACATCATTCAAAGGACTGCAGTCTACATTCCAATATGAAAAACCCATTGGAACATCTTTTATTATATTCCATCAATGATTAAAAAATATGGTGTATTTAGTTTGCCTTATAAGTGTACCATAATATTCCTTCACAGGCTTTTTGCTTCATTTGGAGTTTTTTATTTACACTGGCCTTTCTTCTGTTCCTAAGACATGCATGAACTTTAATTTCCAGGTTACACCAAATGAATCTATAGCCTACATTGATGTCTCTGAGGTAATCAGTGGGTGGACCCTAGTTTGAACATCATATTACTAAATCAAAGCTCAGGAGAACCTAACATTCTCTCTCTAACTCTGACTCTTAGGAAAGTATAATAACCTCATTATTTCCTTTTGCCCATCTGTGAAGGGTCCCCACCAGTAAGATGGCAAACTTCCAGCTTCTCTTCAGGGTCCTCAGTTCCCGCCGGCGCCACCTGAAGCCCAATCACCTCTCGCCCCCCTCCCAATCCCAGCAACTAGCCAACAGCCACCAGCCCCGTAGAAGTGACACCTCAATAAATTCATGCCCCCTCCTATATAACCCAGCACCTTTCCCTAATAAAGCGGAACTCTCCGGTGAATTGCTGCTATGTGTCGCTCCTTTCCTTTCATTGGTGCCGAAACCCGGGAGACGGGACACCCCAACTGGGCCCCGTCTTCCCCCGACACCAGCAGCAGCTTGCCCTCGTCCTCTTTTTCCGGCGCTGGCTCATCACACTCACCACTCCTCTCTGGCCTTTAGGTAAGTTTTCCCCCCGGAGTGGGCCACTCTTCCCTGAGCTATCACAGTGCCATTGACCGTGATCGTCCGGCAAGGCCCTGACGCTCGGGGATGAGGAGGGAACGCTCCCCGCCTCAGGCCTTCACAGCTGCAGCGGACCCTCAGGCCCCTCCTCCGACAGTCAAACGAATTCACCATCCCTTCCATCAGTGCTGAAAGTTTTTAAGCAAAATTTCCCCGGGGTGGGCCACTCTTCCCCGAGCTATCGCAGTGCCATTGACCGTGATCGTCCGGCAAGGCCCTGACGCTCGGGGATGAGGAGGGAACTCTCCCTGCCTCAGGCCTTCACGGCTGCGGTGGACCCTCAGGCCCCTCCCCAAACAGCCATAAATCCCCGCCTCAAGCCTTTACGGCTGCAGTGGACGCTCAGGCCCCTCCTCCAACAGTCATAAATCCCTGCCTCAGGCCTTCACGGCTGCGGCTGACTCTCAGGTACCCCCCTTCAACAGCCATAAACAAGGTGACTCCTTTGTGGATGAGAACGCTCCCTTTTCCATCCCTCCTCCTTCTGCTCCGTCCGCCGAAAATGCCTAGCGCTAGGTACCTCGTGACTCTGGCACTCTGCCTTCTTAGGGAAGTCTGGGTGATGACCCACACTTCCCAAGAAATTCCGACTCGTATACGAGTTTCCGCAGACCACCAAGGATCATCGGGGATGCCCTTTGTCTCCTTGTGGTCTGCTTCCAGTCCGAGGATCTCCGTTCGTCTTCCCCTGTTTGTCTCCTTCTCTGTCCTTTAGCCATGGGAGCCTCCTCATCCCTCCCTGAAAGTTCACCTCTTGAATGCGTGCTTAAGCATCTGGCTACCCTCTCCCTGATGCCTGATATAAAACCAAAACTTCTCCGTAAATATTGCTCCCAAGATTGGCCGACATACCCCCTAGACAATAAAAACCAATGGCCTGCAGGGGGAACTCTTGATCCCAACATCACTCACGATCTTTTTAACTACTGCCAGCGCCTGAAAAAAATGGAAGGAGATTCCCTATATCGAAGCTTTCCGCCTCCTCCTCTCCCTGCCCCCTCCCAAGTTCTCCTAGCCTGCAAGCCGCCGCCCCCACAGAAGCCTCCTGTTCACTCCCTTCCCCTTTTCTCCTACAACAGCCCTTCTCCCTTCCTCCCCAACCATCTCCTCCCCCATCTCACCTCCTCCACCTTCATTCCCTGCAGATTAAGCCTGAGCCTTTCAGCCCCCCTTTAACTAGGTCCCAGGGGCCTCCTCCGTCTTTCCCCTCATCACCTGTTTCTCCCCTGTTAGGGACCGCCTTTGTCTTCTCACATGTTTGTAGAGAGAATGGGAAAGCACCTCCCCCCATGTCTGAACGCAGCATGGGAAAGCACAAACTAGAGAACAATCGGTGCAGTCCTTAGAAGTTATCTGTCCAAAAAAACATATCTTGCCAAGACTCCTCACTCTGAAAATAGGGAGACCTTGAAGATGTGTGGAAACACCGACCCTGCTTCTAGCTATGCCCTTCCCCCACTTGCCGATGTGGCAGGAATAGAAAACAACGCATTCCATAAGCAATTAACTGGAGCCCTGCTGTAGCTCAGTAGAGCATGGGACTCTTAACCTCAGTTATGAGTTCAAGCCCAACTAAAGCAGCAGAGGCAAGCAGCTGGGGTGCTAGCTGGCGACATGTGGGTCCGATTCTATCTTTCTTTATTTTCTTTGCCCCCCTTCTGCACTTCAGGACCTGCTCGACTAGGCACGGCTAGACCGCGTCACTCCCCGACAGACTGAGCCAGAACCCTTCAGTCCCCCTCAGACTCAGTCCCGAGAGCCTCCCAAAATTATCGCCCCCCTCCAGGAGATAGCAGGATCCGAAGGCATCGTGCACGTTCACGTCCCTTTCTCCTTAAGAGATTTAGCCTAGCTAGAGAAATGCGTAAGTTCCTTTTCCACTGATACCATGACATACATCAGGGAGTTTCAATAGACCCTCCAGTCTTACAGCCTCACACATCATGACATTTTCATGCTCCTGGCCAATACTCTCCTCCCTGAAGAGCGTAGACGAGTTTAAGACTTCACCAAAGTGCAGGCTACTGAAACCCACAGGACTGACCCCACCTATCCCCCTGGCCCCACTGCTGTCCCCGAACAAGACCCACACTGAAATTATAACACCGCCATGAGTCTCCGCTCTCGAGATATTTTTGCCTCCTGCTTAATAGCAGGTCTGAAAAAGGGCAGCTTGTAAAGTAGTCAATTTTCAAAAGCTCCAATACATAATTCAAAAGAGAGATGAAATCCCCTCCGAGTTCTTAGACAGACTCACTCAAGCCCTATTACAGTATACCAGCCTGGACCCAGAAACACCTGAAGGAAGACATGTCCTTATGACATACTTCCTAGCTCAAGGCTACCTCGACATTAAAGCTAAACTCAAAAAGTTAGAACAGGGCCCCGCTACCCCACAGACTGAGACTAACAGTGGCCTTTAAAGTCTTCCATAACCGGGAGGAGGAGAAAGAATGCCGTAAACAAAAGGCTGATCAGGCCAATTTCCAGATGTTGGCCCAGCTGATAAAACCACAACCTGGGCACCCCTCTACAAACAAGCCCCCCCAAGAGCTTGTTTCAAGTGCAGAAAAGAGGGACATTGGTCAAGGGCGTGCCCCTCCCCCAGATCTCCTACCACCCCATGCCCCAGATGCCACAAAAAGGGCCACTGGGGGTCTGATTGCCCAACCACCCGAAGGGGAGGCTGGACGAACAACCCCCATCCTAAGCCCGCCGTAGTGGGGCTGGCAGAAGAAGATTGATGGGGCCTGGGGGCTTCTCGCCCGACCATTTCCATCACCAAACAGGAGCCCAGGGTTACTTTAACAGTAGACGGTCACCCCATCTCCTTCCTCCTAGATACAGGAGCCACCTTCTCAGTCTTGTGAGAATACCGGGGCCCTACCACGCCAGCCATGACTCCTATAGTCAGAGTAGGAAGTAAACAGATTTTCCCATTAAATCCCCCACCCACCCTTTTATGCACAATCCAAGACAATCACATATCTTTCTCCCACTCCTTCCTGGTTATGCCCCAGTGTCCCATCCCTTTACTAGGATGAGACATCCTTTCCCTCCTCCACGTTTCCATAACTATATCCACTCCCACAGCCCCCAGTACTCCCTTTCTGATGGCCCTCATAGCCGACGACCCCCCTCTACCCAATGAAAGCTCCGGTTCTGCCCTAATACACCCTGTAAATCCCCAAGTTTGGGACATTACAAGCCCCTCCGTGGCCCTATGTCCCACTGCCTCTATCAAATTATGTGACCCCTCTCAGTATATCTGTCAGGCCCAATACCCCCTAACCACTTCAGCCCTCATAGGCCTCCAACCCATCATTCAAGCAGACCCACTCACTCCCCATTTAATGCCCCCATATTAGCTGTTAAAAAAACCAACGGATCTTTCCGCCTTGTCCAAGACCTTTGCCTCATCAACATAGCCATTGTCCCTATCCATCCCTTAGTTCCAAATCCATACAGCCTCAGCATCCCACTTCTCAGTCCTAGATCTGAAAGACATACCCCCATGTTAGCTGTTAAAAAAACCAACGGATCTTGCCGCCTTGTCCAAGACCTTCGCCTCATCAACATAGCCATTGTCCCTATCCATCCCTTAGTTCCAAATCCATACAGCCTCAGCATCCCACTTCTCAGTCCTAGATCTCAAAGACCCATTTTTCTATCCCTCTAGACCCCTGCTCCCAAGATTTTTTCATCTTCACCTGGACAGACCCATACACAAGACATTCTGAACAACTCACCTGGACAGTTTTGCCACAAAGCTTCCGAGATAGTCCCCATATTTTTAGACAGGTCCTAGCTCAAGACCTCAAACAGTTTCATCATGATCACTCCAAATCCACCTTATTATAATACATGGACAATCTTCTACTCTGCAGTCTCTCGTGGGAACAGTCTCAACTTGACACTGCCTCCCTACTTAACCTTCTAGCTTCCAGAAGTTACCGGGTATCCCCCATCAAAGCTCAAATCTCTTCCCCTCCTGTCACTTACCTCAGATTCCTTCTATCTCAACAAAGAAAGTCCATTACCTTAGACAGAAAATGGCTCCTCTCTGACCTGCCCATTCCCAAAACCAAGACAGAAATCCTTTCCTTTCTAGGCCCTTTCTAAGCCTGGCTAGATATTTTAAAACGTAGATCCCTAACTTCTCCCTGCTCCCTGTTGGCAAGACCCCTATACGACCTCAGCAAGAGCCCCCCTAAAAAACCATTATCCTCCTCACCCCGACACTCCTTCATTAAGCTCTGTCAAGCCCTTGTGGAAGCCCCAGCTCTCCATCTTCCTGATTTGTCGAAGCACTTCTCATTATACATTCATGAGAGGTCCAGTCATGCTCTAAGAGTCCTAGGCCAATATTATGGCACATCCTTTGCCCCAGTAGCTTATCTCTCCAAGCAATTAGACCCCACAGTTCAGGGATGGGCCCCCTGCCTACGAGCATTAGCCGCTAGACAGCTCTTGCAGAAAGAAGCTCATAAACTGACATTCAGAGCGCCCCTTACCATTCTGTCCCCACATCACCTAAAAGATCTCTTAACCTACAAAAGTTTACAGACTCTCCCTCCCTCCAGACTCCTGACCTTACTGTCCTCTTTCCTCCAAAATCCCGTTCACCCCCTTTGCCATCCATACCCGAATCATGACTTTTTCCTCCTTTACTGCTCTCTCGCTTTTTTTCCTCATTCCTATTGTCTTCCCCACCACCCCAGCCTCCTTTGTATGGCGATTCAAAGTCAGACAGACTTACACACAGCATCAAACAAAAGTTACTGCCCTCATTGCCACACCAGAATGCCCTCTGAAAAGCTGCTCTGAGCCTTTATACCTCCACTTTCCTCCCTCCACTGAAGTGTTCACTAGCAGCTACCCTTATTCTCCCTACCTCTGCTTCCTCTATGACCAAAAACAAGCCTATTGCAGGCGATGGCCAGATACCTACAGGAGATGTCCCTACTAGTCTTGCACCATTCACTACATAGGTAACTTCCAGTACCCACAGTATTACTCCTCCAACTGTTTCATGAAATATCCCAATGGCTCATTCTCCTTATCAATCCCAGATCCCTGGGACTCTCAATGGGCTGCCAGAGTCACAGCCTCAGTTTACTACGGGGGGTCCTCGACCCCCCACAGTACCCTTCATATCTCTCGAAAGTATGTTCCCTGTCATTCCCAGATCTCTCAAGTTGCATCAGATAGCAGACATTCTGAAAAAGTCATTATCCAAACTCTTGATAGTGCCTCTTCATCTTCTTATCCCCACCCCTCTACCCATTTCTCCTACTCCTCATTACAGCTCATTCAGGACACCACCATCTTTCTCAACCACACCCTTAACACAGCCAATTGTTTCTTGTGCGCACCACTACAGCGCCCACTGCTGGCCGCCGTGCCCCTTAATATTTCCAACTACTCCTTCCATGCAGAAAGACAACCCCTCTGCCCCCTGGCAGACATACCCCTATGGGAACCAGAATACGCAGATAATCTCACCATCCACCACTGTGTAAGCCCAACTCCACCCCCTTCCAGTGCACTTCACTGCCTCTCTATCTACACCCCTACCCCTGGCTCTAAGACTTTTACGCAACCGGGACACTTCTTTTAGTGTAATAGCAGTCTTTTCAACTCACTGCCTCTCAACTCTGATACACCCTGCATTCTCGTCACCCTAATACCACAGTGAACACTTTACAGCATGGCAGAATTCCTTGAGCTCCAACCTCCCTTGCCCTCGCGCACAAAAAGAGCTGCTTTCCTTCCCATCATGGTCAGTAGCTCTTTGATCACCTCAGCCATTGGGGCAGGGTTTTTGGGAGAAGCCTTGGGTCACTCTCTATAGGCAGTTAGAGATCTCAACGCCAAACTTGAGGGAGCCCTGACATCCACTGCTGATTCTCTAGCCTCTCTCCAAAGACAGGTCACTTCGCTAGCTAAAGTCACCCTTCAAAACCGGCGGGCCCTAGATCTGCTTACAGCCGAGAAGGGCGGCACCTGCGTCTTCCTCTGGGAAGAGTGCTGCTATTACATCAACGAATCTAGCATTGTAGAAACTGACATTACCAAACTCACCGACCTTGCCTCCAGTCTCCACTCTGCTTCCAATTCCAACCCATTCTCATCAATACTAACAAACCCCCTCCTCACCTGGCTCTGGCCCATTGCAGGCCCCATAATAATCATTCTTCTCGCCTGTCTCTTCTTACCCTGTATAATAAAGTTCATCAAATCCCAAGTCAGAAAAATCTCTAATCAAGCTTTCAACCAGCTTTTACTCAGGAACTACCAGCTTCTGGCCACAGAAGATCCCTCACCCTCACGTGACCTCCTCACCACACGCTGAGATGGACTCCTCTCTCCACTGGAAACTGTTCCTGGAAACAATAGCCGCAGACACCTGGCTCCTGACACCCATATCCTCTTGGCCAACCTATGGTTACAGGGAACCTTCATTGATTTCCAAACCTGAAGAAGTCCACATCTACTCGTCCTTACTGTGGGGAGTCCTATCAACCCTTTCCTCCCAATCCTCAAGCCCTCACTCCCTTCTCCACCCCTGTTCAGCAGGAAGCAGCCAGAGAGAAAGCAACGTCCACAAACCCATAGACGAGAAAGGGGGAAATGAAGGGTCCCCACCAGTAAGATGGCAAACTTCCAGCTTCTCTTCGGGGTCCTCAGTTCCCGCCGGCGCCACCTGAAGCCCAATCACCTCTCACCCCCCTCCCAATCCCAGCACCTAGCCAACAGCCAACAGCCCCATAGAAGTGGCACTTCAATCAATTCATGCCCCCTCCTATATAACCCAGCACCTTTCCCTAATAAAGCGGAACTCTCCGGTGAATTGCTGCTATGTGTCGCTCCTTTCCTTTCAATCTGGAAATGAAGACTATACAACCATATATGAGTAACTGTTAAATGAAACTACACATGTGAATTAAAGATGGCGACATGAGAAGTGAGACAGAGAACTCCCAAAACCACATACAATACAAAAATATAGTTAATACAACTCATCTTATAAGCGCAACAGGAAAGAAGGCGGCACCAGAATGCATATACATATATCTGGAGAGAACAAAAGACCTCATGAAACAGGGTAACAGATGAATGCCTTGATCCAGCAGAACCCAAGCCCTTCCCCCACCCCAGCTCACTGGCAGGAGAAAGAAACTGAGTGGCGTGGTGGTGGAAGCATAGGGTTGCTGAAGACCCAGCCCTGGAGATCTGCTTTGGGATCACAAACATATAATGCATGGTGCTCTGGAAATTTGTGGGGTTGGAAAGTGGAGACAGATGGAACACATGGAGAGACTGAGATTCCAGCCATTTGTGGGAAACAGGGATCCACATCTGGCTCCTCTGCTACACAAGAAAGGCGGGAAGTTGGAGAGACTTCCTAACAGTGAGAGGGCTGCTAAAGGGGCAAGGATTGCACAGAGATTGCTGCTCAGGAGAAAGGATATGTGGAAAATGTTGCCTGGGCATGCTCAACACAGCAGGTGGGAAACTTGCAGGAGCTTCAGACCTCCATCCCCCTGGCTGGCTGCTCAGCTCTCCGAGGCCCTCCACAGTGATATGCAGGTGCTACACCTTCCTCCTGGCCTGCTGGCACCAGCTCGCAAAATGGGAGTCCCTGCCTTGGTATCAGGTAACCCAGGGGGAGGCCCCACTTAAGGCAGCTACAAACTCAAAGCACACAGGCTTACACTGGTTCAGACAGTAGATAAAGGTACAGAAGCCAGGAAGCAGGAAACAGCTCTTTCCTCACTCCAGGCACCAGCATCGCTCCCCTGCAAACTCCAACATCACTCCAGGGACTGAACAGATCCAGAGAGTACAGATTCTGGGCACTAGAGGGCACCACATACAAATATGAAACATAAAAGGAACCTGGTTCAAACCAAAATCCCACAAACACCAGGAAAAGGACCAAGTGAAATGTAACTGATTAATCTTCCTGAAAGAGATTTCAAAATAAAAATTATAAGCATGCTAATGGAGATAGAGAAAAATATTCAAGAACTCAGGGGTGAATTTAGGATGGAGATTCAATCATTGAGAAATTCTATATCTGAAATGAAACATACAATATAGAGATTTAAAAGCTGATTAGATGTAGTAGAAGAGACAGTAAATGGAATAGAAATTAGAGAAGAGAAGTACAAAGAAGCTGAGGCACACAGAAAAAAGGATGTCCAGGAATGAAAGAATATTGAGTGAACGGTGTGACCAATCCAAAAGCAACAATATTCACATTATAAGGCCAGCAGAAGAGGAAGAGAGAGAAAAAGGGATAGAAAATATCTTTGAGGAGGTAATTACTAAAAACTTCCCCAAGCTGGGGAAGGAGATAATCTCTCAGGCCATGGAGAGTCACAGATCTCCTGACACAAGGGACCCAAGGAAGACAACACCAAGACATATAATAATTAAAATGGAAAAGACCAAGGATAAGAACAAACAGCTAAAAGCAGCTAGAGAGAAAAATAAAATCACATGCAAAGGAAATCCCATCAGGCTATCATTAGACTTCTGAGCAGAAACCTTGTAGGCCAGAAGGGAGTGGCATGATGTATATAATGCAATGAAACAAGATTACTTGATCTGGCAGGATTATCATTTAAATTTGAAGGAGGGATAAAACAATTTCTAGTTAAGCAAAAGCTGAGAGAATTTATCTCCCAGAAACCATCTCTACAGTGTATTTAGGAGGGACTGATATAGATAGAAGTGTTCCTAAGGTTTAATAACTGTCACCAGAGGTAATAAAACCACAGTAAAGGAAATAGAACAGCTAATTACTAAGCAAATGTAAAATTAAATTAACTATCCCCAAAGTCAATCAAGGGATAGACAACACAGAATATGATACCTAATATACAAAGAATGGAGGAGAAGGAAGAAGGAGGAGAAAAAAAAAGAACCTTAGGCTTGTGTTTGTAATAGCATGTTAAAGTTAGACTCTTAGATAGTAAGGAAGTTAACCTTGAACCTTTGTTAACCACGAATCTAAAGCCTAAAATGGCAATAAGTACGTACCTATCGATAATCACCCTAAATGAAAATGGACTGAATGCACCAATCAAAAGACATAGAGTCACTGAATGGATAAAAAAAAAAGACCCATCTATATGCTGCCTACAAGAGACTCACTTTAAACCCAAAGACATACACGGACTAAAAGTGAAGGGATGGAAAAAGATACTTTATGCAACTAATAGGGAGAAAAAAGCAGGAGTTGCAGTACTTGTACCAGACAAAATAGGCTTCAAAACAAAGAAAGTCACAAGAGACAAAGAAGGATATTACATAATGATAAAAGGGTCAATCCAACAAGAAGATATAACCATTAAAAATATCAATGTGTCCAACACAGGAGCACCTACATATGTGAAACAAATTCTAACATAATTAAAAGGAGAAAGAGAATGCAATGCATTCATTTTAGGAGACATAAACACCCCACTAATCCAAAGGACAGATCAACAGACAGAAAATAAGTAAGAAGACAGAAGTAATGAAGAACACATTAGAACAGAAGGATCTAATGGACATCTACAGAACACTTCATCTAAAGCAACAGGATATACATTTTTCTCAAGTGCACATGGAACATTTTCAAGAATGGATCATATACTAGGCCACAAAAAGTGCAACAGTAAATTCAAAAAGACTGAAATTGTACCAATCAACTTCTCAGACCACAAAAGTAAGAAACCAGAAATAAATTATGCAAAGAAAATGAAAAAGCTCAGAAACACATGGAGGCTTAACAACATGCTCCTAAATAAACAATGGATCAATGAGCAAATAAAAACAGAGATCAAGTAATATATGGAGACAAATGAAAACAATAATTCAACACCTCAATATTTGTAGGAAGAAGTGAAGGCTGTGCTAAGAGGGAAGTATATAGCAATACAGGCATACATCAGGTAAGAAGAATAATCCCATATGAACAGTTTAAACTCACAATTAATGAAACTAGGGAAAAAAAGAACAAACGGGGCTCAACGTCAATAGAAAGAGGAACATAATAAAGATTAGACCACAGATAAATAAAATTGAGAGGAATAAAACAATGGAAAACATCAATAAAAGCAGGAGCTGGTTCTTCCAGAAAATAAGCAAAATAAATAAACCCATAGCCAGACTTATCAAGAAAAAAGAGAGTCTACACACATAATCAGAATCAGAAATGAAAAAGAAAAATTCACTACAGACACCACTGAAATAGAAAGAATTATTAGAGAATACTATAAAAAATTATATGGTAATAAACTGGATAATCAAGAAGAAATGGACAACTTTCTAGAAAACACAACCTTCCAAGGCTGACCCAGAAAGAGAGAGAAAATCTGAACAGAACAATTACCAGCAATGAAATTGAACTAACAATAAAAAAACTACCTAAGAACAAACCCCTGCACCAGATGGCTTCACTGTTGAATTTTATCAAATATTTAGTAAAGACCTAATATCCATCCTCCTTAAAGTTTTCCAAAAAGTAAAAGAGAAGGGAATACTTCCAAACTCATTCTATGAGGCCAGCATCACTCTAATACCAAAACCAGGCGAGGATACCATAAGAAAAGAATATTAAAGACCAATATCCCTGATAAACATAGATTCAAAAACACTCAGCAAAATATTAGCAAACCGAATTCAAAAATACATCAAAAAGATCACCCGTCATGATCAAGTAGGATTAATTCCAGGGATGCAAGATGGCACAATATTAGAAAATCCATCAGCATCATCCACCACATCAACAAAAAGGACAAAAACACATGATCATCTCCAGAGATGCCAAGAAAGCATTCGACAAAATTCAACATCTATTCATGATAAAAACTCTCACCAAAATAGGTAGATAGAGCAAGTACCGCAACATAATAAAGGCCATATATGACAAATCCACAACCAACATCATGCTTAAGAGCAAGAAGTTGAAAGCCTTTCCTTTAAGATTAGGGACAAGACAAGTATGCCCACTCTCTCCAATTTTATTCAACATAGCTCTGGAGGTCCTCGCCACAGCAATCAGACAACACAAAGAAATAAAAGGCATCCAGACTGGTAAAGAAGTTAAACTGTCACTGTTTGCAGATGACATGATATTGTATGTAAAACACCCGAAAGAATCCACTCCAAAACTACTAGATTTAAGATATGAATTCAGCAAAGTTGCAGGATACAAAAGTTATACAGAGAAATCTGTTGCATTCCTATACACTAATGATGAACAAGCAGAAAGAGAAATCAGGAAAACAATTCCATTCACAATTGCATCTAAAAGAATAAAATGCCTAGGAATAAACCTAACCAAGGAAGTGAAAGACCTATACTCTGAACACAACAAGACACTCATGAAAGAAATTAAAGAAGATACCAATAAAGAGAAACACATCCCATGCTCATGGATAGGAAGAATTAATATTGCCAAAATGGCCATCCTGCTTAAAGCAATCTACAGATTCAATGCAATCTCTATCAAAATACCAACAGCATTCTTCAACAAACTTGAACAAATAGTTCTAAAATTCATATGGAACCACAAAATATCCCAAATAGCAAAATCAATCCTGTTAAGGAATGATAAAGCTGGGGGGATTATGCTCTCCAACTTCAGCTCTACTACAAAGCCACAGTAATCAAGGCAATTTGGTACTAGCACAAGAACAGACCCATAGACCAAATGCTGGAGTCCAGCTCCAGTGGGGGTGGGGGGGCAGGAGGTGTGAAGCCCAAAAGGATGAGATGGAGTCGGTGCATGGAAAGACAGGACACAGAGTCAGATGGAGGTGGTCTCTCGACAAAATGCCGATGACAGCTTTATTTATACCATTTTGCACAAGGATATGATTATTTTTTATTGTTCTGTTGATTAATTGGTATAGGCAGTTGATTAATAGGTATAGGCAAGCTTTTTTCTTTCTTTTTCTTTCTAATCTATTCATGGTTGGTCAAGTGCTAGACAGGTGATCTTTTTCTGTTCCTTGACTGAAACTTTCCCTAGCAACATGTACTCTTTTATGTTTTACATTTCTATGCAACTCAGTTTCTAAGTAGTGCATGTGACCGCAGGAACATGCAATATGAAGCAGTAACTATGGAGTTTATCAGCTCAGGGTGAAATATAGGTCACTCACTACTTCAGTTAGCTAGGCAGGTATCATCATCTATATTTCTAATGCAATGGGTACATTTTATCTCCTCATAATACTTATTCTATCGTAGGTAGATGTAAGATAAAGATAGAAAGCATGACTTAGAATTGTAAGAAGGCAAGTGTAGATGATCAGGTTTGTACCTATAGACTAGGTATTAATCCAAGCCAGACAAGGGCAACAAAACATCCACGGGTATAGACAATTTCTCTCAAAACTGAGGGGGTGAGGTTCTAAGCCTCACCTCTGTTGGCCCCCATTTTCTCACCTGATGGCCCCCTGCAACTGTGCCTGTCTTAGGTTGTTCCTCCCTTGAGGAATCTTACCCGTCTCTGGCTAACCAGCCATCTTCCGCGGCCATGCAGGGAAATGTAAAGCTGGTAAGTGGGAGAGAAGTAATGTTCTTTGAAAATGTTAGTTTTTCACTTCTTTGCTGATTTATGTCCTATGGCTTCCAGGCCCAGCACTTGTCTTGAGGTATCTTTACTTCTTGGAAAATTATGGTATTTGGTAATTTCACATATAAGGCATGAATTTTAGTAAATGGCTGTAATTAGGAAGGAAGAAGAAAATTGTAGAAGTAGCAAATAGAAGAAAACATGAGAAGATTGATTGTCAGACAGAGTTATTCTATTCAATATTCTCTCATAACTCCATTTCTATAAAACTCTCCATCACTAATTTCACTAGAATTACAAAAAGGGGGGCATTCCCACTTAGGTGGACATGGGGTAGTCAATGTTCGACTAGCTACCTGCAGGTTTTCGTACTCTATGCCAAGATCGCCACCTGGCCCCTGCGTGTTCTATTCTTCAGGAGCACTGTCCTGAAAAGCTTCTGGGAAGTTTATGTTCTCCTCCTTTCTGTGCTGCTTAGCAAAGGTGAGCTTAGTCTTTGGCAAAAATGCAAGCAAAAGCAAAACCAATAGTATAATGGAGAAAAACAAAATCAAGGTGGGTAATAGGGGTAGCCAGCTGAGAAGGCCCCTGCTTTGCGGGCATCTTCTTCCAGCTTGAGCTTTGCTACACAGCTTGAGTAGCAGGACTCCCAACAACCAATGGAGCAGACTAGAGAGCCCAGATATAATCCCAAGCATATATGGTCAATTAATATATATATGATAAAGTAGCCATGAACATACAATGGGGGAGTGACAGCCTCTTCAACAGCTGATGTTGACAAAACTGGACAGCTACATGCAAGAGAATGAAACTGGATTATTATCTAATCCCATATATAAAGGTAAACTTGAAATGAATCAAAGACTTGAATGTAAGTCATGAAACCATAAAACTCATAGAAGAAAACATAGGCAAAAATCTCCTGAATATAAACATAAGCAACTTCTACCTGAACGCATCTCCTCGAGCAAGGGAAACAAAAGCAGAAATGAGCACATGAGACTACATCAAACTAAAAAGCTTCTGTACAGCAAAGGATACCATTAACAGAACAAAAAAGCATCCTGCAGTATGGGAGAATATAATTGTAAGTGACATATCCAACATGGGGCTAATGTCAAAAATATATAAAAAACTCACATGCCACAACAACCAAAAAGCAAATAACCCGATCAACATATGGGCAGAGGATATGAAAAGACAGTTTGTCAAAGAAGACATTTAGATAGCCAACAGGCACATGAAAAGATGCTCCACATCACTAATTATTAGAGAAATGCAAATTAAAACCACAATGAGATATCATGTCTCACCAGTTAGGATGGCCAACATCCAAACGACAAACAACAAAAGCTGGCAAGGATGTGGAGAATGGGGAACACTCCTACACTTATGGTAGGAATGTAAATTAATTCAAGCACTGTGGAAATCAGTATGGAGATTCCTCAAAAAACTAAAAACAGAAGTACCATTTGACCCAGGAATTCCACTCCTAGGAATTTACCCTAAGAATGCAGGATCCCAGACTCAAAAAGACATATGCAACCCCTATGTTTATTGCAGCACTATTTACAATAGCCAAGAAATGGAAGCAACCTAAGTGTCCCTCAGTAGATGAAAGGATAAAGAAGAGGTGGTACATATATACAATGGAATACGATTCAGCCATAAGAAAGAAACAAATCCTACCATTTCCAACAACATGGATGGAGGTGGAGGATATTATGCTCCATGAAATAAGCCAGGTGGAGAAAGACAAGTGCCATATAATTTCTCTCATTTGTGGAGTATAACAATGAAGCATAACTGAAGGAAGAAAACAGCAGCAGACTCACAGACTCCAAGGGACTAGTGGTTACCAAAGGCGAGGGGTCAGGGAGAAGTGGATTGAGGGCTATTATGATTGGCACACAAGGTGTGGGGGGATCATGGGGAAGACAGTGTAGCACAGGAAAGGCAAATAGTGACTCGGTAGCATCTTACTACACTGATGGACAGTGACTGCAATGGGGTGTGGGGTGCACTCAATATTATGGGTGAGTGTAGTAACTGCATTGTTTTTCATGTGAAACCTTTAAAAGAGTATATATCAATAATACCTTAATAAAAAATTTAAAGATAAGTAAATAAATGAAACTATGCAATATTTTTTAAATTACACTTTCACATTTTTTTAAAACAAATATATATTTTTTAATATTGACATTGCTTTTGCTAAGAATGGTGAGTGTCAAACATCAAAAGATAATTTAGATACAATTTCTAAAAATAAATAACTACTTTGATTTTAAGCAATAATGCATGTCAGTAATGAAAGGGCCCAAGGACACGATTCCAGAAAAGAACTTAATAGTCTCATTTGAAATTAATATCATTTAACTCTTGGGAAGTCAAACTCAGTAATTCAGGTTTCATTATGTAAACATCTTTGGCATTTCATTTACTCTTTCTGAGCACAGATGGCAAAACAATAGACATACAAGATTACTAGAAAATTAGTTCTCGGGTTAATTCTAGAAATGGCTCTAGGATAGAAGCAAATGTTTCAATCTGTTGTGTGTTACTTGAAATTAGTATTTTTCTTCTTGGTAAAGCAAAAATATTTAACTATAACTTTTAAGGTAAAATCTGTTTGAAGTTCATGATCATGATTTGTGATACAACTAAACAATCAATATCAAGAAAGTAAGCAAACACAAATATCAAGTCAGTCTTACTCCAAAATTATAGTCTAGTCATGACCACCACCTGTGCCACTTCTTTAATCTTAGATTCAACCTCCTCCTTTTCTGCCTGCTTCTAGGTTCCTTTGGCAGTACAATTCCAATCACTATTTTTTAATACCTCAGTGACCTACAATTAGTTTGTTATACAAATTTCCATCACTCTCATTTCCTCATTTCACTCATAACCCAGATTAGAATCCATGTTTTTTTCATTAAAATATCTTGCATATTTTCATTAAAATACCTTCTATTGTGCCAAGCTAAACCTCAGCTTTGGTTAAATCCAGCTGTGTACTCCATGTATGCTTGCACTAGGCAGCCTTGTCACTGTTAAATTTATGACCAAATACCTCAGAGAGACCCTATTGCAACAATGAATCTCCTACTATTTCCTATCTTCTCTTATTAAACTTCTCACACCTCTTCCTTCATCCCCACCCAGACCATGACTTACTTCCAATTTGATTGAAACACACAAGCCACAAGAAAGCCTTTCTAAGCATTAACCACTTCATGTTGATCCAAGAATTGCATCCATCTCCATTTACACTCACTTCTGTCGTATTAAATGCACCATTTGTGTTCCTATCTAAAGCCAACCTCTCTACTGTGCTCTAGACCACATTCCTTTTGCCCAAGGGATGATATCATCTCACTCACCCTGCAACTTCCCATGAAGTTATTTCTTTTCCAAGTTCAATTTTCTTATTCACAAACATTATTTTTATCATCTTAAAAATACAAAACAAGCACTGAAAAATACTTGACCCCATATCCTCATCTAGGTATAGCCCTTTATCTCTGCTCACTTTTACAGCAAAACTTCTTGAAATATTTATCAGTATTTGCTAGTATTTGCTACCTCCTCCCACTCTCTCCTGAACTTGCTCCAATTAGGCTTTCAATTATACAATCTACCAACACCACTCTTGACAATGCACCAAAGGACTCCCATGTTGCTGAATCTAATAATCAATTATCAGTCTCGTTACTTGATAGATCAGTAAAATTTGATACAAGAGATGTCAGTGGCCACACTTCAGTCCTTTGCTGGTCCAGCTTCTTCTCCCAAGCACTGGACTATGTATGAGCTCAAGCCTCTATACTCACTCCTTATGTGATCTTAGCAAGCACTGTAGTTTTAAATTCCATCTATAAATGCTTCCAAATTTATAGCCCCATTAGATACTTCTACATTGAATCCTAGACCTATAGTTCTAATTATCTACTTAACATATCTGCTTGCATATCTAACTAGCATCCCAAATTTTACATGTCCAAACCAAACTCCTAAATGTTCCAAAAATCTACATCTCCTACCATTATTCTGCTTCTCAGTGGTAGCAAATCCAATCATCTAATTGATCAAGATAAAAACCCAGGATCATGTTTAACTCTTATTTTCTTTCATAGCCCAAATTATTCTGTTAGGTAAAACACCTTCTTAATCTTCACCTTTCTCTTTTTCACCTCCAGTTTTGCCATGGTCAAGGCATAATAAATCCTCTCTGTCCTAAACTATTGCAAAAGCATCAATATGGTTTCTCTGTTTTCTGCTACTATCTCCCTTGTTCACTTTGCTCCAGCCACACTAGCTTCCGTGATTGATGACTTTGACATGGAACAGCCATACTACCGCTCAGGAACTTTGCCTTTACTATTCCCTCTAGCCAGATTGTTCTTTCCCAGATGTCCACATGTCTCATTTCCATACACTCCTTCAACTATTCCTTCTTGGTAAGGACTTCTATAATATGACATCCCATCCTACCCACTACATATCTTTAGTAGATATTATATACGTATGTGTTTGGCTGCATACATACAGTATATATGATATGTATTTGATATATGAATGACTATATCTATATAGTATGTGAGAGGCAAGCAATGTTTTTCAAATCAGGATACACTAATTATTCAAACCATCATTCATCAACATGTCATTCACATTCCTTAGGCATTTGATTTTCTTGTTGATTTGACAACTTAAATAGACAAAATTTTCTGCTTTGTAAATAATAACTAATGAATATATTAACATATGATTAATAGAGATATTGCATTAGGTTTGGAAGAAAAATATACTAGGCTTGAGATGATTATATAATCTGAATGCTGTTAATTTCAAGGTTTTAAACACAGAGTCTAAACTTACATTGCTTACATTAGAATGAATGTAAGGTTTAAAGGGAAAATATATGACTTTCTTCTAAAAATGTCTTATAGTAATGCACTATTTTGAGCAGATTGAAATGAAATTTGTACCAAATCAAAAGCTTCAGTACTAAAAACACTACTTTTCAAAATGTTACTGATGATTTATAAACGCAAGCAAAACCATTAAGTGTAAGGAAAAAAATGCAAGGATTGACTCAATTCAAGTCTTTAAGGCCACATTTGCTAGTCAGATCAGTATTTGACCTGGTACTCTTAAATTTTCTTACTCAGACTGTCCTGAATGGCTGGCTAAACTATAGATAACCAAACTTCATCCCCAAGTTTTTGACACAGTAAGTGTGGGGTGAGGCCTGATAATTTGCATTTTTATAAATTTCCCAGGTGATATTTGTTCAAAAAACCATACTTTGAAAACCACTGGCTTAAATTATCATGGATATTTACTGAAGATAATTCTTCCTAGAAAAATATTCCTACTCTTCACTCATGCTTAGAGAAAGGAGATAGTATTCATTTTTAATGATTGGTTGGTGTTAGAATTTTCTTTGTCTTGTGTGGGATTCACACAACCCTTCACATGAACACCAGCAAATAAAGCAGTTACAGGGCTACATGACTTTAGGACATGTATCCAATAATATTTTAATGATCTATACCATGCAGCTACAACTATAATCTACAGTCTTATAAATGATTCTACTGTGTTACTTCTGACAGGAAAAAAGAAAATAAACAGAAGCTTTAGAGTGCCAGAGAGGATTCTATCGAAATCAAAGCAATAGCACCTTAGAGATTCTGATTATGTGGTGTTATTCTCGATTTACTAACTAGATACGCACTTTTATCTCTTAACATCCAAAGAGGAAAACCCTTAACTTTCCCTCACAGCCTGTAATTTATGCTGACATTTATTATAAAAATATGTCTTATAACTTAATCCAGATCATTTTACAACCACCATCTTTTCTCTTCACACACTTTTCAAGATCAAAGAAGCTATGTGCTCAACCCCAGGCCACAGCATCAGCTCTGCATTACAGCCTGGCCGGTCGCAGCCCAGCCCTCATCCCCCTTGCCAAATCAGAGAGCTGGGAAGCAAAGCAATGAAAAACACCCAGACAGTGTATGAAAAAAGGAAGAAGTTGTTTTAAAAAAATTAATATAACCATTGGGACAACATCAAACAGAATAACATTAATATTATAGGGATCCCAGGAGGAGAGGAGAGGAGAGGAAAAAATGGCCAGAAAAACTTATTTGAAGAAATAAAGGCTGAAAACTTCCGTAGTCTAGGGAAGGAAGCAGATACACACATTCAAGAAGCTCAGAGAGCTCCAACAAAGATGATCCCAAAGACACCCACGACAAGACACGTTATTAATAAATGGTAACATTTAGAGTTAGAGCAAGAGAAAAACAACATATTACCTACAAAGGCAACATCATAAGGCTATCAGCAGATTTTTCAGCATAAACTTTTCAAGCCAAAAGAGAGTGGCACAACATATTCAAAGCACTGAAAGGGAAAAAATTCCAACCAAGAATTCTGACAAGGTTATCACTCAGAACTGAAAAGGAGATTAAGAGCCTTCCAGGCAATCAAAACCTAAAGGAATTATTTATAACTAACCTGGCTTTATAAGACATGTTAATGAGGCTTCTCTAAACTGAAATGATATTAATTAACAAGAAAACATATGAAAGTAAAATTCTCACTAGGAAAGGTAAATATACAGTAAATAAACACTAAGTAGTGAACCAATCATTTATAAAGAAAACATGAAGGTTAAAAGACAAAAATAGAAAAATCAACTAAAACTACAATGATTAGTTAAGGGAAGCATAAAATAAAAACATGTAAAATGTGTCATCAAAAATATTAAATAGGGGGAAAATGCAAAGTTTTAGAATGTGTTCAAATTTAAGTTTCTATCAACTAAAAACAGATATACATAAGAAGTTTTATTTGAAACTCATCTTAACCACACACACAAAAAAACTTAAAGTAAATACACAAAAGAAACTGAGAGCAAACCTAAACAACACTAAAGAAAGTAAATCATTAAACCAAAAGTAAAAAAAAGAGAATAAATGTAGAAACTGTAACCATAAAAAAAGTTCACAAAATGTACATATCAGTAATTACTTAAATGTACATGGATTAAACTCTCCAATCAAAAGACAGAGTGGCCAAGTGGATTAAATAAATAAGACCCATCCATATGCTACCTAAAAGAGACTCACTTTAGAAGTAAGGACACACACAGACTGAAAGTGAAAGTTCCATGCAAATGGAACCAAAAAGCTGTGTATTATATTCAGTACACAAAATAGAATTTAATATAAAGACTGCAATAATAGGCAAAAAGGGTATTACATAATGATAAAGGGATCAATCCAACAAGAAGACATAATATTTATTTTATTTTATTAAGGATCATTGATATATAATCTTATGAATATTTCACATGAGCAACATTGTGGTTACTACATTCACCCATATTATCAAGTCCCCTCCACACACCCCATTGCAGTCACTGAAGAAGACATAACATTTAAAAACATATATGCAGTAAAAAAAGAGCACCAAGATGTATTAAACAAATATTAATAAACCTAAAGGAAGTAATTAACAGCAATATGCCAATAGTAGGAGACTTTAACACTCCACTTATATCAATGGATAGATAAATAAAGCAGAAAATTAATAAGGAAACTTTGGCTTTAACTGACACATTAAACCACATGGGCTTAATAGATATATACAAAGCATTCCATCTAAAAGCAACAGAATACACATTCTTCCCAAATACACATGAATATTCTCAGAATAGATCACTTGTTAGGATACAAACAAAGTCTCAATAAATTCAAGATGATTGATATCATTATATTAAGCATCTTCTCTGACCAAAATGGCATGAAACTAGAAATCAATCACAAGAAGAAAACTAGAAAAGAAAACACAAAATTGTGGTGATTAAACAGCATGCTACTGAACAACCAATGGGTCATTAAAGATATCAAAAGGCAAAAAATACTTAGAGACAAATGAAAACAGAAATACAATATACCAAAGTCTTTGGGATGATGCAAAAGTGGTTATAAGAGGGAATGTCATAACAATAAAGGCATAACTCAAGAAACAATAATCTCAAATGAATAAAATCTAACTTTACACCTAAATAAGCTAAAAAGAACAAGCGATACCAAAAGTTAGTAGAAGAAAGGAAATAACAAAGATCAGAGCAAAAACAAATGAAATAGAGAAGACCAATGAAACAAAGAGCTGCTTTTGTAAAGATTAAATTAACAATCCTTTGGATAGACTACCCAAGAATAAAAGGGAGAAGTCTCCAATAAAAAAATCAGAAATGAAATAGATGAAAAGATTTTACAACTGAAACCACAGAAATAAAAAGGATCATAAGATACTATTATGAACAATTACATATGAACAAATTGGGCAATCTAACAGAAATGGATAGTTTCCTAGAAACATATAATCCTTCAAGAATGAATCATGGAGAAATAGAAAATCTGAACATACTATGTACTAGTAAGGAGATTGAATCAATAATCAAAACACTCCCAACAAAAGTCCAAACCAGATAGCTTCACTGGTGATTTCTACCAAATTCAAATAAGATTTGATACCCACACTTCTCAAATTTTTACAAAAAATTAAAGAGGAAGGAACACTTTCAAACTCATTGTACAAGGCCAACATTACTCTGATACTAAAAGACACCGCAAAAAAGAAAATGACAGGCTAGTATCATTGATGAACAGTAATGCAAAAATCTTCAATGAAATATTATCAAACCAAATTAAGAGGATCATACAAAACAATCAAGTGGAATTTATTCCACAGATGCAAGACTGGTTCCACATCTGCAAATCAATGTGGTACACCATGTTAATAAAATGAAGGTCAAAAAAATCATATGATCATCTCAATAGATGCAGAAACAACATTTGACAAAATTCACCATATATTTATAATAAAAACTCTCAAGAAAGTGGATATACAGGGAACACATCTAACCACAATAAAGGCCATATATGCAGCTAACATCATACTCAATGGTGAAAAGCTTAAAACTTTTCATTCAAGATCTGGAACAAGGCAAGGATGCCCATTCGTACTACATTTATTTAACATAGTATTGGAAGTCCTAGCCACAGTAATAAGGTAAGAAAAAGAAATAAAAGACTCCCCAATTGAAAAACATGCCATATCACTATTTGCAGATGATATGATTTTATGTATATAAATCTCCAAAGACTCCACCAAAACACTGTTGGGACTAAAAAATGAATTAAGATGCAAAATAGGATACAAAATAACATACAGAAATCTGTGATGTTTCTGTATACTAATAACAAAGTAGCAGAATGAGAAATTAATAATCCCATTTACAATTGCATTGAAAAGAGTAAAATGCCTAAGAATAATTTAGCCAAAGAGGTAAAAAATCTATGCACTGAAAACTATGATACTGATGAAAGAAACTGAAGAAGACACAAATAAACGAAACTGAAGATGCAAATAAATGAAAATTTTCCATGCTAAGGGACTGGAAGAATTAATTTTGTTAAAATGTCTATACTATCCAAAGCAATCTACAGATTCAATGCAATCCCTTTTAAACCCCAATGACATTTTTCATGGAAATAGAACAAACAATCCTAACACTGAATCAAGAAGATCCCAAATAGCCAAACAATCTTGAAAATAAAGAACAAAACCAAAGGTACCATACTTCCTGATTTCAAAGTATATTACCAAACTATAGTAATCAAAACAGTATGGTACTGTCAGAAACACACAGAAACAGATCAGTGGAACAAAGTTGAGAGTCCAAAATTAAACCCACACATATATAGACAATTATTTTACTGCAAAGGAACCAAGAACATACCATGGAGAAAGGACAATCTCTTCAATAAATGGTGTTGAGAAAACTGGACAGCCATATGCAAAAGAATGAAATTAGACCACTATCTTATACTGTACACAGAAATTCTCCCAAAATGGATTAACGACTTGAATGTAAGACCTGAAACCATAAAGCTCCCAAGAGAAAACATAGTCATTTAGCCCCTTGACATTAGTCTTAGAAATATTTTTTGTGGCTCTAACTCCAAAGACAAGGGAAACAAAAGCAAAAGTAAACAAATGGGATTAAATCAAATTAAAAATCTTATGAATAGCAAAAGCAACTATCATCAAAATGAAAAGACTACCTGTTGAATGTGAGCGATTTCTTCAAATCATATATCCAACTGGGGATTAATATTCAAAATATATAAAGAAATCATACAACCCAACAATAACTAAAAAACCTGATTAAAAAATAGGCAGAGGATATTCTGATCCGTATTTTTCCAAAGAAAACATACACATGGCCAACACACAGAAAAAGATGCTCAATTTCACTAATCATCAGGGAAATGAAAATCAAATATAAAATGAGATATCACTTCACAGCTGTTAGAATGGCTATTATCAAAATGACAAGAAATAACATGTAGTGGAAAGAATGTAGAGAAAAGGGGACCATCATACACTACTGGTAGGAATCTAAATTGGTGCAGCTCGTGTTAAAAACAGTATGGCAGTTCCTCAAAAAAATAAGAATGGAATTGCCATATCATCCAGCTATTCTCTTCTGGGTGTTTATCCAAAGAGTGTATAGTGTTAATTTAAAAAGATATATTCAACCCTATCTATGTTCATAGCTGTATTGTTTGCAATAGCCAAGAAGTGGAAACAATCTAAATGTCTGCTGATGGATGAATGAAAAAAATGAACAGATAAAGGAACCAAATTCCACACATACAATGGAATATTACTCAGTTATAGAAAAGAAATCTTGCCATGTGACAACATGGATGGACCCTGAAAGGTATTAGGCTACATGAAATAAGTCAGACACAGAAAGGCAAATACCACAGGATTTCATTTGTATGTGGATACTAATAAAACAAATGAACAAAGAAAACAAAAACCAACTCATAGATTCAGAGAACAGATTGGTGGTTACCAGAGGGGAAATAGGATGAGGGGTAGGTGAAATGGGTAAGAGGATCAATTATATGGTGATGGATGGTAAGTTGACTTTATTGGTGATCACTTTGTATTGCGTAAGTGTTGAATTATGTTGTATATCTGAAAATTATATAATGTCATATACTAATTTTACCTCAATTAAAAAAAATAGAATTCTAAGATAGTCAAAGTGGCAATGTGCCCAGCTAATAACCGTATTTTCCACCCTCCCTTGCAGACATGTGAATCCCATATTAGTAAGTTCTGGCTAATGAGAGACAAATGGCTGTGATTAGCTAACATTGGAAAGGCTACCAAAGGGAATAGACACCTGCAATTTTCCCCATTCCTCTAGCTTTCTTCAAACATTGAATTGATGGCTATAGCTTCAGCAGTTATATGGAACTAAGAGGCAGGCTTAAATATAGAAGCTGTATTAGTCAGCTTTGGCTGCCAGGACAAAATATGACCAACTGGATAACTTAAACAACAGAAATTAATTATTTCACAGTCTGGATATTGAAGTCCAAGATCAGGAAGTTAGCAGATTTGGTTCCTTCTCAGGCCTCTCTCCTTGTTTTGAAGGTGCCCACCTTCTTGCTGTGTCCTTGCACGGTCCTTCCTCAGTACATGTGCTTCCCTGGTGTGTATCTAAATTTCTTTTCATTATACAGACATCAGTCAGATTGTATTAGGGCCACCCTGTTGGACTCATTTTAATATAATCACCTATTTATAGGTCCCTCCTCCAAATAAAGTCATATTCTGAGAGACTGGGGGTTAAGACTTCAACATGTCAGTGTTGGGGGGATACAATTCAGCCCATATCATAACAGATATTATACACAAAAAATGCTGGGTCAGAAAGACAGAAGGTACCTAGATGTCTGTTGCTTTTGTGGAACCTCCATACCAGTGTGAACCACTTCTAGCCTTTTATTTTTTTTAATATGATTCCATCATAATTCAGGACACATGAGGATGATTCCTCCCTGTTCCTGTCACCCTAAAATATCTCTTTGTTATAAATCTAATCTTAGTTTAAACATAACCTCTTCAGGAAAACTTCTGACACCCACAGGTGGACTTCACCATAAGAAACCTTAGAAGTTTAAACTTATACTCAGTTCTCTTTTGCTAGCAGTGGAATCCTAGCAGATTCACAAGACTTCCTAGAAGAGGAAGGATTTAGTCATGTGTTTTCTAGAGGTTTCAGGCAAAGTGGGGACATTTGTAAGCCAGGGAGACCCTATCAGTAGAAACTAAATGGGAAAGACTAGGGAGGAAAACTCCTGTAGCCAAGAACAAGAACTTTCATGTTTTCTGAAGTGAAGTTGAAAAGTATTTTCAGGTGATTCCATCATAATTCAAGATACTAATTCTAAACTGCTCTATGGCTTTTCAGTGAGCTTCAGAGCTAGTCAGCTCAATGTCTTTTATTCTTGTTATCTATAAAATGGGGGTAATAACACCTGGCAACTTACAGCTTTCAGTGAAGATCAAATAAAAGAATGCATGAAAATGTTTTGAAAAAAATAAAGATTTAAGAGGCTATAGACAGAGAGATAGAACAATAAGACGATGGTGTGTACTGTTGTCTGGAAAGTACTGTTTGATTCACTGTACAGTATAGCTTGATTGAGAAAAATGAGACTCTGGCACATACAAGGTTTATCTCTTCCTTTTATTTACAGTTCTCAATAATGAAGTACTGAAAAGACAATTCCTAAAATGAGCACAGTGTATCAGAGATAGCTATGATGACTGAGCCTACTCAAAGGTAACATTTGTTTCCACTGTTCTTAAAAGCCTAGTTTAAGCCACCTCTTTCACAGGGCCACCTCTCTTTGCAGTCTGTTAGAAGGTAATACAACACCATTTCACTCTATATTTAAATTTTAAAAGGAATAAACTCCAAGGCATTTTTATTCAAAATACTGATATAACTCTCATCTGTAAATTTTATACATTAACATACCTCACATGAACATATGAATATTAAGATTTTCAGAGGTATGTAGTACTTTGTCATTGGCAGTGTTGACAAATATGGGAATGTTAAAGTGACTGTTATATAGTCCCCAAGATATAGTGTCACAGAGTTATGAAAATGAAAGCCTTCATGTGCTCTCACAAAATTTTAACAGGTATCTGTTTTCTGTAGTGGTTTAAATTCTGAATTTAATTCTAAATCTACATTTTAAATTAATATCTTGGAGTATTATTTTAAATATTAGTGATTAAAGTAGAACTAAAAAAACAATTAAAGCTCAAAACAACCTGATTTGTCTGTGTAGAAGTAAAGCTTGAATATGGTCTACAGGTTATTCTGACCACACAGAATTACTGATTGTAAGATCTCTAGAAAACATCTACAAATTTTAAAAACTCTAGAGCTACCATTACTTTTAGTCATAAAAGAAAGAGTATTTTACATGAGAAAATTAAAAGTATTGATTTAACAGCCCTGCCAAGAAAATCATGAGTTTGGCAGACTATCTCTATAGCATGACATTAAAAATTAAATCCAAGAACCTAATTGGAGCATATTAATGTGTGGAAGTTAATGAAAACTCAAGATACTGAAATTGAGAATAAAATTTTCTTTGATTTATATGAAAAGGAAAAAAGTCCTTGATCATTAATTACTATCTAATGGGCTTCTCCATTCTTTATGCATAAATAAAAAAATAAATCTAAGAACGTTGTGATAAACTCCAATAACAAAATATCAGATACTTTAAAATAAACAAAAGTAGACAATATTTTAGTAACACTCTACTGTATCTTAAGAAGGAGTAAAATACAATTCCAGAAAATGAAAACTCCCTTGTTCAGAAAAAAAAAAAAAGAAGAAAAGGTTTGCCTTCCAATGATTTTCCATTAGTACTAGAAACTAAAATCTCTGCCATGATTCTAATTGTACTTGTTAGACCCAACATGGCTGCTCCTGCTGGAAACAGTGGAAAGCATTAATAAGGCAAAGTGAGTATTGGGGCCTCACTTATTCCTTTATAATTACATGTCTTTTTGATATTCTACTTCATTTTTTAAATGATTGAGAATATTTCCATAGTTACAGGGTGTGTGTAAAATTGCAATATTTCCAGAATCTCTCACCTGGCTTCTGTATATCAATAGGTGTTTCCAAGGGGTGGAGAGAAGTTGTCAATAGGCAATTACATGGGCAAGCGAGGATTTATCTGGACTGGAGAGGTTGGTGGAGCTCTCTTCTGCTGCAGTCTGTTCAAGAGAGAGACAAGACAACTATTTATTAGAAATAAATGGGTTTCTTAAACTTTATTTCTCCCTTTGACTGATTTCAGTTTCAAAGGTATTTTGCCCCAAGATTATCTCCATGGAATTACACCTGACAGATTGGCAGAACCTCTGAACCCAAAATCTGTCTACATGGGTGCAACCCTTGGGCTGGCTGCCTCTGGGGATGGTGGGGAGGCCCCAGTGGCTTCAGTGGTAGAGGGTGCAGCTTTATTTGGGAACTCCCCATATGAGGGGCTTCCAATTGGGGAGCCCCTAGTAGGGAAGAGGTCTAGGGTGGGGCCTTCCCTAGAACTGAGGAAGGGTGGAGACTCCAGAAGCTCCAGAATTAGCCCTCTGTCATATAGAAGACTGCTTAGAGGCCTTGAATGGCCATGTAGCAGCTGGCATTGTAGGATCTCTTTTCGTCCAGTTAGTGGGAAGTGTTATTGAGAAGAGAAAGGTTTATCAAGGAAAGAGACCTTGGCAGGAGAGAGACACACCTCAGCATCGCTTGGAGGAGCTGGGTGATGGATGACCTAGCTATGGGATCCCCTTAAGGAAGAAAGACAGTTATTGAGAGGACAGGTCATGCTCCTGGAAAATTACTTAGCAGCAGCAAGGGGAAAGGTGCAGGACAATCTGCCTTGCAGAAGGTCATGGGGGAGGAGGAGGAAAGAGCGGTGTCTTCAATTATTGGTGTGGAGGTGTCAGAGGATGAGGGGGTGGGGCCAAGGGCCGATCTGTTGCAGAGGCCACCATCTGAGGCACCAGCCTCTCCTGTATTAAAGGCCCACCTGCTGGTTGTAATTAAGAAAGTAAAAACACAACAACTGTGGGCTCCTGAGGGGGAGGAGCCACCCTCTCCCCAGATTGTGGAGCACTCTGTGCTCTGCGGGTATACTCAGACTGAGCTGGTGGACATGAATGTCCAGTATCAGTAGACGCCATCAGAACCTCTGGCTTTTATGTCTCTGGGATATGGGAATGGAAAAACATTGTTATGGCGGATTCTGAAATGAATAGACTGGCTTCCCAAAGATGACAGTAGTGTAACCAAAAAGGCCAGAGGTAAGACCATCTTACTGGGGAATTTTGTCTTACAATTATAGTCAATGCATGTGCCTCCCATAGCCCTGTATGTAAACCCATCAGTAACCCCCACAGGGAGAGGGGTGAAAGTCTGGTATACTAGACCAAGATGAGATTCCATTCCTGCCACTGTCCTGTCACAAGACCACTCTCTTGCATGTATCCTACCTGATGGACAAGATTTGTCTATACTGGTGTTATTAAAACATATATAAGATTATTTTCTTCTGTAGTCCTTGTGGCCTGGATGCACCACCCTGGCTGCAGCTGCTGTGTGATGATTGCTCTGAACTCCCTACCTGTTCAGCTACTGCCTGCCTGTGGAATGGGCGGGCTATGGACTTAAACTGCCTAGGACTCTGAACCTAGCTGAAGCCTCTGGCTTGAGGATTATCATGATTTTATCGCTGTTGCTATTTTATGTTACTCACCTGGTTACAATGCACCAGTTTTCTCATACAGGGGCCACTGCAGAAGATAGGGAACATGCAGATTGTGAGGCAAGATTTCTGGAGGGGTGGGCTATGGGTAAATATGCAATATTTCCAGAATTTCTCACCTGACTTCTTATAACAATAGGTGTTTCCAAGGGGTGGAGAGAAGTAGTCAATAGGTAATTACATGGGGGAGAGAGGGTTTATCCGGAACGGAGAGGTTGTGTGGAGCTCTCTTCTGCTGCAGCCTGCTCAAGAGGGAGATGGGACAATTGCTTGCATGAAATAAACAGGTTTCTGAAACTTTATTTCTTCCTTTGACTGATTTTGGTTTCAAAGGTATTTTGCCCTGGGATTTCCCCCCTGGAGTTACACAGCATAACAATGTAAAATAACAATGAGGAAGTAAGGGCAAGGAATAATAAAGATCAGAAAATAACATGAAACAGGACTAAATATAGAGTTATAGCTGAAAATATGATAGATATAGATACAGATATAGACATTGATTATATATACTATAAACTCTTACAATTAAAGGTGTTACAAATTTTCCTCTAGGCTCAATATTTTTAACTAAAAATCATTTTCTGAAATCTTGAATCTCATGAATACAATAAGAAAAAAATGAATGATGGTTACTACATTTATCATGGTCATCACTTTGCAATTATAAAAATGTTGAATCACTATGTTGCAATCTGAAACAAATATAATATTTTATGTCAACTATACTCAATTTCTTAAGTAATAAACATATTTGAACTATAATAATTTCTTTTTTCTGATATTCTTCAGATTTCTCTATAATCCTCCCCTAAAAGTTCGTATGTTTTATATTTTGCAGCTGAAAAACAACAGTTGAAATTTAATTCCTCTTCTCTGCTATCAGTTGATTTCTGTGGAAAATACTACTTATATTTGACTTCTATACAAGACTTTTAATGCATTGTCTCATATAATCACCATTCATTTATCTACATTTCAAGTTATTCCTGAGAGGAAATCACAAATAATGCCTAATTAATTTTTTCCATAGGAAAGAAAAAACTGTCCATTTTGCATTATTAACAGAAACCCTAAGAATAAGACATTTACTGCTAATGTCAAAAGTAAAAACATTCCCTGCTAATGGGGTCAGGAGCCATTCAGTGAGCAGAGTTGCACTACTGTTTTTCTGGCTTTTATCTAAGGTACATGCTGGCTGCCTTTATCCACCCACTTAATCTCTTAAACTTTTAAATCTAATTTATTCTCTAAATCCTCTTTTCTTGTTTTGTTTGGTCTCCTAAACCTTGAAGTTCTCTTAGATAAGCTCTAAATTCAGTTGAAATAATCCCTATTGATCTTTGTGTTTCTCTTAAATTTGAGAGCAGGAAAACAAAATTAGATCAAAAGCTGAAATAAATGTCACTGAACAAATAAAAACAATAAATGCATTTAATATTTAAGCCAACAATAGATATTTGCAGCAGAAGACATACATTCAAAAATAGCAAACACTTACTAAATACTCAGCTAATCCTTATGTACCCCTACAGAGCAGGTGATATCATCCCCATTTTACAAATGAGGGAACTGAAGAAAGGCAGATTAAATAGTTTGTCCAGAGTCACGTGGCTAAGGAGTGCTGGAACATGATTTTAACTTTATAAGTCTGCTCTAGTCCCTGCTCAAACCTCTAAACTGTGTCTCCTAAGAGGGAACTGTTCAAAGGCAAGACCTGCCTGTTCCATATGCAGCTTCTTATATAACCCTGCTTATTTGCTCTCCCATATCCATCTGCTCACACCCTTTCCTAGCAATTTCACATTACCCAATAAAGCATAATTTAGTTGACCAATATGCAGAATATTTTAAATTAAATATACATATTTATTTAGAATCATAGTAGAATGCCAATCTATTCATAGAATATTTAAAATGAATTTCTATCTCTTATTATGTGTCAAGGAAAACTAAAAGTAGCTAACATAAATAATTAGGTCCCATATAGCCCCAAAACATCTTTGAATTCCCATACTAATTTGCTCACCAAATGTTTACGTATTTTTCCCTAGGTTCCCAAATACTAGCAACCATATGAAAATTGTAGACATTTTGAAATTCATAATGTTAAATTAACCATAAGGTCTAATGAAATATTGGCTAAATACCTAAATGGCAAATCACAAATTTTGGTGTGCTTGATGAGACTACTATCTATCATTTATTGCCTCTATAATTCTAACTCAAATGGTGGACGATTTGTATAACAAATACTTTCAAACTGTAATATTGCAAAGAAGTGATGGAGTAGGATAAAAAGTATAGTTGTTTCTGTTTTTTGATTTTGTCTCTGAACAGGTAAGGATCTTGGGTTTGTCTTTCTCATTCTAATACAATAAGTCTTTATGGAGCACATATTATCTTTAAAACTCTTGAGCTAAGTCCTGAGAATAAGTGAAGCTATCTGCTTTCATGAAACTTTAGACCTACTAGCAACACTAAAATATGTACAGAATAACTACAATAAGATGCAAACTACAAGAAAATGAAATACTATCAAAATTTACACAAAGGAAAACACTTTGAAATTAGATATTATGCAAAGTCCTGATAAGCAGACTTTGTATTAGGTAGAAATGGGAAGAAGGGCACTAATAATGGAAAGAATATTAAGAACAAGTACAACGTGGCAGGGAAGATCAATGTAGGCTATGGGAATGGTACCTACTGAGCTCAGTGTGCAGTGGAAGGAGTAGAAGGCATGGAATGACCACTTCTGATCAGATGGTGGGAGCCTTGAATTTCAAGAAAGAATACAAGTAGATGTAATAGAATAGAATCAGAGAATGATATGATAAGACAGTGATTTAAGATTCTCACAGCAGTGAGCAAAACTGATTGGGAAAGCTGAAGGCCAGAGATGGGAAGACCAATTAGGAAGCTATTACAGTTCTATTAGAAATGAGGGTGTGAGTAAGGTCAGTGATAATGATCTTAGCAGAAAGGAGATGGATGCAAGAGAAATGGCAGAAGTAGAATTGACTCTTCTTGGTAATTTCTTGGACATGGTTTCTGAGATAAAGGAAAAATAAAAATTCTAAACTGCATGCCTAGTTGATAGTCAATAATATCAAGCCATTAACCCAGCAAAAGATCATAGAAAGAAATGTAGCTGTTAAGAGAAGTCTGAGTGTGAAGATGATTAATGTGAGGTGGTTGGGCAAAAGCTACGCAAAGATACCTATCAAACACTTATTAACTTCAGTATGGAAGTCAATACAGAAATAGATGTATATATTTGGGAGTTATCTGGACAGAGATGATAGCTGAAATCATGGCGATAAATGACATGGCAGAAAAAAAGAGAAAGAAACTAATAGAGAAAAGGAAACCTGAGAAGCGATTCTTGGAGATGATACATATATAATATGTGTGTGTGTATATACATATACATATATATATGTATGTATATATATATATGTATGTGTGTGTGTGTGTATATATATATATAATGTGTGTGTGTATGTATATAAAAGGAGAGCAGGGCAGGAAATGTCAAAAGGTTATCACAGAACAACACAGAAGCCAAAGAATAAATTTTTATAGAAAAGATAATGACATAAAAAAGGCTGGAAAATTAGAAGAAACTATTTGATTTTTAAGTAGGTGATGTTTTATACAGAAACTTTGGAAGAGTATTAGGGATAAAAGCTATGTTGCCAGGTAGTGAACAAGCAGTGAGAAAATATAGATATAGAAGTAAAAAGTATAAGTAGGTTCACCAAGAGTTATTAAGTGGCAAAATATACTGTCATAAACATTTGTTAAACTGTTGTTTATTTTAATTACTTTTGGCAACCCAGCATGCAATCCTGTCCTATGTTTGTGGGATGTCCCACTCTTTGGTGGGTGACATTAGAAGTTAGAAAGTCACCCCCTTAATTCCACCCCTAGCAGCTAAGGCAAGAACACAGGACTAGGATTTGTCCATGCATGTGCTTTTGCTCACAGATTTGTTTCTGGAGTAAGCCACACAGACCAGTAAAGAGAATGGACAATGTCTTTCAGAAGTAGCAGGAGAACTGAGTGCCAGCAACAGTAGCTAGTATACCACAGTGGCGGTAATGGCACTTCTCAGGCCATTTCTAAAACATGATTTGGGGAGTAGTGTTGGTTGCACTGCCCATCTTGTTTCTCTTCCATTTTTTAAAATGGTTTTTCAGCCTTCCAGACAATGTGAAGAGCTACTCAATATGTTTTAAATACATGACTTACCTATATAAATCACCTAGAATCTATATCTATTTCTTACAGCTAAAAATACTGATTGACACATTTTGGATATAACAAAAGATAAAGGTAGCTAGGACTTTGAGACCTCGAGCTTGAGCATTTTTAAATGCCTGATGGTATACTGGCTGGGTAAGAAAGCAAGTGGAAAGAGAAAGGATTAAATTTATGGAGTAATTGAAGATCAATAGAATCTTGAAAACCTGACAAAACTAATAGATTCATAGGAACAAAAGAATCAGAGATATTAGAGGAGAATTTAACCATTCAGTATAGCAGAAGTCAGTAAATCATGTCTCCCTGTTTTCTAGGCAACTACATGAAATCAGTTTGACCTTGCTACTAGTTACACACCCTTAGGGAGTAGTTGCCACACTGACGGAAAATAGAGTCCATATCTGGGTGTTGCTTGGAGCTACTGCCTCCATCTAAATCTTCAGACAGTGTTTCCTCAGCCTCTTGATTCCAATACATCTTGTGGTTCTCCCTGGCTGACTTGATATCACTTGATTTACTTTAGATTCCTTTGAAATGTTTATATCCAATTAATATTTGCATATGGTAAAATTGAAATATAAAAAGAAAAGTTTCTTACTTTAGTTCTTTCTAGCCTAGCCCTGTTAGCCCAAGGTAAACACCTCTCTTTCTATTTTTTGTTCTTCTGAAGAATCAATTTTAAAACAGACAGAAAACATGAGAATTCTCACCATGTACACTCAGTGCAAAATTAATTACTATAGCTACAATTCTGGGAGTGGAAATCTCCAAAGATATATATAAAATAGAACTGCCATAGGCTTACATAACTCTGGGAGTTTCCAATTTTGTTCCTTCTAAAGTTTCAAACTTTGTTTTCTTCTAACACAGGATTACTGTATTGGGTTGGGGTGTATGTGTGTGGGGTGTCTGTCTATTCATTTATTTGTTGTTGGGAGTTTGTTTCTTTGACATGGAACTGACACTGAGCTTAGACACAGTGTAGAGATTGGAAATGGCTGGATCTGTGTTTTCAGGGCAAAGCATAAATTAAAGTATATAGTTATCCCTATTATTTGCCTAAGTATCTAGGTGCTTTCAGTTATAAATGACTGGTCAATTTTTTTTAAGTGCTTATCTCCCTCCCAAGAAAAACATGAAAAATTAGGTTTGGTTGCAAATGAAGATCTCATCCAAATAATGATTTAGAATTTAAAAATTACAAAGCCAAGTGACTTCAACTATTTGATAGATTATATAGGTTATAGATGATATTTTATCTATTATACACATTATATATATTATCTTTAATATATGTATTACAGATGACACGTTACTCTATTATATTAAAGGTATAGTTGATATATTATCAGAATATTTAAAAATATTAAAAATACATCTTAGGGAAAGGGCTAAAAATGTTACCTTACTTCATTGTCCTACAGTGGAGAACTTTGCTGTAGTATTTCTAATTTGGGGCATCTTTATCTTGGAAAACTCTAGTTATTAGAAAGTTCTATCCTATTTTCAGCCAATATGCTTTCTATGTTTTCACTTTTGTCAAAATTATACTGACTGCAATAACATAGCTTAAGTATCCTTCATTCAAACGAACCTTAAAATTCTAAACAAAACAATTATTTCTCCTAGCTAATATCCTTAGAAACTTCAATTACTTTTCACGTGAAACCCAAACCTGTTTGTCAATCTCTCTTAAAATGTGGTGACTTGAATTGAACACGATATTCCAGGCATTATATCATTGGTCCAACCATTTCACAAGATCAGAATGCTCCATTTTTAGTAATGCAGTCTAAGAAAGAATCAGATTTCTTTAACAAATATGGTATCATCTTGACCCTGTGGTCTTCCAAAGTCTCAAGTGTTTTTCATATGCCCTGATCTCAAGACTCACCTTCTATGCCATTCATTCTATTTGCATGAGCTCTGTACATATGACTCAGTGGGGAGAACAACAGTTCCATTTAACAATGTTCCCAGCCATCATTCATTTGCTCATGCACAGCACAATCCAATAAATGCTTTCAAAGACCTCAGAGTAAGTTAAAAGCTTGCTATAGGCTTGACATAATGAGGCTGCCAACAAGTTTTTACTCAGGTGAAACAAATAGCCCTAAATAATAATTATGTATTTATTTAGTGTTATTACTCCTCAAGGCATTTTTCAATCATTGATTTACAGTGCATCATTTAATATAGGCAAAAATAAAAAAGTTTTTTTATAACAGGACTTACTACATGAAAATATTTTAGCCTCACTGTAATATAAAATCTTGAAAGTTCTTCAAGGAAAGACAACTCCCCACTTGGTAGCAGGCACAGATAACTTTGCTTTCACAGTAACTCTCCAGTATAAGTTTTACATAAATTCTATTTCTGTGTTTTCATTCTTGTCTCGCCTGAGGGTCTCAGCTCCAGGCAAGTTCACTCTGGATTCGGTGAGACTGAAAAATGACAATGGAAAGTTGGGGTAAAAGGTTTATACCCAGCTTTATTCTCATGGTTGCAGGTCAAGTGCTAGAAATCCACCTGCCTCCAGGGCAAGGCTGCATGCAGCAAGCTGATCTCAGCCTCTAGACCTCTCCGACAACTCACAGCCCAGAGCTCTGGGTGGAGCTCTTTATATAGAGTCAATAATAGTTCACTGCCAACACATGTGCAAGCAGGCATCTGCCAGCATTGCACATGAGCAGTAGACAAATATAGCACGGTCAGATGAGAATCCTGGTTGCAGGAACTTCCATTTTCTCAGCAGTTCTAAATACTTTATCAATGACTGTCTTTCTGACAGTATCATTCTTTGGTCAAAATTTCTCTTCATGCTGTCATGATTTTCTTTGGAGAAATAAGTAAGTCTGTTATAGTGACTGCCAGTTGGATATAGGGAAATTTGAGCTTTGTTGACTTAGGTTCAAAAGAAGACAGAAAAAAACAAATAGTGAGCATTCTCTATGGTAGAGGTGCTAGGCTGAGCTAGTCCAGAGACATGATCTCATGTCAGCCTTTACAGGATCCTGTAAGAGACATAATATTTTTGTTTTATAAATATTAAAAAAATGGCAGAACTAAGAGTCAAGAGGTTAAGTGTGTGGCTCAATATCAGAATGTGATTCAGCTGAGATTCAGACACAGTTTGTTTTTTTGTTGTTGTTTTATCCTGTAACCATTCCCTTTCTTTTGAAAGCACTTTAGGTGAGATTCACTATGTTTAGTAAAGGTAACTGGAAATTCTTTTAAGCATCAAAAAAGTGTTGCTTCTCTGTGGGGAAGTTGGGGTTCCTATGGCCAGTATCCTCACTGAACTTAAACCAGCTGATGATGAAACTGGCCTGTTGCTAGGCTACCGCTTCCACACCTGTAAGCAATAAGCTATTATTGCGCTATATAGAGAGCTTGCCCAGTGCTCTGGGCAGAGGTAGAGACGTTGGTGCTCGACCTACCCCCGGGAGAACAAGCCGGTAATAAACCCTTTCACCCCTCACCCCAAAGAACGTTTTGCTGTCAATTTCTTAGGTCACACTGAATCCATAGCGAACTTGCCCGGGGCTGAAACCCATTGGCAAGACAATATCCTCTTTGGATCTACAACAGAGAGAATTTCCACAGAGATGTTAGAACCCCAGATTTCATATACAATAGGCCTGAAGAGCTTTAAATATGGACACCATTTTAATGAGAATCCCAGTGAAGAAAAAGACTGAATATTGCTGTATATTTCCTTGCTAAATTTGAACAAAATGCACAAATTCAGTTCCATGGACTACTAGTGAGAATTTACAAACAATTGAGAGACCCCAGAAGACTTTGCAAAATCCAGATACATCAGGATAGCACAGTTACATAGGCATCTGCTGCGTGACCATCACTGGCTTGTAAACGTGGTGATCTCATTCTGCCTGTTCCATTTTATTTATTCCAATTTCAAGATGAACATCTTACCCATCCAATTTGTCCTTTGATCTCCCAACTGTTTGATTTTCTTTGCAAAAATGAAGTAATAAGGTGATATTTTAGGTTGTCTCTTGCTTTTCATGGGCTCAAAAATAGCTCCGTTTCTTAAAAGTTTCCGTATCTTGAAGGAATGTCTAACAAGGCTTTTGTTCTCGATGTATTTCCTTTTCACAGATGGCTAGCTTGCTTACCAGCTGCAGTCTGATAGTTATAACAGTTAATTTACTTAGAGAATCAAGGTTTCACTCTGGAGCCCAAGGGTATTTTACACTTATAAGACAGACCCAATGCCCTTCTAGCTGCACTGGCATACGCGCTCTGCCACGCAATTTTGCTCATAAGTCTCTACCTCGCAAGTGTAGGCAGTAGCCTGGATTTAGAAACCCCTTCACGACACACTGCAATCACCACTCAAATTAGGAGTTCTACTTTTTCACAACTATAGTTAGAGAGTCATCATATGAGAGAAGTAAACCATTTTAATCTTTGGAATGGACATTAGAACACCAAACCCTGACTCATTATAAGGAAGAGAAGAGTATTTAATCTATTTTGTCATATAGTAAAACTCTCCAAATCTACATAGCTTGCACTCAAGAAGTACCAGATCCTTAAATTCAAGGAGTCTAGAGTTACTTGGATCATGGTGAGAGTCACCTCAGTTGTTCTACATTGCTCGATTTCAAGTCAAATAAAACTTTGTTTCTGTCATTACTATGATATGATAGCAATATGTATAGTGTATTGCCAGGACTGTTAATACAAGTGGATACAAAAAATCATCTACACTTGGTGTTTGGAGGAATACCAAGAAAACCCCATGACTCAAAACAATTTTCCTACCCAGATGCTACACCTTTAGAATGTCATTAATTTGTATGAATTTTTAAATGTATTTATATTCACAGGATGAGCCACATGTTACATTATTAACGCGATATTAGATCTTCTCAGATTGCCTTTCTCCTAACAGGAGAAATTCACAATTAAGAATCTTTTATAATACTAACATGGAAATGATTTTGTGTATAATTATTAAGTGAAAAAGATAAATAATTACATGTATGTGCATGTGTATGTACACACACACACACACACACACACATGATCACAACTATTTAAGACAAAAAAATATAGAAAAACATTGGAAGGAAAGACAAAAGAATAACAATCATTGTCACCAGGAGTGTGGATTCTTATACTTACTGGTTCTGTATTTTCTAAATGCTTTATGTATATTTTTAAACAAAAGTTTTTAAATAATAGTAGGCTCTTGAAAAAAGAAGATTAGTATGCATTTCACATTCTCCAAAAAGTTAAACTGAAACACTGGCTCTGAGATCTGGCCCTTAATGCATCCTTGTTTATCTTCCTGTAAATTGCCTGGCTAGCTCGCAAGAAGTTCTAAGTACCTGGATGTTCTCCCACTTCAATTACAATTTTGCTGGCAATGTGTTCTGCCGACCTTGGTCAGCTCTCATGCTCTACATTGAGATCTGTGTGAAGACTTCTCTATCTTTCCCCATGTCTGTAAGTGTTTAGTCTCTACATGTCACTTTCACATTCCTCTCCAAGGGAGAATCACTTTTTGTGGCATCTCCCTGTTCTTTTTTGAAGAAGTGATTTTCCCAAGGAAAGGTATTTTAATATATTTCTACAAAGATCAGTTGACTCCTCTATTGGGAGAGTTATCTTCTGTGGAATTTTATGTGCCCATTTAGAAATCATTCCTTAACATATGATGGTGTTGTTCTTTTTAAGAGAATCATGAGATATTGAAAGGCCGCACGTGACTGTTTACCTACTTTGTTCTTTCAGCTTTCTAGTTTTTCTCCAAGGGAAATAGGTGCGAGTACCTCTTATTAGAGGCATTACAGTACGAGCCAATTACAGTGTCATAATACATAATATAGTGTGACATGCTAGGTTGTTTCCCAAACCAGTGAGCTACTTTTGTTCCATCTGTCTGTCTATGAATTGGTTAAAAACTAATCACAAATTAAAAATAAAAGGGTCATATGATAGAAATTCCCTAAAAGGCTTCACGTACAAATCAAAGAAGCCTGTTGAGGACTGAATGTCAGTAAAATTCCAGGATACTCTGCCTTGTTAAAAAGTCATTGTTAGCTTGTGAATCTGCACTACATTAGGTTTTAATTCAAAAGACTACTAGAGTTACAGTTAGAAGAAGAGAAAGAAAAATCTGTGATTGGCTATGATTTCAAAGAAATCATACTGGGTGTAATTTAAGATTTGTCACATCTCTCCTGAAAGCTCATAAAGCAACTGATGAGTAATGTATTTAGCATTATAATAATGCTCTGCGTTATTGAGGAGGCTGGCCCAGGGAAGCTGAGGTGCTTCAGGTCCTTTTGGCAACTGATGAGTAATGTATTTCAGAACCCTTGAGGGTGTAAAATGCCAAGTGTAACCAGAAATCTTATTTTCAGGGAGACTATATATTCCTTTTAAGATTTCATTAAAATTAGGGGAACAAGGGTGAATTGTATTAAAGAAAGACTGTGAGTTTGAAAGCAGGCATTGTCATCTGGAGTTTGGGGTCAGCATCTCAATTTCTCATCTGATTTTTCTTAGTCTTCTCAGATGTAGAAAGGTTGTGAGGTTAGCTGGGGCTGCCATGCAGCTGCTCTGCGTTATTGAGGAGGCTGGCCCAGGGAAGCTGAGGTGCTTCAGGTGCTTTTGGTAAAGTCGATTCACCGGTTTCCCATCACATTATTGCCTTGCAAAGCTGAATGATGGATTCTCAAGTGAATTTAAGAAAGTTAAGAGAGAAGAGTATAATTTCTCATTATGCTTTATTCTATGTCTTTCTCTATTAACCTATCTGTCTTGCCAATGGGTTTCAGCCCCGGGCAGGTTCGCTATGGATTCAATGTGACCAAAGAAATTGACAGCAAAACGTTCTTTGGGGTGAAAGGGTTTATTACCCAGCTTGTTTTCCTGGCGGTAGATCAAGCACTAGCGTCTTTACCTCTGCCCAGAGCGCTGGGCCGAGCTCTATATATAGCACAATAATAACTTATTGCCTAAATGGGTGGAATCGGTAGCCTAGCAACAGGCCAGTTACATCTTCAGGTAGTTTAAGTTCAGTGAGGATCCTGGCCATAGGAACCCCAACTTCCCCACACCTATCTCAGGAAACATTAAGCATCATACTTGTTTTCACTGATAGCTGGAACTATTTACTGACTTTCAGAAGTAAAATTATTTTCATTTCCATTTTAAAACAGTTTCTATCCATAGATACATTTTAATGTTCAAAAATACTTTTTATGGTATGATTTAAACATTGACAAATATACTTAATACAGATGAAAAATACTCTATGTAAATTAGAAACCAAAATGATCATGCTGGACTTTGAAAGAGGCTCTTGTTTTAAATGTAGATTCTGTATTATTCCCTACTGATAAATGAAGGCTAACAGATGGTATTTGTTCTCAGAACAATTGACAAGGGTGATACTTGTTTTTCCTTTCCATTTTAAAGGTGCTATTGGAAGAATTTTAATACTATTTTCCCTTTTGCTAAATGAAACTTTCCTGTTTTAAATTACCCAATTCAGCATAACTAGCTGAAAAGTGGAAGATGCAGCATATCAATGATTTGTTTTTTGTTACACCAAACAATTACTTTGAGTTCCTGATATCTCCACATTTTTCCTCTGGTTTAATTGTTTAGGTATCATGTTAATACTGTTGAAGAGAAAATAAAAGTTCCTATGGCCAGGATTCTCACCTGACCCTGGTTGGCTTGCTCACTACACACGTGTGGGCAGTACATTATTACTGACTCTATTACACAAAGAGTTCTGCGCAGTGCTCTGGGCTGCATGGCTGCAGGAAAGCAGAGGTTGGAGTGGTGGCAGCACCGAGGACAGAGACAGAGATAGCTGAGGGGGCAGAGAGGCCCAGAGGCAGAGACCAACTTGCTGCATGCAGTCTTACTCTGAGGCAGATGGGATTCTAGCATTTGACCTGCCACTCTGGGAATAAAGTTGGGTATAACCCCTCTCACCCCAACAATGTCCATTGTCATTATTCGGTCTCACAGAATCAAGAGCGAACTTGCCCAGGGATGAAACCCATTGACAAGACAACTGTCTATATGTCTATGGTGTCTATCTCACTTTATGTTCTTTTCTCTCTTCATCAAATTGATATTAAAAGGCAGGTGGTGTCTATTTCATATCCTCTCCTCAATCCCCAACCCCGCCTTCACTGAAATCACCTCCTGTGTTCCTGATTAACATAAATTAAGACCAAGACCACTGGCCAGCAGAAATGTAAGAGATTTCACAGCCCTTATGGTCAAGTGACCCCAAAAGTGAGAAGCTTCCAAATAATTTCATATGCATCCAATAAAAACCAGCTTTTCTCCCACCATCTACATCTTCCCCCAACCTCAACATTATACTATAAATACCCGTATCCATAGACAAGGAGCAGAAAAGTGAAGGAGACAATATCAGGTAGGAAGATAATGATTCATCAGACTTGCATTCCATTCTTCCCTTACATGGGAGTGGGGAGCACTCCCAGAAAGGAAGAAGGAGGGCAACCTTGGCAGATTGCTTTGCTGGTGATAGGCTTCCAGGCAAACATGCTACTAGTATTTCCTAGAAAGACTTTATGGGTAGAATGCTTCTAGCAGGATGTACCTGCTCTGTCTAGGGCTGTCTATAGAAAATACAAATTAACAAATAATAAAAACCTGGAGTCTATGATCAAGGGAAATAACATGCAAGCTATGTAATTATAATTATATATAAAATAGAGAAGCATCATAGCTGAAAATCCCCTTTGTGTGTGTGTGATTTAGCCACACACATCACTTTAAGATGTTATATGTTAAAACTTGGCCAAAGCATTCAACGAAAAAGAACTGAGGGAGTGACACTGGCTCTGTCAGACCTTTCCATGCTTCACTATTCCTTGAGATAAATTGGACACTCGCAGTCATTATTGAAGCTTATACAACATAAAAACTCTTACGAGTTTGATTTAGAATCAGATCTGTTGTGTTATCTCGTTAAGAGGAGTAATTCATGGCTGCCCCCTTTTGTCTTGAATGGTCTCCGATCCTGTATTGTTCATCTGAGCTGTTAATATATAATAATCCTTAACACTTAACAACACACCTAAGAATCAGGAGTTCCGCAGACATTTTAACACCATAGTTCAGAACTCAAAATTCCCAATTTCTTGATTTTTATATGCCAGAACACAAAAAACATACATGCATGCATGTTACCACCAAACCTATATTTGTTGAGAACTCTGGTCAAGCCAAGGTCTGAAATTATGTTTGTTTTAAGAAGTATTATATTTCAATTAGAGCAAAGCAGATAACAACCATTTAAAATCTTTCTGCCTTTGATAGCACCCTTCCAATGAAAAGACAAGTTTTCTGTTCCTACTATTTCTGTCTCTACTATTTTTTTAACATCAGATTTCTGTGTAATAACACTGCAACTGATAACTTTATACCAGATGGTAAGCTTAGTAAGTCAATATTAGTCCTTTTTTTCCAGAATTGTGTACCTGTTTAGTCATTTTGAATGTTAATAGTATATTGATCCATAAAAGTTTAGATACTCAATTACTCATAAAGCATTTATTTGTTTTAACCCTACTATGTGGCAGACATGGTACTATGATAAAAGCTGTGGCAAAAATAAAAAACAATCATGATTCTTTCTTAGAAGAATGTTCAATACATAGAGTAAATCCAGCAACCAGGTCATTAAAGTAAAATGAGACAAATATTAGATTAAGTGTTGAGTGCTATGGAAACACAGACAAAGAACTGATGAGCTGGAAGGAGGAGTTGATAAGATTCCTCTGAATGGGTGACGGCTGGTTCGAGTCTTGAAGACTAAATAGGAAGTCATGTCATCATGTGCAGGAGAATGGAAAGGTCATTTCACTGAGAGGAAAGAGTAGACATGCAAGCAAAGCATGAGAGATGGTAATTGTTCAGCAACAGTTGAGAGAGTTCATGCAGTGCCTGGAAGGCAAAGGAACTGAGGAAGTACAACAGTCTCCACTAGGAAAGCATTTTAGAAGATACTGCAGTAGCTCTGGCTTGAGAATTTAATGGGCTCAATTCAAGCAGAGGACAAGAATTTAAAAAAAGAACAAGAACAAGAAAAACAGGAGAACTTCAGTGGGTGTACAGAGTATAAGAGGAATAAAGGGATAAAGAAGAAAGATTTGTAGGAGAAGCAGGCCTCTGTGCCTTTGGGTTTAACAACTTGGGTGATGAAATTAGCTTGCATAAGGATTATAGGAAGAAAAGCAGGTGTGTTGAGAAACAGGCACAGATCACAATTTCAACCCGCTGATTTCCTCCCAGTTCTTTGAACAAACTAAAAGCTTGTAGGCCTCTAAGTCCTTGTCCATGCTCTTCCCACTGTCTGGGACACACCTTTCACCCTTCTCCTTAACAAAATACAGCAGGGTTTTCAGACACAGAGCAAATATTAACACCCAAATATTTCACAGGGGAATAAGAGCTTTATTGTCATGTATCATCCTTCCTCACTTAACATCATCATTTCTTCCTCTATTTAAACTTCCTCTATTCTATCACAAAATAAGGACAGGAGCACTTATCACTAAAATAAGACAATGACCATTACTGTTTTGTGTTGTTAGTATTTGCTATGTCATTTCTAAATTAATGTTAATAGTATAAAAATTGAGTTGCTTCAATTTATGTTTTGTGTCAGTGGAAAAACCTGCATACATATGAAGAATCAGATATTCACCTTTGCCTATAGATACTGCCACATTTTCTTGTATACCTGTAAGCATTCAGTTAGTATATGTATTGTACATTGAACAACCAGGATGAGAAATAATAACAATAACAGTAATTTCTTTGATGTTTTTCTGAGCACTCAAAACATTTGAAAGGACAATTAGTTGCTGTTGTTGGCAAATGATATCTGGTTTTTTATTCTAGTCAGCTGGAGAATCAGGAAATCGATGAATTTGTCACTTTCTATCTTCTACTTGTTTGCTTCTGTGCTCCATTGTTCCATCAATGTGAAGTGTTCATGCAATTGACTGGTAGCACCTAAGAAAACAAAGTATTTCTCTGCTCCTTTTAATAGATCATGGTCTTAAGAGCTGAACTTCAAATAAAAAAAATGAAAGACTAAAAAGTTTTAATTATCTTGTTTAAAAACACCTATGTCCCTTTAGTTGACTACATTTTTAGTTCTCTCTCCAGGAACATGCCATTCTTTTTCTTTGCTAGGCTCTGTGTCTTTCAACCACTTTACAGATTTTCCAGTGAAGTATTAAAAACCCCATAGTATGCGAAAACTTTGCAATATCCACTGGGTTCAGTTCCAATTAACTTGAATCTTAAGGTCCTAAGAGCTGCATGATGTGTCTGTTAGAAAAAACTAATAGTGAAACAAAAACATCAACAGCTCACAGCATCACAAGGAAAATTATGGAAAGAAGCACTTTTCTTGAAATGTTTATAATCTGAATATGAGCTCTAATGACCATGTTCTGATTAATTTCCAACAGAGATGGCTAGCCAAGCCAAAGTATTTTCCTTCTACTGCCTGCTGAAAAAAGATTTCTGTTTTAAAACAATATAATGATTAAAACTCATGGCTGCTGCTTCTTGCTGCTTTAATTTTCTAGAAAAGTACTTCTTTTGGTGTTGGTGTTCTCTGGTACTTAGACATTCTGCCAAGAGGATTTCTTCAGAAAAGAAGTCAGTGGGTACTATATACCATCACTCCGACTAATTTAAAAGCTAACAGGGAGTTTTAGCAGGCTTTCCCAGTCTCAAACAGCATTACAGCTAACTATGTTAAGTAATACCTCCCTTTTTAGGGCATTTTTAATCTGAAAGAGAAATCCTGGATTTTAATATGTGATATATGCTGTACTAGAGAATTTTCTTTCAAAAAAATCACTCAAACTCCAAAACTATAAATTGCTGCAAACTACTTTATCAATACTGCTTTGAAGCAACCAAGGATTTCAGGACATAGAAAAGCTGAAAATTTCCATTATGAGGCTGATATAGCTTCAAGAAGTTTTCCCTAGTGAAGTGGGATACTCAAGGTACCTAGAAGAGTTTAGTGATTTCCTAAGGGATATCCAGATAATTATAATTAACTGCAAACTTCCCAAGGCAGTTCTATATTATGATTGTTCTTCCAGATTTAGGCCTGTCCAATAAGAATACCACCCTGGATGTTACTGGCACCTCTGAAGGCCAGGATCCATCAAGGATGCCACTGTGATGGTATCAGGCTTCCTCCCTTAATGGGAAGCTCAAGGATGCTCCCAGAATGGAAAGTCCTATTTTTGGAAAGCCTCTATTTTTTCCCCTTTAGCAATGCCAATCAGTTAACATTAACTTACTGTTCGACAAGAATTTGGTAAACTGACTACCGCTTTTACTTATCTAGGTTTATGAAGTAAAAAAACACTTCTTGTAATGTATCAGAAACCATATGAAGCCATATTAATCATCCCAAAAATCCTAAAAGGAAGTTATCATTGTTTCCATTTTTCATGTGAGAAAATTCATAGTCTTAGAAGACAATAGCCTAAATAATAGTGCTTTCTTTGCATAGTGTTTCATTTCTGAGTTTTGTGTTCACTTTTTTAATACTCTTAACAAAGGAAATGACTTCAAAGAACTAATATCTGTTCATGTCACTCATCTATTTACAGTCATTTCCTGGTGGTCGCAGAGGATGAAGACCAAACTATTAACATGGCCCCGAGGCTCTTTAGCGCTCTCGCCATGGACCACATTCCTTCCTTGTAATGTTCCAGGTAAAGATACCTGCTTCCATTTCTCCCAATGGCTCCTTCCTATCTAGCTGTGTTATCATTCAGAAAGCTCTCTCCAATCCTCTCCACTCCCAATTTATCAAGCTAACTTCTATCATTCCTTCATTCTTGGAATAAATTGTACTTCCTCAGGTAGTTAAAAAAATATGTCTCCAAGACTACTGAAATGCACACTTTGGCACATACTAAAATTTTGTTATGTATTGTGTAACAAGATGCCCTATTATATGTCCTTAAAGCATCTTCTATGTCATTTCAAGAGTATGTATTTCCACTTTGATTAGTTAACTTTTCTTTATCATATACTTTTCGTATCATCTATAAATTCAAGGTCTAAGAGAGCACTAGGTCTGCTTCTTGATGCTGTATCCTTATGATCAGAACAGTGTTTGGCACATAAGTGCTCAGTGAATAATTGTTTAATGAATGATTAAATGACTATTCTGCAGAATTAGATTTCTTATTTCACTTAAGAAGTCTTAGGTAAGTTTACTCTGAGTTAATGTTTCTAAGGATTTTTTTACATTTTTATCCCATATCTTAAAAATACTTTGCTGCCTTTCTGTGAAATACGGTAATCCACAAAGTTGCAACATGTTAGAAAATAAAGTAAAATACCTGTTTTCACTCTTGAGGCTCTAGATTGCATTTGCATCTGTATATCTGATTATTGATTATAAAATTTAACCTATGTTCAGCAAAATATAATTTTGCTTCTTGATACTCTCATTTTATGTACATTTGTTGGTTCTGATAAATACGTACTTTGGAAAGTTACAAATCTGAGATTGAACAAAGAGAAATCCATCTACCAAAAACATGGCCTGACATTTTTTTCACAACTAAGATTTTTGAAAATGTATATAAAAATGAAATGCATATATTTGAATTTCTGTATAAAAGAAGAACAACACATGCTCTGGTTTTATAATTTCTATTCTGTGTGATTCCTTTGAAGCATTAAACACCATTGACAAGTACTTTTTTGAATCTCTCCTCTGGGTTTACATGACACCAAGCTTTTTGCCTAATTGTCCTTCTTTCTCTCTTATTGTTCCCTATCACTTCCTTTTCTGGTTTCTCTTCAACTACTATGTGTTCCTTAAACAAGCACATATTGAAAGGTTACTATATATCTGGTGCTGAGCTGCATCCTCAAAATATGATGAGGAGGAAGATAAATATAGTTCTTATCCTCATAAATCTTACTCTCTTTTCATCTCACTATATTCTCTTGAGGGTATCAACAATATGTTTGCTAACATTTATATATTGATAATTCCAAATCTCTATCTAGCATAGACTGCTCCCCTAAGCTCAAGGTTCACATAATGACCTGTGTAATGGGCATAGCCACCTAGATATCTCACAGGCATCTCAGATTCAGTGTCTCCAAATTAAACTTGCCATTCTCCTCCTAAAACATATTCACCCTCTATTTTCTAACAGGATAATGGTACCCATCTCACAATCTCCCAAACAAGGAACGTAGAATTATTTCTGACTTTTCTTTCCCTTTATTCTTCAAATGCAATGGTCCTCAAGTCCTATCTGGTTAACCTTTTTCTTATATCCTTTCTCATTGTCACTAATGTAAGCTCTTACCTCTCTTCTGTATTATATTTACCTCGTAATTGGTCTTCTCTCTCATTTCTTTCTGTCTCTAGTCCATTTCTCCCACTGCCACCAAAAGGATATTTTTAAAATTCAAACACAGCCCATGCTTAAAACCTATGGATAGCTTTCCATTTGCTACTTCAGTTTGACTCCTGGGATGGTTGCCTTACTCAACTTACAGGATAGCAGAGGGTATCATTGTTTGGCTACCCCAAATTCAACATCTCCCTTCTTTATTTCAAACAGAACATGGAAGAGGTTATGGAGAAGTTTCCTCACTGGTAAAAGTAAATATCCAGAAAGATTTGCTCCTTCTTCCTCCAATAGAGATATACGTGAATATTCTATGTATGAGATAATTGTTTCTATCTTAACTTTCCTCAAGTTTTAATTTTCTGGGAGTCATGAATCATTTCTTTTATTGTTAATTATACTACAATCTTTTCAATAAAGATGGTAATTGCAGAGTTTTAAGCATCTTTAACTCCTGTGTATAAATGAGTTGTATGTTGGTTTTCTCATCCAAAAGTTATAACTACAAATTCATTTTTTGCAATTGATGTTCTTTGCACAGAGAAAAAATCATAGCTAGTAAGTGCTTCATGATTTCCTACAAAAAATGGATTTTATCTCACTTTGAGAAAAGGAAAACTGAAAGTCATGCTGAATGTATTTTGAATTGGAATTTACTACTCTTGGAAAATTTATCGGAGGTAATCTGGTACATGTGACAGGAACACAAAAAATACAAAGGCCCAGTATTAGTTAAACTTTATATCCTTAAGCAAGAAAGTGATTTGATTCATGAATAATTTAAACACATACTTCTTTAACAGATTTTGAGGCAATTGAGTAAATGAGAAGTAAGCCTTCTGATGTAGCAGCCTTGGGGAGACAGACCCGTGGAAAGCTGACCTTGCACTAACTGACAGGAATACAAGAATACTATAGGAGAACTCACATGTGAAGTAAAAGTGCTGCTACTGGTTAATCCCACTTATCTTTTTTGGGTGCCTCTAGAGGTTCAAACCATCTCCTTTGTAACCAATATCTTTTGCAGTCAGTCTAATCCACCTCTGGGGGAAAGAGTTTCTGGAACCTGAGTACATCCTGTCATGGGATAATAGGCTGGGCAGATTGCTAATTACACTTCCTCCTTTGCCCAGTACGCTAATAAATTTTCCTTTTTCATTGTTTAAAGCCGCATTATAGAGTTGTGCTCTACCCATCTATAACATACTGAGTGGGTTATGGAGGATTAAAACAGACTGTCCTTAATATCTCAATATAATTCAAAAAGCTGTCCAACAATCATGATGGTAATGATAGTGAAATCTAGGATACTGCATAAATCCCAGGATAATGAAAAAATGGGTAAAAATGTCCCACTATAATGTCTAAATTAAAGGATCCCCAGGAATTCCCATGACTTTTTCAATATCTTCCAAGCTTCTTAGTGTTGTCTATTTTTAAATTCTGATTAGTCAAATGAATTAGGTTTGAACATCTACCTTTCTGTAAAGTAAATTTAGTTCCAGCATTTTTTTAATAATATAAAAAACTAAGATAGATTAAAAATAGATAATAATTATTAAACACACAGCTATTATAAAAATTAACTGGGTTACAAAGGAAACTTGCTGTTAACAGAACCCTCCAAAACTGATTTAGTAATCTAGACAAGTAGATTGTAGACTAGAGATCAAGGCATAGTTATTATACCATATAAAACTAAGTTTCATCATAGAAATCCATACTAAGTAGACTTTATCATAATATAAAGTCAGCTCATTCTAATATAAATTTATAGCATTAAGAAAGTCATAAAAGAGAGCTACTATGCATTCAGAAAGGATCTAAGTTCAGAATAATATGATGAATTTTTACAACTTTAAATTGCCTGACTTTATTACTAAAACACTTGAAATCTTCTTTGTAATTCTGCTCTCATTTCTCTAGATCCCCTAAGAGCTGTCAGGTGCATCCTTGGAAACATCCCTGTTTCTGTTTTCATCAGTTCACATATTTCTGGCATTTCCCCATTGCTTGTCAAAATAATTAATATCTGGAGTGGAAGAAACAGATATATTGCATTTTAATATAAACTTTTTGAGAAAAACATGGCTAAAGCATAGTCTATTAAAATTGAGCTTTCTGTTTTTGACCTTTGCTACAGTGCAAAAACACTTCTAATCTGCTTAAAGAATTATGGATACAGTTGTTATTTCTGTAGAGTTAATGAAGGGTTTATTTGCAAGAGACTATTTCACCAAAGTTTTGAAAAAGGTGGACTATCAATTTATAGTTGATTTCACAGTCAATGAGAATAAATATAACAAATTCATTACATGAAATGAGGGTGAAAATTTGAATACTTTGAATATATAATTTTTTCTTGTTTGTCAATAAACGAAGATAAGCCAATTGTACATTCTTGCCAGCTACACATAGGCTATTGACCACTGCATGACCACAAAGTCAAAATATCTTGATAAATTAGCAGATCTAGTCCTTTTCACAATCCACTATAGGAAAAAATGATAGTTCACTTTCACAGTATCTTGTGTCCTCCCCTAAAGATGTGGAGCACATCTAAGTGCATACTTCTTTAACAGATTTTGAGGGAAATGAGCAAATGAGAAGCAAGCCTTAGCTTCTGACATAGCATCTTCTTCTATATAATGTACTTGAAGTTTTTAGGCCCCACTGCCTCTGTTTTTAGTTTATGATTAAGAACATTTGTCCTTTTGTGTAAAATCACTCTCTGTGGTTACTTAAATCAGCCCAGAGTACAGAGTTTCATAAAATCGGTAAATGGAAAATACAATTCCAAGAACCAGACTTCAAAAAGACTAATGAAATCAGAAACATTTGGAAGAGAATATACTTTTGGTTAAAATATATTATATTCTTAAAAAAATTTCAATCTTTTACAAATTGAAAGGGATTAAATAATGAAAAGGGTTAAAAATATCACACAGGTTCCTAGAGCATTTCATTACACATACTTTTCTCTATTGGAAGATGTAATGACATAAGTGCAAAAAGATGTTTGATGCCTTAAAAAGGTCCCTAATGTACAGTCTATAAAATTTTGTCTCATACTATCAGATAACCAAAAAGTATATATTCAAAAAAAAAACCCTTGGTTTCCAGAATCCCTAAAAATAATTAATGTGCTATTAAAACAAAAATAAGTAATTATTAGAAATTTTTAATGTATTTAAAAATATATAGGAGAATGTCTGGCATAGAACAGACATTCAGGAAATTCAACATTCTCATTCCTTATCCCTCTCTTACTAAAAGAATGTAGATAAAATTTTGCAAATACAGGCATACAGACTTTTCAAAGATGCCAAAAATCTCTTCCTCAAAGAGCAATTTTCACACTATAGAATTTTATTTTATTTTTACTTATTACTAATCTTTAAAATTCTTAACTGATATTACAAATGGCAACTACATCAAAGTAAACAATAGTTGTATATCCTTTCATGAACATTTGAAGTAAATCAATGTGGAATTCAATTCAGTTTTCTTTTTGAAGTATACATATCATATACTTCCCAAACCATAAACCTTCTTCCAGCTCCTGTTGATGCTTAAATTCCTATAACAGAAGGAAAATCTTTTATTCCACAATTGTAGGTTAGGCTTAAATATGCAAATGTAATTTGAAAAGGGTAGCAGTTTATCTTAACTCACCTTAACCTTGCAGAGTGATTTGTGGGCCCCGTGGAAGCTGTTTTGGACATAAGTGGAAGATTGAAGAGTGCTATAGGGTAAGATGAGAATGAAGGTGAGGAGCTGAAGGGGAAATGAGTCAATCAAGGTCAAACTTTGCCTTTTACCAAAAAAGCCTCCTCCTGCCTTTCACTCTGTCTTAGATCTCAAACAGTTCTTTTCTTAGTGAGGATGATAGTTGTGTGCATATTTTCAGGTATGTGAAGGCTAAGAGGCACCAAGCTGGATATATCTCCATGCATTCTTTTTAGGTGTTCTAGGTAAAAGAATTGGTCTGGGCATGGGATTTAGAAGATTGAAAGAAAAGGAACCATTGCAATTTCCTTTGTAGTTTTTCTCTAGGCCTGGAATTAAATAAAATGAGTCCTCCTTTTTACAAGAAGGCTTGCTACTATGGTAAGATGTTTACATCTTCTTAATGTAAAGAAATCATAAAATCTGAATTTATGAATATTTTCCAGAGCTATACTATAAATTATTCAAATTTAAATGTCATTTTCCTTTTACAATTCGCATTCACTCCCTTCCCCCCTTAAAATAAGACCAAAAATATTTTAATCTATTCCTGTAATTAAAAGACATGGTCACTATTTTATTTCCTCTCTGAATTCTCTTGCCTTTCTAGCCTTCTTGCAGTTTGCTGAAGGTCAAGCTATGTGAATATTTGTTTCTATTGATTACAATCAAATAACCAGTAGGTGGGAAAGTTGAGTAAAGTTCAGAAAATTGCATGGCAGGCACAACAAGACAGAGATGCAAGGTACAATGGATTTGTGGAGCAGCATGGGCCTGTGTAATTTAACATGACCTTTCTGGTTTTCAATGCGGGAGTGCACTATTCATTGGTAACTAGGGGAATTTAGTATGAACTGTGAGGTTTACTGAAACTGAAGTTTTATACTGAACTTCTTGGCCTGACTGCATAGCAGCTACAAAGTTTGCTATCAAAAGATATTTGGATTTTTGTTCATAAGAAAATTATCTGGATCCTAATCTCTCTTCTGCACCGTTACTTTTCTGCTCTTTTCCCCACACTGTGAGAAGAACCCACTTAACAAATAATTTCCTGAGGACTAAAACTCCTTCAAAGGCATCTTAATAGTCTACATTTATAAATGAGAGAGTTCTTCCTATTTGGTGAGAGAAAATCATAGCTAAAAATAACTAAATATCAAAGGTTGTAAAAAAGGAGGAAGACATACATGGTAAGATTTTTTTCCTTTCTAAGAATGTGGATCATGTAACTTGTTAATTTATGCTTATAGGATAAAATACATTACTGTAGATCAAAATTTACCTTAACTATAAATAAAAGTGGATTACTTTTTAGGGTTCTCATTCTGTTACTGACCACATTTCATAGAAATAATTCCAGAAATAATATCACAGATCCCAGAAATTCCAGAAATAACCAGAAATAATTTCACAGATTCTGAAGACTATCTTTAAATTTATGCAATTTTTTTTTTACCAATTCAATTATATCAAAAGCCAGTTAAATTTTTAACTAATTCAAATTAAAGATTTGGTCTTCAGTGTTTCTAGACTGATTTGGTTGACCATGTTGGTCAAACAATTGAACTTATTTGTTAAAGATGCAAATAGCACAGTTCTCAAGCAGCTATAGACTGATACAGCAGAGATTTTTAAAAAAGGGGTCTGCTATGGAAGTGTTAATTCCTCATTTGTCTACCCAGATAGCTCTGCCTAAAATAGTTATACTCACTGTGACAGAGCAATATTCTTCTTTCAACACTTGGAGTAAGCTTTCAAATAATGGTGATAGCAACAGTTGAGCTCAGTAGAAAGAGCACTGGACTTGAAGTCATAAAGACTGCATTTCGGTTTGACCATTTAGTTCAGCACCCTTAGATAAGTGATGTCTCTTGACCACACTTCTTCTCAGATCTAAAATGAAAGCTTATATTAAATGATTTATGGAGACATTTACAGTTCAAATTCCTGTGACTTATTCCAACCACACCCTTCTACCCAACCCATTTTCTGTTATTTGTAAGATCACTGGCTAACCAATATTTGGAATGAAAATGAAAGTAAAATAAATGTAATTTTCATTGGAAAAATCACATTAAAGATTTTATTTCTATTCATTAATTTATTGTATAATCAAGGCCTGGAGAGAGTGACAGAAACAGAGAGAGAGACAGAGAAAATAAAGGCAGCACTTAAAAAATTAGTTTTCTATTTTTCTTCCTCACAATTTTAGAAATTAAATATCTTCAAGGTCTAGCCTGGAAGGATGCTCAAGAAAAAAACTAACAAAAAAAAGATTTTTGTAATTGGAAACAATTTATAAGATAATTTTTGAAAATTATTGGATATAAATCATTAATATATAAGTGAATCTTTATTACAGATGGTGCATCAAATACAGTGCACTTTAGTGTTTTATCCTAATTTTCTTAAAGATATTAAACTAAAATATAGACAATTGTAACTTCTTTTATTAGGTACAATGTGTTCCTCATTATGTATTACTACTAAAGAATTGGCTTTTGAGTACTACTTACTTGTGAGGTTTGGGACTTAGAGAACTCCAGTCATCTAGATACAAGAGCTGATGAGTAGTGTTCTTACACCATCATTTCAAAGTGAGTTCTTATTGCTAATACTGATTGTTCCATTACAGTTAGAATGAAAGACTAAGGAAGTTTGTTTGAAGGAAGATTAATGTGGTTTTTCACTCACAAAGACTGTTAATTTGCCACTACAAATATATGACTAAGTAGATCAGTTATTCATCATTTTGACTCTCCAGCAAAAAAGAGCATTTGTGGCCATGGTTAAAAGGCTGAGAGGGCATCATTTAATATCTTTTTTTTCCCCCCAGACTTCCAGATACATTAAGAAGCTAAAGAGACACAGCTATGGAACCTTAGAATATTCAGTGGTTTATAGAAAACATTTTGGAACTGGATCATGGGAGACAATGAACAATTTATTCATTAAGTGAGTCTTTATATGAAAGGAAATCAGGAGGTGTCTAGTAAATACGCGCACATACACTGCATCTAAATTGAAGATTATTGATTGAACAGAACTGTATAATGTTTATTTTCTCTATTTCTTGAAGCAGCAGAGACTTTTATGCTCTTAAAAAGCTTAAAATAGTTAATATACAAAATATTAAAGAAAACTACAACTTTTGTTGTTTTTCAGAATATCTGATCTTTCAATAAGTGAAATCAACAGGTACTAATTGTCTACTGGATGCCAGTACTTATGTTGTTTGGTTGTTGATGTTAAAAAAAAAAATTAGGCTGAAAAGGAGAAAGGAACTAACCTTTTCTGAGCATCTAGCATGAACCTGGCCCTATGCTAAATGTTCTAAATTCATCCCATTTAATTTGAGTTCATCAAAGGACTGTGAAGGAGGATTTGCTCTTTAGAGCCATAGGTCAGAGCTCTTACAATCTTGAGGAACTAAAATGGCTTTGACTGATTATACATACTGACAGTGGCAATAAGTTAAATGCTTTGGGGCTTTGTTTTGAATATTCAATTTTTTAAATAACTTTCTATAAGTCCACATAAAGTACATAGCCAGGTCAATTGCACTATTAACATTTCCTCTCTTGTGTAGAAGCATGTTCGTGAAACCAATGCATAGTGGACATGAAAGAGTTCAGAGATAACTAGTAAAGCTATTGTAGTAGGTAGTGGTATGTGTGACAGGGAGAGGGTTTGGATAGCAACACGGGAATGCCTTCCAATTACTTTGGTGTAGTGAAGGAGCATGTAGCAACTGTATTTTTTGTGCTTTTGGTATTCTCAGAGCTCTGGCATTTGGTCTTCCCAAATGTGAATAAAAAAAAATCCCAGGTACATTTAAAACAGAGCAATGTTCAGATCACAGTTAGTCCTGAAGATGCTCTCTTCCAGACAAAATGCTAAAGAATAGGGAGGAAATAAAACCTTCCTATTCTACCACTGCTGCTCCTTGCAACAAGGAACAGTGGAGAAGAGACAGGTCAAGAGGTCACAGCAAAGTTCAGGAGAACCATTCCTAGAGTAACAATTACCCATCTGCAAGGACTGTTGACAGAACACTGGGAACTGCATATATTTTTATGCAGTAGAGATTGGTGACATCTAGAGCTACAGAAATATAGTTAATAAACACTAGTACTTAAGACTTAATGTGTATATATTTGAGCATTTACAAAAGAAGACAGAGTATTAGTTGTAATTTGTACAAAAGCAATGTTGCACTTATGCAATAGATAATGTTGATCTCGGAAGTACACCTCTGGAAAATACTGAAGTTAAATTATGAAAGAAAAGGGAGGCTCCTTCTGAGATTTGAAGGAAGAAATAGCCACCTATACCACAGATGCATTATTCTAACAGGGAGGATTTTAAAGAAAACACCAGAATCACATTAAATATAATTGTTCACCACTCTAGATAGTTCTTCTACAGCATGGATTTAGCTACTTGATTATTCTTTAGTCAAAATTAATTTTTCAAGTTTAAAAAAATAGCTATTTAAACCAGTGGACCCAACTGACAAGCACCGTCGTCATAGTAATGCCAGCCTAAATACACCATGTAGGCACTTACTTTGTTCCATATTTTCTTAACAAAGAATATTCCATCCTGGCACCAGTAATTACAGCTTGGTCATAGTATACAGTCAACCATAGAAATGATCTCTATTTTAATCTGAAAAATCACTGGAGCATAAGGGTGGAGTGAAGGCAAACTGGGGAGCAATCACTAATTCTTTAAATGTATTAACAATTAATTCAATTTATTGACTTGACTAGTTCATACTGATTCATGCATTGGTAAACACGGATGGAGTAGAACTCTGTACCAGGCACTCTGCTACCTTCCAGGTAACAACTGTGCACAAACGAATCAGTTCTCTTGGAGTTCAGAGTCTAGTGGAAGAAGCAGACGTTGAGAAGACCACACAAAAATTTACAATTGTGGTAAATTCTATAAGGCAAGTAAAAGTCCTGTGAAAAGACATAGGCAGGAGATGGTGGGAAACACAGCCTGAGTCAGAAAAGAACCAATCAGCCATATAACTGATTTGATATGATATACTATTTTTTAATGACTGAATTTTGTATCCCATAAGTATGTGCTTTGCTTTTTGGATATTTTGGTAAAGAAACCCACTCAATTTAGCAGTTCTTTTTATCTCCTCCTGATCTTTTATCATGCCAGAGTTGTGCTCTTTATCTTTTTCAAATTTCTTTCTCAAAACTAAACGGGTTGACTTAAGGTGTCTCAAGCATTTAATAGGGCAAGAAGATGATATAAATTATTCACTCTGTAAATGTCTTTCTAAGGAATTCTGCCAAACCAGCAGGAGAATGTGTTTTAGCAACAATTTTCTGGGCAGTCAAATCAGGCTGTACTTGGTCATTACATATTTTATCATTCAAAACGTATCTATATATGATATTTAGTATTTTCTTGGTGCGTGCTGAGCTTACGTTTCTGCTTAGGTAACTAGTAATCGTAATAAAGAAAATAATAATGATAAAGTATCCAATAATTTAATGCTTATTTGAGAGATCTACCCAAATATATCCTTTTAGCTAAAAGAACATGCAGGATATAACATATATTAAGCTTTTATGATATACACTGAGAATCTTCTAATCAAATATAATTTGATTACTTGAGCTTAAGCATATCAGCAAATTGCCAATAATTCAAGAGTGGGTATGTGTCTGTGTATGTGTGTATTTAATAGGCAAATTAAGTTGTTTTTCATGTATGGTACAAAATAGTGGTCTACTTTCGTTCTTTTGCATGTGGCTGTCTACTTTTCCCAGCACCATTTATTGAAGATACCATCCTTTCTCCATTTTATGTTCTTGGTTCCTTTGTTGTAAATTAATTATCCATATATATGAGTAAAATTGTGGGCTGTCAAATATATTCAATTGATCTGTGTGTCTGTTCTTATGCCAATAGTATACTGTTTTGATTACTACACCTTTGTAGTATCCGTTCTTTCTCAACATTGGCTATTCAGGAGCTTTTGTGGTTTCATACAAATTTTATAATTATTTATTCTATTTCTGTGAAAAAAATGCCATTGAGATTTTGATATGGATTGCATTGAATCTGTAGATTGCTTTGGATAGTATAGACACTTTAACAATATTAATTCTTCCAATCCATGTGCACAGACTCTTTCCATTTACTTGTGTTTTCTTCAATTTCTTTCTTAAGTGTCTTAGAATTTTCAGAGTGCATGACTTTTACCTCCCTGGTTGAATTTATTCCTAGGTATATTATTGGTGGAGTCTTTAGGGTTTTTATATATGTAAAATAATGTCATTTTCAAAGAGTGACACATTACTTCTTCAGATTTGGATGGCTTTTATTTATTTTTCTTATTTTTTATGGTTAGGACTTCCAATACTATGAATGATCTATCCATTGCTACATGTGGGGCATTAAAGTGCCCTGCTATTATAGTAGTGCTCTCTCTTTCTCTCTTTAGGTTTGTTAATATTTGATTTTTATATTTAGGTACTCCTAAGTTGCGTGCATAAGAATTTCCAAATATTGTGTCTTGTTGTATTGACCCCTTATCATTATGTAATGCCCATCTTGTCCATTATTACAAACTTTGTTTAAAGTCTATTTTGTCTGATATATGTATAGCCATCTTGGCTTTCTTTCAGTTTCCATTTACCTGGAATGCCTTTCTTCATCCCTTAATTTTCAGTCTGTGTGTACTTATTTCTGGAATGAGTCTCTTTAGTCAGCATACAGATGAGTCTTGGTTTTTTGACCCATTGAGTCACCCTATGTCCTTTCTTTTAGAATTTAGTCCATTTACATTAAAATAATTATTAATAGGTATGCATCTATTGCTATTTTGTTAATTATTTTTGGACTGCTTATAGTTCCTTTTTATTCCTTTCTCCTGTTGCTCTCTTTCCTTGTGCTTTGAGGACTTTCTTTAGTGAATTCTGTAGAGAATATAGAATATTACTCTATATTCTAGATCACTAACCCTTTCTTATGCTTCATCTAGTCTGATGTTGAACCTCTCTAGTTCATCTTTCAGTTCAATTATTATATCCTTTGGCTCTGTGGTTTTTGTTTCTGTTTCTTATGTTCTTTGTCCCTTTAAGTTATCACCATATTCATCCATTTCTCCTGAGTTCAGTGAGCATCTTTATGATCATTACTTTGAACACTTTATCAGGTAAATTAATTATCTCCCTTTTATTAACTTTTTTTCTGAGATTTTATCTCATCCTATCATTTGGAATACATACCTCCATTTCTTCATATTGCTTGACACTTCATACATTTGTACATATTAAGTTAATTTTTCTTGACAGATCTCAGTTGTTGAGGGTGTGCCAAGACCTGTCAGTGTTCCAAAGAGAAGAATCTCTGGCAGCACCTAGTTTTAGGTTGATTGAATGCTAGACTCTCAGGCAGCAGCTTTTAGAGTATGCAAATGTTTATGGTCCATGGAACCACAATCATAAACTCTTCTGGCCTCCTCTTCAGGAGATCTGGAGGTATCCACTGGATGACGGTTACAAAAATCAGGGCTCCAAACAATTGTACTCGTGAGTTGTTGTGAAACTAAGGGAAAGTGCAAAAATGACCACCATAGAATTCAGCAATTCCATTTCTGGGTATATATCCTAAGAAAATGGAATCACTATCTTGAAAAGGCATATCACTCCTTTGCTTGTATTGCAGTGGAACATTATTCAGCCATAAATAAGAATGAAATCTTGACATTTGCAAAAACACAGATGAATCTTAAGGGCATTATGCTAAGTGAAATAAGTCAGACAAAGCAAGACAAATACTTTATAATACCAGTTATATGAATTATCTAAAAAAGCCAAACTCTTAGAAACAGAGTAAAGTGGTAGTTACCAGGGGTTGGGAAGTGGGGGAAATGGAGAAACATTGGCCAAACGGCACAAACTTCCAGCATAGGCTGAATAAGTTCTGGGAATCTAATATACAGCATAGTGACTAAAACTAACAATACTGTTTATGTATTTGAAAGTTGTTAAGAGAGTACACCTTAACTGTTATCACCACACCAACACACACACACACACACACACAAATGTGAGGAGATAGAGCTGATAACTAACCTTACTTTGTTAATTGTACCACAACATATACTTGTATCAAATCATCTCATTGTATACTTTAAACTTACATATTATATGCTAATATCTCAGTAAAGTTAGAAATAAATAAAATTTACCATTCTGGCCATTAAAAAAATAAAATAAGCTAAATTTGCTAAAAATAAAAGAAGTATTTTGTGCCTGAGTGACTATTTGAGCAGGTCCCTTCCTATGACATCCCATTACAAGAAACATAAAAGGGGCTGCTTACCACACAGGCATTCTTGAATGTTACCTCAAAGGACAGCTCTCTTCCAATCAGATTATCAGTTTCCTAACAGTCCCATTAGGAACTAACCTGAACAATAGTCCTTTAGTTTCCTTTCAACTGGCTAAAATCCATTTATCTCCTTGTTTAATTCATTTTCTCCAGTTTTGCCACTGAATGCACCCTCTATCTAATGTCATTACCACCTGTACATATTGGTAGCCTTATAGTGATGGTAAGTGGAGTTGATGCTGCATAAATAGGGACCTGGTCTCCTTCCTCACCGTATTTGATCTCATCAATGAGATTGGGCCCACCCACATCAAGCTTACACTTGCTGTGGTCCTGCTTCTATCTAACTTGAACCAAGTCACTTCAACCTTACTTGCACCAGTCAATCCATCTTGAACCAAGTTACTTGACCTTGACCTTCTAAAAGAACCAGTTCTGCTAGAAAGTTCTTCCACTTCACCTCCCTCCTCACATTGGACTGAAACACTGTTGTCATCTTTCATGCACAGACCAAATGGTCATCTTCTGTACCCGCTGCAAAATAGAATTTGAAGGCTGTATTCCTCTTCCAGAAGTCAGCTCTGGACCTGATCTTCTAGCCATGTTTTTTATTCCCTTAACTCTTAGGAACATAAATAATAAAATGGAGCCCAGGTGGTGACACCAATTTATATCTCAAAGTAACATACTTTTTCCCTGTTCCACACCAAGACAAAGTTCAAGCCCTTATCACAAGTACATATTGAGGGAAACAAAAACAAAAGCAGGACTGGTTCAGTCCTGAGTGTGCACACATTAAATCTCTTTGTCCTTTAGCTGGTGATGGGAAATACTAAGGTAGACACCAGTTCAGCACATGGTGCTGTGTATTCCAATCAATTTGCTTAAAAGGCTACTGATCATCAGCTCACTCCAAGATATACATGATGGCAATGAAGAAAGTACTCTGGTCCCTGAAATTTCTGCAGTCAGCTTCGTTTAGAGCTTCAGGTTCCTATGATACAAATATAGGTGGCATCCTGTTAAAAAATACTTGTGCCTTCACTCTCAGAAGGCAAAGGCAGTCACTTTAACCTTTGCCCCAAAATATAACAAGCTGGAAGCCAAAGTCTCCCCAGGTGGAAGGAACCCTTGCTCAGTCTCCATCCCCTGGAGAAATAATACAGTTTCCACAGAATCCATGGGAGTTAAATAAATGCTTGTCAAAAATAACAGTGCTTTTTAGAATTAATTATTAGGGATTTGTTCTAATGGAATTTGCAAACTGTTCCTCATATAAATCCTGAATACCATCTGATGAGCAGGAGAAATACAGCAAGTATTAAATTGACATGATTAACCTGATTTCTAAGCTGCTAACATGGTTCTGTGCTGTATCTTTTCCAACTTTGAAGCCAGCAAGCCATTGCCCCTCAAAACACAGGAATGCCATGAATTTTATCATTTTAATATATGATTACTTATCACATTACATCACTTGATTCTCTGGAGTAAGATTTGTATACATAACTCTGAAATAATTTACATAAACTGTAAACTGCTATACAAATATAAACTATGATCCTCATTGCTAACATCATCATCATCTTTTTTCATAACATCTGTCATTTTATCTCCAGAATCTTGTGATTTACCATCTCCTTTCCTGTACACAGTCATTGTCCTGGACCCTTATTGCCTCATGACTGAATATCACAATGTGTTCCTAAATATTTTTTCTAACTCTATAATATCTCAGCCCACAATCCATCCTATACAGGACCACCAGATTTATCTCACTAAGTAAACTTCAATCAGTAAGCTTCAAAAACTCTAATTCAATTCAATATTCACTTATTGAGAATATAACATGTGTAAACATTCACTATGAGGAAAGCAGAGATGAACGAGACAGCAGAGCAAAAGTGTATACACAAATTATTATAATGTTAAGCAAAACAGATAGTTGACAGAGCAGAATTAAAACACGCTGCTATGGAAATTCAGTAAGGCCTAATTTGAGTTGAGTAAATTTAATTTTATAAAAGAGTTTAATCAAAGTGGCTAGATTTGGAGGCAGCTTCAAAGGAAAGGATGAATTTTGAAAGGCAGAGAGAGGGAAGGAAAGCTGTAGGAAGAGGAAATTGTAAGAGCATCACTCACGCAAAAGAGTATAGATTGCATAATGCAAACAGCAATTGAACAATTAATACTGAGACCATAAAGTGTGTGATAGGCACTATCTTCCAAATTCATTTCTGCTGTTGATCTGTAGATCATTTAGCCTCCTTAGGCCATCCAGATTAGAAATAATAGGGGAAGAATTTTTTAAATGATGGAAAAATTAGGGTTCCATTGCTTTTATGTCATCTGTTAGATAAGCATTTTATTTAACCAGACCAAAATTTTTAACCTTTCTTAAAATGCATCAGTGCAGTTTCCAAGAGAGATCCTTAAGTTCTTTTTGAAGACTGCAAATGGTGATTCAGGTGACTAATAAGAAAAATGCTAGAGACAGTTGTCTTCCTTATAAAATAATTTCCTCACTGCTGTGTGAGTTTAATCTAATAACTTACATCTGTTTTTAAGAGTTATAAGCAAATATAGGCAACTCCAAACAAGAAACAAGTCATGGTCTTTTCAGCACTGCCGTGTGACTTAGCGTTTTTTATTGTTCTTATTCTGATGCAGATTGTTCCCACTGCCTAATTTCCAATTGCTGTTCATTGGTGTACACGAAAGTGTGGTGTGAAAAATACCCAACAATTTATTTCATTTTCTTCTGTGAGTCTTGTGATATGTTTCTCATTTTTTTGGTTATTGTGAATTTTTTTTATTGTTCATCACAAAACTCATGTTTTTATCAGGCAGACAATAAGAATCCAAACAGAGAACAATTCTTTATTTGAATTAAATTTATGGTTGTTGAATGAGGATAGGACTTATGTTAAAAGACTGCAATTAGTATAGAAGAGATAAGAAACCCTGCTCTCCATGCTCTATATTACCAAATGACAGAAGACTGACGTCTAAGGTAAGACAACTGTGTAAGTCCCCAGTTGTGAACTCCTTCTTGTATATTAACCAAGACCGACAGGCCAATTCCTTCTCACCAAACTAGCTGAAAATATATCCTTTGTTATCATTTTGTTGCTTGTTTTTTGACTACTTCTTGGTCTTTCCTTCTATCAGTGCTTGAAAAACCATGCCTAAGTACAAAATCCTTGAGTTAGATTTACATACTTTCACATATCCAAAGGGTTAAATGAGTCCTGCTTTTCCATGTAGGGAACACTTTCATCACTGGACTGTGTAAGAACCCTCTCTTGATGTATTTATTTAATTATTTCCTTTTATTTCCATTCTACTATGTTTTGAAATCCTTTAACATTAATGTATCCTTCAAAAACATGTAGTTTGGTGGGTATGAATTTTTAATCTCCACTAATGGTATTATTTTGTAGCTCACTGTAGTTCTTAGTCATATAAAGAACTGCTTGAGAATAAGAATTCTGCAGTTAGATTGCTCAAGTTCAAATTCTAACACATATACTCACTGTGTGACATTATATACCTCAGTTTCTTCATCTGTAAAATGTGGATAGTAATAATACATCACAAGGTTGTTATGAGCTCAGAAAGTAATTGGTGCCTAGTAAGCACCACCTAAGTGCTACCTATTATCATTAAAGTTAGTGCTATTGTTTAGATGATATTGTTTCTTAAGATCTATCCAGGCTGCTCTGTGCAGATGTCTGTTGCTTCTAACTGCTTCACCCTATGCCATAGTGGGGTGTCCACCATATGTCATTTCATTCTTGCAGCCAAACTGTCTCCAACTATCCGTTATCACAATGCCCCTCAATATGTAAAAATACCTCGGGTGTATTTCCAGGAGCAGGATTACTAGGTTATAGGTCATGAGCACATACAATTTGAGTACATGCTGGCTGCCTGCTCTATAAAGGCTATTAAAACATTCAATTATGTATGTTGCTTTTTAAGCAGATCACAGAGTTCTATGAGTCAGGTGTGCACCCACAGCTTTCGTGTTTAATCAACTCATCTAAAATTATGTGGGCATTTCTTTCACCAAGCTAACATGGAAGAAGAAATTCAAAGTGACTATTCATCTCACTGTCCCACTCACTCAGAGACTGGTCTGCTCGTGTACAGGACAGACTTAAATAGGGACCAGTCCGGTCTTGGCTTTGAATTCCTTTTCTTAGAAGTGGCCCTCAGCGTTTCCCGTGGCAAAACTTGCCTGGTAGCCTATCTTGAATTTCTATTCATGTAGCCACTATTGCCTCCTTCCCTTCTGACTCAGTGATGAGCACCTGCTAAATACTAGTTAAACTATGTCAACAGTACCATGAATAACTGTGAACAGTACGGACAGGATCTCTGATCCAATCGAACTAACAGTGAGGAAGATGTTCCTTAATGACTAATCAAATACATCTATAAATTGCAAACTCTGGTAAGTGCTGAGAAGGAAATCTATAAAGTACTGTGTGAGATTATAATGGGGCAGTAGGGGTCTCACTTAGATTAGAGATTAGGGAAGGCATTTTTGGCGTAGTGGAATTTAAACTGTGAGCTGATGACAATGCAGGAATTTGCCACAGAATCAAGAGTTAGTAGAGATTCAGGCAAAAGAGCTACATGTGATGGCCCTGAAGGGGGAAGGAACTTGATGGTACCCAGGTCTGAGGCCCTGGAAAAGGTCCAGGTGGTTACTAGGAACATTTCATTTTGCGTCTCTGGTTGTGGGTGGAGGTAATTGGAATTTGAACCAACTTAATATTTCTAAAATGGAATTCTCACCAACACCAAGATTCCACAATGTTTCTAGAGTTACTTGAAGATTAAGTAAATAAAAAAAATTCTTTTATGTTTTTAGATATTTCCTATACTGAGAGTCTAAATCAGAATACAAAGAAGAAAAAGATAGTCCTTTCACTTGGGATATAGCTAGAGACAAGAAAAAGTCACTCCCACCCTAATTACAAAAAAGTCAATCTATAAAATTTTGTCTTTATTTGAGCCTGTCAGAGGGCCAAGATTTTCAAAGCAACCAAGTGTATAGAACCCAAAGTGTGACAAGCTCTTCAGAGGACCATTGGGAGCCCTAAACTGTTTTGCTCTTGGAAATGCATCAGAGGAAGAAGTACCAACCATAAAAAGGGCGTAAGAAGGAAAAAATGAAACTTTCAACAATTCTTAAAAGCTGACTGTAGGCTAGCATGACAATTCAGAATCCCTGGAAGCCAAAGACACACGGAACATCTGCAAATAGCTCACCAGCAATTTAACATGACCCTCTACCAGTTGTGCAAAGAAAGACTGCTGGTAGTGCTCTCATAGGCACAGGCATGGAGATAAGCAAGCAGCTGCAGCACCAGCAAATGGCACAAACCCAGGAGTGTCCTAGGCTCATCTCCAATACAAAGAAAACCCTCACCTTGACCCCACTGCCATCTCAGAAAAATGTTGATAGCCACTGGGATAGGGTTAGACAAAAAATGCCATGTGGTATTAGGAAAAAGCCAGAAAGTATTCCTACCTCCAAATCCCATGAAAAATGACTTCAGCTGCTGGGGGAGGGGTCCAAAAACTCACCCTCCCTGTCCTGCAGTGAACCTAAGCAAAATGGGGGAAGGACAAGAAATGCCCTCACACTCGCTCTCATAAGCTGTCAGAATCCAGAGGTCTGCTGAGCTAAGGAAGAGCAGAAAACTAGTCTGTAGCCAAGATATTTCAAAGACACAAGGCAGAGTTTAGCTGCCATAGGGGAGAAGGTTAGGAATATTAAGAAAGCTCATTTCTCAGTCTAGGGACACAAAGCCTTACTAAGACTGAGGCTGGAAAAGGAAACAGAGGTTCCCTCCACTGCTGCTACTAGTCATCTTGAAGCAAGTAAAAAACTATAACAATCCACTGCTGGGAAGATAAAAGAACTGAAAGAAACCCATCTGTGGTGCAAGCATGCAATATCTGGTTAAAAACTAAAGATCAGAAACATTCAGAACCACCACCTTCACCCTCACCAGGTAAATCCAGAATTTGCACAAAGAACAAAATTGCTGCAGTCTTCTCCTATGGGAATTTGAAGCCTGGTACATTAAAATAACTACACCAATAACAAAATCCTTACCCAGTGAAACTACTGAAATTAACTCCCCACACTATTAACAACCTGATAGGAAAAGAGGTGTAACCATTGCAGGGCAGAAAAACTATTTACCTTAATTTCTGCTAATCTTCTATATACAATATCAGCATTAAAAAAATTGTGAGACGCAAAATATCCACAAGAAAAACAGATCCATTGTCAAGAAATCGAGAAATTAAAAGAAACAGACCCAGAGATGTTCCAGATGTTGATGCCACCACATAGACTTTAAAATGAGTATAATTAATATGTTAAAGGATAGGTGAAGTGGACAACCTCTTGGAAGGAATAGATAATCCCAATAGCTCTCTACTAAAAAAGAAACTGTAACTTCTATAACAGAAGAAAACTCCAGGTTGAAATGTCTCATTAGAGTTAAAGAATTAATATCAATTTTAGGGAAAACTGTTTCATAGAGTAGGAGAGTGGGGAACACAAGCCACCTCATTTTTTAAGGCCAGAATAACTTTATAACTAAACCCAGAAAAAAGGTATTACAAGAAAAGAAAACTTCAGACAAATATATTTCATGGATATAGATGTGAAAATATTTTTAAAATGTATTAGCAATCAAATCCAGTAACAAGTTACAAAAGGATGATAGCTCGCGAAGTACTTAAGTTTGTCCCAGGAAAGCAAGGGTTTAACGTTGAAAACAATCAGTCAGTATAATTCACCATATCAATATGCTGAGATAGAGATGGCCATCTTTATAGACACAGAAAAAATGTTTAATGAAATTCAACATCCATTCATGATTAAAATTCTCAACAAACCAGAAACAAAAAGGAACTTCCTCAGCTCCATAAAGCTCATCCATAAAGTAATGGATGGTGACAACAAATATACACAATGGTGACAAAGACAGAATTTGTTCCTCCAAAGATCAGAAACAAGGCAAGGTTATTCACTCTCATCAGTCCTAGTCAACACTGAGCTGCAGTAAATATTTAAGAAAAAGGCATACAGATTGGAAAGGCAGAAGTAAAAATACCGTTCTTCACAGACAACATGATTGCTTACATAATAAATCCCACAAAATCTACACAAAGCTACCAGAACAAATAACTGAATTTAGCAAGGTCACAGGACATAAGGTAAATATTTTAAAAACAACTGCATTTTCATACAGTAGCAAAAAACAATTGGAAATTGACATTTCATAAACAATATCATTTACAACAACATGAAGATAAACATGAAATAGAGATGAATATCACAAAATACGTGCAATGCCTGTACTCCGAAAACTAAAACATTGCTGAGGGGATTTAAAGGCATGAACAAATGAAGAGAGAAACTGTGTTCATAAACTAGGAGACTCAGTTAAGGTGTCAAATCTCCACAGTTTTAAACATGATCCCAATCAAAATGCCAGCAAACTCTTTTGTAGAAATTAACAACCTAATTCTAAAACTTTTATCAAAATAAAAAATGACCTGAAATGTCCATGACTCAGGCTTTTATTTTGGAATATGTATAGACAAAGAGATCAGTGAGAAGAGGATAGAGCATTCATAAACAGACCGACTTATATGATCAGTTGATTTTCAATAAAGGTGCCCAAGTAATTAAATGGGAAAGGATAGTCTTTTCAACAAATGGAACTGGAATAATTGGACATGGTATGCAAATATTAACTTCAAATCAGACTTCCTAAAAAATGCAAAAATTAACCCTAAATGGATCAAAAACCTAAATGTGAGAGCTCTTAACTATAAAACTTCTAGAGAAAGGAATGTGAAAGCCTATGCTTTCTACTCGAGTGAAAAAATATCTTTTTTGTTATTACCAAGTGAGATCGAAAGTAACAGATCAGAAGCTAGTTTTAGGGAGGAATGACCCTACTATCATGTAATTTTGGATGTGTGTTGAGGTATCTGAGGTTGAATAACTGGATTTAAAACTTGGGGACTGTAAATACACATTTGGAAATTAACAATACATAATGGTGGTTAAAACTCTGAGAGTAGGTAAGTGAAAGAACACTGGATGGGGGTAACAATATTTGGTGGTAGAGATGGTAGTGTTATTGGTGATGGGTGGTGCATGGAAGAAAAGATGCTCATGATGGAACCAAAAAGAAATAGAGATGCATAAGGAGAACTGGAAGAGCTGGATACAAAAAAGAAAAGTGTAGAATATTTCAGTAAGAAGTGTATGATCAACAGTGTCAATGCAGGAAAGGGCCAATGAAAACAAGAAGTATCATTGGAGTTTTTGCACTTGGTACATTTACATTCTCTATGAGAGAATTTTAGGAGGAGTAATTGGTAACACAAAGAAAACTAATTGGTTGAAAAGAGTAAGAGTAAGAAAAGAGAGAGAGTGAATGTAGACTTTTTTGAGAATTTTGGAAGAGTAGAGGAAGAAAGAGATTAATTCTGCGTACATCCACTTCAATTCTTCATCTCCATGCCCATAAATCCTTATCACCTTTTAACTGTAATATTGCAATAATACTGTCTCCTAGGAATAAAAGAAGTGAAGAAAAAAATCAACAATATTAATATAACAGTAACAATAACTGCAATGACAATATTTAACATTTAATTCCCATTGGGGCCACCCATTTAGGTAGGCCCTGTTTTTATTCCATTTTTGTAGATGAACAAACTTAGGCTGAGAGTGTTGCAGTTATTTGATCACCTATACATCTAGTAATGTAGAAATGATTGCTGTGTACCTTTAGATCAAACTATGTGCAACTAGAGTCAGCTTGGTTCACCCTGTCTCTCAGAATCAAAATAAGATTGGACCAAAAGCCCAGCACTTTCCCAGAGTGATGCCAGCTCTGGCTGTAAATTTTCCATGTCTTGGTTGTGTGGTGCGCCTTTCTGTGCAGTCTGTACTAGTTAAGGTGAGAAACTCAGTCTCTCATCTTCAGTTTTCACAAAAAAAAACCTCATTCCATGTGTGTTGGAAAGCCATATTTTACAGTAAATTTGGCTAAGTGGAGAGCAAGAAGTAAAATAACACCAAAGAGAACAACTTCACGTTTGATATCCTAATTTTCTCTAAGTCCTTTGAACCATTATGCTACCAGTTCAAGCCTTTCTCCATGTTGCTTGATTCCCTCTCTCTCCCCATTTTTACTCTCATTACTTCTCTCAAGACCCAGTATGCTGTCATATGATCTTTTTTGTACAGAGTAATTTTGCTGTAGCATTTTAAAAAATCTTCAGTCCAATTTCCCTGATATATTTCCTTCCAACCCCAAGTTATCTAAGTCACTTATTTTATTTTCTAAGAAAAGATACTTCCTTCCCTAAAGGGATGAAATAAAGTATACATTCCCATTCAATCATACATACAGAAAGATTTTGGGCATGCACCTTTTCAACTATAATCACAATTGACTAAATAATTTTTTGCTGACTATAACCATACTTAAGTTTTAATAATTACAAATGTGACCTTAAGGTAGATAAAGTAAAACTGAAACTCTGACAAAATTCATGGTTAGCAATTTAATTATTTTCTAACTGAATATATGTTTAGTGTCATTTCAAATTTCTGATGTAGTATAAACATGAACTTTGTGAGAACCCAGAGATTTATAATTTGAATAAAATTATACTTAATATAAGCTGTGCTAGGAAAGCATGAATTAAAACAATGCTAAAAGAGAAAGGTTCTCAAAATACAAAAGTATTCTCTCTGCTGACAATTCCATTTGTTACTATGTCACATAAGGAAGAATGGGAAAAATGATCATTTGCCTTTAAGGCTGAGATCAGTTGGAACCTACATGAAGGTCAATATTGTAATGACAAAGAAGCAAAGTTTCAAAGAAGTTAAAAAGCTTGCCCCCTCACACACCAGAATTTTCTGAGAGCTATAATTGCTCCAAATGCCATACCTAACTTGAACATTAACAGCAGTTTGTGAATTAGAATATTCTCCTAAAAGTCTCACTTACCCATGCATTCAACAAACACTTAGAGAGTTTCCACTGTGTGCCTGGGCCTGTGCTTATTATTAAAAGTCTTGCTTATTAAACATCTCTCTCTGCCTAACTGTACCCATAAATAATCCATAATTGATTAAGCCCAATTTCTGTGTAAATCTATTTTAATATTATTTTGCTATATGCTAACTTCATTACCTATATAATATTGTCTATAAAATAAAACTTGATATTTAACAAAAAATATCAGAAAAAAGTAACATTGAAAACCATATTTGAAATTAAAAGATTTCAAATTTGAAATTAAAAGATTTGAATAAAGATAAACTAGACCTTTCTGGGTTTCTAGAGTAAGTAGTCTCTGAAGATTACATGGACTCAACTTTTCCAGTCTAGTATTGTTTTAGTTTGGGTTCCTTGGGAAACAGACTCTGAGGCAAGAATTTACATGCAGGTACTTTCTTGAATAGTACTCTTAGGAACAAGATTTTTAAGGAAGTAAAGGAAGAATTGGGCAGAGTGGGAATTTGAACTGCGTTACAGTTACAACGGGGTACTTGGAGATCACACAGGAATGATGGGGTGACTTTTCACAGAACTGAGGCAAAGGACTGAGCCCTTCACACTCCATATTGACCAGTTACTGGATACAGATATGCTCCCAAGGAGTGGGCACGATCTTTTGCAAGGCAAGTCCCTTTGATTGAAGGAAATTTCTAGAGAGGGACTCAACTGTGAGCCAAAAGCAGCCAATATGCCTGAGGAAATGAGTGCTTAGGTCATTAAACAGAGATATGAAGAATACCCCACAGTATCCACTACAGTAGGTCACTTGCCTAAGTGGGATCCTACTACTTTTTATAAGTTTGCCCCATTTAAGAACAGCTCAAATGTCCTGTCTTCCTGGTAAAACTTACAAGAGGAAAATTAATGGGGAAAAACCAGAACCTCCACCACTGTTCCTAATCTTATAGACACCACTGATACTCATCATCTCCCTCTTCCATAACCCACGGTAGGTTCTCTTCACTCTCAATTGGCACCTAGGGGATGACCGAGAGTTTGAACCCTGAGAAGTCTTGAGTGCTTGGTCACCATACTTTTCTCAGACCATAAGTGCTCAACTTTCACACTTATCAAAACTTGCCAGTGTATATACCACAGAATGCCCTCAAGGACCACTTGAGAGCCAAATGGGTGCTTCTTGCTCCCATTACAAAACAGCAACACTTCCTCCCCAGGGTGGTCAGGGCTAATTGTCCGTGCCAGCAGAATAACTTTTTTCGTTGCTTGCTGTTCTCTTGCCACAGGTACTTGAAGTTACCACAGAATATCCAGAGCTTCAAATTTAATAGGATTTAGGCTTCATCTCCTGATAGGTGCATCCCCCCCCCACCTTTGTGAAACAAGAACTCTAGTTTCTCAGAACCTAAAATGTGGGGTTGACCCTAAGTAGAATTCGTGCCTCATATCGAAATTACCGAGTACCATAATTCTTCCAAGTGTTAAAGATACCTCAAGACAAATGGTGGGCATAGAAGCCACAGCGCATAAATCTGCAAAAAAGTAAAAAGCTAACCTTTTCAAACAGTATTGCTTCTCTCTCACTTGCCAACTTTACATTTCCCTGTATGGCCCCGGAAGATGACTGATTAGCCAGAGACGGGTAAGATTCCTCAAGGGAGGAACAACCTAAGACAGACACAGTCGCAGGGGGGCCATCAGGTGAGAAATTGGGGATCAACAGAGGTGAGGCTTAGAACCTCACCCCCCCTGTTTTGAGAGAAATCTTCTGTATCCGGGGATGTTTTGTTGCCCTTGTCTAGCTTGGATTAATACTTAGTCTATAGGCACAGACCTGATCATCTACATTTGCTCTCTTACAACACTAAACTATGTTTTCTACCTTTATCTTGCATCTACCTACCACTTCAGCATTTTATTAAAAATAATAATAATAATAATAATGATAATAATAATAATAATAAGGGAGAAATGTGGGATTCACATATAAATCAAGTATAAAAATCGAACGAATAATCATAATTGACCTGATTGTTTATAGTTCATGATGCATGATCAAAACCAAAAGTTTCTGTGATATGACTGCCCTTGCACTGTTCACCATGTAAGAACTTATTCACTCTGTAAGAACTTGTTCACCATGTGAAAACTTGTTCATTATGCTTCAGAAGATTGGAGACTGTTGAGAATTAGGCTTGGGGTTGATTAATGATTGTGCATTGAGTCCCCTATACAGAATTTTATTGTTGTTAACAACCATATGATCAATAAAGATGAGAGATGCCCTCAATAAAATAAAATAAAATAAAATAAAATAAAATAAAATAAAATAAAATAAAATAAAATAAAATAAAATAAAAATAAAATAAATAAAATAAATAAAATAAAATAAAATAAATAAAGTAAAATATAAAATGTGGGGTTGAGAAACACAAATTTCTCCAAGTGGGTTCCTGAGAATAATGATAAGCTGAGCTAATTCCTACTTTCATGTCTTGGTTTCTAGACTCATGAGTTCTACATCCCTATAATTATAGCTGCCTTTGAATGAATAGTGTCCAGTTGGTGTCTCTGCTGCAGCTTTAAGATGCTGTTCCATTGCTCTGTAAGACAAACAGCCTCTCAACAGAGCAGTATGTGCAGTAATGTTGCACTTTCTTTGCTGCAAAGTAAGTCACTTAGTTCTATGTGATGTCATGTAGAATACTACTTCAGTGCATCACACATTCTCTCAGCTCATGAATAAGAATGTTGGCTAAGGCTCAGTTTCAAGAAATGAAAACACATATCCAGAATATGTGTTGATTCCATCCCGGACCCACTCAGCCTCAGTCAAGGCTAAAATCTTCTAGTCACTTGTGAATGGATCAGAGTACTACACCTAAGTTGTGAAAATTATGAGATATAATTCATGCTATACTTTAGAGGGGTTTTCCCAGCAGGCTCTACATCACTCTCTAGGTAAAAATTTCACTGACATAATAGACCAATAAATTTTTGTAGGGCTTTAAACCTCACCTCTAGGGATGTCACATTCCATTAACCATTTCCAAAGATCTTTGTGAGTATTGACTGACTTTGGTACACACACACACACACACACACACACACACACACCTCTCTGACACTGCAACTCATTACCATGCTTCAGATGTAAAAGCTATGACCTGGTGTCTATTATTTCAGAATCCTATCACATCCATTGATATTAGGCAGCTCAGTTCTCCTAACTCCTACCATCTCCTACCAACTCCAACAATCAGCTGTGATGTGAGGAGGGTAGTCACCACTGAGCTTCTCAGTGCTGCTGGCTCCTTTCACTAGGACATTTCTTATTGCTTTGGAAAATGGAGTGGTCTCTGTATTTACAAAGTGCTTCTCTCTAGCAGGATCCCTTCTCTGTGTCTTTTGATTTCTTCTTCTGTTCTCTGCCATAACTGTGGCATTTATTACTTAATATGGTCCATTGCTTTCTCCAACTTTCCAAGAGTCAACTTAGTTATATTTTAGTAGTATTTCTTGGTGTCTTTGACAGTGCTAAATCCTATATCAAAAGAGACTACTCCAAAATAGCAAAAAACTGTCTGATCTAACTTAATGTTTTTTTTTCCCTTGATTTGATTATCCCCAGAATCCATTCTTACACATATTCTCCAGACTCCTGCTCGTACCTGCTGGCTAGGTCCCTTCTCTTACATAGCAAGCCTACCATTATCCTGACTGGGTTGATACTTAACAAGAGAGAGATGGAGAACATTTGTTTTCTATAGCACTCTCAAGAGGTAGAGAACTAGTCTTTGAAAAGGAAGAGCGGGCCACTACTGTGGGTTCAGAGAGTTCAGGGAATGTGGAGATCAAGGTTTTTCAAGTGTGTTGACCTGGATGTCCCTATCCCAAATCTCAGAATTCCAAAGCTCCCCAATAATAGCCTTGACCCTGATATGACAGACTTGCAGGATTAAAAAGAAAGGATTCTATGGAGCTCTACTTTCCTTATACTTAAGTATTGGGCCTGATTCTCAGCATGTTCTGTGCTCCATCAGAAGAACATATGTCTACTCCTGTAGAATTTACTATCTACTTTTACTCAGTGTGAACATTAAACCTGGGAATCATTATTACCCTCAACATACACCTCTGAAATTTTGAACTATTGAAATTACCTTCTCTGATTCAACTTTCTCATCCTACAGCCCAATCTACTGATCCTACCATTAACCTGAAAATAATTTAATGTTGAATCTGTTATCCTTTCCTGATTTTATTTCCTTCTCTATTTTGTCTAAACCTAATTTCAACTCTTCTAAGCACAAATCCCATGGCCTCAACTTTCATCATGATAGCTTCTCTGATCAACCTTAAGAACTAAAATATCTTTTTGCTTATTTCTTTCCTCTGGGCAGTTCCATATTGCTAGAGAAAATTCACATAACAGTAGAGATCAGCAACAATAAAATTTGTGATTTTGATCTTCAATAGAGTCCTCAATGTTTCTACCCATCGTTGTACTCATCAATTTCTCATAATTCTCTTTGTCAATGGAATAACATTGCTTCAAACCAAGTCTAAAATGATTAAGTCTTCATTCTCAATACTTAATTGAATGCCATCTTTGTAAAAAAGAAACAGAACTTGAATCCATCTGATATTTTCTCCTTTAGCTTCAGCTTACTTCTTACATACTGTCTAAAACATCATCAGTCCTATCTTCCTCAGTAAGGAAATAGAATGTTTCTGTTTTTGCACACCAACATCTCTATCTATGTTTTTTATTTAGGAGCTTTCTAACAACAGTAATAGCTGTCATCAACTGAGATGTTAACCACATGCCAGTCACTACAATAAGCATTTTAAATTAATTACAACATTGAATCTTCACCATAATCCTAAATTATCCCCATTTAATAAGTGGCAAAACAAAGGCTTGACCAAGTTCACACAGCTAATAATAGATAAATCCAAGTTTCAAACCACAGTGGTCTAGTCCCAGATCACACAAGATTAGCATTGATCAATCCTTTCTTGCTTATCATTGATCTATTCCTATTCTCTTGTCTCTTGATCTCAAAACAAGCTCAAGTATTTTTATCCTAAAACTACCATTCTTTAGTTTTGATTTCCCTTTTAAATCACCACCCTAGCTTCTTCCACTCCATTATGATCAAACTCCTTAGAAAAATAAGACAGTATACACTTTTTGCACCCACTTTCTCCTCTCCAATTAATTCATTGATCCTCTATAGTTGCCCTTATTCTCTCAGACTCTAATAAAAGTGCCATCAATTGCTTCCTTGAAAACCAGTAGCCTCCTGTCAGTCCCATCCTGCTCAACCTCTCTATGGTTTTTTATCATTCTTTCATTCTAGAATGTCCTTCTCATGAACTCATGATGCCATTTTTTGGGGATTTTCTCTTAATATTCTTAAGTCCTCTACTTCTGAACCTTCCGTATTGCTAATTTTGCTAAAATGTGTGTACAACCGGCAGTGAGATCATTCTGGAAATGAGAACACAGGATTCGGAAGTGACAACACTGGATCCGGAAATGAGAACACCTGATGTGAGATCAGCCAGGAAGTGACATCATTGTGAGCCTGTGTATATAAGCTGTGCTCAGAAATAAAACTGCACCACTGATCCACCATAAGCGGTCAGTAAACCTCCTGTCATCCCAACTTTGATCTATCTTTCTTCTGTATCTCTCTGTTTTTCTTAATCTCCCACCCACCCCTCTCAGGTTCAGCTGGATTACAGATCTGGTATCAGCAAAATGTTAGCCTCCTTGCTCTTCTCTCCCATTATCCCTGCCTTACGTGCACCCCAATACAAACATTTTAAGGAACTGATCACTGAAGGAGCTTAATAACCAGTTCATTGGGCAATACTATACATAATACTCCAAATACATTTACAGAATTTGTAGTGACCAGATATAAATTATACACAAATCATTATGGTACATTAAGTGTTTGAGGAAGCAATTGTTAAGATAATTTTTAAGGTAGATTTCTCAGAGGAGCTATGTTGAAGAAGCTGAGGAAAATGAATTCTCACTCTCATCTACTTAACTTAGAAAGGATGATCATTTACTTTCCCTCATTCTCAAAGAGAGCCAAAGAAAATAATTCAGCAAGCTGCTTTAATAATCAATCATATATGTTTAATGATCCTTCAGCTATCTGAATTTAGTCACCCATGAAATTCATGAAAAATAATGTCTAAGTTCAAATTCACAGACTTCACCATCACTTTGTACATGATTTGTATCATAGCTAATTAAATAAAATTTGCTCAGCTTTCATTAAATGATGGAATGTATAGACTTAAGGATGGCTGAATACTCTTTTTGTAAATTACTTATTAATGTGCTCAAAGCCATCCATATGTTTCTTTTTCATCTCCAGGTTCCTCAGACATAGTGTCATAACCATCAGAGTTGGCATCATAAAGAGTTGGTTCAAATCCCTACATGGTCTTTTTATTAGCAATGTAATCTTTTGTTACTTACTTGATTATATTTGTAATATATTTGGTTACTTGATCTTCATTTTCTCATATATATTGGTAGGAACAATTACATACACATATAACAATTAGGATATTGTTGTGAGAATCAATTAGATAATCTGTGTGAAAAAGCCTGGCCTAAAGAGGTACTCATGATATGTTGGTTCTTTCTCTTCCTCCATTTCCACCACAAATTAGGACTATTTTCTTTCTGCCTTTTACCCTTTGTTTATATAGCAAATAAAACATTCGTTTTTGAAAAAGAATTTTTAAATCAGGTTGTTCCCAATGTGTTGGCATTATGAATGCGCAGCAATATGCCGTGCACCTCTCTCCAGCATACCGTGTTTGACATTCCCAGGAAAACTCAAATACATATATCTTCTGTTAAAGTAATTGTGTGCTATCACTGTAAGAGTTATGATAGAAATAATTACAAAGATATTGCCAATCTATCACTATGATGGCTCTACACACTTTGCTGCTGTTTTCTCTCCTTTCTAGTCTATTTAAAGAAAGATCATATTTTTACTATAGAATAGGTTGTTAAAATTAAAGAACCATATAGGAAAATGTGCAAGGGAATTCAGTGGACATTAAAATTTGAAAAAAAATGTGTTGTAGGACTCCACATAAAATATGAAAAAATACCTCTACATGTAAAATAGTTAAGTTACCACAATATCCCTAAAACCCAGTATGAATAAAATGTGGTTATGAAGAAAGCTTAAAATAGGTAGCCACTGAGTATAGTTCTAAAGTAGGCCAAGGTTAATTTAATTATAAAATGCAGTGTTTCCCAGGAAAAAAATGAATGTACTTTCTTTTTATCCACTAGAAATGGCTATATAGGATACACTGCAGAAATGGAGATGTACATTTTTCTAGAAGAGAAAGAAAAAGATTTTAAAGAGATCAATATTGCTGGAAGAGCAGAAGAAACATGTAACTTATAAAACCAAGCCCATTTGGGATTTATTCCAAAGGTGAAGGGAGTGGCAAATGTTAGGAAAAATCTCTATCAGCTATATTTCACACTTCCCTTTAAACTGGGTTAAGACACAAGGTACAAAAAAAGTGAACATAGCTCTACATAGAAAAGGACATTTAAAACCCATAATGAAGGTTTTGTTCCTTTATTTTCAGAGAGTATTACTCTTATAGACTGTTCTGGAAGGTTTTTTTTTTTCCCCTGACCCATTTTATTTCACAGTTGTTAGTTATTTGCTGTGATGGTATATCTTCTTCAGCAATTTCTAAATTTTTAAAGTTAAGATTGCTTTGCATTTAAGATGCTCTGGCTAGAACTCTAATGAGAATTTTAAATGTGAGCAAAATCTCTTGAAGTTCTAAATGAGGCCATCTTACTGAACATTCACCAGATGGAACCACTGATTGATCTAAATCCTAGAGTCTTGTTTTTAATTTATTTTTCCCAGCAAAGAAAAATTTTGCCGAATCTTCTCCATTCTTAAATGCTTAAAATACATAGTTAAAACAAAGGCAAAATACTTTAGTTATATTTACAGAATGGAAAGTAGAAAATCTTGTGCTACATACCAGTCAAGAGACAGGGTACTTTAAACAGAATGTGAATACCTTCAGTTGGGGCTTCTGTTCTGTTGTTACTTCTAGGTTCATTTTTCACTGCTGGATGGAGGGCAGTTTCCAAAGCTCATACCACTAGATGATGACCTGCATCTGAGCCTAAGATTACTCACCAAGATCTATGACTTCCTCTGATTACTTGAGATATTACTTGACTAAATTTCTTCCACCTAGGTAGGGCTTCTCCTCACAGTGCACTTTCCCCACATAGAGCAGGACAGAGGCACAGCCAGAAAGAGAATGCTTGATTTGCCTCATGGATGTTAGGCTTTTGTGTAAACAGTAAATAAGTTTTCTCTGTGCTAAGCCACTAAAACGTTGTGTTTGTTTATTACTGCAGTTAGCCTCACCTTCTCATACCATATCTCCTTGAGGATCTTGCACAACCATGTAGAGTGGAATCAATGAAGAGGAAATTGTGAATACAGACAGTAGCGGTTGAGATAATTTTACAAGTAAAATATCTATTTGATGTGAGTTTAAAGCTTTTTTATATTCCTAGTGAAAACACTAACAACCCCATCATTAGTGTTTGTGAAGGTTAATTTTATGTGCAAACCTGACTAGGCCACAGTGCCCAGATATTTGATCAAATGCATCTGGATAATGCTGTAAAGGTATTTTTTGGATAAGATTAATATTTAAATTAGTAGACTGAGTAAAGCAAATTACCCTCCATCATGTGGGTGAGCTTCAACCATCAGTTAAAGGCCTTAGAAGAAAACTAATTACCTACTTTGAAGAAAAGAGAATTCTGTTACCAGATTGTTTTTGGACTCAATCTGCAGCATTAATTCTTCCCTGGTCTCAGGCTGCCGGTCAGCCTTACAAGTTTTGGGTTTGTCAGCCTCCACAATCATGCAAACCATTTCTTTAAAATTTCCCCTTTTCCTCTCTTTCTGTCTGTCTAGGGTGTGTGTCTTCATTTCTCTTTGTCAATTTTAAAATGAAGAGGCATACCATAATAGAGTTCCAGTGTGAAAAGCCATAACCATTGCCAATTAACCAACGTCAAGTAAAATGTCATCCTAGGTTCATTTTGGAATACACTTGTCATAGAAATGTGTTTAATGTTCTTCATAAGTTTTCCTACTGTTTTGTTTTGTATCCTAAGTGTATCTCATCTTTTCAATTACAATTATAAACAGAAATGAGTTAAATTTTAAAAAGGCTGCCCTGAGAAGGTTAAAATGGAAAAATACACATGAAATGAGAACAACAACTCTATTTGAAAATTACTTACTGGACACCTGCTCATATTGGGCACTGTGTTCAGCAAGAAAAATACAAAACTTAGGGAAACATGGTTCCTGCCTACAGCAAGTCACATTTTCCAAAAGTAGTAGTAACAATACCTCCTAACTCTCATGCTCTTCTTACTATGTGATTTTGATATTCCTCCCACTGGGAAGCAGAGTCTAAGTCTCCTCCCCTTGAACCTGGATGAACTTTTGCCTCAACAAGTATCCTATGTACACAATGATGTAATGTGATTTTCAAGCAAGGTCATAGCAATGCCATGCTCTCTTGAAACACTTGCTCTGGAGGAAACCAGATGTCATGTAAGCAATCCAACAGTCCAAAGATTAATATGCTGAGACCAAACTTGTTCACAGTAAGAGACCACATAGAGAGATCCTAAGAATATGTGGAGAGAAAGAGAGAGAGAGAGAGAGAGAGAGAGACCCAAATAGTTTCCAGCTGCTCCAGCCCACTGTGTTTCAGCTCCAACCACTGATAAACTAAACCATGGAGAGACCACTATGGACTGAATTGTGTCTCCCCAAAAATGCATATGTTGAAGCCCTAACCCCCAAAGGGACTGAATATGGAGATAGGACCTTTAAGAAAGTGACTAAGGTTAAATGAAACCATAAAGGTGGGACCCTAATCCAATAGTATTGGTGCTCTTATAAAAAGAGGAAACATGAGAGATCTCTCACTCTTCACATGTGCACAGGGGAAAGGCCATGTGAGAGCAGAGCCAGAAGTCAGCCACCTGCAAACCAGAAACAGAAGCCTCACAAGAAACTAACTCTGCCAGTACCTTGACCTTGGACTTCTTGTTGTAGCAGCCTGAGAAGGCTAATACAGAAACTTTGAGCCAGAACCATACATCCAACCCTTCCCCAAATTCTTGCCGCATAAAACCCATGCAAGGTAATAAAATGGTGATCATTTTAAGTCACTAAGTTCCAGTGTAATTTGTTACACAGCAATAGATAATTGGGACACTGCTCTTGAGGCACTAATCATGGAGATAAAACACATAACTAATGATATATCGAAATGCCATATTAGTTATGTGTCAAATTTGATGAGCTAGAAAGCCAGCAAAGGGAGTGCAGAAAGTGTTTTGAACTGGAAATTTTTAAATATTAAATAATTGACCAGAGTAGACCTAGGATGCTGAAAGCTTAGATATGTTCAAACCAGGAGAACGGAGATATCACTGACACGTGCTACGGACTAAACTGTGTCCCTTAAATTTCATATGTTGATGCCCTACATCCCCCCACCATGTGACTGTATTACAGAAAGGCTGTTAAGCAGGTGATAATGGTTAAATGAGGTCATAAGGTGGAGCCCTGATTCCACAGAACTCACACCCTGAGAAGAGGAGGAATAGATACCTGAGCTGTCTCATCTGCAAGCCAGGAAGACAGTTCTCACTAGCACACAAACATTCTGGTACCCTGATCTAGGATTTCCAGCTTCCAGAACTATGAAAAAATTAATTTCTTCTCTTTAAGTGTCCCAGCTATGGCATTTTGTTATGGCACCCTGAGCTTACTGACACAAGTAAGTTCACAATTTTTTTCAGGACTTAATTAGAGTGGGCATCAAACCCTTAGTAGATGTGTAGAAAAATAAAAATATGTGTACCGTTTGTCTGATCCACATGTTGGTCTATGAACAACCTTAAGGCAGGAGTTACGTTCACAAAAGTATGCCCCAGCACCTAGGTCATGGCTTGTATCTGAGCCATTGTAATTGCTAAAGGAAAAAAGAAAGGGAGGAAAGAAGAGTTAAGAAAAATGAAATCAATGATATAGAACTTCATACCATCTAGCAGAATTGCCAAGACAACCCAGAGAAAGGAACATTCCAGAGAGGAAAAGTAGGAGAGGTCAATGAAGGAAATGGAACCTGCCAAAGGCCTCTGGAATCACTGGGCTAACCAGTGTCAGCAGTATGCAAAAGGCTGGCCTGAGTTGTTTTTGCCTGTGCTTTAGGCTGCTCTTTCTCAAAACTTCCTTCCTACTCTTTTCTTTAATAATTATTCAATGCTGGTAGAACCATTCATTGTAACCAGTCTGTGTTGCATGGACTCCCACTAGTCCCCACCATGCTTTCCAATCAAGATGTCTCAGTATATTTTTGTCTTTGTGATTGTAAGCACTCATTTATAACAATAAATTCTTCAGTGAACTTACTCTAGACCTAAGTTCACCTGGCCTTTTTATTGTAATCAAATACCAAAGTAGGAAGATAACCAGAACCTTTAATGCCCTTGGGTTCTGCTCCTGGGAGTCCATAGCTCCAGGACAGATTGGGACTTACCAGTTTGTTTGCCTGTAAAGTTATATGGGAGGGATGAAATCACACAGAAACTTCAACTTCCTTTAGACTAAATACTACTTTGCAGTGATTTGCTATACAATTTTATGTGTCATTTGAGCAGTCCTTACTCCACAGTTTCTCCAAAGGAAGTTACTTTTTGTTGAGAAGAGACTAGATTTCCAAATTTACTTTTTATATTATTCATATTTCCTACTGGACTACTTACTGGATCTCTACAGCAGTGAAACCTATTTGAATGTTGATTTATGTATGAGAGATATATACTTATCCAAATGTGTGGTAAGAGTTGAGTCCTGTATTGCAGAATAAACTATTGTATTGCAGTGCCCTAACTATACGCCACATAACAACACTGTGGTACAAACAAACACTGAGAGAAAATAGGATTGAATCATGGATGATGAGCTGTGAAGGCATAACTTGCTAACTAGTAGGCAAAATACCTGTGTTTTCAGTTAAGATAGATGATATCCATCTTATTCCGTCCTCCATGACTACTGCCAGACATGGGAGGGCAGAACCATTCTGACTACAACTCATCCTCAAAGCCAACTTCAAGTACAAGTGGACAACAAGAGCCGTAAATATTGTCTGACTAGCGTGATTGCGAAAAAATGTGCAACTGGCTCAGAAGAAAAAGGACTTTTCTTGAACAATTGTCCTAGATATAACTATAAACTTTTATATTTCCATAAAGCACGCACTGAAATCAATGCTCTTGCTTAAAGTCTACCAATTATAGTTCTCATTTAGATGTGAACTAAAGAACTAAATGCATTTTGCATTTTGTTCCTACTAAGCTTCTAAAAGTTTAAAGTTATTTTATGCTGAATATATTTTTGAAATGTTAAAATTTTGAATTTCTGATTATTTAAAAATATATTAAACTGATTTTAAAGTACTTTTGAGACTGCAAATTACTAAACACATGATTTTTACAGTACTAAAAGTTCCGAAAAATGTATAAATTGTATCTTGTTTTATAGATAATTATTTAAAATCCCTGCTCTCTACTGTGTAGTCTCCTGTTTAATCTTCCCTTTCCTCAGTAATAATCACTCAACAAATGAAATATTCCTTTGTGCTTTTAATATTCTCAAACAGACGCATGAGCTTCTTTTGTAAGGTCATCTACTTTAGCATTTAGGATTTTCTGATACTTACAGAGTACAAAATAATCTACTATTATCTGATAGATGGAATAATGATCATTTCAAAGTTTGGTCTCTGACAGAAATATTTGAACTGCTACCTACTCAGTGCTGCTTTGGGTTTATAATTATTTTTGTTCTTGAAAATTTTGAAAATTGAAAAATTCTCATGAATTTTTGTTTCCATCCCTAATGCAGCTATATTTTAGCTTCCAGAAAGAAATAGTTCCTGGGCTCTGATGACTCCACAAGTATTCAGTCTGTCTTGGTAGTACTGACATGCTAATTTATCAGTGGATCCTTTGCAAGTTTGTGGCCCTAGACTGGTATTTACCCTGGCTTCTGCTGGACTTGTTGCTGCACTCAACTTTAGGACACCCTAGCATTTCCCTGCAATTTACATGACAATGCAGCCAAATCACGCCACATCCTCACTCCTCAACCCATTCCCTGACAACCTGTGAAAAATGAGTGAGTCTTTACTGGGTGACTTCTCTGTGAAGAGAATGAATAATTTACCTGATAACCACGGTCATCAATCAGACTATACGTTTTTTCCTAATAAGTGATTTTGCTATGTTTGCTTAAAATTTATGCTGAATTTTTTATCAGTTGGATGAGTGCTTTCCAGCATCTGCTTATAGTGTCAACTAACATTTTTTTATGAAGTGAAACCTTGGAAGATGAGAACAGGAAAACCGGTGTTTAAAAAGATATATTACCTTTCAGAATTGGGGCTCTTTGTTCCTGAATTACAAGGTCTTCAGAGGTTTCAGGGTGATCTTGCTGTTTTCACCTTTTGTTCAAATGATCACATGCTGTTCAGCATATTGTGCATCATTCACACACTTCTTGAAAGACCAATTTGTACTTAATGCTTTGAAAGACGGGAATCACAGGAGCTGAGCATTTATATTCAAGTCTCACTGAGTAACATCTGAAGGTCCGAGCACTAAAATCTCCTATTTAAAAGCAGAGCTTCAGACCTTACAAAAGAAGCTCATGCGTCTGTTTGAGAATATTAAAAGCACAAAGGAATATTTTATTTGTTGAGTGATTATTACTGAGGAAAGGGAAGATTAAACAGGAGACTACACAGTAGAGAGCAGGGATTTTAAATAATTATCTATAAAACAAGATACAATTTATACATTTTTCGGAACTTTTAGTACTGTAAAAAATAATGTGTTTAGTAATTTGCAGTCTCAAAAGTACTTTAAAATCAGTTTAATATATTTTTAAATAATCAGAAATCCAAAATTTTAACATTTCAAAAATATATTCAGCATAAAATACCTTTAAACTTTTAGAAGCTTAGTAGGAACAAAATGCAAAATGCATTTAGTTCTTTAGTTCACATCTAAATGAGAACTATAATTGGTAGACATGTTTTGCTTTTGATATGAAATAATCCTTTTGGCTTCTTTCATTTAAAAAAAATATAGGGTCTAGTGGCACTCAATTGTATTATAGCTGAGTTATTGACTAAAATGTAAAGATAGAAAGGAGATAATGTCTTATTTAATTTGTATCACCAATGCCTGACAAAGTGTTTTGCATATATTAAGCATGAAACTGTTGCATGAATATTTGACAATCTTAAATGAATAGAAATATATCATTTTCCCACCACCAAAGGAATAGTGAAAATGATAACTTAAGAATAAAGTTATGGCAAGGCTTAGTCCAAAATGGATTGGATTTAGGGAAAGTGTGAGTCAAACTTAGAAATAATAATGGTCACAACTTAAAATAAGAATCTTGCTTTTAACAAACGTTTTAGAGTTTAGCTTAGAAAATGAAAATGGATGAAATTTGTATGGTGTTTTAAAATTTAGAAAACAATTTCACATATTCTTATTTGTCCCTCCTGTGACATGGATATTAATGTTTTATTTTATTTAATTCCATTCAATTGAAGGATAGCAAAGATTCAGGGAAGTACATAAGGAACTCTCATTTTAGGTCTACTATGTGATGCTTTTTTTTAAAACATATATAAGGACCTGAATAATCACACCAAGATCAAGACAAAAACATTTCCAGAATCCCATAAGCTTTCCACTATTCTGCATCTATTATCACTGAATAGTTTTGCCTGTTATTATATTTTATACAGATTAACTGTAGAATAAACATGCCTTTGTGCCTACTTTCTGTCAATATAATATCTGTAAGTTTCCACCCATGATTGGCCATGAGTTGTACAACGTTGTACCAGAGTTGGTTAGTTTTTATTGCTGCATAGTATTTCATTGTATGAATATACCCATATTTATTATCCATTCTCCTGTTAACATTGTTGTTATTATTAATAAAGCTGTGAATATACTGTATATATATTTTTGTTGACATGCACTAATTTGCCTTTTGTATGTAACTGGGAGTGGAATTCCTTGGCCATATACATACATGTAGAAAATGTTGAAGTTTTTCCTAAGTGGTTATAGAATTTTATACTCCTACCATCAATGTATGTTCTGTTTATTCTACATGCTTGCCAATACTTCACATGCTAGTCTCTTTTGTTATAACCATTTAATTATAGATTATCTTCATTTAAAAATGAGAAAACTAAATTAAGAGCACTTACATGGTTTACCTGTCATTGCATATGTAGTAGAAGCTGTGACCCCTAACTTGTTTTCCTGATTCTAAATCATTATTTTGCTTTTTCTATAACACAATGTTAGTATTTTTCTTTCCTTCCTCCCTTTCCTTCTGTTTTTTCTTGCCTTTGTAATTTCCAGTATGGAAAATTTCAGGCATAAAGAAAAGTAGAGAGAAATATAATAGCCATATATTCATAACTTAGATTCAATAATTGTTCATACCTTGCCATATTTAATTCATGTATTTTTTGCTAAAAACTTACAAGAAAATCATATACATCATGACATTTCACCCTAAATATTTCATTATTTTCTCTAAAACATAAGGAAATTTTCTTACATAAAATGAAAGTTTTATCTGAATTTAAACAACAACAAGTTCCTAGGAGTATCTAACACCAGTCCTTAACCAAATTTATCTAATTATTATAAGAATACAGCCATTTGTTCAAAACTAAGATTCAAGCAAGACTACACACTCCCTTGCTTCTACTCAGATACTTTTAAAAAATCAAATGTAAATTTCATTATTATATTATTATTATTATTTGGCAAAGTATTATATTGAGCCTATATAAAGGTTTGTTTCTTCATACAATCTTTTTAAAGTCTAAGTCTTATGGAACATGGCATAGGTAAACATTTTATTATGTTTTTAACATTTACTAAAACTCATATGTTTAGGTGCTGGGTACTGTGAAAGAGTGGATATGGCACCATGACCTCAAATATTTTATCCCAAAAGAAAAAAAAATACCCCTGAGTTGCTCAAGTAAAAGAATATGAAAAATGCAAGTGATATTGAGCAAAAGAATTAGTAAATTAAAGAGTTGATCTTGTCTTTGTTCTTTGAAAGGATTGCTATTAACTATACAGGCTTTTTCTCACATATAATTTTCATTCCCAGTGGTAATTGATTAACCTTTTATTGCTACTATTATTACTAATGGGTGGAACACCAGATGAAAGGAGTCTGCATTCATTCTGAATAGAAAATCAAACGAAGCACACACTGTTCTCAGTGCAAAATTGCATTAGATTTTTCTTGTTGCTCCAGTTAAAATTTGAGCTTGTTTAAATATTCATGGCATACCTAGAGCAAATATATGCAATGAAAGCTTACTGTATTTTTTGGTATCTATGTCCTATACAAGCTTGGGCCACTGAGTGTGCCAGAAAGAATGCCCCAGATGTTAATAAAAAAGCAAAGGGCTGACCAGCTGGTTTGAGAATATTGCTATTTTTTAAACACCACTAGTCTTGGAACTATTGACTACAACATATTAATGATCAATTACTTCTGGATTATTTAGATTTGCAGAACAACACCTACCTGCTGGATAGATTTCTTTTGAATAGAAGAGAAAAACGAATATTATTTATTCTTAAGAAGGAATTACTAATGGCTCTTTTGGCTTTCACTTGATTACTTATCTGCCAGCTCTCTTTGTAAAGTATCATGAACTTCAGTTTCCTCAATATTTGCTCTTTTCTAGAGGTTTTTCGAGTTGCAGAACAGGGGCCACCTTGCCAACCAGAAAGTAAGTACCCTCCTCAGGTCATGAGGAGAGTAGCCTTGACTTTCACCCAGCTGGTTCAGTACTTACGAACACAGGGAATGCCAATCAGATCCATGCTGGAAATTATTCCCAGAGCTGAAGACAAGTCCAGAAATAAATTGTTTTGCTTATAAGAGTCATTGATTCTCCTGTGGTGTTCAACGTGTTGGTGAAAATCGTGGTTTGCTTGCTTGTGTGGTGGTAGGGGGCTTGGCATGCGTGCATGTTCTCAGGATATGACCTTCAGTGGAAATAAAGTCTATACAAAAAAAATGTTACTAAGACTTCTGCTGCATAACTAAAATACAGTTTATAAGAACTATTCAATCTAAACACACCATCTCAGAATCAATAGCTTCTTTAAAACCATAGTAACACTTAAATATGCTTGACTCAGATGCATAAATTTGGTTGGTTGGAAAGCTAATTACACTTTCAACTTACTCTAATACAATTCTAAAACAAACAAACGAAAAATTAAAATATGTAATCCACTGCACAAGGAATCCAGGCATCATTCCTTTGTCTACTTGTCCTTTCCTCCCAGTTTTAAGGGTGTGTGGAATTCTAACAGCAGCAGCAACTGTTGCCCAGATGAAGTTCATTCTTCCTCTCCAGGAACCACAACGTGCAAGTGAGGAGGGGTGGCCCCCCTGCTGACGACTTTTCGACGGCCCTTCCTGAGTGTTCGCCTCCCTCTCAGCAGTGAGGGACCCGGGGGGGATGCCTGCGCAGAACCCAGTGGCCTGTGTGCCCCCCCGTCCCTCAGTGACTGGTCGTCCCACACTCCCAGCCGCCCAGGCCCTTTGCGCTCAGGACTACACACCTACTCCGGATGGGGCGTCAGGCTGTCTTGACTTTTAGGAGTTCTTCACAGCTTTACTGCTGTTATTTCCATTTCTGTTGAAACTCAAGCAAAGCAGTGACAGCACTCAGGACACTTCGGGGGGAACCCCTCACCTCCTCCCCTGCTCTGGGATTCACATGCCTGGGTCCCCTGCCTTCCTGCTCCCTTTTACAAGAACTGTGAGCTCTGTGGAGAGGAAAAAAAAGCAAATCCTCCAAAAATGTTATGAATAGGTGAACCAAAGTTTGAGACATTTATATAAGGGGATCATTTTTCCTTTCTCTAGAGTGACAGTGTTTTTACTTATGAAGTTACTATTATGTTCCCCTTAAATTATGGGATGTGTGCCAAATATAAGTGTAAGACTTTTAGTTCTTGCCAGAATTTTAAAAATGAGTGGTGGATGCTGAATCCTTTCAGAAAATTAACCACAGAGAAACCATAGAATAAAACAAGGTATCTAGAAATAGGAAAAAGAAATCCATGAAAATCCTTTAGAGAGAAAATGGATTCAAGTACTAAATGTCAGATTAGCCTGAAATAGAGTTTGGCTGGTGGCACAATGAGAAAATGGATTTGAGAAATGTCTTTTAAGCTTTGCTTTTACCTCTCCCTGATATCAGTTTAAAATCATGCCTACTTTCTCACTACAGAAATTAGAAATGATACATTGATGAAAAAAATACAAAAGCTGTACAAAAATTCTACTTGGGTGAGTTTGATTAAAACAACTATTGGAATTGACAATTTAGGGACTTCTCTGTAAACTACTGGGGCTCTAAGATTACAAATTAGAAGGATAATCTCTTCCCATTATCATTTATTCCAAAGAAAAGTTCTTATCTAAGGGGATATGTAATGGAAAGATAAATGGCAAAGATTACCCACTGTGGGGGAACCTAGTGCTTCTGTCCTAATGCTTCTTCTCATTTCATTCATGCTCAGTTTCCCTAGCGGGGTAGCACATTAGGGTATGGTCTTTGCACTTCCCCAATACATTTCAGCATGTACAGAAGCCAGTCTCTCCAGGTAGTTATGAGTGCACAGGCCAAAACTTTACTAAGTATCTCAAATATTATAATCTGAAAAACATAAACTAAAACAGATAGATAAACTATAAACAGATAGACTAAGTATCTTAAGTCAGTCTCCTCAGAAACAGAACCTGAGATGGAGATTCTTGGGCAAATGATGCCCAGCAGAAATTGGTAAAAATTGGAGAAGTAACAAGGGTCTGGTATCAGGCAATGTATTATAGATTGTAGCTTCAGTTTGCTCCTTTCAAAGTTATTATATTCAGCGTTCTCTCAACTCATGGCCAGGTAGCAAGAGCTTTTAAATTTACATTGTTTATGGGGAGGAAGAGAGAGGGAGGAGGCAGTATCTTAAGCTCTTTCTGCTCTCCAAATGTTACTAGTTGAGTTCATTCCCCTCAGTTCTTCTCCCCAGAGAAACAGAGAATTGAAAGGCAGAGACACAATAGTGAAGCAGAGTGAGTTTTCTTTGAGCACACTTAGAGGGAGGAGTGGGCCAGAGTCAAGGCAGACAATGGCTCCAAAAGGGAGGTGGCTCGTTGATTGACAGGGTGAGGTCATTTGATTGACAGTTCTAGTAATACACCCATTCCTCTAGGTGCAGCTGTCTTTTCCCAAAATGCATAAAGGAAAGCCTATGGTGGGGGGGCGGGGTGAGGGGAGCAAAACTGCAGTTTTATTTTAATGGGATTATGATGAGCTGTGGTTTGAGCAGTTCTTAGTTTTGTTCAATTACACCTGTGTTGTGATTTCATTGGGACCACGTTGTCCTGGTCCTGATAGGTAAGGAAATGATCTACCTGCAAAGCCTTTGTTGTCTTCAAATGGGACTCCCTACCTGGGAGGATTTTTCCTTGAACCTTGTCTTCCCTTTCCCCAGATGCTTATGTCTATGTACATAACACAAAGGCAGTGGACTCCAGTATCTACAGCAGTCTTCTGAGAGCTGCGGTACTGGCTTTCATAAAAGAAACACCACCAAGTACTAGGTGATCTGAGTGGAAAACTGATATTATCTATTTAAAGTATGTACAAAACCAAATGTTTGCTACTAAGACTTCTGCAGCATAAGTAAAATCCAAACATTTGAAAGAAAAAAACAACCAAAGTCAATTAAATTAAAATGGGCCTTTTCCGAATCAGTAGCTTATTTGAAGCCACAGTAACACTTATACTTGACTCAGCTACTAACAGCATAATTAAACATATGTACACAAATGCACCTCATGTTATCTAATGACAACAACTGAACTGGAATCTAATAATAAGTTTTTAAAAATCTTTGTATATTTGAAAGTTTATAAAAACTTTTCAAGAACTCAGTAATCAAACTATCATGATGTGAATTTAAGTTTATGGACATAATAATAATGAAACACTAACATACCAAATCTTTAAAGATGCAGTGACAGCCTGGACCTTGTCTATGACTGCTTCAGGAGTAACTTTAGTTTTTCCCGACCAGACAACCCCCAAGAATTTTACAGACAAACGAGGTCCCTGACCCTTAGTGCTGTTCACAGTCCATCCTTTCTCCTGTAGATGTTGCAGCAGTCTGGGAACTGCCCCTTCTAAATCTGCAAGAGAATCAGACGTAAGCATAATATCATCACTTGGCCAGAGCTGTTCTGGTGATCGCTCCATTGCCAGCAAGGCATGGTACCCAGTAGCCAGTTGCTTCTCTATTAAGGTGTACTGGACCTCTGCTCCTTTCACAGTTGTGACCAGAATCCACAGATACGTTCAAGCCGCTGCCAAAGGCCCCATCAATAACCATCTTCAGTCTCCTGAACATCCAACTCACGGGGCCTTGATAGGTACATTACAATCAAGGTCTGTACAGCTTTGACTGCTTGACTGCTTGCTTAAAAGCAGTAAAAGCAGCTGCACGTGTTTCATCCCAGTCCCACCCCCTTTTGTATCAACCAGTATAAGAGCTTCAGAATTTCTGCCAAGTGCAGGATAAATCCTTTCCAGTAGCCCCAAAGACCCAAAAACTCTTGTAATACTGCTACAGTGGTAGGGGTAGGGAGAGTCTGGACCTTGTTTATGACTGCTGGGATAACTTTAGTTTTAACCGACCAGACACACCAAAGAACTTTACTGACAAACAAAGTCCCTGAACCTTGGTGCTGTTCACAGCCCATCCTTGCTCCTGCAGATGTTGCAGCAGTTTAGGAACTGCCACTTATAAATCTGCAAGAGAATCAGATGTGAGTATAATATCATTAGCATTCATTCTTCTCACTTTCGGCAAAGAAAAAAAAATTATACTAATATAACTACCGTAATATGCATAAAGCTCAGAGAGGTGGAATTTTTGTTTGGTGGTTTCTTGTGGTTAAAAATGCATTACTGGGTTAGTAAAATATCTTAGAACACTTAACGAAACTTTTAGTAATAGAGGAGATAGAAGATGTTTGCATAGTGATGGATGGCAACATAAACCTAGATCTATTAAACCCAGGAACTTGCATCATTAATGTCAGTAATTATTTCAAGCAGTGACTGCCCAGAGGAAAAGTGGTCTGTGCCACTACAGAAAACAACGCAATAGCTTTTGGCCATTGTACAGATTTACAACTCTACAAAAACTCATTAGTTTGAGCTTTTCTGTTCTTTCTTCAAACACCTATGGTGAGTATAATGAAATTGAACTAAATAGCCGAGAGAAATAGGCACATGCTTTTACAAGTGGCATTTATAGGTAGGGTTCAGGTTCTGATGGAATATGAAACATATTGATCATGTCTCCAGCTGAGCTCTAACTGAGTTTCCATTTTCTCAGGCATAAGTTCTGAAATTTTCAGCTTACTTTCTACTCTCCTTTTAAATCTTGTTTGTTGGTTCATCATTACTGGAAAAAATGTTCTTCTTTATGTTAATTGTACAATTATGAGTCTCTCTGGTGTGATTGTAGGAATTTATGTGACTGCCTAAGAAAATCCTGTCAAAATAGAAGTTTGAGATAATTATAAAAACTTACATGTTAAAAATATGTTTAAACATTTTAATATGCTATTAAAAGTAGAGTCTCAGCAGTAACATTTTCAACTAAGGAGGACAGATAATTCTATTAAAAAAATAAAGCCAGTGATAAAAATTCTGAAATAAAGGCTACTGTTAAGGTTTCAATAAGTTATTAAATTACTCTTTGTAACTCCTTTTCTGTTTTACTTCTTCCAATACCAATTTTCCTTGGAGATATTAAAAGAAGAATAAAAACATAAAAACAAAATCTTTGGCTTGGACTACTGAAGTAGCCTCATCCAATCTCTTCACGTCCACCCTGGCCTCTGCTCCATGCTTGACCACCACTGTTTTATTTCTGGTAGAGGATGTCTTCCTGTCACATTTATCATCCCTCCTTCCAAAATCACATTAGAATCATAGAAAATGGATAAAAAAAATATTTAGTCCATAAAAGCTTTGAAAATTAGAATTGAGAATACCAATAACAAACAAAAAGCATGGTGATTTCTACAATTTGGAAAGAAAAGGACTATATTGACAGATAAGCCAGGATTGGAGGTAAATATTGAATAGACATAGAGAAAGATGAATCCAAGGCAAACACTATTCTTGGTACTGTCATCAGGTATGGAGGGTGAGGGAATTGGGGGAGAAATCAAGGTTGAGTGCTTTCTGAAAATGTGAAATATTATGCTTAGGAAGAGCTAGGCTCCTGGGTTGGGGGTCAGAGATGTAAATGCCTAGTCTACCTGCTTGGTTCATACACACACTGAGTAAAACCTGCTAGTGGATTAGTCTAATTTATATTTTTTGAACAAATTAATAAATAAATGCAGAAAGAGTACTTCTATCAGCCTTGAGGAAGATCAATAGCCTGAACTGCCGTCCTCGAAGCACTTAGCTCCAGACCCACAGAGAAATTTCAACACCACTGACTCCTCAAATGAGACTGGAAACATTAGGAGAAAATGCTCAGCAACAACTTTTTCCAACCTTTCCACACTATCTCAACCCCCAGTATCAACTCACTTACTCCTAATCTTCTATTCGCCAGGCTCAGCCATTACTGCAATAGTAGTTTATGACTCCTGTCCAGTTGCACAATGCAGTATTGTAGATGCTACCACCCCTCTCCAATCTCCTGTGAGCCATAGCTCCTTCCACCCCAACAGAGAACTTTCTGTGCAACACTGACTTCAGTCATCTTAAGTAACCGGACGTCTAAGTGATAAAACTTCCACCCAAAATAACGATATTATCTTAAGAAGTGATATCACATTCAAAGACCAGGCTGAAGAGGTATTTGTGTGAAATACCCCTTTCTCTCATGTTTGGACTTACTCAATCACTTTTACTTTGTGTCCTAAGTGACACAGGTCCTTGAGAGTCTACTGAAATTTGAGCTTCACAGAGTAACTCTGCCCTCATCTTGGTCACACGTCATTCCCCATGTCCCTTAATCTCAGCTTTTCAGAAGATTGTTTTATATCGCTTTGCTTTTATGAAAGACTTACCTAGTATCTGTTCTCGCTAACTGAAAGAAGTCTGAAGAGGGTTTTTGCTTTTATGAGAAAAGGAAAAAATAGTGAACAGCATTTGTTTTGTAGCGAGAGCTGTCATAGAGGCAGAGCTGACCTGGAGCAGCAGAAATCTGGAACAGCAAAAAGGTAGGGCAGATACTCAGCATCTCATGCCAAGCTGCCTTAGCTTTGAACTGTCTGTGAACATCTGTACTTTATCTGCATTTGTTTTGTGCATCCATTAGCAAGATGTGTCCTAAGGTATCAGAAAAGCCTAAGAGGTTATTTTTGGGTTTGCTAAAAAAATTTTATGTAAGTTAATGGTAATGCCTTCTTCACTTTACACCATTTTGGCTTATGAAAGGCTTCAAAGGAAACATGTATTTACACACATGATCATCAGTTTTAGTCTTTCATTTATTGTTTCTTCAAACTGTTTGGTGAATCTTATACACAAAGAATGGACTGCTAAAATAACCTAGATTTCCTGAAATGGTCTGCTAAAGTAAACTAAACAGTCATCTTTACCATTGTTTACTTGAAATGTTTAGATGTTTTCCATTTGAGTAGTATGCTAACCTTACTATTTTGTTAATCACTAGAGCTATTTTAGCATCTCAATTATTTTTTACTCTTGTAAGGAATTACATATAATATTATGAATATAAAATTATTAGACTTGCTTATTCCCATGAAGATACCAGTCCCCTATTTAGTCATATTATGTTATTTTGACTGTAAACCCCTCATTGCCTTTGTTTACCTCATATGTTTAATTTTTTACCATGTTCCAAAGGTTAAGATTATTAAATCAAGGTGGTCATCTGATAATTTTCAGTGGTTTACCACTGGTAAGTCAAAACAGAATACAACTTCAAAAGAATTTCTGTGATAGAGAAATTTAAGCCAAAAGGAGTGGATACTGTGAATTATGTATTTCTTGACACTTTTTACTCCACCAAAGAATTTTTTGTTTTCATCTTCTGTTTGTTTTCACTTCATGCAAATATTCCTTGCACTTGCTACCACATTTATGTTAACAATCTAGTTTATATTTTTTCATTTTTTTCTTGTGCTCACCAAGAAAATGGAAGTTTTCGACCAGGTTTCCCACCTGGCCTTGAGTGTGCCCATTGTGTATACATATAAGAGCCTGTTTGCACATCAATGGGATGTTTACCAGTGGCAGAGCGGCTGATGAGTCACCAGATTTCTGGTCTGGGGTAAGTGGTGGTGAGAAAGCATCCATTCTAGGCTCCCCTCCATTCCTAGTTGGCCAGGCACCTGCCAGTAACCAGGGACCCTCCCACAGAGTTCTTCTGGGGAACAAGGTGGAGGAGGGGCAGGGGGAGAACAGTGTGGTGGCCAGTTAGATGGAGCCTGGGAGCCAAGGGGGTTTTCCAGGCAGCACCAGTGCAAAGAGCTGAGCAGCCCAGATTCAGAGGGAGGAGAGACTGAGCTGTGAGAATAAATCCTTTCATTCCCAACCCCTCACCCCTGTTTTCCTTCATTATTATCAGATTTACAGGGAACTTTCCCCAGATGGGGATCCCCCTTCCTCCCAGACCTACAGTTCATATAAAAACTTACATGTACACACATGCGTATCAGGTTTTGTTTAACAAAAAGTCTCATACACATACTTTTGTGTAGCTTGGTTTTTGCATTTAAGAATACTCCATAGAAGTCCTTCAGATTCGCTGACAGAGCCCTAAGAAACGTGCTTTAATGGTAACAGTATGTGGATGTATCATGATTTAGTCAGCCCTTCTAATATTGATGGGCATCCACTCTATTTCCAGTTTTTCATCTTTATGGACAGTACTGCCATAAATATCTTTGTACCAATATCTTTCATATGGATGCCTTTATCTCTGTGGGAATCAGCTCCTAGGAGAGGGATTTCTAGGTCTACAGGTAAATGTATTTTTAATTTTAATAGATGTTGCCACATTGTTTTCCAACACTTTGCTTCTCTGCCAACTACACATAAAAGTGTTGCTCAAGAGGTTTTTCTTCTATTAAAGTACAAAATTTTAAATTAATTTTAAACTTAAAATGCTCAATATTTTAAAAAGATGAATTATTACTGATAATGTTGTTCTCCATTAAACACTGCTCAATACAAGTTTTATGAATCCAAGCACTATAGTTTCTCTTAATATTCTAAACTTATCTGCACTAACAATTTTGCCATTAAAAAAAAAAAAACTAAACCGATGGCCTTTCTTACTATTTTCCAGGACACTTAATATCCTTAAAACTAAATTTACTGCCAAAGCTACTCTAATAGTTTCAAATCTTGCCTTGCAGCATTCAAGTAAAAATTAGCTACCCTTCCTAACAATGTTTTTACAATTGATTAGGGATTTTGTTTAAACTGACATTAAAGAGAATGGGCATAAAACGAAGCCACATAATAACACATCAGTCATAAAGGATTCCTAATATAAAGAATTCTAACAGGCAGCCGTTTTTCACTGTTGTCTATATCCAGAGGCCTAACAATTTTAAGATAGTCTTTCTCAATTAATAGGTGGATATCGTTTTTGAAGTGTCAAATACCCATTAAGTACTGATTAATCATGATTATAGACCAGATTCAGAAAGAGTTCAGACTTGTTTCACTGATATAGCTGTAGAAATGAGTATTTCAGCATGACTATATTTTCACAAATTATCTTCATGTTTTCTTATTTAAATTGAAATGTATTTGTCTGTTTATACAATAGGTTAAGTTTCCACTGACTATCAATAAATTTATCATCCTGTAACTCTGGGGGTAAAATCCCAGGGCAAAAATACCTTTGAAACTGAAATCAGTTAAGGGAAAAATAAAGTTAAGAAACCCATTTATTTCTTACAAGAAGTCAACCTATCTCTCTCTTGACCAGGCTGCAGTAGAATAAAGCTCCACCCAATCTCTCCAGTCCAGATAAATCCTCACAAGCCCTTGTAATTATCTATTGATATGTAGATGGACTAATTCTCTCCACCCCTTGGAAACACCTATTGATATGCAGATGAACTAAAGTCAGGTGAGAGATTCCAGAAATATTGCAATTTTACCCACACATCCCCATCAGTATTCCACATTATTAATAACTCACCAAGAGTTCTCTGAACAAGAAACACAAAGGCAATTCATATGTTAATGCCTAGTATGTCCACAATCCCTGCTGTTTTATAATTTCATTTAGGAAATTTATTTTTAAAATGCCAGTGGGATCTGGGAAGCACCACTTGAAACTTTGATCACCCATCTGTGCATCACTGTGAATTAAGCTTCAGTAACATGGCACAAAATATTAGAACCAAAAGTTAGACTAGGCTGATTCCAAGAAGTACTGTTGGGTAGTACTATTGTTTTGCACTGGCAGAAATGAGGCCCATAAACACTTAGGTGCTGAGATGATACAGGTTGTTATTTGTGGTACCAAGACTATTGAGACAGGGACCATGGGCTTAGACAGAGTAGGGTGAGGGCCTCTGGGAAAAGCAGGGCAGAATATTTACAGTCAGAGCAATGTAAAAATGGGCAAAGAAATCCCTATTGAAACTCTGTACTAAGCATTATGCAAAGTCAAGGTCTCACTAATTCTCTAGGGAGAGATACTAGACTAAGAATATAGACATCTTCAGTGAGATCAGTTAAAGGTCCAAAGGCCAGGAGCAACTTGGCCTGAAATGTTTGAGTGTTCTGCAAGGGTATCAGCATAACCTGTGACTCTGCTGTCAGCCCTGGCAATCAGACTATGACCCAGCCCAGCTTGAGGACAGGGCAAGTGGTACAAGCCCACACCCCTAAGCCTTTTTTTGATGTTCTGGAAAAATCCTCAACTGCCTATAAAACACCCTAGACAACGCACTACTACGGGCTCTCTTGTCCCCTCCTGGCATGAGGCAGGAGCTCTATTCTCTCACTTTATCTCTAAATAAAAGCCTGTACCTTGCTCTCCTACCTTGAGTGTTTGTGAAGCTCATTCTTCGGCTTTGTGAACAAGATCCCCAGCATCACTATGTTGAAGAGAAAAAATTTCCTCTACCCCTCAAAGTTCTAAGAATCAAATTGACATGAGACAGATTAACAGGAGAAAAACACCCAAAGTTTAATTATGCACATACAAAGAAGTCATAGACATAAGTTCCAAAGACAGTCCGGGTATATATGTCACCCTGAATCAAGGAGAAAGGGATAGGGGTGTGAGACTCCAAAAAAAAAAGGGAAGCAATTCACAGGAACATGAGAAGAGTAAATGTTTGATAATTAAATATTCACTGAGCCACACAGTAACAATAAGCAGGCACAAAGAATTTTAATAGACACCCTTCCCTGTCTACCACACCTAGTTTACATTATAATATAGCTATCTAAGGTGATAACTCTTTTCCTGGAGCATGTCCCCTATCTAAATTCTTTTTATGCAGTTGTGGGGTGGGAGGTCAAAGTTTCTTTCTGAATCTTTTGGGCTTTGATTACTCTCAACTCTGAAATAATCTGCACATCACAATGGCACATCTTGGGGTGGCCTGTGCTTGGTTCTTACATTAAGTAGAAAGGTAGACATGAGCAGCCAGGGAAGGGGAAGATAAGGCTCAAGGAAAATGACTGCCCAAACCCTGCCCAGGTAGGGGGGCCCACAGGAAGACAACATTGCCTATTGGGGGCCAGGTCAAACTGGTCCCAACCAGATCCCAACTCAGGGGCAGTGGAACAAAACTAAGAACCATCCAAACCACATTTCATCATGGGAAAGAACATGTGCACTGAGAGGGACGACTGTATGAATGGACATATAAATCAGATGGCCCCACCTTGTCAATCAGGGAGGCACCTTCTAGCCAGAATTTAATAAAAAGGCTTCCCCCCTAAAGGATGGAGTCCTTTGTCTACCTTGACTCTGGCCTGCTCCTCCTTTGAAGTGTATTCAAATAAAACTTTTTCTCTGCTTTGCTACTGTGTCTCTGCCTTGCAGTTCTTGGGCGGGGACAAGAACAGAGGAGCACACACTCGACACAAACACCTACTGTTGTAATACAATCCATGCTATTGACATTCTGTCCTTCACTGAATTATGTAAAATGATTAAATTTGAAAAGAGATTAAAATTAGGTAAAGCAATAGGCTAGAATATAGAACAGGGGTGCCTTGAAGAACAAAATCAAAATAGTTGGTTCCCTAAGGAAAATTAATGGCAAATAAAGAGGTGTGTGTGTGTGTGTGAGTAAACTTGGAACATTTCTAGAATCTGTCGCCTGGTCTTAGTGCATCTCCATATCAATAGGTAATTGCAAGGGCATATCTGGGCCAGAGAGGTTGTGTGGAGCCCTTTTGTGAAGCCTGGTCGTAGAAACACAGGAGAGCAGAAATAGATGACTACTTATCAGCAATAAACAGGTTTCTCCCACTTTATTTCTCCCTTTAACTGATTTCAGTTTTAAAGGTATTTTGTCCAGGGATTTTCCGCCAGAATTACAGTGGGTGATAGAGAAGAGGTACTGTTAACAAATTTCCTAAGCAACAGCTTTTTGCAGGGTCAATGCTGCAGCCATATAGCATTTTAAAACAGCATTAAACCTATTGTAAAGACCATCTCACAAAGTAAAAACAGTAGAGATGGTGGCCTTTCAAGGTTATATCGTTTCACCTACTCTGTGTTATAATAGTCAAGAGGATTCTGTACAGTGCTTTATTTTAGCTTTGTTCTCATTAAGGACCCATAAAGTTAATTAATATTCCTTAAGACACACAGCTTGAAATAATTACTTCATTAGAAAAATTTAGCAGCATTCTAATTCTCTTGAAAAGAATCTTGCTCTAGAGTTGGTGAAGATTTTGTCCTTTTATTCTGAATGCAAACCTCCTCACCTTTACATCTCTTATAAAATTGCATTTTAAATACCATTTAAGGAGAAATAAAAATCCTGAAGTCATTTTGAAGGATGCTCTTTATTAACATAAACGACAGCTTAAAAAGTTCTAGGGATGTGTACTATCAATAAATACTATAATAAAATAATAAAGAAAAATATGGTTTTAAATCATTTTGAGCATAACATTTCATTTATAAACAATATATTTATAAGATTTGTTGAATAAAAATTGCTAAACTAGAAAATCTTTAAAGAGAATTTTAAAATAAATTAGACCTAAAATTTGTTACTTGAATATTCAAAGATATTTATTTTAAGTTTCAAGATTACTTACTTCATCATGTTACTCTGCTGCTGAAAAATTTTCAGTACTACAACCTACAGGAGAAAGTCTATATTATTTGGCAAATCAAGTTCATCTTCCAGCATTTTCTCTTAAACAAAACTTCCACTCTAGCCAGAGGGCTTTACTCAAACTCCTTTGCTGCTTCCTGCAGTCACTCAGCTCAGACTATACTCAGTATGCCTTCTGCTTCTCCCTCCTGTGTGCTCTCTGCTGTTTTGCTTTAGTCCTGTCCCTTCTGGATGAAAATCCTGCTACTCGCCATGATCACTCAGCTCAAGGTAATGCCTCCTTCCTCTGAGTCTTCCTATCACCAATTGCCTTTGATACTGTTCAGAACTACAAAATATGTAAAAAAGTACACTTGTCTTTTCGGTTGTACAGGTTTTATCACTCAGGCATATTAGAACCTCCCTAAAGGTACAGATTGTTTTATATCTGTCTTAAAAAAGTAGACTCTCAAATACTTGTGATCAGTTTGCAATTCATTTCATTGTCAAATTATCTTATAATATGGAAGTTACTATAGTTTCCATATACAGCATGTTTATTTTCACTGCTTAAATATTAATTTAATAATTGATATTTTTAATATTAATATTAGTTTAAATATTAATCTAAGCCTAAATTGTACTTAATAAAAATAATTTAAAATGACCTACACAGTACCACAATTTTGTTCCAGATATAAAGATTATGTATCGGTGCATGAGAAATACTGGAAATACATACATACAATATTGAGATATTTGGCTGGTATATTTGTGGTAAAGATGAAATATGCATATGGGTACTTTGAAAACAGTAAACCACTATTCAGAAATACAGAGTGTTTTTGATAATTTCCCTTGGAGTTATTCTGTCTTTTCAGTATGATATTAGGCATATTCTTCATACACAACTCAACTAGTTCTATTTCTTGTTTTCTTGCATTTAGTTCTTTGGTAAGAATTGGGGTTTCTGAAATCCTGGTGAGTCCAAGGTGAGACACTTATCAAGTAAGCCTGCCTGAACCCTGATTCTCCAGGTTGGAGATGTAGCCTTGATGTGGAATATGGGTCAAGGACCAGCAGAACTACATTTTGTAAACATTTCTTTAATGAGAAGAACATGAATAGTTTGAGCAAGTTCTTTTTGAATAATGATATAAGCTCCATGAGTAAAATGGAAACAAAAGAAATTGAGCTTTTTTGAATCTTACAGTACTTTGCAGACTCACTGGCAGGTAAGTTGTTATTGACTTAGAAGCCAAGAGAACCTACACTAAATATGCTGCATCTGCTCCTGCTTGATATGGTCTCTTCACTCCTGATAAAGTTCTACATCCTTGGTTAAATAAGTTAGGAATTTAATCTAACCTTACCTTACCTATGTGTATGTATTTTAGTGTTATCTTCCTACCAATCTTTAGTCAACTGAAACACCCTTCCATTTGCAAACAGGGGTGCCTTTTCTGATTCTTATTTTCCAGTTAGCAATTTTATATTCATTGTGTATGATAGCTTGGAAGTATTTTTTAGTGTAAAAAAAAAAAAATGAGCCTGAGTGTTAAAATGAAGAAAGTAGAATAAGGTTATATATATATATATACACTAAGAAATTGTCATATGCAATATTCAAAATACATAACTGTGATCAAAGTTGAATTCACTGATGAGATTGATATGCCAGTGGCTATTTTTAGGTGGCCCAGCCTTCATCTACAGGGACAAGTCTTTCTTGATAGTACACATATCTGCTAGTCAAGTATTATGTTCACAAAACCGTTTGCTAATTGGTAAAAGTATCAATGAGGGGCATGATGAAACTGTAGTTGCATTTTGCTAGACACATTTTCAATGAAATCTAATAAAATAATTAAATTTAGAAAATTCCCATCTAGGCACATCAATAATTATTCAGAAAGGGGAACAGAAATGGGGACACTCAAAGACACCTACAGGGTTTTTAATGTTAGCTACAATAATAAACAACCATATGCTTTCAGCCACTTAATGCAAGATTGATTTCTTCCTCAGGTCACAGTCCAATGTGGGCTGGTGGGGAGGTTTTGGTTTTACAAATTCAAGCATCCAGGCTTCAGAGGCAGCCAGAAATAGAAAAGAAAGCTCACAGAAAAGGCACACGTGTTTTTTATTCCTTGGCCTGCTCACCTAACATTGGTTAAGCTGATTAAATTCCCTGCAATATACTTAGCCGAGGAAGAGGAAACTGATTGGTGAACACTAACTAGCCTCTGCTGTATGCATCATCCATTCTAAGGAATACCTTTTCAAGTCAAAATAATTTCTTGATAGTAAGCAAAATATTTGAAGAATTTTTTGGGATAAGTTAAAAGAAAAGTGTCAGTAATTGTGGATGTAACATGCAGATTATTTGACAAAAAGCATTTTGGTTTCCATTACCTGATGATTTCCAATGAAACTAGTTAATATTTGATATAAGAGAAAAGGATTACATCTTAGAGATGCTCTAAGAAAGATAAATTTTAGCATGTTAGGAAAGGACTAAATATAAATGTGTTATCCAATAAAGAACAGCTGACACATTCTGATAGCAGATCAAAGCTTAAAACCTGGATTTTATGATCAGACTTTAACAGCCAGCATTTTAATAACTGTCTTCCCCAATGTATCTCAAATGCATTCTATTAGCAAACATGACAGTCTAATTATTTCCATGGTGCTTAACATTTCATGGTGGCCTATTGCCAACAGAATATGGAGTGGGAAATGTACCAAAGAAGTTAACTGATTATAGAAGCTAAAATGCTGCTAGTGCTGAAAATTCAGGGTTTATGTGAGGCTAACTGCCCTGACTCTGTTTAAACTCATCAGATAAGTAAATATATTGGCACTTACTTTTGTAACTGTTTTAATATTCTGCTGAAAAAAAAAAACGTAGGCAGATCAATTTTGATACAAATAACATGTAAACTTTTATGTCACATAAAAGAAAATGTTTTATCACTGGATAATATAATAAAAAAATACATTGATAACTCATTTTACATGGATCTGATCTAAATCACTAAATCTAGAGAATGAAAATATTAGCTTTATGTAAAAGGAAGGAAACATGGGGAAATTGGAGAAACTACAAAAATATGTCTCACCTTGGATTGTATAGGACTAGTAAAAAAAACAGAAATAGGAAGGTACAATCTGTTGCTGCCAGAAAAGTCTATATAAAGGAAAAGACTACAACCATACCTAACAGAGTGCCTAATCCACAGCAGGAATTTAATGAAGGTATACTGACTAAATGAATAAATACAGTTGAAAGAGGATTGAAGTCAGAAGAGCTAGCTTCTTGGCTATGCTACTGCCAACTAGCCACACAATAGTAAAAAAAAAGTGTTACAGTTCATTGAATGCTTACTAAAGAGTTGCTACAAACATGCATTGCATCATAATCCTAGGAGGCAGGTACTATTGTTAAGATCATTTTACCAACATGTAAACTGAGGCATTAACTTGCCTCCTGAACTCATTTTACCCACTGCATTGTATTCTCTCCATCATCTAGGAACCCATTCTTCACTTCAGTCTTAGCTTCATCTTTGGTGACCTAAAGGCTTTGGATTAGATGTCCTTAGGGTCCTCTGTATCTCCTATCTCAAGTGGATTTGGATTTATATGTGTAATTAGAACTCTAACTTGGAGTTGGCAAGTTTCCTGCAAAGGGCTAGATAATATTTTAGGTTTTGAGGGCCATACAGTTTCCATAACAAATACTCACTTTTGCCACTGTAACACAAAAGCAAATAGACAATACATAAATGAGCACTGTTCCAAAAAAACTTTATTTACAAAAATGCATTGTTTGTCAGCCCATATTGAAACCATCATACAAAATAAGGAAATAGTAAGGCTAGGTTTAGCAAGAAAAAATTTAGAAATATTCAGCATCATTGTTCTAGGAGAGATCTTGAAATATCAGATGATGATTACTTCTGCCTTCAGAACTACATCTTTTAGGACATGTGACTATCTGTCTCCCCGATGTCTTCTAGGAAGAGAGACTACACAGATTTAAACACCAAATTGGTCTGTCAGTTTTTATAAACACAAGATAAGCACATATTTGCACATGTGATGTATTTCAAAAAGTGTAGACTGATTTTCAAACCATGGTTAGATTCCTAGGCTAGGTCACAGAAGCATATTAGATACATAGTATAGCCAAAATAATATCCATATACAAATACACTCACAAACATGTGCACACACACACACAGAATTAAGACTCTTACACACACATTTTAGTTACAACCCTTGATAAATAGAATTTAGTGAAATGAACTATTTCTATTAAAAGTACATTCCATAGTGAACAAGAAAACATTATTTCCGTGAGTAACATAAGTCATTTACTCCTGGCTGTAGCTATTAAGGGAGCTCAGGGAGAGATTTGGTCCAAAGTCTTAAATGCTGTTCCTCTGTACCAATGTGGTAATTCAAACTATTTTGATATTTCATTCAGCAAATGGTGCAATAGTATGTGCTGTGCCTACCACGAAGCTAGAGTTTGTGGGAGAGAGGAATTAATCAACTTTGTCTCTGTCATTAAGAAGGTTATACTTAATTTTGGGGAGATAACATTCTCAATAATATGCTGTCACTAAGTAACGATGGGAGTTAAAAAGCAATTCAAAATAATAAGAAATAGCATATAAGATGATTATCATAAGAAGATAATGATTAATTATTTACTAGAGGGAGGTTAAGAAACCTTCTGTAATGTAAGAGGAAGGAGAGAATCCTTTGGAGTGTTCCAGTTAAGTTTTAGGGTTGAAGTTGTAAGGTTCTTATACTAAATACAAAGTGATGTAATATTACTTGAAGGTAAGCTGTGATAAATAAAGAGGTTAATGTAAACCTGAAAGCAACACTAACAAAGAAATACAACTAATAAAACAATGTAGGATGTAATATGGAATCAACTAAAACATTTAATAATACAAAAGAAGTCAGAATTAAAGGGAACAAAAATAGTTGGGACAAGTAGAAAACAAACTATGAGATGATAAAGGTCAATAAGAATGTAAATACAAACATATGAATAATTACATGAAAAATAATGGTCTAATCATACTAATTAGAAGGTATTATTTGCTATATTTGGGATGGGTGAAGCTAGACCCAATTCTATGCTGCATACAATAAAATAATTTTAAATATAAAATACATAAGGATGAAAGTAAAATAACAGAAAAAGATCATGCAATCTTAAATGAAAAACAAAACCTGGAATAGCCATTTTAATATTAAACACATATTTCAGAGCAAAAAAAGTCGATTTATCAAAAGGATATTAACAATCATGTTTATACATCTAATAATTGAGCTTCAAAATGCATGAAGCAAAAAATGATAAATTGAAAGGTACTATTAAGAACAACTTGATGCCAATAAATTTGACTATTTGATGAAATGGACAAATACCTTGAAAGGGACAAGCTATCAAAGCTCACTTAAGAATAAGTAGATAATTTAAAGAGCCATGTACCAGAGAAATTGTTTCTGTTAAAAATCTTATTACAAAGAAGATTATAGGCTTATCGGGAAATTCGACCAAACATTTAAGGGGAGAAAATTACCATTTATACATAATAGTAAGACTCTGGACTCTGAATGGAAGTGCTGTATCTCATTTATTCTATCCTGAATATTAAAAATATTTCATATGTGTAACAGAAATGCCTCTGTTCAATACATGAATAAGGTAATTTCTTAAACATCTTGTAATTGGAAAGTCAATCTAGAGCATAAAATAATTTAATAATCATAAATTTATATAGTATCCTGTTAGGAAGTTTAGATGAACTTCTGAGATTGCCTTTGCCTTCAAAGATTCTTTAGATACATGCCCATGTATCATAAGGAGGCATAAGGACAAAGAAGAAATTTTAAAAACAAATATTTGAAGATTTATATATGAACACTTACATTTTTCACAAATTTGTTTACAGTGTATCATAAAATATAGATTATAATGAATCCTGTAAAATGTATGAGGTACCCATTCACAAAATAGAAATAAAGTCTGTCCTAAGGACTTATATTTTAATAAAATGGAAAGAAGGCTGTATTTTTATTCATAGTATTTTAAAACTAGGTAAAAAAATAATTCACAATGGTAGCTACACAAACTACCATGTTTGACATCTTATTTCCCCAAATTGCTGGGTCATTGTTTGAGATGTCAAATGAAAATGAAAGCCTTCTGGCTCCAGCTTTAGTCAGTTTTCCAAAATGTAATTATTATCTAGATCTTCACTTTCCAATCAAAATAACCAATGAGTAGTATAAAATTAAGTTAGAGTCCCTTCTCCATTTGTATGCCCAATTACCATGTAAGAACTTTTAAAAAGAAATAAAGCTGCAAGTTTCTTTGAACCAATAATAATGGGAATGCAGTGGGAATGCAATGGGAAGAACTGAAACCATAAACATGTATTACAGTTTCTGTGGAACAGCTTTTCAAAATTTAGTTTGAAAGAAGACAAAGCTTGGTGTTTTGGGTAACTTAGGACCCTCTAACTTAATTCATAACAGCCAGAGGTAAAGTGAGCAGTATGTCAAATTAACTTGCTCAATTTTCTTCTCTCAACTTTTTCAATGCCCTTTACGAACACCATTACTGAGAAGCTATTGTTGGCATTTGCAGCATAAAATCTGATTTTGGACTTTGGAAGGTTGATAGCCTAAATATCACAAAATTGAAACCATACCACTTGTTTCATCATACCAACAGGAAAATGTCTGCAGATGAACCATTTTCAGTTGAAAAGGAAAAAAGTCCCCAGAATGGTTTTAATGGTTAATGAATGCTTAAATATAGGTAATAAAACAAAGTGACCTCTACCCATAATTTTAAAAACTTGTTGAAATTGCTAACTGAAAAATTAATAATTTATTTCTTGTGTATTATCTTTCATGTATTAAATGTGACAGTTATAAGAAGATAGACCCTAACATACTGTATTAATCTTATTGGAGCAGAGCCTTTTATTTAAATAAAACACTGTGTTAGTCATTTAAAATAATTTAGAAATCTATGTTTTAAAGTTCAGTACAAATCAAGTCTATCACTAAGAAAAATGCATAACAAATGAGTCAAATGCTTATCAGTATGAAATATCAATCTATCTTTTAAATGAACCATGTAGAGACTATAATTCACATGCAAATTATAAATTGATATAGGCATGAAAAACAATTCCTAGAAAACCTATTAAGATGGGAGGAGCCAAGATGGTGGCATGAGTAGGACAGCAGAAATCTCCTCCCAAAACCATATGTATTTTTGAGAATACAACAAATACAACTATTCCTAAAAGAGAAACCAGGGGATACACCATAACAGCCAGGCAACATCAACATCTGCGAGAACTCAGCATCTCACAAAGGGGGTAAGATATGAGCCATGGCCTGGCAGGACCCGAGCGCTCCCCCCACCCCAGCTCACTGGCGGGAGGAGAGGAGTTGGAGTGGGGAGGGAGTGGAAGCGCAGACTGCTAAATACCCAGCCCTAGTCATCCACACCTGGAGCTCAGACACACATTGCATGGTGCACTGGATATCAGGGAAACAGAAAAGTAAATCTGCGAGTGGGTCCCTGCAGCCTGCTCCCCTGGGACAAAAGAAAAGCGAGTGCTTTTTGAAAGTCTTAAAGGGACAGGAGCTTCACAGTTGGACAGAATCATTCTGGCACACTCAGTCCAGCAGCTGGGAATCCTGGGGAACTCCAGATGCCCTAACCCCCTGGGTGGCAGTGCAGCTTGGAAGCCCCTCATGGCGATAAACAGCCTGCCATTCATTTCCCTCTGGCACAGCCCCACTACAGTGGCTGAGCAGCCTGAGAGCAGCCACACCCACAGCAGCTGCCTAGTCTCCTGCTGGTGCACAGCTGCCCGGGCTGGACCCGGGGCTGCTGCTGGTGAGCAGCTGCTGAGCACAGACAGAGGAAGCCAGGGCAGGGCACGAAGGGGAGCCATTCTCGAAGGACAGCAAACCTGGCACACCTGCCACTCCCCGCAGGGCTCTGGGCGATCCCGAGGGCTGCTCCCGGTGGGCAGGTAACCGACACTGGCAGTGGAGAAGGGCAGGATGACCAGCAAGCAGGAAGGGACTTTGTTCTCCCAGCTAACAAATGCGCAATCTGCCTATAACTACCTCAATCACCATAAAAAGGCAGAAGAATTTGGGAATTTGGTCAATTCCAGAATCATCCAGACAACCCCTGAGAGAAGATGTGGGGAGATAAATATAACCAATCTTCCTGAAAAAGAATTCAAAATAAAGGTCATAACCATGCTGATGGACCTGCAGATAAATAAGCAAGAGCTAAAAGATCAAGTTAGGAGGTAGAATACAGAAATTAAACAATTTATGGAAGGACATAAGAGCAGACTGGATGAGGTGCAAGAGGCAGTTAATGGAATAGAAATCATAGAAAAGGAATATAGAAAAGCTGAGGCAGAGAGAGACAAAAGGATCTCCAGCAATGAGAGAATATTAAGAGAACTGTGTAGCCAACCCAAATAGAACAATATTCGCCTTATGGGGGTACCAGAAGAAGAAGAGAGAGAAAAAGGGATAGAAAGTGTCTTTGAAGAAATAAATGCTGAAAACTTCCCCAAACTGGGGAAGGATATATTCTCTCAGACCATGGAAGCCCATAGATCTCCCAACACAAGGGACCAAAGGAGGACAGCACCAAGACACATAATAATTAAAATGGAGGGCAGAGCCAAGATGGCGGCATGAGTAGGACAGTGGGAATCTCCTCCAAAACATATATATTTTTGAAAATACAACAAATACAAGTGGTCCTAAAAGAGAGACCAGAAGACGCAGGACAGTAGCCGGACTACATCCACACGTGTGAGAGCCCAGCAGCTGGTGAAGGGGGTAAAATACAAGCTGCAGCCTGGTGGGATCCGAGCGCCCCTCACCCCAGCTCCCGGCAGGAGGAGAGGAGTCGGAGCAGGGAGGGAGAGGGAGCCCAGGACGGCTGAACACCCAGCTCCAGCCATCCACACCAGAGTGCACACACAGTGTATGCATGGGGTCCTGGATACTAGGGAAACAGGACAGTAAGAACTTTGAGTGGGTCCCAAAGCCGGCACCCCTATGACAAAGAAAAGCAAGTGCTTTTTGAAAGTCTTAAAGGGACAGGGACCCCACAGCTGGACGGAAGCATCCTGGGACACAGTCCAGCAACTGGAAATTCCAGAGAACTCCGGGCGCACTAACCCCCTGGGCAACAGCTCTGAGACCCCTCACAGAGATAAACAGCCAAACAACCCCTCTTCCATTACCCCCTCAGGGACCCCGCCATAGCAGAGCAGAAGCCTGAGCCTGGCACACCCACAGCAAGGGAGCTTCCTCCATACCAGCTGGGCAAGATACAGAGACCCAATCTACACAAAATTGCCCAACACAAGCCACTAGGGGTCGCAGTTGTCCCAGTAAAGAAAGGCGAGGAGCAAGAGGAAAGACTTGGCTCTCCCAGCTGACAGACGAGTCAATAGCTCACCACTGCACCTATCAACATGAAAAGGCAAAAAAATTTGATCCACACAAGACTAACCCAGAGAGCTTCGGCATCTTCTACATCTACCCCTGAGAACAAACCTGGAGAGATAGATTTAACCAGTCTTCCTGAAAAAGAATTCAAAACAAAAGTCATAACCATGCTGATGGACTTGCAGAGAAATACGCAAGAACTAAGGCGGGAGAATACAGAAATAAAACAAGCTCTGGAAGGACTTCAAAACAGAATGGACAAGATGCAAGAGACCATTAATGGACTAGAAAACAGAGAACAGGAATGCAGAGAAGCTTATGCAGAGAGAGATAAAAGGATCTGCAGGAATGAAAGAATTCTAAGAGAACTGTGTGACCAATCGAAACAGAATAATATCCGCATTATAGGGGTACCAGAAGAAGAAGAGAGAAAAAGGGATAGAAAGTGTCTTTGAAGAAATAATTGCTGAAAACTTCCCCAAACTAGGGGAGGAAATGGCCTCTCAGACAACAGAGGTACACAGAACTACCATGACAAGGGATCCAAGGAGGGCAACACCAAGACACATAATAATTAAAATGGCAAAGATCAAAGACAACGACAAAGTATTAAAGGTAGCCAGAGAGAAAAAAAAGGTCACCTACAGAGGAAAACGCATCAGGCTATCATCAGACTTCTCAACAGAAACCCTACAGGCCAGAAGAGAATGGCATGATATACTTAATGCAATGAAACAGAAGGGCCTCGAACCAAGACTACTGTATCCAGCACGATTATCATTTAAATATGAAGGAGGGATTAAACAATTCCCAGACAGGCAAAAGTTGAGGGAATTTGCCTCCCACAAACCACCTCTACACGGCATCTTACAGGGACTGCTGTAGATGGGAGCACTCCTAAAAAGAGCACAGAACAAAACACCCAACATATGAAGAAGGGAGGAGGAGGAATAAGAAGGGAGAGAAATAAAGAATCATCAGACTGTGTTTATAATAGCTCAATAAGCGAGTTAAGTTAGGCAGTAAAATAGTAAAGAAGCTAACCCTGGACTTTTGGCAACCACAGACTTAAAACCTGCAATGGCAATAAGTGCATACCTTCCAATAATCACCCTAAATGTAAATGGACTGAATGCACCAATGAAAAGACACAGAGTAATAGAATGGATAAAAAAGCAAGATCCATCCATATGCTGCTTACAAGAGACTCACCTCAAACCCAAAGACATGCACAGACTTAAAGTCAAGGGATGGAAAAAGATATTTCATGCAAACAACAGAGAGAAAAGAGCAGGTGTTGAAATACTAGTATCAGACAAAACAGACTTAAAAATAAAGAAAGTAGCAAAAGATAAAGAAGGACATTACATAATGATAAAGGGCTCAGTCCAACAAGAGGATATAACCATTATAAATATATATGCACCCAACACAGGAGCACCAAAATATCTGAAACAAATACTAACAGAACTAAAGGAGGAAATAGAATGTAATGCATTCATTCTGGGAGACTTCAACGCACCACTCACTCCAAAGGACAGATCCACCAGATAGAAAATAAGTAAGGACACAGAGGCACTGAACAACACACTAGAACAGATGGACCTAATAGACATCTACAGAACTCTACATCCAAAAGCAACAGGATACACATTCTTCTCAAGTGCACATGGAACATTCTCCAGAATAGAGCACATACTAGGCCACAAAAAGAGCCTCAGTAAATTCCAAAAGATTGAAATCCTACCAACCAACTTTTCAGACCACAAAGACATAAAACTAGGAATAAACTGTACAAAGAAAGCAAAAAGGCTCACAAACACATGGAGGCTTAACAACATGCTCCTAAATAATCAATGGATCAATGACCAAATCAAAATGGAGATCCAGCAATTTATGGAAACAAACGACAACAACACAAACCCCAACTACTGTGGGATAGAGCAAAAGCAGTCTTAAGAGGAAAGTATATAGCAATCCAGGCATATTTAAAGAAGGAAGAACAATCCCAAATGAGTGGTCTAATGTCACAATTATCGAAATTGGAAAAAGAAGACCTAATGAGGCATAAGGTCAGCAGAAGGAGGGACATAATAAAGATCAGAGAAGAAATAAATAAAATTGAGAAGAATAAAACAATAGCAAAAATCAATGAAACCAAGAGCTGGTTCTTCGAGAAAATAAACAAAATAGAAAAGCCTCTAGCCAGACTTATTATGAGGAAAAAAGAGTCAACACAAATCAACAGAATAAGAAACGAGAAAGGAAAAATCACGATTGACCCCACAGAAATACAAAGAATTATTAGAGAGTACTATGAAAATCTATATGCTAACAAGCTGGGAAACCTAGAAGAAATGGACAACTTCCTAGAAAAATACAACCTTCCAAGAATGACCCAGAAAGAAACAGAAAATTTAAACAGACCAATTACCAATAACGAAATTAAAGCAGTAATCAAAACACTACCAAAGAACAAAATTCCCGGGCCAGATGGACTTACCTCAGAATTTTATCAGACATACAGTTAAGACATAATACCCATTCTCCTTAAAGTTTTCCAAAAAATAGAAGAGGAGGGAATACTCCCAAACTCATTCTATGAAGCCAACATCACCCTAATACCAAAACCAGGCAAAGAACCCACCAAAAGAGAAAACTACAGAACAATATCCCTGATGAACGTAGATGCAAAAATACTCAACAAAATATTAGCAAACAAATTAAAAAATACATCAAAAGGATCGTACACCATGACCAAGTGGGATTCATCCCAGGGATGCAAGGATGGTACAACATTCGAAAATCCATCAACATCATCCACCACATCAACTAAAAGAAAGACAAAAACCACATGATCATCTCCATACATGCTGAAAAAGCATTTGACAAAATTCAACATCCATTCATGATAAAAACTCTCAGCAAAATGGGAATAGAGGGCAAGTACCTCAACATAATAAAGGCCATATATGATAAACCCACAGCCAACATTATACTGAACAGCGAGAAGCTGAAAGCTTTTCCTCTGAGATCCACTCTCCCCACTGTTATTTAACATAGTACTGGAGGTCCTAGCCATGGCAATCGGACAAAACAAAGAAATACAAGGAATCCAGATTGGTAAAGAAGAAGTTAAACTGTCACTATTTGCAGATGACATGATATTGTACATAAAAAACTCTAAAGACTCTACCCCAAAACTACTAGAACTGATATCAGAATACAGCAAAGTTGCAGGATACAAAATTAACACACAGAAATCTGTAGCTTTCCTATACACTAACAATGAACCAACAGAAAGAGAAATCAGGAAAACAATTCCATTCACAACTGCATCAAAAAGAATAAAATACCTAGGAATAAACCTAACCAAAGAAATGAAAGACCTATACTCTGAAAACTACAAATCACTCTTAAGAGAAATTAAAGGGGACACTAACAAATGGAAACTCATCCCATGCTCGTGGCTAGGAAGAATTAATATAATCAAAATGGCCATCCTGCCCAAAGCAATATACAGATTTGATTCAATCCCTATCAAATTACCAGCAACATTCTTCAATGAACTGTAACAAATAATTCAAAAATTCATATGGAAACACCAAAGACCCCGAATAGCCAAAGCAATCCTGAGAAAGAAGAATAAAGTAGGGGGGATCTCAATCCCCAACTTCAAGCTCTACTATAAAGCCATAGTAATCAAGACAATTTGGTGCTGGCACAAGAACAGAGCCACAGACCAGTGGCGCAGACTAGAGACTCCACACATAAACCCAAACATATATGTTCAATTAATATTGGATAAAGGAGCCATGGACATGCAATGGGGAAATGACAGTCTCTTCAACAGATGATGCTGGCAAAACTGGACAGCTACATGTAGGAGAGTGAAACTGGACCATTGTCTAACCCCATATACAAAAGTAAATTCAAAATGGACCAAAGACCTAAATCATGAAACCATTAAACTCTTGGAAAAAAACATAGGCAAAAACCTCTTTGACATAAACATGAGTGACCTTTTCTTGAACATATCTCCCCGGGCAAGGAAAACAACAGCAAAAATGAACAAGTGGGACTATATTAAGCTGAAAAACTTTTGTACAGCAAAAGACACTATCAATAGAACAAAAAGAAACCCTACAGTATGGGAGAATATATTTGTAAATGACAGATCCGATAAAGGCTTGATGTCCAAAATATATAAAGAGCTCACACGCCTCAACAAACAAAAAACAAATAATCCAATTAAAAAATGGGCAGAGGAACTGAACAGTTCTCCAAAAAAGAAATAGATGGCCAACAGACTCATGAAAAGATGATCCACATCACTAATTATCAGAGAAATGCAAATTAAAACTACAATGAGGTATCACCTCACACCGGTAAGGATGGCTACCATCCAAAAGACAAACAACAACAAATGTTGGCGTGGCTGTGGAGAAAGGGGAACCCTCCTACACTGCTGGTGGGAATGTAAATTAGTTCAACCATTGTGGAAAGCAGTATGGAGGTTCCTCAAAATGCTCAAAACAAACTTACCATTTGACCCAGGAATTCCACTCCTAGGAATTTACCCTAAGAATGCAGCAATCAAGTTTGAGAAAGACAGATGCACCCCTATGTTTATCGCAGCACTATTTACAATAGCCAAGAATTGGAAGCAACCTAAATGCCCATCAGTAGATGAATGGATAAAGAAGATGTGGTACATATAAACAATGGAATACTACTCAGCCATAAGAAGTGGAAAAATCCAACCATTTGCAGCCACATGGATGGAGCTGGAGAGTATTATGCTCAGTGAAATAAGCCACGTGGAGAAAGAGAAATACCAAATGATTTCACTCATCTGTGCAGTATAAGAACAAAGGAAAAACTGAAGGAACAAAACAGCAGTGGAATCACAGAACCGAAGAATGGTCTAACAGGTACCAAAGGGAAAGGGACTGGGGAGGATGGGTGGGTAGGGAGGGATAAGGGGGGAAAAAGATGTTGGGTTTTAAGATTATCATGCATAATGGGGGGGTGGGAGAAAGGGGAGGGCTGTACAGAACAGAGGACAAGTGGTGATTCTGCGGGATTTTGCTATACTGATGGATGGTGACTGTAGGGGGTTTTGTGGGGTGGACCTGGTATAGGGGAGAGCCTAGTAGATATAGCGTTCTTCATGTAAGTGTAGATTAATGATAACAAAAAAAAAAAAAGAAAGAGAAAGGGGATTACTCCCTGATAGGATAAAACTAACTGTGCATCAACAATTAATGCATGCTTTAAATATCCTTAATTTTGATCACTTAAAGGGTTTCAGATGATTGGCTATGGAGGTACATTTTTCTGGTAGTATTCCTTTCTCTTAAAAAAAAAAAAAGCAGTTCCTGTGTGGTGACCTCAAATGAGTTCTACACAATGGTATAAAGGGCATATCAAAGTGTGGGCAAAGGGTGTGTTTGTGTTTATACAGAGGATCAAAGCCTAATTTGGCTACCCAGAAAATGAACTAAAATATGATATGAAGAAGAACTTCCAACATCAGCACTCTCTGGAAGAGTCATATCATCAAAAAACCTCAACAAAGATCCAGGCGCTGCTACAGTTGTAGCTGCATTCATCCCACCGGTTCCTGGACTTGCCATAGGAATGAAGAAGGAGATATCTAAGCTGGCCTGTGTATACAGTAAAACAACAAATTTGACTGGATCTACGCTGTTGGAACTCACCCAAGAATTAGGAGAAGTGCAAGTTGTAGCGCTCCAAAATCTTACAACTACAGACGATCTACTGTTAAAAGAACATATGGGATGTGAACAGTTCCCAGGAATGGGTTGTTTTAATTTGTCTGATTTCTCTCAGACTGTTCAAGTTCAGTTGGACAATGTCCATCATATCATAAATTTTCACAAATGCTTAGGGTGCCTAACTGGTTTTCTTGGTTTCACTGAAGATGGCTGGTAATTACAGGTCTGCTTTGGTTATGTAACTGTATTCCTATTATGTTAATATGTGTGCGCAATTTAATTAGTAGTTTAAAACCTATACATGCTTAAGTTAGTCTACAAGAAGATATGTCAAAGAAATAATCAATCTTCCCATGTTTTCTTCCGTCTGCTACTTCTATAGCTTTTCGTCTTCCTTCCTAATTACAACCCTTAAATAGAATTCGTGCCTCATATCGAATTTACCGAGTATCATAATTCTTCCAAAGTGGTAAAGATACCTCAAGACAAATGCTGGGCATAGAAGCCACAGCGCATAAATCTGCAAAAAAGTAAAAAGCTAACCTTTTCAAACAATATTGCTTCTCTCTCACTTACTAACTTTACATTTCCCTGTATGGCCCTGGAAGATGACTGGTTAGCCAGAGATGGGTAAGATTCCTCAAGGGAGGAACAACCTAAGACAGGCACAGTTGCAGGGGGGCCATCAGGTGAGAAATTGGGGATCAACAGAGGTGAGGGATCAACACCACCCCTGTTTTGAGAGAAATCTTCTGCATCCATGGATGTTTTATTGCCCTTGTCTAGCTTGGATTAACACATAGTCTACAGGCACACACCTGATCATCTACATTTGCTTTCTTACAACACTAAACTATGTTTTCTACCTTTATCTTGCATCTACCTACCACTTCAGCATTTTATTAAAAATAATAATAATAATAATGAGGGAGAAATGTGTGATTCACATATAAATCAAGTAAAAAAATCAAACGAATATTCATATTTGACTTGATTGTTTATAGTCCATAATGCGTGATCAAAACCGAAAGTTTCTGTGATGACTGCCCTTGTACTGTTCACCATGTAAGAACTTATTCACTATGTAAGAATTTGTTCACCATGGAAGAACTTGTTCGCTATGCTTCAGAAGATTGGTGACTGACGAGAATTAGGCTTGGGGTGGATTAATGATTATGCATTGAGCATTGAGTCCCCTATACAGAATTTTATTGTTGTTAACAACTATTTGATCAATAAATATGAGAGATGCCCTCTCAAAAAAAAAAAAAAATTAAAATGCCAAAGATCAAGGACAAGGTCAGAGTATTAAGGCAGCCAGAGAGAGAAAAAAGGTCACCTACAAAGGAAAACCCATCAGGCTATTATCAGACCTCTCAGCAGAAACCTTACAGGCCAGAAGAGAATGGCATGATATATTTAATGCAATGAAACAAAAGGGCCTTGAACCCAGAATACTGTATCCAGCACGATTATCATTTAAATATGAAGGAGGGATTAAACAATTCCAAGACAATAAAAGTTGAGGAAATTTGCCTCCCACAAACCACCTCTACAGGATATATTAAAGGGATTGCTCTAGATGGAAGCACTCCTAAGGCTAAATACATGTCACCAGAGAAAATAAAATCACACCAAAGAAAGCAGACTAACAAAATACTAACTAAAGGCAAAAAAAATATAATCATCTATTCACAAAAGGGGTCAAAGGAAACACAAAAAAGTACAGAATAAAACACCTAACATATAAAGAATGGAGGAGGAGAAATAAGGGAGAACAATAAAGAATCATCAGACTGTGTTTATAATAGCTTAATAAGCAAGTTAAGTTTAACGGTTTGATAGTAAAGAAGCTACTCTTGAACCTTTCGTAACCACGAATCTAAAGCCTGCAATGGCAATAAGTACATCTTTCAATAATCACCCTAAATGTAAACGGACTGAATGGACCAATCAAAAGACACAGAATAATAGATTGGATAAAAAAGCAAGACCCATCTATATGCTACTTACAAGAGATTCACCGCAAACCCTAAGACATACACAGACTAAAAGTCAAGGGATGGAAAAAGATATTTCATGAAAATAATAGGGAGAAAAAAGCAGGTGTTATAGTACTTGTATCAGACAAAATAGAATTCAAAATAAAGAAAGTAACAAGAGATAAAGAAGGACATTACATAGTGATAAAGGGGTCAGTCCAACAAGAGGATATAACCATTATAAACATGTATGCACCCAGTACAGGAGCACCAACATATGTGAAACAAATACTAAAAGAATTAAAGGAGGAAACAGAATGCAATGCATTTGTTCTAGGAGACTTCAACACACCACTCACTACAAAGAATAGATCCACCAGAAAGTAAGTAAGTAAGGACACAGAGGCACTGAACAACACACCAGAACAGATGGACCTAACAGACCTTTACACCTAAAAGCAGCAAGACATACATTCTTCTCAAGTGCACATGGAACACTTTCCAGAACAGACCACATACTAGGCCACAAAAAGAGCTTCAGTAATTTCAAAAAGACTGAAATTCTACCAACCAATTTCTCAGAACACAAAGGTATAAAACTAGAAATAAATTGTACAAAGAAAACAAAAAGGCTCACAAACACATGGAGTCTTAACAACATGCTCCTAAATAATCAGTGGATCAATGAGCAAATTAAAGGAGAGACCAAGCAATAAGGGAGACAAATGACAGCAACAGCACAAAGCCCCAACTCTGTGGAACAAAGCAAAGGCAGTTTTAAGAGGAAAGTGTATAGCAATCCAGGCATATTTAAAGAAGGAAGAACAATCCCAAACAAATAGTCTAAAGTCACAATTATTGAAAGTGGAAAAAGAAGAACAAATGAGGCCCAATGTCAGCAGTAGGAGGGACATAATAAAGATCAGAGAAGAAATAAATAAAATTAAGAAGAATAAAACAATAGAAAAAATCAATGAATCCAAGAGCTGGTTCTTTGAGAAAATAAACAAAATAGATAAACCCCTAGCCAGACTTATTAAGAGAAAAAGAGAATCTACACACATCAACAGAATCAGAAATGAGAAAGGAAAAATCATGACAGACCCCACAGAAATACAAAGAATTATTAGAGAATACTATGAGAATCTATATGCTAACAAGCTGGAAAATCTAGAAGAAATGGACAACTTCCAAGAAAAATGCAACCTTTCAAGACTGACCAAGGAAGAAACAGAAAATCTAAACAGATTAATTACCAGCAATGAAATTGAATTGATAATCAAAAAACTACCAAAGAACAAAACTCCTGGGCCAGATGGATTCACCTCTGAATTTAATCACATAGAGAAGATATAGTACCCATTCTCCTAAAAATTTCCAAAAAATAGAAGAGGAGGGAATACTTCCACACTCATTCTACAAAGCCAGCATCACTCTAATACCAAAACCAGGCAAAGATACCACCAAAAAAGAAAACTACAGACCAATATCCCTGATGAATGTAGATGCAAAAATGCTCAACAAAATATTAGCAAACCGAATTCAAAAATACATCAAAAGGATCATACATCATAACCAAGTGGGATTCATCCCAGGGATGCAAGGATGGTACAACATTCGAAAATCCATCAACATCATCTACCACATCAACAAAAAGAAGGACAAATGCCACATGATCATCTCCATAGATGCTGAAAAAGCATTCGACAAAATTCAACATCCATTCATGATAAAAACTCTCAACAAAATGGGCATACAGGGCAAGTACCTCAACATAATAAAGGCCATATATGACAAACCCACAGCCAACATCATACTAAGCAGCGAGAAGCTGAAAGCTTTTCTTCTAAGATCGGGAACAAGACAGGGATGCCCATTCTCCCTACTGTTATTCAACATAGTACTGTAGGTCCTAGCCACAGCAATCAGACAAAACAAAGAAATACAAGGAATCCAGATTGGTAAAGAAGAAGTCAAATTGTCACTATTTGCAGATGACATGATAATTTACATAAAACACCCTAAAGACTCCATTCAAAAACTACTAGAACTAATATCTGAATTCAGCAAAGTTGCAGGATACAAAATTAATACACAGAAATCTGTGGCATTCCTATACACTAACAATGAATGAGCAAAAAGAGAAATCAGGTAAATAATTCCATTCACAATAGCATTAAAAAGAATAAAATACCTAGGAATAAACCTAACCAAGCAAGTGAAAGACCTATACCCTGAAAACTATAAGACACTCTTAAGAGAAATTAAAGAGGACACTAATGAATGGAAAATCATCCCATGCTCTTGGCTAGGTAGAATTAATATTGTCAAAATGGCAATCCTGCCCAAAGCAATCTACAGATTCAATGCAATCTCTATCAAATTACCAACAACATTCTTCAATGAACTCGAACAAATAGTTCTAAAATTCATATGGAACCACAAAAGACCCCAAATAGGCAAAGCAATCCTGAGAAGGAAGAATAAAGCAGGGGGGATCTCACTCCCCAACTTCAAGCTCTACTACAAAGCCACAGTAATTAAGACAATTTGGTACTGGCACAAGAACAGAGGCACAGACCAGTGGAACAAAATAGAGAGTCCAGATATTAACCCAATCATAAATGGTCAATTAGTATACGATAAAGGAGCCATGGACATACAATGGGGAAATGACAGTCTCTTCAACAGATGGTGCTGGCAAAACTGGACAGCTACATGTAAGAGAATGAAACTGGACCACTGTCTAACCCCATACACAAAAGTAAATTCGAAATGGATCAAAGACCTGAATCTAAGTCATGAAACCATAAAACTCTTAGAAAAAAACATAGGCAAAAATCTCTTGGACATAAACATGAGCAACTTCTTCATGAACATACCTCCCAGGGAAAGGAAAACAAATGCAAAAATGAACAACTGGGACTGTATCAAGCTGAAAACCTTCTGTACAGCAAAGGACACCATCAATAGAACAAAAAGGCATCCTACAGTATGGGAGAATATATTCATAAATGACAGATCTGACAATGGGTTGACATCCAAAATATATAAAGAGTTCACCCACCTCAACAAACAAAAAGCAAATAAGCCAATTAAAAAATGGCCACAGGATCTGAACAGATGTTTCTCCAAAGAAGAAATTTAGATGGCCAACAGACACATGAAAAGATGCTTGACATCGCTAGTCATCAGAGAAAAGCAAATTAAAACCACAATGAGATATCACCTCACACCAGCAAGGATCACCACAATCCAAAAGACAAACAACAACAAATGTTGGAGAGATTGTGGAGAAAGGGGAACCCTCCTGCACTGCTGGTGAGAATGTAAACTAGTTTAACCATTGTGGAAAGCAGTATGGAGGTTCCTCAAAATACTCAAAATGGAAATACCATTTGACCCAGGAAATCCACTGCTAGAATTTACCCTAAGAATGCTGCAGCCCAGTTTGAAAAAGACATATGCACCCCTATGTTTATCGCAGCACTATTTACAATAGCCAAGAAATGGAAGCAACCTAAGTGTCCATCAGTAGTTGAATGGATAAAGATGTGGTACATATACATAATGGAATATTATTCAGCCATAAGAAGAAAAGAAATACTACCATTTGCAACAACATGGATGGACCTAGAGGGTATTATGTTCAGTGACATAAGCCAGGTGAAGAAAGACAAGTATCAAATGATTTCACTCATCTGTGGAGTATAAGAACAAAGAAAAAAACTGAAGGAACAAAGCAGCAGCAGACTCACAGTACCTAAGAATGGACTAACAGTTACCAAAGCGAAAGGGACTAGTGGGGATGGGTGGGAAGGGAGGCATAAGGGTGTTGAAAAATGAAATGGGGGTTATTATGATTAGAATGTATAATGTGTTGGGGGGCATGGGGAGGGCTGTACAACAGAGAAGACAAGTAGTGATTCTACAGCATCTTACTACGCTGATGGACAGTGACTGTAATGAGGTATTGGGGGGGGCTTGGTGATGAGGGGAGTCTAGTAAACATAATGTTCCTCATGTAACTGTAGATTAATGTACCAAAATAAAAAAAATAAAAAAAATAAAAAATAAAAAAAACCCAATTATGTCTGAGGACGTTTTCCTACCACTTGCCATGATAAATACAGTTTGTTCCTTCACATGAAAAGTCTATTTTCTTTTATATGTGCAGACATTAAAAGTGATGAAAAGAATGGCCTTTTTTCTTTGTCTCTGTGGACTCTCTGGTTATTCAGTTACTTAGGATATTGCTGCTTCTCTCCAAACTCACTGGACAAAACATTTTTATCCTCTGGTGAAGGAGATGTAGTTGGGACTAGCTCTTAAACATAAAGAACTACGAGCATCCTAGATCTTCTTCTGAAATAGTCTTACAAAACAACAAACTTACAAAAATTCACTTCATGTCACAAATTGAGCTAATATCTACTTTAATATGTTATTAAATTAAAAACCTCCAGTATTGATTTACAGTTTGTGTATTCACAAAGAATGTTATTATGGATACATATAGAAAGCAATCAAATCCTTTTATTTCCTTTAAAAGTAAATACAACATAAAATTAAACAGCATGGTTCCACGATCTACGTGCCTAGCACTTTAATGTTATGCATGTCTCTCAAAAGCACTGGTCGGTAGTTTTGTTCCAAAATTTCCATGTATTCAAAGTAATCACTTACTCGAAACCTATGCAGTGCTTCTTCCTGTCAAAAAATATGAAGAGAAGTTAATTTTCTTGGGTAAGACACACAATCCTAAATTAATTAATTTTAAATGTATTTTTTTCAATTTTTTTTCATATTTTTTTTCAATTTATGATAGGCATGGGTTTTATGTTGCTAGTAAATGTGTAATTGCTTTTTATCTAGTAGGTCCTGTATGTGTATGATAGCAGGAAATCATGTCCCTATGAAACAAAGTTGTGTTTTTAAAACCAAAATTCCTTTACACCTAACAACAAAAAAAGTAAGACAAAACTGTTAGATTATTATATCCAAAATACTAATAAGATTTCATTAAGTTTCAGTTATAGGATGATTGTGTCCCATTTCTAATTAGTAAAACTATAAAGCTTATTAATCAAAAGGTACTATAATATTGCAAGAAATATGTAGAAAACATTTTTGTCCTCAGGTGTCCCAAATCTTACAGCTATACTAATTTGGAATTTAATGGTTAGTGTCCCATATGAAGCCCTCAAGAATAAAATCAGTAGGAACATCCATTTAGAATCTTGGAGACTTATAGGGAGTTTTATAACTATTCCTTTTAGCATCTCCAAATACTAGCTATGCAGTAGTACTGACCCTTCAAAGTAACAATCACAGTGACAAACTCTAAGGAAAAGTCATCCTTGAATCAATGTAATAAGCATTACTTTGGGAATTTTGGAGGTAATAAAAAATTTTGGACAATTCATGCCTTTTTGCAGATTGTAAAGGCAAAAATTACCAACAGAAACCAAAAGCAATTCAAAAGAATAAAATACACCGTATTATCACATATTAGATACTGCGTTAGAGACAGTTTATGGATGAGAGAGAGCAATATAGGGTAATTAGGAAAGCATCACACATAATTCTCAATAAGAATGGATGTTTTTAGACGTCTCAGATGTCATAGGTTAGTAATAGTTCATAGCTTGCAAATAACGGGAGAATGTCACATTTATTTTACCATGAATCACCTAAAATCTGGGCAATTTAAGGAAACGGTGCTTAAAAAAATCACTGATCTACAGGGCTGATAAAGCTAAGAAACTAAATGATGTTGAGTATATAACATTACACAATGAAAGCTAGAGCTAATACTTTTCAACATAAAAAAATCAAATTCTTAATTTTAAAATAATTGCAATGTTATCCATTCTTTCATTTCATCATTTATTAACTCCTTCATTCTCTTATGTATGCAAGGCTCTTGTTTATACACTGAGAACACAAAGTAAGACAGATCCCTGTCATAAAACATTAACACATGAGGAATATATCATATCTCCAGTTTTATGTATAAGCAACTGAATCAAATGGAAGATAGATATTAATCTTATCAAGAGGAAAAATACTAGGTCTTCGTAAATTTCAGAAATATTTCACCTCGTTCTTTGGGGAAAAAATAGGACTGAAGTAAGACCTATCTTCCTGTTCAAGAATTCACTTTAAACAATTATTGTAGTCATGGATTATCCATTCTCTTCATTTAAATTATGTGTGATTTGGCACTGATGATTTCTTCACTAAATTATACCTAAGATGGCAACAAATTACGGTAATGTTATTCTAACCTTTTAGAAAATAGCGCAAATGGTAGAAAAATTGTTTTAGTACATATTCATGATTTTTAAAGAATGCTGTTTATTACATGTGAATTACAACAGGAGATGACAACATTTGAACAATAGCTCTAATAATTCTTTTCTGGGCAAAAATAAGCAAAATCTATTTAACATGTAATTATTTTTCCACCTTAATTTAAAAATAAAAACTACCTATGGGGAACCACAGCAATTACTTTGTTTAAATATATTTTCCACTTAGAATGTATTTTTTAAATTATGGCTTCCATAATTCCATTAATGGACATTCATCTTAAAATAAAGAGAAAATACCCTGATAACTATACTGAAGACACCATAAAAATGGCAAATAAGGCTATTAAGGTCTTAATTCAGAGTAGAAAAATTAAATATTCATTTTAAAAGGAGTATTCTAAAATGATATAGTTCATTATTTAAAATCATGGGCAATTTTAACTCTGAATAAGATTTCGGAATCTCTGAATTCCACTTTTTGTCTTCAAAGTGGAATTTTTTCATTTTATCCTATAAGTTCTCTATTGGCCTTTTAGTGGATAACTTCTCTTTATCATTATGGCCACTTAAGATTGACAGCTTATTCAAGTTATAATAGACCATTTCCTCAGAAAAATACTTTGTTTATAGACCTTAGTATCCTGGACTCTGTATGAGTTCTCTTATTCTTTAAACAGGAAAACATATGTAATTACATAAGGCAACATTCTATTTTATATTAATAGTGTACTATTCAAGAAAAGTGTTTTTTTTTAAATAGATTACTACTGAAGTGGTTTATGTCTTATTATGAAGTTCATTTTGAGCAATATTGCATTTTCTCTTTTGTACCTAATGGCTTTTCAACTAGTGTGCCTTCAGTGATTTTTATTCTTCATTAGTTCTGGGTTTCAATTGTTGAATAACCAAAAAGCATTAAAAATTATCATTCTAAGCCACAATGTTGCATGTGTATTTAATATTCTATGACATAGAAAATAAATAGCTTCCTTCTTTCCTTTGTATATAGAATCCAGCCTCAAATATGTACCCACTGGTTTTCTTTTACTGTTGAGAATAATTAGAAAGTCCAATGAATTCAGGATAAAAAAAAAAAAGGTAATGGACAGTGACTGTAATGGGGGGGGTAGTCTAGCAAACATAATGTTCTCCATGTAATTGTAGATTAATGATAACAAAATGAATAATAAAAAGGTAACGGGACTAATTGATGAATGACAATTTGATATATCAGAAGGAGTATACAATATGTATTCAAAAAAAAACAGGGTTCAAACTCCTTTGTGTTAGTTACTAGATGTATGAACCTGGGAAACTTACTGACACTTTCAGTCTCAATTTCTCATGTGTAAATGTGGACAGTAACAGCATAAGGTTGTAATGAACTTCATACCACACAACGTGAAAAGCCTTTTATGACCTGGGTCCTATCATTCTTACTCTCTCACCTTGTTCTGGCCAAAATGGTTATCTTAAGACTTTCCATGTGGGCCAAGCTCATTACTATCTTTGAGCTTTTGCATTTGACTTTTTCTTCCATTTAGAAGGATTTTGCCCAGAGGTTTTTGCATTGTTTTTTTCCTTTGCTTCATTAGGGTCTCTACTTACCCCCTCAGAGATGCCTTTGCTAGATTTTTTTAAGCTTAATACCACCTCTGACTCACTGACTCCCTTACATTGTTTCATTTCCTTCTAATAAGATCAATACTGAAATATTATAATTTATTTACATATTTATCTACAAGTAGAATATAAGGACAATGTGGATAGGGATATTGTCTTGTGACTACAACCATGTTTGGGACACAGCTGTGGCACAATAGTTGAATAAGTCAATGAGTGAACGGGCAATACCTGAATTCCTCTGCCCAGTGCATGGCATTCAATAAGCACGTGTTATTAATGGTGATCATAAAAAGAATACATTTCTATTAACTGACAGTACCTGAAATAATTGAGTGAGATTATCTTGATCACTCTAGAAATGTATGATGATAAACATGGATGGGCCCAAGGATTACTGACTCCAGTCTCTGCTCTTCAACCCCTTATCAAGAATATAAGTGAACAATTCACTTAAAATTATAAGACATTAATTAGTCTCTCTTTGCAACTTCTCAGGAATATGCATTGTGGAAATGCAGCTATACCTATACTTTGAAACATTATTTGTGTCAAAGTTTTCCTAATTTCCAGCACAAATGTTTTTAGAGATACTTCAAGCCCCTTACTTTGGAATTAGGGGTATCAACTCATCTAATCCCTCAACAGTGCTATATGAAAGGTCTTACTTCACACCAAAATACAGATAAGGAAACTAACGCACAGAGGGGTTAAGCAATGCACCCAAGCTTACACAGAGGGAGTGACAGGGCCAGGCCTTAAATTCAGGTCGACTCAAGTGAGAAAGCAGAAAACATATTTGCAACCACAGTTGACATAATACTGAACATGTTTTACCTACTCCCTCAAATGGTGAATTATTTTTCATACTATGTACACTTTTGTCTTTTAAGAGCTTAGTAATTCAATTGGTTTTTCTCAGCTCTCCATTTCTCACCCTATCAACACGTTCTGGTAATAGTTGCAATAGCAACAACAATAAAAAATCCCTCTTGATAATTTACTGAATGGGTTGAAATTAATCTGATATTTTCATAATTATAAATTGATTTTGCCATAATATGTAAAACTGTTCACTAGACTATCAGAAATGTAGGCAATTAGTCTAGACTCTGATTAGAATCTTGAGTCTAAACCAAAATTAATACAAATAGGTTTCTATTTTCTTTGTATTTTTCAGACAGGTTTTCATTCCTTCATCAATGTTTCTATTATGTCACTTTTTGTCAATACATGAAACTTAAACCAATAAAGAATTGCATATTTTTGATATACTGGAACCATCTCATTATCAGTTTCTCAGAAAGACTGATAATAGTTGAAAATATAACATGTTTGTGATTTTTCAGTATTTTGGGAATTAATTCAACTGGGCCTGATTATTTGAACATATTTACTACAATCAGATGCTTGACCTATTATTTTTATACAATGATTCAATAAACTCCTTTTAAAAAGCAGTTTTATTATAAAATAAGTATAGACACATTCTTCAAAAATCCAAAGGAAAAGTCCACATAAATATATATAGATATATACAATAAAAAGTAAAAGTTCCCTACTCTACTTTACTATCAGAAGCAAATATTACTAAATTTATATAGTCAGCGAATAACACATAACCTATGTGAGAGTATTATTATGGCTGTGACATGTAGTTATATGGAGAACTATTTCTTTCTTCCTTCATACAGTCTGAGCTTTTTACACTGAGAAAGTATAAAACAATACATAAGATTTGATCCCTATGATGACAGTCGAATGAGGAATTTTTAAATCATATGTCTATTTCTGACTTGGGAAATTCCAAAGGAGTGATGAATAATAATCACTTCATTAATCCAAATTTCATTATTATTTAATATGTGAGTAAGTGAAAAATAGTGTATATATGTTTAAATACTTTGCAAACAAGAGATCATAACAAAGCATAACGAGTTGTTAAAGGGATAATTTAAATGCATATTTAAATAAACTACACTGGAATTTACCTAACAAGAAAAAAAAAAAACACCGAAAGAGATTAGTGAACTTACGAACTACCTGTCGAAAATAAAACAAAAAAGAAAGTGAAGTCATGATATTACAAAGGCATTTTTTTCTAATCCTACAGATGAATGCAAATACCATTAGTTTCAGGAAAAGTGCTGAAATTAATTCTTTGCCAACATGTCCTTAGTTTAGGTTTAAACCAATTCAATGAAAATTTTAGTAATTTAAATAGGACTTAGGTAGTAAAGATAATTTTTCCCCCTAATTTAAAGATTCTTTGATTTTAAATTAATAGCATTAACCCACAGCACAATAGAGTTTGGGACACCATTTGCAAACCCTATTACTAATTTTCCCTGCAGTAGTGAAGGAAGAAATGAAACTGCACTCAACAACATTAATTGGATTTAAAAATGATGAAATATGAAGACACTTTCTTGTTTTGTTTGTTTCCCTCCTTTGGGAAGAGGGAAAATAAGTGACAATCATTAGCAGAATTTAGTGATGTTTGTTATTCAGTGTGAATAAAGCTAAGTTCATCTTTCTCTTTATATATATTTACATTATTTATTCTATCAAATATTTATTGAGCACCTACTATGTGCCAAGTACTGTTTGAGGCACTGAGAATACATTAGTAAACAAGAGAGACAAACTTATAGTTCTGTGGTACTTACACATTATACTGGGGAATATTGACAAAAATACATATGAAGTAACATCAGCTAGTGACAAACACTGTAAAATAAACTAAAGTTGGGATTAAGAGGTTAGAGAATTTTTTAATATATTTAAACGTAAGAGTTTGGGGGAATTTCAGACTCTGAAATTCCTATGAATTGATCACTATAGCTGATGAAAATGTCCCTTACCAAAGGAACCCACATTTTGTCCTCAACATAACTCCTATTTGCTTAACCACTGCTGTTTTCTAAATTACCTCTTGCAGATCATTTTGTTCTCTTTTTCTACCTAAACTTTCCTTCTACATATATAGGCAATTTTTTGGTATACTTTTCATTAAAAATGCCTCTAAGATCATAATTCTAGTGATATATGTAGGAAGTTTGAGAAATTTTGAATTTAGTATTTATAAAATAAAAATGCTTGATAGCTTGGCAATCTTAAATAATCTATGACATTTATTTACAGATAATCATCTTAAATGGAAATAGCTCTGATAAGTATCTAAGGGTATAGAATAAAGATAAAATTAATTTACATAGGAATTATTTGTTGACCTAGAGAAAATCTTGCAAATGACAGATGTTGGTTTTGTGTATGATGCATATGTGCGCCTGTGGGATAGTGAGAGTACCAGAGGGATAGAAACACAATTTAAATTCAAGGAAAGATTTTAACTTAAAACAAATAGTGTTGGATATTTCATCAAGAACTGCAAAAAGAAGTGTATTTGTATATCATATATTTTTCCTAAAGTCCAGAGCTTCAAAGTCACAACTTTGAAGTAAACAATTATACCTTGTTTTAAAATATTAATATTAACTTATACATGGTAGTGAGTTTTTAAAAATATTAACATATGTGGTAGTGAGTTTTTTGAAACAATATTCTGAAAGAATAATCTTTCATGGAAACCTTTTTAAAAATATTTGGAAGCTTAGAAAAATATAGAATATGAAGATACAGGAAATCACATCGAATGTTTTTAAAAAGCATGAAACTTCTGTAGTAATGCAGTAACTTGAGCTTTTATTGACCAAATAAGATATAGGAATATTAAAAAATATACATCCTTTGCGATGGCATACTGGTTAAGAGCAAAGTTTTAGATTCACACAGTTTAAGTTTCCATCCTGGCACCACCACTCACTATCTGTGTGATCTTGGACAATTTCCTCAGTGCCACGGTTTCTTTACCTCTAATATGAGAACAACAGTAGTACCTACCTCTTAAGGTTGTTTTAGGATTTGAAGAGTTTTTAGAAAACTGACATTAAGCACCCATAAAAATTAGCTATTAACTCTTATCAACATTTTTGCCCCTAAATATACTTACTTTTAGAAAAACCTGCAGATCTTGAGTCTGAGAGTGCTGCAAAATATCTTGTTGTAGATGTCTGAATATAGCTACACAGATATACACTTGATAATCAGGACCAAGGAAAACACAAGTAGCAATATAATGGCAGATTTCTATCCAATCTAAATAATTCCAAAAGCACTGAGCTATCCATTGCAGACAAATCTACAAGAAAAGAAGTCAGATAATTTGAAAGCTTATAAAACCAAACCTGACTTTAAAAAAACAGTAGTCAAATTACACAAAACCAATGAAGAACTTAACTTTTAATCAAAATATAAATATATTCTGCATAGACGCCTAACAAGGGTGTTTCACTTATTTGCTTAATGCATAAAAAACTTTCATGGGACTCAGAACTTCGGGGTAACTGAAGGTGTTCACACTGCTCATTGTTAAATGCTTTATTCATATGGTCCTTCTCTTACCCATAACACCAGTATACTCTCTACAGATAACAAATGCTAAAAAACTTACTTTGATTCAGAGATGGGGAGTTTTTTCTATCCTACCTATAATCACAGATGTATAATTATGCAGATGACAGACTGCTAAATGTTACATTAATGCAAATGGACTTGTGCTGAATCAGAAAACAATTTAAACCAAACAGAATTATATAACATAAAAAATGGAAGCTAATGTAGAAAATAATAAAAAAATGAGGCTTTTACAAAAATCATTTATCTTACTTTTTGAGTAATACTTATTCAGATTATAAAAACAATATATGTCCATTGTGGAAAAAAATAAAGAAAAATAAAACAAAAAGCAATGGCACTGTGATTAATGATTGTTAACACTTTGGTACATTAATGTTATGGGTGGAATTATATGTTTACCCCAGTAAATGTTGAAATTCTAACCTCCAGTACCTATAAATGTGACATGACTGGAAACAAAGTCTTTTCAGAGGTAATCAAGTTAAAATGAGGTCATCAGAATGAACCCTATTTCAATATGACTGTTATCCATATAAAAAGGGGAAATTGGACATATAAACAGACACCCATAGAAGGAAGGCATTGAAAAGATACATATGGAGAATATCATATAAAGACAGAGGATCAATGTTTCTACAAAGCCAAGAAACATCAAGGTTACAAAAAGCTGGGAATTCTTTCCTTAGTGCCCTAAGAGGGAACACAGCTTTGCTAACACTTTTATTCTGGACTCTGGCCTCAAAAACTGGGTATTACGCTCAGTGAAATAAGCCAGGTGGAGAAAGATAAATAACAAGTGATTTCACTTATTTGTGGAGTATAAAAACAAAGCAAAACAGAAGGAACAAAATAGCAACAGACTCATAGACACCAAGAAAGGACGAATAGTTATCAAGCGGGATGGGTTGGGGCAGGTGGTGGGGGAGGGGGAAGAGGGTAAAGGGGAACAATAATTTGCAATCACAATATAAGTTGGTCACGGGGATAGTAGTATAGCATGGAGAAGACAGTTAATGATTCTGTAACATCTTATTACATTGATAGATAGTGACCACACTAGAGGGGGTGATGATTTAACAATATGGACTGTTGAACCACTGTGTTATATATTTGAAACCAACATAAGATTGCATATCAAAAATACTTGAATAAAAAAAATATATATATATATGGTACTTTTAAGCTAGGAAAGTTAATAAAATAAAACAAGAAACATGTTTTACCAAAGGATAAAATTGGTCAAAAAGTTAATTAGAACATGTGAGTGTCTGTTCATTCGAGAAGAAAGAACATATATATATTTGAATTTCTATGTTCTTTTCAACCTCAGTTACCCTTAAAAGAAACTCTAATGAAATATGTATTTCTAACTGTATTTAACATTTTTGTATTCTAATTGAGCTTATTATTTTTACTTTAAAGATCTGTGTATTTTATTTAGCAACTTGTCCACAAATCCTTCATTAATCAACCAATCCCTTAATGTCTATAAATACATAACTTCAAAAAACACTGTTCCTTAATCAAAATAAGTTTGAAATACAAAATATGTATCCAAATAATCTCTTAACCACATATCTAATTACTTAACCACTATTCACTTACTTAAAAGTTGTTTTCATATTTTATGATTAGTAATAAAATAGCAAATAATATCAACAAAGCAATGATACATACTCCTTAAGACACAAAATGATTAGTTCACCTAAGAAGCCTAAGAAGTATTTTTACATTAGATGACTTAAGAAACATAATAACATTTCTGCTTAGAAATAATTCAGTGGTTTTTATTGTAAATCTGCTACAGGTATGCAGTTTCAAATTGATGAAGATCTATCAAATTAATAAAGAGATGACAGTTGATAAAGAGATACCAAACTGATAAAGGAGGGCCTGAAGTATTGCAAGTTTTTCCCACAGTCTTAGATAGTCCATCTTTAAATTAAAGGATATATGTTATGAATTAATAAATGCTTAGAGGTCTTAGGCAATGTACATTGTATTAATCAAGACTAGAATGGCAATAAGGAATTCTTAGGAACATATTGCTTCCTGGCTTGGATTTTTTAAAGAATTAGATTACTGAACTTATAGTACATAGTTAAGTAACTACTTCCAACCAGAACTGTGATTCAAACTTCCTAGAAGTGTTTCAGGTACATACGCAGTAAGAGGTAGAATTGTCTGGGGAAAGACAATTCCTTTCCTTTCCACCAGATGTAATTTCTCATCATATTTAGGCTACTTGTTAACTGCAGCGAATGTAAAACTCAATAGGCATAGTAATCTGATACCAAAAAATGCAATGAAGGGCTCAATAAAGACATAAGGACGCTGCAAAATAAGTATAAAGGCACATACCATAATGTAAATAACCATAATGTCTAAATAAGAAGAAAGATTTCTGGTAGGACGAATCCAAGGAATGCAAGGAGAATTTACTACCAAAAAATCTATCAATATATCAGAAACAGGTGAAATAAAGCCCAAGATCAAGATAATCTTTACAATAAAGGAACTTGACAAAACTCAACATTCTCATTTAATTAAAAGAAAGGAAACAAATTTTAATACCTTAGACTAAAAGGATTCTTTCATAGCACAAAGGAGAACAATTATCTTCAATAGTTACTACTTAGCGAGGAAATGCTAGATGATTCTCCCAATAATTATTTAAGTTTAAAATAAGTAATTCACTATTATTTATAATTATTCTAGATAAGATATAGAATTCAATAAAAAATGAAGCAGAAATAAAGTTCCTTAGAAAGCTGGAAGAGAAAAAATTAACACAAATCTAGGAAAAAACTATAACCTAATTAATACAGAAAAGCTAATACTTTACTGATTATTATTAGCCAAAGAGAAAATAAAATTGAAAAAGATTTTGTTACACCAATTAGAAATATCTGTAATGAGAAATGTACTATACTTATACAGAAAAACTATACAACTTGAGTAAAATATAATACAAAAAAAAAATGGGAAAGCTTACTACATTCCTAGGTAGGAAGGTAAGCACATACAGTAGGACTTAATTTTTTTCACAGTAATTTATAGTTTAACATAATAGAAATCCAAATTTCATCTAAATTTAAATGCCAATTTGAACTGGACAAAATCACCTGAAAGGGCACATAAAGATACCAATACATAGGAATAGCTAAACTAACATTTTAAAGGATAGTTAGGAAATAAATGACAGGCTTACTCTTAACAAACATTAAGACATAAAGCTACATTAAGTAAAATACAATAGAAAATGAATACAATGGTATATAATAAACAATAAATTACAATAGTATATAAGTAAAATACATATCTCAGGGAAGAGATTTGGATAGTGGAGTTTACTTTAAATATTGTATAAGTCAATAAGAAACATGCTAAGACAGACAGGCAATTAATAAGAGTCAACAAAACAAAGTTACGGAATTATAATCAACCTTGCTAATATTAAGAAAAAATACATGGATTTTAAAAAGAGAAACAATTTTCATACTAATTTAGCAATTAGTTTTGTAAAAAAAACAAATACCCAGTCCTGAAAAAACAGATACTCTCTTCATATCTATTAAAAGAATAAAATCAAAGTGATTAGATAATGTGCATCCAGGACTTTAGAAGTTTTCATATCTTTTGATGAAGTTACTTCTTGGGACTCTGACCTAAAAATCTAAATCTAAAAATAGAAAAAGCTTTAAGCTTTTTTTCTAAAATACTATATTTTAGCTTTATTATAACATAGTGAAGAAACAATCCATACGTCCATCAGTGAAGGACTGGCTGGCACAGGATTGATAACCCTGTGGCTAATGCATGCAACTATGTGCAAAATTCCAGGCCCCAGAAAAATCATTAAACCTTCCCAGATCCCAAGAGCAGAAACAAAGCTGGGCTGTCTTATTAGATAATACAGTATCTCACATAACAGACACTCAGTGTTAAGTCTTGCCCCAAGTTATCTCACTTAACCCTTACATTAGCATTACAAAGCAGGTATTATTGCCATTGGAAAACCTACATGTTGTAGACTTTCAGAATGTCTACATCCGTAACTAGCTGAAACTGAACTCAAAATCTGTGAATGCCAGGGAACTACTATAAAGAAAATCTATATATTTTAATAGACCTAGGGGAAAAAAGCCAGTGTAGGAATTTAAATACATACAAAGGTATGAATATTTAAAAACATTATTTTATAAATTTCAATGCATTTCCTGTATTCGAAGACAATGCAATTTTCTTTAAAAAGCCTTAGATCTGGGAATTGAAGAAATGCTGCTTCTTCTGGATTACCTGTGATAGTGCAAAACCAGCCATGTGAAAAGCTGAAAATACGAGTGGCACTTCTGCCTTCAGAATCATTTCAATATAGTGAGTGCTGTAAAAATATATTGGATGGATGCCAGATTCTATAGTATCAGTAGATAAGTACCTCTGCATGAAAGAGAGAAATTGAGAATTAACAGATATGCAGCTAATTTAAAATAAACATGTATCTTAATTTTTTGCTTTGAATTGCACCTTCAGAATTAATGTAATGGCCTAATAACTTATTGAAACATTATAATTATGCAAGCTAAAAAGTCAGAATGTTAAACATTGTAGAAAGAATAAATCTGAAAGGCGGTATGATATACCTTCCAAGAAACAGGAATAAAGTTAACACTTTGTAATTCTGGTAACGTTAATGCCTTATGACATGATGGGGATGGGTGTTGCAGACAGAATATATGTATGAGTAATTACATGAGTAAGAAATGCTTTACATTTAATACTAAGTATATTTACTTACTATCCTTAGATTTGGCCAATGACTCTTTAACATTAAAAAGTTTTAGTATGTCAGCTCTTAGGGATATTTACCTAGTTCCCTTTTTCTAACTTAATGTTAAATAACCCAAATCTGAATTAACTTCCTAATAATTGAATTTGGGAACTCCATAAGCCATTTATCTTTAAAACTGGGGAAAATGCATACTGCATTCTCACCAAAGTTCTCAGGCCAACTGTTTTATACAGACATATTTATTTGTATATTAATAATTACACACATATATTTACAGGCTTGCATTTCTTAGAAATTTCTTGAAAGTTATTTTTCAATTTATCTTTTAGATACAATTTATCATCATGAATGCTCTATTTTTTTTTTGATAATTATTTTTTATTGAAGTGTAGTTGACATACAGTATTACATTAGTTTCAGGTGTACAACACAGTGATTGAACATTTATATACATGATAATTCTAGGTACCAGCTATCACCATACCAAGTTGTCACAATATTTTGACTATATTCCTTATGCTATACATTACATCCCGGTTACTTACTTATTTTACAATTGGAAGTGTGTACTTTATTTATTTATTTTATTATTATTTTTATTTTTGTGAGGGCCTCTCTCCTATTTTTTTTGATCAAATGGTTGTTAACAACAATAAAATTCTGTATAGGGGACTCGATGCTCAATGTATAATCATTAATCCACCCCAAGCCTAATTTTCGTCAGTCTCCAATCTTCTGAAGCATAACGAACAAGTTCTTACATGGAGAACAAATTCTTATATAGTGAATATTTATTTTGGTATCATTAATCTACAGTTACATGAAGGACATTATGTTTACTAGGCTCCCCCCTTCACCAAGTCCCCCCCACATCCCCATTCACAGTCACTGTCCATCAACATAGTAAGATGCTGTAAAATCACTACTTGTCTTCTCTGTGTTGCACAGCCCTCCCCGTGCCCCCCCACACTCTACCTGCTAATTGTAATGTCCCCTTTCTTTTTTTCCCGCCCTTATCCCTCCCTTCCCACCCGTCCTCCCCAGTCCCTTTCCCTTTGGTAACTATTAGTATATTCTTGGGTTCTGTGCTTCTGCTGCTGTTTTGTTCCTTCAGTTTTCTTTTGTTCTTATACTCCACATATGAGTGAAATCATTTGTTACTTGTCTTTCTCCACCTGGCTTATTTCACTGAGCATAATACCCTCTAGCTCCATCCATGTTGTAGCGAATGGTAGGATCAGTTTTTTTCTTATGGCTGAGTAATATTCCATTGCGTATATGTACCACATCTTCTTTATCCATTCATCTACTGATGGACATTTAGGTTGCTTCCATATCTTGGCTATTGTAAATAGTGCAGCGATAAACATAGGGGTGCATCTGTCTTTTTCAAACTGGAGTGCTGCATTTTTGCAGTAAACTCCTAGAAGTGGAATTACTGGGTCAAATGGTATTTCTATTTTGGGCATTTTGAGGAACCTCTATACTGCTTTCCACAATGGTTGAACTAATTTACATTCCCACCAGCAGTGTAGGAGGGTTCCCCTATCTCCACAACCTTGACAACATTTGTTTTGTTTGTCTTTTGGATGGTTGCCATCTGTACTGGTGTGAGATGATATCTCATTGTGGTTTTAATTGGCATTTCTCTGATGACAAGCGATGTGGAGCATCTTTTCATGTGTCTGTTGGCCATCTGAATTTCTTCTTTAGAGAATTGTCTATTCAGCTCCTCTGCCCATTTTTTAATTGGATTATTTGCTTTTTGTTTGTTGAGGTGTGTGAGCTCTTTATATATTTTGGATGTCAACCCTTTATCGGATCTGTTATTTACAAATATATTCTCCAATACTGTAGGGTACCTTTTTGTTCTATTGATGGTGTCCTTTGCTGTACAGAAGCTTTTCAGCTTGATATAGTCCCATTTGTTCATTTTTGCATTTGTTTCCCTTGTCCAGGGAGATATGTTCAAGAAGAGGTCACTCATGTTTGTGTCCATGAGATTTTTGCCTATGTTTTCTTTCTAAGAGTTTTATGGTTTTATGACATACACTCAGGTCTTTGATCCATTTCAAATTTACTTTTGTGTATGGAGTTAGACAGTGATCCAGTTTCATTCTCTTACATGTAGCTGTCCAGTTTTGCCAGCACCATCTGTTGAAGAGACTGTCATTTCCCCATTCTATGTCCATGGCCCCTTTATCAAATATTAGTTGACCATATATGTTTGGGTTAATGTTTGGAATCTCTATTCTGTTCCACTGGTCTGTGGCTCTGTTCTTGTGCCAGTACCAAATTGTCTTGATTACTGTGGCTTTGTAATAGAGGTTGAAGTTGGGGAGTGAGATCCCCCCCACTTTATTCTTCCTTTTCAGGATTTCTTTAGTTATTCGGGGTCTTTGGTGTTTCCATATGACTTTTTGAACTTTTTGTTCCAGTTCATTGAAGAATGCTGTTGGTAGTTTGATAGGGATTGCATCAAATCTGTATATTGCTTTGGGCAGGATGGCCATTTTGATGATATTAATTCTTCCTAGCCAGGAGCATGGGATGAGTTTCCATTTGTTAGTGACCTCTTTAATTTCTCTTAAGAGTGTCTTATAGTTTTCAGGGTATAGGTCTTTCACTTCCTTGGTTAGGTTTATTCCTAGGTATTTTATTCTTTTTGATGCTATTGTGAATGGAATTGTCTTCCTGATTTCTCTCTTTCTATTAGTTTATTGTTAGTGTATAGGAAAGCCAAAGATTTCTGTGTGTTAATTTTGTATCCTGCAACTTTGCTGAATTCTGATATTAGCTCTAGCAGTTTTGGAGTGGAGTCTTTAGGGTTTCTGATGTACAATATCATGGTATCTGCAAATAGTAACAGTTTAACTTCTTCTTTACCAATCTGGATTCCTTGTACTTCTTTGTTTTGTCTAATTGCCGTGGCTAGGACCTCCAGTACTATGTTGAATAACAGTGGGGAGAGTGGGCATCCCTGTTCTTCTTTTTCCAATTTCGATAATTGTGACATTAGACCATTCATTTGGGATTGTTCTTCCTTCTTTAAATATGCCTGGATTGCTATATACTTTCCTCTTAAGACTGCTTTTGCTGTATCCCACAGTAGTTGTGGCTTTCTGTTGTTGTCGTTTGTTTCCATAAATTGCTAGATCTCCATTTTGATTTGGTCATTGATCCATTGATTGTTTAGGGGCATGTTGTTAAGCCTCCATGTGTTTGTGAGCCTTTTTGCTTTCTTTGTACAGTTTATTCCTAGTTTTATGTCTTTGTGGTCTGAAAAGTTGGTTGGTAGGATTTCAATCTTTTGGAATTTACTGAGGCTCTTTTTGTGGCCTAGTATGTGCTCTATTCTGGAGAATGTTCCATGTGCACTTGAGAAGAATGTGTATCCTGTTGCTTTTGGATGTAGAGTTCTGCAGATGTCTATTAGGTCCATCTGTTCTAGTGTGTTGTTCAGTGCCTCTGTGTCCTTACTTATTTTCTATCTGGTGGATCTGTCCTTTGGAGTGAGTGGTGCGTTGAAGTCTCCCAGAATGAATGCATTGCATTCTATTTCCTCCTTTAGTTCTGTTAGTATTTGTTTCAGATATTTTGGTGCTCCTGTATTGGGTGCATATATATTTATAATGGTTATATCCTCTTGTTGGACTGAGCCCTTTATCATTATCTAATGTCCTTCTTTATCTTTTGCTACTTTCTTTATTTTTAAGTCTGTTTTGTCTGATACTAGTATTTCAACACCTGCTCTTTTCTCTCTGTTGTTTGTATGAAATATCTTTTTCCATCCCTTGACTTTAAGTCTGTGCATGTCTTTGGGTTTGAGGTGAGTCTCTTGTAAGCAGCATATGGATGGATCTTGCTTTTTTATCCATTCTATTACTCTGTGTCTTTTCATTGGTGCATTCAGTCCATTTACATTTAGGGTGATTATTGGAAGGTATGCACTTATTGCCATTGCAGGTTTTAAGTCTGTGGTTACCAAAGGTCCAGGGTTAGCTTCTTTACTATTTTACTGCCTAACTTAACTCGCTTATTGAGCTATTATAAACACAGTCTGATGATTCTTTCTCTCCCTTCTTATTCCTCCTCCTCCCTTCTTCATATGTTGGGTGTTTTGTTCTGTGCTCTTTTTAGGAGTGCTCCCATCTACAGCAGTCCCTGTAAGATGCCGTGTAGAGGTGGTTTGTGGGAGGCAAATTCCCTCAACTTTTGCCTGTCTGGGAATTGTTTAATCCCTCCTTCATATTTAAATGATAATCGTGGTGGATACAGTAGTCTTGGTTCGAGGCCCTTCTGTTTCATTGCATTAAGTATATCATGCCATTCTCTTCTGGCCTGTAGGGTTTCTGTTGAGAAGTCTGATGATAGCCTGATGCGTTTTCCTCTGTAGGTGACCTTTTTTTTCTCTCTGGCTACCTTTAATACTTTGTCGTTGTCTTTGATCTTTGCCATTTTAATTATTATGTGTCTTGGTGTTGCCCTCCTTGGATCCCTTGTCATGGGAGTTCTGTGTACCTCTGTTGTCTGAGAGGCCATTTCCTCCCCTAGTTTGGGGAAGTTTTCATCAATTATTTCTTCAAAGACACTTTCTATCCCTTTTTCTCTCTTCTTCTTCTGGTACCCCTATAATGCGGATATTATTCTGTTTCGATTGGTCACACAGTTCTCTTAGAATTCTTTCATTCCTGCAGATCCTTTTATCTCTCTCTGCATAAGCTTCTCTGCATTCCTGTTCTCTGTTTTCTAGTCCATTAATGGTCTCTTGCATCTTGTCCATTCTGTTTTGAAGTCCTTCCAGAGCTTGTTTTATTTCTGTATTCTCCCGCCTTAGTTCTTGCGTATTTCTCTGCAAGTCCATCAGCATGGTTATGACTTTTGTTTTGAATTCTTTTTCAGGAAGACTGGTTAAATCTATCTCTCCAGGTTTGTTCTCAGGGGTAGATGTAGAAGATGCCGAAGCTCTCTGGGTTAGTCTTGTGTGGATCAAATTTTTTGCCTTTTCATGTTGATAGGTGCAGTGGTGAGCTATTGACTCGTCTGTCAGCTGGGAGAGCCAAGTCTTTCCTCTTGCTCCTCGCCTTTCTTTACTGGGACAACTGCGACCCCTAGTGGCTTGTGTTGGGCAATTTTGTGTAGATTGGGTCTCTGTATCTTGCCCAGCTGGTATGGAGGAAGCTCCCTTGCTGTGGGTGTGCCAGGCTCAGGCTTCTGCTCTGCTATGGCGGGGTCCCTGAGGGGGTAATGGAAGAGGGGTTGTTTGGCTGTTTATCTCTGTGAGGGGTCTCAGAGCTGTTGCCCAGGGGGTTAGTGCGCCCGGAGTTCTCTGGAATTTCCAGTTGCTGGACTGTGTCCCAGGATGCTTCCGTCCAGCTGTGGGGTCCCTGTCCCTTTAAGACTTTCAAAAAGCACTTGCTTTTCTTTGTCATAGGGGTGCCGGCTTCGGGACCCACTCAAAGTTCTTACTGTCCTGTTTCCCTAGTATCCAGGACCCCATGCATACACTGTGTGTGCACTCTGGTGTGGATGGCTGGAGCTGGGTGTTTAGCAGTCCTGGGCTCCCTCTCCCTCCCTGCTCCGACTCCTCTCCTCCTGCCAGGAGCTGGGGTGAGGGGCCTCAGGTTCCGTCGGGCCGTGGCTTGTATGTTACCCCTTTCACCAGGTGCTGGGTTCTCGCAGGTGTGGATGTAGTCTGGCTGTTGTCCTGTGTCTTCTGGTCTCTCTTTTAGGGATAGTTGTATTTGTTGTATTTTCAAAAATATATATGTTTTTGGGAGGAGATTCCCACTGTCCTACTTATCCCACCATCTTGGCTCCACCCCTCGAATGCTCTATGTTTTAATGAGTGTTCCTATAAATCTGACATAAAACTACAAAACCTTTTTTTATACAAAGAATTTAAAGATAGAATTAAAAAAATTTTTTTTTATTAAAGTAGTATTGATTATTACTCTTATGAAGGTTTCACATGAAAAAACAATGTGGCGACTACATTTACCCATATTATCAAGTCCCCACTCATACCCCAATGCAGTCACTGTCCATCAGTGTAGTAAGATGCTAGTGATTCACTGTTTGTCTTCTCTGTGCTACAGTATTCCCCATGACTTCCCACACCAGGTGTACTAAACATAATACCCCTCAATCCCCATCTCCCTCCCTCCCAACCTGCCCTCCAACAACACTCCCCTTTGGTAAACACTAGTCCCTTCTTGGAGTCTGCGAGTGTACTTCTATTTTGTTCCTTCATTTTTGCTTTGTTGTTATACTCCACAAATGAGAGAAATCATTTGGCACTTGTCTTTCTCCGCCTGGCTTATTTCACTGAGCATAATATCCTCCAGCTCCATCCATGTTGTTGCAAATGGTAGGATTTGTTTCTTTCTTATGCCTGAATAGTATTCCATTGTGTATATGTACCACCTCTTCTTTATCCATTCATCTACTGATGGACATGTAGGTTGCTTCCGTATCTTCCCTAATGTAAATTTTGCTGCAATAAACATAGGGGTGCATATGTCTTTTTGAGTCTGAGAAGTTGTATTCTTTGGGCAAATTCCAAGGAGTGGGATTCCCAGGTCAAAATGTATTTCTATTTTTCATTTTTTGAGGAACCTCCATATTGCTTTCCACAATGGTTGAACTAGCTTACATTCCCACCAGCAGTGTAGGAGGTTTCCCCTTTCTCCACATCCTTGTCAGCATTTGTTGTTCTTCATCTTTCTGCTGCTGGCCATCCTTGCTGGTGTGAGGTGATATCTCATGGTGATTTTAATTGGCATTTCCCTGATGATTAGTGATGTGGAGCACCTTTTCATGTGTCTGTTGGCCATATGAATTTCTTCTTTGAAGAACTGTCTCTTCATATCCTCTGCCCATTTTTTAATTGGGTTATTTGCTTTTTGGTTGTTGAGGCATGTGAGTTCTTTATATATTTTGGATGTTAACCCCTTATCAGATATGTTATTTGTAAATATATTCTCCCATACTGTAGGATGCCTTTTTGTTCTGTTGATGGTGTCCTTTGCCATACAGAAGCTTTTTAGTTTGATGTAGTCCCATAAGTTCATTTTTGCTTTTGTTTCCCTTGCCCAAGCAGATGCATTCAGGAAGAAGTTGCTCATGCTTATATTCAGGAGATTTTTGCTTATGTTGTCTTCTAAGAGTTTTATGGTTTCATGACTTACATTCAGGTCTTTGATCCATTTTGAGTTTACTTTTGTGTATGGGGTTAAACAATAATCCACTTTCATTCTCCTGCATGTAGCTGTCCAGTTTTGCAAGTACCAGTTGTTGAAGAGACTGTCATTTCCCCATTGTATGTCCATGGCTCCTTTATCTTATATTAATTGACCATAAATGGTTGGGTTTATATTAGGGCTCTGTAGTCTGTTGCATTGCTTTATAGTTCTGTTCTTGTGCCAGTACCAAATTGTCTTGATTACTGTGGCTTTGTAGTAGAGCTTCACGTTGGGGAGCATACTCCTCCCAACTTTATTCTTTCTTATCAGGATTACTTTGGCTAATTGTGGTCTTCTGTGGTTTCATATGAATTTTAGAACAATTCGCTCTAGCTCATTGAAGAATGCTGTTGGTATTTTGATAGGAATTGCATTGAATCTGTAGATTGCTTTACTCTGGATGGCCATTTTGACAATATTAATTCTTCCTATCCATGAGCATGGGACATATTTCCATTTATTGGTATCTTCTTTAATTTCTCTCATTAGTGTCTTGTAGTTTTCAGAGTATAGGTCTATCACTTCCTTGGTTAGGTTTATTCCTAGGTATTTTATTCCTTTTGATGCAACTGTGAATTGAATTGTTTTCTTGATTTCTCTTTCTGCTAGTTCATTGTTAGTGTGTAGGAATGCAAAAGATTTCTGTGTATTAATTTTGTATTCTGCAACTTTGCTGAATTCAGATATTAGATCTAGTAGTTTTGGAGTGGATTCTTTAGGGTTTTTTTTTTTTTGTACAATATCATGTCATTTGCAGACAGGGACAGTTTAACTTCTTCTTTGCAAATCTGGATGCCTTTTATTTATTTGCGTTGTCTGATTGCTGTGGTTAGGACCTCCAGTATTATGTTAAATAGAAGAGGGGAGAGTGGGCATCCTTGTCTTGTTCCCGATCTTAAAGGAAAAGCTTTCAGCTTCTCGCTGTTAAGTATAATGCTGGCTGTGGGTTTGTCATATGTGGCTCTTATTATGTTGAGGTACTTGCCTTCTATACCCATTTTGTTGAGAGTTTTTATCATGAATGGATAAAGCTGAATTTTGTCAAATGCTTTTTCAGCATCTTTGGAGATGCTCATGTGGTTTTTGTCCTTCTTTTTGTTGATGTAGTGGATGATGTCAATGGATTTTCGAATGTTGTACCATCCTTACATCCCTGGGATGAAGCCCACCTGATCATGATGGATGATCTTTTTTATGTATTTTTGAATTCGGTTTGCTAATACTTTGTTGAGTATTTTTGCATCTATGTTCATCAGGGATATTGGTCTGTAATTTTCTTTTTTTGTGGTGTCTTTGCCTGGTTTCTGTATTAGAGTCATGCTGGCCTCATATAATGATTTTGGAAGTATTCCCTCTTCTCCTACTCTTTGGAAACCTTTAAGGAGGGTGGGTATTAGGTCTTCACTAAGTGTTTGCTAAAATTCAGCGGTGAAGCCATCTGGTCCAGGAGTTTTGTTCTTAGGTAGTTTTTTGATTACCAATTCAATTTTGTTGGTGGTAATTGTTCTGTTCAGATTTTCTGTTTCTTTCTGGGTCAGCCTTGGAAGGTTGTATTTTTCTAGAAAGTTGTCCATTTCTCCTAAGTTATCCAGTGTGTTAGCATTTAATTTTTCATAGTATTCTCTAATAATTCTTTGTTTTCGGTGGTGTCCATAGTGATTTTTCCTTTGTCATATCTAACTCTCTTTATGTGAGGAGACTCTCTTTTTTTTTGATAAGTCTGGCTAGCAGTTTATCTATTTTTTTTAAAACTTTTATTGATGCAATTTGTTCACAATATTCTTAAGAATGCAGAAGAACTAGTATCTTTCAAGTATGTTTTCTAAAGTAATAAAAGTCTTCTTTCCTTTATGTACTTCTATTTAAATATTAATTCATACACTCAAAATGTTATTTGTTGAATAATTACTGTGAGACATAATTTGGTATGTGTAAGTGAACAAAACAGAAAACCCTGCCCTAATAGAGCTTTTGTTTAAGTGTATAAATAATAAATACATAAATTATGCATCATATAAGGAATTGATGTAAGCTATGGAGCATGAGGGAAAAATAGAACAGAGCAATAACATTGGGGAATATTGAATGAGGAAATACACTGAAGCTTTTTTGAGGCTGATTACAGTAATATGGGCTATTAATAGCACAAACTTGTCCCCATTATTTAGCCCAAAACATCTCACCACAACAGATTTGTTTATGAACCTGCATAGAAAGTGTCTGTGCAATGTATGAGACCAATGGAACAACAAAATAGAAAAAGGATCCATTTTTAAATAATCTATTAATACTATTATTGAATTAACAAGTGGCATAGAAAAAATACCAATCCAAAAGGTTATTAAATTAAGAACATTTATAATGTTGAGTGGTAACTGTACAGACATTAGTAACTATACTTATCTAACTGCTCTAGATAGAACCCCAGAAGAAAAATCTTAGTGGAATGTTATTTGTTTTACAAAGAAACACTAAAACAAACTATTGGTGACAAAATATTCAATTTGGTATATTTATACTTGGAAGAAAAAAATGATAGTATGGAAGTACTATGTAAGTCTTCCTTGATGATATAGCTACAACCAAAAGGAAGATGGCAAGCAAGGCTTTATTTATATCAAGAGTTGTTCTAAGAATCCTGAGTAACATGCTGCTTCGTTCATAGACCTATATTCTAAGTTAAATGATGATATCAAAATTTTAAATATAATAAAATCCAAGATGTTAGAGTCCTGCATGATTTCAGTTTTATGGGAAGATATGCTATTAGAACATAACATTGTTATTACGTTACAATAAAGCATTACAAAAAAGTTTACACATTTAAATCAGAAAAGCAACTTTATAGAATTACACCTAAAAACACTTCACTGGTCATATCTGACAGTGTCATAATTAACAATACAGTAGAATAATTAAGACTGATGGAATGCAGGTATCACTTAAAAATACTTGACATGAAAATATGTGAATGGACTCAAAATCCATTCTCATTATGAAAATATTTTTTTCAATATTAATTTGTAAATGGAAGAGTGGACAATTTGTAAGATATTTTAAATCTTCACGTACCATATAAAGACTTGATCAAATTCTGGCTAACAAGGGACATAGTTTCACCAATTGGAGAAAAACTACTAGTACATACTCTTGCCATGTGCTTCCTCCTGTTTGTGTGAGCAAATTTCTCATTTTGGTGAAGTAAAAGAGCTAGAAAGTCTTATTCAGAAATTATACATAGCTATTCAAGCCTAAAAATCATAAAATTTCAATTATGTATTCCTTGATGCTTTGATTTTATTTTTGTTATCACAAATATATATGTAAAGACATGTAATAAACATTTTCATTTAATTCTTATCTCAAGCCCCCTTAACTTATCCTAGGGTGTAATGATATTCTATTGTTCACATGCAACATGTCAAGGAGAAAGCTTGGGAAATATTGAGTACAGCTATTGTAGCAGTTTCCCTAGGCTGGAAATCTTAAATGGCAGAAAGTGAACAAGTAAAATATAAAACCATTAACAAATTGAGGGAGGAACTTATCTCTATACTCATTTTCTCATGGGACTAGTAAATCTTTAAAAATACTTCAATATCTTAATCAAAACTCACTATACATAAGCCCTGTTATATAAAATGAATTTTTTATAGAAAATGGCTACAATTTCAACTTAATAAATTTTCTTACACTGTAATTTAACTGAGAGATTCTTCATAGCAAGGCAACAATAAATATCCATTCAAGTTATTTTTACCAACAGAATTTTATAATTTACTAAGACAAGTTTAAAATTTAATAATGCATCTATTGTCATTAATCTTTCATTCGGTAACCATTAAGACATCAAGTATTTGAGAAAATGTCAAATCTATATCTTTGAAGAGAATTAGTCAAGAAGAATTCAGAAAAAAAATGAATATAAATTATTTCAGAGCCCTCTACAAATAAAAAAAGATCCTGATGAATTTAAAGAGTATCTGCTTTAATATTTAAAAACACTCTTTTAAAAACAGACTAAAAAGTCTTACAGAATTATGCAGTCTTGGTAACCAAAGGAAAGCAGAGGTCAGAAGCCTGGAGAATTGCTGAAGAAATCGGAATGTTTTCTCTTTGTCCCCCAACATTATCATGAACAAAGAAGACACAAACCAGTCATGGCCAGTGTAACTCCCCTGCAGGCTGACTGAAATTACAGTTAAGGAACCTTTACAGTATTTTATCTTCAAGATGAAATATAAGAACTCCATAAATATTCATTTCCAGGATCCGTATCACAAAAGAGATATGGATGACACTTAGTCCTCATTTTGTCTTCAACCAATTAACAAACTATTGATGGAAAATTAAACTTGATTAATAAAAAAATTACTTACACAATAACTGTTTTAATATAGTATTTGCTTACATGTCCAGTGGAAGCCACCAGCACTAGCAACTGGAGGAAAAAATATCTGCTTTATTGAACAATTGCTCTAGTCATTAACACAGTGGTACTATCTTAACTATAGTTCAGGTTATGTGTTAACTTACAAATATAGTAAGATATAAAGAAAGAACACATCCATTTTTAGAATTCAGTAGTGCAAATGGTTTGTATACATTTTTTTCCTCAGGTAAAAGTTATTTTTAAAATATAACCAATTCAAATAAAATAATAAATGGATATTTTATTCTTATTGTAGATATACTAAGCCCATTTTAAAAACTCTCACATATATCTGAAAATTTCTTCTAATAACTTTAATAATTAGCTTAAGATTTAATAAACAAGACTGAATTTAATAATTACTCAGGTTAATAAAATGCATACTTAAAATTCAGAATAAAATACTATAAAGATATAACATATAAATGACTAATATAGGTTAAAGTATTATTCTACTATAGATGTGTTTGGGTACTCCAAAGAATTATGAAAAATATATGAGAAAGTTCATCTACTGTGAATCCACTCAAAAAGGATATGAAGAGAAGATTTTACAGGAGCTCGTTGCTGTTTTAGGAATCTCTCACAGTGCTTTAAAATCAAGGTAAGATCATTTTCTGCACCATCTTTTAACAGGTTGAGGAACTTACCATATCTACAGTAAAAGCCCACAAAACATATAAAATAAAAAAAAGTTAGACCCTGCCTGCAAATTCACTTTTTGAAATCCAACAAAGTGTAGGCCTCTTGAGATTCCATGGTTTTAAGTTTGCAAATTTCTACTTTTAGGATAACTGTGCTATATAGAACATGTAAGAAAGATTAACACTCAATATATACTGATAATTATGATATATTTGGATTAGCAGTATTCCTGGTAAATACCAGTAACTTTAAAGGAAAATGAAACAGCATTGAGAAAACAAAATGTAGATAATGTGGATGAGCAGAATACAAGCATTTTTCCTGAACTTAATCTAAAACATGGATTGACAGGGTGGACTGACAGAATGTTAAGACCAGAAGCAATTTTAGATGTCACCAAGTTCTATACTTCTAGTCTGGGGACGGGGTGCACTTCCCCCAGGGGCTGGCTTTGGAAATTTACAGCGGCATTTTTGATGTTCATAGTCACCAAGGGCAACAGTGGTACTTGGTGAGTGACAGCCATGAGGTTAGACATGGGTCGGTTATACAGTAACAACTTGCAAATGTCCTGCCTGTTACTTGCATGGATGTAAAAGCTAATTACCTGAAACTAATTTTGTTTTACATAAAATCACAAGATGTGTTCCCTGCATTTTTTATTGTACACTGAATGCAACTGTGTGTGAACCAGGGAAAGATGTACTTTTGTTTTGTTTGAAACCTTCCTAAGATTTATTCATCATTGTGGGAAGTACTTTGCTAGTGGCAACACTCTTGCATTATTTGAGGCACCAAAATACAACTGGTCTGTATTTGCAGCTGCCAGTCACAATGATTCTATATGGGTGCCAGCTATGTCTGTACAGCGATACTGTAATTGTATACAAACATTTCATTATAAATCACTTCCCATTTATTTCTTCAGTAGACATCATACTGGATAGACAAAAATATGTGAACAGCTTGTTCATATTATCTATAGATTCCACTTCAGAATAGAAATAGGGCATTACAAAATAAAAAGAAAAAATAGGGTCACAAAACAACCAATGAGTTATATGTCCTATGAGATAAAAGTGGGCAAGCCAGAATTCCTATCATAGTTTTCATCATAATTTATAAAAAAGTCTTTTTAACAGCTTTTACATGCATCTTTTAAGACCCGATTCCGAAGATGACCCACTGAAGTAGAATGGGACTGTCAAGATGACCATCTAATAAGCAAGAAAGCAGGGGTGGGAGGGCGCTCAAGGACTTAGTCCTTACCTTCCCTCAGTCTGCCATTTAGATTGTCTTTTCTTTGTATAAGTACAATTTGAGTACTAAATATTCAAACTACCAAAATTGGCTTATTCAGTTTAACTTCTGCATCTATCCTTAAGGTACTCTTGTAGTTCTCACCATAGTTTGACAATTAAAACTAATCATATTTTAGAAAATGGAATGATTGTGCTACCAATATATTGATTTTTACAATGTTATTTTTGGAAAAACTCTGATAGTCATAGAAGCTTAAATATACTGTGTTTAGCCTCTGAAATAATAATGAACTGCAACTGATTTACCGGCAGAGGTAATTTAATCATGTGCCAATATCCTCAAAACACAGTTATTATTTTCTGAATGATAAACTCTGCATTTAAAGTATACAAAACAGTTGGTTGTTAAGTACTATTAAGCACACATCAAGTACATAAAACAGATTCTAGAAATGCACAAAGGAGATATTTCCCTATAATATACCTGACAGTCATTTTAATGCCAAGCTGCTGCACAGATGAAAGACTTTCATTCTTCACATTTGCATCAGTAGCTATAAACAATAGAAAACTGGGTTATAAAAATGTATAAAGCTTGCATAATAACCACACTTTAATTGAAAATTGATGAAAGTAACATCTTTACATATTTTAATGTAAATTTTGTGAACACTGATGAATGTTTTTTTAAGAGTTGTCAGTATTTTTCAAACGAATTAACAGGAAACTTTACAAATAATTTTTTTCTATAAAAAACATTAAAAAGCATATCAAATACAAAACAACTAATTGTACTTTTAAAGCAATCTATTTTTACTTGGTTCTCAGAACAAAAAAGCTGTTGACTGAAAAACAGTCTAGAACTATTGTACTGTCATCAAGCAATGTATAGTATATATAAGATTCTGAATTACAAATACAGTAAATGTAAGTATGGCTGTTTACTTCTTAAATATTTAAATATGAGTATCAGGAAGCAATAATCATTATTATACATATAATGGATAGCAGTGTATGAGGGTGGAGTGAACAAGTGTCTTCCTACAGGCAGATTTTCTTTGTGAAGTAGGAATTGTGATCCTCTACCGAAAGCGAGGAAGAGGACGATGCAAGAGGCAGAAAATTTGGATTAGCTTTGAGAATGGTGTATGTCCACACTGAGAGTGAACACTCAAAGCATCACTAGATAGCACTGAATGTCTAGCTGAAACTTTCAGTTTTTGGCTGAGCAAACTTTAGCATACACTCACACATACACACACTCTTAAATATTAAGGGAACTGTCAAAAAATCACATAGTTACCAGTGGTAGAGAGGGCCAAAAGCTAGATTTTCTAAATCCCATATTAGTTTCTTTTTTCCCCTCCTAGTACTCATTGGTATATCTAATACTATCAATATAATCTACTTAATTTGTAGGCTCATTCATTCATTTTAATTAATTCTTTCTGATAGTGTGTGGCATACCATGCTAGAAGCTATGGGGGTTAAAAGATAAATCATACATCATTTCCTAAAAGAACTTTCTAAGTAGTGTCAGAGATAAAATTCATTTATAGATAACTCTGATAAAGCTGCTTCAAAGGGCTAAAAATGTACAGATAAAGCAGTATGTGAATTCAGAAGAGAGAGAGATTACGAAGAAGTGGCATTTAAACCAAACTTTAAAATATGGGTTGCCTTGTGATCTGCAGAAATAGGGAAGAGCAAATTAAACACTGCTTGTAAAACTCTTCAGACCACCAATAATTCATCTTTCAGGAATCTTAAAGAGTTAAGGTAACCTTTCCTAGTGTGCCTAGGACTTTTCATGGTTTTAACACTGAAAGTCTCAAGCCCCAGGAACTCTTCACAGTGACTGGCAAACCAGACTGGTTGGTCACCTATCTAGAGTGGCAATATTCTTAAAGAAAATAAATAAATAAACTTAAGTGCTTAGTTAATTTATTGATAAGCTACACCTGAGTTTTACTTTAAATCAGAACAGAATCTTAGCAATACTGTTATATTTTGCCTACAGTAATAGTAATTAAGTTATAGTTCATATAGTTTAGAATTCTTTGCTCTTTATAATTCTTACTGCTGTAATAGATGTATCTTCTGTCCATAAGAAAGGATACCAGTTCTGCACTCCTACCAACAGGTTAAGCAAAGAGGACTACTCAATGTCTTTTACAGATTTTTCAAACTGGAGTGAAGATGGAATTTTATCCCTCTATCACAGCGTTCTGAGGCACCCTAGGTTTCCAGGATAGAGGTATCAGTCCAATATGCAAGCAAAGGGAGAAACAGAGAAAGGAGACAGACTGCTAAGGACAGCTTTTTCTCATTTATATGAGCCTGTGATTCTGCCTGTTTTTCTGCCTAGACCAAAAAAAACCAACCAAGTTTTAAGTTTCTATTACTGGGTACCAAAAATATATACCACAAATTATTCTCACTCTCACAAAATAATTGCCAATCTTAAGAACTATTAGTCATCATTCATACATTCACTGTAATTTCAAGTTCTTAGTCTTATCAACAGCATTAAAAAAAAAATTCAGCCATAATTTAAATACAGCTTTTCTAATGTTGACTACAATACAATCAGGTTAAATTCATTTGGGTAGTGACCAGGAAGTTCTTTTAGTTTCAGTACCTAAGTATCTTCCTGGTGATCCTATATTTTATGATTACTTATATTTTAGTTTCCCAAGTTTAATAACATAAAGCTTTAGTGCTATAGTGCTGATGACATTGGCTGATTTTGTAAAATTTTGTTTCAATAAGACATTTTGACTTTATATATTCCTAAGACCACAGAATAGACTTACCTCCTATCAACTATCATAATGTGATATAATGAAAAGATTGATTTTTATAAACTAATGTCAGAACAATTTTAAGTTATATTAGATGACAGTACTTAGGATTCTAGTATAAATAAAATTGGATTATTAAGCATGAAAAATACTTACCTTCATGTATATATAGATTTGCATGTTTGTAATTACTGTTTCCCTTCCGTAAAGTATAACACAGACAGATATCTTGACAGCAGGAGAGTAGTGTGCAGTAGGCTAAGGATGCTAAGAATAGGCATTCCCAATGTCACATCTTCCATACCAGAAGATGGTGACCTTCACATTAGTGAAGAATGTTAAAAAGTTAAGGATCAAGGCAGGAGGATTTGCTCAAAGGGACTATGGCATGCAATGTTTCATGAGGTTCAAATTCTTAGTTCTTCCTTGTGGAAGGAGAGTCCTTCCAGAGTCCTCTGTCTGGCCTGACATCAGTTCTTTAACTTTTCTGGGGTTGTACAAATAACTTCCAGATGTATTCCTTTTCTAAAAGCTTATGATCCTGCACCTTCAGGGGAACAACTTAACTCTGCATATTTCAATAGAAATGGTTCCCAGTTATGGCTGTAAATCAAAGTACTCTGAGGAGCTTTCTAAAAGAAAAGATAAACAGGCTTTACTCCACACATTGGGTCAGGTTGCTGAGGGTGAATATTGAGTCATTTTTAAAGACTTTTTTTAAAGTTATTTTTAAAGACATTTTAAAAGTATTTAAAGGCCTCTACATCTTATTTCTTGTGCACTGAAGTTGAGATTCACATTAAAGGAGTAAAAGTGAAGTTTAGATATAGTTACAACTGGTCAGGGATACCCCACTACAATAATTTCACTTTAGAAAGGGAACTAGTTAAATCTTCAAAAAGGCTTTTAAAATGAGGATAAGTGGAAGTATTAAGTATACCAAAACAAATATCAAATTTCCACTTTTAAAAAATCACTAATATGAAATAGATATAGGTGACTTTAATGTGAATAAAATCTCATAGGGGAAAAAAATGTAAGAAAAAATTTTCTGAAGCAAGAAGGAAGAGGTCAGAAAATGATTTATGGACATATATTAAAAGAGAGGCTTCAATTTTAAACTTGTAATTGGTATACAATATGAAACTTGGTAAGTAGAAATGTATCTTGGACTATAAAAGTTCAGTGGAATAATATTTTGTAACATATAACCTGGACCTACATACACCTTAGGAAGCAGGAATCAAAATCTTTAGAAATAAAAGAAAACTGATGGCACAAAATGAATTAGTAAACTCTGATAAAAATGGATGTCTTCAGAGAACACTTGATGAATCACGGGTAACCAATGACTGATTGAAATGTGCACACAACAGTGTGTTATATAATAGGTACTCATAAACAGAGTAAATGAATGAGATTAATAAATGAATACCCAATAAACAAAATAAATTGTGCTTTTATGTACCAAATGAAGCAAGGAGGAGATGGAAAAAGATATGTTCTTAAAAAGTTTCTGTATACTGAAATAAGTAACAAATGGATGACACAACTCCCATTCCGTGGAGTCACTAGAAAAGCATTAACAAAATAATTTGAAAAAAAGTCAACCAATTACATCTATAGCAGCATACTTATGATATTTACTAAACAATGCCTAATTCAATCTGAGCATTAATATTAGACTCTTTGAAATAACCAATCATTTTAATTATAAAAGTCTCAAAAAATTATAAAATTAAGAAAAGAATTTACTTAATATTGATTGAAACACTCTGATAATACATTCTGTTACATTTTTGGTTTGCAAAGCTAGCACACAGAGCAGTGGTAGAAGAAACTAAATCTATTCGGCCTAGCAATTGGCCAATGACATGGAAAAAAAATACAATTTTAAAGAAGTAAAGAAATTTCTCTATTGGTGGATAAATCCATGCTTGGAGAAGCAGTTACTGTTGGGCTGTTTACTGACTCCCCTGAACCCCTGCTCTATCTATCAAAAAGTAAGAGACCTATTACCACCGAAGGAAATCAACCTGTCAATACCCTTCCCTCCTACCTCCTTCCTCTTCCCAAAGTCAGTCCTGCAGGTTCCAGTGCTTCATTTCAAACGTGTGCGGGTATCTATCCATTTTATTCAATTCTTGCTGACATAAAATTCAGTTACTTATGATCAAGCTATTTTGAGTCTCAGCCTCCTAACTGGTACAGTCAGTGTTTTGGGAAAAAGCATTTGTCTTTCCATGTCTTTGATTATGCAATTACCCTTGCCTGCAAGATGTCCCCACTCCTGTTTCTTTCCATTGTAAGAGCCCAGGAGGTAGTACTAGTGCCACTATTCCGGCTCTGTTATCACCTCTCTTTTGTCTTCCATGATGGCGCAAGTCACCAGTGATCACTCTTTACACTGTACACCTATGCACTTCCAACAAAATCCCTTATTTGATAATAACCCAATTCATATAATGTACTGAAACACCCTACCATACTGCCTGAAACAAAGTAGACAGTATTTTTTATCTTACTATATGCTGCAATTTCTTAATTCATCATTTTTGGTGTATGATCTATTTCTCCTCCTTGAGGACAGGATCATTCAATATAAACCTCTTTGCAATTATCAAGTACACACACAAACATGCTCCATAAATGTAAGACAGAAAGAGCATATTTGCTGAACAATAAAAGGTATTTAACTGTATACATTAAGTTTAAAGATATTTTAATAGTCAAAAGGTGAAACAAGGCAAAATTTTATGATATTTTTTCAACCTTTCGATTAACAACATAAAGAGAAAAGAAATAAAATTAACATACTTTCTTGGTACCCTGAAAGGACTGCTTAATTTATCATTTCAAAGAAGCAATTACAATAGGAAAAAATCCCCAACTTATTCAGGGAATTGAGCCCACAAAGTTAAGGTCTGTTAAGATTTGGAAAGGCATCTGTTACAGATTTACAAACTAAAAATGTACAGAACTTTATCTGTTTGTTCATTCTTCTTTCTTTAAGGGGATAAACAGCCAAACTAATTAGATTTTTTCCAGATTTGCAAATTTTATAATGGATTGAAATCCTGAGGGAGCTAACAACAGATGGATGATTGTGTTATTCTAATTTCAGCTACCTTAGGGTTTAGCAGGCTGTCATTTTTAAAAAGACAATCAATTTTTCATTTTGAGAAACATGAAAAAACATTGAATACATCTATCCAGTGTTTGCTTTGAAATATCTTTTATATCAAAACATGGCATGTGTTTATTTAAAGTAAATAGAGTGAAATTTTATAATAGCAAACGATTGTTCCACCAGCCAAAAATTAAATGACAAAGGATAAAGATACTTAAGGCCATGGGAAGAAAACAATACTAGCAACAAGTTTACCATATTATAAAAATAAATATTAATCAATTAACAAGAAGCCACTTTATTTTCAGCTGTACTTTAAAACTTCAGTGGATGGTTGTTCAGCTGGATTCAAAGAATTTAAGTTCGCATTCAGGGTTGATCTGCCTAAATAAACATTCAACAAAGCCAGTATCTGAGATCTCCTTCAGCATAATTCAGAAATAAATCAGAGGGCAGTAAATGCATGCACACAGTAATCAGTCTTGTTGAGTATTTATATGATGTTTACAAAAATGCTAATTTTTGATAATCTACAGAAAATATGACCCAATAGAACAATGTGCTCAGGACAGCTACAGAAATTGGAGATTATTATACTGAAGACTGAAGAGATATCCACTCTGGCCATACAAATCTCCATGATTACCACTTCTTACTTATTTCTTTTCTTACTTGTAGACTTGGTCATTAACCCCAAATCTGCATTAGACATCACTATAAGTGAATAAATAGCTACGTTAGTAGGTATATTTGTAAACATCAATATATTTAGAATTGTTGTACAAATATATTTGTATAACACTAATATGACCTAAGGTACAAATGAATTAAGTAAAGCTTCTGTTCTAAAACCTTAAATGGTTTACTCTATTGCCCAGTAAAATAAAGATAAACTGACAACAACATAGAAAGTCCCCCTCTTTCATTCTTTCATCCACCCTTTTATTTGTCAAACATTTATTAGTATTGTTATTATAGATGCATAAAATATGATAAGACATGGAAACTACCCTATAGGAGTTTACTGTCACATGACGGATTAGACATTAAGGCAGAATATGAGAAAGACATTACAGAGATGTGTACTGCTTTACATACTAAGATGAATTTAGAACGTTTTATTTCCAGCCCACACCTTTCCCCTAAATTCCAGATTTAAATGTCTAGCACATAAAAAGCATGTTTATTTAAATGTATAACAAGTATTCAAAACATAACAAAAAGCAAGCCCCTCATCTCCTTTCTCAGATTTATTTCTCTCCCATTCTTCTCCATCTCAGTGTACGGTAACAACAGCCTTCCAATAGCTCAGATCAAGAACTTTAGTCTTCTCTGACTCCTCCCTTTCTCTCAAACCCAATATTCAATCTGTTACCCACTTCTGTTGGCTCTGTCTTTAAAATATACCCAGAACCCAAGTACTTCTCGCCATCTCCACTGACAGCCTCATCCAAGTCATTACCATTTTCATGGAGATCTTTTCAACAACCTTTTAATCTTTTCCCTACTTTAGTTCTTTGTCCTCCTTCATTCTTTTCAAAAACTGCAGCCATAGTGATATTTTAAAAATATAATTCAGAGCACGTCACTCTTATGTTCAAGACCCTGCAATGACTTCCAAAACCCTAAATCACTCTCTTCTCTCTGACTTCAGTAGCAACTATTCTTACCCTTACTCTGCCACAGTGGTCTCCTTCCTGGTCACTTGCTGGAATTCTGTTCTACAAATATCCATGTAACTTGCTCACTTCTGCTAATCTAAACATTATTTAATATTGTAACCCTTACCCACAACTAGCACTCTCTAGTCACCTTCCCTGCTGCTTATTTCTTATTTGTCACCATACCATTTAACATACGAAATCTTTTACTTATTTATTGTCTATCTTCCCATCAGAAGGCAAGATGTTTTTCTCTATTGTCCACTTCTATATCCAAATAGTAAAGCTGAATTACACAGAACACAATATTTATTTGTTGAATAAATGAATGGATATTTGTGAGTATAGGGTTTGGCAGTACTGCCTATAATTTAGTGTTCCTAACAAATAAATATGAGATATGGATAGAAAGAGATGATGCTAGAGAGTAAGGAATGGGAAGACCAATGTAAGGCCCTGGATATTATGATAAGAGACTTACACTTTATACATACCAATGGTGAGTTTCTAAAGGGTAGAGGAATGACTGTATCAGATGTGCAGTTCAAAGGTCACTCTAAGAATAGCATAAAGAATACCTTTGACAGGAAAGGAAACTCTAGTTACAGACACCTGGTAAAAAGGCTATTGTAAATCCTGAGGCAAGAAGTAATGGTGGCCTGAACTAACAAAGAAGAGTAGAGATCAACAGAAGGAGATAAATTTAAGATATATTAAGAATATAGGATTACTGTGATTTGGTTGTTGGGAGAGAAATATGGACTTACAGTTGATCATTACTCAGTTTCTGGCTTAGAAGAACAGTAGGTGATTACAGTGTTCACCAAAATAGGCAGTGTAAGAGGAGGGTGTATACCAATGTGAGGTACTGGTTGGGTATTTCAAGTTTGAGGGTTTCTGTAGCACACTGAAGTGATGTTTACCTATGAAGCTGCTGGAAGTAAGAGAATGAGGATTAGAAGGAAACCTTTAGCAGACGATGTGAGTTTAGGAGTCATCAATACACTAGGTAGGTAAAGCAGTACAAGCAGGTATCACTAGACGAAAGTGGATAAAATCAGAAAAGTGGAAGACACTGAAAGACAGTGCCTTAAGGAAAAACAACTTTTAACAGGTAGACACGGAAAAAGAGCTCAAAAAAGAGAAAGTTGTTAGGAAACTCAGATATTTGCACAGAAGAGACTAAAAGATTTCTGGAATGTATATGGCACCAATAGAGATTTTTAGGATGAGAAACCTTGTGAATATTTGTAATATAATTATACAACTCTATGAAGTAGAATCTATTTGCATTTTGGGTACTTTTCAAAATTAAAAATGTTTAAAATGTACCTGTATATTCCACTGAAGGGAAGTAGCACTCAGATGGGCTTTCAGAGAGCTGAAGCACAAATTTTTCAAGTAATTCTATTAACACTATAATAAACAAAACAATAATTAGGATATTAAAGGTCAAGAATAATACGTGATAATGCCTCTCTAAATCACAGACTAGTAGATAAAAGTCATCTTAACCTCTTCACAGTTACACTCTTTAGGGGGGGCCAATTCAAAAACACATACAATTTTTATATTCATAATGTTTCTGATGTAAATTACATTTTAATAGCTTTACTGAGAGCCTATTCAATGTAAAACTGGAAAAGAATCATCTGTTATCTTTAGATCCTCTAAGGATTACTTCAGAATTTGCTAAATGATTCCAACACAGAAAGAAAATTATTACTAATTAACCCATAATATCTTTTCATCATCAGTCACACAGACAGAAAAAAAAAATGTTAACTCCAAGACCAAGCTCAATGCATAACTCGTGTCCCTTGCACAACAAGGGCATATTATTGTATAAACTTTGCAATTGATGGCATCTGTTCAAGGCAACTGGATCAAGGTTATGCTTACCAGGGGCTGCAGGGAAGGAGGGAAGAATATATAGGGCAATGAAGCTTCTGTATGATACTACAGTGGTGGTACATATCATCATACATTTGTCAAAAGCCATAGAATGCACATCAAGAATGATCCCTAATGTAAACTATGGACTTTAGATGATAATGATGTGTCAATACAGGTCAATTGGGAGGTTGTGCCTGTGTAGGAACAGATGTATATGGGAACTCACTGAAATTTCCACTCAATTTTGCTATAAATCTAAAACTACTCCAAAAAATAGTTTATCAATTTAAAAAAAGTTGAAAAAGAAATCTTTCTGCCAATGGAATAATAAAGAATTGGGTCATTAAAAAAATCAACTAGGTTTTCTCTATCTGGCTTAGAAGGGATAAATTATTCTTTTCTGGCCTAGATTGATAATACCATATACATAGTGCCATTGTGTCTGCATATATTACCTTCAAAATGGATGTAACTAGGTGAATTGTAATATGTAATCTGGAATTATTTTGCTGGAAAGAAATGTATCCACAGAGTAACTGACATATGCTTACACATACAACAAGTAAGCTTTAGTCACCTTTAAAAATTGTGCACTACTTACATTCAGGATATTTACTATGACCTATATTAACTGGATGAACCTTTCATTCACATCCAAGTATATTTTAAATGTACCATTCATGAAAGAAAATTAATGTTTAACATGTGAAAATGTAAAGTCAAACACAAATAACATATGTTTAACAACACTGTAGTTCTGACAAGGTAAATCAATATTTTAATTGTGTAAGATAAAAATCATTTTTTTAGTCATTGAACTATGTTCATATTCTGATTTAAAAATGAAATGAGTATTAAAAAGTATAAGAATTTAGTAGTAAAGGGTCAGAAAAGGCACCATGATTTAAACTTACAGTTGTTTAGATTGGTTCTATTTTTGTATGCACAGGTATAAATTCATTCACATGTAGAGTCTATATGTAAATAATAGCCCTTAGGTGAGAGCTTTCAATTTCTATGTATATATTTCTAAGTCCCTTAATATTGTCTCTTGAGATTATAATTTTTTTCAGAAAGAAGGTCTTGATGAATTTTCAGTGCAATCATTATGAATTAGGTATTAAGATTGAGTTATATATTAGTAACAAAGATTATATAAAATTTTTTTCAATAGAAATGTCCATTGAAAACTTTATTCTCATTTTAGCACAACCATATGTTTGCAACATACTCATTTAAGTAAAGTGTTTGGGTTAATGGGAAAAGTCACAGCATATTGCTAGGCAATTCTTTGAATCCTATGCCCCAAATCAGGTTTAGCCACCAGACAGACAGCTAAACACACTTCAGGGAATTGAGAAAATTCTTCATCACATCTGTGAAGCAGCTGTATAGTCTGATCTGAAACTTAAGAATCACCAGACTAATTTCAGACTTTGCAAAGCACACTATTTTCCATCAAGTATTGATCTTGAAATACGAAATTATGTCATTAGATCAGTATATTAAAGACACTTACATATAAAGTAATTACATACTTTATATGCAAAAATAACATCACTGAACTATCTAAAGAAGGTTCTAGATTTCTACTGATTACAATACATTCACTTTGCCCAGCAACCCTTATGAACAACATCATCATTTCCAAATATTTTGAGGGAAAGGCTGTAGTCATAGAAAAATGCTAAAAACTGATTCAATGTGGTAGTTGAACCTGTATTTACAATCTCATTGCCATATCTCTTCAACCAACTGCATATTTATTAGAATGGTTATTTATCTCAGTATGATCACCCACCTCACTAATTGTCAATTCACTGAAAATTCTACTATCTGGAACTCAAAGATACTAATTCATGTTATGAAATACTTAACATTAAAAATAAATTAACTCTAGGTTATTATTATCCAGGAACTATAGAATATTGTTTTATCTTAAGTGTATCTTTTCATTTTAAATAATAGACATGGAATTTCTGTAAGGATTTTAAATGATGAGCCTTTTCCTTTTAATTATATTTATCCCATGGGGCTAGACTATGACACTGATACACTATAAAAGCAAAATTTATAATACTTACATACTAAAATAGGGACATGAATTTTCTTCTGAGGAAAACCTGAAGGTAGTTACTCAGGGATACTTGGGTATATATTCTCTGCGTTTCCTCCTGCCATTGCCATTACAGAAATAACTGGCTTTAAAACTAGGGTGGCTCAACATCTGTAAACATGCAAATTTTCTCCTGGATTCACTCTTTGTAAGTTTTAAAATATCATTTATCATTGTTAGCACATCATCAGATAACTAGAAAATTACACTAAGAGTTCGATTTTTTCCCAGTCAATTCATCCTACATGGCAACCACCAGATGTGTGTTTCTTGAACACTTGTTTATTCAGGAACTTACAGTTTTCCTCTCTTCTTGAATGAAGTAAGAACTATACTAACGGGTTTCAAGCACCTTGTAACCTTACCACATCCAACCATACCCACTTTTCATACAAATTATTATAAGCAAGGTCAGACTATTTTTATCAATGTTCTCAAGTACTTTATATTCAATCTTTCCTCTGTACTTTTTAAAAATTTATTTTCTGTAATTTTAGATTCACAAGAAGTTGCAAGAATAGTACAGAGAGAACTTCCTTTATTCTTTCATTTAGGGAGGTCTTCTGGTTACAAATTCATCTGAGAATGTCTTGATTTCCTTAATATTCCTAAAAACTACTTTCGATGCATACAGATTGACAGTTCTTTGCTTTTCAGCACTTGAAAAATGTCATACTACCTCCTTTGCCTTCCATCTTTTCTGGTGAGAAATCCACTGTCATTTACACTGATTTCCCCTGTAGGTAAGGTGTTATTTCTCCCTCTCTGTTATCAAAATTTCTTTGTTTCTTTTTAGTTTTCAGAAATTTGACCGCATTGTGTGTTGGTGTGTATTTCTTTGGGTTTAACATATTTGGAATTCTTGAAACCATACGGCTATGTCTTCCACCAAACTCAGAAAGTTTTCACTCATTATTTCTTCAAATAAATACATTTTGTAGTCCCAACCTCTGTCAAGAATGCCAGAGATACTGATGTTAGATCTTCAGATCTTTTGTTATGGTTCCACAGCTTTCTGTGGCTTTGTTAACTTTTTTTTGGTTTTCAATCTATTTCCTCTCTGCTGGTATCTTCAAGTTCACAGATTCATCCCTCCATTTTATTGTTGAATACATCCATTGAGCTTTCTTTTTGGTATGGTATTTTTGGAATGCTATTTTTCAGTTCTAAAATTTCCTTTCAGTTTTCTATATGCATTTCTTTGCTAACACTTCCTATTTTTAAATTTGTTTCATGTATGAAACAATACATGTGTGGAGGGGAAGGAGAAGTTGTGGCCTTATTATCACAAGGTGGTGGTGAAAGTCCTAACACTCTACCTAGGTCTCTTCTTATACCATTCTATCAGGGAGAGGCAGGGGTGCCTCATTACTGCAAGGTGAGGGTGGAAGTCCAGGTTGTGCCCCAGGTTTCACTAGCAGGGTTTTCTGTGGTGTTTAGCTAGATTAAAGAGGTTACTTTCTACAAATTATCTTTCTTGGTAGATAATCCTTTTTCTGGTCCTTTGGCTAGAGACAGGAGGCTTTTGTTGCCCCTCCCCCCCTTTTCCCCACATCTGTTGGCATTCTTACTAAGTCTAGGATATATTAAGCAAAAGAAAACCAAGCACCTCACTTCTGAGCTACCCTTAGAAATATTATCATTATTCTAGAGACATAATTTCTCTAACACAATATGATTTATTTTTATTTCCCACTTTTAGTTTTATAACAAATGATACAAATAAGAAAACCATAAAGCATGGCTGATAAAGTGGACAATTACTTTAAATTATAGCTTTCAAGAAATCTAGCTTATACTGACATAGAACTTTTTCTTTGATTTTCCTTCTTCAAAATGTTACTTTGTGTAAAATTAATTTTTAGGAAACAAAAGCACATGTGAATATATGAATGTAAAATGTGTACTTTAGGAAACATAGCTATTCCTTCAAAACAAAATGCTTTAGGAGTCACTAATTTATTTGGCTGGATATAACAGTTTCAAAATAACTGTCGATAAAATATTTAGTAACATTTCCCCAAAATATGGCAGTATGGTGCATTCAGATGAAAACAGGTGAAACCACGCAAACTGTTACCTAGGCAAAGCAGATCAGTGTTCCAGTTTTGCTTACCAAGACTTCTCAGTTAAAAAAAAGAACAATTCGGTAGTTTCTCAGATTTTAATTTTTATTTCCCGTATCACAAGTTTCTCAGAAATCAATGGATTTCTGGAATTGGTATTATATATTCTAGACATGCTAGCACTAGTCTTCAGGAAACACAGCTTCTACTAATATAATTTTCATACTAAAAAAAAAACCCACAAAAATTAAACAACATACTCACCACCTCCACTGATTATATCAGGTTTGTCCTTCATCATTTTGCAAAATTGCCTTTGGCAATTTTCTATCCATTCTGTTTGTTTATCAGACATTTTGAAGCATAATAAAAGTTTGCCAAGATCACTGTCTAACAAGAAAAATAGCACGTTATAATAAGAGATACTAGATAGCATTAAAGAATGTAAATAGTTACAAGTACCAGAATAAGTATAGAATATATATATATATATATAGCTTTCAAAGGACAAAAGAATTTTTCTGTAATTATATCTTATACCATCAATTTATATTCAACATATTTATTAAAAGCTCATAAAAGGGGGTTAATTGATTTATTAAAAGCTCAAAAAATAGCTTTATTAACCATAATTCTTAAATATTCTTTTTCTCATACAAATATGCATCCTACAGAATTCATTTAATAGACAATATGGATTTTAAGATGTCAACACATTGATTAACACAAACCCACTCTTCATGTACATTCAGGCACAATTTTATTCACTTCTTTAAATGCACAAAGAAAAGCATAAGTGTACAGAATCTCTAGTCAATTATTTATTTCCTCTTCTTAAAAAAATTATACTGAAAACAATGAACTGTGCTGAAGGAATATCTATGGCTAAAATAAAAGCAACTTCATCAATATATGGCAAGTTTCATGTAATTTTAATTTTCCTTTTTTTAAAATTCCCACAAGATTTTTCCATCTTCCATTTTAATTTTATTTCTATGAGATTTTGTATAAGAAAACATCTGTAAATTATATTTTAAAAGCATATATGAGTATGTATCCATACAGACATATATACTGTTTTTGCCCACCCCCATGTATGTAAAAATCTAAGGCAGAGAAAAAGAAGCAAAGATGTTCTCTTATTTTCATAAAGAACATGCAGCAGGGGGGAACCATGAACTCATACTTTTCCACCACTTTCCTTTAAGTGAATTTTGGGGATAAAAAACAAAACAGAACAAAAACCAAGAATCTTTTGAAAATACAGGGTTAAAGGCCTGATTGCTTCTGCTCAAAATGTGGTCTGGGAACACTAATACTGCAAAATACATCTGTCTAACCACTACTCGGGGCTGATGAATCCCACCAAAAAGAAAACAGCGGTCAATCTGATATCAGAGAGTTTCAACCAACTCTTTATCTTAAAAAAAAATGAACAAAATTATAATAAACTAAGTTCTTATTCTTATAGGTATAAAAATTAATCTACCATACCAAACTTTTATTTTTCCATCCAATCTTTATAAAAATAAATTTAATAAATATGTATGTAGTTCCTCTATGTCGCTTTAACAATACAGACAAGGTTGATTGCCTTCATGATCTGCTATGTCATAAAGCACGTATCTGTGTATATACACATGCATATATATATACACATATACACACACACAGATTATAATAGTGTGATCCAGATGTAGATATCATTCCTCTGATCTTAAATGGTTTTATTTATCTACATATATATATATATGTATATAGTCCTCATATATGTTATGTGATTAAACATATAAATCATAAATATAAATATTTGACATTTAGGTCATAAAAGAGCCTTCTCAGATCTAGCTACAGACATATTCTTTCATACAAACACATGAGTAAACAAATAAATATACCAAATGCATGCATACTCATACAAATACACACATAAATGTAAAAGAATTGTCCTATTGAAAGAATGTGTAATTCAGATACATAGTACTCATCTATTCTCTATGAATATCGAGACCAGAATGATCCTGTAACATTTCCTAAATAAACTCAATCAGAAGCAGTAACTAGAGAAAAATTAATCTCATTAAGTCAAAGGACAAAATGATTTTTTAATAAAATCTCAAACCCTTTAAACTCAAGAAATATCAAAGCTGATAATTTTGTTGAAAATTGTTATTAATAACAAAGGTATGGTGTTAAATTATCTTGATGTGAATTAGGTAAAAGACTTAGTAGCATTAAAAATTTTTTAAGTTTCCTTTTAGAATAATTACATTACTTATTTCCCAAGAACTGCCTAGAGCCTGATAAGATTTACTACAAAAATTGCAAAGACAAATGCAGTTTGTTTTCATCTGTTTCCTTTATGTCATCTTTTCTATCCATGTGTTGCCCTGTCTTTTACACACTACTATATCTCCTTCAAATAGAAGACGTCCATGTAGCACTTTTGTAATTTACCTACTTAAAAATCCCATTATCCTTTCCCCCTTACCTCATATCCTACACCCTCTTCTTTGCTCTCCTATATCCTTTCACATTTGCTATTCTGTATTGTTTTTCATCATCTCATTCAAAGGAAAAAAGCGCAGGGCACTGTAAATGTAAATAGTGAAGAAGCAGCAGATGTGGTATACATGTGAATCTACCAATTGATGGAAAGATTAAAAGGCCCAGTTTACTTAGAAATTGGAATTCAGTCAATAAAGAAATGCAGAGCTGTAGACAGAGTGACTGCAAGATTCCTAGAGAGACAAATTTGTGCCCTTTATTTACTTCTGGTTATGGTTTCCTCTAGCCATCAATGGAGTGTGAACTTTTCAATATGCATTCCTTACAGTTAAAAATACTTAAGTGATTTTATATAATGTTAGTTTAACAACATGTGTATCTGTGATATTACTGGGCTTGAGGGGAACAATAATAACTATTTCCCCCTCCAAATTTGGGGCCAAATGAGTAGTAGATAGGACCAGTAAATGGAGTTCAAAATATCGATGTTAGTACTGAAACAGCTAAATGAGGCACTATTTCTTGGATCTAATGCCACTTGCAGTTCCAAATATCTCTCCTGAACCAAACAAATCTATTCAACCACACATAATGGGCAACAATCAAAGGCCTCTCCTGATGTTCCTGTTAGAAAAGGGGTTAATATAATTCAGAGATGGGCTAACTTAAACGTAGAACATACAAGTAGGCTAATCCAAGATTTTCCAAATTCACCTGCCAACCATTCTTCTGACCTTTGTGGAGAGTAAGTGAGGAAGTCCAGAGAGAGAGGCCAACATGTTACTTCAGGAGAAGTCCTGGGACATGGAGAATGAGCCAAGGGGAAATGGAATCATAGGAATGGTACCATAGGGATATGATAAATTAGTGATTATGCCAGTAGAATAAATATGAATGATACACAGAATTCATTGTTTTTCAAAATTTCTATGTTTATAGACAACACAAAAAAATTAAAAACCAGAGTTTTACTTCTGGTCATGATGGAGAACTGGGAATAGAATTGTATTCCTGCTATAAACAACTTGAAAAATGGATTAAATGTATCAAACAACTATTTTCAGACATTGGCCAATAGGCAGCGCAGGTCTGTTATGTCTGAGAAAAGGGAAACTAATGAGGTGAGCTTTACAATTGGCCGTTCTTTTCTGGATGGTACTTTCAAGATCACTGTGCAGAAGGGGGATGCCATGAAAAGTAACACCTTGGTAACAGAGTTACATTAACCATAAAGCAAAGGCAAACCACAAGTAATTTGACTATATGACAAAAAAGTCCATTATTCTTTAAAGAAAGACAATAAAACCCAGCACTCAACAATGTAAAATTAATAATGTCTAATACTCAATAAAGAAATGAGAAAAGGGAAAACTGGGACTCATAATCAGTAAATAGTCAATTATAGACTCAGAAATGACTGAGATGATACAATTAGCAAAGTTTTTAAAGAAGTTATTTTTAGGATTTAAAGAAAATATGAACAGAAAGTGGATGTGTAAACAAACTGTACTTTGTCAATAATGGAATCCCACTCAGTACAAAGGAACTGAATGGTACAGTAACAAACAGGAAGAATCTCAGACCATCATGCAGAGATAACGAAACCAGACACAAAGACAGCATCCTATTATCCTATTTGTATGAAATGCTAGAAAAGGAAAAACTTATCTATAGCACTAGTTCTTAAATGGACTAGGTTTTGCTCTTCAGGGGATATTTCATCTACGTCTACAGACATTTCTGATTGTCACAACTGGGAGTGGGGACTGCAGACAAGAGTTCTACCGGCATCTAGTGGGTAGGCACCAAAGATGGTGCTAAAACCTCTACAGTGGCCAGGACAGCACGCTATGGCACGAGGCAACTATCCAGCCTAAAATGTTAATAGTGCTTAGGTTGAGAAATCTTAAGCTACAGTAATAGAAAAATAAAAACCTGTGATTGTTTACAGATTGAGTACAGAGAGAAACTGATTACAAGAGAAAAAGGGAACTCGTGAGGTCATTAAAATGTTCTGTATTTTGATTACGGTGATGGTTATATGGGCAAAGATATTTGTCAAAATTTGTTTCGTGTTCTTAATATGAGTGGATTCTAGTGTATATGAAGATTGGTTTTATTCATATGTACAAGTGTGTATGTAAATGTGTGTGGTATAACTGAAAGTTACTTAAGTGACTGAAAGCTTCTAAGCATACTAGTATCACTAAAATATGAGCAATAATGGTTCATAATTTGGCATAAAGTCTATACCAGAACTCAATAAACTTTAATTGAAAGTATGTGCATGTATATAAATGATTCACTCACAAGAAACCTAATCATAATATTAAAGTATTTTAAAGTATAAAAATTTTAAATCCTTATTACCTTCATATGAGAGTCTAGCTGCTTTCTGAGTACAATTCAATCTCCTGTAGTGAAATGAATATTCACTTCTTAAGGTTAAATGAGAAAACAACTATTTCACTAGAAAGAACCCAGATTTATATTCTATACATTGACTAGGTATAGCAAATAATGCCTTTCTTTTTTTTTTCTCATCACAGATACAGAGCTGTAAGGAATTAGTTGTGATTTTGGAGATTTTACCTAAGCTTTTCTTAGGAGACAATATTGCAATCTTAAAATGAAAAATTGTTAGATAGTTAACAGTAACCTTCATTTCTCTCTTATCTTACTTCCAATGACTCACACCAATTTCCTGATGTTACAACAGTTTTTTTTTGGTATCATTACATACAATTACATGAGCAACATTGTGGTTACTAGATTCCCCCCATTATCAAGTCCCCAACACATACCCCATTACATTCACTGTCTATCAGCGTAGTAAGATGCTATAGAATCACTACTTGTCTTCTCTGTGCTATACTGCCTTCCCCATGCACCCCCACTATATTATGTGTGCTAATCGAATGCCCCTTACTCCCCTTCACCCTCCCCAGTCCCTTTCCCTTTGGTAACTGTTAGTCTATTCTTGGGTTCTGTGTCTGCTGCTTTTTTGTTCCTTAATTTTTGCTTTGTTCATATGCTTCACAGATAAGTTAAATCATTTGGTACTTGTCTTTCTCTGCCTGGCTTATTTCGCTGGGCCTAATACCCTCTAGCTCCATCCATGTTGTTGCAAATGGTAGGATTTGTTTTCTTCTTATGGCTGAATAATATTCCACTGTGTATATGTACCACATCTTCTTTATCCATTCATCTATTGATGGACACTTAGTTGCTTCCATTTCTTGGCTATTGTAAATAGTGTTGCAATAAACATAGGGGTGCATATGTCTTTTTGATACTGGGAAACAGCATTCTTAGGGTAAATTCCTAGGAGTGGAATTTCTGGGTCAAATGGTATTTCCATTTTTAGATTTTGTGGAACCTCCATACTGTTTTTCACAATGGTTGAGCTAGTTTACATTCCCACCAGCAGTGTAGGAGGGTTCCCCTTTCTCCACATCCTCACCAGCATTTGTTGTTCCTATTCTTTTCTATGTTGGCCATCCTAACTGGTGTGAGGTGATATCTGATTGTGGTTTTAATTTGCATTTCCCTGATAATTAGTGATGCAGAACATCTATTCATGTGCCTGTTGGCCATCTGAATTTCTTCTTCAGAGAAGTGTCTGTTCATATCCTCTGCCCATTTTTTAACAGGCTTATTTGTTTTTTTGGGTGTTGAGGTGTATGAGTTCTTTATATATTTTGGATGTTAAGCCCTTGTCAGATATGTCATTTACAAATATATTCTCAATAATGCCTTTCTTAACTCACATTTTTTATACAATCATTTTCACATACTTCTAACCATACCCTATTATTTTTAGAGACCGTATAGTATAATATACTTGGTTTCAGTATGTCAATTTTATCTCTGTCTATGATAAACTCACTATGGAAAACTATCATTCTGTTTTCCAAAAAGGAAGTATGGTGTATGTGTATTAAGAAACAGAAGGGTATGCTTTTCCTCTCTATGCTCCTTTAAATCACCATGATTTATAGGAACAATGAAAAACTGGAAGAGAAGGCAAACAAAAAAAAATCTGTTACAAATTCATTCCTTACTACCACTGAGGTAAACGGGGTGGGGGTGGGAGGAAACATCAAATTTCATATTTACAAAATTCGCCAATCACAGATGACAATATTTCATGTCTAAATTCAGAACTTCTTTATGATGAGTACTATAATCTTGTCATATATGAGGATACTGTGTAATTTATTTCTCAAAGTATTATATGGATAAATAGATTACACTGATTATAAGATTATTATATGTAATGTAAAAACAAAGAACTTTGGTATTAGAAAGGGAGGAAAATGCAAGCACAACATAAATAAATAAATAAATAAATCTGCTATTTACACAGAAAACTTTAGCACTTCTTTCCAGTATGTCAGTTAGTAATTTTAAAAGCCCACTTTAACACAACATCATAACAGATGCTGCATAAGAAATAAAATAAATGGAAGATATCATTAACTAGCAACAGATTCCTAGGCTTAACTTAGTAACCCTTCTATTATCTTGAAGTTTATTTGTGGACTATTTCCCATTTGTGTTTCTGCTTATCTTCTCTTTTTCCATGTGTGTTTACCTTGCTTTCTTTTACTACAGTAAACAAAAGAAGACCCTGGAATGGTCTCAGAGAAGCAACTGGAAAGATACCTAAATTTTTTACATTAGTTTTCTGTATATCTCTAAATTTGGGAATATCTAAATTCTTCTACATCTTCATTTTGTTTGAACTGTGGGTTCTTAACATGACATCTATATTTTACACATATTCATTATTTTTGAATTATCATAGCACTTCCCTTTTCTTTAATATGTGATAATTATGCATTTATGATAGGAGAAATCAGTGAAGATTTTTCCAAAATATAGGTAATTAGTTTTCCCTTATCATGTGCACCTAAACTAAGACATGAATTATTTCCCCTGTTGCCCCAGATAAGTTTGTTTCAAACATTGATGTAAAAAGTACAAATGAAAATAGTAAGTTTGACTGTTCAAAAGAAAATACCTGATTTTTAAGCTAAGTATCTCAACAGCTGCAGCTCAAGATTTACTACATTGGAAAAAAAACATAATTTCATACTCCCAGTATGCTCAGTTAACAGGATGATGTCAAATAAAAGTAACTTACCTTTATCTACTATAAATAAATCTTAATTCCAAGGTTAAAAAGAATATGAAAATGCCTGACTCAACATAAAGGCCTAGCTAAGTATTATTATACTGACTTTTTATAGACTGACTGTGTATGCAAGATAACACAAAAGGCTTTTAAAATCAGAACATACAACAATACCCATCGTCATGTTACACAACATTTCAAGTAGTACCATAGTATTTTTCAAAGCACTTTCACAGGTTTTCCAATGGGATTCTATTTAGTTGACTGAAGGAGGAGCAGTCATCTTAAATCTTATATAATTTATGAGACTAGCAGTGAAGGCAATATAGTCTACTCATTTGTTAATTGGATAATTTTCATACTTGTATTAAAATGTAGTTGCCATTATAGATCATCTCATTCTTCTCAGTTTATTTCTAAGTACTCTGTAGGTAGTATTTTAATTTGGTATGTATACTATTAGGGTTGTCTAATGGATTTTCATCCTATTTGCAAATTAAAAAGACACAAAGATGAATCATCAGAGACATGGGTGTGGACTTAATGTCTGAAAATACAGAAATTATCGAAGTGTCAGCACGAAGCAGCATCAGTGAATAAAGATTAAACCTTGTGACATGAAAATTTATTAAGCAAAATCAATATAGATTATTGAAATCTGTCTTTTTAAAATTAAGAATATTGTTCCAAAGGCAAAACAACAGTATGAATTGAGGTTGAAAAGGCTAAATTTCAGTACCTTTCAATGAAAAACAATTTAAAATAATATCAGTATGTCTTGAGAGTTAGAATAGAACATGTTGGCATCATTAGAATATAGCTATAAACTTGTGAATTTTATTGCTCATTTATTGAACAATGTATCACTCTAGAGATAAGAGAATATGGTACTCTTGTTCTTCAGCTTCATCTCTAATGTAGATTATAAACATTATTAATATTTGCTTTCTTATTGACCAAAATACACTGCAATGATTAACTTCTATAAACAGACTGCAACTACAAGATGTTCAAAATAAACTTACACATAATAATACCTTTAAAAATCTTCACCATATTCATACATATTACTATGTAATACTCCCAACATGTTAATACATATACATTGCCAATGATTTGTATTTTCACTTGTGCTTTTATAAAGCACCAATCTATGCAAATGTACATTTAAAATAGTGGTTTAGATTCATGGTCCTCATCCAAGAACATAAGTTTCACAGATATCTGATCTATAGATAGAACCTAATGATTCAACAAATATTTGATAATGAGTTAATTTAGAGCTGAAATTTACAAACTGTGAAAAGCAAGTTCTAACTGGAATTCACTTCAATTCTCTATGACATTCTTTCTCTTTTTCTCATTAATTTGCAGAAAGAAAAACTACACCATGTTGTGGGGAAAAAAATAAAGTTATAGAGAGATGTATTCATATCTCACATATTATGAACTTTGAAATGATCTGCTTTTCCATATAGGAATAATGCCTCCTAAAAATATCCAATTAATAATATCTGAACAATCTGTAAAGTGTATTTGGTATTCCATTAAGGGGAATGATTATTACCAAGGAACTTACTCTATTATAAAATATTTGAAAGAGAATGTTCTGCCAGGCAGAAAATCTATTTTCCTATCAGATAAGTAGAAATGCAGTAAAGGAAGCAGTAGAGTTAAGATACTGAAGTTATAAAAGATTAAATTTTAAAAACTCACAGAATAAAGACTGCAATTTTTGGCTGTTTTTTCAATTGTGAAAAAACGAGTTGTAATGCTAACAATGTATGCTTTTTATATGCTATAAAAACATTACCATTTTATAAATGATAAAGTAACTATAACAAAGGTGTTTGCTTCATAAATGATATATATAGGAGTCTTGCTCAAGGAACTTTTTAACTGTAAAGCTATTCATACTCTAAAAATGAGTCAGATCAGAGGTTATTCCAGGTATGAGTAAAAATTTCTAAATTTCAGAAGGAATTCCCAGCGTCCACTGACAAAAGTTTAGTAGAGTTTAATGATGAGAAAAATAAAGGGAGAAAAAATCCATTATTAGTTCATGTATGCATTTAGCAAGTATTTATTATTGTCTACTACCTAAAGCAGACAACATCTTTGTCTCATGGAAGTTACATTCTAGGGCAGCACAATTAACAAATACATAAGCTCACAGTAAGGTGTAAATGCTTCTAGAGGAATACATGAGAAGCCAGAGTGAGATAATAAACAAGAGGAGTATCTTTTAGATATGGCAGAGATAACTTCTCTGAAGAAGTAACATTCAGACTTAGCACAAAAGGTTTAGAAGGAACTACCTGTGTGAAGAGTAGAAATTAGTACTCTGGGAAAAAAGTTGCAGAGGCATAAATTAATGTATTTTAAGACATGAAAAATGTTTCCAAATTATCTATAAAAGACATATCTGAGAGATATAAAAGTAGTATATATATATAATCTAAGATCTTATATATATATGTCATATATATAAGATATATATATCATATATAGAGAGAGCTCTTACAGTTCAATAATAAAAAGCCAAATAACTCAATTAAAAAGTGTGCAAAGGTTCTGAACAGTAATTTCTTCAAGGAAGATATACAAATAGCCAATAAGAACATGAAGAAATACTCAGAATTATTAGTAATCAGAGAAATGCAAATCAAAACCACAGTGATAGTTGTTCACATCCACTATGATGGCTACAGTAAAATATCAGAGCACAGGAAATGATGATGATATGGAGAAATCAGAATTCTCATATGTGGCTAGTGGGGATGCCAAATAGTGCAGATGCTTTCGGAAAACAGTGAGGAAGTTCCTCAACTATTAAACATAAAATTACCATATAACCCAGCAATTCAACTCTTACATAGATAGTTGAAAGAAATGAAAATATATGTTCCTGCACAAACTTCTAATGAATATTTATAGCAGCATTATTTATAATAGCCAAAAGGTAGAAATCTAAGTGTCCATCAGCAGACAAATGCATAAACAAACAGTGACATATCCACACAACGGAATATTATTTAACCATAAAAAGGAATGAAGTATTTACACATGCTAAAACAAGGACAGGCCTTATGGATTAACCTTGAAAACATCATGCTAAGGAAAGATGCCAGTCACAAAATACCATATAATATATTATTCTGTTCAGATGGAAATCCAGACTAGAGAAATCTAGAGTCATAAAGTACATTGGTGGTTGCTTACAACACGTGAGGGAAGGAGGGCATGTACTACATTTCTTTTCGAGGTGATGAAAATGTTCTAAAAATTATCTGCGGTGATGGTTGAACATACCTGTGTACATACAGAAACCACTGAATTGGACACTTAAATGGGTGAACCGTATGGTATGTTAATTATATCTCAAAAAAGCTTTTCTTAAAAAGTAAAAAAATGATCCATATGGTTGATGCAGAATATGTAGGTTAATTACTATAGAAAGGGCAAGAGATGATGCATAGGACAAGGGAGATGAAAGAATGAGAAGGTAACACATTTGCTTATACACTAATAACAAGCTGTCACTCACATTAGCTGTCACCCCATTCACTTCTCAGAAAGTCCCAAGGAGGCAAACTTTCAGGAAGGACCTCTGGAGGGATATATATGGGTAAAGAGTAACTACTGAGGAATTTCTAAGAACATTCAGAAGTTCACTTTTATGAGAAGTTACTAACATGTTGGAGGCTTTCAATGATTACCTATTTGAATTACTAAGATCGAAGAAATGCAATCAATGCCAGAGGACCTGATACCAGTGTGAGTACGTGCTGCACTTCTATCTGTTGGCCCTGTTGGGAGTGCTAGAAACTACTTCACAATCTCTATGTTTCATAGAGAACAGGCATTATGAGTCAATCTCTAGTACTTCTCACATTATCAGTCCCTGAAACACCAACCAGTACTTGCTTTTAACCACTGTACAACTCTCCTTTCTCCCACTCCTCTTCCCTCTTTAACTTCTGCACAGGTAACAATAAGTTACTGTATTAATACAGTTATTCCTATTTATCTAAACATTCAGCTAACAGATGATATTCCTAGTAGAAGTTATTCCTACCAGATGGAAGAGAACTGTTTCATGTGTTAGATGATTTATATATGCTCACACATAAGTGACTTATACACACACATATGTGTGTGTATATATACATTCACACATACACACAGATATTATTAATCAGTAGCTTTTAAGCGGCTTTTACATTTGAACGTGGTGACCCCAAATGTACACAAAGAAAAATAACTGGACAAGCTGATGTCTCAAGATTCTTATTTAAAGATGAAGGTAAGTCATCTAATAGCTAACATTGATGCCAAGGAGCTAATAAAAGGCAATTTAGCAGATGAGGAGATGCTAACTGTAGCAAGGAGGATAAATCTGGAGGCTGGGAGACAAATGAGGAGGATGTCACCATGTGCATACAGCTGGCGATTTTTTAACACACCAATGACAAGATATCCCCAAATTCTGCAGTGCAAACAATGACTAAAGTAACACTTAGCAGAATCAGTGAATCATTACTTCCAAATCAAAAGAGTAAAATGGAAAGTATGTGAACTCTTGCCTTCAAAAAGGTATTTGTGTCTTAAAATATTAGACATATTTTAAAAGTACACAATTAATTTTTAATTTATTGAGCTGTACTTAGTAACATTACTTTCAATTTAGCTTTATACCTGTTAGAAATGCATTTGGCTCAATTTTTCTCATTGAGCCCAATGAGTGGGCACACAGAATAGCCATCTAAGGAAGATCTGAAGTTCAATTTTAATAACCCTTAGGAACAACTTACTTGAAAGGGGCATCCTGCACTGATTCATTTTAGTCAGTTAAGCTGAATACCAATCTGACTGGCTTCCACTGTTGTATTAGAAAGCAACTTGTTCTGAACCTTCCCCTGAAGCTAGTCCAAACACTATTATTAAGAGAAGTATAAGGTACTACTATTAAATTGAAAACAATGTCTTATTCAAACACTTGTGTTTTAGGGACAGACAATAGGAGCTGCTGTCCAATATGGTGGGAAAATATGGAATTAAATAAAGAGCCTTGAAATTATACTAAACTAAAACAGCATGTGACAGGAAGTCACAAATGTGTTGGGCCTTGCATGATACAGGGAAGCCAAGAGACGGTATCAGTTAGAGGTGTGATATGACCCAACCCATATTATATCAATATTACTCTGGCCACTTTGTTAAGAGCAACTAAGCATTTGGCGAGTCACTACAATAATACAGGTGAGAAATGAGGGTGGCAGTGAATGAGTAAAAGCGGTTATATTTCAGATATGCAGGGTCAAGAGCATTTGCTGACAGACTAGATGTGGAGTATGCAGACAGAAAGGAATCAAAGAATGCCTTCAGCTTTATGCCTAAAGAGCTAGAAGCACACTGTTTCAATTTCTGAAATGGGGAAGAATACCAAAGGAACAGATTTTGAGGGAATATCAGAAGTTGATCTCAGAATTGTTAAGTTTGATATGCTTATTAACCTTCCTGGTAGTGTGTCAAGTAAATAGGAGTACAAAGTTCAGGGTAGAGATAGGGGTTGAAGATATAAATCTGAGAGCTATCAGCATACTGGATGGCCTCTTAGTCATGAGAATAACTGAAATTCTCTCAAGAATAAGTACAACTAGAAAAAAAGCAGACAACTGAGGGCTGAGCCCTCAGGCACTCTAGAGTTTAGAGGTTGCAAAGATGTGAAAGATCCAATAATGGAAACAAAGACGAATTTGCCAGAAATTCAGGAGGAAAATCAGATAATGTATTTTCTGGAAGCCAGGTGAATAAAGTGTCTAAAAAAGAAGGAGGGATCAAACAGTTAATTGATAATGTTGAGTCTGCTAAGATGGAGACTGATCTGCCCAGCAGATTTAATCGTGGTGGAGTAAGCGGAACGGCAGGGTGAAAGCCCGATGAGCTTCCAAGAGGGGCCCCAGAGAGAATGGCATGAAAGCAGCTAGAATACCAAGAGTATACAGCTCCTTCAAGTAATTCTGAAGTAAGAGGACAGAAATGGGACTGTAGAAAGGAGAAAGTGGGTAAAAAAGAAGGTATTTTAAATATGGAAGAGTTAACATCATGCTTGTTGGCTATGGAAAAGCTACAATGGAGGACCCCTCCCACCAATAACAACAACAAAAACAAATGAAAATAACTGTTAGAAGCAGTGTCTTTGGGAAGAAAGAGGATGGAACACTGTGCACAAATGGAGCAACTGGCCATTGTAACGCTGGCCATATTTTCATAGTAATAATAGAAACCTAAGTCAGCACAGATGCAGCTAAGTGAGTTGATATGTATCAGGAGCACATGGAAGTTCTTTTGTTTCTGTTTTGTAAGTAAAATAGAAAACAAAGTTATCATCAGATAGGAAGGATGAGGAAGGTTCGATGAGAAAGAAGATTATACAACAGTCATGTAGGAGACTAGGAGGGTAAGTGGACCTGGGGACACACTGTATGACTGCCTGGCAGCATTATGGATCCACTTGAGTTAATAACCATTCTGCAGTTATCATCTGGGCTAGACACATAAGTAGTTATTACTCCTTTTCCTAATCATTTATAGCAGTAGAGCAGGGAGTAAAATTACACTCCTCTGAGCACCAGTTCCTAGGAAATGATGATACATTTTCCCCTCCTCAGGAAAGTATCCACTTAATCTTACTTTTTGATTTCTATCTCCCTTGCTCAGTTTAAACAATGCAAATTTTTTTACATATTTTGAAGAAATAGATTATCATATACATAAGTCATGTAATAAAACTGATAGTGAATGAATTTTTTGTACAAAGAATTAATGAAGATATATTTGATTTTAAGTGAAATTTAGCAAAGATAACAATGCTGTGCTGAAACAAGGATAAAAGATCAGAAAAATGATTGAGGCTCCCAATCAAGGAGGGACCAAGTCTGATCCAATGCCTAGTGAATCACTTGATAATCAGTACTCAAGAAACATGCTGAATAAGGAAGTGAGAAGGCAAATAAACAATGAAACCTAAAACAAGAATGACAAAATATAAAGACTTTGTTTAAAAAGACAGAAAATAGGATAGGAAAACATGAGCATAACAGATTGAGAATGGTTGGAGACGTGAGTTATTGTGAAAAGCGTCAAAAATAGTATTCTCTCATGAGTGTCTTCTTAAAAATAGTATTGTAAGGCTGGAGGCACTGGAGGGAGGAAAGCGAGGACAGTGCAAGCGGAACAAAGACAGCACCAAATAGCTCTGTGCCATATAAGGAACAAACTGCTCTTCTTGGATTCCAGTCCCATGACGTGCCAACAAACCCCAGATGCAGACCCCCTCCATCTGGAAGGAGACCTCGGGCTGTCCATCACCCAACCCTGAGCCAATAAAAATTCCCCACACACCCTTAGCACGGCCCACTTCCCCCTCCCTTCCCTGTTCTCTTAAAAACTCCCTGCCTCCCCTCCTGGGCATGACTTCCCCAGCCTGTGTCCCTGCAGACTGGTGAACTTCGCCCGGGAATTGTGCTCAAATAAACTGCCTGGCCCTTTGTTGCCTCTCATTGCCTGCTTATTTTGGTTAGAATTTATCTTACATTTGGTGCTGAAGAAACCCAGGAAGGGGCGTGAGCATGGGGACCCAACCGGCCACCAGTGGCCCTGCCCCCTCCTTCCCCGATCCTGGACCTCAGCCTGCTCTCTGCTGCATGGACTATTTTCCGGTGAGTCCCTCAGTTTCCCCTGGTCTGTTTCCCTTCCTAACTCTGTTTCACCTGGTCCATTCAGAACTGTAGCTACATCCAGGTTGGGGCATCCAGCCCACACTCTGTGGCAACCTGCCCACCCCTGGCCCTGCGGTGGGGGAGATGTCCCTCACCCAGGCTCCCAGGATGTCTCCCCTGACTTGGCGCGCTTGGGATGCTGGGTGCTCCTCTCAGTGGGATTAGTTGGGGAGTGGCGCAGACATGGGGAACCAGCCCTCAAAAGCAGCAGTTCAGACCCCGTTGTGGTGTCTCATTTCTAATTTGGCTACTCTATATTTGTCCTGGGAAGTTTGCAAATGGAAGCTAGTCTTCCTTTGCTCTCAGGCTGTGCCGCAGTATCCCTTGGACAACCAGTCTCACGGGCCCCCTGAGCGAACTTTCAATTTTAGCCTCCTCACTAACTTGACTAATTATTGCCACCAGAGCGGAAAGTGGAGTGAAATCACATATGTGCAGGCTTTTTGGACTCTCTCCACCATCTTGTTCCTTTTCTCTTCCGGTCTCTCCACCATCTTGCTCTCCTTCTCTTCTGGTCATGCCACCATCTTGTTCCACAGGTGCCAACTCCACTTTGGAAAAAATGGATAAAACTCCCCCATATCCTAGTCCCCTGCCTTCAAGTTCCACATAGATTCCCAGGCTGTATTCCCCCATTGCCAGTGTTGCCTCCTCTGTCCCCTCCTTCAAACCTGCCGTGGTCCTACGCGCCGTGGCTAGTGCCCAAATGGTCTAACCCTCCTGTAACCCGCTCTAAGTCACAGCAGTCTTGGGCTCATGTGATGGCTCCTCTGAGGGAGGTAGTGGGGGCTGAAGGGGTGGTGCAGGTTCATGTTCCCTTTTCCCTGGCAGACTTGTCCCAAGTAGAACAGCAATTGGGGTCCTTTTCCTCCAACCCCATAATGTTCACTAAACAGTTTAAATACCTCACTAGAGCTTACAAGCTCACTTGGTACGATGTACATGTAGTCCTCCAATTCACTCTAACTCCGGAAGAATATGACCTTGTCACAGCGGCAGCATAGCACTGTGCCAAAGAGGCCCACACCACAGATGAATGGGAACCTATGGGCAGGGACACTGTTCCTCTACAGGAACCCATGTGGGATTATAATTCTCCCAAAGGTGAGGCATGCTGGGATCACAGGGTTCGCTACTTGTTAGCAGGTATGAACTCAACCGCCCAAAATGCCATTAATTACGATAAGCTTAGAGAAATTACCCAGAGGCCTGATGAAAACCCATCAGAATTCCTCAAGCATCTCAAGGAAACCCAATGGGCTTTTATTAAGATTGATCCGGACTCAGCACTGGGTTCCTCTCTCCTGGCCATGCATTTTATAACTCAGTTGGATCCTGAAATCAAGCACAAGCTTAAAAAAGCTGAAAATGGTCCCCAGACCCCTCTAGGAGATCTGGTAGATATGGCATTTAAGGTTTTTCATTCCCGAGAGGATGACAGCGAGAAGAGGTCAGCTGCCCAAATGGCGGAATAGACTCGCACCATAACAGCTGCTCTGTGACCAGCTCGTGGGGATCGTCAGGGTGTCCCTGAAGATCAACTCAAACCTCCAGGCCCTTGCTTTCGGTGTGGTGAAGAAGGGCACTGGGCACAGAAGTGCCCCAACCAACCACACAGACCAACCAGACTGTGCCCCAGCTGTGGTAAGCAAGGTCATTGGAAAGTAGACTGTCCACTAGGGGGTGGTCCTCTTCCAGCAGCAGAGCCCCACGGGGGGTGGATGCCCTCGAAGGACTACCCTTCAGACCTGCTGGGCATCCTCAAAGATTGAAGACACCTGGACTCGGACATCCCAATCACCCTTGCTGAGCCCAGGGCCAAGCTGTGGGTAGCGGGTAAGCACATCTCCTTCTTGGTGGACATGGGCGCTACCTACTCTGTCCCTCCTTCAAAGGGCTTTTATACCCTGCCAGGGTCTCCGTAGTTGGAGTCATGGGAACCCTCACCAAGCCTTTAGAGACGGGCCCAGTGGCCTGCACTTTTCAAGGCATCCCTTTTACCCATTCCTTTCTGGTCACACCTTCCTGTCCTACCCCTCTGTTAGGACGGGATTTGCTCTATAAGTTAGGAGCCTCTATTTCCCTCCCACCTTTTGAATGCTTAGGTTCCCTCATTGCTTTAGTTGGTGAAGGGTTAGATGACAGCGAACTGAGTCTCTCAACTCCCTGGACTGCTGTCAATCCGGTCATGTGGGACATCTCCACCCCTGTGGTGGCAACCCACCACACCCCAGTTTTAATACGTCTTAAAGACCAATCCCACTTCTCTTCTCGGACTCAATTTCCTATTTCCAAGCTCACTGAAGGGGACTACAGCCTATTGTTAATCGTCTGCTCTCACAAGGGCTTTTGGTACCCATTAACTCTCCATGCAATACCCCCATCTTGCTGGTAAAAAAGGCTTCTGGAGTGTATCACCTCATTCAAGACCTCCAAATAATTAATGAGGCTGTTATTCCCTTACACTCAGTGGTGCCTAACCCATATACTCTTCAGTCTCAGGTCCCTTCCAGTACCTCTCATTTTACTATACTAGACCTTAAAGATGCCTTTTTCACTATACCTCTCCACTCAGACTCGCAGCCGCTATTTGTCTTCACGTGGGAGGACCCTGACACCTGTCGATCTAGACTATTGACCTGGACAGTTCTACCTCAAGGTTTTAGAGATAGCCCCCATCTTTTTGGACAGGCCCTGGTGGAGAACCTCTCATGACATTCAATGGGCGAGAGTACCCTCCTCCAATACGTAGATGATTTTTTACTTCGCAGCCCCTCAAAGGAGGCCTTGGTTCTGGATACCACATATCTTCTTAATTTCCTGGCAGACATGGGATACAGGGTATCCCCTGCCAAAGCACAGCTGTCTCTACCCCAAGTTACATACCTTGGGCTAACTCTCACTCCCACCACTAAAGCCCTAATGGTGGACCGAGCAGCTGCAATTAAAGCTCTCCTGCCACCTACTTCAGGAGCCGAGATACTATTCTTTCTAGGATTGGAGGGGTTTTTCAGACACTGTGTGCCTAACTTTGCCCTTCTGGACAGACCGCTTTATGCAGCTGCCACAGAGACTCCTACTGGGCCGCTAACTGCACCCACCGAGGTGGCTTCTGCTTTCAATCAGTTGCGGGATGCGTTGTTCTCATCTCCCCCGTTGATGCTCCCTGACTTAACTAAGACCTTCACCCTATATACAGCAGAGAGGGCAGGGGTGGCAACCAGGGTGCTGGTACAGCCAGTAGGGCTGGGGTGCCGTCCTATTGCCTTTCTCTCCAAACAATTGGATACCACCACCAGGGGGTGGCAACCTTGCCTCTGAGCCATGGCAGCTATAGGAAGTCTGGCCCAAGAAGCCCTGAAATTAACTCTCCAACAGTCAATTACTGCGTATTCCCCACACCGGTTACAAGATCTTTTGAGTCATAAATCCCTGGCCTCCTTGAGTCCTTCAAGGGCGCAGGAATTCCACCTTCTGTTCATTGGGTATCCACAGGTAACCCTACAACTCTCTCCACCTGTTAACCTAGCCTCCTTGTTTCCCGTCAGCAATCAGGTGGATGAGCCCACTCATTCCTGTGTAGAGATTATAGAAGCTCTTAGAAAACCTAGAGAGGGCCTAGAAGACGTGCCCCTCAAAGACCCTGACTTGACTTTTTTCGTGGACGGAAGCTCGGTGAAGGGTAGTGACAGGGTGCGAAGGGCAGCCTATGCAGTGGTGACTCTGTCACAAGTGATAGAAGCAAACCTACTCCCATCTGGGTCCACCTCCCAGAAAGCTGAATTAGTGTCTCTTACCTGGGCACTACAGCTGGCAGCTGGGAAGAGGGCCAGAATTTATACTGACTCTAAATATGCCTTCCTAATTACACACACTCATGCTGCGATTTGGAAGGAAAGGGGCTTCCTTACCACTAAGGGAACCCCAATAATCAATGGCAGGGCTATGAGCCGCCTGCTACAGGCCTTACAGGACCCCAAGAAAGTGGCCATCATGCATTGTAAGGGGCATCAGACTGGAAACGATCCAGTGATAAGGGGTAATGTGTTGGCAGATGCCATGGCCCAACAGTTTACATTCAGGTCTAGCCAACCCTCTGTGCTGTTTCTTTCCCCCTCTCTACTACCCCAATACCCCGATGACGAACGGCGACTGCTTCTACATCAAGGGGGGATGTTGGGAGATCAGGGATGGATATACCTAGGTGAACGAATTGCCCTCCCCCAAGCCCAAGGCAGAAATATCATATCCAAAATTCATCAATTTCTCCACATGCACCAGTTTCTCTCCCCCATATTTGCCCCTTATGGTCTCTGCAAGGCAAGAGATCAGGTGCACCAGACCTGCACTACTTGTCATCACGTCTCATCTCAAGGTGCTCTGAAGACCCAGATGGCCCTCCACCAGATGAGGGGAATGATCCCCGGACAGGACTGGCAGGTCAATTTCACTCACATGCCTAGGCATAAAAAGCTCCAGTATTTACTAATTCTGACTGATACCTTTTCAGGGTGGATTGAGGTTTTCCCCACCTACCGAGAGACTGCATCAGTGGTGGCGCAGGCTCTGGTGGAACACATCATTCCTTGTTTTAGGCTCCCCACTTCACTCCAATCCGATAACAGACCTGCCTTCATCTCCCGTGTCACTCACTAACAGCCGAGGCTCTCAACATCACCTGGAACCTCCATATACCCTATCACCCCCAATCATCGGGTAAGGTTGAAAGGGCTAACTGTCTCCTAAAGGACCAACTAACTGAGCTGTCTCTAGAGGTAAAGCTCTCGTGTCCCGATCTTCTCCCCATCGCTCTTGCTCGGCTGCGTGCTGCCACCCGGGGACCGGCTGGACTAAACGCATTTGAGCTGATGTATGGCAGGCCCTTCTTACTAAACACAAGCCTGCCCGCTACCTCTCCTCCTTTGGCCTCCTACCTTCCTTACTTTTCACTGTTGAGACATCTTCTCAGGGAACACACAGACCAGCTCCTACCCCAACCTACGTCATCCAACAATCCAGGAGACGCAGCAATCCTTCAGCCAGGGGATGAGGTACTTCTAAGAGAACTCCAGTCAAAATCCCTCCAACCCCACTGGACAGGGCATTATACAGTAATCCTCACTACACCCTCAGCAGTCAAACTACACGGGTATTCCTCCTGGTATCACCTTTCTAGGCTCAAACGGGCACCCAGACATGATGATTGGATGTCTTGTGAGGTGGGCCCTCTTAAGCTGTGGGTTAGTCGTGTCAAGTGCAACCAGCCAGATGAATAGCTCGGTGGTCTCCAGGCCAAGTTATTCTGCATGGAAGTTTAAGCTCCAACTAGCTGTTCCTCATGGAACCGAAGCCTGAGAAGTAGGCACCCAAATTTGCCCACATGCAGATTGTCACACACTGGTTCAAATACCAGTACACACAGACATCTTAAACACTTTCTCAAACCCAACGCTGTGCTTTCTGTGTGACCAAACCTCTCATACATGTACTTTCCAGTCCAACATGTATGGGGATGTCATCCTGAACTAGACACATGTAGAATTCATGCAGTAGGGGATACAACAAGAGGAGTCTCTGACAACATGTTCGCCAGAATACAGGATAGGCTATACATTACCATTAGTGACCCATGGGATCAATGCTGGGAGAAAGAAGTACAGGGCAAGCTATACGGTAGTTACCAAGCCCAGCCATGGGACACAATATACATCAATAGGAAATGGACCACTGTGATTCCTACTCTCACGGAGGTTCTAAACACCCAGGTAACAGGTATCAAGTAATATTCTACAGACAGAGCAGGTACTAAAACAAAAGATTCAGTTGGACCCCACCCCGCTCCCTACAACCAGCAGGAGCACCACTTTCCTGGGCTGGAGTTATTGGAGAAACAGTGCAGTTTCTTAATGCTCCACATATCTTCAGCAATGTGTCTCATTGTTTCTTCTGTGCCTCCCTCCAACGCCCCCCGGTGGTGGCAGTTCCCGTTAGTTTCTTCCAGGCTCAACCAGTAATCTCCTCTGAAAAGGACTGCGGTCTCCTTTTGAGTGAGACACCGATGTGGAAGACAAACCTTAAGCCCAGAGCTCGACATAGGTCCGGGGCCCCCAGAAAATGGCATGAAGAATCATCATCCCCGCTGACCTGCTACTTGGCCCAGCATTCCACCATCTCGAGATTGTCAATGACAAGCCAATGCTGATGATGGGTGACCATAGACACTCTAATTTCTCTTCAAGGGGGTGGGTTTTTCTGGTGCAACAACATATTTCCCCAGTTAGCAGCAGCACCACAGTAGGACCCTGCTTTTCAGTGATGCTAGTTCCCCAATTAACATTATACAGCAAACCTGAAGTAAAACGGGCACTAGACAGATGGTCTATGTATCTGAAAGCTAGGCAAAAAAGGGCTGTCTTCCTACCTGTACTAGTAGGAGTAAGTCTGGTCACCACAGTAGCCGCGGCCACCACAGGAGCAGGAACGTCAGGCCATAGCCTCATCAGCTCTCAAGGTCTCGCAAGTCAACTGGCAGCATTAGATGATACAGTGAGTCTGACCCTGGGAGAAACCTCAACCTCTCTTATTTCCCTCCAGCGGCAGCTTACTTCCCTTGTCCAAGTCACCTTTCAAAATAGGTGGGTTTTAGATCTGCTTACTGCAGAAAAAGGTGGAACCTGTATTATCCTGCAAGAAGAATGCTGTTACACTATCAATGAATCTGGGACCATAGAAAAAGCATTAAAAAATTACACAAACTACAAAAAGACCTTCACAAAACACGAGTACCTGAAGGCAGCCCTTATGGGTGGTTTCAGTCCCCCATAATGGCCTGGCTAATGCCTCTACTGGGCCCCTTAATAATGGTTTGTGGTTTACTCTTAATTGGCCCATGTATTTTCAGGTTCCTTCAACAGCACGTGGCGGAAATATCACACATAAAGGTCCATCAACTGTTGCTGCACAAGTATTTGCCCCTCCCAACTGAGCCTCCTCTGGCCATCAACCAGCCTTAAAACCACCCCCCATGAAGCCCCTTGTCAGCTGGAAGTAGCCAGATGGAGTTGTCGCCCATTATGACCAAAAGGTTGGAATGTAAGGCTGGAGGCAAAGGAGGGAGGAAAGCGAGGACAGTGCAAACAGAACAAAGACAGCACCAAGTAGCTCTGTGCCATATAAGGAAGGAACGGACAGCTCTTCCTGGATTCCAGTCCCGTGACGTGCAGACAAACCCTGGATGCAGACCCCTTCCATCTGGAAGGAGACCTCTGGCTGTCCATCACCCGACCCTGAGCCAATAAAAATTCCCCACATACCCCTAGCGCGGCCCACTTCCCCTCCCTTCCCTGTCCTCTTAAAAACTCCCTGCCTCCCCTCCTTGGCGCGACTTCTCCAGCCTGCATCCCTGCAGACTGGTGAACTTTGCCCAGGAATTGCGCTCAAATAAACTGCCTGGCCCTTTGTTGCCTCTCGTCACCTGCTTATTTCGGTTAGAATTTATCTTACAAGTATCACTCTCATTTCTCTGAAAGCAGTAGATTAGGTCACACAAGACGAAAACAGAGGAAAAAATTTTAAAGTGCATTATAAAGACAAGACAAATATTAGAAACTTTAAAAGTTCCCTTATGCTCTTCATAACCTTTAATAAGATAGAGAAAAATAGAATTTTATTTCTGTGCCATTGTGAGATGTAAAACGTATCTCAAAGACTAGATAGAAACAAAAAAAAAATAGGCATCAATTGGTGGCTTTTATTAATTATTTTAAAGCAAATAAATGTAGGGAAGGTACATAGCATAGGAAGCTATTTATTTATTTTTCAACAGAAGGAAAATTTATTTTTCAACAATCAGTCTGTAAAATCTAACCTATGTGAAATGAATCTATGTTCTTTCCAATGCCAGTTTGATGGTATTATAAAGGTGATCTTGTTGACATGATTTAACTTCTAAGATTAATGAATAGTTTGATCATGTATCTTCATATTCCATCTTAGAATTCTCTAGTCTAATAACTGAATTTTCACCACTCTTACGATGATGTCCAAATACCTGAATTTGAGCTACACTGGCCTTATGGCTGAACTTGGCTTACCTGTCCAGTCTTACTCCGGTCATTGTTGCCCTCACATTCCAAATCTCAGACATCCTGGAACTACTCACAGTTCTCTGAATACAATTTGCTACTTCTAACCTCTCTGCTATTTCCCCTGTCAAAAAATGCTTTTCTATTATACAAAAAATACATATTTCTTTATTCTAAATAAATAGTTTTACTTCAAACCTCACATTGCTTGGAAGGGTATTCTGCTTATGTGCTGTCCAAGCAGGCTATACATTTGTCTATTTAGCTCCTATCACACTGTACTCCCATCCAATTATGTAATTATTTGAATGCTTTCTCTAAAAGTTTATGAATATCTCTAAGATGGATATCTGAATTTTTATATTTATGTAATTTATATTATATTTATATTTCAATTCTTGAGCACATAGGACTTCATGCAGATACTAAAAAAGTATTCTGTTGAAGAATAAATTTCTATGTATCTAAAATTAATTCATCAAAAATCATTAATTCTTTTAAGAAAGCTTCTGATAAAAGTTTTTCAGCATCATGTATTTAGTAAGAAAAATAAAAAATGAAAACTTATGAAGAAATAGGCATAAATGTATCCATATATATAAGCTTAATGAAAAACAGTATTAAGCTCTCTTCATAATACTTCACCTTTTTCAAATTATAATGAAAGCACTAAATTAACATGGCATATGATGGTACATATTTTACCTTGTTTTAGATCACCATTTGTTGTAACCTCTGGCTGATAGCAGTTTGGTAAAGGATATGATGAAAACATTGGCCAAGGATATGGATCATCACCCTAAAAAAGCAGCAAGACATATGACTTTAGGAAGTAGTTTAAAGTAATATTGACTTTTAGGCTTTATTAAATATCATTATTTTAATTTTTTTATTGAAGTATAGTTGATACACAATATTACATTGGTTTCAAGTATACAACACAGTGATTCAACAGTTACATACATTATTAAACCCTCATCCCAACTAGTACAGTTACTTTCTGTCAACATAGAAAGATGTTACAGAACTATTGACTATATTCTTCATGCTGCACATGATCCTTTGACCAACCTGTATTATGATTGAGATTTTGTGCTTCTTTATCCCCCTCACTCACTCTACCCACCCACCCCATCAGTCACTTCTCAGTGTCTATGAGTCTACTGCTGTTTTGTTCATTTTTTGTTTTGTTTTGTTTTTAGATTCTACAAATAAGTGAAATCATATGGTATTTTTCTTTCTCATTTATGAAATATCATTACATTGACTTTTGTTTCATAAATTCTAGAGTTGTAGCCTAAGAAAAATGATTTGATATTAGAATTTGATACTCTAACAGATAATAACTAAAGTGAAATGTAATGGAAACAACACCAAACAAGCCCTGAAGACAAATATATGGTGACCTGCACTAGCAGCTAGGACTGATCGTGAAGGCATTAGTAATTTTCTTTATGAAAGGAAAATTATAGTCTTCAAAAGAAACCTGCATTTCCTACATTGCTCACAAAACTGTTTCTCCTACTATTAATCATTTCTATCTAATCTTTCCCAGACTTTAAGCAAAAGTGTACTTAACAATTAAAAAAAAAACCTTCAAGAGAAAACCAGACTGCATGAATATTGGTAGGAGAGGTGCGTACCATTGCCAATTAAATAAAAAAAGAATATAGTCATCTAATAAAAATAAGGTATCATGAAAGATACTGAAAGTAAAAAATTCAAAGATACAAGAAAAATGACATTTTATTAAAACAATAACCTACTTAGCAACATAAACTAGCATTCATGACCCCTTGCCGTGAAGAATATTGTTTTCATTTGAAAGTGTTTACTTTCATCCTGAACTTTTCAAGAAACAAAAGCTCAATTCTGTGATGTCGGCATTTGGCCATTGTTTGGTGTCACCTGAGTTGGATAATTTGCTTCAAAGTGTCAGGAAAACATTCCCCACCTTTTTACTTCACTCACCTTCTCTAGCATCCTTGGAGGCAAAATTCGTTCCACTGGCCCACCAATAAGATTTATTCTGACAAGAACATGATTTCTCTCTACTGATAGGCCATCAATTATAAAATTCCTGAAAAAATAAATATACAATTTTGTTATCACTTTAATTGAATATAATTTAATTTAAAAATCAAAGTCAGTGGAATATAAAGATAAAAGGCAGAAAAATTTCTTTAGAAAAGTCTGGACAACAGATTGTCATCAATGTACTACTTAAATAAGGGCTAACTTCACTTTTTATTTTATAGCTTTCTTTGCCAGAGAGCAAAATATTGATTGTGATATAACTGATATGAGATGAGTGAGATTAAGAATATTTCCTTGGCAAATGTTACTTCATTTAAGAAATGGGATTAAGCAATGCATTATTTCCACAATGACTTGATCACTTTCTTTAGTCAAGGTTCCCTTAAGGTCTAGACCCAGTGCCTTAAACTTGGAATCTAAGCATTGCTTCTGAGTAGCCTCCACACTCTCTGCAGCTGTTAATACTCTTTCTTCAGCAAACCCAGAGTATCCAGTAATTTACCTGGCCTTCCAAACTGTCCAAGACCTAGCTAGGACAGAGGTATCCTTTTTTAAAAATTACAAAGATGAAGTAACACCAGTTATTGAATGTATATTCAGGTAATAGCAAGTGTGATATATTAATTGAAAAAAATTATCAAAAGATTATCATAACCTTATTTTGTAATAATCAAAATTTAAGACTATGAACTACTAACAGAACTAAGAAAGTGGATTAAAGAGTGCCTCTACAAGGGACACAAAATCAAATGTTTTGTTTAATGGGTCATCTTATACATGCAACCTGAATTAAAAGGTGATAACATCATCATGGAACCATTAAAAAAGTTAGCGCTTACCTAAAAACAAAGAGAAACACAGACACCTAATTAAACAAAAACTGAGAGAGCAGTACTCGGCAAGCCTCCTTCCTACAAGAATATCAAAATTTTTCTAACTGGCATTTATGCTTAATTGTATTTCAGTTTGTTATTTAAATCACTGAATTTGGATAGTGGAGAAACATTAAATAAGCCAGACAGACAACTGTCTTAACAGAGCATCTGTAATAAAAACTTATTGTGTCTTTTTTTTTACCTGTGGCTCTCAGAGGTCTCTAAGATATTTCCTTCTTGAGCATTTAGTAACCTTTCAGATACTTGATACTGAGCTTCTAATAGGAGAAGAGTGTTTAGATCACAGCATGCCACACTTAATAACCTACACAAAGAACAATAAAAGTAGATTTTATAAGCTTTATACTCAAAGTGTAAAAACTTTATGGTGTCAAAGTAATACCTGCACATCAAAATACAAATTTTATAACAAGGTCACATAGTTATTTCAGATATATTAATCATTTTGAATAGCAATAGATTTCAAGAGTTTTTCTTACTGAAATATTTAAATGCAATGGGTAATTTGTAATTAAGATTTTTAAAAAATTTATCCAAATCTAAAAACGGTAAATTTTCTTCTTAACTGCTATTTAAAAAATTAGAGAACATTAGCAAATCCATAAAGATTGCAAATTGCCTCCACTTTTTATTCAGCGATTAATTACAAAAGGAATGATAATCATTTTGCTGTCAATACAGGAAATGTTCTATAGGTGAAATGTCAATCAGATAAAGCCGAGAACACATACGCATGCTACTCTCAGCACCACTAGAGGTAAGTCTGCCACTCCTACTCGATGCAACAGGAAGCACATACACTGCACCATTTATAAAATACTCCTGCCAAGAACACTGAACCTGAAATTAACCAGTCCTAGATGTCTCATCATCAGTTTATAGAAAATGCACACATCAGAGAAATGTTAAAAGAGGAGGAAAGTCAACCAAACCCAGAATTGGGAGAATCCTACACACCATTATACAAATTATTTCTTCATATTAAAAAAATATGGTATAGAAAGGGGGAAAAAGGAACTGTTATAAATTAAAAGAAAAACACCTAGCAAATTTGTTTTGATTATGATTGAAGCAAAAACTAAAAGAACATGTCTGGGATAGGTACTAGGGAATATCAGGGAAATAGCATTAATTGTTAGATGCAACAGTGGCATAGTAGCAATGCTTTGCTTTTTTTTAATAGGTCTTTGTTGGTTAGAGATGTATGCAGCATTGTACATGGGTAAAATAGTATTATAACTGGAATAAGTACTTAAGGAAAAAATATATATGGGAAGGGGAGAGAGATGAAACAAAATTGGAAAATATGACAATTGATAAAGATAAATGATGGGTACATGGAAGGTTCATTATACTATTGCTCATGCTCGTTCTACTATTTTTTATATATGTTTAATAAAAAAGTATACATATACCAGTCAAAATGGCTAATCTCAAGATGACAAGAAGTAAGAGTTGGTGAGGATGTGGAGGAGAGGGAAACCCCATACACTGCTGGTGGGATTGCAAATTGGTGCAGCCACTATGGAAAGCAGTATGGAGGCTTCTCAGAAAATTAGAAATAGAAGTACCATATGAACTAGCAGTTACACTTCTGTGAATTTATTGGAAGAATACAAAGTTGCTAATTTGAAAAGATACATGTACTCATTGCAGCATTATTTACAATAGCCAAAATAAGAAAACAACCTAAATGTCCATTGATGCATGAACAAAAAAGATGTGATACATGTATACAATGGACTATTACTAGCCTTAAAAGAGAATAAAATGCCATTTACAACATGGATGGGCCGAGAGGGTATTATGCTAAATGAAATAAGTCATACAGAGAAAGACAAATACTGTATGACCTCATGTATATGTGGAATCTAGATAATGAAACAATCAAAGTTGAAATAGACTCAGAAACACAGAGAACAGACTGGTGGTTACCCCAAAGGGAAGTGGGGTAGGGAGATGGGTGAAACAGATGAAGGAGAAAAAAAAAGAAGTGAGAATGTTGGATACCTTGATCTAGGTAATGGTTACATGAGTGTGCACATATTTCAATATTCACCAAGCCGTACACTAAGATTTGTGCATTTTATTGTGTATACCTTAATATAAAAAAAAGTTTTTCTAAAGTATATAAAAAAGATAATTTGAAGGGGACTATAATTTGAAGATGGCTATAACAGGTTAGATTCTCTGAAAAGTAGCATTTGAAGAAACTAGGAGAAACTAACCAAACTTCTAATTATATACTTAACTGATATATCTCAGAAATATACTTAAACATGGGCACAATGGTCTATGACAAAGATTCTCATTGCAGGGTGATATAAGAAAAAAAATTTTTAAGTGTTCACCCACAGAAAGAAGTTTAAGTTTTAGTTTGCAGTACATTTTTATAGTGATGTACTAGGCAGATACTGGAGCAGAACAGTTTTATGTTTTGATAAAGAACTCTATCCCAGGTGGATATTAACTGAAAAAGGAGAGGCAAAAAACATTGTGTATAATGGCAGCATTTGAGTATAGATGGAAAAAATTTGAATATAAAAATAAATACATATTCATTTTTACATGACTCCCTGAGACAAAAAAAAAGAGACAGTTGTTAGCTCTGTAGTGGGGAGGAAATAGAAAACGAGAAGGGAGCATAGTTTTCACCGTACATCTTAGCGTTTGAATTTTAGGGCAATTGCCTGTTTTACCATTTAATAGCATTCATATACAGAGAAAAAATACTTGGCAGGTGCCTTTGAGAGTTAAAAATGGCAATCTGACATTACTACCCAACCTTCCCAAAATAATAAAATGCATATAAAATAAGGGAAAATCTATCATCAGTTTAGATAAATGTTTACTCAGTTTATAAAAGTAAAAACATTTTTGCTAGATCAAATGCAATGGAATAAAAATAAAATACTTAAACTTCTAGTTTGAAGAGGGTAGTTAAAATTAGTTTTCTCTTTCTCATCCTAGAAATAACCCCAAGGATTGATGAGGGAGGAAATTAGCATACACAAAAATTGTTAACACCACAATGAGTTGAAGGAAACAGGATAGTCAAAATAGGACAAATGCTGTTAGCAGAGGGAAATAAATTGAAAAAGGATGTTGGAGCCATGTTTGCTGAAAAACAGCAAATTAAATTTTTCAAAAAAAATTCCTAAGTTAAAAAAACTAATTTTTCAAAAAATGAGGGGTATACTCAGATGAAAAAGCTACTCTGTTTCCAATAGTGGAAATGGAATACAAAGGACAGCCAGCTGGAGGATCCTTGGTCCCACTGTAGTTCTCAGGATTAGAAGGAGCAAGCTGAACCAGGGAGTCACAGACAAATCAATTATTAATTATTGATTACACACACAATTAATAAACAAAATGGACTATATCTACAGTAAGGTCATTGGGAACAGCACAAAGAGGGGACAAGAACACACACACACAGAACTTGGGCCTTTAGGTAAATTCCAGGTAACCAGGAATATGACCCTAACTTCTCTTCCACATGAGCCTCCTTCAAGTAACTGATGATGGAGAAAACTCACATCTCTCCAAAAAGAAATATCACAGATGCATATAAAGATGATCCAGGAAAAATGGAAAAAATAATAGGATAAATAGATTGCAATACAAATACACACAGAGTGGCTCTAAAGCACTTCAAAACTATAGCCAAATAGTTTGCCATGAATTTAAAAAGTTATATAAATGTATCAAATTAACACATTGTACAACTTACATAATACCAATTATATCTCACTAAAAACATTTAGTAAAGCAGTGGTCTCCAATAAGCTCTTTGTACACAGCAGAGCTGTACAAGTAAGGGAAAAAATAGCAAAACAAGCAGATAAGGGATCTTCTAAGATCTTTCCAAGCTAAAGAAAGAAGTAGAAAAATAAAACTGTAAAAAAAGTAAACAAATGGAAACAGAAAAAAAAAAGCAGACACTGTTGAAACACAATAAATGGTATAGGGGATAGAATGAGAGTGTGGCAAATATATAATGAGAGTGTGGAAGTATAAAGTGTTCAGGTTAACATTTCATTAAGAGAAAACAGAAATAACTTAACCGGATACGCCTTTAAGATATTAGTCAAGAAATGAATCTATGTATGGTAAGTGTACAATATTGTCCCAGGGTAAACTGAACCAAAAGAATCAACATAGAGATAGAGCCCAGTAAAGCTATTAGACTTAAAGAGAAAGAAAGAATCATTAGGGTATCTCGGGAAAAAGATCAAGCCACTAAGTTACTAAAAGACATTGTGTGCATGTGTGTGTGTGTGTATGCACACACAGCATAGTGGGAGGTGAGGTAGGGGTGTAGATGAAGCTTTTCTCAGACATATCCAAAGCAACTTTCAATACTAGCAGAATACTGGGAGGAGATTTAATAGTATCAGATATTAAGACATGTTATAAAATTGTAATAATTAGAAAAGTATAGTTATGACACATGAATAAAGAAGAAAATCCAGACTTAAGACTCCTATGTCAAAACAGAATTTCCTGATGGACTAAAGGGAGCAAAAGAAAGATGTCAGAGAGGTGGAGCCAAGATGGTGGTGTGAGTAGAGCAGCAGAAATCTCCTCCCAAAACCACATATATTTTTGAAAATAAAACAAAGAAAACTCTTCCTAAAAGAGAGACCAGAAGACACAGGACAACAGCCAAAACAACATCCACACCTGTGAGAACTCAGCACCTCACAAAGGGGGTAAGATACAAGCCCCGGCCCAGTGGGACCCGAGCGCCCCACACCCCAGCTCCTGGCGGGAGAAGAGGAGTCAGAGCAGGGAGGGAGAGGGAGCCCAGGACTGCTAAATACCCAGCCCCAGGCATCTGCACCAGAGCGCAGACACAGTGTATGCGTGACGTGCAGGAAACTAGGGAAAAAGGACAGTAAGACCTGCGAACAGGTCCCTGCAGACACTGCACCTGGGACAAAGAAAAGCGAGTGCTTTTTGGAAGTCTTAAAGGGACAGCGACCACACAGCCGGATGGAAGTGTCATGGGACACTTAATCCAGCAGCAAGGAATCTGGGGATCTCTGGGTACTCTAACCTCTGGGCAGCAGGGAGCATGGAGGCTCCTCACAGATATAAATAGCCTCCTGGACATTCCCCTCCAACACGGCTCCACCATATAAGAGCAGTGGCCAGAGGCAAGCCACACCCACAGCGACAGCAGAGATAAACTCCATAGCATCCCAGCAAGAATCAGAAGCCCTTTCTGCACGCAGCTGCCCAGCACAAGCCACTAGAGGTCGCTGGACTCCTAGGAGAGGAAGGCCACAAACCAACAAGAAGGGAAGTTCTTCCAGCCATCACCTCCTGCCAGCTCTGCAAACTATCTCTATCACCATGAAAAGGCAAAAATTACAGGCAGACCAAGATCACAGAGTCAACACGAGAGAAGGAGACAGACCTAACCAGTCTTCCTGAAAAAGAATTCAAAATAAAAACCATAAACATGCTGACGGAGATGCAGAGAAATATACAAGAGCTAAGGGATGAAGTCCAGAGGGAGATTACAGATGCCAGGAAGGAGATTACACAAGTGAAACAAACTCTGGAAGGATTGATAAGTGGAATGGATAAGATGCAAGAGGCCATTGATGGAATAGAAACCAGAGAACAGGAACGCATAGAAGCTGACACAGAGAGAGATAAAAGGATCTCCAGGAATGAAACAATATTAAGAGAACTGTGTGACCAACCCAAAAGGAACAATATCTGTATTATAGGGGTACCAGAAGAAGAAGAGAGAGAAAAAGGGATAGAAAGTGTCTTTGAAGAAATAATTGCTGAAAACTTCCCAAACTGGAGGAGGAAATAATTGAACAAACCACGGAAATACAGAGAACTCCCAACAAAAAGGACCCAAGGAGGACAACACCAAGACACATAATAATTAAAATGATAAAGATCAAGGACAAGGAAAGAATTTTAAAGGCAGCTAGAGAGAAAAAGGTCACCTAAAAAGGAAAACCCATCAAGCTATCATCAGACGTCTCAACAGAAACCCTACAGGCCAGAAGAGAATGGCATGATATATTTAATGCAATGAAACAGAAGGGCCTTAAACCAAGAATACTGTATCCAGTACGATTATCATTTAAATATGAAGGAGGGATTAAACAATTCCAAGACAATAAAAGTTGAGGAAATTTGCCTCCCACAAACCACCTCTACAGGATATATTAAAGGAATTGCTCTAGATGGAAGCACTCCTAAGCTAAATACGTGTCACCAGAGAAAATAAAATCACATCAAAGAAAGCAGACTAACAAAATACTAACTAAAGGCAAAAAATAAAATCAACTACCTACTAAAAGCAGTTAAAGAAAACATGAAAGAGCACAGAATAAAACAACCAACATATAAAGAATGGAGGAGGAGGAATAAGAAGGGAGAGAAGAAAAGAATCTCCAGACAGTGTATATAACAGCTCAATAAGTGACCTAAGTTAGGCAGTAAGATACTAAAGAGGCTAACCTTGACCTTGAACCTTTGGTAACCACGAATTTAAAGCCTGCAATGACAATAAGTACATATCTTTCAATAGTCACCCTAAATGTAAATGGACTGAATGCACCGATCAAAAGACACAGAGTAACAGAATGGATAAAAAAGCAAGACTCATCTATATTCTGCTAACGAGAAACTCACGTCAAACCCAAAGACATGCACAGACTAAAAGTCAAGTGATGGAAAAACATATTTCAGGCAAACAACAGAGAGAAGAAAGCAGGGGTTGCAGTACTAGTATCAGACAAAATAGACTTCAAAACAAAGAAAGTAACAAGAGATAAAGAAGGACATTACATAATGAAAAAGGGCTCAGTTCAACAAGAGGATATAACCATTCTAAATATATATGCACCCAACACAGGAGCACCAGCATATGTGAAACAAATACTAACAAAACTAAAGGGGGAAATAGAATCCAATGTATTCATTTTAGGAGACTTCAACACACCACTCACCCCAAAGGATAGATCTACCGGGCAGAAAATAAGTAATTACACGGAGGCACTGAACAACACAGTAGAACAGACGGACCTAATAGACATCTATAGAACTCTACATCCAAAAAAAAACAGGATAGACATTACTCTCAAGTGCACATGGAACATTCTCCAGAATAGACCAAATACTAGCTCACAAAAAGAGCCTCAGTAAATTCCAAAATACTGAAATTCTACCAACCAACTTTTCAGACCACAAAGGTATAAAATAAGAAATAAATTGCACAAAGCAGAAACGCTCACAAACACATGGAGACTTAACAACACGCTTCTAAAGTCAATGGATCAATGACAAAATTAAAATGGAGATTGAGCAAAGTATGGAAACAAATGACAACAATACAAAGCCCCAACTTCTGGGGGATGCAGCAAAAGCAGTCTTAAGAGGAAAGTATATAGCAATCCAGGCACATGTAAAGAAGGAAGAACAATCCCAAATGAATAGTCTAACATCACAATTATACAAACTGGAAGAGAAGAACAAATGAGGACTAAAGTTAGCAGAATGTGGGACATAATAAAGATCAGAGAAGAAATAGATAAAATTGAGAAGAATAAAAAAAATAGAAAAAGTCAGTGAAACCAAGAGCTGGTTCTTTGAGAAAATAAAAGAAATAGAAAAGCCTCCAGCCAAACATATTAAGAGAAAAAGAGAACCAACACACATCAACAGAATCAGAAATGAGAATGGAAAAATCACGACAAGCTCCATAGAAATAGAAACAATTATTAAAGACTACTATGAAAACCTATATGCTAGCAAGCTGGAAAACCTAGAAGAAATGGACAACTTCCTAGAAATATACAACGTTCCAAGACTGGACAAGGAAGAAACACAAAAGTTAAACAAACCAATTAGGAGCAAAGAAATTGAAAAGGTAATCAAAAAACTACCCAAGAACAAAACCCGCGGGCCAGACGTATTTACCTCGGAATTTTACCAGACATACAGAGAAGACAAAATACCCATTCTCCTTAAAGTTTTCCAAAAAAAGAGGAGGGAATACTCCCAAACTCATTCTATGAAGCCAACATCACCCTAATACCAAAACCAGGCAAAGACCCCACCAAAAAAGAAAATTACAGACCAATATCCCTGATGAATCTACAAGCTAACATACTCAATAAAATATTAGCAAATGGAATTCAAAAATATATCAAAAGGATCATACACCATGACCAAGTGGGATTCATCCCAGGGATGCAAGGATGGTACAACATTCAAAAATCCCTCAACATCATCCACCACATCAACAAAAAGAAAGACAAAAACCACATGATCAGCTCCATAGATGCTGAAAAAGCATTTGACAAAGTTCAACATCCATTCATAATAAAAACTTTCAGCAAAATGGGAATAGAGGGCAAGTACCTCAACATAATAAAGGCCATATATGATAAACCCACAGCCAACATTATATTGAACAGCGAGAAGCTGAAAGCTTTTCCTCTGAGATCAGGAACTAGACAGAGATGCCCACTCTCCCCACTGTTATTTAACATAGTACTGGAGGTCCTAGGCACGGCAATTAGACAAAACAAAGAAATACAAGGAATCCAGATTGGTAAAGAAGTTAAACTGTCACTATTTGCAGATGACATGATACTATACATAAAAAACACTAAAGACTCCACTCCAAAACTACTAGAACTGATATTGGAATACAGCAAAGTTGCAGGATACAAAATCAACACACAGAAATCTGGGGCTTTCCTATACACTAACACTGAACCAATAGAAAGAGAAATGAGGAAAAATACTCCATTCACAATTGCATCAAAAAGAATAAAATACCTAGGAATAAACCTAACCAAAGAAGTGAAAGACCTATACCCTGAAAACTATAAGACACTCTTAAGAGAAATTAAAGGGGACACTAACAAATGGAAACTCATCCCATGCTGTTGGCTAGGAAGAATTAATATTGCCAAAATGGCCATTCTGCCCAAAGTAATATACATATTTGATGCAATCCTTATCAAATTACCGGCAACATTCTTCAACGAACTGGAACAAATAGTTCAAAAATTCATATGGAAACACCAAAGACCCCGAATAGCCAAAGCAATCCTGAGAAGGAAGAATAAAGTGGGGGGGATCTCACTCCCCAACTTCAAGCTCTACTATAAAGCCATAGTAATCAAGACAATTTGGTACTGGAACAAGAAGAGAGCCACAGACCAGTGGAACAGATTAGAGACTCCAGACATTAACCCAAACATATATGGTCAATTAATATTTGATAAAGGAGCCATGGACATACAATGGCAAAATGACAGTCTCTTCAACAGATGGTGCTGGCAAAACTGGACAGCTACATGTAAGAGAATGAAACTGGACCACTGTCTAACCCCATACACAAAAGTAAATTCGAAATGGATCAAAGACCTGAATGTAAGTCATGAAACCATTAAACTCTTGGAAAAAAACATAGGCAAAAATCTCTTAGACATAAACATGAGTGACCTCTTCTTGAACATATCTCCCCGGGCAAGGAAAACAACAGCAAAAATGAACAAGTGGAGTATATTAAGCTGAAAAGCTTCTGTACAGCAAAAGACACCATCAATAGAGCAAAAAGGTACCCTATATTATGGGAGAATATATTTGTAAATGACAGATTCGATAAAGGCTTGACGTCCAAAATATATAAAGAGCTCACCCACCTCAACAAACAAAAAACTAATAATCCAATTAAAAAATGAGCAGAGGAACAGAAAGTTCCCCAAAAAAGAAATTCAGATGGCCAACAGACACATGAAAAGATGCTCCACATTGCTAATTATCAGAGAAATGCAAATTAAAACCACAATGAGGTATCACCTCACACCAGTAAGGATGGCTACCATCCAAAACACAAACAACAACAAATGTTGGTGAGGTTGTGGAGAAAGGGGAACCCTCCTACTCTGCTGGTGGGAATGTAAATTAGTTCAACCATTGTGGAAAGCAGTATGGAGGTTCCTCAAAATGATCGAAATAGACTTACTATTTGACCCAGGAATTCCACTCCTAGGAATTTACCCTAAGAATGCAGCACTCCAGTTTGAAAAAGACAGATGCACCCCTATGTTTATCACAGCACTATTTACAATAGCCAAGAATTGGAAGCAACCTAAGTATCCATCAGTAGATGAATGGATAAAGAAGATGTGGTACATATACACAATGGAATATTGCTCAGTCATAAGAAGAAAACAAATCCTACCATTTGCAACAACATGGATGGAGCTAGAGGGTATTATGCTCAGTGAAATAAGCCAAGTGGAGAAAGAGAAATACCAAATGATTTCACTCATCTGTGGAGTATAATAACAAAGGAAAAACTGAAGGAATAAAACAGCAGCGGAATCACAGAACCCACGAATGGACTAACAGATATCAAAGAGAAAGGGACTGGAGAGGATGGGTCGTTAGGGAGTGATGGGGGGGGAGAAGAAAGGGGGTATTATGATTAGCATGCATAATGTGGGGGGTGGGAGAACGGGGAGGGCTGGGCAACACAGAGAAGACAAGTAGTGATTCTACAACAATTTGCTATGCTGATGGACAGTAACTTTAATGGGGTTTGTGGGGGGGACGTCGTATAGGGGAGAGCCTAGTAAACGTAATATTGTTCATGTAATTGTAGATTAGTGATAACAAAAAAAATAGAAAGAAAAGGGGGATTACTCCCTGATAGGATAAAACTAATTGTAAATCAACGATTAATGCATGCTTTACATATCCTTAATTTTGATCTTTAAAAGGGTGTCAGATGATCAGCTATGGAAGTACATTTTTCTGATAATACCCCTTTCTCTTAAAAAAAAAAAAAAGCAGTTCCTGTGTGGTGATCTCCAATAGGTTCTTCACAATGGTATAAAGGTCATATCAAAGTGTGGGTAAAGGGTTTGTTTCTGATTATACAGAGGATCAAAGCCTAATTTGGCTACAAAGAAAACGAATTAAGGTACAATATGAAGAAGAACTTCCAACATCAACATCCTCTGGAAGAGTCATTCCAGAAGATGATTATCAAAAAACTTCAACAAAGATCCTGGCGCTGTTGCAGTTGTAGCTGCAGTCATCCCACCCATTCCTGGACTTGACGTTGGAATGAAGGAGATATCTAAGCTGGCCTGTGCATACAGCAAAACAACAAATTTGACTGGATCTATACTGTCAGAACTCAACCAAGAATTAGGAGAAGTGCAAGTTGCAGTGCTCCAAAATCATGTGACTATAGACTATCTACTGTTAAAAGAACACATGGGATGTGAACAGGTCCCAGGAATGTGTTGTTTTAATTTGTCTGATTTTTCTCAAACCATCCAAATTCAGTTAGACAATATGCATCATATCATTGATAAGTTTTCACAAATGCCTAGGGTACCTAACTGGTTTTCTTGGTTTCACTGGAGATGGCTGGTAATTGTAGGTCTGCTTTTGTTATGTAGCTGTATTCCTATTATGTTAATGTATGCATGCAATTTAATTAGTAGTTTATAACCTACACATGCTTACGTTACTCTACAAGAAGATATGTCAAAATAATCAATTTTCCCATGTTTTCTTCTGTCTTCTACTTCTATAGCTTTTCTACTTCCTTCCTAATTACAAGCCTTTAGTAGAATTAGTGCTTCATATCGAAAATTACAAGTATCGTAATTCTTCCAAGTGGTAAAGATACCTCAAGACAAATGCTAGGCATAGAAGCCACAGCACATAAATCTGCAAAAAAGTAAAAAGCTAACCTTTTCAAACAATATTGCTTCTCTCTCACTTACCAACTTTACATCTCACTGTATGGCCCCGGAAGATGACTCGTTAGCCAGAGACGGGTAAGATTCCTCAAGGGAGGAACAACCTAAGACAGGCACAGTCGCAGGGGGGCCATCAGGAGAGAAATTGGGGTCCAACAGAGGGGAGGCTTAGAACCTCACCCTCCCTGTTTTGAGAGAAATCTTCTGCATCTGTGGATGTTTTGTTGCCCTTGTCTAGCTTGGATTAATACTTAGTCTATAGGCACACACCTGATCATCCACATTTGCCCTCTTACAGCACTAAACTATGTTTTCTACCTTTATCTTGCATCTACCTGCCACTTCAGCATTTTATTAAAAAAAATAATAATGATTATAAGGAGAAATGTGGGATTCACATATAAATCACATATAAAAATCAAACAAAGAATCATTTCTGACTTGATTGTTTATAGTTCATGATGCGTGATCAAAACCGAAAGTTTCTGTGATATGACTGCCCTTGCACTGTTGACCATGTAAGAACTTATTCACTATGTAAGACCTTGTTCACCACGTAAGAACTTGTTTGTTATGCTTCAGAAGATTGGAGACTGTAGAGATATAGGCTTGGGGTTGATTAATGACTGTGCAGTGAGTCCCCTATGCAGAATTTTATTGTTGTTAACAACCATTTGATCAATAAATATGAGAGATGCCCTATCAAAAAAAAAAAAGAAGAGGCATACACCAGTGAAAATGGTGCACACACTGTGTCACTCACTGTGTGCCCTGCCCGGCCCGGCCCCTCACTGGACCTGTGAGACCAAAGGTGTGATCACTGAATAAATAAGCTAAGCTAAAAAAAAAAAAAAGAAAGATGTCAAAGATGACTCCAGAGGTTTTGTTAGGAAAAAAGGTAAGAGTCAAGTTGTCACCAATTAAGTAATAAGGCTGTAAGTTATGAAAGTTTAGGGAGAACCTAATGATCTTTCTTCAGACAACTACATCAGTGAACTGGTATTGAAACTGACCCTCAATGCCCTCTAGTTTGTGATATGAAAGAAGGGGTCTCTAGGATCTAGATGGACAAAGAGATAGTCTGAGGTAAAATGGAGCAACTCTGAAATCAAATACATGCCTGGAGCTGGGGGGATTACAGTCCCAAACTTCAAGCTCTACTACAAAGCCACAGTAATCAAGACAATTTGGTACTGGCACAAGAACAGAACAATAGACCAATGGAACAGACTAGAGAGCCCAGATATAAACCTAACCATATATGTTCAATTAATATAGGATAAAGAAGCCATGTACATACAATAGGGAAACGACAGCCTCTTCAACAGCTGGTGTTGGCAAAACTGGACAGCTACATGCAAGAGAAACTGAACTACTGTCTAACCCCATATACAAGAGTAAACTCAAAATGGATCAAAGACCTGAATGTAAGTAATGAAGCCATAAAACTCTTAGAAGATAACATAGGCAAAAATCTCCTGAATACAAACATGAGCAACTTCTTCCTGAATGCATCTCCTTGAGCAAGGGAAACAAAAGCAAAAATGAACATATGGGACATCAAACTGAAAAGCTTCTGCACGCCAAAGGACATCATCAACAGAATAAAAAGGCATCCTACAGTATGGGTAAATATATTTGGAAACGAGATATCCGACAAGGGATTAATATCCAAAATATATAAAGAACTCACATGTCTCAACACCCAAAAAGCAAATAACCCAATTAAAAAATGGGCAAAGGATATGAACAGACACTTCTCCAAAGAAGAAATTCAGAAGGCCAACAGACACATGAAAAGATGCTCCACATCACTAATCATCATGGAAATGCAAATTAAAACCACAATGAGATATCACTTCACATTAGAAAGGATGGCCAGCACTGAAAAGCCTAAGAACAACAAATGCTAGTGAGGATGCGGAGAAAGGGGAACCCTCCTACAATGCTGGTGGAAATGTAAGCTAGTTCAGTCATTGTGGAAAGCAACATGGAGGTTCCTCAAAAAATGAAAAATAGAAATACACTTTGACCCAGGAATCCCAGTCCTTGGAACTTACCCAAAGAACACACCTTCTCAGATTTAAAAAGACATATGCACCCCTATGTTATTGCAGCACTATTTATAATAGCCAACATATGGAAGAACCAAAGTGCCCATCAGTAGATGAATGGATAAAGAAGATGTCGCACATATACACCATGGAATACTATTTACCATAAGAAACAAACAAATACTACCATTTGCAACAACATGGATGGAGCTGGAGGATATTATGCTCAGTGAAATAAGCCAGGCACAGAAAGACAAGTGCCAAATGATTTCCCTCATCTTCAGAGTATAACAACAGTGAAAAACTGAAGGAACAAAATAGGACCAGACTCACAGACTCCAAGAAGAGACTAGCGGTTACTAAAGGTGAGGGTTGTGGGGAGGAAGGGATAAGGGGATTGAGGGGTATTATATTTAGTACATATGGTGTGAGGGGTCACAGGGAAAAGAGTGTAGCACAGAGAATTCAAATAGTGAATCTGTGGCATCTTACTATACTGAAGGACAGTGACTGCAATGGGGTATGTATGGGTAGGGACTTGATAATATGGGTAAATGTAGTAACCACATTGTTTTTTCATGTGAAACCTTCATAAGAGTGTATATTAATAATACCTTAATAAAAAATTTAAAAAGAAAATACATGTCTGGACCAAATTCTCATTAGACAATGAGTAAATAGAAACTTTAACAAATGATATAAGACTTGTAAGATCTTACAAGTACTGGGAATAATGTAAAGCTTAGCAAATCTGATCCCACAGCAAATTAAAAGATTAGCATACTGTGACCAAGTAGTTTATTCCAGGAAGAGAAGGATAGTTTATTTATTAAAACATCTCCTGATGTAATTCACAACATCAATATGTAATAGAAAAGAACCATATAATCATCTGACCAAATGCTTAAAAGCTACTTAAGATTCAACATCCATCCTCTACTGCCTGTACTAAAAAAAATTCTAAGCAAATTAAAGGAATGTTACTTCTTCAATTTAATTTAAAAAGCAAATTTATCTCAGTGCACAAGCTAAAAGCATACACAGGAAAAGCATTTCCATTAAGGTCATGAGGAAAGCAAAATTGCCATTATTTAGTATTGTTCTGTAAATTTAAGCCAATGCAAAAAAGATGAGAAAAAAAGAAAAGTCATGCTATCTGAAAAGAGATAATAATTTTCATTATTAAATGATGATAAACTATTTATTTGGAATCCCCCATCATAAAATTCAATTTACTTAATTTGAGGAAATATTGGTTTAATACCTACTAAGTGCCTACTACTCCCTAAGGTGCTGAGGACATATCACTGAACATACATACACAAAAATCTCAGTCCTATGGAATGAAAAATACCAGAGGAAGAGAACAAAGAATAAAATAAAAAGTACAAGAAAACCCCCAAAACAGCATGGATACAATTAAAGCAGGAAAATTAATAAGAAGTTCTAACAAGGGGGTAGTGGAGATAGATCATTGTAGGCAATTTTAAACAAAGTGGTTAGGAAAGAACTCACCAAGAAGGTGACAGTTCAGAAAAGGCCTAAAAGAAATGGAGCAAGCCATGGGTCTCTCTGGGGGAAAAGTATGTGAAAGAGAGCATTACAGCTTGAGCAAAGGACCTAAGATGCGAGCTTAGTCAGGCATCTTTGAACAACAGTGAGGGAACCAATATAGCTGAAGTGGAATAGGCAAGGAAGAATTATTAGGAGATGGGGTCAATGTAATATTTAGGGTCCAGATCACATAGGACTCTGTAAGCTTGTGATAACTCCATTTTTTTTGACTGAGAAACCATTGGAGTATGATATCATCCTGATATGAGAAAACATGTGCATAGGATTGAGATGATCTGATTTGTATTTCAATGGTATTACTCCAGCTGCTACATACAGAATAGGCTGGAATTAGCCAGGGACAGAAGCTGACATATCAGTTTTTACAAAACCATAGTAATAATTTAGGTGAGATAGTGGCTTAAAATGGTACTGTCAGTAGAGAATCTGTTAACTGAAAGACTGGCTGTATGGTAGATAAAGTCTTAGGGAGGCCCTGTGATCCCCTCTTTCCAGGTGCTCATGTCTTGTGTGATTCTCTTGAGTGCAGGCAGGACAAGTGACTTGCCTTTAATCAAGAGTTGTTAAAGGTGACAGGACGGTTGTGATTACATGATTGTATTACATAAGATTCTGTGCCCTTCTTGCTGGAATGTCTCTCATTTGCTGGCTTTAGAGAAGCAAGCAGCCATGCTGGGGAAAACCATGTGGCGAGGAACCTACAGATGCCTTCTAGGGACTGAGGGCAGCCTTCAACTGAAGGGCTGGTGCCTCTAGCTTCTAGACGGCAAGAAAATAAGACCCTCAAGTCCTAAAATCATTAAGTCCTAAAATCATAAGGAACTAAATTTCACCAACAATCTGTGTAGTTTGGAAACATATCCTTCCTTAGTTGACTTTTAAATAAGACCAGAGCCCCAGCTGACACTTTGATTGCAGCCTTTTGAGACTATGAACAGAGGACCCAACTAAACTATACCTATATGGAAACAGATAATAAATGTGTGTTGTTTGAAGCTACAAAGTTTGTGGTAATTTGTTACACACCAATAGGAAAATAATACAAATTTCAAGGTTTACAACTAAGCAAATAAAGGTATGATGTTGCCTTTTGGTTGATAGGAAGAATAGAACTAGTTTCAAGGGGGAAAAATTACATATATGATAATATATTTATATGAGACATACAAAATGTTATATTATGTATTCATATATATATACCTATGTATGATATATTTATATACTTATATATATTAATATGAGAATATATTTATGAGACTATATATGTATACTATATATATTATATAATTTATATATAATACATATATAAATATATATGAGAATTTATATATATCATATACAATATATGAATATGAATACATCTATGTGACATATATATATATATATAAAAAACATGAGAATAGAGGCGGAGCCAGGATGGCGGCGTGAGTAGAGCAGTGGAAATCTCCTCCCAAAAACACATAGAGCTATGAAAATATAACAAAGAAAAATCTTCCTAAAATAGAGACCACAGGACACAGGACAACATCCAGACCACATCCACACCTGCAAGAACCCAGCGCCTTGTGAAGGGGGTAAGATACAAGCCCTGGCCCAGCGGGATTTGAGCGCCCCTCCCCCCGGCTCCCGGCGGGTGGAAAGAAACCTGAGCGGTTTTTTTTTGGCGAGTGCTTTTTGGAAGCCTTAAAGGGACAGGGACCCCGTTGCTAGGGAGGCAGGGTGGCGGGACAGGTGGGCAGGTGCCTGGGACCGGCTCCTGAGGACAAAGAATATCCCGCGTTTTTCCCTGCGGGACCGGCGGGCAGGTGCCTGAGACCGGCGCTTGAGGACGCAGTAAATCGAGCGTTTTTCCCCCTTTTTCTTCTTTTTGGCGAGCGCTTTTTGGAAGCCTTAAAGGGACAGGGACCCCGATGCTAGGGAGGCAGGGCGGCGGGACTGGTGAGCGGGTGCCTGGGACCGGCATCTGAGGACAAAGAATATCCCACGTTTTTCCCTGTGGGACTGGTGGGCGGGTGCCTGAGACCGGCACCTGAGGACGGAGGAAATCGCACGTTTTTCCCTTTTTTCTCTTTTTGGTGAGTGCTTTTTGGAAGCCATAAAGGGACAGGGACCCCAGTGCTAGGGAGGCAGGGTGGCGGGACTGGTGAGCGGGTGCCTGGGACCAGTGCCTGAGGACAAAGAATATCGAGCGTTTTTTCCCTGCGGGACCAGTGGGCGGGTGCTTTTTGGAAGCCTTGAAGGGACAGGGACCCTGGTACTAGGGAGACAGGGCAACAGGACCAGTGAGCGGGTGCCTGGGACCGGCACCTGAGGACAAAAAAAAAAATCGCGTGTTTTTTCCTTTTTTTTTTTTTTTCTTTCTGTTCCCTCTCTCATTGTTGCTGTTGTTATTTTGGTTTGGAGAGTGCCTTTTGAAGTCTTAAAGGGGCAGGACAGGTCACTTACACCAGAGGCAGGGAACCTGGGGATCTCTGGGCACTCTAACCCCCTGGGCAGCAGGGAGCACAGAGGCCCCTTACGGGGATGAATAGCCTCCCGGCAGCTCCCCCTACAACGGGGCTCCACCATTTTGGAGGAGCAGCCCCAGCCAGGCCAAGCGCAAAGCAAAAGCAGAGATAAACCCCATAGCAACCGGGCAGGAAGCAGAAGCCTTGTCTGCGCACAGCTGCCCAGCACAAGCCACTAGAGGTCGCTATTCTCCCAGGAGAGGAAGGCCACAAACCAACAAGAAGGGAAGCTCTTCCAGCGGTCACTTGTACCAGCTCTGCAAACTCTCTATCACCATGAAAAGGCAAAACTACAGGCAGACAAAGATCACAGAGACAACACCTGACAAGGAAACAGACCTAACCAGTCCTCCTGAAAAAGAATTTAAAATAAAAATCATGAACATGCTGACAGAGATGCAGAGAAAAATGCAAGGCAATGGGATGAGATACAGAGAAAAATGTAAGAGCAGCGGGATGAAATCTGGAAGGAGATCACAGATGCCAGGAAGGAGATCACAGAAGTGAAACAATCCCTGGAAGGATTTATAAGCAGAATGGATAAGATGCAAGAGGCCATTGAAGGAATAGAAGCCAGAGAACAGGAACATATAGAAGCTGACATAGAGAGAGATAAAAGGATCTCCAGGAATGAAACAACACTAAGAGAACTATGTGACCAAGCCAAAAGGAATAATATTCGTATTATAGGGATACCAGAAGAAGAAGAAAGAGGAAAAGGGATAGAAAGTCTCTTTGAAGAAATAATTGCTGAAAACTTCCCCAAACTGGGGGAGGAAATAATCGAACAGACCATGGATTTACACAGAACCCCCAACAGAAAGGATCCAAGGAGAACAACACCGAGACACATAGTAATTAAAATGGCAAGGATCAAGGACAAGAAAAGAGTTTTAAAGGCAGCTAGAGAGAAAAAGGTCACCTATAAAGGAAAACCCATCAGGCTAACATCAGACTTCTCGACAGAAACCCTACAGGCCAGAAGAGAATGGCATGATATACTTAATGCAATGAAACAGAAGGGCCTTGAACCAAGGATACTGTATCCAGCACGACTATCATTTAAATATGATGGCAGGATTAAACAATTCCCAGACAAGCAAAAGCTGAGGGAATTTGCCTCCCACAAACCACCTCTACAGGGCATCCTACAGGGACTGCTCTAGATGGGAGCACCCCTAAAAAGAGCACAGAACAAAACACACAACATATGAAGAATGGAGGAGGAGGAATAAGAAGGGAGAGAAGAAAAGAATCTCCAGACAGTGTATATAACAGCTCAATAAGTGAGCTAAGTTAGGCAGTAAGATACTAAAGAAGCTAACCTTGAACCTTTGGTAACCACGAATCTAAAGCCTGAAATGGCAATAAGTACATATCTCTCAATAGTCACCCTAAATGTAAATGGACTTAATGCACCAATCAATAGACACAGAGTAATAGAATGGATAAAAAAGCAAGGCCCATCTATGTGCTGCTTACAAGAAACTCACCTTAAACCTAAAGATAAGCATAGACTAAAAGTCAAGGGATGGAAAGACATATTTCAGGCAAACAACAGTGAGAAGAAAGCAGGGGTCGCAGTACTAATATCAGACAAAATAGACTTCAAAACAAAGAAAGTAACAAGAGATAAAGAAGGGCACTACATAATGATAAAGGGCTCAGTCCAACAAGAGGATATAACCATTCTAAATATATATGCACCCAATACAGGAGCACCAGCATATGTGAAGCAAATACTAACAGAACTAAAGACGGAAATAGACTGCAATGCATTCATTGTAGGAGACTTTAACACACCACTCACCCCAAAGGATAGATCCACCGGGCAGAAAATAAGTAAAGACACACAGGCACTGAACAACACACTAGAACAGATGGACCTAATAGACATCTATAGAACTCTACATGCAAAAGCAACAGGATAGACATTCTTCTCAAGTGCACATGGAACATTCTCCAGAATAGACCACATACTAGCTCACAAAAAGAGCCTCAGTAAATTCCAAAATATTGAAATTCTACCAACCAATTTTTCAGACCACAAAGGTATAAAAGTGGAAATAAATTCTACAAAGAAAACAAAAAGGCTCACAAACACATGGAGGCTTAACAACATGCTACTAAATAATCAATGGATCAATGAACAAATCAAAATAGAGATCAAGGAATATATAGAAACAAATGACAACAACAACACTAAGCCCCAACTTCTGTGGGACGCAGCGAAAGCAGTCTTAAGAGGAAAGTATATAGCAATCCAGGCACACTTGAAGAAGGAAGAACAATCCCAAATGAATAGTCTAACATCACAATTATCGAAACTGGAAAAAGAAGAACAAATGAGGCCTAAAGTCAGCAGAAGGAGGGACATAATAAAGATCAGAGAAGAAATAAACAAAATTGAGAAGAATAAAACAATAGCAAAAATCAACGAAACCAAGAGCTGATTCTTCGAGAAAATAAACAAAATAGATAAGCCTCTAGCCCAACTTATTAAGAGAAAAAGAGAATCAACACAAATCAACATAATCAGAAATGAGAATGGAAAAATCACGACAGACTCCACAGAAATACAAAGAATTATTAAAGACTACTATGAAAACCTATATGCCAACAAGCTGGAAAACCTAGAAGAAATGGACAACTTCCTAGAAAAATACAACCTCCCAAGACTGACCAAGGAAGAAACACAAAAGTTAAACAAACAAATTACGAGCAAAGAAATTGAAACGTTAATCAAAAAACTACCCAAGAACAAACCCCTGGGGCCGGACGGATTTACCTCGGAATTATATCACACACACAGAGAAGACATAATACCCATTCTCCTTAAAGTGTTCCACAAAATAGAAGAAGAGGGAATACTCGCAAACTTATTCTAAGAAGCCAACATCACCCTAATACCAAAACCAGGCAAAGACCCCACCAAAAAAGAAAATTACAGACCAATATCCCTGATGAATGTAGATGCAAAAATACTCAATAAAATATTAGAAAACAGAATTCAACAGTATATAAAAAGGATCATACACCATGACCAAGTGGGGTTCATCCCAGGGATGGAAGGATGGTAGAACATTCGAAAATCCATCAACATCATCCACCACATCAACAAACAGAAAGACAAAAACCACATGATCATTTCTATCGATGCTGAAAAAGCATTTGACAAAATTCAACATTCATTCATGATAAAAACTCTCAGCAAAATGGGAATAGAGGGCAAGTACCTCAACATAATAAAGGCCATATATGATAAACCCACAGCCAGTATTATACTGAACAGCGAGAAGCTGAAAGCATTTCCTCTGAGATCAGGAACCAGACAGGGATGCCCACTCTCCCCACTGTTATTTAACATAGTACTGGAGGTCCTAGCCACGGCAACCAGACAAAACAAAGAAATACAAGGAATCCAGATTGGTAAAGAAGAAGTTAAACTATCAATATTTGCAGATGATATGATACTGTACATAAAAAACCCTAAAGACTCCACTCCAAAACTACTAGAACTGATATCGGAATACAGCAAAGTTGCAGGATACAAAATTAACACACAGAAATCTGTAGCTTTCCTATACACTAACAATGAATCAATAGAAAGAGAAATCAGGAAAACAATTTCATTCACCATTGCATCAAAAACAATAAAATACCTAGGAATAAACCTAACCAAAGAAGTGAAAGACTTATACTCTGAAAACTACAAGTCACTCTTAAGAGAAATTAAAGGGGACACTAATAAATGGAAACTCATCCCATGCTCATGGCTAGGTAGAATTAATATCGTCAAAATGGCCATCCTGCCCAAAGCAATATACAGATTTGATGCAATCCCTCTCAAATTACCAGCAACATTCTTCAATGAATTGGAACTAATAATTCAAAAATTCATATGGAAAAATCAAAGACCCCGAATAGCCAAAGCAATCCTGAAAAAGAAGAATAAAGTAGGGGGATCTCACTACCCAACTTCAAGCTCTACTACAAAGCCTTAGTAATCAAGACAATTTGGTACTGGCACAAGAACAGAGCCACAGACCAGTGGAACAGATTAGAGACTCCAGAAATTAACCCAAACATATATGGTCAATTAATATTTGATAAAGGAGCCATGGACATACAATGGAAAAATGACAGTCTCTTCATCAGATGGTGCTGGCAAAACTGGACAGCTACATGTAGGAGAGTGAAACTGGACCACTGTCTAACCCCATATACAAAGGTAAACTCAAAATGGATCAAAGACCTGAATGCAAGTCATGAAACCATTAAACTCTTGGAAAAAAACATAGGCAAAAACCTCTTAGACATAAACATGAGTGACCTCTTCTTGAACATATCTCCCCGGGCAAGGAAAACAACAGCAAAAATGAGCAAGTGGGACTACATTAAGCTGAAAAGCTTCTGTACAGCGGAAGACACCATCAATAGAACAAAAAGGAACCCTACAGTATGGGAGAATATATTTGAAAATGACAGATCCGATAAAGGCTTGATGTCCAGAATATATAAAGAGCTCACACGACTCAACAAACAAAAAACAAATAACCCCATTAAAAAATGGGCAGAGGAACTGAACAGACAGTTCTCCAAAAAAGAAATACAGATGGCCAAGATACACATGAAAAGATGCTCCACATCGCTAATTATCAGAGAAATGCAAATTAAAACTACAATGAGGTATCACCTCACACCAGTAAGGATAGCTGCCATCCAAAACACAAACAACAAATGTTGGCAAGGCTGTGGCGAAAGGGGAACCCTCCTACACTGCTGGTGGGAATGTAAATTAGTTCAACCATTGTGGAAAGCAGTATGAAGGTTCATCAAAACGCTCAAAACAGACCTACCATTTGACCCAGGAATTCCACTCCTAGGAATTTACCCTAAGAACGCAGCAATCAAGTTTGAGAAAGACAGATGCAACCCTATGTTTATCGCAGCACTATTTACAATAGCCAAGAATTGGAAGCAACCTAAATGTCCATCGGTAGATGAATGGATAAAGAAGATGTGGTACATATACACAATGGAATACTACTCAGCCATAAGAAGTGGAAAAATCCAACCATTTGCAGCAACATGGATGGAGCTGGAGAGTATAATGCTCAGTGAAATAAGCCAAGTGGAGAAAGAGAAATACCAAATGATTTCACTCATCTGAGGAGTATAGGAACAAAGGAAAAACTGAAGGACCAAAACAGCAGCGGAATTACAGAACCCAAAAATGGACTAACAGGTACCAAAGGGAAAGGAACTGGGGAGGATGGGTGGGCAGGGAGGGATAAGGGGGGAAAGAAGAAAGGAGGTATTAAGATTAGCATGCATGGGGGGGAGCGAGAAAGGGGAGGGTGGGATGCACAACACAGAGAGGACAAGTAGTGACTCTACAACATTTTGCTAAGCTGATGGACAGTAACCGTAATGTGGTTGTTAGGGGGGACCTGATATAGGGGAGAGCATAGTAAACATAGTATTTTTCATGTAAGTATAGATTAAAAATTTAAAAAAAAAAAGAAAAAAGAAAGAAAGAAAGAAAAGGGGGATTACTCCTTGATAGGATAAAACTATTGGTAAATCAAAGATCAATGCATGCTTTAAATATCCTTAATGTTGATCACTTAAAGGGTGTCAGATGATCAGCTATGGAGGTACTCTTTTCTGATAATATTCCTTTCTCTTAATAAAAAAAAAAAAAAAAGCAGTTACTGTGTGCTGACCTCCAATGAGTTCTGCACAATGGTATAGAGGGCATGTCAAAGTGTGGGCAAAGGGTCTGTTTGTTTCTATGCAGAAGATCAAGGCCTAGCTTGGATACCCAGAAAATGAACTAAGATACGATATGAGGAGGAGCTTCTGGCATCAGCACTCTCTGGAGGACTTGTGCCGGGGGATGATCATCAAAAAGCCTCCACAAGGATCCGGATGATGCTGCGGTTGTGGCTGCATCCAGCCCACCGTCTCCTGGACTTGCCATAAGAAGGAGGAGGGAGATGTCTAGGCTGGCATGTGCATACAGTGAGACAACGAATTTGACCGGATCTGTACTGTTGGAACTCAACCAGGAGTTGGGAGGGGTGCAAGTTGTAGCACTCCAAAATCTCATGACTATAGACTATCTATGGTTAAAAGAACACATGGGATGTGAACAGATCCCAGAAATGGGCTGCTTTAATTTGTCTGATGGTTCAAGTACAGTTGGACAATATCCATCATATCATAGATAAATTTTCACAAATGCCTAGGGTGCCTAAATGGTTTTCTTGGCTTCACTGGAGATGGATGGTAATTATAGATTTGCTTTGTTTATGTCACCATATTCCTATTATGTTAATATGTGTGTGCAAAGTAGGTAGTAGTTTAAAACCTATACATACTTAAGGTACTCTACAAGAAGATATGTCAAAGAAATAATCAATCCTCCCATGTTTCCTTCATTTGCTACATCTATAGCTTTTCTTCTTCCTTCCTAATTACAAACCTTAAATAGAATTCGTGCCTCATATCGAAGTTACCGAGTATCATAATTCCTCCAGGTGGTAAAGATACCTCGAGACAAGTGCTGGGCATAGAAGCCACAGGGCATAAATCTGCAAAGAAGTAAAAAGCTAACCTTTTCAAACAATATGGCTTCTCTCTCACTTACCAACTTTACATTTCCCTGTATGGCCCCGGAAGATGACTGGTTAGCCAGAGACGGGTAAGATTCCTCAAGGGAGGAACAACCTAAGACAGGCACAGTCGCAGGGGGGCCATCAGGTGAGAATTTGGGGATCAACAGAGGTGAGGCTCAGAACCTCACCCCCCCTGCTTTGAGAGAAATCTTCTGCATCCGTGGATGTCTTGCTGCCCTTGTCTAGCCTGGATTAATACTTAGTCCATAGGCACACACCTGATCATCTGATCATCTACATTTGCCCTCTTACAGCACTAAACTATGTTTTCTACCTTTATCTTGCATCTACCTACCACTTTAGCATTTTATTAAAAATAATAATAATAATAACAATAGGAGGAGAAATGTGGGATCAACATATAAATCAAGTACAAAAATCAAACGAATATTCATATTTGACCCGATTGTTTATAGGTCATAATGCATGATCAAAACCGAAAGTTTCTGTGATGAATGCCCTTGTACTGTTCACCATGTAAGAATTTATTCACTATGTAAGAATTCGTTCACCATGTAAGAACTTGTTCGTTATGCTTCAGAAGACTGGAGACTGACGAGAATTAGGCTTGAGATGGATTAATGATTGTACATTGAGCGTTGACCCCCCTATACTGAATTTTATTGTTGTTAACAACCATTTGATCAATAAATATGAGAGATGCCCTCTCAAAAAAAAAATAATAATAATAATAATTTCATGAAAAAAAGAAAACCAAACTAGTAGATGGATTGAGTCACTTGGTATGTTGGATACACTGGGCTAGACTCAAATGTATATGAAAGATCTAGCACAAGGAAGTGCTCAATAAATATTTGTCCTTGCTGAAAAAAAAAAAGAACATGAGAATATGAGAATTATGTAGGGTGACCAGGAACAAAATACAGAAAACAATGTACTATATCAATAATAAGTAATTAAAACATAACCATGGTAAAAAAAAAAAACTGTTAACAACAAGAAGTATAATATAGAGGATGATAATAATTTACTGGACCTTTATGAAGAGAACCATATCACCAAAGAATGTAAAAAATTTCCGTAGAGACAGCACTTACCTGCTGAGAATATTAAATATTATAAAGATGGGATTCTCCAATTCAGTTATGAATTATATTTAAATAGACATTATTCAATAATTTAATAACAAATTCAATATTATTATAGAGCTCAGCAAAATGCCCTTACTAATAACCTAAAAGTTTTTTTTAAAACAAATGAATGAATAATATGTAATCTCATAGATACTGATTTCTATAGGGTACTTACTATGTTCTAAATTTGGGAGAGGTATAACATATTTAGTCTCACAATAACTCTGGGAGGAAATTTCAGTTACTGTCTCCAATGAACTCATGAGTAAACAGAGGCATAAGAGGTTAATAATAGCCTAAGCTCATTTTGTGGTACCAGAGAATATGCTTTTAACCATTGAGTGATACTGCGACTCACTTTAGTATATACTAGGAAACAGAATATAAGGCAACAAATACTGCATTCACAAAAGGTGTATGAGTTCTGCAGAGCAAAATGACATTTTAATGAGTAACTAAACAATGCTTAAATTAAATGGAGATATATACCATGTTGACACACATTGGACAATTCAGTTTTGTAAAGATGTCGATTCACTCACTGTCCATCTCTATAGATTCAATCTGATGATTATTAAAATATCAGTGGGCTGGTTTGTGTGACAAGCTGATTCTAAAATTTATATGGAAAGAAACGAATTAAAAGTAGCCAAGATATTTTTGAAAAAGAACCAAGTAGGAAAAGTCACTCTATCAGTTATTGTAACTTACTACAAAACTATAGTAATTAAGACAATGTGCTATTTGTACAAGGATAAACAAAAGTCTATCTGAACAGAATAGGAAGTTTAGAAACAGTGCTTTGCATATTTAGACACCTGTTTTGTAACACACTAATTATGCATGTATACAATAGATATGTAGCTAATGTTATACATGTAAAAGAGCTCTTTATAATAGTCCAAAGTGGAAAACTAGAAATAACCTAAATGTCCTCTAATAGTGTAAGTTCTCTTTGCTTACTTGGTTGGGATTATGTAGACATTTACTTTGTAACAATTTGTTAAGCTGTATGATATGTTTTGTGCAATATTTATATTTTTAATATTTCAAAAAATTGTAAGTGTTATGGTAGGGTGGATAATGAGAAATATATCATTATATCCATTAAGACATATAAACATGTATGCAACAAATGAAGAAATCTAGAATACTAATAAAAGAATACATACTTTAATGATTATGCATAAAGATTCTTTTAAGACTCAATAACAACTAATGTCATTTACTATTCAATTATGTAATCATCTAATAAATGGATCTTAATAGCTCATTAGTTATACTTGCATATTTGTATAAGCTTGCAGCTAGACTAAACATGAAAGGAAAAGCCACTTGAGTAAGACACTTCTATTTTTTCAACCTAACCATAATTAATATAAGGCCAGGTTTAGAAAGTGAATAGAAGTATAACTTTTTTTATATTCACTAATCTAAAAAAAATGACAAGAAAAACATATCTCAAAATTTACATATTATTAGGCTTATAACAAATTGTCAAGTTTAATGTTTGTTGGTTCCAATATAAATTTCTCAAAGTTCTGAGAGAAAGCTTCTGCTTATTCACCTATAAAACAAGTCGGTTATTATCAATCACTCAAAAGAAAGTCAACAATTATCCAAGGTGAATCCAAATTCATAAATAAACTGGAAAATGTTTTAATGATGTATTTCAGTTGTTCATGGACAGAGGTAAAGTATTAAAAAATAATTTAAAGTTTATGTGAAAATATCAACAGAAGTTACATAGCCAAATTTCAGAAGTGTGTGTATGCAAGTATATTTGTGTGTCTCTCTCAGGATACAGCTAGCAATAGACTGACTACGTATTCCAGATCAAACTTAGGTTAGGCCTTAATAAGTTACATTTGTCAAAAAAAGTTTCTGTACACCAAAACACAAACAATAGCCAAAGACCTTAGCTGTTCTTTATTCTTTCATAAATGTTAAGCAATGTGAAAATATTACCCACAAGATCATTGGCAGAATTTAATTCCTCAAGATTTATGTCCACTTATGGAGACAAGGACTATACTAGTGAAACTTATTTTCAACCTTGCTCTGTCAAGCAATCATTTATATATTAATCAATTTCCTTTTTTTCTTCCATCTCTCTTATCCCTCTTATTTTACATAGGATGTTAATTAGTAATTTAGTCTACAGGTGAAAGGATATAAGTGATTGTAAATAAACTAACAATGAATGAAAGTCACCTAGAGATTTATGTTAACACTGAAGAGACAGACCCTAGATTTCCGTGTTGCGGAAGAGGGTAAGAAGAAATATGGACCTTTACTCAGTCCTTTGCTTTTTGCTCAAATAGATATAACAAAAACAAATATATTTGTTTTCTAAGCTCTAAATCATCTTTTTAAAGTTCTTTTCACTTATTTTATTCCTCTAATGTAATGAAACTGAAACAAAATGATTTAATTTTTGTCATAAAGAAAAATATTTTGGGTGAAGTGATTATGAAAAATAATTTAAATGCCAATTTGACATCCTAAATGAATTTATCTTCTTTACATTAGAAACCTGTAATAAAATTTCACCTGGGTAAAGAATTTAGGCTTAAATATAGGAAAATTGGCATTATTGTAAAGCGAGGTGGGTATAAAGTATAGTCAAGTCACAACTTCAGGGCAAAGAATTGTTAACCAAGGATACCAGACTCCCAAAATTTGCATGTTTCACATTAAACATTAAGACTCTAATTAGTTACTGCTCTTAACAGATAATAATATATTGTCATTAAAGAATATAGTATTAATATTAATTTTACATTGACTTTGTAAGTTCTATGTTATAACTATGTCTTATATGTAGTATAAAATAAAAATATATTAAGGGGTTCTTATGCATTGAAAAAATGCTAACATGTTGTTTCATTTTATAACCCAAGTAATTTACAGACATCCAATTCATCACTATAAAACTATACACAGTTGCAAAAAGTATTGATGCTCCCCAAGAAACATCGAAATATCATTGAAAACATACTAATAAGCATAACTAGCATAAATGTAATTATAATCAAAGGAATAGTCTGTGGCCAGATTGTTTTTGTTATCAATGTGGTCAGGATATGAGGTGCACCACCTCACACTAAACGTGCTGTGAGCCCTCTCTGAGGTTCCCTGTCAGTGCTGACCTCAGGAGAGCCAACTATGCCCTAAGAGGGCCAGAATTATAAGTATTTTGCAGCTGAGCTTCAGGCCCAACTATCAACAAGGAATATATAGACATTGTTTTGCCTCAGATGCAAAGAGAGCCTCCCAACCCAGGGTGGAAATGGGCGTTTTACATCACTGGATTTTAAAATATCAGACACTATTTATCTTTCCCTTTGTCCCTTACCCTGACCCTAAGTGATTTAAAAATTGCAAAGTCATGATGTAAAGATTTGTAATTCCTTATCTGTATTACTATGACCAAGAATTTATAATTTTTGTGCACTTAGCAACAAAATACAGTAAACCTAGAGTAACACCTCATAATCAAGCACATTAACATTTCTTCAGCAAAATATGCTGCCTTTCAAGTTAAGCAGGCCAAACAAAGACTATAAAGAATCTCACATCACTTCAGTTAAGATTAGATGTATATAGCAAATAAGCTATGGAAAAAAATTTCAATTTTTTTTCTGAATTTAAGAATTTCAAATATCAGAGACTGACACTTGATGTCAAGTTAGTGTCCATTATACTAAGTTTGAAAGAATGTTTTTAGTGCATGGTATATAGAATTTTATTTTAAAAATCCAACCAAACATCTCTGAATTTCAGTTTATTTCTGGAAATGAAAATCAATGTCTCCTTTATGTCAATGTCTTGTTCCTTCAAATAGTTCAAATAAATAATCTGAAATTTGGGATTTATCCTTGCACTTGTTTTGGAATATATCTTGAACATAGTGGGTCCCCCAGGAATTTGCTAATAACCCTAATAAAATCTCACCACCAGAGCAATAATTTTGCTCTTAATTACTATATACCTTGTATATCACTTTTTAAATATTACTGTATTATTAATGTGAGCAAGTGGGCACTTGCCCGGAGTACCTGAAATGGTTCTGTGCAGTCTTGTCTTAGCTATCATTTCCGCTTGAAGGACTTCCCAAGCATGTTCTTTGTTTACCTCATGTTTGTAGTCACAAGCCCCTTCACCTAATCCTGAAACTTTTTCCTAGTATTTTGAATACATTGAATCAACACAACTTATTATCTCTACTAACATTCTAAATACTTCCATGTATGCATTACTAATTCCATAAATTATACTTTTACAAACTCTGAAATCAAATACATTTTATGTCTGTATATTTTACTTAAAACAAATACAAAAATTAAATATGAAAGAGTTCCTTCTGATCAGCATAAACACACTAGCTAGCAGAAATGTAATGTCCAATTCTCTGCTTGCGATCAAAACCAAGAACAGGATGTGAATTACACTCATACTAACCACACACCTCCAAACCTTGAGCTAAAAGTTTTGAAACACATATAACCATATGTGAAGAGAAAAAGGGAAGAGAGTCAGTTTTCCAATGAAACTCTCCATGAACATGGGGGAGGGGTTAAGGTGGGCAGGTGGGAAGGGTAAGGGGGATAAAACAGCACAAAAATTCTCAATCTTAATATAAGTTGGTCACAGGGATGGTAGTACAGCATGGAGAGTATAGCCAGTGATTCTGTAACATCTTCCTATGTTGACAGATAGTAAATGCACTAGTGGGCATGAGGATTTAATAATATGCTGCTGAACCACACTGCATTATATACTTGAAACCGGTAAAAGATTGTATATCAACTACTACACTTCAATTAAAAAAGAAAAAAACCCCAAACCTCTCCAGGAGCAGCACAGAGAGAGCAGGGGCTATGGAGAGGCTATTCACTTGCTCTAGGTACTGAATTAGTATCTCCATTTCAAAAAGTACTCTGGATCTCCTGAAGCTGGAGTTTACCTTGAGTTCTGAAAGTATACACAGAGTATAATTTTTGGATATAATGAGTTTGCTGAACTTGTATAGTATGCAGATCCAAGATTCAATGAAATTTGTAAATATAATCAAAGGAAAGCTTAGGGATACATAAATAAGGGTTAGTCAGTAAAGAAATCATACTGAAGCCACTGTAGAAAAAAATGGAAAAAGTACTAAAGACATACTCTAGAAGAGAATTCAATGGAAAAGGCAGAGAGAGAAGGAAGAATCTGCAAAAACAACTTACAAAAAGGCATCCAGAAAGAGAGTACCCAAAAAGGACTGTATGTAACAGTGCAGCACTTAGTAGTGATTATTTTCTGAATGAAGTGAATGAAAAGGAAAAGTGTCAATAGTGAGAAAAATATAAAATGGTACAGAGAGGAAAGTAAAGTGAGTCAAAAAAAAGAAGGAAGATATAAATAAAAAAGGTTTGAAAATGTGCCTACTCTAAACATATCAAGTGCATTTCTAAAGACTTGTTGCATAGAAATACTATGGGCATAGAGATGTTTAAAATAAATAATTATGGGCACAGAAATACTAAAAAAATTTTAAACAGCCTCCCTATCTAGAAATAGAAAATCAGGAATCATCCATATACTGAAATATTATTCAGTCCTTTACAATTACAGTATAGATGAACATATATAGGTGTAAGAGAAAATTTTACATAATTAAGTTAAAATGTAGTTTCCAAACAATAAAATTCCTACTTTTCAAAAAACGTTTTCAGGTAAAGGTTGAAAAATATGGGCATTGAGAGGCTAATGGTGGTTATCCTCAATGGAAGGAATAATGAATATTGTTTTCTTTCTGTATTTCATTGTATTCTAATTATTCTATATAATTATGAATTCGATGATTAAATAGGAGTTTTGAATCAGTTACTGATGCCTCAGTAACAGATTATTTATTTTTTTCAAATTAACTTAATAGATTAAAATTAAATATCGGATATGTGTGCACATGTATATAAAATCCAAAATGTGAATGGTTTTGTAGTCTGATTATATTCTAATTTCTGATATTAAAAAAAGATTGCAAGAGAATTTTATAATTCTTATTACTAATGTTAATTAAGAGTGCTAATGTTAGTAAGTTAGCATCTGGGGCACTAGTAATAAATAATTTGGTGATTTGTTGTGATGGAGTATTAACACTTGCCTATGTTTATTAAAATAACCAGACTGTTTCTAAACTGAAAAACAAGTATGTATTTTTAGCTCTTCCTCTTAAAGTCATCTTATTGTCATACTTTTTACAAAGACGATACCTATGCATAAAACTGTTTATTATACTGTGGTACAATTTTACTGTTGGATAAATGTAAAATAATACCTTAAATAGCAAGTAATTTTAAAGGAGGCTCTGTAAGTAGAGATTCCTGAGTTCTGTAGAAAATTATCAATAAGTAGGCCATATTAGTGTTTCAAATGAATAAAAATAGGTGTTGAGAAAATTATATTAACATATCTTTAACCATATTAAATTTTAATATGTATACTTAAGAATTACTTGATATATTTAAGTTGTTAGAAAAAAGCAATTCTACAGTGTGTAACTTAATTTGTAGTTTGATAGAAAATTAATATGAATAATGGTAGAATTCCTTCTCCATGAGATATACAGTTTTTATATTGAAATAAAATATTCTAGCATGAAATGAAATAAAAGTATAACATTCCTCTAACCTAAAGATCATTAAGAAAATCTTAAACTGCTAAATCCTGGGTAGGATCACAAATTCCTGGGGGACTCTACACCACAAGCAAAGGGAACAAAAGCAAACACAAACAAGTGGGAGGGACTACATCAAACTGAAAAGTTTCTGCATAGCAAAGAGGATCATCAACAAAATGAAAAGGAAACCTGTGGAATGGGAGAAAATATATTTGAAAATCATATATGTGATAAGGGGTTAATAACCAAAATGTAAAAATAACTCATACAACTGAATAGCAAAAAAACAACCCAATTAGAAAATGGGCAGAGAATCTGAACATTTTTCCAAAGACATAAAGATGGCCAACAGGTACATGAAAGATGCTTGGCATTCCTAATCATGAGGTAAGTGCAAATCAAAACCACATGAGGTATCACCTCACAGCTATTAGATCAGCTATTAACAAAAGACAAGTATTGTAGAAGATATGAGGAACAGGGAACTCTTTTGTACTACGGGTGGGAATGTAAATTGGAGCAGTCACTTACAGAAAACAGTATGGAGATAGCTCAAAAAATTAAAAACAGAATAGCTTACAGGATCCAACAATGCCACTTCTGGGTTTTTACCCAAAGAAACTGAAAACCCTAATTTGAAAAGATATGTGTACCCTCATGTTCACTGCAGCCTCACTTACAAGACATGGGGATAACGTAACTGTTCATGGATGGATAAAGAAAATGTGGTATGCATGTGTGTATATGTACACAATGGATCATTATTCAGCCATAAGAAAAAATGAAATCTTGTCATTTGGAACAAGAGGGATGGACTTTGACAGTGAATTACACTAAGTGAAATAAGTCAGAAAAAGAAAGACAAATACTTTATGTTCTCACTTACATGTGGAATCCAGAAAACAAAACAAAATGAGCTTATAGATACAGAGAATAGCCTTGTGGATGCTAGAGGTGGGAGGCAGGAAGCGGGAAAAATGGGTATAGGAGTAAAAAGTTAGTTACAAAACTTTCAGTTATAAAAGAAGTCATGAGGATGGAATGTACAACATGGTGACTATAGTTAACAATACTGTATAACATATTTGAAAGTTCGTAAGAGAGTAAATCTTAAAAACATTCTATGAGGAATCTCATCATAATAAAAAAAATTCTGTAATTATATATGGTGATGGATAGTAATTAGACTTATTGTGGTAACCATTTTGTATATATACAAATATCAAATTATTATGTTATACATCTGAAACTAACATATGTAAATTATACCTCCATAAAAAAGAAATTATAGACGACATATGTGTGCCTTAACTGGTGTCCTCAAAAGGGCAGTGAATTTAAAAGTCCTTAAAATGTTCCAGAATGTAATTTACACCCAAAATTTTCAGTAAGTATACAGTTTCCTTAAAAATTTCCAGGGAACTGTTCTAATCAGTCAACAGCTTCAACAAATAAATATTAACCAAAAATCAAAAGTACTTGGCAATGTGGTAGATGAAAGTAAAAAGAAAATAATAGTCTATCAGGAAATCTAAGTTTGAGTCAGGGGAAAAATAAATGAAATATTACATCTGTGGGAATGACCATAAAACCAACGGACATGCAGAAAAAGACAAGATCATGGAGGAAGTAATTCATAAAGTAAGCTTTGTCTTGAAGGATGATCCACATGTGTAAGAAGACAAAGTGAAGTCATTATTAAAGACGTAAACACAGGCATGGAGGCAATAATAGACACTGTGCCTGAGGGACATAAGAAGGCTAACCTGCTCAGAGTCTTAGCTCAAACTGGGAAAGGTGGAAAGTAACATACGCAAGAAAGGTGGAGTTCCTTGAAAGTCACATAAAGACATTTGGAAATGACAGTTATTTAAAAATGGGAAAGTGGGAGCTTTATAAGAATGTGTTTCTTTTCTGCATTAATTACCTCATATTTTATTTTTCTTATCTTAATATCTGATTCCCCACTAGGTAGTGAAGTTAAAGAGAATGAGCACATCTTATTTACTCATCATTACATCCTTCACATCTAGCACAGAGCACAAGTGCTCAATAAATATTGGCAGACTAAATGAGTTGAGAAGAGTAAACTAAAAAATCATAGATCTTATTCTGTAGACTTATATAAAAAGTACTACATATCTTATGTCACTACACCAAGAAACCCAGATTGGCTTTATCTCCCTACTGGGTAGATAGGGGGAAAAAAGATCTCTTGACTCAAGAAGGCAGGTTAGAAAATGGTAGGATTCATGCTTCTAATACAGGTGGAGACAGGGAAGGATGGAAGCCAATGAGGGCATTAATGTCCACATCTTTCACAGTAGGGAGTCAATCAATATACTGTCTAAAAGTGAAATATAATGCTCAGACCAATTAAAATATTTTACATAATATTTTTTCTTTACCTTAGAGGAGATTTTGGGGAAGTAATAATTCCTGGAGTGAAAAAAGTTATTCAAAATTGAACAATTCCTTCTGTCTCACTAGGTTTCTTTTTCTTTTCTATAATAGAATTTAAAATGGAAACCATATTATGATTCCATTTTTATAGAAGAATTTCTATACATCTATTCTGTTTATGCACAGGAAGATGTCTAGAATGATTTCCTCAATGTTAGTATCACTTTCAGAATTAGGAAGAATTTCAGTTATCAAACTTAGTTTTCTGCATTGGTTATTTTATTTATTATAAATACAAATTAATGTTTGAAAAGCAAAGAAAAACAGTAAGATGAGTCTCAGGACAGAGCAACTGAATAGATGATTGGGTTACTTATGAGATGATGAAAAATTTGTTTCTGTGGGAGAAGATCTAAGAGTTCAGTTTTAGACATGTTAAATTTGTGATATCTGAGAAATGTCTGAATTGAGTTGTGTCAGAAGGGAGTTGTGTATGAGTCTGGTAGCTCAGAATAATGGTTTAGACTAGGGATATAAATTACAGCACCCATTGGCATATAGATGATACTTAAAGGCAAAGATATAAATGAATAAACTGGGGCAGAGTGTACAGGAAAAACAGCAAGGCCAGGACTAAGTCCTGAGTATCCCAACCTTCAGAGGTTGCTAAACGATTGCTAAGTAGGAGAAAGAGAAGCAATAGGGAGTTACAGAAGTACAGAGAACTTCCACACATCAAAAAATGGCCCACTGTATCAAATACTACTGATAGATAGAGTAAAATGAGAATTCAAAAGAGAAGAATCCACTATATTCATCAGCATAAAAGTTACAAGTGAATCTACTGTTAAAAGAACATATGGGATGTGAACAGTTCCCAGGAATGTGTTGTTTTGTCTGATTTTTCTCAAACTATTCAAATTCAGTTAGACAATATCCATCATATCATTGATAAGTTTTCACAAATGCCTAGGGTACCTAACTGGTTTTCTTGGTTTCACTCGATATGGCTGGTAATTGTAGGTCTGCTTTTGTTATGTAGCTGTATTCCTATTCTGTTAATGTGTGTATGCAATTTAATTAGTAGTTTAAAACCTATACATGCTTATGTTACTCTACAAGAAGATATGTCAAAGAAATAATCAATCTTCCCATGTTTTCTTCTATCTGCTACTTCTATAGCATTTCTTCTTCCTTCCTAACTACAACCCTTTAGTAGAATTAGTGCCTCATATCGAAAATTACCAAGTATCATAATTCTTCCAAGTGGTAAAGATACCTCAAGACAAATGCTGGGCATAGAATCCACAGGGCATAAATCTGCAAAGAAGTAAAAAGCTAACCTTTTCAAACAATATTGCTTCTCTCTCACTTACCAACTTTACATTTCCCTGTATGGCCCCGGAAGATGACTGGTTAGCCAGAGACGGGTAAGATTCCTCAAGGGAGGAACAACCTAAGACAGGCACAGTCGCAGGGGGGCATCAGGTGAGAAATTGGGGATCAACAGAAGTGAGGCTTAGAACCTCAACCCCCGTTTTGAGAGAAATCTTCTGCATCCGTGGATGTTTTGTTGCCCTTGTCTAGCTTGGATTAATACTTAGTCTATAGGCAGAGACCTCATCATCTATATTTGCCCTCTTACAGCACTAAATTATGTTTTCTACTTTTATCTTGCATCTACCTACCACTTCAGCATTTTATTAAAAATAATAATAATAATAATAAGGGAGAAATGTGGGATTCACATATAAATCAAGTATAAAAATCAAATGAATAATCATATCGACTTGATTGTTTATAGTTCATGATGCGTGATTAAAACCTAAAGTTTCTGTGATGACTGCCCTTGCACTGTTTACCATGTAAGAACTTATTCACTACGTAAGAACTTGTTCACCATGTAAGAACTTGTTTGTTATGCTTCAGAAGATTGGAGACTGTTGAGAATTAGGCTTGGGGTTGATTAATGATTGTGCATTGAGTCCCCTATACAGAATTTTATTGTTAACCATTTGATCAATAAATATGAAAGATGCCCTCTCAAAAGAAAAAAAAAGGTTACAAGTGACCTTGAGATGAGTAGGATGTGCAGGTTCTAACAGAGTTTTAGAGTTAATGTCAAATTGGGTTGAGGAATAAACAGGTGAGCAAGGAGGGACGAGGGACAGTTGTACAGATGTTTGGCTATGGTGAGAGGCAGAAAAACAGGACACTAGCTATAGAAAGGTAAGTCAAGGGAACTTTCTTTTTGCCTGAGTTTTGTTCTGTTTCATTGTAAGATGAGTTTCTATAGCTCAAACACTTTCACTTTTCTTCCTCTCATTTGAACATATTAAATAAAATGTTGAAGAATATAACTCAATCAGAAAGATCTAAACCTTGGAAAAACTGAAAGTAAAAAGTAATGATGAACACCCAAGGAGTAATATTTGGGCCTCAAGATAAATTATCCATTTTTAGGCCTCTTTCAAGACTGTATTATAGCAGGAGTCCAATCAAATGCCAACCCAGGGAAGCCCCAGAAGACTCCTAAGTAAACTGAATAGTCTGCAAAATGCTTCTGGTAAATTGAACAAACAGCACAAGACACTGTAATAATACAGAACCTACATGTATGCAAAAGCCATAATATAAAAATGTAATAGCTACAATTTATTCCCTGTAATGTTACAGGAAGACAAATTACCTTTAAACATGTTTTAAAAATTAGCTTATTTTAAATACTTTTTGAAAGTACACTGAACTTACGCTTAACTATTTTTACAACAGAAAATATATCTCAAATAAAGTTTAGTGCCTTACCTTAAACCAAAGATGTGTGATTGTTCATAGTTGAATAAAGAACGAATCTTAGCCTCAGAATTCAAAATTATAAGTCTATCTATAATATCCTAGAAAAGAAAGAGGTAGAGTGAGACTGTATTTGACTGAAAACATGTAAAGAAAACAAAATCAACAAACAATTATTTAGATCTGTGGTTCTCAAACTTGGCTCTACATTTTAATAAACTGAGTAAAGAAGAGGAAAAAAAAGACTAATGCCTGAGTTTTACCACTAGAGGTTTTGAATTAATTGGTCTGAGTGTGGCCTGGGCATTAAGATTTGTAGTTCCCAAAATATATCATCTAATGGTTAGCCAAAGTGGAGAATCATTCATTTATACTCCTCCAGTATTGTGAGCAGTTTATGCAGCCACTTAAATACTGATTACATTGCTAAAAATGTAAACTACTTTGAAAAGCAAATGGGAAATCTACAAATGTGAAATATGAACAGTAGATTTGAATAGTTTTATCTAGTAACCATTTGAGATTTTGTTAACAGATATTGTGCTCAGGTAAATCAATGGTTTCCAACACTGGCTAAACCCTGGAATCACCTAGGGAACTTAAAATGGTATAGATAGGTAGATGCCCAGGCTCTAACCCCAGACCAATGAGTTACTAACTCTGGGGGTATGATTTTGACATGAATATCCTTTGAAAAGCTCCCAAGTTGTTGCAATATGTAACCATACTTAAAAATTATGATGTAAGTACAGAGGGAACCTGATGCAGCAAGGCACTGCCAATTGTCCCAAGACCTGATAATTTTAGCCTACTCTCTAAAAGACTTTCTTTCCATAATGCCCTGCTTTTATGTACATCTCTGGGTTCATGCTTAAGAAATTTGTTCATAGACAAATACTTCTCTCTCATTACTCTTTTTCCTGATCAAGAAACTTGCTATCCTCCAGTGAATTCAAATTCAAGTTATTTTTTATGACCAATACAGTCACAGAAAAGAAGGAATATTTTGCTAGGGAGTGAGGACATGTAGTATTTAGTAAGGTCTACGTGGATGATAGTACCAATGTCACATCATCAAATAAGAGGCAAGGGAATGACTGCAAGGAGGAGAAAATAATGGATCTCTCAGAATCACATCTGAAAAAGATTAATCAAAACATAATAAAAACTAGATTTTGTATACTTACCTAAAGTTTATACCCAACACTTAGGAATGCATTTATCATTCTATAGGTATCTTGTAAAAATGTGTAAATAATACTAGCACAAGAGTTCATAATCAGCAAAAATTAAACTACCATAGATGAAGAATAAAAGATGAAGAATAAAAAGATTTCTATCTTAAAATAATCTGTCATTGTGGTCTGCTCCTTGGTTGAGGATTCATTTCAAACATTAGGACAGCACATGAACTATAAGCAACTCACTCATATCCCCAAGCTTTATATTCAATACTTAATAACTGTCACACCACTCTCTCCCTCTTTCCCAGTTTCTCCACTCTGACTGTCCTGTGTTAGCTACAGAGCCACAAAGCTCTTCTTCACTTGCTCAGGCACCTGGATACTATTAAGCAAGTAGTCTTTGCAGTAGACTTAAGGAGAAACTTGTTTGCTAAGTAGTTCTTCAAATAAGCATATATTTTTACTGTTTAATATTATAATTTTTAAGAAATGATTATCACTATTTTTACCATAGTTATCTTCACAAATTACTCTAGAATTAATTATGCATCACTAGTCTTCTCACATGTGAGAGAAGAATTAATTCTGTGCAGTTGTTTCTGGAAGGATAACTACAGATTTCTCTTTATTACTAGGGTACTAGTATAAATGACTAAAGTTTGCACAATTGAACATAACACTAAACTCAGGTTATTTGATAGCCTGTGTCACCTTGTGATCCTCAAGTTCTAGCTGTGTATCTAAGTACTAAATAGTTTAAGAATAAGAGACAGAATATATTACCAATGAGCTAATGAAGAACAGATTGCAGTGATCTATCAATGACAATGCATTTTCACAGAACAAATGTTACAGCAAATAATTTCTTCTTCAAAGAAGATTACATAGATGGATTACCACTGAGGGAAGAAAATGAAATTCCAGGGAAGCCTGCCTTATGGAAAACTTCAGTTTTTAAGTACTGAAAAATGTGTATATAAAGTAATCCTAAATCAAGAGCTTCCCAGCAACAAATTAGGCCTGGGACTCAAAAAGTAGCCTGAAGGAAAAGGGGTGCTATCTATTCAAAAAACAAGGAGGTTATATACCTTGTATATGCCAGAGAAAGAAACTTGTCCAAAGATCCCAGAGGTTAGAAGAAAAGACCAGTTAGTACCTTACTAAAGTAATCTAGACAAGAAATGAAGATCTGAGCCAAAGTGGACTGAACAGGAATACAAACAAATCAGTTATTAACGGAGAGGTAAAAATCAATAAATAGTGATTAATCACATATCTAGAAAGAGGAGTCAACAATGACTTCCAGGTTTCTAGCTTACTGAACTGTGTGGATGATTGCGCTGGGTTCAGACCTGGCAGTAAAGTGAGTGATACAGATCAGAGTTGTCAGTGTATAACTGAAGCCACAGAATTAGATGAGATTAATCTGGAAGACAGATGACAGAAGAAGACAAGTCTCACAAAAGAGAACTATGCAGGAGACACTAGAGAAGCTAAAGAAAACCAGAAGTAGTGCCACAGCATAGAATGAGGACCAATGAGAAGACTAACTGTGTCAACTGCTACAAGATGGTGAATTAAGTTAAAGGAAGGGGGAGGTTGAGTTGGATTAGGGAATTATATACTTATTGTTGACTTTTGGCAGAACAATTTCAGTTAGGTAGTCAATCAAGACGCCAGGTTACAGTGGCTTCCAGAGTTGACAGAGAAAATGAAGTAGAGATTTCAAATACAGGCAATTTTTTCAGGAAGGTTTTCAGGACAAGGAAAAAAACTACGGGGCGGTAGCTGAAATACAACATAGATCAAAGGAGTTGTTATTTGTTTTAATAAGAGAGTTTATACATGTTTCAGTGATGATGGGAATCGGTGATTCTTCTACAGGGTTAAAATATAATGTCATCAGAGGAGGTGGAATAACAAAACTTTGCAGTTTAGTGTTTTAAGACTAAACAAAAGACAAAGCCTTCCCTAAGTGGAAACGTCCTTGAATATGCACTGTAAGTATCTCTGAAACCATCCATTCAAGTCATTGTTCTAGATTAAATGACGCAACTTGTTTGTTCCCATAATTGATTTGAGTAAAGGCAGTATTAGGAATATTTTCAAAAACCACTCACTGGACATCTACTATACTAGGTGCTAAGAATGACTAAGATACCTTACCTGCTCTCAGGCACTCACAGTATCGTAGGGAAGACAGGTACATAAATGGCTAATTATGAAACTACTTAAGAAGTGCCAAGATATAAGTAAGCATAACATAAAATTAGAACACTTCAAGGAAAAGAGAATATACATTTAAAGTTTAATAACAGAAGCACTTACCTTTGTTTCATTCATATAGATTAACATTTAACAAAATAGAAAAAGCTAAAAAAAAATTTAAATTTTTAGGGCTAACAAAAGTATTTAAAAGGGCAAAACTGTGTAAAAAAAAAAAAAACAGTAACACACAGGACAAAGTGACCAGAAGATTAAACCAATAAATAATGAAATTTCAGTATTCATCAAGTAATTTCCTTATTACTGCATATATACATATTTATGTATATCCAAACATGAGAAACTAAATACCTCTGAGTGATTAAAACAACATACACATCTGGGAGTATGAATATGAAATAAGTTTCAAATAAATATGTATATACTGCCCTCATGGGGCTGTAATATGTAGTTATTAAAATATAAGCAATGTATTGCACTTCTTAGATACAGTTCATATAAATTACCCTAGCCAATGAAGGAGTGGCATTGTTGTGACAATAAGTCATCTAAACATTATTCATGCACATACCTCTCCTTATGCCCAATCTCTTTCCTGGTTGGGGAATATTACCTTGTATTTTGATAGGTGTTATAACTGTTAGCACCCTGGATTAAAGACTGCATTCACAGGCAGCTCAGAAGATGATTTTTTCCATGGTTAATAAATCAACCTTTAAATGTCATTAAATAGTGGTTTTGATTTTTTTCCTGTAGATTGTATTTTTACTACAACTCTCAAAAAGTAGCATTTTTATCAGGGAAAGATGAAAAGAAAAAGGCTTACAATAATACATGTTGGGACTTCACGAAGAGAATATTCTGCTTTATTAGGAAGACCTTGTTTTCCAACCAGCTCATAAATAGCAGGATAAGATAACAAATTTACCAGTCCTAGAAAAGACTTGGGGGTTGGGGGAGAAAGCACATTTAAATCGTTCATTTTTTCCAACCACATCCACAGAAGAGTTATTAATGTAGTTTCATACCAGTTTGACTGCAAGAGTTAATTTTTTAAATATGCCTAGTTAATCTACATAAGTGTGAAACACATATATAAGCACAAAATAGTTAACATCAACAATAATCTGTGCTGACAATGCATAATAATTAGAACATAATACAAGAGAGTTGGAAAATGTTTTAACATGTCATATCTCTTGAAAAGTTTGGCTCTGAGAAAAAAATGAAATGATTCATCTTTGTTAGTCTGCATTGTTCTATTACATAATACTTAGGAGTTCTAGAGCAAGATAATAAATTCTATATATTGTTGCACTCAAGTCACAAGGCTATGTTTATCTTTACATTCAATGGAAATCCAACTAACCTAGTTACAGTTATTCTTTTATTTATTTATTTCATAGTTTTTTTATTAAAGTATCATTGATATACACTCTTATGAAGGTTTCACAATAAAAATAGTGTGGTTATTACATTCACTCTTATTATTGGTTCCCTCCCCTTACCCCACTGTGGTCACTGTCCATCAGTGTAGTAAGATGCCACAGAGTCCCTATTTGTCTTCTCTGAGCTACACTGTCTTCCCTGTGACCCCACACACACCATGTGCACCAGTCATGATACTCCACAATCCCCTTCTCCCTCCCTCCCCACTGGCCCTCCCCTACCCCTCCCCTTTCATAACCACTAGTCCCTTCTTGGAGTCTGTGAGTCTGCTGCTATTTTGTTCCTTCAGTTTTGCTTTGTTGTTATACTCCACAAATGAGGGAAATCATTTGGTATTTGTCTTTCTTTGACTGACTTATTTCACTGAGCATAATACCCTCTAGCTCCTTCCATGTTGTTTCAAATGGTAGGATTTGTTTATTTCTTATGGCTCAATAGTATTTCATTGTGTATATGTACCAGCTCTTCTTTATCCATTCATCTACTGATGGACACTTAGGTTGCTTCCATATCTTGGCTATTGTAAACAGTGCTGTGACAAACATAGGGGTGCATATGTCTCTTTGAATCTGAGAATTTGTTTTCTTTGGGTAAATTCCTAGGATTGGAGTTCCCGGGTCAAAGTGTATTTCTATTTTTTTGTTTTTTGAGGAACCTCCATATTGCTTTCCACAATGGTTGAGCTAGTTTACATTCCCATCAGCAGTGTAGGAGGGTTGTTCTTTCTTCACATCCTTGCCAGCATTTGTTGTTCCTAGTCTTTTCTATGTTGGCCATCCTAACTGGTGTGAGGTGAAACCTCACTGTGGTTTTAATTTGCATTTCCCTGATAATTAGTGATGTGGAGCATCTTTTTGTGTGCTTGTTGGTCATCTGAATTTCTTCTTTGGAAAACTTTCTTTTCATATTGTCCACCTTTTTTTTAAAAGGATTATTTGCTTTTTGGGTGTTGAGGCATGTGAGTTCTTTATATATTTTGGATGTTAACCCCTTGTTGGATATGTCATTTACAAATATATTCTCCCATACTGTAGGATGCCTTTTTGTTCTGCTGATGATGTCCTTTGTTGTACAGAAGCTTTTTAGCATCATGTAGTCCCATTTGTTCATTTTGATTTTGTTTCCCTTGCCCGAGGAGATGCATTCAGGAAAAAGTTGCTCATGTTTATATTCAAGAGATTTTTGTCTAAGTTTTCTTCTAAGAGTTTTATGGTTTCATGACTTACATTCAGGTCTTTGGTCATTTTAAAAATGTTTTCACTAGACTCAAAATTGGAGAATCAGATAAGTTGAGAATTTCACTAAGATCAGAACACTGAGAAAATGAAAAAGTAAATAGTAAATTCAAGCTCCCATTAAATAGATGAGAAAATTTACAGAACCAGGAAAGCTGGTGGCAGAACCGATCTACATATTTTTTTTTATTTCTGGCTAAGGTTAATAATCATTACAAGGTACAATATAGTCTTCAGATGCTACTTAACAGTGTCACACCTGCTTGCTACAAAGTCCTTATTTGTGGACCTGTACAGTACATTTATCTACATCTACCACCTCCTCATTATTAGGACAAATGCAATGTTACTCAGTAACAGTGGCTATAGTAAATACATTTCACACAGTGGTTTTTAAAAAACTGCTGTTGTAGGATGAAAAGTGAACCCATTTTTTTTAAAGCTTCCCTTTGTTTCCTATAAATACTCCAATAAATGAAGATAGAATTTCTAAACAATTCAAAGAAGAAAATAATCCACTTCTTCATGATTGAAGCTAGTATTATTTGGATAGCAATAAAGTTACCAAGTAGAATAACTGACTAAATTAAATAACCTAGTTACCACTTATTGAATGCTTATTTGAAGAAAACACTATGCTGGAAGTATGCCATACAGAGAAGGAGGAAAAAACTGATATCAAGGAAAGGATGTTTGAGGAATATGTCTATTAAGTAAATGTAAAATGAACTACAAAAAAGTTAGAGTTTATGGCCACATAGGAAACCACTATAAAAATTAATTCACTAGTCACCAAGGTGTGAACTAGAAAGATGATTGATAAAACAGATTTTATGATAGCTTTGTTTTAATCTAATTTATCAAAAACCTAAGCTAAAAATGCTTTATAATTTAAGTATACAAATATTTCATAAATACCGTTAATATTAGTCCAGCAGTATTTATGTACTATATTTCATGTTTAGAATATCTCTTCTATTATAACCATGACATTACAAACTTAATAAATGTCCATTTTGACATTTGACATTGTCCATGAAGACATATGGCCTTTAGAAATCACATACATCAATAGTAAATTGAGGGTTTTTGTCTCACATATGAAGAACTCCACTAGTAAACATGAAACCACTCCATCTTCATCAAAGAAACAATTTGGGCCACATAAAATCATAACTTCTGATATGCTACTCTAAACAAACTACAGAGAACTCCAGGTGAAAACAATTCAGTAATTGTATTTGAATAAAAACAACCTAAACAAAATTTTAAAGAAACGAGAGTATTTCCGCAGCTTGTTTCTAGAAGAAACAAATCCATTCTTACACATGCTATTTTTAAAAGATGCTAGCAACTACAAATTGTAATGTGTACATTATACATTTTAGAACTCAAGAAAATATTTACAATATAATCACTGGTTTCCAAAAAACATAACATGTTACTAATATCAGACATTAATTATTCTAAAACATAGCATAAAACAATTATATTTCAAAGTCTTGAAGAAATGAATGAGGATTTGTGTGGCAATAATAAGGAAACTTATGGAAGGGCAAATGTTTGATATATTTTGAGACTAAATCATAAAGTTAATTATCCAAAGCCAAAACCTTTCTTATTAATTAAACATCCTTCAGGTTGATAATGATCATCCATTTGCTTATTCACTGAAATTATTTTAACATCAGCTGCTTATCAGCAATTGTGCCAGACACTAAGAATAAAAATGTGAAAAAAGGAATGGTCTCAGCCCTCAAATACTTACAGTGTAATAGAGGACAAATATACTGTTAGACCATTTAAAACAGTACCCTGCATAACCTGATAGCACTGTACTATGAAGAGGAATGGAAGGATACGGGGGGATGATGCTATACAGCAAAGAATGAAGAGGTGAGATACGGCTGCAGAAGTAGCAGGTAGGTAGGCAGGAGGAGACATGCTACGTTAATGAGCACTGTCTTTATCCTCAAGGAGAAAGGAGTTAACAGTGTTTTCCAAAGAATAATGGAAATTATATTTTACATTTTAGAATGCCATGAAGGAAAATGGTTTTGAGGACAGATAATATCGGGAAAGAAACAAATTAGGATTTGGAAGTTCTAACAATGAGAATTACCAGTTAAACCTATTATACCAGAGAAGTATTTTTAAAGTGTCTAATAGAGAAATCAGAAAATGGTTCAAAAAGGCAAGATTTTGCTTTTCAATGAGAGACTCAAACCATTTTCAAATAGGTAGTTTTATCTTTCTTTCCAATCTGTATGCCTTAGTTTTTTTTTTTTTTTTGCTTTATTCTAAGAGTTAATACAATATTGAATAACAGTGAACCAGTTTTGGGTCCAATATTTCACCATTAAATATGTATGCAAATATGTACATGTATGCAAAGTATGTAATATATATTTAAATATGTATTTCACCATTAAATATGTAACATGTATGTTTTCCAAAGATAGCACTGTTAGATTTAGTATTAAATCTGTTTTTATCATAAATGGGTATTAAATTTTGCCAAATGCTATTCTGTATCTATTGAAAGAATTGTATGAGTTCTCTTTATTCTGTTAATATGGTGAATTATAATCCCATTTTAGAATGTTAAAACAACTTTGTTTTGCTGGGATAAACACCATTTGATCATAATGAATGGCTGTTTTATATAGTACTAGATAAAACTTGATCTGTAGTACTAGATTAAAAAAATATTTGGCTAAGTCTGTAATTTTCTGATATATAGATGAATATCTATAGACAAATATAATATTTACGTACAATAAACCTAAATTCAATAATATTTTAAGTCTATATGCATCAGGAAAATATTAGAGTGCAATTTTCTTTTTGGTAATGATCATGACTCATTTTCACATCAGTGTTACGCTGACCTCACAGTAAGTTAGAAAATGATTCGTCTGACTCTTGTTTTCGAAAACAGCTTGTCCAAGATCAGTACTCTTTCTCCTTATATAAAAGTTTCATAGAATTCACCAGCTAAACAACCTGGTTTTCTTTACAGGGAAGTTTCTGATAGTGAATTTAATTTCTTTAACAATTACATAGCTATTCAGATTTTCTATTGTGTCACTTTTGGTAAGCATATATTTTAAGAAGGTTGCCTATTTTTATCTTAATTGGTGAATTTTTGGCATAAAGCTGATCATAATTATTCTTTAATATCTGTGGGATCTTCGGCAATGCCCTCTTTCATTCTTGATATTAGTAATTTTTGGTCTCATTTTCTTGATTAGTCTAGCCAGGGGGTTATCATTTTTAATAATCATTTCAAAGAACTAACTTTGGTTTTGTTACTTTTCTCTAGTTTGTCTTTTTCTGTTTCAGTGATTTCTGCTGTAATATTTATATCCTTTCTTCTATGTGCTTTGGGTATGATTTGCTCTTTTTCTAGTTCCTTAGAGTGGAAAATTGAGTCATTAATTTGAGGCATTAATTTAACTTTTATATTAAAAGTTAGAAATACCTAAGAGATAAAATATTCCTCTTAGAACTATTTCAGCTCCATCCACAAATTTATAATTGTATTATTTTCATCCAGTTTGAAATATTTCCTAATTTTCCTTGTGACTTCTTTGAACTGCGTGTTATTTAGAAGAGTGTTATTTCCAAATATTTGAGGTTTGCTAGATTCTACCTAATAATATTTAATTAAATACACTGTGGTCCAGAAATACTTTGTATTATTTTAATCACCTTAAATTTATTTAGACTTGTATTCTAGCCCAGCAACAGTCTCCCTTGGTAAGCATGCTATATGCTCTTGAAGAGATGGTTTATTTTGCAATCACTGAATGTAATTTCTATAAATAACAATTAGATCATGTAATTAGTAATGGCATTCATGCCTTTTAATCTGTTCTGAGATTCATATCTACTACATCAATTGATAAAAGAGGAATGTTAAAATCTTCACCTCTGTAAATTTGCCTACTTTTTCTTTAACTCCTATTTTAATATCCCATATATTTTGAATTTCATTTCTACGATTATAACTCATTTATGACTGTTATGTTTTCCTACTGCATTGTCCATATTATCATGATGAAATGATTTTCTTAATCTGATTTTTTTCATCAATATCTGGCACAGAATAAGACCATTCCTGTCTTCTAATGTATATTTTTTCTCTTGTATGCTTTTTATATTCATTTACTTTCAATTTATCTGTACCTTTTTATTTAAAATGACTTTCTTCAAGATAGCATACAGTTCAATTTTCCTTATTCAATCTGAAAACCCCTGCATTTTTATTAAAATATTTAGTCTATTTACATTTAATGCAATTATTGCTTAGGGTTATATCTTCCATTTGTTTTTTGTTTTTTTTTTAGCCCATTTGTTTTCAGTTCCCTAACTCCTCTCTCATTGCCTTCTTTTGGCTTATTATTTTATAAATTTATTTTTAGCTATATCTCTTTGCATTTCATTTAGTGGTTTTCCTAGATCAGTGCTAGCCTACAGATCTGTCTGTGGTAATAAAGATGTTATGAAATCTGAACTGGGCAGTAGGATAGTCACTAGCTGCACATAGCTTTTGAACATATGATTAACCTAATTGAGGAACTGAATTTTTAACTTTAGTTTTAAGTTCATATAGCCACATGGGGCTGTTATCTATGATACTGCAAAGCAGAACTATAGAGAGGAGAGTGAGATGAGGAGACTGGACAAGAAGTAAACTTTTTAATGTACTTCTTTTATTTAATGTATTTCACTTTGTTTTCTACAATTTAAAAAATAAAGTTAAATCCCGAGAGAAAACAAAATTCCTAAGGAATAATATTTGGAACTATAAGATGGGGCACTAAGAATATCTGTTACTATACGTTGTTAGTATTTCTAGGTCTCTCAATACACAGTTTAGGGTGACTTTTTTTTAAAGAAGTTATTAGTTTATAAGGACATTTGTAATTCAAAGTTGAATAAAACCCCTATAACAAATTTAAATTAAAAATACTTCCTAGGGATTAAGAATACTGTGCCAATTTATGTAAAATGTAGTAAGAACTTTTTTGACTGTATAGATTTGTATACCATTATGCCATTCACTTGTTCTGCATGGTATGGCTGCCATATAAATGACCTCTAAATATAAAATAAATCCTACTATGTGTTATAGATTATTAAGAAGTCATGTGCACTTGCAATAAATTAAGGGGAGAAAAACAAGCTTTAATACTCACCTATTTGTAATTTTTCATTCTGTAAATTCAAATAGCTGTTATCATTTTCCTTCAACCTCAAGAAATTCCTTTAGTATTTAATAAATATAATGCAGGTCTGCTGTAAAACAGTTTTTTAGCCTTTACTTTAAAATGTATTTCACTTCTATTCTTGAAGATATTTTTGTTTGAATTGACTTTGTTTTTCCTGTTCAGCACATTAAAGAGCTCCATTATCTTTCCGCCTCCAATATTTCTAATGAGATAGCAAATTTTTCTGCTGTTCCTCTTTACGTAATGTTCTATAGATTGTTTCAAGATTTCCTCTTTTTCCTTAGTTCTCATCATCGTGTCTATAATGAGCGTTGCTGTGATTTCCTTTATCTGCCTTGGGATTCATTAAGTTTCTTGATCAAAAAGGGTACATCTTTCAAGAAATTAGAAATTTTCAAACATTTTGGAAATATATTTGGAAATTTGGAAATTAATTCAAAATATTGTAAATGTATTCAAATATTTCCTCCCATTCTCTATTTCTGGTATTCCAGATTCTGGTATCCTAATTACATACATCTTAAATCCTTTGATAAGGTGTCAGAGAAGAATTTTTTTTTCTCTCTTCTTCATCTTGTACAATTTCTACTGATCTAACTCAAGTTCATTGACTATTTCTTCTCATCTTTATATCTTCTGTTACACCAATCTAGAAAGTTATTTCAGATAAATTTTTTAGTTCTAACTTCTGGTTCTTTAAATATAGTTTCTATTTCTCTGCTATGATTTCTAATTTGTTCTTTCATTACAAACATTTTCCTTTATATTCTATTTTTAATAACTGCTTTAAAATCCTAGATAAATAATTTCAACTTCATTACTTCACAATCTCTTTTTTTGAAGTTTGAATCACATTTTTCTTATTCTTCATATATGTAGTAATTTTGGATTGTATCCAATACATTACGAAGGATATGTTGTAAAGATGCTGGATTCTGTTATTTCCCAAAGAGTGTTAATTTTAATGTAGTAGCTAACATTGCTGAAACAAAATTCTAAACTCTAGCCCCTGTGGTAGGAGCATCTCCCTGTTAAACTCAAGTGTATAGCTCAGGAGAGAATCACATACTTGAACAGAGTATACACAAAGAGTTTAAGTGTCTCCTATGCACCTCTCTTCTTTCCAGACACCTCCTTTCATTTTCCAGCTGCTGTGTATCCTTAAACTTTGTCTTCTGTTTTTTCAAGCTTGTTAAGAGTATGAATTTCTGTCTGTGGAAGTACCAACTGATACTTGCCCTCAGGCAAAAATCTGTTGAAATTCAGAATTCTGAGCAGTACTACTCTTTTTGTTCATGTGTTGGCTACCCTCTCTTTTTTTACCCCCACATATTTTAGTCACTTCAGTGCTTTTAAACAGTTGATTTTTAAGTTATTTTTCCTGAGCGTGTGTTTTCTAGTGTAGGGAAGTAGTTCACCTTTACAGAAAGAAGAACTTCTGACTTAAAAAGAATTATTTTCATGATCTTATCACACCCTTTGACTTTATGGTATAGCCTGTGACATTTTTGTTCCAAGTCAGAAATCATTTCATTTTAGTGAAATTTGGAGAATGTGTTAAAAAAATAAGAGACTTTGAATTATAAGAAAACATTGTGTTGGTGCTTCAAGAAAAGAAAAATATTTTTTGCCACATTACTCTAAATGATAGTATCTTCTCTGTACCCAACCCTCCTTCAAATAATCCTGACAATTTTCTATTAGATTCAAGCCCAAGGGAAAAGCTTCCTTAATTTTGGTTGTTTCTTGTTTCAGGGTTTTTGTTTTGTTTCATTTCTTCATAACATTACTGGAATGCAATACTCTATGGCAGAAGAAAAAATATAGTAAAAATATTGTGGAAGACAAAAAGCCTTGCAATACATAATTCATAGGGAACAGTCATATTTCTATTTTCACTAAATGTATTTTGAAAAAAGAATCTAGAAATGAAAAAAGGAAGGAAAAGATAAACTTAGGAAAGGCTGCTGGTGTAACTGAATATAGGTAAAGTATGGATGAAGTAATTTATGATATAGTTAAGTCATTTCTTACCTTTTGACAGCTTGGGTCAATGGGATCCACTGGAGTAGACCTGGGATGGGTTACTCTAACATCTTCTCTTCCACATTCCAGACTGGCCCATAATTCAGTTATAAGTGCACTAATAAATCCTAAATAGAATTATTTTACATCATATTTATGGTATACTATTTCTTTGTATTATAGAGAGAAGATATAATTATGCCCCTGACCAGACTGGTCCACACTGACAAAAGACACATAAATGGAATCCTCTGTAAAAGAAACTCTAACCTTGGTAGAAATCATATTTGCTGTTCTTAACATACCTTTATGATACCTTATTATCATTAACTGTACAATGACTAAATTCTGAAATAAAATGTCCACTGTGGAATTTTGATCCTAGCATTTATCCATTGTCAATAACTTCTCTGAGCAGGTTTTCTAAAAAATAATAAGGTTTATACTTTTTTGCAAATGAGCCAAAAGTGAAAAGCAGCCTGAAAAGTGGAACAGGTATGTGTGTGTGTGCATATGCATGTGCACATGCATGTACATATGCATGTACATAAGGAGGCATCAGGAAGCAAAGTAGGCAAAGAGTGTAAGTGTGTTCCCTTCTTCTAATGTAATTATTTTTGTAATTTTTATGCTTAGAACAATTCTCCATTTCATAGAGCTTCTGGATGAATACAATCTTTAAAGTTTCATGAATCAGACACTATACCCACAAATGAAAATGATTTTTAAGTCTTTTTATTAAATCCCTTTATGAAGAATCAAATCATATATTAAAGCATAAAACAGGATATCTACTCATAAAATCAGTTAAGCTTATAGTAAGACTGCAGCAAAAAGGTTCCTCTGGCCTAATAGAAAAAAAAAAAAAACAAAGGCTCTGAAATCAGAATATCAGGACTTAAATAAAAAATACACCAGCTTATTAGTTGCCGTCCTCAGACAAATCCCTTGACTTCCCAGAGCGTCAGTTCCCCCATTTGAAAATTAAGTAGTGCCACATTTGAGTGTTGCCATTAACTATAAATGCAATGATACATAGAGTTTCTGATAAAGTGCCTGACCATCAGAGAAACTCAAGAAGTGTTAAGTCTTCCTTCCTTTGTCCTATGAAAAACTTCATTTATCCCTCCCATGAAAAGTTTGATAGTAGGAGGCTCAGAAACTTATGTGACTTGACCAACAGGGATATTGGAGATTGAATCTAGTCTTCAAATTCTTCCAATAATGTGTCCATGAATACTGCAATAAATTAGATTTTATTCTAAGAGAAAAAACTAAGTGGTTCAGCCAAGTACAACTTCTGCCAAGAAACATGTTTCAAAGTACAAGCAGTCCAAATTAGTTCAGACAAAAATATTCAAGATACACCATAGGAAAATTATTTTCATTTAAGGAGAGAATCAATTGTGATCACTGATGTTATGATTAATCTGCTCTAAACTTTGAAAAATATAATCATAACATCTCCACTAGACATTACATCTTGGCAGGACCAGGGTTCAGATAATCTTAAGAAATACTATATTAAATTCCCAATGTTTAAACTTTTAAAAAATCTAATCCATAGTAGGTAATACATGGTGGAAGCAAACTACAAAGATACTGGTGAAAGAGAAGTGCTGAGAGGGAAGCTTTCAAGAAGGAAAGAGAAGGAAAGAGAGTAAGAAAATTTTATGTATGTGTGATAACTACCATGACTATAAATTTTGATGTATGTATAAGCCACTGAAACTGAACATTAAGAAATCACTTCAAGTACAACTATATTAAGAGAATGATGATATACTTTTGCTCTATAAGATGAAGAGGGATTCTTAAAGAATCAAGGATTTTTCTGTTTAGTTCACTGCATGCCACTGTTCTGAGAAAAGAGAACAAGATTGTGTATATTCCCAGGAGAGAAATACCCAGTGGGACTTCATGGAAGAGAAATGATGAAAAGAAAACCCATAGCCTTCTTTTATTAAGGCATAAATTGCAAAAAGAACTTCAGGATAAATATCCTGATTCCTCCTCATGCCAGTTAAATTTTCCATTGGTTGGTTATTTCAAATAATTATAATTCTAAGCACAAGAAGAAACTTACCTGAGCTTCGGAGGGCTGTTGCGCCTGCTGCTGTTGACGCCACCTGTGTGACCAAAACTCCATAGCCAAACTTCTTATGCCTGCTGATCTAACAGAAAAAAGGAGTAACAATGAAAAACAGGAAGACATAGCATGTTAATATTTACATGTTACATGTAGACTTAGTTTTTAATTAAAACACTAACATTCTTTCAAGTAAGGATAAGAACAGCAAGAACAAATTCAGACACTGTTAAAATCAATCAACGTAGTATTTTTGGCAATAGCATTTCAGATTTAGTTTCTGGTCCCAACCTTAAAACTAACTAGCTTTTTGACTTTGAACAAGTCATTTATCTCTCTAGGTCTAATTCTCTTTATACATAAAATGAGGAACTTTGTCCAGATGAAGAGTGCGATTCCTTCCAACTTTAAATTCTAATGCCCTTTTCTTTTATTCATTAGCTTCTTCAATAAACTTCCTCATTAATAAATCTGTATTGGCTGCCAGTTTAATAACTGGTTTTTTAAATAATCAGACTTTAAGAAGAACAAGAATAATGGTATCTTCTTAAATGACCCCTTATTTTTAGAAGAAATTTGATTTTTTTCCTCTAAGGAAAGGAATTTTATACATACACACAAACATAAATTTTCATCATTAGTATACAGGTTTCTAAACAGTATTGCAGAAAACCTTAAATAACTAGTTAGCTCACAGATTATTATACTAGTATTCATGGTAAAGTATAGAAGTGAGTATCTCTTAACACAAATCAGAATAGGGAAATAACAAAGACATTACAAAAGTTCCTCCTTCTTGCACTTAGGCTAAAACCAGGTAGGCTTATGAAAAGGCTAACTTCTAATTGGAGCTAAACATTTAAAATTTGTATTTTTTCCAACATTTTATTGAAAGGATGTGTTTTAATCAAATTTTAAAAATATAAACTGTACATTCAGTTTGAAGCACAAAAAAATATAGTAACTAAAAGTCCATGGGAATTAGATTGCTTCAAATTTGTTCCACTGATGACTTTATAAATTTTGCCTTCCCTTTCATTTTTATTACTTCCATTTTCTTTAATTTGCCATTCATTGCTTCTGCAGTTAGATGACACAGAAGTACACAAAGATGTTTACCCTTTTCTTCCTTGCCTTTCTCCATAACCGCTGAAAATACCCCTTACTTATCAATCACCTCCAGTGACCCTGCTGATTCAAATATTAGTGTGAATCTCAGAAGCCCCTCTAGACACTAAGTACTGAAAAGGAAGAGGCAGAGAAAAACACAAAGAAATTAGAGATGCTTTACTAAACAAGACTTAGGTTTCATGGATGCTGGTAAAGACAAATCTGAGTTCTAATCTTAATGCGGTCAGTAACTAGATGTGTGAGCATAAGCAGATAATTTAACCGGCCAGGGTCTCTACTTTTTTTTTCAGCAAAATCAAGGAAATGGCCTTATTGCTTTCTTACAAGATAACTGAGAATCTAAATTTTCAAAAAATATCTTAAATAATATAATGTACCATTAAAGTACTGTACTAAATTTTAAGATTGTAAGTTACTAAGGTCAAGGGAATAGTATCTGCTATTATAACCACCACTGTTGTAAAAAGGACTAGACTTTTTTTTAAAATATATGAATATAACAAAATGACATCTGGTCCCAGGCATATTATCATAGCAATAAAAGCTGTGGGTTCAGCACCTGAATGATAATAAAGAAAAATGTCTTTGAATTGCCTGAATATTTTCAAAACTGTAAAAACAAAAAAGGAAACCCAAATAGTTGACTAGTACACAAGGAAAGAGTCAAACTCACCAGCAGAGCAATTCAAATTAAAAACAATCACAATGTCATTTATGTGAACATGAAGAACATTGAAAAACTTCTATATTTGCTATGGTATGAATGTCTGTTTCCCTTCAAAATTTTTATGTTGAAATCCTAAACCTCAGAGGTAACATAGTAAGTGGAGAGCCTCTGAGAGGTGATTAGATCATGAAGGTGGAGAGTCTTCAGGAAGGGATTAGTGCTCCTATAAAAAAGATCCCAGACAACAGCTCCATAGCCCCTGCTTCCATGTGAGGACATGAGAAGTCTGCAAACCACAAGGCGGCCCTCCCCTTACCATGTCAGCATCCCCAGCTTCCAGCCTCCAGAACGGTGAGCAATATGTTTCTGCTATTTCTAAGGCACCCAGTCTATGGAATTTTGTTGTAACCCCAAATAGACTAAGACAATATTCTACAATATCCTAGAAGAGCACATTCTAGCAGAAGTATGCATATCCAAAGTTGTTAAACATTATCAAACACATTAGCATGGAAGCCTGGGATTGGAGGATGCATGAAGGGAGACACACAACTGTGAAACAGGAGTGACAAGGGAATAAATTGATGAAGAGACAAAGTTCGCATGGACAGATGAAGACAGTATGCCATGAACTGAGGAATATGAATAAGTAAATACTCTATACTTGAGGTCCATTTAAATAAAATAATAAAAACAAATATCTGTATTTACAAACTTAATATCATAAATCCACGAAATGATGTTTCTATATTTTACTTGTGAAGAGTGGTCAGGGCCTTCCCTAAGGAACAACTTATTCTTCATTGGCAAAAGCACTCTAAATGTTGCTTTTTATACTATTAAATAAAATCAGGAAATAAGAATTGAAGAATAACTAAAATAATATTTATAATCAGGCAACCTAATAACATCACGAAGCAACAGTTGCCAGAAACAAAATGCTTTTAAAAGCACACCTAAAACCCTTAAGTCTTAGGGTTTTTACTATGATAACAAAGAGCTGTATATACTTCAATGACATCTGTCTGAGATTAAATTACGTTATAAATTTTATTTAATGGCAACAATAAAATCCGTCTACAAATATTTGTCTCTTAATATGTGAGGCCTAAACTCTCATTGACATGTACATTTAGACCCAATAGTTTTTTTTTTTTATTTTCCCATCCTCGAGTACCACCTAGTTTTAGTATATCCAGATGTTTGATATCACTTAGCAAACATCTGGATGATTAACATAATTTCTACACTCCATCTGGTTGTTTGCCATTCTGTAAACAGAGCAACAGATACCAATATCAACTCTCGAATGCTTTCCTGAAAAAATATCAAGTTAAATATACAATGCTATATGGCTTTTCAGTTGAAGTTTAATAACCTCTTCACGCAAAGAAACCAGAATGGTATTCTTAATGGCTTTTACAGCAACAAAAATTCCTTTTGCCTGTGGCAGATGGTAATTCATACCTGTAACTTTTTTGCATATTGGTTGAACATAAATGTCACACATTCATTCATGGCACCTGTACTTTGAAGAAACAATAGTCCTTTGGGAGTGGAAGCAAAATGTAGTAAATCATCTAACAAATTCTCTTCCCAAGCCACACTGAAACAGGTAAAAGATCAGGTATGAACTTTATTGCACTCAACTGAAAAAAAAATATTTCAGCTTAATATTACTGATAAATGAAATTTGTGAAGTACACATTGGTTACAAAGTAACCAATAAATAAATGTTTAAAAATAAGATAAAAAGCATGATTTCCCCTTGACATTGAATTCTTTTATTCTTATATCACACTTATTTTCACTTGCTAAATGACTAAAATATAAAATGCATACTGTCAGCATTTTTATTACACCTATGTTCTCCCATCCATGACTTAATTTCATTTTGTTTTCCTATTATAATCCTGTTGTGCCTAGATTCCCAATGCCCCATCACTCCATTATTTCTATACTTGCTTTTCATTTCGGAGTACCTGGCTTCTGATTTTCTGAGGTATGTTAGCCATATTATCTTTATTTTCATAGGTTTTTTACTTTTGGAGAAAGACTTCTGCCCCTCATCAGAACACTTCTAAAAAAAGGTGAGAAACATTCTCCAGAGAAAAAAACTTAAAACCTTCAGAAGACACACAGTTAATAAGAGGGTCAGAGCTAGAAATCTGAAAATAAGGGGATAAAAGTACTTAATCTTGAGGTGTCATTAGTAAGAGAAAATGACTACTGGATATTTCTAGTTGTGGGGAAGGAAACTTTAGATATTAAAATATATAAAAATCAATTTGATTTTATTTGTATGTACAGTGAAACTCTGAGTATGGAAAAGTGTGCTTTTCAGATCCAGGAATTGATCATAAAAGAAATTTGAAATCCAGGACTTCTCTGGTCAAAAAAAGAAACTAAGTACATGGCTTAATACATATCCCTCTGTGCCAATCGCAGAGCAACGGCCAAAGATATAACAACTGTGTTCAATATAAAATAAATATCACCATGGACAAAGAAAACAAAAGCACAAAAAAGTGAATGAGACTCTAGTTTTGAGGCAAATGCAGACAATGGAAACCAAATCCTGGTTCCAACAGGATATAAAGGACTAAAAGAGTTACATACTAAAAGAGACACAATGTAGGCTACTGCTTAAGACTTATGACTAGGTAAAACTAGCAAAAATAATACATATTTAATTGAAATTAAAATCAACATAATTTATATAAAGAAATAATATATAATGAACAAAATGCATATATATATATATATATATATATATATATATATATATATATATGTATAAAACTGTCTAAAACAGGGGCTTTTGACAAGCCATAATCCTAGGCAGACAGGAGAATACAAGTACAGCCTTATTTCTAGAAGTGAGATGATTAATTTGCCTTTAGTTCTTTGTACCTGTAATGTCACTGACAAGACCCTCAAGATGTCAATGCAAAACCTATTTAAAACACAGTGTGAAAAAGAAACTATAAAACCACTGGACAGGGACAAATGATCATGGAAATAGATATCAGGAGAGATAAGGGAGGAAGGAGGAAAACAGGGAAGGAAAAAAAAGAATCTCACCTAAAAATGAAGTTGCAATCAAACTTCAAGAGATACCTAATGCTAAGAGCTAACAGAATCAAAACCTGGTCTTTGCATGCACTTAATGCAATAAATTGGTCAAGGTGGGAAAAGGGCCAAAAGTTACTAAGACTCAAAAAATGGGGATATATTACAACTGAAGTGTATTATTTTTAAATATACAACACTTTGGGCAAATTAACACCAAAATGTACATATGTACACTGAAAAATGTTATTTTTTTAGAAAATATAATCAAAAGCACTCCAGCAGAAATAAAAAAAATCCCGAATGAACCATTAGCCATTAAAGAAATTGAAATTTTTAAAATTCTATCCACTGACACCACCCCCACTCCACGCCCTTGTCCCCCGGCCAAATAAAACACAGGCAAAAAAACTTGCAGGTTGCATCATATAGTCTTGAAAAATTAAAGACTTGGCATTGCTTTAGTTTGTCTTTTCTGCTATCTTAGCATTTAATTCTCCAAATTACAGTGCAGGTACTCTGAATATTTCAAAGTTGAAAGGAAGGTCCAAGCCATTGAATTTGCTTATTGGCCTTGGAGTAAGGGTAATGGAATAGATAACACTGTTTAGTAAGCTTTGAGAACTTCCTTCTTTGAATGACTAGAATTATGGAGGGTTAGACACTCTCATGGAAATTAAATTTTAGGTTATTAATTTTATTTCTTTAGGGTCAAAGGATGAATTTTACAAATCAAAGGTCCCCTTTTACTTTACCCTCTAGTTTTACCAAAGCCCACTCAGTGACTGGCTGGGGCAGGCTGAGTATCTTTTTTCCCTCTGATTGGATTCTTCTCTATGGTCACCCTAATGATGATCCCACATGGCTTGTATTCACTGCAATCACTAATAACAACCAAACCAACCTTGTAAAAATTTCATTTGGGGTTGCAATTCAAGATTCTAGATTTAAAAGACTTCAATCCCCTATGTGGCTATACAACAGATTCTATCTTCTCTGTAGTATTAAAAGCTTCAATAAATGGGAGGATGGGGAGGGCATCTCCAAAAATAAGCTGTCAGAAAATGTAAGATCAAAATGCCTAAAATTAGTCTTGCAGAGATTCAAAAATAAGAATTTTAGAATTTAACTCAATTTTACTTTATCATATCAGTCTTACTATTGATGTCATTATTTAGAAACTACTAACTTGGGGTAGGTGTGTTATTAATTCATTCACTCATTCAAGAAGGTAATCAGACACCTGCTATGTGCTGACACCAGGCTAGTCTTATTACCTGGCCCAGATGGTTTTTACACTCAAGTTTTAACAAACTACAAAGGAACAAATACTGCCTATCTCATACCAACTTTTTAATTAACACAAAACAGCAAAAAACACTCAACTCTTCTAGGAGGTATTTTAATTTTGCTGACAAAAATGAAATCAAGTTCTAACTACATTAAACTATTAAATTATATTAAACTGTAAGAAACTATTAAATCTTTTATTTCTAAGAACAATACCAGATGTTGAAAGAACCTCCTTTTCTTTTGGCCTCAAGTTCCCACATGCAACATATTCTCCAGTTTTATGCTGCCTGCCTCTCTCTCACCTAATCACTTATTTCTCCTATGGAAGAAGGGACTCCTGGGGAATGACCTAAGCTCCCTTGGCTAAGTAATGCCTCTCTCCTAGTCTACTTCTTCTTTGTGGTTAGCTACCTATCAGAAGCACATATTCTGCTCTGTTCTATGTAGTTAAGTTTGATCTTTGTAAGCTCCTTCTTAGAGGGAGGCGTATGGCTGTCTACTGCCAATTGTGCCAGAAGGTTAATTTGTCTAATTCTTGAGATCAATCATAGGAAGCCTGAGTTATTCAGTATTTTGATTTGCTTGATGAAATTTTTCCCCTTTAACATCACTCCATAATCTTGTTGATATTTCTGAGGAAACATGAGGACATCTAAATTAAAAACTGGTATATATATATGTATTTAAATAAATGTCCAATGCCAAAGTCTAATAAAAATGCACTGCCACACATTTTGAAAACTAATTATTTAAATATAAATGAACTTCACTGGCATTTGCTAACACTTCAGTTCTACTGAACTCCCTAGTTAGCTTTCCAATTTTAGTATTTGGTGATTCTGCAAATTTATGGAAATATTACAACAGGTTGTTTCCTAACTGATAATGTAAATACAGGGTAAAGAGTTATAGTAAATATTGCTAGGCTTGTTTCTATTTTTTAATATGATCTCTAAAGTTCCTCCTAGGTGTAATTTTCCTAGATACTATAAGTATACATTTACCTTCCTGTAAAGTGTTTTTAGTATAGTATTCTGTTACATTCTCACTTTGAAATTAGTTCAGAAAATCAAAAAAACAAAGAAACGGTAAGTTTAATATCGGTACTTACATGTTTTGGGATTCCTGGTTTACTAAAGAAACAGAATCTGAACCCTTAATAGGAGTAGGAATTCTTTCTGATAGCAAACTTGCCTGAAATATAACAGATAAACTTAATTATTATTTTTTTAATGATAGCATTACTCATAAGATCTCTACATTTTTATTTACGATCCTTAATTAAAAGTTAAGTTAGCTTCAAAATTTAAATTATTTGGTTTATAATGATCATGTAAAGTTTTTCACAAATGAAACGTAAAGACTTAGTTCACTAACATATACTAATTTGACTATTGCTACATTTTGACCTCTACTGTCCATTACAAAAACCCAGCTATCTGTAAAAATTGCTTAGAAATAACTTCCAAAGAGGAATGTCAGCCTATGCAAAGATAATTTATCTAAAGCCTCTCCTACCAGAAGAAAAGACTTTGTAGTACCCAGTTAGGTTCTAGAATTTTGTCCTCCTAGGAAAGAAGGATTTGAGGTCATCCTCAAATTAAAAAGGCATTATGTCCCTATAATTTTGTGATACTACAGAAATAGCATTTGCTCCAATAAAATACCTTAACTGCAGTATAATACGACAATAGTGACTATATGTGAAACAAAGATTTGCAGGGAGGAAAAAAGAAGCTTGAGAATACTTACCTTTTTCCATGCCTTTGCTATTGATTCATGCAAACTATAAGGAATTAACACCTGTAAGCCTTCACATGTATCATATATTTGACGACAAACAGAAATAAAAGCTCCTTTAACCACAGGCAACATTTCGGATCCAGCAAAAATAGAAATATCTTCATCAAGAAGTTTTTTTGAAAACTGGGCAATTATATGAGCACCTGTAGGACTAAAAGATGATACCTAAAAGTGATCCCAAGTTTATAAATCACAACTTCATAAAGCACTACCAAAATGGCTGGCCTTATCACAAACTCTTTATTTGCTTTGTTGCATTTCAGTGTTCCCCTAGCTTCTGATATGTCAATATTTCTGTCCCCACCCATGTACAGACATATAATAATGAGAGCAGTTTTGGTAGAATAAAAAAATATACAGAAAAGAGAAAACAACAAAACTATACACTTAGAAAGGTTAGAGACACCGCTGGTCCAAGGCCATAAGTAACTTCCTTTGATTTATACTGAAAACAATCCTGAGATCTCCATTCCTAGGACCTCTTAAACATTCCTCACTCCATTAACAGAACTGTTTCTCTGGTTCAGAAGTTGGGACATTTTACTAGCAATAACAGATAAGGAGAAACACAGCAAATGTTTATAAAGAGCCAGGTCCGTTCTAAGTATTTTAAGTACATTAACTCATTTAATCTTTACAATAATCCTATGAAGAAGGTATATTATTCTTAAATTTTTACAGATAATGAAATATAGGTAAGGCTTACAAAAGTTAAGGAACTTGAAAAATATCACAAAACTACTGAGATGTGGAGGTAGGACTTACACCAGGCTATCCGGTTCAAGCAGCAAACTTTTTGTGTTTTTTAAAAAGCCAGAAAAACTAACAAAAAACAAACAGTAGGCAGTAGACAGGACTCTTCAGGTACCCCTCTATCCATCTTCAATATTTTTAACACTCTGGCCAGTTTTACCTATTCTCTGACCTCTCTTCCTCCCCCTTCTACTGGAGTATTTTAAGTCCCAGACATCATGTTATTTTACCCAGTGTGCACCTCTACCTGGTCTAAACTTTCTATGTTACGTGCCAATACCCAACTTAACAAAACTGATTACAATTTCTTAATATCATCTGATAATCAACACATATCAAAATTCAAATTGTAGTTGTGATCCCTTATTAAAAATTAAACTACCTTCAAAATTTTAATTATTTTGTTTAAATTAGTCCACTTGAAGTAATTATATTCTCTGCAATGGGTATGTCACAGATTTGACTAGTAGTTAGGTTCACTTATTTCCATTTTTGGAAATTTTTAATATTTATTTTTAATTTAACTTTAGATTTAGTATGTAAAACAGTTACATGATTCCAAAGTCAAACCTAGGTACAATCAAAGTATAACCCCCAGATGTCTTATATCCATATTTCCCTATCCACATATTTTCTCCCTTCTTCTTAACACTATTATTTTTCAGGTGATTTTTTTCATCATTCCATGTTGAAAAATATAAAGAAATCAGTTTACTCATATTCCCTTCTCTTACACAAAAGATAGCATTTTATAAACATTCTTTTGTTTTGTTTTTCATTGAATATATCCTGAAAATAATTTTACAGCAGTACATAATAAATTTATCATTCCTTTCTGCTGTAGCTGCTAAGTGCTTCTTTGTGTGAACATACAATCAACTAGCCCCTTGTTATTTGATATTTGAAATGATCCTAGTTTTTTGCTAATAGAGTTGAATCTTGAAAATTCAGGGGCTAGAGGCATTAACCCCCAGGCAGCCAACAATCCAGGTATAACTTGTGATTCCCCAAAATTATTACATTGATTGAAAGACTTACTTAACACATATTTTGAAAACTATATTATCTACAGTATTCTTACAATAAATTTAGCTAAAGAAAATGTATTGCTAAAAATCATGAGAGAAAATGCATTTACAATACTGTATTAAAAAAATCTATGTATAAGTGGAGTGGCGCAGTTCAAACCCATATTGTTCAAGAGTCAACTCTATAATCAGAAACTCTTAACTACTGAACACTGGGGATTCAGAAGAAATTCTGACACTTTATGTTTTCATCTGTTTAACATCAATGCAAGAGAGACTTTCTTAAAAAGAAAAATGAAAGAAAAATCTAGAAATCATAAAGATAATGACTGGGAAAAATTTGACAACACATAACTAATTAATGTGCATATATAGCAGAAAAAAACTTGGAAGTGATGAACACTGAAAAGAAACCTTAGAACTCTTTACAAAAGATTAGTCCTCCTAATTTTAAAAAAGAAGTGTTAAATATGAGCAATAAAAAGACTTTCACTTAAAAATGCCAAATTGAACATACACATTCACCACTGCTCCCTCCTGAAATACTAAATTGCAAAAGTAAACAGAATTTTCAGAAGGCTTTCATACCTCCAAGGACAAGGAGAAAAGAAAGGATGAGACAGTTAATTGTTTTGGAACACAGAATAAACAGGAAATAATTCAGGACCTGGAACAATGGAATCACAAGCCAAAGTAAACAGGAAAACACAATTTATTTCATGGACATTAGAGTTTCCCCAAACAATACCATGGCAAAGTTCCCCTACAACAAAGGGCACAAGTGACAAGTCCCACTTTTCTGCACAGATCTCAAGCAGCTTTTAACTCGCTTTCAAATATCTGAAGAAATCTCTAATTTAAAATCACTGACCAAGACAATAAACAGAAAAAATCAATTTGGAAGGAGAAAAGAAAATGAGAAATGAAAATTTCACTACCTTCAGAGGTAAAAGAACATATAGTCAGGAAATAAAAATAGGATGCTAGAATAAGAACTTCTTTTTCTTCAAAAAGGAATAAAAAAGGAAAGCTCTTGGGGGTCTAAGGTAGCAGAACTGAGGGGTCCAGAACATACCTCCTCCCATGGACACACCAAATAGGCAGTTACATACAAATATTTCTCTCTGAAAATGATCTGAAAACTAGGACTGCTCTCTACAACAAGGGATAAAGGGACCACATTGAGGGCTTATAGGAGAGACAGAGACACCATCTCATAAAAATCTCGCTCCTGGCACAGTGACACATAATAGGGAGGCTTCTCATCAGAAGGCTGCACCCAGTGGAGCAAGCAGCTGATACCACACACTGGGATCTGCACCAGAGATGAGCCCCCAGAATGTCTGGCTTGGAAAACCAACAGGGCTGAAATATCTTGGTGTCCCAAAGTGCTATAGGAAACTTAGATTCCCCTCTTGGGGAGCTCACCCTAACACCCAATGAAAAAAAAAAAGCAGTTTGAAAGCATCTAGAACATTTGAAAGGGATATTTATTTGTTAATCTGGAGTCATCAGCTGGAGGGGCAGGGGATAGATGAGATGCTCCCACGGGATGGAGGTACTGACAGATGTCATTGTTGCACTCTGATATAGCTTGTAAGCTGAGATGCAGCACCCTTCTGCTGCCTGGCTGGGGTGGGTGGGGATGAGTGGTGGCTGTTCTTACTGGTGCCAAAGGACAAAGGGTGTTGTAGCACTTCCCCACTCCCTAGCTGGAGCAGGTGAGAGTGAGAGTCTCCCACTCCCAGGACAAAGCCAGTGTATGTACACAGACAAGGCACTCTTCTGCTGCACTGCCAAAGCTGTAGGTGTGCACAGAAAACATCAAGACATTTTCCCTGCTGCCCTTCTGAAGCCAGCCAGCATGCCCTACACTTTCCACTCTCCAACTGCCTTTCTAAGGACAGCAGGCATACACAGACCACAAAGGGGACACCCCTTGATCACCTGACTCACGTGGCCAAGAGGGTTGTTGTCCAGAGCTCTAGGACTGCAATAACTGGAAAGACAGTTCTTGGCAGGCCATCACCCCCAGGGGATTGCACAGACAGAAATACAATCCAATCTTCCTCTGAAAAAGGCCCATTTACTTAGTCTGGAACTTTAGCACAAGAGACATGCTTCAGGTTTCCCACACATCTAGAGGCTAAGGAGGTACTCCCAAGGAATGTACACAGGGAGACAAAATTGTTGCATACCCCTTGGCCTCACTATAGCTCAACAAGACTTCCCAGACAAGAGTTTATATACTCATCTAGAGCTCCCATTTTCTTGTAACCATCTCCCAGGGAACACCTTTAGGTCCCCTGGTCTGCAGGCCAGCAGGGTTTATGATTGTGGTTGAAAAGGACTGTACATATTTGCATACTTTAAAAGCTCCTGCTGTCTGGCTTACAATCAACATGAAACAAAGTGCTAAATGAAATTCCTCCCCTTGGATCTCTCACAGGTCTTGGAACACCCTAAAAAATGGGCATATCAAGAATAAGTCAAGTGGTGTAGATAATCACAAAGGCTCAAGAGATAACCAAATGCTATGGAAAGGTAAAAGGAGAAGATTCATCACCTGTACAAGGTCATTCCTTTGTCTTGTCTAATGTATATAAAAATAAACACAGAGAGTATAGCAAAATAAGGAAACAAATATACTCCAAATGAAAGAACAAAACAAAGCCAAAGGAAAAGACCTTAATGATATGGAGATAAGTAATCTACCAGATAAAGAATTCAAAGTATGGTCACAAAGGTGCTTACTGAACTTGAGAGTAGAATGGATGAACACAGTGAGAACTTCAACAAAAATACAGAAAACATAAAACAGCACAAGAGAAATAACAGTGCTGAAACATACAATAACTGAATTGAAAAGCTAATATACTGGGGGTGGTGGGTGGGGACAGGTGTTCAACAGCGGACTAGATGAAACAGAAGAGCACACCAGAGAGCTGGAAGACAAATGGAACTTACCCAAACAGAGCAGGAAAAAGAAAGAAGATTTTTTTTTTTAAATGATGATAATTTAAGGGACCTATGCAATATCAAGCAGAGTAACGCTAACATTATAGGGATCTTGAAAAGAAGAAAAGAGAAAGAGGCAGGAACGCTATTTGAAGTAAAAATAGCTGAAAACTTCCCTAATCCAGGCAAGAAAACAGACCAGATCCAGTAGAATTCCAAGTAAGATGAATCCAAAGACAGCCACACTGACACATTATAATTAAGTTGTCTAAAGATACAAAGAGAATATTAAAAGCAGCAAGAGAAAAACAAATTATGTACAAGAGAAACTCTACAAGGCTATCAGAAAATTTTTCAGCAGAAACTTTGCAAACCAGAGAGGAGAGGCATGATATGTTCAAAGTGCTGATAGGAAAAAAAAAGTTTCACCCAAGAATACTCTACTAGGCAGTTTATCATTCAGATTTGAAAGAGAAAGAAAAAATTTCCCAGACAGTCAAAAGCTAAAGGAGTTCATCACCACTTAAACAGCCTTACCAGAAACACTAAAAGGGCTTCTTTAAGCTGAAAAGAAAAGGTACCAATTAATAACAAGAAAACATACAAAAGTAAAAATCTTACTAGAGAAGGTAAATAGATAGCAGTGAATAATTACTTATAAAGCTATTGAGAAGGAAAAAAGAAAAGTAGTAAAATTAGAACAACAATAATTAATCAAGGGATACATAAAGATGTAAAAAGTGACATCAAAAAACAAATGTGATGGGGAAGAAAAATGTAGTTTTGGAATGTGTTCAAATTTAAGCTGCTATCAACTTAAACTGTTACATATATAGGACAGTATGTTATTTACACAGGATGACAGGATGGTATATGCAAATTTCATGGTGACCACAAAGCAAAAAATGTATAGTAAATACACAAAAGAAAAGGAGAAAGGAATCTAACACTAAGGAAAGTCAAACTACAAGTGAAGAGAGAAAAAAGAAAGGAACATAAGGAATTATAAAAAAAAAAAAAGAAGCCAGGAAACAAATAACAAAATGTCAATAAGGACATTCCTATCAAAAATTACTTTAAATGTACATGGACTACATTCTCCAATTAGCAAGTGACTCAATGGACAAAAACAACACATTACTACATAACAGAGTACCATAAGACACTACTATTAACAAATATAGGCCAATAAGCTGGACAACATAGAAGAAATGGGTAAGTTCCCAGAAATTTACAATCTTCCAAGACTGAGTTACGACGCTTACTGGAGAAGACATTTACTGAATAGACTGATTATTGGTAAGGAGACTGAACCAGTAATAACATCCAAAAAAATCCAAAGTTTAGGACCTGATGACTTCACTAGTGAATACACCAAACACTCAAAGATTTAATACTATACTTTTCAAACTCTTCCAGAACACTGAAGAGGAGGGAATGCTCCCAAACTAATTTCATCAACCCAGCATTATCCTGATATCAAAACCAGACAAGGTCACCACAAAAAAATAAAATTATAGGCCTATATCCCTCATGAACACAGATGCAAAAATCTTCAAAGTATCAGCAAACCAAACTCACCAATACATTAAAGGAATCATGTATCATAATTAAGGGAGATTTATTCCAGGGATGCAAGGATGGTTCAACATCTGCAAATCAATCAATGTGATACATTAGGTTAATGAAGGATAAAAATGATATTATCTCAGTAGATGCAGAAAGAAAGCACTTGACAAAATTCAACATCCATTTCTGATAAAAAATATCAACAAAGTGGGTATAGAGGGAGCATACCACAACATAATAAAGGCCTTATAAGACAAATCCATAATTAACATCACACTCAATGGTGAAAAGCTGAAAGGTTTTCTTCTAGGATCAGAAACAATACAAGAATGCCCATCACCATTTTTATTCAGCATAGTATTGGACATCCTAGCCACAGCAATTATGCAAGAAAAAGAAAAGGCATCTCATTTGGTAAGGAAGAAATAAAACTGCCACTCTTTGCAGATGACATATTACACATAAAAAACTCTAAAAGCTCCACCAAAACTGTCAGAATAAAAGAATTCAGCAAAATTACAGGATACAAAATATACAAAAATATGTTGTGCTTGTATATGCTAATAACAAACTATCAGAAAGAGAAATCAAAGAAACATTCCCATTTACAATCACATCAAAAAGAACACCTAGAAATAAATCTAACCATTGAGGTGAAAGACTTGTATTGTAAAAACTGTATGACATTGATGAAAGAAACTGAAGAAGATACAAATAAATGGAAAAGTATTCCAGGCTCATGGATAGGAAAAATTAAATTATTTTCAGTAGTACAGCTATTTTAAGCATCTACAGATTTAACAGAACCCTTTATATCAAATACCAATGTAATATGCCAATATTATATAATATAAATACCAATACCAAAAATATAAAAATATCATGGCATTTTTCACAAAACTAGAGCAAATACTTCTAAAATTTGTACAGACACACAAAAGATGCTAAATAACCAAAGCAATCTTAATAAGAACAAAGCTGGAGGGTAGCATGCTTCCTGATTTTAAATTATACTCCAAAGCTATAGTAATTAAAACATGGAACTGGCACAAAAAATGACATATAGATAAAGGGAACAGAATGGAGAGCCCAGAAATAAACCTATACATATATGCTCCATCTACAGCAAAGGAGGCAAAAGTATAGAAAGGGAAAAGGACAGTCTCTTCAAAAAATGGTAGTAGAAAAACTGGACAACTACATGCATAAGAATGATACTAGACCACTACCTTATACCACATGTAAAAATAAACTCAAAATGGATTAAAGATCCAAATGTAAGACCTGATACTATAAAAATCTTAGAAGAAAGCAAAGGTGGTAAGTGCCTTGATATCAGTCTTAGCAATGCTTTTTTTGCTGATTTGACTGGTTCCAAAAACAAGGAAAACAAAAGCAAAAACAAACAAGTAAGACTACAAACTAAAATGCTTCTGCACAACAAAAGAAATCATCAAAAAAAATGAAAAGGCAACTGGCTGAATGGGAGAAGATATTGGCAAATCATATATCCTAGAAACAGTTAATATCCAAAGTATGTAAAGAACTCATACAACTCAAAAGCATAAAAAAAATCCAATTTCAAAAATGGGTAGAGGATCCAAACATATGTTTTTCCAAAGAAAACATATAGATAGCCAACAGGCACATGGAAAGATGTCCAACATCACTAATCACTAGGGAAATGCAAATCAAAATCCACATGAGATATTATCTCACACTTGTTAGAATGTCTATTATCAAAAAGATAAATTACAAGTGTTGACTAGAATATACAGAGAGGGAAACCTCTGCACACTATTGGTGGGACTGTAAATTGGTACAGCAACCATGAAAGACTATAATAGAGGTGCCTCAAAAAATTAAAAATAGAGCTACCATACAAT